>NC_143062.1:29385000-30635000 GCF_052426305.1 Pelodiscus sinensis
CAGGTCCAGTGGGAAGGCCATGCCAGATGCAGGCCTGTGCCAGCTGAAGGGCTCCTACTGGATGGCCAAGGCTAGGTGTTAGATCTGGGGTGTGACTGTCTCAGATCTCCTATTCCAGACTCTGCTTAGAACAGAGTTCCGGTTCCAGGCACTGTCAGGTCACAAACATGCAGAGCCGTCTGGTTCGTTCTCTCAGCAAAGAAAACAGCCTATCTTAGAAGGAGAGAAATACATCTGGAGGAAGGGAACAGAGAAATTCAAAAGAAAGATTTTTGTATTCAAGGATGATGTAGGTCAGCGCCTGGCTGGCTGGGGAGCTGCTGGATTTCCTGTGCTTTAAGCAGCAGAAGCCAGAGGTCTGCTGGCCTCAAATGCCCCAAATACCCTGGAATTAGGGAATGTTTGCAAAGCGAATCTTGACTTTTGCAAATGTTTTTTCTCCCCATCATGCTGATCCGCTCCCCACCCTCATCCAAGCACAGAATTGACCTGGGCGTGTTTGAAACCCGATACTGAGTTTTGTGGTATGAACATGTGCTTGTTAGGATTTTGAGGCAGAGATAGAATGCAATGGTGGAGGGGCATCTGGGGGGAAGCTTCGTGCATGTTGGACACTTAACGAGATGAAGGCCAGATCTGAGGGTTTCAGGTCTCATGCTAGAGCCAGGACTCATGACTCAGCTTCTCACTTCAGAACGGTACATTAGAACCACATTTATATTTTATTTATTTGGAGAGGTGTTCTTGGTCCACCCGCCCTGAGCATCAATTTGAGAGAGAGGTTCTCACAGCAAATGTCAATCAAAATGAGTGTGCTTTCTCACCTGGATTTGCCTAAAAGCCATCGATTAGCCTCCGTGCACCCTATAGTAGAGAGGGAAACCAGCCGCAGAATTCAAATGGGTGCTGAGACGGGGGGAGTTGTAAACAGATATTTACATCAGGCTCGTAGCACAATAAGGTCAGTGGCAGAATTTGGAACCAGAACTGGATTCAGATTCCAAACTGTTCTGTTCCCCCTTCCTAGGCTGGCTCTGAAGGGGGTGTGGGGCCTGGAACCCCCCTCCCCCCAGGTTCCTCCTCCTCCCCAGTCCCTGCTTCACCCTACACTCTTGCTAGCCCCCTCGCGCCGCCCCCCCCCAAACAATGCAGCCCAGGAGATGACGAGGCCTTGTGCAGTGGCAGGGGGGTTGCCTCTCCTGGCTCACCATGTGGGAGCTGGAGCAGTCCGACAGCCTGCTATTGCACCCTCCTGGCGGGCAGTACCCTGCTTCTCCTCAGCAGCAGGAATCAAAGTGGGCTGGAGCACTCTACTTCCTGCTGCTGCTGAGAAAGTCGTGCACAACAGTCTGGGAGAGGGTGACGCAGTGTAGTAGGCTGTCGGGTACTGCAGCTCCTGCTACCACGCCAGGCCCCATAATCCCCCAGATCCTTCCTGTCCATGCTGGAGGGATAGTTTATTGTGGCAGAAGCCTCTGCACAGTTGAGCCCTGTAACCAAGGACCAAACTGTGCTTTGGAATAAGCAGGAGCAACTTGTATTAAAGTCAATGGGGAATGCATCTGCTTCTGCCTGGGCCACCTTTGGCTCTGTGTCGCTCTCGGGTTTGTCCCTTCACATTCGCTACAGGAAATGTTAGGACTGCCACTCACTGATGGAAGAACAGAGGTTATTCTTGCCTAATCACATCAGAAGGGTCACTGTGTTAGCCTGTATCTGCAGTAAGGGTGTTAAATATCGATTAATTTACTAATCGAGTAGTCGATAGGAACTTCCGCATTCCTCCTTTGACATGCATTTCAAAGTTGGAAGTCCCAGGCTCTTGTGCCTTTCCAAGTGGAAGCGCCTGCATGGAGCCCAGGGTCAACTGGGGACTCTCTCACTGACCCCGGGCTCCGTGCGGCGCTGCTGCTTTGAAACTCCTCGACGGTATTTCAAAGGAGCAGCACCGCACAGCTGATCCCAACCTCTGTGCAGTGCTGCTCTTTTGAAATGCTGCTCCGACATTTCAAAGGGGCAGTGCTGCATGGAGCTCGGGGTCAGCTATGAGGCGCTACCCCTTTGAAACATCGCCACAGTATTTCAAAGCAGCAGCGTTGCACAGAGCCTGTACCCCAGGCTCTGTGCGGTGCTGCCACTTTGAAGTACTCCCTCTCCCCTCTTCCCCCTTTGCTACCTCTATCTGATAGAGGCAGCAAGGTTGAGGGAGCGACTAGTTGACTCGACTATCCAATAAACATTTGCTTATTGGATCGTCAGCTAGTCCTTAACAACCTTAATCTGCAAAAACAAAGATTCACATGTTAATCTTTAAGATGCCACCAGACTCCTCGTTACTTCTCCTTGCCTAGCTTTGAGCCAAGACTTGGTGCACAGGAGTGTCTCCTCTTGAAGACAGCTGGTGCTTCTCCCATATGGACAGAAATGAAGAGCCACCTCCTTTTAATGAACCCTGGTCTGCCGAATGAAGGGATTAGATGCTGCGCTTGTTTTATTCCTTTCCTTGTCATCAGGGGATGGAATACTTGATGCTGATGGTTCGGGAGCTACTTGTAGCCACAGCCATTTGGCATCATCTGTATCCCAATGTGCTGTCTCCCTGCAGTTTACTTTAGCCTGTTGCTGCTCATTATGATATCCCACCCTGAGTCATCTCCCGGGCAGGACACCAAAGCATGCATTTTCTCTAAGGCCTCCTCCTCAGCATAGCAGGGTTCACTTCACGCAGCTAGGGCATCTCCTTGTGACTGCTCGGGTATTAGCCTCCACCAGAATGACGTGTTTCCTTTGTTTGCTCACGCAGTGCTGTCCCTCGCTTTCTGCGAACTCCCTCTTCATGACTCAGCCCTTTGGCCAGAGATCTCTGTAGTTCTCCCCTTCCACGGTAACAAATCCCATTGGACAATCCCCTTCAATGCTCCACCCAGACTGTGCTGCTTTCCCAGCATCCGGTAGGGGAACCTAGCTCACCCACTACTCCAGGTTCCAGCCCAAGCACCCTATGCCCAACACTCAGTCAGCTCTAGCTCTGTCCTTGTTGCCGTTTCCTTGGGCTCTTTCCTGCCTTTCTTCCCCATCACCTGGCCCACCTCTGAGTTTACCACTGGAGCTTTCTCTACTCCCCATGGCTACTTCCTCTCTTGGCTTCTCACCGGAATCTGTAATCCGAGGCAGGATCCCTGGGCTTGCTCCCTATTAGAACTTTTCCTTGTTACCTCCTCAGTTTCGTCCTCTCTATAGAGTCAGATCAGAGCTCTTCCCTGCAGCCCCTCTCCTAACACCAACTTCCTCTCTTTATAAGCCTGTCCCAGATTCTTCCCAAGTTTGGCTTCATTATCATCCTTAGCAATCTGTGGCTCCTGTCCAGCTGCAAGTTTAGGTTGATTGGCCCGTTTTACCTATTCAGGCCTTATGTGGGGTAGACAGGACACAGCTAATCACAACCCCATCTTGCCTTGGCCTCCCTGATGGCTTTGATGCTCCAGTGCATTGATCCTATTTGAGAGAGATTGATCTGGCCAGCTTGGGAATACATTATATGGCGGGATGCTGGAAAAAGAGGGTTGGGGAGTTCCATTAGCAGTTAAAACACTGGCATTTTCAGACAGACCGCTATCCCCAAGGAGGATGTGAGTTTTGAGTAACCAACTAACTTACATACTGAAAATATTAGAGCTGTATCCGAGCCACCAAGTGTGTACTTTGATCCCTAATCTGTAAAGTTTGGACGAGTTTTGACTCTGGCCTTTTGGCTTAATCCATTATTAGGATGGGAACCAGCTGGAAAGTTTGGGTCCAGATTTGCTTCCTCTGTGTTGAGGAATATCTGGATCTGTACTTTGGTTGCTTTTGCTTTTTGCTTTGCTTTGTCATGAGGCTTTGCGCTCAGCCCTAGAGAGGAAAATCAGGCAGATACTGCACTGGATCTTTTTCCCCAGGCAGTGAGCCGAGATTTGTCAGCACAAAATCCATTTGCAATCATAGGAGCGGAATAGTCAGGTTCTTCCTACTCACTCCTTCAGGTGAGAAGTCGATGTTGATGATTTGGTTCTTCACCCACCTAAGGAAGGATCTGCACAGAGAGAAGAATTGCTATAGCAGATTGGACCACTATTCCATTGTATCACATCTGCAGCAATATCCAGTTGCTCTTCAGTAACACGCCTAGCCAGCGGGGGTGTACTGTCTATGTAAGCTCCCTCTGACTGGGGTTGATTACTCTTACAAGTCTTACCTAAGCATTTGCAGATACAAATGTTGTAGTCGTTGGTCATAAAAATGATCCCTCTGTCTATAAAGTCCAGTTGTAACATGACTCCTATCTCAAGTGCATCTACTTAGTGACACTGAACATGCCGATGGGAAAGATTAAACTGATATGATGCCAAACTATGTTTACCTTTTGAGACTCTCATTAGCCCTCTGACATCTGGGTGATGAGCCTCAGCTGTGAGGCGCTTCTATGTATCTTGTCCCTTTGCTTGGAGAACAGAATATCCTGTTTGGAAGGATGCAAATCGGGATTGGGCAAGAAGGAAGAGTGTGAAGTGGGTTGTGCCCACAAAAGCTCATGATAGTATTTATATTGTGTTAGTCTCTAAGGTGCTTCAGGACCATTGTTGTTTTTTTTAGTTACAGACTAACTGGATACCCCTCTGAGGCTGTTGCACACAAACACTTGCATGTTAGTGACATCCTGTGGTTTAAGGTAGGGGCGGGGAAATGCATTTTCTGGGAGGAGGTCACGAGCCAGTGAGGCCAGTGTTACAAGAAAAGCTTCAATGAAATCCAATAAATTTCACTTCCTATGTCCTGCATCCTGGGAAGATTGTTGTGTTTTGTGCTTATAGATCTCCAAGGAATGTTTGAATGTATCACCCCAAGCACATGGTACACTGGATTTTTAGAAAAAAATAATTTAATAAGCAAATGCCTTTTTATGTTGGCTCTTTAGAATCACTAAATTATCAAAGTGGGCCAGCTCATCAGTTTTTTTTCAGGAGGTGGCTCTCTTATTCCAAAATCAGAATGACAATTGCATTTTTATTAAGTGACTTTTTCAGAGGTGCTGATCAGCTGCATCTCCCATTGACTATAGCTATGAATGAATGTGCTCAGCACTTCTGAGAATTGAGGCCCATGTCTCTAGTTCTTGTGGTTGTGGAGATAATTTTCCGGCAAGTGAACCTGATATGAACCTGTGTAGGGAAGTGGTGCCTGATTTTGCAGTCAGCCTGAAATAATAACTCTGAGAGAACTGAACTGCTTCTATTAATGCCAGTGAGGCCTAAACTCTGAAGACTAACATTGGCAATTTAAACGCCCAAAATGTTGCCCTTTTTCACAACCGATCAAAGCACACAGGAAAGGAGTCAATTATATTATGAAGACCAGCACAGTGCACTGTGATTGGTGTCTTGCTTTGATGTGTTGAGTGGAAGGAGTTTGGATTGTAGATGGAATTTCGATGAGTGCCACTCCTTTTCCACTTCCTCAATTTATCTGCAGTTTTAAGAGTATTTATAAACAAACAAAAAGACTTTGGGTATAGACCAGTGTTTCTCAGAGGGCCCCATGGCCCACTTTGAGAGAGCTACTAATGGGTTGCTCTGGTTTGTTTATGTAAAGTCTCCACAGCCACAGAGCCTTGCAGCTCCCATTGACCCTGGTTCACTGTTTCCAGCCAAATGGAGCTTGGGAAGCCACTATGCATAGATCATAGGTTATATACAATATTCATTGTACACGAATGGACCATCACCCTGGAAAAATGCTGTTGGTGCATTTTCCACATACAGCATCATAGCTTCTAGACATCAGCTGGAACATGTACTCCAGCCACCATTCAAAATGTCCAGATTTTTTGCTTAATTGTGTAGAGCTATTGTTTTTAGTTTTAATTCCCATTCGATTTTAGAATTGACAATGGGATAATCACTAAACAGCAACTACAGATCTGTTTTTCCCTCATTGAATAATACCGTTTCAGGCTCCTCAAATTGGAACACAGTGTTAATAGCCATTTTACTGATGCAGTTACTTTAACAAGGAAGTTGCTTCAGTGCATTGATGCTTTTTTTTTTTCTTCTTTTAATCTTGGGTTTTCCATTTGGAATTCACCTGTCCACTCAAACCATGACTCCCCAAACTTGCTCACATATTTCAGGGGATGGAGGAAAGTAGCAAAGTTTGGCAAAAGTAATCAGTGTGGTCCAATGGCCATCAAGGATGCCAAAGTAATCTTAAATTCTAATTCCAGTTGTGCCACTGACTTATTCTGTGGTTTCAAGCAGACCAATGAATCCTTGTTCCTCCATTTTCCTGTCTTAAAAAGGATGTGAAAATACTTGCCTTTAGTAACACACATTGAGATCTGTGAAAGGAAAGTACTAAGAATTCTTACGTATTTCAGAAAAGTGGAGGGCATCTTTGGAAACAGCTGTGTCACAGTGCTGTTCCAGTCCAGCAGAGCTCTACTGATGCACCTCAGTCCTGACCTTCAGACCCCTCCTATTCCACATTGATCGCTCTAAGCAGTAGCTTTTATTTGCACGTGAGGCCAGGCACAGAACAGTAAACTCATTTTATTTGGCACCTAAACTTGCATTGGAATGCAGGTCTGCTGAATAAAGGCTGGTCTACTGTGCCTCTTCACCGTTTTTTCCTTTCTCTCATTTTTGTATCTTGTTCCAACTGTTGACTAAGAAAAGAGAGAAGCTGCCCCCAGTAAGGATGACTTGAGGCTTGCCATAAAAATGGTGTCTTCTACAATACAAGCAGTTCCTCTCAAGCGCCTTTCATGCTCTCTGCCTCCAGGATTCACAGGCCATAATTAATGCCCAAGGCCATAATTTCTGGCTGCCAGTGACAGCTATCATTTCTTCTCTTTTTAGGCCTTGCATAGACACAACAGGAAATGAGGGCTACAGGGAGCGTGTATTGGGCAACAATATGGAAATCTTGCTTCTACCAGAATTAACCCTATAGACAATCTGTCTGTGTGTGTGTCTCTCTCTCTTTTCTTTCCTGGCTGGCACGCTTCAAAATGCGCATTTTCTAACGACTGAAGGCTTGGTTCCTGCGGCAGAACACTGTACTGTTCAGGCAGGAACTAGACTGCATGCACCTGGGTGGGAGGTAGATCTCGTTCATTCCCATTTTACTTAAGAGGTAACTGAGGCAAACAGACATTTAAGGTCCTGATATTAGATCCACAAGTTCTACTGGGACTTGGGGCATTCCGCCCCTTTGTTAATCAAGTTGGCAATGACTTGCCCAGGATGTTGGTGTGGTGCTAAGGACAGAACCAGATTCATAGTACTGTGCATAATAATAATTATCAAGCCCTACTTCTACTATAGTACTTTTCACTTATAGACATTGGAGCATTTTTCAAGGGAAGTAATTAGCGATATCCCCCTTTTTACAGATGAGGGAAATGGGGGCACAGAGAGGGGAAGTGACTTGTCCCAGTGTCACCCAACAAGCCAGGGTCAGAGCCATAAATAGAACCCAGATCTCTTGGGTCTCAGGCCAGTTTGTTAGCTTCTGAGTCACACTTCCCCTTTGTTAACCAGAAACCCATATCTCCTCCCCTGAAAGCCAAACTGAAACCTTGTAATCCGAACATTGGCTACTAGGATCAAAGAGAATCTGGGTTTGAATCACCACTGATGTTGGTTCTGCCCAGCCAATGTCAACCTCATTTTCCAATTTCTAGCTTTATATAGGCATGATTCCAGTCCATGTTTCTGAAAACACCATCTGCATCTTCAGAACTCTGACAGCCCTTTTTTTGTAGCATTGCTTGGTCTTGGGTATGGGGTGGAAAGACTTCTGATTTTTCCATCCTCTCTCTTTTTTCTTACCTTCTCCTGAGAGGCCTGACAAGTAGTTTCTTCAGGATTTCTCTGCCTAGCAATTAGGGATGCAAAATCTGTGCAATTAGTTAACCAGTTACACATTATGTTTAACCAGATAACCAATTAAGCAGGAGTGGGTGAGGCAACTGGAATGCCTCTCCTCCACTCCCATCACGAGTGGGGGCTGGTCCAGTCCCTGCTGGGTAACTGTAACCATCCCTACTAGCAATTAGCAGCAGGGGTTAGTCAATCGCTGTGGAGATTAAACAGAAAGTAAAACAAGTTGGGTTGAGTGCACGCAGAAGTAGATCAGTTCCCTGGCCTTGTTGTGTTGCTAAATATACTGTCACGTCAGTACACTGAAGAGGACAGGGTTGGAATTGGGTCTCTGAAACTGGTGGAGATACTAACAGTGCTATAGAAAAAGCAAATGGATGTGAGACCAGTAGGTTGTGAGGGTATGTATAGAAGATACAGTCACCAGAAAGCTTGGTGTTTTGTTCTTCCGTTAATAGAATTGACCCCATGTAGACTGTGCTGGAGGCTGTTTACGACATGCTTTACTCAAACTTTACCATAGGCAACAGTCATAGAAGCAACTAAATAAATTTTGCCAGTGGAACAGGAGATACCATGTGCAGTGTTCCCGCTAATCTTTTCCATCCATGTGTGGAATACATTTAGTTATGCACGGAGACATCTGCAAACATACACCGCCAATAGAAACAAAAACCTAGCTGTGGGCACTCTGCTAATCAGTTGCCATTGGAATCTCACTTGAGTGACCACACAAGCACACACCTTACACATACACATGGTCAGTGTTCCCAGTAACTTTTTCCTAGGAATGGCTACATTGCCTCAGACAAGAGCACTGTCTCCCCAACTTCCCTGTCTTCAATAGAGGTCAGTGCCCAGTGCTTCAGAGAGGTGCAAGAAACCCTTTTCTAAGTGGATAGTTTTGCCTTTTTCCTATTGGTTTCTTTCTAGCCCCCATCAATGACTAGCTCTTGGCCTGGAGCATGAAGATTTCCATCCCTTGTGTTTTTATCCCCACTAGTATAACTGCATATTGTCATTACCCATATTAAATGGCCAATCTTTAGTCTGTATCTTACTAAGCTCTTGGCCTCACTGATGATACAGTACCTGGGGCTACAGAGTTGCAGGGAATGCACCAGTACATTGTCCATTTGTTTGCTGCCCTGTAACCGGTTCAGTGGCCTCAAGAGACCTGATGCTGGATATCTTGAATTTTGGGTACCCGCTTGGGGTCTGACTTGCCGAAGTGCTGAACCTCCACAGCTCCAGTGGAAAGCAGCAGTCACAGCACCTTTGAAAATTAGACCAAAGATGTTGCAAAAGGGGTCCAGCTAAACCAGTGAATACTATGGAAAATAATGGCATTCATTCCTACTCCTAAACCAGTGGTCCCCAACCTTTTTAGGTTGTCGGGCGCCAGGGGGCGTGGCCGTTTGCCCGCCGGGCGCCAGGGGGCGGGGACCGGGGGCGCCCCCCCCATCCACGCGCCCGGGGGCGGGGCCCCACCTACCGCGCGCCCGGGGGCGGGGTCCCCCCATAGCTGCGTGCCCGGGGGCAGGGCCCCCTCTAAGGGCCGCGCGCCCGGGGCCGGCGCTCCCCGCCACCCCCTCCCCCCCGCCGAGTGCTGCGCGCCCGAGGCCGGCGCTCCTGCTCCTCCCCCCCGCCGAGTGCCGCGCGCCCGGGGCTGGCGCTCCCCCCGCCGCCTCCCGCCAAGTGCCGCGTGCCCGGCGCTCCCCCCGCAAGCGCCCATGCGCCATGTGCCCGGGGCCAGGCCAGCCCCGAGCACCTGGCGGGCGCATTGAAATGCCCCCGCGGGCGCCATGGCGCCCGCGGGCACCGTGTTGGGGACCACTGTCCTAAACAGTAGTACTATGCTGCTCTGCTCTTACACAGCTGCCACATTTTCTGCTCTAGAAGTGGATGTGTTTTAGCGGTGAGTAAAGAGCACAGATGTGATAGGATTAAAATCATACGGTGCTGTTATTTCATTCAGCTGATGAGTCTTCTCTAGGGATGATGGTAACCTTCCCTGATGTAGCCCCCCCATGCACCTCACTGCATTCTGTGTCCCCCACACTACATCCTCTCTTCTGACTTGCATATTGTGATTCCTCCTTTTTTTTTGGTTTTTTTTTTGTACAATAAGGTTAAAATTTACTCCCCTAAAAGTGGTTTTTGCTTAGTACTTTCAGTAAAGAAAGAAGCCACTATTGATGCCTTTGGAGCCACAGTGCTATAGGAAGCCATTCTAAGGGCTTGTCTCCACTATGCTGGGGATCGACACTGCAGCACTCGATCCACTGGCTGTCATGGGTGGTGGGTAAATGTCCAGCATGGAAGGACCTGAAGCCCCGCCCATTCCATCTGAAGCCACACCCCTTTCCCTGAGACCTTGCCTCTTCAACAATCTTTCTTCCCCAGCCAAGCACTCCCCAACCCCAGCTGATATTACCCCTCGCCCATGTCAGCTGTCGATTTATCACATCTGCTTAGACATGGTGAATTGATCTCAGAATGCTCTCCCATCGGTGCTGGTATTCCACCAGGGCAAGAAGACTAGCCAGCATTGACAAGAGAACAGCTCCCACCAACCTTACCTCTCACAAGATGCTACAGTAAGTTCATCAACTTCAGCTGTACTAATTATATAGCTGAAGTGATGTAGATTAGATTGATGGCGGGGATTAGCGTAGACAAGGTCTAAGGATGTGTAGGATTGGTGTAAGGCTCAAGACTTAATCTGAGTGACTAATTACTAAGGTAGCAGTTGTGGAAAACCCTCTGCTAATTTTCCCTGCCTAGTGATTAATGGACCAGAAAGCCTGATTCCGGCCTCTTCAGCTGGCTATTGCGGGGCTTCTGACAGCCAGCACTGCCTGCTGATGTCATCAGCAGGCACCTCCTACCCCCTGGGCCTGCCTCGAGCTTCTGGGAGCCAGATCTGCCGAGAGGGGGCAAGGGCAGAGCAATAAACTTTATTATCCAACCCATTCAGTTAACAGCCAACCCCATAAGTGCGGGTAACAAAAGCGTTCCCTGTATATGATGATAACCATGCATCAATCTGTGTCTACCTCGAACCTCTTCAGCTGCAAATGGACTGCCTACCTCGGGCTCTCCAAAATTCACAGCTTCCTCGGTGACAGAACTCAGATCTTCCCATTACAAAAATGCTCCTTGAGGAGAATCTCTCTTAGCTGTTAGCAGTGTAGGACCAATGTCACGGAGCTGAGCAGTTCCCATTCTGTCCCATACAGGGTAGTGGGTCACCAGCCCATTCATTACAATTATTCTTATCGCTTATTTAGCCCTCCCTCTCCTGACTACTGGCTGGCAAATGCTCACAGGGCTCCCTTTAGATATTATGCTATTGATTCCCAGAGAATCTGTCTCTCTGATGCTGCTGCTGTCTCGTCTCTTCAGCAGCACTGCAGTGCAGGGAAAGCCTGTTATTGCTGACAGCCATGATGTCATCTCCTGCTGCTCACTGGTATTGGCCTGGGTTTCTGGAGAACCGTCAACCTCTTTCCCTCCCCTTGGATCGCTTCCCTGGAGCACATGAATCTGCTCTGTAAAACAGATGCTGAGAGAGCTGGGGGGACATGGCGCCATTGGAGGGCTGTTTGCCATCTCTTTGTTTCAGCTCTGAAACCTCCTAGCTCCTCCTCAGTTGAACAGTAGGTCCTGGCAGCAGGCCCTCAAAGAACTTTTCCCGGCTTGCTATGCATTGCCTGCTCGTGCATGTTGGACAGAGGATGTGGATGTTTTTCTCTTGTCTGTGGTCCAGTATTTTCTTTGTGTGCCCCTGGCTTGCCCTGAGCAGTGAGGGATTCCAGATCCTGCATGGGGACATCTGTCTAAACCCCCATCCCATATGTGTTCACTGCGGCATTGCACTCGCTGTTTCAGTTCCTGTTGGTTGGTTCCAGACTGCTGTTCATGCTGCGGGTACAGCCCAGCCCCTCTCTCTCACTCATTCTCTCCTGTGCACGCAGCCAAATCCTGGTGTGCTGATGGAATCTTGTCACTGAGTCCACGCCAATGTGGTGGTTCCAGAGATGAAAGAAGAGAACTTAAACATGGGTAGTTATTCCAGTGAGCCTCTCCTGTTTATTGTTAATAAACACTCATTGCTTCCTACGTATTCCACAGAGCTTGCAAGAATTGCCAGACTAAGACATTTATCTAATATATCTAGTTTGATATCCTGCAGCTGATGTTACTTAGTTACAGGGTGATACCAGAGCCCAACAGACCTCTTGTGCCTGTAACAGTTTGCCCACTCTGCAGAAACTGCCCTTGGTACTTCTGAGGAAGGAAAAATACAGAAATAAAAGATGATGTAAAACCCTTCTCTGGGGTCAGTCAGAATTATCAGCAGGAAAAAAAATCCCCTCTTACTTCAAAAAGATGCTGTACAGCTTCAATGATGGGACTGTGCAACAAGGAGGGAAGAGGGTGGAAGATTTCTTACTGACCAAGCTAGTGATCAGCTTCTGCCAGGAAGCATGGGGATTGATAACTCTCTTAATGTCTTTTTCTTAGTCTCACTGTGTAAGTTGTTCTTTGTCACATAAAAAATGGAATCCTTTTTTTAACTTACTAAATAATTTCACTCAGTTACGTCTTGTACCAGTGAGTTCCACAGGTTAATTATATGCCATGGAAATAATTTCATTTCTTTATTCATCTTTAAACTTCTCATTTAGATTATTCAAGGGTTCTCTCATTATTTCATTGAGAATATTTCAACGAGACTTTGCTATACCGGGCTCTGTTCAGCAGCTTTGGAGAGGCCAGCCTTTTCTGTGACTGACATTATTAAAAAATTTAAATAACTAATAGTCTTGCAGCACCTTAGAGACTAACACAAAATGTAGATGGTATCATGAGCTTTTGTGGGCACAACCCACTTCTTCAGATGAATGGAGTTAAGAGGCCCAGTTTCCAAATAAATAGGGAAAGAGAAGGAAAAAAGGGGAAAAAAATACAATTAGTGTCCATGCTAAGTGAAACTGATAGAGTGGGTACTAAGTGCTTGGTTTTTTTTATGTCATTAGGATATGGAATGTAGCAGTCATCCATGCAAGGTCTCTGTTTAAACCTTTGTTGCAGATATCAAATTTGTAAATGAAATAAAGTTCTGCAGCCTCCCTTTCAAGCTGTTTTTTTTAAAATTGACTTGCAATAATACGGTAACTTTGAGATCCATTAATGGTATCCAGGCAGGTTAAAATGTTCCCCAGCAGGTTTCTGTGTTACCCTTTTGAATATCTGATTTGTGTCCATTAATCCTTTCTCCTAGAGACTGTCCAATTTGGCCAATATACATGGCAGAAGGGCATTGCTGGTACTTGATGGCCAGCGTTAAACCAGCTAATTTTTCAAAGCATTCCCTTAGATATCAGCCTCCTGTTAATACCTCTGCTGAGTCCATTGATTAATAAGCCTAGAAATTTCTTGGTTAAATTGATTTCCTTCTCCTTTCCAAAAAGAGTGAAGTGAAACACTGATCCTCAGAACAATTATTGCTATCAAACTGCTGCAGAATAACAGCTTCTGTGTTCAGTGAAATATTAGTAGAAATTGCAATGAGGGTTGATTGGTTTATTGTTTTGAAAGCTCTACAGAGAAGATTGAAAGCAGCAGTAGCACAGAAAGCTCTAAAAAAATACCTGTATTTATTTCTAGTCTCTGATCACATGGTGGGGATGGATTAGCTTTGTTTTTTTGACAAGTGTTTTCTCTGCTCCTCCTCATCTTTCCCCAGCCCCACACCTGCTGTGTCTCTTCTGTCCCCTCTTCCCAGTCTCTGGGGAAGAAAAGGCCATAAACTTTGTAATCAATTAAAGTACCATCCCCTTCTGCCCCTGCACCTTAGAAAAGTTTGGCACTGGATCCCAACTTTTATCTTGGTCCCATCCTCACCTTTCACCTCTCTTCCTCATTGACTTCCAAGTTGTCTGAGAAATGCAGTGAGGAAGTGCAGGAGTGTGGGGGTTTCTTCTCTCTAGGAACTGGATCTAGCTGGCTAAACCATATCCCTGCATATAGAAACAACTGTGGGTGTGCGAAACCTTTCAGGGATTTGTGTGTGCAAAATGGGCTGGATGTGGAATCTGGAAAAGCCACTAATGGGCTGTGAAGTCAGAACTGGAGAAAACGTTATGGTCTTGGAGTGGTCTCCATGATGGAGTATCCATGGTATTTGTGTCTGTGATCCCAAAATAGAGAGGGGGTCCATTAATCTACCCTATTTTTCCACTCTGTCACAACTATTCCGTTACCTTTTGGCTCCATCCTCGTCCTCAATCCCCTAGAGACCAGAGGCCATACAGCAAAGGTACTTCCTGCCCGGGAACTGAGCCACTATAAGAGACCCAGCAGAACTGTGAGGCCTTTTTCTTCCACTCAGTCTCCTGAAATGAAGCCAAGGTAACAATAAATGGTCAGAAATACTATTCCCCACCTGCCCCCTCCTCTAATTCATGGTTCATCCCAAACTGAATGGAAGAAACAGATTTGTATAAAAACCAGAGGATTTCTTCTCCTCTAGTCATGTATTTGGTTACCAGTTCAAGGCTCAGTCCGTGTATTTTACCCAGTGTTCAATAAGAAGCCACTTGAGAGTTCAGCGTAGGTCTGTGTCTGCTTTGGATTGTGTGGGGGGAATTGTCTGTAGGGGAGTTCAGGACTGGAAAGGCTGGGGGCTGGTAGGGCAGCATTGAAGTACATGAACTGAGCTGTTGGCAGGAGTTGATTCCAAGAGTAGGAGAGTGGGGGGGCAGGAGGGTGCTGTAGCTCAGGAGCTAGGAAGCTTCCTTTGAGCCACTGTTGGGAATGCGGGAGGCAGACTCGAGGTCAGAGAAGCAGGGGGTGTTGCAGGTTTGGAATCATTGTTAAAAGATACACAGTGGAACCCCTGTAAAGTAAACTTCGATTCAGTGACTTCTGCTGTCAATAGAACGACTGGCAGTGTTTCAGTGCTTGGTGCCATCACCTATTGCTCTGTATTGTTGCTCCCCCATTCTGTCTGACTACAAGGCCTGTGTCCTGTTGATTCTCTCTCAATCTGCCATCGTGTGAGTTGCTAAATCCTGCCACTTGCCTCTGATGTTGCAACTCCAACCCCGTCTCCAGGAGACCGAACACATGACGGTCAATTGGCAGCTGTGTGACTTCAAAGCTCCTGTCCTGGTGGGACAGTGAGCGAGGTCTAGCTGAGCCACTTGTGTCTACGCACTGCCCATTCACTGGGGGTTTAAAACTCTGCCGAAAGCATGGCTGCAGGTGGGACTCGGATGCATGACTGTCCCAGCTGGGCAGCCCATCTCATTTTCTTCTTGGGAATTAAAGTGTAAAGCAAACAGAAGTTTTCTGGGTTAAGAGGCTTCCTGTGGGCTGTGTGCTTGTAAAATCTGAATTGGTCCTGGCTTCAGCCATGAATGTTGAGCAAGGGACTAGTCTGAGGATGGTGTAATTGCTTGTGAAAACAAAACCAGGAGAGAGACGCAAAATGTTGCAATCTAACTGCTGTCCACTGGCAGCTCAGGGCGGCTCTAAGACCCCCCCTCCACCAGCATGTCGACAACCGTCTTTAAGAACACACCGTATGTGCCCTGTTACCACACTAGGCCGGGTGTTGCAGGTGTCTGTGGAAGGGGGGTGTCCTGAGCCAGAGCCTGCACTAGTGATTTGGGGATTTCTGGGTGGCACTGCAGGACTCAGTGCAGGATAGGGTCTAAATTGCAATTGCTTCAATGGCTTTTGCTGCTGTTGCCTTCAAAGGTACTGGTAGCAATGAAAAACTATGCCCACATGTACACCCTGCCTCAGGAGCACTATGCTGCTGGAGAGCCGATCTGCTTTGCCCACAACTCCAGCCAATCCCCGCACACCCCTCTGGCTGGCCCTGTGTTGGGGAAGGGGCTCTGGCCAATTGAGCCTCCAGAGCTGGCTCTGCATCTGACCTGCAGGACCTCTGTACCAGTGTATTCATGGGGGGGTCCTTATACTGATGCTAAAGCCCCCTTTTCTCCAGCTTAGCTACACTGAGCCATGTGTATTCTTGGGCTTCACGTCAACCTCAGCAGCTATGGTACGTATGGCTCTGATCCCAAAATAGAGAGGGGTCCATTAATCTCTCCTGGTTTTCTACACTGTCCCACTGTGGTACAGTTATTTCCTGCAGCTAGAAATGTGACTGTTTTGCAAGCATGTTATTTTCCAAAGCAAATCCCTCCCTGCTGTTTTGAATTAAAGGCAGTGCCGGCCCTCAAAAGCAACCAGAGTGCATCCCCCACAATCAGTGGGCACCTAATATTGCCAACCCCACACATTCAAAAATCACGAGTCAGGCTCACTTAACATAAGATTGGCATTAAAATCTTGAGATTACATAGACACATTAGATTTGTTTTGTATTTTCCATATGATTTTAGGGCCTTTAAGGTGCACTGGGGTCACATTTTGAAGCTTTGCTCCCCAGCTACAAGGGCTAGACACGTGCTTTCTCTTTAAGAATGCAGACTGAGAACTTCGCACATCCACCTGACTCCAGGGGCTGGGTCTTTAAGGAAGATAATAAGCATCATGAGACTCATGATAAAATCACGAGAACTGGCAACGCTGCTACAATAGCAAGCCCGTGTGAGTGGCCTGATACTCATGAGCGGGGCTTGACAAACTGTAGAATCTACTCGCCTGAGGGGAGTAGATTTCAGACGTGCACCCCATTTCCCAGAGGTGCGCGCATGCGCAATATGGCTCTTGTGCAGTGCGGGGCTGGCGAGCGACTTTCGCCACCGTTTGTCAAGCTCTGCTCATGAGCAACTCTATAATAATGAACCAGAGCAATAAACCCTCTTGGGAAACAGCCTTGCAGTTTCAGATTTTCGCAGGGTTTTACTTAAAAGATATTTTATTTCTTCTTTGTAACAACAAGATTTTAAACAGTGGAACCATTTGCCTTTCATTTGCAAATGACTTCGCTCCTTGGGCAAGTGTCCCAGTAGGGTGCTGGGTGCCTCAGGTCTGCCCCTCTTCTCTGGCCACCACAGATATTGCTACATCAACTTGTGGACTAACGGATACACTGGATGGAGGAACCTAGCACCACTGTCAGTTATTTCTGGTTAAGGAACTCCTTAATCATCTTGTGCTGCAGGAAGTATAATTTCCTGTGTGGGTCTGGATTTAGCAGTGGTTTTGTGATAAGACCTTAACGTCTGGTCTTTCCCTTAAAAAGAAAAATAGTTGTATTTCAAAAGGACTATGGTTGGGTATCCTAGATCACAAATTACCTAGCTGAAAATAGGTCTATGTACAAACCCTAATATGAGAATTATTTTCATGCTTTAACCTCTTTGAGACAAGTTTTCTTTTCCCTTTAAAATGTTCCTGCAGCAATTATCATCTGCTGCTGAACTTTTCAGGGTGTCCTTGTGTTATGGAGAGGGTCAAGTTACAGTATTTTCCAAGGCTGTATGGTGGGAGGTCACAAAGCTAGGGACCTGCATGGTAGAGTGCCCAGTGATGGCTTTTCAGGTTTGATCCTGTCTCCTGTTTTCACATGAGCAACCTCATTGACTGGGTTTGCAGCAGGTGTTGGCATCAGGCTGATTGGGATTCAGGCTGAATCAACACTGGAACTTTTATTCAATGGCATCCAAATTAGGGATGTTAAGGACTAGTCAACTATACGTTAAGCATTTGCTTATTGGATAGTCTGTCGACTAGTTTATTTCTCCCCCTCCCCCTTGCTGCCTCTATGAGAGAGGCAGAAAAGGGGTGGGGGGCAAGGGGTACTTCAAAGCGGCAGCACCGCACAGCTGAGCCAGGGATCAGCTGTGCGGTGCTGCCACTTTGAGCCCCCAAGCCAGCGTTTCAAAGGGGCAGCCATGGCACAGCTGATTTGTGGCTCAGCTGTGCAGCTCTGCCCCTTTAAAACACAGAAGTGCCATGGAGCCTGGGGTCAGCTGGGGACTTCCCAGCTAACCCCGGTTTCGAGTGGCATTTCCCCAGAACCCGGGGTCAGCTGAGGAGTTCCCAGCTGACGCTGGGCTCTGGGTGTGGACCCAGAGTCAGCTGGGGACTTCCCAGGTGACGCCGGGCTCCATGACTGCCCTTTTGAAATGCGGAGGCGGCAGATCAGCTGTTCAGCCGCTGCCCCTTTGAAACGTTGCCTCTGCATTTCAAAGGGGCAGCCATGGACCCCGGGGTCAGCTGAGGAGTCACCAACTGATCCCGGCTCCGCACAGCATGCCAGTTCAGAATGGAGCCTGGGGTCAGCGGGAGACAGTCCCCCGCTGACCCCGGGCTCTATGGCTTTGAAATGCACAACAGCTGCCACTGGGGCTCTTGTGCATTTCAAAGCAGGCACTCTCATGCAGCCTGGAGTCAGTGGGACTTCCCGCTGTCCTGGGCACGGAGTTCTGCATTCCTCCTTTGAAATGCACAAGAGTCCCCAGTGGCAGCTGTTGTGCATTTCAAAGCCATTGAGCCCGGAGTCAGCGGGGGACTGTCTCCCGCTGATCCCGGGCTCCATTCTGCACTGCATGCACTCCATTCTCCGCGGCCCACTGGGGGCTCTTGTACATTTCAAAGGAGGAATGCGGAAGTGCCTAGTTGAGTAGTTGATGGAAATTCCATCAACTAGTCAATTATCCGCAATACCATCCGGCGTGCCTGGGAAAACAATCCTCGCATGGTTTGTTCATTTATTGATTGGTAGGGTGGAGGATTCAGATATAAACTGTTACTTCTCATTTATCTCCCCATCCCATCAAAAAAAATCTGATGGGATCTGGAATCAAGATCCAGGTTTTTAATCCATCTTTAGCAGTAGCAAAACATTTATAAGTCTCGGGGGGTAGCCATATTAGTCTGTAGAGGCAGGGGTATGTACAGTATATAAGAGAGAGGAAGTCACTTGTCAAGTCTAGAACCACGGTTAAATGAAGGCAATTAAGTCAGGGTGGATGTGGCTCATTTGTAGCATTTGATGAGCAGTGTGAATACCAAGAGAGTAGAAGTTGCCTTTGTAGTGAGAGAACTCTTTTACTTTTTTAAAGCCACTTTCAGCCCCAATATAAGCCAGAGCAGCTTCCCTTGACATCGCCTCCCTAAAGGGCCAGATTTGCTCCTGTGCTAGGATAGTTAGCTGTTGCAATTAGCACCACTCATGCAGGGCATCCCCTGCCCTAGATGTACCTTTCTCTGCTTTTCTCTTACTCTCCCCTCCACCCCCTGTCTTCCTCCTCCCTCTTCTTCTGTCCTGGGATCGGAGGGGGGTGATTTAACTTTAAGAGGGTTGAGCTAGAATTCCCCCTCTGCTCCTGATCCACTTTCTCCCTTTCCTTCCTGGGCCAGAGCAGGGCTGAGATTGTGTGGAGTAGAGTTTCTTTTTTCTCTCTAGGCCCCCTGATCAGCTCCACCCTGCTCCCCTTCTCCCCGAGTGCTCCTTCTGCCTCCTTACTGCACTGCAACGGGGGGAGGGGGATCAGAGAAGGAGACCAACAATTACTGTTTCCTTGTGACCACCGGAGGGTAGAACACCCAGTGGAAGTTCTCCCCATTCTTCATGTTTAACCCAGGACGGGAGTGGGGCATTATAAAAGCTAGACGAGGGAGGAGGAATAGGACAGTGCTCTGGGGTGCCACCCAGGGCGGACTGGCAATCAAAATAGGCCCAGGAAATGGGTTGAGAATGGCCCACTTTTTCACATCAAAGAACTTTTTTTTTAATTTACTCTTTGACCCCCATTAGCCACATCCCCTGACTCCTATTAGCCAGGCCTCTGGATGACACACTCTCGGGGCAAGATGGGCACATGACCAGAAGTAAAAGGTGTCATGTGACCCCTCTACGGACTTTTCCTACCATCCTCCTACCAATAGGGATTAGTTTGGTCCCCGCCAATCCCCCCTCATGCAACTATCCTGCAATTGCATTATCCCACGGTGTGTGACATTAACTTGGGGGCAGAGAGGCTGGAGCTAGTGTTCCCTCTAAGAGTTTCCTCCCATGAGCAGAATGAATTTTGCACCAGAACTGAGTTCATGGAGCTTGTTTGGATGTGCCACTGTGGCACCCAAGTTATTAATATCTTATAAACCTCTACCTTTCCCCTCTGCTGCCATGTCTCCTCCCCTTGCTCCATCAGCTCCCCTGGTGCCTGCTGCCCCCCAACACCTCACCCTCCTCTGCTGTCCTGACTCGGACTCCTGCCCTTCTCACTGCCCTCAGCCCTCCTGAGACCTGCCCCCTTTCCACCAGCCCTTCTCTCCTCCCTGTGCCCACTCCTCCAGTAGCCCCACTCTGATTGTGTGAGCTACCCCTCCTCATCACCTCTCCTAACACCTCCCTCTACACACCTGCCCTGCCTCTCTCCTCTGGTGCTGATCCCTCCCCTGCAGGTGTCTGCCCTTCTGCTTCACCCCCAGAATCCCCTGGCACCTGCACCCTCCCTTAGCCCTGCACCCTCCTGGTGCCTCCCCCTTCCCTCACTGCCCCTACCCCTTTTGCCCTCTTTTCCCTGATGCCCACCCCCTCACCACCCTCTGCCCCCCTTTTCCCTCATGCCTCTGTGCCCTCACACATGACTTGCTCCATCCCTACCTTCCTCATGCCCACCCCTTCTTTCAATCCTTATCCCAGCATGTCCCACTCTAGCCCCCAATGCCCTTCCCCTTTCCTCTCGCAGCATCACCCTTTCCCCCCTCCCACTGACACCTCCCCTCCTGCCCTTTTCTTCATTGTCTTCTCTTGGCCCCCTGGCATTTGTGTCTCTTCCACCCTGTCCCTTGGTGCCTTTCCCCTTTCTTCTTCTGACCTGCCCTCTTCCCCTCAGCACAAGCCCCTTCCTCTCCCACCTCTTCCTCCTATTTCCCCCCCCCCCCTCCCCCCCCCTCCCCTCCCCTCCCCTACCTTCTGTCTTCCAGTTTGCGGCGCTGGAGTCTGTGATCGGGCCCCAGCTGCTTCCGAGGCTCCAGACCACGTGCCAGGCCTTGAGCTGGGCTGTGCGGTGCAACTCTGGGCCGAGCGCTTTTAAAGTCCTGGGCCATGACGGCACGTCACACCCAGGCGTCTCCCCCTCTCACCTGTTGCGCAGCGTTTGAGCACGCTGCACATGTGCTCCCTGGCCCCACTGTGCCCCATAGATGGCTGGCATGCGGCGCCGGGGAATTTAAAGTGTGGGGCTGCGGTGCCCCGTCACAATCCCCTCCTCCTCCAGTAGCCGCCAGCTGGCCCTTTGGCCAGCCCTTCAGTGGACAGCCTGTCATGATTATGAGGGTTAGCCAGCAGCCGGGGGATTAAGGGGTTAACTACACCTAGCCAGGTGGAGTGACCAATAAGAATGTAGGTGGGACTTTTCAAACTAGGACAAAGGAATTTGGGTTTTTTTCTCTTCTCCTTTTTGTCTCTCAGAGAGTTCTCTGTAAGCATGTCTCTCTCTCTCTCTCTCTCCAAGACATCATTCTTCATTTTCTGTAAGTAGGGTAAAGTTTAGGTAGTTTCGTTAGGTTTTATTGTGTTATGGATTGGGTATGGGATCTGAGATCTGGCACTGCTTGAAAGATGTTTTGGCTTTTCTTTGTAACTAAGTTCTAGGCCCATGGAGTTTCTCCATGAGTATATTTTGTTACCTTCCTCTCTAGTCATTATACTTGCAACTAGAATATTGTTGTAATAATAAAAGTTCTTTCTTTTCTTTTATTAACCTGGCAGTGGTTAATGGTGTGCCCTGATTTTTGTTTTAGGGGGAAGATTTCCCAAATGATCTTTCCCCTGGTTTCTTTAGCAACATTTGGGTGGTGGCAGCGGAAGTTTTATTCCCAAGATCTAGGTTTTTAAGATCTTGGGGGAAGTTTTATACCAAAGCCTGGTAGATAAGGCTTTGGGGTACATTTGCTGGCCCCCACTTCTGCATTTATCATGCCAGAGTGGGGAAGGAGCCATGACACAGCCCACCGGGGAATTCCCGGTGTCCTGCTGGGCCAGTCCGCCCCTGGTGCCACCCTTTAGAGCAGGATTAAAAAAAAAAAAAAAAACTGATAGGAACTGAAGTGGCCCGTAGCTGGCAGCTAGCAGCTGCCCTGCATCCATTGGCTGTGGATAAATGTATGAGCTTGATGATTCTGCTGTTCCCACCAGCAGTTTAAATGATGAATCATGTGCATGTTTAATACCGTGTTGTCAGGGCTGTTCCCCTCCTTGCACTCCGAGTGCAGAAGGTGGGGGCCTGCAAGAGACCTTAAATGCCTTGCCTCTATAAGCTTCTGCTTAAAAAAAACTCCCGACACCCCTTAGCTACCTAAGCTTAACGCTTTAGTCACTGGGTGCTGGCCAGCACTCCTATCCATCACACGTGTCATTAAGCTCTAGAGTTAACATCAACTGACCTAAATAAGGCCCAGCTCCTGGAGTGAGGTGGATATGTGATGATGTCAATTTTCATAAAGAGAAAGTAAGCTTCTATGACTCTTCCTTGATAGCTATTGTTTCAGGCTGTCAGCAAACTCGGGCAAAGAGCACTGCATCAACTCACATCTGGAGTTTCTCACAACTCTAAGGCCAGGTCTACATTGGGAGAAACAGACAAACTAAGATACATATCTACAGTTATGTGAATGGCATAGCTGTAGTCAGTGTACCTTAGCTTGACTTACCATGACATCCCCGTTACCGGAGGTCGATGGGAGAGTTTCTCCCATCAACTTCCCTTACTCGTTGCGCCCCCATGGAGTCTGAGGATCGATGGGAGTACCATCAGCCTTACTAGATCCACTAAAGTAAACCCCAGAAGATCTCCGGATTATCCATCTCCGGATAAGTATAGACAAGTCCTAATAAGAGCTAGAAACATCATTGTTCTCATAAATGAAAACTTTCCCTCAATATCTCCAGTTGCCTTGCAGATTGGAATAACACAGCAGATGGGTAGGATATTTCCTAGAGTCTGACACCAGTTTAAACAACCCTCCAGTAAAAAAATCAGTGTATCAATGTAGTATAGAGAAAAATAAAAACTGAGCAAGAGGCTGATGTTAGTTTCAAACACTAGAGCAATCTTTTAAAAAAGCACATAAGACTTATAACAAATTTATAACGGTTAAGTATCTTGACAACTTCCCTATTAATTAGCAAATGATCTGAACCCTGAAACGTAGATGTTTAGAGCTGTTCCTTAGCACAGCCCAGCACAAATGTTGTAATATCCTCTTGTCAGATAAAACGGTTGGGATTGCTGTTGGTTATTGCCAGTTGAGTAAATTCCCTCATTGATCAAGCCTGGTAGACAGTGACATTTCTCATGTCCACATGGGTCTAGCTCTTTGGCAGTTGCAACTAAAGTTATGAAATACAATTGCCTTTTTTTTTGTGGTTTATTATATTAAAGGGGTCTGAATGAAATGTTTGTACCCCACATTTGGATTTTGTTTATTGGCAGGAATATCTTGAAGATACATGTATTTTCTTAAATTCTACATAAGCAGTATTTTATTTTAAACACAACCCATGAAGTGTTTGCAGTCCAAATATTGCAACCGTTTTGCTAGTATCCAGAGCCAGAGAAACTGACTAGAAAAAACAAAATAAAAATGAAACTAGTCTGACTAGGCTTACAAATTTAATTAAATACAGGAGAAAAAAAACCTCACACAACAGAGCACTAGTCATGAAAGGTGAACTTGAAAACTTTCAGTAATTCAGATATTATGAAGAACAGGGATATGGAAATTTTGTATTACCATATCCATTACAAATACATTTATTAACTTCACCCTGATCTTTCTCTTTTAAATCTCAAATAAACGGTGGGGTGAGCATGTGTACGTGAGAGAGAGAAAAATCATGTTTATAAAGCAATAAGTTGAATGCAGACTTTTAGGTCTGTTCCTTGCTTATCACCCTTATTCACTGCAGGGAAGTCATTTATGGCTTAATTTCCATAAATCCTGAGTGCCTATTGCCTCAGTTGTCCTGTGTGTTATATGGGACACACAACTTAAATTACACATCTGTCTGGATTTTATGAATGCTTGCAAGATGCTTCCTACAATGGGGTGCTCAGTAGGGCTGTTAAAAAGCGGTTACGTAACCATGTCACTGCTGAAAATCTAAGGGCTGATACATTACATGCAGCAGGCTCTGCAGTATAAAGCTAATGCTGAAGAGCCCACAGCACAGCCAGCTCCCCAGGCGCAGGACCGGCAGCCAGTGGGCACCAGGAGCTGGCTTCCCGCTGCCGGCCTTCATTTGAGCTGGCTGCGCTGTGAGCTCTGCAGAATACACTTTTAAGCCAGCTGCCTGTGCACACCAGCTCCCACCTGCAGCCCAGCTCCTGGGGAGCCATCTGCCACCCACTCTGTCGCCTCTGATACAGAACCGGCCATGTGGGGTGGCAGCCAGCCAGGAGCTGCTGTGTTGGTGACAGCTCATGCTTATTGGTTGACCGTTTAAACACTTATTCTATTACAGCCCTAGTGCCCAGACACCTCATGGCTGACCAACACTGATATTAGCTATAATGTAGTAGAGGATTTACTCCGGTCCTTAACTGAAATCAGTTTTGTGTTTCTTCATTTAAATCCTTTCTGGAGCCGGGGGGGAGGGTGATATGGGGTTTAGTATGCAGGCTGGGAGAGTGGACAGCCTCAGTCCTCTGTCTCTGCAGCAGCTTGGGGCCAGGTGAGAAATGCTTGTCCATGGCTGCTGCTGCAGGCACAGCCAGGGGAGGAGTGCATATTCCTTGGCTTTATTTATATAATATAATATAAAGTACATATCTATCCCATTTTCACCCCTACTCCTTGCTGCTCCAGTAAGGTTTACAGCTGTCCTGTCTCAAGGCCCCTTGCTGCCAGCTTAACTGTCCCTGCTAGCAGACCCCCTCCCTTTCCATTTTATGGAAAACAGTTGCATTCCAGGCATTTCCCATTGTCCTGGCACAGCTCAATATAGGCCTTGCTTTTTGGAAGTTGCATGCCCCGTTGGGTGGTCCTAACTCTGACCATTCAGGAGGAGTTCTTGAACAAACAGACTTACAGATGGATGGACAGACAGACGGACAATCTCTTTCAAATATATAGTGAATTTAACCCTCAGTTGGCTCCAGAACTTTCATGTGGTATGTAGGGCCATATGCAAACTGGGATTTGTGTTTAGAAATCCCACCTGTGGGCAGCAGCAAGCAGTGCATTGACACCTTTGAGTATGTGATATGGGAGTTGAATCCAGTAAATGCGAGACCGGAGGTGACCATCTTCACAAGGAGTCACACTCAGTGTGACAGACAGCTTGGCAAGTGGAGGAAGGGGACAGGTTGCTAGTCCGGTGTAAGAAGCTGAATGGGCCTATAGAGAAGGTGACACTAACCCATATCTAACCTGGACTCTCTCCCTGGCAGTTCTTTTCTCGGTCATAACATCTCAAGAGATACCCAAGAGGCAGTAGCGAGAGAAATAAACTTCTCCCCGTCTTTCTCTTTCCAGCTGCAGAGGATAGGATTCTGGGGACCAGCTGGCATGGGAAGTCAGGCCGAAGTCCACTCCAGGCACTTTACGACAGTGACCAGGTGGGTGAAAATGAAGGAACTGAAAGGTGGAGGTGAGGAATCTGTGGCAGGAGTTGGTGGGAGTTGACCCATTATTTAATGACCTTTTGTGTGTCCTTAAATTGCAGCATTAACTGACCTTGAGATGTTCAGGACAGCGTCTGAAAAAGGTCACAACCCTCTAGGTCAGGGGTCGGCAGCCTTTCTGAAGTGGTGTGCCAAGATGTAACCTTCCTGTCCTAGGCTGCGCCGCTCTCCTAGGGGGTGGGGGGGAGGAGCTCTCTCCAGCATGTGCCCCGCTTCGTCTTCTGCCCCGGGCTCCGCTCCAGCTTTTCCTGTGGGGAGGAGCCACGCATGCGCTTCCCTGTAAGCTGGATCCAGCGCAGAGCCTTGGGATTTTCCAGGCCAGCCTGAGCTGCCAGACTTTGGCCTTCAGTGCAAGCACATGCCGCCTTCTCCCTGCCCTCTCCTTCCTTCTGGCTGCGATTGGCTCCCGTCCTAGGGGCTGTGACGGAGCTAGGAACATGCCATGAAGTCGCCACCCCAGGGGGAGAAAGGGACGGGGCCAAACTGCCACGAGGGGCGGCTCAGCTGATGTACGTCATTTTCGCTTCTGCATGCGGAGGCGATGTACACGCAATGCCACTTTGCGCACCCTGCGACAGCATGTGAACATGCCTAGGCTCTTCCTGCCCACCTCAAGGCTCAGTCTCACATCTTCAGGGCACACGCAATAAACAGACTTTCCTTGCCCCCCTCCCCATCCCTGCTGCCCCTGCAGGAAGCCAGCACTGGCTCCGATCTTGCAGGGGGCGCAATGCTGGATCACCAGCATAGGCTCCCCATTGCAGGTGCAGGGGAGCAAGGTAGAGCCTGTTCATTGTGTGTGCCACTGCAAATCATCTTGCGAGCCACTTATGGCATGCATGCCGGACGTTGCCAATCCCTGGTCTAGATAATTATTGAGAAGTACTACCAGCTCCTGCTACTACTTGTGTCAAGCAGTTTCATTAGCCTTTGGCCCGGCTTAGCAAGGCTGAGGTATAGTAGCTGAGGATTTCAAAGCAAATTCTAGAACACAAAAGATGGGCAAAATCTTCCCCAGCTGAACAGATGACTGGCCATGCTGTGTCAGACCACTGGTGCATCTAGCCCAATATCCTGTCTCTGACAGCGTGTAGTGCCAGATGCAGTGTGCAGTGCCAGAGAGAATTAACAGAACAGGGCACTTTTGAGTCCTCCATCCCCAGTTGTATAGAACCAGCTTCCGGTAGTTAGACATGCAGAGCATGGGGGTTGTGTCCCTAACCATTTTGAGAACACCCCTTCCATGTTTTCCAAGATAACTCAACAGGGCACCGTTGTGCTAGTTGCTGTTCAGACTGAACAGAAAGATTGTCCTTGCCTACAGTCTGAGGCCAGGGCTACACTAGACCTGAAAGGTCAGATTAAGGTGCACAAATCCAGCTACGTAAAATACATAGCTGTAGTTGGCTTGTCTTAAGCCAAACTAGGTGCTGTCTTCACAGAGGGAGGCGATCCAGAGCAAGTGCTCCTGTTGGCTTTCCTTACTCCTTGCAATTGCCAGGAGTACTAGTGCTGACTGGGACTACCCTCAGCATTTGATTTAGTGGGTCTTAACTAGACCTGCTAAATCAAACACCAAAAGATTGCTCTCCAGTGAGGCAAGTGAAGATATGGCCTAAGGCTATGTCTACAGTACAGCTTGCATCAGCATATTTTGTCACTCCACCACCCCCATGGGGTGACATAAGTTACACCAACATAAGTGCTAGTGTGAACACCACTCTGTTGTGGGGTGGTATTCTCCTGCCAATGTGGCTTCTGCCACTTGTGGGGATGGTTTTATTATGCCAACAGGATAATTGCTCTGTTGGCATAGAGCGTCTTTACCAGATATACTGCATCAGTGCACCTGCAGCACTGACAGTGTAGACACACCCTTAGTAAGTCCAAATCTTTTTTTGGATTGGGATATAGCCATTTCTTCTCAACCCAAGCCTTAATCCCAGCAAGACACTAGATAAGATGATCAGCTGTACCAGACTGTTGTTGAAAGAGACAGCTGAGATCCCACAGGTATGGAGACCATCCAGTCTGTACAGCCTCAGTATTTCCCCCATGGCTCGCTTACGTACTGAACAAGAGAGGCAGAATGGAATAGAACCCCATTATCCTCTACAGGAAAGAGCACTAAGGCAGATGAGCAGCCACTTTTACAGCACCATGTGTTTCTACTAGGGTACGTAGCCATAACATCGCTAATTGGGCTTGTAGAGGCAGTCGTTAAGCTAATAGTTGATTTTGGAATCCCCGTGTTCTGAGTCCAACTCAAATTCTTCCACCACTATGTCCAGCGGGAGCTTTATATCTCCGGGACAGTGGGCAAGTGGCCTTTCCATGCAAGGGTACCAGCACCTTCTGCCAGGAAACATGCCTTCTGAGATCTTGGATAGAAATCTAGAGCAGTGATGCATCCTAGAAGAAAGACAGTCTCATGTGTTTAAGACAAAGGGCTGAGAGTCCTGGCTTGGCCTCTTGTGTCTGAAGGTAAGGATAGTTCCTGCCTCACAGGAGAGGGAGGGAGTTGGTATTTGCAGAGGTTTTAATTTTAATTTTTTCACCCTTGTAAAATGCTTTGAGATCCTTGAGAGCTAGAATTGACAAAATAAATGCAAGATAACAGCCCTGTCTTGCTTAACACTGTCGATTGCAGTCAGAATAGTGATAGAAATGTAGCCGTGTTAGTCTGGGGTAGTTGAAGCAAAATGCAGGACAATGTAGCACTTTAAAGACTAACAAGATGGTTTATTAGATGATGAGCTTTCGTGGGCCAGACCCACTTCCTCAGATTAAATAGTGGATGAAAGTAGTCAGAGCACTGTTAAAAAGGAAGCCTAGCCTCCACCTGGGTTCACATTAATATGGTCAGCATCTCACTGGAAATCAGGGCATGTGCTGCCACCATTAACCGTATATCATGACAGAAGACCACTGTGCGGACACCTACTGCCATTTCTGAAACCTTCATGGGATCCATCTCATCAGCAACCCCAGAAAACTCAGGACCATTGTCGTCATCCTTCTTAGTCCTCACCAGGGAAGGGTTAAGCTGGGCTGTCCAACCCAGAGTTCTAGGCCTGCTGCTTACACTCCTGGACACGGGCTCTGGTTTCCCAGTCTTTTGAGTGGCTGGCAAGCACATCAGTAGCAGATGCTGCCGGAGACCAGCTCAACATTCAGTACATGCCTCCCCTTTGGGTTCCTGTCTGGGCACTGTTGACTTTGCAAATGGTCCACAGAGGGGAAATATAAATGGAACCAGGTCACTTCACTGCACAGCCTAGGATTCCTGGCTGCCAGAAAAAGGAAGGAGAGGATACAGGCAGGCTTCTGGCAAGCGGACCTGGCTCCGGGAGCGCACGCAGAATCCCATTGGCCCAAAATAGCAGGGAAGGGAATGGACAAGCCTCTCCACTCTCTCTTGGGGTAGTCTCTTGCTTGTCACTGTCAGGGGCTTGCATGCTTTGAGGTGTTCTTCAATTTGTATGTTGGAAATGCGGATAAAAGGTGTGAGAATGAGGGGACAGAATCCCCCTCATGGGACAGAAGCAGCAGCACAGAGAGGGAGAATGTTTTGATGACAGGTGTTGGGGGAAGGCCTTGGAGAATCCTGAGGGATCTACCCCACTGTCAAAGGTTCCCCAAACCTTTGCACAAAACCTCTCCAGATCCTGATACAGCTACCCACCCATTGGCTTTTGGGGGTGTCACTCAGGGCCCCCTGGAGATGCTGTTAGTGGTGCTTATCCAGAAGCTAGTCCCTGAGTTGCTGGGTCAGCTGTTGCTAAGTGGGGGGGGTCTGCTGCTTGCTGTGGTGTTTTTCCATTGACCTTCTTCCCCATAATGGCAATGCACGGGCAGAGTTCTCTGAGGGTATGTCTACACTACAGCGCTAATTCGAACTAAGCTAATTCGAACTAGCGCATCTCGACTTAAAAACTAGTTTGAATTAGCGTTTTGCTAACTCGAACTAGCGCGTCCACACTGATTGGACGCAGGGGCGCATTTAAGGGCGGCTGAAACCGGTTCTGGCAGGGCATCAGGTCAGTAGTTGCTTTGTGTGGCTGCTGTCTGAGGCTATCTGAGGCTCGTGCTTAAAGGGACCCCCCTGGACAGCCGGTTCTCAGCTTTTCCGCTTGCTTGCCTACCTCGCCGAGCGACAGCAAAGCATTTTTCTCTGCGCCCGTCTGTGTCGGTGCTTCCCTTCGGGGATGCCACCGCAGGTGGCAACATGGAGCCAGAGCTCGCCCTGCACTTTCTGGTGTAGTTTATGGACTTGCTGCTGCAAGCCTGCCAGCAATGGCTGGAGGCTGCCTGGTTCCACCTGGTGCACATCAACCCCCTGCCTCTCCGCCTGGGGGGCCATGGCACAGCTGTGGCGGCGCCCGGGCGCCGGCGTGCCTCACCACATCTGGCGTCTGGACACCAGCACCGACTGGTGGGACCGCATCGTCCTGGAGCGCTGGGGAGACCAACAGTGGACCCAGAACTTCAGGATGAAGAAGGACACCTTCCTGGAGCTCTGCGAGTGGCTCGCCCCTGCTCTGCGCAGAAGGGACACTCGCATGAGGCCCGCCATCCCCATCCAGAAGCGGGTGGCCATCGCCCTCTGGAAGCTCTCCACGCCGGACAGCTACCGATCCGTCGGGAACCAGTTCGGCGTGGGGAGGTCCACCGTCGGAGCGGTGCTCATGCAGGTACGGCACTTGCCGGCCACTGGGCCGGAGGCGAGGGGATGGGCCTCTCCAGGGAAAACGGGGTGACGGGGGGAGGGGAGGAGGCAAAAGTGCCCCGCACCGGAGGGGCCGGTCTCTCCCAGCCGTACTACACGCCGCCCGGCGGGGTTGCTCCCGGGAGTGGGGTGCGGGGCACTGCCAGGGCACGAGCACTCCCAGCCACCCGGGCGCCCCAGTGATTCGCGCTTTGCTGTGTCTCTCCGCAGGTGGTCAAGGCCATCAACCGGGTGCTGCTCCGCAGGGTGGTCCGTCTCGCCATCCCGGACGCCGTCATCCGGGGGTTCGGCGCCCTCGGCTTCCCCAACTGCGGGGGGGCCATCGACGAGACGCACATCCCCTTCGTGCCCCGGAACACCAGGCCTCCCAGTATGTGAACTGCAAGGGGTACTTCTCCGTCCTCCTGCAGGCCGTGTGTGACCACCGGGGACAGTTCACGGACATTAATGTGGGCTGGGCCAGCAAGGCACACGATGCCAGGGTGTACCGGAACTCCTCCGTGTGCCAGAGGCTGCAGCCAGGACCTTCTTCCCCGACCGCCACATCAGGGTCGGGGACGTGGACATGCCCGTGCGCCTGGTGGGGGATGCGGCCTATCCCCTACAGCCCTGGCTCATGAAGCCCTACATGGGGCACCTCAACCCCTCCCACCAGGCCTTCAATGCGAGGCTGACCAGGGCCTGCATCGTGATAGAGGGGGCCTTTGGGCGACTGAAAACCCGATTTAGGTGCCTCCTCAGCCGCCTCGACCTCGCCAAGCACAACATCCCTCCCATGGTGGCAGCATGTTGTATGCCGCACAGTTTGTGCTAGAGGAAGGGGGAGGCTTTCCTGCCAGCCTGGATGGCTGAGGCTGACCGCATGGCTGGCCAGTACGCTCAGCCCCGCACCGCCGCCGTCCGGGAAGCCCAGCGGGGGGCCGTCTGGATCCAGGAAGCCCTGCGGGAGAGCTTCCAGGTGGAGGAGGAGGACTGAACTCTCCCTGCATGCCCCACTGGGGCCGCCTTCCACCCTCCCCCCCTTCCCCTTTCCCCTCCCTAACCTCCCTTCCTAATGTCAAATAAAGACTCCTGTTTTGGAGAAAAAACTCTATTTTACATAACTGGGGTGGGGGGAGGGAGGAGTGAGGGTGGGAGAGGGGAGGGGGAAACCTGGGAGGAGGGAGCTGGAAGGGGGTGGAAGGGGAGGAGGGGAAGGGAAAGCTCAGGCTTGGGGGTCCGGCTGGCTCTCCCGTCTCGCAACACTGCGGGTGTGGGGGCATCGGGGGGGAGGGGGGAGCAGGTGTGGAGGGTGGGGCAGGAGGGACGGGGGATGCGGAGGAAGTGGGAGAAGGAGCAGGGGTGGGAGGAGGAGCGAGAGCTGGGGCAGCTGCAGGAGCCGGAGCAGGAGGAGGCAGGAACCAGTCCACCAGGGTCTGGAGGTGGCCTCTGAGGCCACAGCCCTGCTCCTCCAGCGCATCCACGCTCCGCTGGCGCAGCCGAAGTTCCTCCCGGACCCAGTGCTCCTGGTTGCGGAGCAGCTGCTCCATGAACCGGAGGTCCCGCCGCTGGTAGTCCTCCTCATTCCTGGCACACCTGCTGGCCCGGGCATGGGTGGCTGTTGCAGGTGGGGTAGTGCGCCCTGCAGTCCCAGGTGCTGCGGCTGTGGTGAAACAAGAGCAGCGGTCAGTTCTCCCTGGGGACAAGGTGGGTGAAACTCAGCCCCCCTCTGCAAGGCCAAGGCCCCCTGCATGACATCCAACTGCTGCTCCATGGTGGGCAAGGCCCAGACGCACGGTCCCTGGGCTCCCTCTCCCCCCTCACCCCCCCGTACGCATAAGGGGAGCATGATGGTACTCACATGTGGAGGCCTCCCCGGCCTTGGATGACACAGGAGATGTGGTCTGTGGGGTTCCTTGGGGGTCCTGGGTCCTGGGCAGGCTCCTGGCTCGCGGCGTCCTCCGGCTCCTCCTCCTCGGTGTCCTGGACGGGTCCCTCTTCCCCGGGGTCGATGACCAACCCGGGGGGCATGGACGGCGTGAGCCCCCAGGATGCGGTCCAGGGCGTGAAAGTGGGGGCAGGCCTCCGGGTCGGCCCCTGGCAGGCAGGCCCGGGAGTAGGACTGCCGCAGGTCCTTTATTTTACAGCGGACCTGCTCCCGGGTCTGCTGGTGGCCTCTGGCGGCCCTGCTGTCAGCCATGCGGCCGTAGACAGCCGCGTTCTTGTGGCTAGTGCAGAGATCGTGGACATTGGAGGCTTCCCCCCAAACCTCGATGAGGTCCACGATCTCCGCACTAGACTAAGCTGGTACCCGCCTCTTGCGGCCCCGAGCAGGCTCCTGGGAGCCACCAGGCTGGTCCCGGGAAGAGGCGGAGGGCTGGGCAGCATTGGGTGGCTGGCTCATGGCATGCCAGGTGCAGGGTCTGCTGGCTGGGTGCTGGCAGGCTTGCAACTGGCACAAACTGTGTAGCCAGCCCGTGCCCCATTAAGGGCTCTGGGGCTGGGTGGGAGGCAGACAGGTTTCCCTGGTGTTGTCCAGAGTGGCCACCAGGGCAAGCTGGGAAGGGCTAGCCTCCCACTAGTTCAAATTAAGTGGCTACACAGCCCTTAATTCGAACTAGCTAATTCGAACTAGGCATTAGTCCTCGTAGAATGAGGTTTACCTAGTTTGAATTAAGCACACCGCTAGTTCGAATTAAGTTCGAACTAGTGGAGCGCTAGTGTAGCGCCTATCAAAGTTAATTCGAACTAACGTCTGTTAGTTCGAATTAACTTTGTAGTGTAGACATATCCTGAGTGCCCAAGAGGGGCAACGTGTCTATTTCTTCTGAATGTCATAATCCCCAGTCGGGGACTCGACTCAGCCCCCTGTTCCCTAGGCAAGTCCTGATTTTCCAGTCACTCAGCCAATGAGCCCATTACTGTGGGGCCGCTGGGGCTATAGTTTAGCGATTCTGCATCTCCATGACACTGGGTTGTGATGTCACAGCAGCAGCTCACCTCACAAAGGCCGAAACATCCCATAAACACATTGTGACGGGTCAGTGCCCCTCTGGATATAATGGATATTGGTCCCTCCTTACAACCCTGCTCCAGGCCTGAATTCCAGACTGTCACGTGCTGACAAACTGCCAGCAGCCATGGAGTGTGAGGGGCCTAGAGATCTGTACAGAACTATCCCTCTTCTTAATATTGCCACCTGTGGCTGAAGCTATTTTGGGAATTTTTTCCCAACATGATATAATGTCATTTTCTTAAAATACCTATTAAAATTTCCAGGATTGCTTTCAAATAGTTGCTGGGAGATTGAGGCCAATTCTGGGAGACTTCAGGCCAATCCTCTGTTGTCCTCACCATGCTGATCTCTGAGGAGGTAGGGTGGGTCAGTTTAACACCTCCATCTGAAATCCAATGTACCCCTCACAGCCACATTGTGCAGCAGTGGTGTTGAGGCGGAATATGGACACACCTCCAGGAAAGACAGTTCACAGTTGTCTTGGGAACCCTTAAGAGTCCCTCTTATGCCATGTAAAACTATTTGTGTGTCTTAATGTGGCTGCATTATATTTGCTCTGGGGGAATGGTAAATGTGGAATGTCTTGGCTCGAGTGCATTCAAAGCCTCAGACCTACTGCTCCAGGAATGTAACTGAGGTTTTTAAAAACTGATATTTAATGTCTTTGGTTTTTATAAAGAAGGAAATGAAGGGAGCAATTTGCACTGAGTTAAATACAAGATGTGCACTCACTCCACTGGGTAACTCCTGAAATGCAGCTGCATTTCTTTGTTGCTGTGAATGCATATTTTTAGCTATCCATTTATCCCCCATGGTTTTCAGCAAGTACAGAAAAAGCACTTGAGTAACTATCCTATAGTGTGACATACACTTTACTGTTTTCACCCACAGAAATGGCTACAGACTTAAAAACCTAAAAACTCTGAGCTGAAACCCCACAAGAACAGTTTCAAATCAGAGGGCGATTGTTTTCAGGAGGTTACAGGTATCTGAAATCTGGGTCTAGAATGAAAATGCCTCTTGGGCCATATCTGTAACACCACAAGCAAGATGCTAATGTGACTTTCAAGTAACCATCCAGATACAATGGGGGCAGATCTTCTGTGTAAATTGTCATAGCTCCACTGGTGTATAACAGGGGCTCTGTCACAGTTTATACTTGCTCAGGATCTGGCCCATTATTTCCTTGTTGGGAGAAAGAGTGACCAGTTGATAAAGGATAATTTATTTTAATCCTGCTTCAATTTACCATTAACATGGGTCCTGCTGGCTATAGTTTTGAACAGAGATGTTAGCTGTGGTTTCAGTTGCCTTGATGGTACCCGCACAAACATCTGCAAAGGGTTCGGGCCGTGGTGGTAAGTTCTGTCCAGTAAAAGCTTCCTGTCCATCTCAAACGCTGTGCAACTTATAGGAATGGGTCTGTGGGTTGCCATGTAGAATAAGGATGTTGAGGACTAGTCAGCTATCTGATAAAGAAGTGCTTATTGGATAGTCCATTGACTAGTTGATTCCCCCCACCTTGCTGCCTCTATCTGAACTGGGGATCAGCTGTGCGGCACTGTCTCTTTGAAACCCCAAGGTGGCGTTTCAAAGGGGCAGCCGCCACACAGCTGATCCTGGGCTCGGCTGTGTGGTGCTGCCCCTTTGAAACACCACCTCGGTGTGGCATTTCACCAGAAACAGGATCAGTTGTGGAGTCTGCAGCTGATCCCAGGCTCCACTGGGGAGTCCGCCGTTGACACCGGGCTCCATGAGGGCACTGTGGCTTTGAAATGCACAAGAGCCCCTGCTGGGGACTCTTGTGCATTTCAAAGCAGGCCCACCCATGCAGCCTGGAGCCAGGGGGACTTCCTGCTGGTCCCGGGCTGCACGCGGAGTTCCGCATTTCAAAGGAGGAATGCAAAAGTGCCTATCGACTGGTCGAGTAGTCAATGGAAATTCCATCGACTACTCGACTGGTCTATTAACCGCAATTTTATATCCTTAGTGTAGAATGCCAAGTGTCAATGTGATGAAGGTTTGTATTGGGATCCAGTGCCCAAAGTGCTGTGTTTAGAAAGCTCCTAGCTAGCAAAACACTATTGCCGCAGCTCTGCCTACCCAGGCTAAGAAAGACCTTGAGGTGAATCTTGCAGGGACTAGCAGGCTGGCTGGGGATCCATGCAGGCAGCCCGGGCAAAGCAAGTGGGCTTCTGGGGAGGGATGGGTGGATACGTGTGATGTAACAGTGGCTGGCAGGAAGCTTCAGTAGCAAGCATGTGAGGAATGCAAAGATCTGGCTGCACCTTACCTCACAAGGCGGAAAGTCTCTGCATGGGTGGGGTGCCAGGCTGACAGGATAATGATGTCAGTCTTGCTGCTGAAGGAGCATCCAGCCAGAGCCTGATTACAAGGATGGAATGATTGCAGGGCAGCCGTTTTAAAAAAAAAAATTAAGGTCCACAAATATTGTGCGAAACACTTGAAGAGTCAGAAAATATACAGAGCATGTTCATCATATGGAAGGGTCAATGTGCAAGATTTTCCTGCACCCCTCTGCCAGTGCACTTCCTCCAGCAGCTGCTGTTCCAGTCCAGGGGTTCCCCTCCATCTTTGCTGAAGCATCTCATACCTGGCTTCCAGCTCCTGTTATTGCAGTCCAGGGTCCCCATCCAGCTCTGCTACACCTCAGTCCTGGCCTGCAGCATGCCCTGCTCTCCCCATTGGACAGCCGCTGGAGACTGGGAGCAGTTTAGCACTGCCTCCCTGTTCAGATCAACCTCTGAGGTGGCTTAGAGAACGGTCATTGGAGGGTGTTCCATGGGGCAGGGGGGTGGCATGGAGATAGGGCAGGAAATGGCTGTGGGGTTAAAAAAGACTAACAGACTGAGGCATTATTGGTGAAGGGGAGTGCAGCAGGAGGGGTGTGATTAGCAACTAGGTTAGAGAAGTAGGCCAGCAAGGAGCTGTGTAGGGCCTTGTGGACAGGAATGAGGGCTTCAAAGTGGATAGGGGTGCTCAGAGGGAGGCCAGTTCAAATCTCAAGCCATGGGGGTTATTCCAGTCCTGCAGAACAACCTCCCAACTCCCTGAGGTTCTGGGGGTAAAAGTGCTGGCATAGAGGGGTGTGAAGCAGTGTTCCCCGTAAGCTGAGCACTTGCTCAGCCACCCAGGAGAGATTCAAATGCTGTCCAGCTGATTAGCAGAGCACTCGCAGTCAGCAGCATGTATAGGGAGCTCTGGTGCAAGGGAAAAGAATGTGAATCACAGGCTACAGAAGAGGACAGTGAGCAGCTCTTCCCCGGACAGTGGGGTGCAGTCTGGAGTTACAGAGTCCGAGAGAGAAGATGCCCTTGGCTTGAGATACGGGAGCTTTCATCACATTAAAGCAACAGCTGCACAAAGGCAGGTTTCTTTTCCGTTAGCAGTGGGATAGGTTGTTGTCATAGCCTGTGGGTTGGTAACACTCTGGAGCAATGTTCCCTTTTCATTTTTTCCATCCATGTGCAGAATAATTTGTATGTGCATGGAGGCATGTGTTAATGTGCACCACCAGTAGAAACATAGGCTGCTGGGTGTGGGCGCTCGGCTAATGAAGTGGGAGGCATTTGAATCTTACCTGGGTGGCTGCCCAAGCACACGGCTTACAAAGAACACTGTCTGGAACCAGCCTAGAAGTTTCCCTTGTAGCATCAGCCTTGAGTGGTATTGAGAAGCCACAGGAGTGTCTCCTGCTTCTGCCAGCATTGATGGGAGTGGGTGGGCAGGAGAGGGAGGGGATTTCAAAGGGATTTCTCCTCCTGCTAGCTTCCTGGCATTGGCTTCCCTTTGAAATCACATGCTTTTAGTGGATTAAGGCATTAATGTAAGTGATGGGCCCGTGCCATGGAGCTTAGATCCAAACCTCCCCAGAATCTGGGCTCTGGCTCCAGGGTTTACAGAGCTAGAGGCTGGCATGAAGTTGGATCTGGTTGAAAGTTTTGGAGAGGGCTTGTCGCTGGGATTTAGGTCCAGCAGAGACATCTCTGCTTGGCTTTTAGCAAAGCGGTAGAGCTGGTGAAAGAGGCGGTGGGGAAGAGAGGGGGAAACAAATACTTGTGGGATGAGAGAGCAAATGTAAATGAAGTTGCAGAGTTAGCACTGATGGGCTGAAACCTGAGCCATGCCTGCATCTTGCTGCAGAACAGGGCTGTGTTGGGGAGTGTGGCACTGGCGAGGGATTTCCCTACCATGCTTGTGCAGTGGTGGGGGAAGACCCTGAATAGGAATGTGAGCCTCCTGTGGATGAGCTTGCTCTGCATAACCCAGCCTGGAGCCACGTGCTGACCTGCCAAATCTGTGCAGACAGCTCCGGGAGGAATGCGGGGGAGAGAGGATAGGAAAGGGGCTGTTTGGGTTCCTGGAGGGATTTCAAGACCCGTCTGTGATCACAATTGTCTTGCCACATGTGGCACCCTCCCCCCCCCCCCCCCCCAGCTTCAGATGCTGAGCCAGCCTTGTAGAAAAGAGGGGGTGGGGGTGAGACGACTGAGGGGCGTCTGCTCTCCTCATCTGCCGACCCCAGGAGAATAACGTGAGAGGAGAACTGACGCCAAGGTAGGTCTAACCTCTTAATCCAGGGGAATTGTAGGTGTTGCCAGCCCAAGCTCCGAGGGGCTGCTCTGCAGGCAGGCCACCAAATGGCTTTAGCAGCAAGGTTGATACAGTCTGGATATACAATGACAGACTCTGATTCATCCCCTCGCCCCTGCCTTCCCACCTCTGTCTGCGGTTTCTTCACTCCCCTCAGGAGGCCCTCCAAGGGGGCTGCTCCTTTGCATGACCCCACCACAGTGTCTGTGCCAAAAGGCCTTAGGGACGGGGAGGCTTCGGGATTGTTTGTGACTTCACTCCATGCTGCTTTGTGGGTTAAGCTCCCTTCCACTCCCGCTCCTGACTGGCACTCGGGACACAGCTCATTCTGCCTCCCAGTTCCCTGCTGTTTCCCACGCCTCTCTGAAAATGTGCACTTGAATCCGACTCCTGTCCCAGCTGCCAGAACTACCCTTAACATGGGAGCTGACCCGTGTGTTGGAGACTCTCTGGAAGTCCCAGCTACTCGCCTTCCCCCAGCCCTGAGAACATCTCCAGAGCCCATGCCATGGGAGGCTGCACAGGTAGGCTCCTAAGCAAGGCTGGTGGAAGGGATTGCAGTTGGAGTCCATGAAGCTTCCTCCATTCCCCTGTTCCCCAAGTTTCAAGGAGAGATTTCCAGAAATGGTGAGGGTTGTGCACACAATTCCTTTGGACTTTCAGCCACGCTGCCCTTTGGGCCTTGGAAAATCCCTTCTCTACCACCACGGCTTTTCCTCTGAGTTATTCGGTTCAATTTAATTTTTCCCTAGCCAAAGGGAAGCCAATGCCTCGTATCAGGAACTTCCCTCCTGACCCCTTCATCAGTGCTAGCACAGGTGGCCAGTCTATACTCAGTGTGTATGTATTGTAGAAACTTTTTAAATAATTTTATTTGCTCTGTTTTCTGCACTCCCTCTCCCTTTTTCCCCCCTCTCTCTGTATTTGCTTCCACTCTCCTGCCTTTTCATGGGTGAACTCTGCAGCACGAATGAAGTGTGTTACAGGCCATCCTCGCTGTAAGTTCAAGATAAGTTCCAAAAAACTTGGACTTACAAGCAAAACAACTTAAAGCGGGGACTTTTTTTTCCCCGCAGCTGACTTCCATTTGCGCAAATTGGAGGGGGTTGTATGCAACTTAAGAGCAGGGAATGAGAGGACTTAAAATGCCTCCTTTCCTACAAATCTCAATGAGTTTAGTGCGGGATGGATGTATACCGGGACATCTTATAGCGGGGATGCCCTGTACACCACAGCAGGGAGTGTACATGGACTTCATGTCCTAATTCCCACATTTGAACTCAAGTGCGCCTTGCTGGAGCCCCGCTCCATGTCATGTTCATCCAGGCAGTGATGATTTCCCTCTTGTGTCTCTCCAGTTTGAGCAGTCGTCCCTACAGGCCACTCACCAGCAGAGACGAGAGTTGCTGAGCAGCGTTTGCGGCCGCTACACCCGCAAGCGCCGCCTCCTGACGCCTGATGACCTGCGCCACCTTGTTGTGGATGATGTACACGGCCTGCTTTACTGCTATGTGCCTAAGGTAGCCTGCACCAACTGGAAGCGAGTCATGATGGTTCTGACTGGACAGGGCAAATACCGGGACCCTCTAGAAATCCCAGCCAATGAGGCCCATGTCTCGTCCAACCTGCGCACCCTCTCAGATTACAGCACTCCTGAAATCAACCATCGCCTGCGCAACTACCTCAAGTTCATCTTTGTGCGGGAGCCCTTCGAGCGCCTGGTCTCTGCCTACCGCAACAAGTTCACCCGTAGCTATAACACGGCCTTCCACAAGCGCTACGGCACCAAGATCATCCGCCGACACCGGCAGGAGCCCAGTGATGAGGCCCTGGAGCGTGGCGACGACGTGCGCTTTGACGAGTTCGTCTACTACCTGCTGGACCCACGCACGCAGCACGAGGAGCCCTTCAACGAGCACTGGGAGCGGGTGCACTCGCTCTGTCACCCCTGCATCATCCACTACGATGTGGTGGGCAAGTATGAGACGCTGGCCGAGGACGCCAGCTATGTCCTGCAGCTCGTAGGAGCCGAGGCTAGTGTCAAATTCCCCTCTTCGTCCAAGACCACCAGGACCACAGATGACATGACAGCCCAGTTCTTTGAGGACATCAGCCCCTTCTACCAAAGGAGACTTTTTAATTTATACAAAATGGATTATTTGCTCTTTAACTACTCCATCCCGTCATACCTGCACCTCCGATGAGAGTGGAGATAAGGGGGCCCTAAAACTGGGGGCCTCCCCCATTCTTAACTACTCAAGGCATCTCCCGCCTTTCCCCTGCATCCTCACTGGTTCATTCCTTTCCTCTCTGCCTCTAGATTCCACTCCAAGCCCATGCATCACATGCTGACACCCTGGTTGGGACTAACCACAGGGCGAGAGGCTGCCTTATTGATTAGCATGTGAAACACGTGGGCCAAAGCAGCCTTAGCCCATTCCAGTGCCTGCAGCAGATGTATCCTGGCTTCCAGGAACATAATGTTAAATGTTCAAATGTTGTTTCCTTTAGATGCTAAGATAATTCATCACAGATCCAAATCTCAGGAAGGCTGTTTATTGGGGGTAGGCCTCCTTCGCAGCCTCTTCCACGAACTGGGCTGTTTGCAGCCTGTCACAAGAGGGATCTCAACCTTTGATAGGGATGGGGAAGGGGTCTGTCAGAATTTTGCATAGAATGCTGAGAAGAGCAATATTTTAATGTGTATTTTTTTTCTTTGTTAAACATTCCCTCTCCTCTCCTTCTCGCATGCCCCAAGCTGCCTCCTTCCTCAATCAATGGGAAAGGGGAATGTGAGCCATCGATGTCGTCTTATGATCTGGTATTTCTCTGTGGCAAAGCCTGTTTTTATTGCTTCTCCACTCGCTCCCCATTGGAATTTTAAATACTTTGTTTTATGTACGCGTAGAAAGAGGGACAAATTAATGCTTGTACATCGATGAAGCTGCATTGATTTCAGTGGAGCTGCATTGGTTGATACCAGCAGAGTACTTGGCCTAGATTTGTGTGTGTGAATGCGTGCGCACGTGTGTCCCCTGACTAAATATGATACTTAAGACCCCTTAACGGCCGTGTGTAAGAGTAGGGTTGACTGCTCTTTGGAACAGGGACTATTTTATTTTCCATGTTTGGGGGCCCATTGTGTTAGGTGCTGTACAATTTGGTTGCCCCTAGGGATTCCTGCAATATAAATGTTCAATAATAATAACGCTGGTGTCCTGGCCAAATTAGTTTGGCTGTTTAAATGTGACCTACCAAATATTCTTCACCTCCTGCCACGTGGTGTTGCTGGGTGCTGTTAAACAGCTGCTGCTTCCTGCTCCAGAGATGGCCGCATTTCATTGCTGGGCCAAATAATTTCTAGTTATAGTTCGTGTGTCTGTCTGTAAAGCACTTTGGGATGGGATGCACTATAGACAGCAGAGATATTATAGTTATGAAAAGATGACAGACTTTTGGAAAGGGTGAAGCGGGGAGAGAGAGTGAGTGTGTGCGTGTGCGCAAAATACACAGACACCTAGTGGAAGAAGGTTGTTGGCTGGATGAAGACAATTCATTATTCAAAGAAGAAATAAGAAAACCTAGGATTTTAAATTCCAACCAGTCCTGATGGATTTGCTTAAACACAACAGCACTTCTGTCTTTGCTCTGTTAAATTCATTTTTGGCTCTGCATATAGAGCATCACCTCTGTAAGTAAACTTGCTGAAAGCAGGATTTTCTGGACAGTGTGTCTGCTGGTTCTATTGTGAATACTTGACTTAGTGCAATACAGTGGCAAGGTTTTTATAAAAAAAAAAAACACCTTTGTGCTCAGACTGTCTTTTTAAAACAAGTGTTTTCAATGAGGGGGGTGTTTTTCATCTTGTTTCTCAACCTCCTTTTCCCTCTGCCTCTGAAATGTTCCTAAAATGCTGAAGTTCTGCCCTTTATCACACTCTGTAAGGCCAAAGTGAAATACAGTTGTGGGAAAATCTCATCAAATTTGGTAGTTGGATTTGGATGAGCTCTAGAAAAGTTTGGATGATAAGTTGGACTGGCAGTACTTCTCTGCCAGACTGGATAAAAGAGCTCATGACAATGGCCTCTCTCAGGCTAGTCTGGCACATCTCTATCTAGCTGAAACCCAGATGCACAGAAACATACAAAAATTACAAAATGTGACCAGTGGATTTTGAACCTTTCAGAGGTTTGTATTGAATTTTCCTTCTCTGGGTTTTGTATTGAATTTTTGTTTGGGAGGTTTGGTTGTTCATTGGTTTTAATTACCTGGCCATCTTTTGCTCATGCCTGTTGAAAACCCAACTTGCTCACATTTCTACAACACTTTGTCACTTTGTTTCTGAGAGAGGATTGTAGTCAAGGGTCATACTTGGGACTTCAAATGACTAAAACCTGACAAGCACCACACACAACTCCAGCCTTCACCTACAGCACCAGAGTTGATGGTCATCTTTCTAAAATGACCACTAGTGACCTAGAACCAGATTGCAAAGGTATTTGAGGCATTACGGCGCTCAACATTGCAATGCCAAAGTGATTTATCAGCCTAAATGTCCTTTTCAGAAGTGATTTAGGCCATGAGGCATCTAAGTCCCATTGACAGTCAATGGGATTTAGACACTCAAGTGCCTAAATCACTTCTGAAAATAACATTCAGACTTCTAAATCAGTTTGTTACTATGCTGAATACAGCAATGCGTAAAACACCTCTTCAAATCTGGGCCATAGTTAACATTGATGGCATTTACAACTGTGGACACTGGAATAAGACATAGGTAGATTTCAGAGTTAAGGCTCCGTGGAGCTGAATGGGGCAGTCCAACGCTCTTAAAGGTGTTGTGTCTGCAGACTCACCACAACAATTCAGCGTTTGTTCATGTTCAGAAGGAGTTTGTTGGCCTGGTTTGTGTTTGAGAGCGAGACCAGAAACATGAAGGCTGGTATTAGCCCACTCCAACCCCTGCTCTTAGCAGGACAAGAAGCCCCACTACGATGTTGTTTGTCTGATCTTCCCTTTTCTAGCTACTATTGTTGGCTGTGCCAGTGAGTCAGTGGTAGGACCTTCCCTGTTGAGAGTGCTTGTGCACTTAGCACCATTGACAAGGGAGGTCACTGTGACAATGGACTTCCAGTATCCGAATTTGAGGACTGGGTGACTCAGGAGATGAGGAATGGCCTGCATTGCCTCTCATCTTTAGGTTATCACAGATTTGAATTTGATCTCATTCCCTGCCCTGGCAGACAGATATCCACATCAGCAAAACTGGGCCCCTGAATAGCATTACTTAGCATCCAGGAGACAATGGGCTCAAGATCTGGAAAATACCTTACCCCCTTAGACCTGGTCCCTTCAAGAAGGGCACCGTGGAAGAGAAAGTATAGGCAGTCCCTGAGTTACATGGATCCGACTTACATCGGATCCCTACTTATAAACGGGGTGAGGCAACCCCGCACTAGCTGTTTCCCCCCAGCAGACCAGGGAGACACGAAGCTAGCACCCCACCCCCAGCAGACGAGGGAGACGTGGAGCGGCTTTTCTCAGCAGACACCTCAGCTTGAGAATAAAGGACTGAGGGAAGTGAGGTGTGGGAGAATAAAACTGAGCTCTGGAGAAATGTTTGGCTAGAGTTTCCCCTAAAATATGTACCAGTTCCGACTTACATACAAATTCAACTTAAGAACAAACCTACAGTCCCTATCTTGTACGTAACCCAGGGACTGCCTGTATATACCCCTTCTATTCAATGCTGAACTGTCAATTGGAAGTTACTGGGACTTGTGTTTCTAGGTAACCTAGGTGCTTTGGAAAATACTACCTTCATGGGTTTTTTTCACCATTCTGCATTATATTGCGATTGAATTTTTGGTTTTACCCTTGCCAAAATAGTGCCTTTTCACTTCACATCAATGGGAACGTTAGTCTATATGCCCTCATGAAAAATGGCCGCTTTATTGCAAAAGTGAATGAGGTCTGACTGGGTTGGCGTGTACCATGTATTATAAATACTTTGCGTTTGCCAAGCGAACCAGCAAACACAGCTTGTGATCAAGGGCTCATGAGTCCCAAGGCTCAGCATCAAAAGAGAACAGTTACGGCTACTTGTTCTATCAAGAGGAGACAACACACTGCTATCATGCTGAGTGTTGAAGAGGGACAATAAGACACTATTTCCATCCTTGGGCCTTCCCCTATCACAGCTACAAGAGGCCTCCGCCTCCTTCTCATGTTCCTGCTGTCAGAGGTAAGCATGGGAATGCAGATCTGTGTCTGTTCAATCCAAGTGGAGTTATGGGGACATCATGAGGCCAGCTAGGAAAATTGCAATCCTTTAAATTTCCTATGGGATTTTGGACATTGTCTCATGATCTGTGAATGTATTTAAAGACCAAGCAGTATCCATCCTCTTCTATCTTCTTGAATCAGGGCAGTTAGTAACTTGCATGTGAATGCATCCAAACAGAACAGATGCTAGATAGCATCTGCTGCTTCTGACTTCATAGGAAGGCACAGATTCTTTGTATGCAGAGAGGAGCTGGTCTGGTAAGGATCAGGCTTAAGGAAGGTCAGGCCAGAGAATCATATTGGGATCTAGAGCAAAAGCACCATTTCCAGGGGCTCTCACTGCTAAGAACACCCCGTCAGCGTGGTGTCTTGCGGCAAACTTTGGGGAAAGTTTGCTGGCAGCAGGGGAGATGTGGGAAGAAAACGAGAGCCCCAGGAATACAGCTGAGCTGAGATGGGAAGAGACAAGTTCCTACCCTTCCTTCTAGGCAGGGTAGCTGACAGAGCACACATGGGAGACTCCCGATGCAGGTGGCTGGCTTTTCTTGTGTGAGCCCCATTCTTAATTCTGACCATATCCAAACTGCTATCCAGGGAGCGATGGTCAATCGTCCTAGTATGCTGCCAATTTTTCAATGCAGATCTAACACAGCAGCAAGTTCAGATCATGTGCATTAGGTAAGCTGGGGCACTTTGTAATAATTACCTACCTTCATTTTTATTTAGCTCCTGTCACCATGGTCTCTGCATCTCACTTGTCTCTAAAATTCAGCCAGGGCTTTGCATCTGCTTTGCAGGCGTTAATTAAACCTCATAAACTTAAGTTCCTGCAAGATTGACTCATTTCCATTCTACAGGTGGGGAACTGAGTTTGTTCCAATGAGTGACAGAGCTAGCAACAGGCTTATTCCAAATCCTCTGCAATAGGCACAAAGCCCCAGTTTAAGAAGTAGATAGTTCCTTTCTTTTAGTGTGCCTCTGACCTACTCTAATGAGGAGAGCCATGTTTGCCAGGAACAGCATGGTACTCCACTTTTCCACTTCCTCACAACCATGGTGCCAACACACTTAAGAATCCTAGAGAAGGAAAGGTTTTGGCTGACAAGTTTGTCTAAAAAAGTGCATTCAGCTGCTTCTCCCATAGCCATTCAGGCTAGCAGAAGGAAAACCTATGGTTGCTGAAAGCTCTGCAGATGTGACTTGAAGACAACAGAAAGTCACTTTTGGACCTAATTAGGGAGCATTTTTACAGTCACTTTTCTGACTCCTGTCTTATCACCGTATGTGATAGAATTCTATTTCTTCTGACCTGACTGGTGCCCTAAATGATCAAGGGCCCATTAATTCTTTCTCTCCCCTCTCCCCCTTCCAAATTCCACTTTGGAGCAGCTGCAGCAACCAATTTATCATTTCCTTGTGCTGAAGAATCCCAGACACTTCAAGTGGTTTCAATCTTCAATCTTTGTCAATTAGAGTACAGTGCATTCCATAAAAGGACATATCCTGCCCCCTTTCTCACTTCAGTAATCAATAAACTGCCATCAAATGGCCAGCCGTTCATTCCCTTACTACACTGGAGAACCCAGGGCTCTCTGGAGGGCTCTCAGCATGGAACTTTAATCAATTCAGTTAAACATAAAACCAAAGATTTCAGCTGAGCAATAAATCTTCCCTCTCCTGTGACCCCATCCCGCTCCCTGGTAAACTTCAAAACTGGAGCTAATTACTGGAAAGGCTGGAAGCAGTTGCGCTGATAATTTAACACTGCTGAAAGGACACATGGGACTTGTGACCTTGTTTACACACACAGTTGCACTGGTGCAAACCCCTGTTGTGCTTTGAATGGCTTGCTTTGGTTTACTTGAAGCCTGTTCCTGTTTGAAGTAAGCTTAGGCTTAAATCAAGAGCATCCCCTCAGACTTGTGGGGTTTCGCTAAATCAGTTTAAATTCACACTTTTTGTTAAACAGGCTACATCTTTGTGTGTAGAGTCCAAGGATTGGCTTTGGACGCTGAGTGCTTGGGTTTAATTCCCTGATTTGCCACAACTTTCCTTTGTGAATTTGGGCAAGTCAGGTCTCCTCCCTGTAGCTGTTCCCCTTCTCCCTCCACAGAGAGCTCACTAGATTCTTTAAAAACCAGTCCTGTTTTTTCCAATGGAATGCTCAGCAGGCGCATGATACGTGCCCAAATGCCAGGGTGAGAGGCACAAGAGTTACACATTGGTCACCCATTGTTGATCCAGTTCTGTTCACTGCTTGTGGCTTTTGCCTGCACAAACCACGCTCCAGGCTGAACCTTTGCTCTGAGACTTGGCTTCTGCTACAGTGTGGTGTGAGGAGACAGATTTTTGCAGTCTTGCCTCACTTCAAGACTCTTGCAGGGCATGGCACTCTCATTCATTCATTCATTCATTCATTCATTCTGGGTGAGTCCTTAATTTTGAGAGCTTCTGCTTGAGGAAAAAACTTTTGCCCCAGCCTTCTTTCCACAGAGTGAGAGTGGCTATTTAAATGAAGTGACATTGGTTCTCAAATTTCCTTCAAGAGCCCCCTCTGCACTGATGGAGTGACAAAGCAAACCCTTACCACCATAAGTAACTAGCCTTGCAGTTGGAGGACCACATCATGTCCCCATTGGCTACACTATATTTTTGGCATGATCTGGGTTGAAACCACAGCCAGAACTCTGATAGAGTTTGGAGCTGGATGGCGTCTTGTGCTTATTGCTAAGCAATCCATGTGTCCTGAAAGCAGATTCTGTGTGAACCTTTTGGTTAGGGCTGAGTGATACCTACCGGCACCCTGCCGCATACTACAGTGTGCTCTCTACCTTGGCTACATGCTTGAAGGAAAATCACGTCAGACCCTGGAAAGCGAAGTCTGGGTTAGTCATTTCTGGAGATTAGAAATGAATGGAAAATCCAGGTCAGATGAAATTGCATGTCGCTCAGCTACGCGGGAGGAATGAATGTGCAAATCTTGATTTTTTTTTTTTGGAGGGGGGGGGGGTTGAAAAGAAGCCCTGCAGCAGACTATCCTATCCTATCCTGTGGTGCAACACAGGCTTTCATAGGGCTATGTCACCACTTGCCCTGAAACCTTGCGTGCCTCACAGTGCTTCCCTACTGTGGCTCTCAACCTGGCCACCTCATAAGCACCCAGACACCATGAATGTCTCACCCTGTGGGTGAAGTGCCACAGCCCTGGTCCAACTGCTCTGACCCCAACAACCTGCCAAGAAACGCACCAGCCCCATCCTGGCATCTAATAGCTTTGGTTATTACTTGCAGGGTGACCACAGCACACTCCCAATCCCAGCTTTTCCCCCTACCCCCTCAAAAACACACATGTTCTAGGTTGTCCACTTTTTTCTTGGATAGTTCAGATAGTACAGGGCTGTTGTATTTACCCTTTGCAGAAACACAATAGATTGTTACTTTAATTGGATGTTTGGTAACTCCAATTAATCACTGGATTAGTTTTGATTTTAAAAAAAGTTTATTTAAGTACACTGAGAGATTTGAAGGGAGCACAGGCATAAGGCATTAAAGAGAAATAAAAATGAAATGCTTTCTAGCAACTAAAACTTTAAAAACTAGATTTGGGTTCAAAGTAAAAATCCTTCCACCTTCCCTGTAATAAGCTCCCTGAATTCTCAAGTCATTTTTATTTCATTCAGGATGTGTCCCAAATGCCCCAGGGCTGGTTTCTCTGGGTATGTCTAGTCTGGTGTATTTTTCTGGGATACCGAGGTATCCTGGAAAAACTCTTCCATGGCCAGAGAACGTGTTTTCTATTCTGCTTTTTTTTGCGGAAGAGCAAATACATTATTGCGGGGAGCCCTGTATACCTCGTTCTATGAGGAATAAGGGCTCCTCCAAAAGAGAATGCTTTTCCGTCATTTGGCCTATCTAGACGGGGCCAAATAGCGGAAAAGTCTCTTCCAGAAAAACTATTGGAAAAAACTATGCAAATTGCAGAGCCCCCATGCTTGTTCTTTTTCCCCAGTGTGGGCTAGAATGCCGATTTGCCTTGACTCTCACTTGCTGTCTCAAGCACCCTGTTTACTCCTTATACACATTGACTTTAAGCACACTTGCTTTTGTTTGTGCTAGAACTGCTAAAGCATGTCTACATAAGCAGGGCAATGTGGATGTGAATGTGTGACCACCATCATAGAGGGACAGCTGCAACTTTATACATTTCACCATGATAGACTTGACTGGCACGGTATTAGCTTTCAAGGTGGTGCAAAGGTGATTACACAGAGATATTTAACCAAACAACCAAAACAAAGAAAAAGACCCTGATTGTGACTAAATATACATTGTTTACTCCCAATCCCTTCACAGTCCAGTCTACTTCCATGCCCCTGAATTCCTTGGAGGCATAGTAGTTCTGATTATTGCATATTGCTCCCTCCAGCCCTTAACATAAAGGCTGTGAATGCACAAGCCTTAAGGCCGCACTTATTTAAACATTAAATCCTTCCCAGTGGTCTTAATCTGTCCAGCTGAGAGATCCTTTTGGAGTCTGCAAGGTGAGCAGACGTTAGTCCACCCACAACTGAAGTGCCCTCCCTCAGCCTACAGGGAGAATCCATTGGAATATTTGGTATTTCTAAAAATAAAATGGGGGCAGGTGTGTTGAGTCAAAACAAGGGAACCAGAAGGAGACACTGAGCAAAGAGCTCCAGACAGCACCTAATGCACCTCGAAAACATTGAGGGAGCCAGCGCACACCACCCAGAGGAACTCCGCCTGGATGCATGAACAAATAAAGGAATAAAAAAGAGCCGCCCTCTTCTCCCTCCCTCCCCCCCACAGTCACAGGCCCCTCCCTCAGCCAACCTCTGCTCCCTGTGCCTGTGAGATACTATCTGGCGTTCCGAGACACCCTCTGCCAGCTTGGCTCAAGAGCAGTGTGAGTTCTGGGGAATGCTAAGTGTCCTCAAGAGCAGCAAATCCTTGAGAGAGGTGGTGTGGCCCAGTCAGGGGCAGATGACTGTTTTGCGGGGCCCCAGGCAGCATAACTCTGCGGGGGCCCCCCTTTGCCACGGCGCATGCGCCGTGATGCCATGCACATGCATGGTGGTGCCACGGCGCATGCGTGGGGCTTTTTAAGCGCGGGGCCCGGGGCGGCCGCCCCGTTCGCCCTGCCCTATATCCGCCCCTGGGCCCAGTAAAAAGACTTGGGGACAGGAACTCAGAAGCCCTGGGTGGAGATCTGTCAAACAAGGATGGGGAGTGTCTCGGTATTTACTAAAGTGGCTGCAGATTCCTGGATGAAAGGTGCAGTGTAAATGCAAAATGCCAGGCAAAAGATCCAACCTTAAGGCCTCACAACTCTGACACTGAACAAAATGAGGAATATGGGAGTAAACTGGCAAAAGTAGTGTCTGGGTTTTTTGGTGCCCAACCTTAAATGCCTACAGTCTCATTTTTCAGCACTGTGGCACAGACACAGAACACATTGACTTGTGCTGGGGTGTGACTGCTTAACACCACCAAGCAGTTGGTCATCCAAAAACTAGAGGCCCATTCAGCCCTTTGCTCCTTCAGCACTTCAGGGGATCCAACTGTAAAATGGGTGTGCAGATAAAGCCTAGCTTGTCAAAAATGCATTTGGATATGTAGAGGAAAAGAGCCCTGTAAGCACTCTAAGGCAGGGCCTGATCCTATGCATAATCTCATGTTATTGCAATTATAAATTAATAGAAATGCAAATTATTGTACATCTGACGTGGCTGTTTCCCACTCTGGTGCTCCGAGTGTAGAAGGTGGGGGCCCACAAGAGACTTAAATACTTTGTCTTTATAGGCTCTGCTTACAAAAACTCCCCAGAGTCACAGATGCACTGACTTTGGGCAGTAGCTCCTACAATCAAGTGATTTAATCCTTAAAAAAACAGGAAGAAACACTTGAAATTCCTCCCGAGGGGGACCCCAAGGTCTTTTGCCACAAGAGTGCATGAAAAAGAAACAAAACAAAAAAAATAAAACAAAAGCCACAGGAAACCCACTGTTTGGCGCCTCTGGCTACGTCTATATGGCCAGGCTTTTCTGCAAGAGAAAATGCAAATAGAGTGCTCATTTGCATATGTCATGCTCGCATTTGCATTTCTTCTTCAGATCCCTTTTGCGCAAGAGTGAGCTGTGTAGACAGTGCCTTTTTGCGCAAAAATCCCTTCTTGTGCAAGAGCTTCCTGAAAAAATGATTATTATATGATTGTGTATTGCTCCCTCCAGCCCTTAACTTAGCACTCACACAAAAGAAGAGCAGCCAGGTAGCTATATACAATTCACATTTCAATTGTCTTCCCCCTCCCCCCCAACTTGGCTTTCCTGGGTTATTGCCATTACTCCCCCACCCCCCCTTAGCTACCTAAGTTTAATCCTTTAGTCACCAGGTGCTGGCTGGTACTCCTCCTATCCATCACAACCTATTCTAAACCAGTTGGGAGCATTCAACTGCTGGCTTTAGTGCTCTGCTTTTTCTGGCATTACAGTAAGGCAAATGGAAAGACAGCCTTATTCTAAGCAGTCAACAACACCGGTCTCGTCATTTTTCAGACTATAAGCTGTATTTCCTGAACTGCCTGATATTAAACACCCCACCTCAGTGGCTTATTTGATGAAGTTTCGTGTGCCAGAAAAGCAAAACAGATTCAATGAGGCCAAGGTTTCCTTTCAGTGCTTGTTGGGTGACACTGATTGGCTTGTATACCAGCCAGACTAATAAACAGGCTTTCAGTGAAGCGGAAAAATACAGCTGTGTTGGCAAATATGCCGTTGGAGTCAGTGTTGATCACGAAAGACTGTTTGGAGTTTTTTACCTTCAGATTTGCTTGTGTTTACCTGTTGGCATTTGCATCCTAGGAGTTATGATATAACTGCCACTTGTGGCGGTAGCTGGGTAGGCTGGGTAGGCTACTGTTCCTCTCCCCCACCCCCATGCACCAACCACATACCCTCCTCTGTGAGGTGGGCTGAAGTCATCACCTTCTTTGCCTAAAAGCAAGTTCTTGCTGTACTGGTGCTGCTTCTCAGCTGGCCACGAGTGAGGGTACAGCTACACTGCAGGATTTGGCAAAACACCACCACATCCAAGGCCCACGTTTGCTTTTCTGCTTTTTTTGTGTGGAAGAGCAAATGCCTCTTTCGGGGAGCCCTGTATTCCTTGTTCTATGAGGGATAAGGGCTCCACTGAAAGAGGAGGCTTTTCCACCATTTGGCCCCGGCTAGACTAGGCCAAATGGTGGAAAAGCAATCCGAAAAAGCTACACAACTTGCGAACGGCAATTTGTGTAGCTTTTTCCGACAAAGGACTGTAGTCTAGCCTGAGGCAGCTCCCTCAGGCCCAGCCCTTTCATTCCTCAACATTGAAGGCACAGTGGGCCAAGAGGGTAAGCTCTCCAAGAAAAGGAGCAACTTCTGCCCTGTTGCCTAAGAGTAAGGGCAGGAGTAACTCAACCAAAGTGCCAGATTTGTGACAGGAGCAGGCTTCCCTGTGGATTAGACACCTACGTTCCTTTAAGCCTCTGCTTTTGAGACCTCTGAAATATAGGTTACATGGGGTAGGTGCTAGTTACCAGGCAGCTCGGGCCACCAGAACATAAAACTGAGTTCTCTCACAGTGGCTTCACGCTTCTGTAACTCCATTGACATCAATGGCATATGTCCCAGAGCCAAATCAAGCCTACAGAGGGTTGTATTGTAATGGACATGAATGCAGGGTAATAAGTCAGGAGCAGGGGTAGCCCGAGTGGTTAGCAGGCAGGGCAGCAGCCACTCTTGTGGTCTAGTCTGCCTGTAACTTGTGTGAGCTTCAGCTTTACTTGCCCCACTACTAAAATGTGGCTAATACTAGGCAGCCACACAGCTGATTACTGCCATAGTTTGCAGTCACTGCACACACCATGATGCCCTGCATGTCTTCATTCCCCTCATCCCCACAAGCTGCCTGGGCGCTATGCTACCCTCCCCCCACTATTTCAGGGGCTCCTAGCAACCCTGCTTTATTCCCTTTCTCTGTGTGTGGCCTAGTCTCCTGTCCCCTGCATACCAGGGTCTCCCATCGCCTGCCCATTCCTCCTTCTACCTGGCGCTGTGTGGCCCTAGTTATCCCCCTCCTCAGCCCACACCAGAATATTCTCTCCTCTGTTGCCTTCTGTGTAGGGTGACCATACAGCCTGTTTAGGCCAGGACAGCCCCTGTTTTTAGCCCTGTCCTGGCTTGCCTGACTTTTTTTGGCAAAATGGGCATTTCTCACAGAAGAATGTTGGGGAATTGAAAGGCAGTCAGCTGCAGCCCTAGCCCTAGGCAGCATGGCGTTCAGGCATGCAGCAATACCAGGTGGCTCAGGCCAGCCCTGTTCGGTAGTCCGTTTTTTTTTTTTTAATTCACCTTGGCATGTTTTGGCACCAAAACAGTAGAGCATTTACACTATGATGCAACGTTTGTCAGGGCTGGAAGTTTTTTTGTCCCCAAAACTGGGTGTTTTTCCTGACAGACTTTTATCTCTCCCTTTTATCCACAACGAGCCAGCGTGGACTCTGCGCTGTCCAGAGCACCGGTATTCCCTCCATCCCTGCCTTGATGGCTGTGCTCAGTGTTTGGTGACCGCTGATGCTCTTGTAGGCATAGGCCCCGCCCCTTTCCTGACAGCTGAGTGAGCGGCTTCCTTTGGGGACCAAACAAAAACCAAATCCTTGGAATGCGGCTGCTCTGCTGCTGCAGGGGGAGGGCTGGAGCAACTGCTGGACAGCTTTGATATTCCTCAGTCCGGAGAGCTCACAGTACTAGGAGGGTATCCCAAGAAGTGCAGGGATCAGCTCTGCCGTCCCACAACACTGCACTGCGAGATGTTCACCCATGTTGTTTTGCCCTATCTGTCACCCAGGGAGCTGGCAACGTGGACACGACATGTCAACAGTGGGATGCAGAAAAACTGATTTGACTGGTCTTCACTTTCGGCGACTGTTGCGTGATGACAGCACTTTTGTCACCAAAATGTCCCAATGCAGCCATAGCCATTGGGACTGAGGTCATGCGACTGCCGAGGCTATTAGGGGACGCTGTATCCCTTTTCTCTCTCCCTTTCCAAGTGTCTATCTGCCCCCCTGGCAATGAAGGGGCAGAGCTGGTTCGCTCTCACGCGCTTTCTCTCACCCTGAAGCAGGCTTTGTGGAGGCAATGGGCCTGAGAGGACCGCCTTGCTTCATATTGCCCACAGGCTACGCTTGCTGATTGAAGCCTTGGCTACACGACACGTTTTGGTGACAAACGCGATGTTGATCCACTTTAATTAAACTGCTCGTGCATGTCCGCACTATGCTGCTTGTGTCAGCAGAGCACAGCAACACTAGCAGCACTTGAATCAACACAGCTGTGAGAACCAGTGTGTGTAGGCTGCGTGCGTGTGAGAGCAAGTAGGAATGGTCGATAGCGTGTAACTAACTAGTCCTGTAACCACATCAAATTTTAGCAGTTACACGACTATTTGATAGTCACCAGGGTTGGCGCCAACAGCCAGTGTGCTCCCTGCCCCACACCCAGGGACCCACTGCCACCTCATGCTGCTGCCTCTTTATCAGAGGCAGCAGCCTGTCAGTTGGAGGTCTGCGCTCCCTGTGGACAGAGACTGCTTTGTGGCAGCCTCTTCTTCTTTGAGTGCTTGCTCATGTCCATTCTGATTAGGTGTACGCGCGCCGCATGCACGGATTCCGGAGCTTTTTTCCCTTAGCAGTATCCATAGGGCCAGCAGGGAGCCCCCTGGAGTGGCGCCGGTATACCGGTGCATATATACCCCTGCTGGCCCGCCCACCCCTCAGTTCCTTCTTACCGCCAGTGACGGTAGCTGGAGCATGCTTCAGGCTGATAGCCTATCTCTTAGCAGCTTATTTCTTATCTGTTGTATTATAGTTCTAGTTGAAGTTTTTATCTAGTTAAGTAGTTATTAAGTGTTGTAAATATTTAGTTAGATAGGGGAGCAGTGGAACCCTCCCGCGAGGGGAGGGCATGCCAGGGCCCCAGGGCTTTAAACCCTACCTAAAGTGTCTGGGTGAGGCCCATCAAGCTGAAAGCTGCTCTATCTGTAAGAGCTTTAAGCCCCGGACCAAGAAGGAGAGGGACTCCCGGCTGAAACTCCTGCTAATGGAGTCGGCACTGCAGCCTCAGAGCAAGGAGCGGCCTTACTCTGCCCACAGCGCACCGTCGGCGGCACCCCCGTCGGACAATAAGGCACCGAGGCACAGATCGCAGTCCCCGGTGCCGAGGGCCTCCAAGAGCTCGAGGGGACGCTCGGTAGAGAGGAGTGCCCAGAAGGTGCACCCTAAGGAGGGGCACCTTTCTTCTAAGTCCTCCAAAAAGAGGCGCAGCCCAGACAGGGGCAAGAGCCCGGGGCAGCCCGTGGGGCTAGGAGAGGTCCGTCGGCCCTCCACCCCAGAAACTTTTGAGGTGGCCCGGGACCTCATTCACATGGCTGTGGATGAAGGGGCGGGCCCGGTGCCGCAGGAGTGGACCGCGCCGGCACCGGCCTTAAGTGCCCCCCAGCAGGCTATGGCCGGGTCGTGGGACCCTCTGGGCGAAGGGCAGGCCTCGGCCCAGCAGCAGTTTTTCCCGGTGCCGGGAAGAACACCAGCACCGGAGCCGGGACGAACGCCGGCACCGACCCCGGGCCCCTTCCCAACGGCACTGGCAGCGGCACCGGGAGCGAGTGCGCTTGCGGCGCCGACGGCACTGGCACCAGTGCAGGGTCCGGTGCCGCAGACGGCCCCCTGGGTGGTGCAGGGTCCCGCACCATACTATGCGCCATCTGCGGTGCCACAGCAGGCGCCCTGCACAGCACCGACGCTGATGCCTCTCCCGGCACCGATCCCTGCTTACACCTTGGGAGCGCAGCGCCGCTGCACATGACAGCACTGGAGGGTTATGTACCGGCCTATCAAATGCAGCTGGGCGCGGTACCGCCGCAGCAAGGACCTCCACTCATGCCCCCACCAGCACCGCGTGCGGTACACAGGGGCAAGCCATCAGCTATGGCAGCCCAGTGAAGGGTGCAGGCTTCATCGGCCCCTCCCTGGTCAGCATCAGAGTACTCTTTGGAGTCGGAGGCCGAGTCGGTGGCATTGGCCAGGTCTTCATATAGGTCACGGCCCAGTCATAAGTCCCGCTCATCGGTCAGATCATCTCACCGGGAGCCGGTGGACCAGCAGCAGTGGCAGAGGCAACCCCAGTGGGCTTTCTGGACGCCCTGGGCATACCACCAGGCCCAGGGGCCTCCCCTTACGGGGCCGGCAGCGGGGTCGTCCCGAAGGAGTAGCACCCCGTCTGCCACCCCCTTGACAGCTCCCCCGCCTGGAGACAGCTCGTCTATGGTGGCGATGCCAAGACCCCCGGTTATTGGTCAGGGGCAGGGGGCTATGTCCCAGCCGGGCTCAACCTATGTGGACATCTCTGCCCGGGGGAACCAGGGGCACAGATAGCTGAGGAAGAGGCAATTCCCTCAAGGGAGTTCTTGTCGTCTTCACCAGATGAGGCCCTGGCCGACCCTGCGCCCCAGCCCCCGTCGATGGACTCCAGGGCGCACCAGGAGCTGCTCCGAAGGCTGGCGGATGCATGTAGTTGACAGAATTAACCAATGAGCAGAGGCTTATTGGGTAAACATGTAGTCGTCTACATGTTGACATCCCTAGGAGCAAGGGCCACTGGTGCATTCAGGGGGAGGGGCATTGCATTTAGTAATTAAAATTTTGGCAGGGGCACAGGGAATGGTGTAGATCCTAACAGCTACCATGAGACCCCTAGTTTGGGAGTGAGTCAGAGACTCACTCCCAACACTCTCCCCTTTACCACACACCCTGAGTTCAGACCACAACCAGAACCAAACAATCCTTAGGAAGTGCGTGGGAAAAACCTCCCCCTATTCCTAACATCAAGGCTTGAGGCTCAAAGGCCCATCCATCATCCAAGTGGAGGAATGTCACTCTCGTTGAATAGCATCTTAGCACTCAGCCAGCTATATGGTTAGCTTCCAGGGGTGGGGGTTTGAGGCTGAGCGCGTCTATCTTGGATGTGCTAACTATCATTATGGCTGAAGGATTGAATTGTTGAGCTTAGGGCTGGGTGTTGGTCAGTTTACAACAGGCTGGTATCATGGAAAGATTGACTCCAAAGTGAACTGGGCATTTGCTAGCTAAGAGACAAGTACCTTTGGCATTTCGCTATTGGAAAAAGCTCATTTTATCCCTGCCCCAGGCAATCCATGTTTTTCACTGTTCTTAACAAGAAAGGCTTAAAATAGGGAGAAAAGCAGACTCTGCCCCCTTCCTCTTTTTAAAATTGGATGCTGGAATCCAACTAACTGCAGGCGTATGTGGCTTTTCATGCAGTTGCTCATAATTCTGAGACTTAGAAGTGTCAGTGCTCCGGGCAAAGAACTTCTGCTTAAGCCAAGAGCATTTTTATGCCTGTTAACATTTGTAGGTCTGCGTTTTGGGGGATTGTTTCCCCACTGCCCTAAGTTTTGTGTTATAGCTTAGCAAAACAAAAGCAAAAATGCTCTCACCATAGAATGATAGAAAATCCACTTTGCATAGATATAAATGACAACATAAAGAGCAAGACACAGAGAATCAAGCCCGCTGGCACTGATAAATCCCAGAAATGAGTGAACAATTCAGCCCTGAGATTCACTTGCTTGTATTTCCCCTTCTTTGAGGCCCATTTTCAAACTTGGTCACAGGTACATCAGCCTACTTAGCAGCTGACTTCGCACTAAAGCTTAAGTCTTATTATGGAAGCTCTTTTGAAATAAGGTCTGGACAGACAGCGAGAGAGAGAGAGAGACCAGGTTTAAGAAGGCAAATAAATGTCCCTTGAATATACACTTTAAACTATTTTCTCCTGTTTTCAGTGGCTCTCAATCTTTGCATCACCCTTTCTGACAACAAAAATTACTAAATGAACCCGGGAAGGCGTGTGAGAAAGCAAAACCAGCATCTTAGTCCTGCTGGTCCAGGCCTCCTTTAAAATGGGGTCATGACCCACTTTGGGGTCCTGAGCCACAGTGTGAGACTCACTGGCTGCATCTAGACTGGCAAGTTTTTCCGCAAAAGCAGCTGCTTTTGCGGAAAAACTTGCCAGCTGTCTACACTGGCTGCTTGAATTTCCGCAAGAACACTGACGATCTCATATAAGATTGTCAGTGTTCTTGCGGAAATACTATACTGCTCCCATTCGGGCAAAAGCCCTCTTGCGCAAATGCTTTTGCGCAAGAGGCCCAGTGTAGACAATGCGGTATTGTTTTGCGCAAAAAAGCCCTGATCGCGAAAATGGCGATCAGGGCTTTCTTGTGCAAAACCATGTCTAGATTGGCACAGACGCTTTTCCACAAAAAGTGCTTTTGCAGAAAAGCGTCCGTGCCAATCTAGACACTCTTTTCTGCAAATGCTTTTAACAGAAAAGTTTTCTGTTAAAAGCATTTGTGGTAAATCATGCCAGTCTAGACATAGCCACTGAGTTATATCTCTGGAAGATGGAAAAGAAACACTTTAAAAGTCATGTGTTCCTTAGAGCATTAATTTTGCTGCTTGACCAAAAGGCAAGTTTCAGCCTGGCCAGGCCTTGGACCTTAGCAAGCAGTCTCACTGGCAGTGCCATTTTTGCCCCAGGAATGTTGTCCTCAGCCACAGAGCCACATCTGGGATTGCCAAACCCTTCTGCAGGAAAACCCAGCCGCCAAAAGGTATAACATTTTCTTGACAATCATGCCCATGTTACACAAATAGGACACAGCTGGGTCTGATTACATGTTCCATCCTGATGTAAATATTTACAACCAGAAAAAGCTGGTAGTTAAGAAATAGTGTTTATTAAAATTATAATTGTGAATTATTGCTGTAAAATGTAAGTACTAAGACCATGTATCAGTTACTGGGAATCATAAATAAGGCGTGTGACTGGCCCACAGTCAGTAGGCATGAATTCAATCCCATGCAGAAGGCCAGCACCAAATAAATCGTCAACATGGATGTACTGAGCGTGTGCTGACCTTCGCACCAGCCTGTATTTCTCCAGGTGACTCTGTGTGGGGAAAACAGCTGCAGGGTTGGATGATGGGAGCAACCACCTATTCAGTGCTCAGCTTAAATCAGGGAAAGATGTCTCATTAGGAGCTCCCCCGTAAGTTCTTTTTTGGGCCTGCTGGCCTGGGCTACCAATTAGGAAGATGCTCACCTAATTTGTTCCCCTTAAAAGGGAAGATATCAAAGACAAGGGAGTCCTTAGAACCCTTAGAAAGTCTGCAAGCCCTGCTGCCACCTGAGCTCAGGCCAGCACCATGGTCACTTCTTTAAAAATGGTAGGGTTGAGCTCTGCAAACTTCTATACACCACCCTGCCCTCCACATCTGTAATTCCTAATTATGTTTCAGTTTGAATGCAAATAACCCATCTTCCTGTCTACGCTGCTGCAATTACCACACGTCCACTTCTGGCTGAACACAGTCAAATCTTGCTGACTTGACACAGGTGGCAGATGGTTAGATAACTCATAAAGGGCCGTGATTACAGGGAAATGTGATGTGAATGCTGAAACGCAACCATCCAGGAAATGATATTCTGCAGCATGTACAGATGTGAATGAAAACAGAAAAGGGGTCACTGAAGTTTAGAGCTATGGTTTCAAAGCAGAACACGGCCTTAAGCAGTACCATAGAGTTGAACAGCCCAGGAATCTAGGGGCATTCACAAGATAAACTGGCATCTGAATTTTGAAAATACTTTTCTTTATAATGTTCTGTCAAAGAAAGCAGCACTAAAGCTGGGACGTGCAGCAGGGCCTAACAGAGTTAGGCAGCCAGCTCCATTGAATATGAATAGATTTGGGTGCCTAAGTCCTTATAAGCCCTGTGAAAAATCTCAGGCTAAAACTTTAGGATGTTCAAAAACTAGAGCAGACGTTAGGGTTTGAGTCAATCTTTAAGCCACTGAAACTCTGCAATCTCTCCAGCTGCTGCATCTATTAAAGGTCTTCAAGACAAAGCATTTAGGCAATTCTGAAAGTGCCCACAGCAGCCTACCTGCTCCTTTTGGAAGGAATTTAGGTACTCAAGCTGGCCCTACATAAATTTCCTAAGTTCACACACAAGGGCTGTGCCTACACTGGCGCGATCTCACGCCAAAACGGCCACTCGTGAACAAAAACTTGCTGCCTGTCTACACAGGCCGCGTGTTCTTACGTAAGTAAACTGACATTGTACTGTAGAAAATCAGGGCTTCTTGCACCAGAACTCCGATGCTCCCGCTCAGGAATAAGCCATCTTGCACAAGAGCTCTTCCAGAAAAGGCCAGTGTAGACAGGAAACATGAATTTCTTGCGCAAGAAAGCCCTATGGTTAAAATGGCCATCAGAGCTTTCTTGTGCAAGAGCGCGTCTACACTGGCATGGATGCTTTAGCACAAAAGCAGATTTCTTGCACAAAAGCACATGCCAGTGTAGATGCTCTCTTCTGGAAGAGTTTTTGCAGAAGAACTCTTCCGCAAAAGAGTTTTTGCGTGAGAACACGCCAGTGTAGACGTAGCCAAGGGCAAGCAGACTGAGAAACTGGACTATGGTTTCCAGAATCCCAACTTAGTGCCCTACACCACTGCCCCAGGCCTCCTCTCCTTAGGTAGGGGAATAGCCCCAATCAAAGATTTTTATACAAATCAACAGGCAATGTCACCTATTGGAAGCTTTTAGACTAGGTTGGACCAGGGGTGGCCAACCCACGGCTCTCAAGCCAGATGCGGAGTTTTGATTAAGGAAATCGGCTCCTGCTACTTCTGAGCTGCACACCCAGACTGCTCATGGCCAGCCGCTCTGCACACGTGCCCAGTGCTTGGAGGGAGAAGTGCGTGGCAACAGCGGCGACTCCAGGACCCAGGCATTAGGTTGGAGCAGGGGGGTGGGTGCCTGGCTCTAGGAGAGAGGAGGATTGGATTAGAGTGGGGGGGGTGCCTAGCTCAGGAGGAAGGGGTTGGGTTAGAACAGGGGGGCTAGGAGTGCCTGGCTCTGTGGGAGGAGGATTGGGTTAGAGCGAGGGGGGAGGGGCTGCCTGGCTCTGGGGAAGAATTTAGGGATGGGGTTGGGGGGGGGTGCCTAGCTTAGGAGGAGAGGGGTTGGGTTAGAGCAGGGGGGCTGGGAGTGCCTGGCTCTGTGGGAGGTGTGGGGGGTTTGGTTAGAGCAGGGGTGCTAGGAATGCCTGGTTTTGGGGGAGGGGTGGGGTATTGGGCTCAAAGTCTTCATGGATGCAGAATAAGGCAGCCAACACAGATGTCATATTTAAATTCTAGGGCAAAAAAAGACTCAGCATGTATCTGGTTTACACTGTGTTTCTTTAAAGAAAATTCAAAGGCTATTGTTTGCCAGGCTGAAGCAATTATACTGAGATATGAGTCTCTCCCTTATTGTTTTTGAACCTCTCATATTTGCAGTCTGGGACAGGCCTGAATTTTTAGAACAATAAAAAAGCCATAATCTTCATAAGTTAAAAAAATATATGAGGAAAGCATACCAGAGATCAGCAAGCTGGAGAGAAACAGGCACTTCAAATTGTGCTAATTTACTTCTCAGTTCAGTTTAATTTAAAAAAACTCACAGAACATATTAGGGCAGTAGTGTTGAATTTAAAATACATGGTGGCGATGCTTTTTTTTTAGTGTGAGAATATTATTGTATTTTAAAAGGTTTTTTTTTTTTAATTTGATGTTTGTTCCTTGTCAAATTCTCTGAAGATCTATGGACTGGCTGTGAATTTTTTTAACTGGCTAGAGACTTATTTATTGTTTTTTGTCCAAAATGTCCTGTAATGTTATTTTTAATCACTACATTTTGTGTACTATATCTATCTTTCTATATATAGATATATAAAAAATGAATATATAATACATGGCTCTTCGCACTCTATCCACCACTATTTTGGCTCTTCGTTGGCCACCCCTGCGATGAACAAACTGGTTGGCCACCCCTGGGTTGGACAAACACCTGCCCTGAATGATCTAGGTTTACTTGGTCTTGCCTCCGTACCAGAGCTGGACAAGATGTCCTTTTAAAGTTCCACCCTCCCTACATTTCTAGACCAGATGGTATTTTTAAATGGATGTCTGGATTTTGTATCCTAGCTTGGAAATGTGTCCCATACTCTGCAGGTCTAGGTGCTAGTGATGTAATAGCTCCTTAGTCCAATGCCAAAAACAGTGATTAGTAACAATAAAATAATGGCAATAACCCCTCTTTCAATCTACAAAAGTTTACATTTTATTTGTGCATGTTTCAATAAACTATAAAAAACTTCTGAACAGACATTCCTTAAACTGTGAAAGAACAATCCATCTTGTCAATTAGATAAATTCACTTAGTCAGGCCCTGCCCTGGATGACTGTTCAGTGAGCTATAATTCTATGGGGAACATGCTCTGTGAGATCCTAAATACTCAAGTTATGGAAAAAAAATTTTAAGGCCTTTATTGTTTCTCCCTCCCCCAGGATATGGCAGACATGGAGAAGGGGGAAAAAACCGCTTAGGCTCCATCTGCTGATTGGAAACATTGCAACAACCTCATCTAGGATCTTATCTGAAGACTAACTAAAGTCAATAGAAACACTTCCATTGACTTCAATGGGGTGTGAATTTAAGCCAATCAAAATGCAGATTTGCCAGGATATGACCTTTGTTCCTTAGCCCCTGGTTTTCTTGCTGCACACATAGAAGAAGTACACTGTTTTCACATGGTTCGGTCACTTTCAAAGCTGTATAAGTCCAGATGGGTTCTGCTTCTTTCAATCTGAATTAACAGCTGTAAGGCAATGCAGTGGTCAGTGGGGATGGGCAGGATAGCAGACCCATTGCAGTTTAAAGACCGAGAATACCCTGTTGGACCATGTTAAAGCACCATTCTGAATGAGTTGCTTGGCGGAGCAGCAATGGATCAGTGCTGCAGCAGAAGTCCTGCTAGTTTCCCGGTTTCATCTCTGTCCCATTCATGAGCCAAACCAAACGGAAGCAAAGTGCCAGGAATCCTGTGCCCAGGAGGTCTCCCAAGGCAGTGAGGTAGGGGATGGAGAAATTGTCTGGATCTAGGGCCTTCCTCCACATCAGTCGCACAATTAAATCAGCCATGTAGAGCAGAATTCCCACCTGCAGTGAGAAGACAGATCCAGTTATCAGTGAGTGCCAAGTATGCAGCAGTGATACAGTACCTACTTCTAGAATAGACTGTCCTTGGGATGGAGGGATGGAGTTCCTACAGCCAATGACACATGTAGCTGTGAGCAGGACTGGGCCAAACAAGTTTAGAGAAAAACAACTGGCTAGCCCACAAAAGCTAACTTCTGAAGGCGGAGGTTTCATGCTTCACTTTTCCTTTAATGATTCAGATCTTGTCTACCATGTTTTTCCTGTCAATCTCCCTGGTCAACTGGAGAACTAGTAGGTTTTTAATCACATTGAAGGTACCAAGCAAGTGAACCCTGAGCCATTGGAGAGAAAACTGATTTTTTTTTAATCTAGAATGTTTAAAAACCTTTGGGTTTTTTTTTTGTTTTCTTTTTTGTTTGTTTTTTCATTCCTATTTAACTCAAGATCCTGATAGTCAGCTGGAGGCAAAGCTATGATTTATTATTAAAGACTGCCTTCTTAATTCAGTTCAGTGTTGAGAGAGCTCTCCCACTGTGAATCACTATATCATAGAATCACAGAGCTGGAAGAGATCTCAGGAGGTCATCAAGTCCAGCCCCGTGCCCAAAATAGGACCAATCCCAACTATATCAACCCAGCCAGGGATTTGTCAAGCAGAGACTTAAAAACTTCTAGGGATGGAGATTCCACCACCTCCCTAGGTAACCCATTCCAGTGCTTCACCACCTTCCTAGTGAAACAGTTTTTCCTAATATCCAACCTAGACCTTCCACACTATAATTTGAGACCATTGCTCCTTGTTCTGCCATCTGTCACTACTAAGAACAGCCTCTCTCCATCCTCTCTAAGGAACATCTCATCACACCCAGGACCATGAGGCCGGGCATCTAACAAACCAAGCAGAAAAAACCCAACACAACTCACTCCCCTGCAATGTTTCCTATTCTTATTGTAAAAAGGCACAAGCCTAGTGTTCTCTTCTCTACTGGGCTCCCCTAGAAATCAGCAGTGATGTTGCTGGGATTCGGTTACCAGTGCTGTAATTTACCACATGTATTTTCATATTTGGGTCTGACAGAGGGAATAGTTTTGCTATGGTGGATACATTGAGTGGCAAACTGCCATCCTCTGTCTGTGTTTTATGACCTGCAACTGTGACACCACAGTGGAAGATGTTGGAAAAACAAAGACAACCCAAGTACTACACATGCAATGAAATCACACATAGGTGCAAGCCTGATTGTAAAGGGAAGCAAAAGGAGGAACAAAATCTTTTACCCTGCAAGCTAATGAACTTGTAGAATGACTCATTTCAAAGGGTGAATCAATGTATCAAGAGCATCAATGAATTTAAGTGACGGCAACATTTCTGTGAGTAGGACACTGGAGCATGTGGGCTGGGAAGGCAGAATAGTGAAAGGATAAAGGGGCAAAAGCAGAGCCAATGGAATTGGTGGTCTGAAGTCTATGTAGAGCTGTTCATTTTGGATGTGGGATCTCTCGCCCTCTCAGCCTGCTTGCTGCTGGATTTTCTCCCTGATGAATGTAGCTCTGACCCACAAAATCAAGTCCCCCCACTCCACAGGTTTCTACTCTGGCATGTGAAATCAGCCTTGCAGTGATAATGGGGGAGAGGAGGAACTCTCAAACTAGAGATTGTTATTTGCCCAATAAAATATTACTGCTGCAGTGAGACTCGAGAACTACACAAGCCTGTTCAACATAGCCAACATCTGGCACAGGGATGCTCCTGTCATTCATAATTCCTGGTACTATGGACACTGGGTGAGCACGGTGGGAACAGATGTCTGAGTCTAAGGAACAATGTTTGGGATTCTGGAGTTTTTCCCTGCTTAAGAAGTATCTCCTAGATTCAACCCTTAGCTCAGATGCACTATTTTTGTTACCTGCAACAAAGCAGCAGTCAGATAGAACATCACAAAAGTGAAGGTGATGGCTGTGTGCCCGCCCTGCAGGAAGTGAATGGTGTACAGGAACACGAGGTGTCCAGGAATAACTAGCAGGAATAGAACTCGGGCTGACTTGGAATTCACCCCTGCAGAGAACACATGTATTAAAACAAACCAGAGTGGCTACTGCTCGAGGGGGAAAGAAGCGTACAGCTGAACAACTTTTAATGACTACAAACATATTTGTGAATGTTAAATATCACTACCAGAGGAGTAGGAGAAAGACATGGACTGTTGACAACTCATTTCTGAATGACATTCAGTTCCGTAATATTACATTAGGGATCATGTGTAACTAACTAGCTGTTTTATCCATCCTGGCAAATCTCACTGCTACCACCTTTGCTAGAATAAAAAGCAAAGCTATTGCCATGTGAAGTATTTCTACGACTGCCCCCGGCAGCTTTTTCTGGCATTAATGTCATCATAAAACCATAGTTTATGTACATACTCAGCTCCCTCACTCTCTCCTGATCCTCTTGCTTAGGCTTCCCACAGCTGTTCCATTCAGCTGTCCTACACAGTTCTGGTCCCCACTCAGCTCCTGCTATGAATCACTTATGATCCACTTTCCTAGCTCTGACTCTGCCCATTCATCAGTGCACAGACTTCTAGTGGAAAAGCAACATGAGTCAGTCATCTAAAAGTAACAGAGACCAGATTTGGATTTTGCTTGTGCCAGTGTAACTCCATTACTTTGATCGGAACTATTCCTGATTTTCCCAACAGGAGCAAGATCAGCGTAAGCCCCACCATGTGCTACAGTCTGCTATTAATCCATGCCCTGGGGCATCTAAGACAGCCCCTGTTACAAAGGGTGACTCTCCATCAGAGTGAATTTGAAGTTTATTTTCAAATGGCTTGTTGCCAGTACCACACTCTGGAGGCCAATGTTCCCGGTCCATCCACAGAACAAGTACAACATAAGCAACAGGAACCAACTTCTCACAACCTGCCCCTTGCCAAGGTATCTCAACTTTCAACTCCTATTCCTTTCCTAGAAGTGGAAACTTCAGAATACTCTCCACAACACATTTGGTCCTTGGTCAACAAGGGTGACAGTGCTCTCGTTGGGATGATGGGTGTTGTGAGGTGCAAATCTGGAGTTCACGGTCTACCTGACATGAAGAACGTAGTGCATGGGTTGGGCCAGTTCTGCCTCATCTTGTACGGCAGGACTCCAGGCATGCTCCAGAAGTGCAGGAATGTGGAGATGCGGCTGGCTTGGATGGCAACCAGATTCCCGCCAACACCTGTAAGTGCAAAATGCAACTATTCCATAAACAGCAAGAAGCACACACAATGCATTGATTTATAGGGATTTAGCAGAAAATTGGCCAACCTGAATCTGCTCAAATGCATAGTGAGAGTGGTGGGTAAGGAAAGATAAACCCAACCCCATGAATCATTGTGGTACTGTTTTATTCACATGCTAGGAACACTCACAAACGTCACGGCAAGAAGAAAGTTCAGATGAACGTCTCTTTTTGATGGATTTATATAAAACATTCTCTGCTGAAACTTGTGCTTGTTATGACAAGTGATACACGCTGCATAATCTCCAGCAATGAGGCAAGTCCGGCCAACATTTATTGATCTCTGGAAAACACCTGATGCACACAGCCACTGCAAAGGCAGCTGCTGCTCTCAGTTCTGGTTCTCAGATGAACTCAGGTAGAGAGACTTTAGTATTTAAATCACAAGTGACACAGACAGTGATCATCTGTTCACTTGGAGGCATCTGATACACTTATTAAGTGAGAAATAATCAGATGAGGATGAAGCAGGCCTAATCATGTTAGCTAATTAAAAGGCAATTAGTTCCTTCCCAATTGTTTAATTCTGGCAAACATGAAATAGCAACTACATTCTCCATTAGACAACAGACTATATCCTAGGGAGCATTCCTGCATTTCCTAACTACATACACATCAATGGGGAGGGAATGGGATGCACTGGATAAAACAAGAAGCCTTTACTGGTTTCTTTTCTCTCAGGCACTCTGTCACTGAAAGTGAAATTTGCCAGAATAAAAGCCATGGAAAGTCTTCAGGACTTGATTCAATAATAATATTACCTAAAGGGTGATATTGTCAAATTGACTCCCTGAAATGAAAAATGGGCCAACCCCAGCTGGAGCAATTTTGCAATCCAGCCTGGGACTCTTGGTGCACCTATGGGACCTGTCCCTTACTGGCCCCAAAACCTGCCCCTTCCCGCCAGAGCCCTGCCCTCTTCTCACCATGGCACCCCATTCCCTGAGCATGTAGCTTTGGGGATCATCGAGGTGCGGGGGGGAGCCCTGGTACTGCACAGGGGCAGCAATTGCAGCCCCTTGTATGCTCTGTGGCAGCAGGAGCCACGGGGGGAAGTGGAGCACAGTGGGCGGGGATGCTCGCTCCATTTTCTCCATGGCTCCAGCTTGGACCCTCCACTCCCATGAGGTCATGAGATGTGAGCCAGTGCAATGTGTGTGTAGTTGGAAGGGGGATTAGTCTTGAGTCTGAATTCAAACCCTAGGTTTCCACTGCAGCGTAGACCTACCCAAACACGTCTACTTTTACACAGGTCTGATATCCACATCTCGTGGACATGAGAATCTCTGTGGCTTAAAGAGCTGCTAGATTACAAAATGCTTTGCAAATGGAAAAATGCTGCAATTTCTTAACAAATGTTGGTTTCCTCTGAAATGAGCCTAACTTGCATTAAACATTATATCAGAAAAAAAAGCAAACCAAGAGCCCAGGGTGTTTCCACAGTTGGCTAATCTTGGTCATCAAATGTATCAGAAGCTGAGACTGATTGCACAGCTCAGAATGTCGACATGGGAGAGGAAGGAAATGGGTTTTATTGTGATACTTTGTAGTGATTTAATGCACATGAAATTTAGGGTATGCCCACACTGCAATCAAAAAACCCCAGTTGGCCTGTGCCAGCTGACACAGGCTTGAAGGGCTCAGGCTAAGGGACAGTTTAACTGTGGTGTAGATATTTGGGTTCAAGCTGCAACTTAATCCTTGGGACCCTCCCACCTTGAAGGAACCCAGAGACTGGACTCCAAACTGAGCCTAAATGTTAACTCTGCAGTCAAACAGCCCCTCTGTCTGAGATCCAAAAGCTCAAGTCGGCTGGCATGGCCAGTTGTGTGTGTCTAAATTCAGTGTAGACATAGACTAACAGCAACCCCCCAGATTTAGTAGACTGGAGTTATGCAAAGGTCCTCCCCATAGCTCTGTCAATACACCTCAGTGCTGACATGCAGCACCCCCCTGCTACTCCATTCCAGAGCCTCGCCCAATCAGAGGTAATGTATAGACTGCAATCAGAGGCAAGGCTGCAGCTCAGGTTGGCATACTCGTGCTAACTAACCTAGCTAGCAAGGTTCAAAATAGCAAGTGACTGGCATAGATCTGAGCCCAATCCAGGAGCGTGTGTATGTACCCAGGGCTCTGAGCGCACACAGCCCATGCCACTGTGTCTTCACTGATATTTTTAATCACACCAGCTAAATTAAAGGTAGTCTGGGTATGCCTACACAAGCTGCAATTACACCTTGGGCTGCGCTACAGGCATAGCTTGAAACTGACAATTGTTCTACAACATGTGATGTGGATAAAGGAAGACCCAGATGAAATCTCCAGACTCATTTTCCTTGGTAACATGAACTGGCATGTGAACCCAGCCCTCTGGCAGCGAAAGGACAAAGATATAAACCCCCACCCTCAACCTACCATTAATCACAGGAGTGAAAACTGCCATGCCTTCGAAGTTTGGGTCAGTGACTGTTTTGTCCAAGATCAGCCCACCAATGCTGTTAAAATGACACAAAATGGAAGCTTGTTACCAGTCATCTGTTACCAGGTGCAGCATAGAGAGACTGTATGAGGCAGTCTCTCTTTTGTTCTGTATTAGTCCAGCATCTAACACAATGAGGTTCATGACTGGGGTTCCTATGTGCTACCCCAACACCAATAACAATGATAGTTGTACAGGGTGCATTTGACAATGCAGCAGATGTGTCTGGTTTATGGAAGACATTGGTCCATCAAAGTGCCTCTAACAATGGCAGATCCCGAGGGCAATAGAATTTAAAATTTCTATGTCACTATCAATTATCACTGGAATCTCAAGCAGGCAGAATTTTTTTCTGGACACTGTCTTGGACCTTGGATTAGGTTGGTTGTTATTGCCTGAAAGAGAAAGAAGGATCTTCGGGGGGTGGAGTGCAGGTAGGGTGGTTCCTAGGTTTACCTGCTGATGCTCATTGCGACAATCACCGGCTGCCATCCAGACTTCAGCACCTCAGCAATGGAAGGACTTTGCTTGGCAACGGCAACCCAAAGAGGAATCATGATAATAAACACAGCGCAGATCAGAGGCGAAAGGTATTTCACATCTGGCATAGAAAAGAAATTCAAAATTAAATGCGATTTATATGCCTCCAAATCCACAACACTGTAAGTCTGATTGGACCAACCATTACATTCTGACCGACTGAAAGAAAGGAAGCAATGCCTGCAACTGAAGTCTTCATGTATCTTTTGCAACATCACATCCTTCAGGTGCTTTTTACCCCCCCACAGTCCATAATTCACCTGTGAAACTCACTGGCACAAGACAGTGCTGAGACCAAGAGATTAGGAGGATTCAAATCAAATTAGATGGTGATATGAATCTGGATGTTTAGGTGGCTTCATTAGATTGGATGAAAATGTATACGGAATATAAGCCCTTTTATTTCAGGGGTATGTCAACTGCGAACTCACTGGAGCTAAAAAGAAACTGTTCCTATAGCAAGTTATGCCATAAATAGATATAAGGGGGCATTTCACGCCTTCCTCTAAACCACTGGCTATTAATGGCGGGAAAACAGATGGACAACTGCTGTTTCCAGTGCTCCATACATCAGACAGTGAAGGGGCAGGAATGTACTGCTTCATTCATGTGCATTTCTATTAACTACTTTTCCATTTGGTAGCGGTATAACCTTGAAACAACCTTCAGAAGCAAACGGCGCTTAAAAATGCTGCCCTACAAGAAAACAAACATGACTCAGCACCAGAAGGAAGCACCTCCAAGCAACCGGGATTGTGCCAGGCCTTTTGATATGCTAATAATTTTTCTACAGGGCTCTCCATCTGCTCTCTGTATTAAGGCAAAGATGGGCCAGCTGCAACACAGTTTGGGCAGGTATTCCAATATAAAGCAAGCTTAATACATGCATTTTCCCGAAGGTGTTGTCAGGGCCCTAGGGTAGAAATGTAACACAGCATTAACTTTCTTAGAGTAATATCTTACCCTTATGAAAGCTTTTTTACACAGGGAGGTAAAGTGCACCCACCACCAAAATGCAGCCTCTTCTGGGGTGCAAACAGCAGCTGTTTAACAGTGCACAGCACTTCTCAAGCCAGCTAGGACAGGAAGCAAAAATGCATGATGGGACATCCAAATGAGTTAGATGCTAAATATCCCCTTGCTTTTTCGGGCATTTGGCAATTAGCTTATTTTTAAACCACACACAGAGGATTTTCACATCAATAATGTGCAATTCAACTCCTACTGTAATCAATGGAACAACTCCCTTTTGAATCTTTGTGGCAGGCCTTTGCCATCCTTACCCTGTAGTATTTTATTAAGCAAGGACTCCAATTATCACTGTCTAGTTATGTACTACTCAGTGGGTATGTCTACATTACAACATTAATTTGAACTAACTTAGTTTGAATTAGTTAATTCAAACTAAGCTAATTCGAACTAACGGATCCAGACTAAAAAACTAGTTCGAATTAGCGTTTTGCTAATTCGAACTAGCATGTCCACATTAAATGGACCCTGAACCGGGGTTAAGGATGGCCGGAAGCAGTGCCAGCAGGGCATCAGAGGAGGACTTAGAGCGTGGAGATGCTGTCTCAGGCTAGCCGAGGGCTGTGCTTAAAGGAACCCGACCCCCACCCTGGACAGACAGTTCTCAGGGGTGCCCCACTTGCAAAGCAGTCCTGGCTTGGAGTGCCCGGACTACTCACACTGGGAACATCACAGCACCCAGCCATCATCCCGGCTGCACTTGCCGCAGGCTGCCATCTGGGGAGAAGGGGCAATTGGGGGGGCTGCAGGAGAGCTTCCACCCCCAGAAGCCCGCAGAGCCAGCCCAGTCCTCCCCATCGGGGACTCGTGTCCCATTCCTCCCTCACCTCCTTACACTTACGCTTCCCTAGCCGCTCTTCTTGATGTATAAAATAAAGATTACATGTCTTCCAAAATGGAATCTGTCTTTATTGAACAAAACTGGGGGAGACTGGGAAAAGGAGGTGGGAGAGGGGAAGAGAGAGGCTGGGAGAGGGGAGGGCAAGTACAATGATCAGGGGTTGGGAACAGGTCCCATATGAAGAGAGGCTAAAGAGACTGGGACTTTTCAGCTTAGAAAAGAGGAGACGGAGGGGGGACAGAACCTGCACCTGGCACAGATCGAGCCAGCCACCCGATGCCCCCCAGCCCGCCCCCTCTTCCCGGGACCAGGCTAGCGGCTCCCAGGAGACTCCTGACCCTGAGCCCTGAGCTTACAATGGCCGTCCTGGGTCAGACCAAAGGTCCATCTAGTCCAGTAGCCTGTCTGCCGACAGCGGCCAACCCTAGGGACCCTGGAGGGGATGGACCGAAGACAGTGACCAAGCCATTTGTCTCGTGCCATCCCTCTCCAGCCTTCCACAAACTGTGGGCAGGAACACCACTCCTACCCCCTGGCTAATACCACTCCATGGACCCAACCTCCATGACTTGATCTCACTTCTCTTTAAACTCTGTTCCAGTTCTAGCCTTCACAGCCTCCTGCAGCAAAAAGTTCCACAGGTTGACTCTTTGCTTTGTGAAGAACAACTTTCTGTTACTAGTTTGAAGCCTGCTACCCATTCCTTTCCTTTGGTGTCCTCTAGTCCTTCTTTATGGGAACTAATGAAGAACTTTTCTTGATGCACCCTCTCCACCCCACTCATGCTTTTAGAGACCTCTATCCTATCCCCCCTCAGTCTCCTCTTTTCTAAACTGAAAAGTCCCAGTCTCTTTAGCCTCTCTTCATATGGGACCTCTTCCAAACCTCTGATCATTTGCCCTCCCCTCTCCCACCTTCTCTCTTCCTCTCTCCCACCTCCTTTTTCCAGTCTCCCCCAGTTTTGTTCAATAAAGAGAGATTCTATTTTTGACCACGTTTTCTTTATTTTGTACATCAGGAAGGGGGGCTAGGGAAGGGTAAGTGGAAGGAGGTGAGGGAGGAATGGGGTAGGAGCCCCCGATGGGGAGGACTGGGCTGGCTCTGTGGGCTCCTGGGGGTGGAAGCTCTCCTGCAGCCCCCCAATTGTCCCCTCTCGCCAGATGGCAGCCTGCGGCAAGTGCAGCCGGTCTGATGGCTGAGTGCTGTGATGTGCCCAGTGTGGGCACTCAGGGCACTCCAAGCCAGGACTGCTTTGCAAGCGGGGCACCCTTAAGAACTGTCTGTCCGGGGTGGGGGTCGGGTCCCTTTAAGCGCAGCCCTCGGCTAGCCTGACGCAGCAACTCCACGCTCTAAGTCCTCATCTGATGCCCTGCTGGCACTGCTTCCGGCCATCATTAACCCCGGTTCAGGGTCCACTTAATGTGGACATGCTAGTTCGAATTAGCAAAACGCTAATTCAAACTAGTTTTTTAGTCTGGATGCGTTAGTTCGAATTAGCTTAGTTCAAATTAACTAATTCGAACTAAGTTAGTTCGAATTAGCGCTGTAGTGTAGACGTACCCTAACTCTGTGGTCCAGGCATGAAAACTTCAGAGCATAAGATCTGTAGGATCACACATCCTGTCGCACATCCCTCTCACCTCCACTGAAATGTAGAAGAGTTTGGAACCCTGGGAATTAAGAAAACCGACCAATTGGGTGATGTCACACTAGTGGCTGACACAATGTAACCAATCCCCTGCCAGAGGGCTACTGAAAAAAAACCCACCAGAATTATGTCCTTAGCTGCCGTGACAGCCCCTTACATGTATTGCTACTCTCTACTGTATTTGTATGTTATTTTATATATCACCTTATTCTATAATGCAGTCCCTGAGAGGTATTACTGGCTGTGGAGATTCTGAAAGACACCAGTTTTGTCTAGGCAGATGAGACAGCATCTTGGGAAACTGCACACTGAATAAATACATATATGAAATCTAGGAGAAGTAGAATGAGTTGACTACTGGACTTCTGCTGGTCTTGCGCTCTCTCTTTGGGATGTGGATTCAATTGTTCCCCTATCTGTGAGTACGTAGAATAAACTGTTGTAATAGGAAACAGCTGTCTGTCTCTCACTTTCAGATCTCAGTTTTCAGTGAAAGCTTGGGTTTAACTGTTACAAATTTTTAAAAACATCCTCAACAGATTTTAAAAAACCATCCAACTCTTGATCTTTTCTCTTTCAAGGTCAGGACTATGGTACCTGGCTTCAGAGGTGTAGCGAAGGGGGAGCGGGGGAGGACAATTGCCCCTGGGCGCCATGCTAGGGAGGCACCAGGCCAGGATGAGAGCAAGCGCACGCTGCGCCGGCTCACCTGACGTTCATGAGCGGCGAGTTCCATGGGCTTGTGGTGCCCGTGCTCCAGCAATATTCAGAGCCAGGGGCCCTGGCTCCAGCAATATGTGGAGCTGGGTCTCTCCCCCAGCCCTGCCTGGAGCGGGCCCCAGCCCCCACCTGCTGGCCCCCCCACGCATCCCCCCGGCCCTGGGCCGTCCCGGCCGTGCGCAGCATTCAGTCAGCTTCCCCTTGCCGGTGCGTGCTGCTGCTGCTGCTGCTGCCATGCGCGGTGTTTCCAGGTGACCAGGGAGACGTCCGGGCGTGACGTCATGGCCCAGGACTTTAAAACTGGGAGAGGAAGAGGCTTGTGCGGAGGGGGACGGGAAGGGGTGGGAGACGAAGGGGCTTGTGCGGAGGGGGACGGGAAGGGGTGGGAGACGAAGGGGCTTGTGCGGAGGGGGAGGGAGTGGGAGAGGAAGGCACCAAGGGACAGCCTGGAGGAGAAACAAATGCCAGGGGGCCAAGTGGAGACAATAAGGAAAAGGGCAGGAGGGGAGGTGTCAGTGGGAGGGGGGACAGGGTGGGGCTGGGAGAGGAGAGGGTAAGGGCATTGGAGTCTAGAGGCAGGAGGGGAGGTGCTGGGAGAAGGCATGAAAGAAGGGGTGGGCATGAGAAAGGTGGGGATGGAGCAAGTAATGTGTGAGGGCACAGAGGCAGAGAGTGGTGAGGGGGTGGGCATCAGGGAAAAAGGGGGCAAGGGCAGTGAGGGAGGAACCAGGAGGGTTCAGGGGTAAGGGAAGGTGCAGGTGCCAGGGGATTCTGGGGGTGAAGCAGAAGGGCAGACACCTGCAGGGGAGGGATCAGCACCAGAGGAGAGAGGCAGGGCAGGTGTGTAGTGGGAGGTGTTAGGAGAGGGGATGAGGAGGGGTAGCTCACATGATCAGAGAGGGTCTCCTGGAGGAGTGGGCACAGGGGGGAGAGAAGGGCTGGTGGATGGGGGCAGGTCGCAGGAGGGCTGAGGGCAATGAGAAGGGAAGGAGTCAGGACAGCAGAGGAGGGTGAGGAGTTGGGGGGCAGCAGGCACCAGGGGAGCTGATGGAGCAAGGGGAGGAGACATGGCAGCAGAGGGGAAAGGTAGAGGTTTATAAAATATTTATTAATAACTTGGGTGCCACAGTGGCACATCCAAACAAGCCCCATGAACTCAGTACTGGTGCACAACACAAAACTCATTCTGCTCATGGGAAGATGTCGTACAAGTTCCCCTCGGCTGTGCACCAGGTTCGGGCCGTGCCAAATTGCGGCGGGGGGAGGGAAGGGTGCAAATTTTTCCTTTGCCCCCAGGCGCATAACACCCTCGCTACGCCTCTGCTTGGCTTAGCGATTACTGAACATCAATTAAAGCACAAATCACACTGCTCTGCTCTCCTGCTCCAAACATGTACTGTGAATTAACCAGGCCCATAAAGCAGTTCAAGTGCCAAGGTTTTAACCAATCTGTCACCTTTTGGATTATGTCTACGCAGCAAAGAAAACAGATGTCTGGATGTTGTGTAGCGATACCCTCAGGGCATAGTTAGCACAGCAATCACAGCACTGGCTTAAAGAGGATCACTCTAGGAGAATATATTCTCTCGCCAATTCTAAGATGATGATAAAGCTTTGTACTCCCAGAAGATCAGAGGACACCATCTAAGTCTCACAAGTCTAGTCAAGTGGGGAGCATTATTATTCCCATTTTACACATGGGAGTGCAAAGGCAAAGAGCACATAAGTGACTCAGCCACTGTTGCAGTGAGTTTGTGACAGATGCAGAAATAGAACCTAGGAGTCCTGAAGCCCCATCTTCTGCTCTAACCACTAGACAACATTATCTCCAGTCCACTGAATGGTCCTAAAAACCTTATAATAAACTGGTCAGGCATGGGACTTAACCTACACATTTTTTTCCATATCTATCTTCCACCTCCATGGCCCTATAAGTCCATCCACTGTTGTAACGCTGGGTCCAGTTTAGATTTAATATTCCCAGGAATCGGCACGTTTCCTTTCAAACACTGAACAGCTCGTCCTGTCCAGAGACTTCCCCAAGAGCAGAGCTGCAGGTCCTCTGGTATGTACCTTACCTATGTATTTAAAGAGGGTGCTGCTGATTCCTGCTAGCAGAGAAAGGGTTATCAAATCTCCAAGGCTCGCTGCTATGGGAGTGGCGACATTGTCTGGATTGATCCCCACCTTCCGTGCACAGATGATTACGCCGATCATCACCAGACCTAGGGAAGAAGCAGACCAGGGGTTCAGACACAGAGGACAATGCTGTATTTTGTGGGGGCTCCGCACTCTGCCAACATTGGCCTGGTTCCAGAATGGCCCAAGGTGGCATAAAGTTGCCTTTGCCAGTACTTAGATGCTGCCCCAAGCACAGTTCGGTCACACCCAGCAAAAGGCCCCATTGTTCTCACTGACGAGCAAGGCTCTTCCACAGAAGACATAATCAGAACAGACCCATGGGGATAAACACAGCAAAGCAAACACCGCAGCTCAGTGCAGACACCACTGCATGGCCCAAATGTACATGCTTCCTTTCATCAGGCTAGTCTCTACTGGATTGAAGTAGGACCGAGAGCAAAGCACGCTCATAAATATGCATCTCTGGCATCACATCTAGATTCCACAGCACAAAGGCATGTTTCAGAATGGAATTCAGTATTATTCAGACTTCTTCTTTTGATTCTGAATTCCCACGTGGCATGGGCTGCTATTATAGGTTACAAGCATCTCCACACCCCCAGCATAAGGATCTTGGCTGGGTATTCCTTTCCCCTAGTGATCCCTGGCTCCCAGAACAGCTGCTTGGAGACCGCAGCTCTCTGAGCTGTTTTAATTTACAAGGGGGCCTGGCCTGGAAGAAGGACACTTCAGGATCAAGGAGATATCAGAGTGTTTCCTAGCCACATACACACCCCCATCCCGAAGTTTGCCAAGCAAAATTCAGCTGCAGTTCAGGACCTGAGTCACAGTCTTAGGCTACGTGGTGAGGGAGTAATTTTGACTTTTTAATATAAGCTGGAAAGGCCAAGACGAAATGCCAAAGAACAGGTGAGAATCAGATTCTGAGAATGGGAGAATGCCCCGTGACAACAGTCCAAACCAGCAGAGAGTGCAGCAAAATGCTTTGGAGACTCACAGCAACAATAACAGTTCAGTTCACTTCACTTGAGAAAATGAGACCTTGGCAGAGATCAGAAAAAAAGTCTATCTGTGGGCAAGTCAACCACTAGATACATTTATCAGGATGACTCCTCTGTATTCTGACTGCTAAGGGCAGCAGTCTCCAAAACCCACGTCAAATTACCTTGGAGCCTCCCAGCGCATCATGTCCTCTGCCACTGCCCCACGGCACTATGCTGACCACTGATGGCGTGGCGCTGAGGAGGCAGGAAAGGATAACACCCTTGTTTGCTCGCAAAGACTTCCAAGCGCTGAGTCTCCATGCATGCCTGGAACATACTGCACTCTTCCGAACACCACACCTCCAGCCCCCTAGACCAAAGCTCACACACATACGTCATCTCACCTCTAACACGTGTACAAAATGCTCCCCCAAAACACGCAAACACATCTTCCCCACAGAGCAAATCACTTGTCTCCCCTTCGACACACAAACACAACCTGCTTCCTTTGTTACACACACCCACACAACAGTGACTTGTCACTCTAGCTAGGAAAAACACTGTCAATGGAAGGTCTGTCGAAGTCCTTCCTTTTTATATCCAGTCAGATCCTTGGAGGAACAAAGGTTAATAAAAGCAGTGAGGTTTTTAAGAGACTTCTGAGAACTAGTCTAGTGCTTCTCAGTACATGTATCTCCATTGTTCTTGGACTCTGGCCTGGGTACATCCCTATGTTCTGACTTGTCCTCTTTTTCTTAGAAAACTCCATGTGTGCAGGGCAGCTGAAACACACAAGGTTGCCAATTTTGTTTGGATGTATTCTTGTAGGTTTTGTTACATGACATAATCTTGAATTAAAGATTAATCTTTAACTTCTGGAGACTCCAGGGCAATCCTGGAGGATTGGCAACTGTAAAAACAAATTGCTGCCCACTCATTCACTAATAAAGATGTTACGCCACCCTCTTGTGGCAGATGTGTGAATTCCTACTCTTCCCTTTCACCAGACACTCCTTGCAATGACATCACCATGGACTGGCCTGCCAAGAATGCTGCTCTATTTATCTTCATTTCACAGATGGGGCAGACAGCTAGAGATGAGAAGTGATTTTGTCCAAGTTCAAAAAGTCAGTCAAAGACATAACCAGGAATAGAACTCAAGGGTGCAGACTTCCAGCCCCTTGCTTTAAGCACTCGATCATACTGACCTACCCTGGACTTTGCTTGAGGAAAGGGACAGCTCTGACAGCCATTTCCCATCCCTTGTCACAAGCATACACATTTCCCTAGCTGGGCATGCTCCGAGAGAGAAGTGCGAGAGAGAGAGATGCGGTGAAAGAGCAGAGCCAATTAATGGTCCAGTCATCGGGTGCAGGAGAAATCACAAAACTCAGAAATCAACAGACCACAGAGGACAAAAACAGATCACAGAGGATTGGGCTTCAGGACACAAGAACAACAGGGATTAAAAGGGACATGGAGCAGAAGAGCCCAGACAACACACCTGCAGCTCCAAGAAGGCATTCAAGAAGAGAGCAGACAACACCCATAAGAATTCTATCCAGATGTGTGCATGGATCAGGACCCCAAAAAGGACCTCAAAGTCACAGAGAAGCCCCATGACCAACTTCCTTCTGCTGGACTGATGGATGGCAGCACCTAGAGGTCAGTGCCAGGCATAGGATGATGATAATGGAGATTTTTGGACTTGCCCTGGAAATTGAAATGTTCTCTCCACAGAACAGATACAGCATGGACAACATCAGGACAAACTGGCCCCACCACACCAGCACACCTCACCGCCAATTAGGGGAGAGAGGGAAGCTCTCTCTTTCTCAATGGTGCATCGAGTCTTCTGCCTTTCTAGATGCTAATCTGTGGCAGTGATTTTAATAATCCAGTAATATTTTTGGGACGTGGCTCCCTGCCCACTGGCAGTTCCACCACAACCCCAAAATAGTTTCACATCAGCTACAGAACAGTCTCCAGATGGGAAAGGAGCAAACAGGTCATGGAGGGCAGGTGTGCATGGAAAGGGTCCAAATTACCAGGTTAACGAGACTTACCTAGGGAGAGCGCAGCTATGAATGCTGTCATCACGCTGCTCGCACACAGCACTGCAGCCTGATTCAGCTCTACATGCCCCTTGGAGAATGCTCCCAGGATGACAGCAGCTATTGCAGCCAGCAGCCCCACTACAGTGGCCTGTACCTGTTGGGCAAAAATCAGCAGGTAGGCAGTGTTCCATCTGGGGTCAGTGACCCCAAGCAGGAGAGTGTGATCTCACTGCTAACATGGCACTAACAAGACATGGAGATCATTTTGAAGCAGGAGGCTCCAAGTTATATCCCTGCTGTGAAGTTCTGGATAGGCACCCATTTTGTCATCATGGGTGTTTCAAAGGGGCAACGCAAGTGGAGCCCGGGGTCAGCTAGGGACTCCAGTTGATCACGGGCTCCCGTGGCACTGACAGCACCGCACAGCTGATCCTGTGCTTCTCTTGCACTGCTCCTTTGAAACACCACTGTGACATTTCAAAGGGGCAGCGCTGCATGGAGCTCCTTTGAAATGCCGCGGTGGGATTTCAAAGGGGCAGCACTGCATGGAGCCACGGGTCAGTTGGGGACTCTAGCTGATCCTGGGCTCCCGAGGCACTGCCCCTTTTAAACTCTGCTGCAGTGTTTCAAAGGGGCAGTGCTGCACAGTTGATCCTAGGCTCCGCTCATGCTGCCCCTTTGAAACACCACTGCAGCGTTTCAAAGGGGGCAGCGCTGCGCACTGAGGGACTCCAGCTGGGGACTCCAGCTGATCCTAGGCTCCTGCGGCATTGTCCTTTTGAAGCGTCATGGCAGCGTTTCAAAGGGGGCAGCGCAACGTGGAGCCCATGATCAGCTGGAGTCTTATTATTGTTTAACAGCACGATTAATCATAATTTATTTTTTAAATCGCTTGACAGCCCTATTCCTGGCTCAACAAAATGTAGAATCCCTATCCGCAGAAGTGCTGCCGATAGCTGAGAGAAAAGACGTGAAAGGGTGTGCAAAGGCATTGTGTAGTACAAATGCTATTAGCATGGAAGCACACCCATTATACCACTACATGCAACCTCAAGGTTAATCACAGGATTTTAATGCAGAATTGCCGGAGTCAATAGGGTTTACATAGGGGCAGATTCCATGCCACTAATAATAAATTATCTGACACAGCCAGCAGGAGATGTGTGCTCCACAGTCTAGCCCAGTATGACTTCCCAAGAGGGAACAGCCTAAAAGGGCACAGTTTAACAAAAGAAAGGAGCCTTTTCCAGCTCCTTTTGGGGTAGTTTACCTGAATCAAGGCCAAATTGCAGGTAGCCATTTTCCACTGTTCCTGGGTATCATCCATCTGTCCAGTGTTCGCCTGGAAATCAAGAGAGAAAGTGAAAGGGCTGCTGTCCCTCTGGCACTGGCAACACCCGAACATAGCAAGAGGGTTTCACTTGGACCCTCAGAAGGGGCAAGGTAAAGCCAGCATGACTACAGATGCTAGCCAGTGTCCCCAGTCCTCTTAACCTCCCCCCCTTCTCAGTAATAAGAATTCCCTTGCCCTAGCCTCTGACAGGCATCAGAATTCAGAGCTTTTCTCTTGAAGGCAGGTAGGATATCAGCAGACATGCTGGGCCAGACTTTCTAAGGCAGGTACTTGAGCTATTATGTACCATGTCTGCATGAGCAGATCCCATATGTGAGTGCCCACCGAATGCCAACATCCCAGTGCAGACTGTATGCACAAATGTGCAAATTCCACAGTGCACAGCTCAGGCACCTGCCTTTAAAATGCTGATCTACAGTGTCAGGAGCTCAGGGCTGCCATGGGACAGAAAAACCACCGTTTAGTCACTTCTTACAGGTAAGGGAGGCTGGCTCTGGCCTTTGACAGCACCCATAGATCTTTGGTACCCTCATGAGTGGTAATGTTGATGGAAACCACTGAGGGGATTGTGCTGTGCAAACAGAAGAGAAATTACACTATAACAACCTCCCCCCCCAAACAAACAAACAAACAAACAAAACCCAGCCTTCTCCCCACAAGGGAAAAAAGACCTTTCAGAATAAGACTCGTGAAGGAACAGGCTATATGCACTAAATAATCTCTTCCATTTTCAGGCTACTTAGGGAAAACCCTGAGGCAGGGAAAACCCATCTGTGCCTCTCCCTTTGAAATGGACAAGAGCCATATTTTAAAGGGAGAGCCGTGGGTGGCTCTTGTACATTTCAAAGGAAGAGGCACAGTGGGACAGTGAGTGCCCCCCTTATCGACTAATAGAGTAGTCGATGAAAATTCTATCAATTACTCAATTAGTTGATTAATTGAAATGTAAAATCCCTATGTCCAAGGGGCAGATTTGTATTATGGGCATTCCCCAAACCAACAAAAGGACTCCCAAAGGACAGGTCACGCCACTGCCAGTGGGGCTAGATCATGCCATGAGTTGCAGAAGCTACTGAAGGTGTCAAGACGCCTTGGAAAGATTAGTCTGCTTGGACAGCTCACTGCCAAGAATGGTCAGAGGACACAGTGAGGGGCAGCTCAGAAGTGCAGTTCATAGTCCATCATCGGTAGCCACTGTGCATACAGCCTATGTACTCTTTAGCCTCTCTCAAGTTTTGCAACACTCTCTGACACCGGCAGCTGGACACTCATGGATGAATTATCCTTTAAGAACTGAGCAGTTACAGAGTCAGGCACAAATCTTATTTAATACAAGATGTTTCAGGGAAGGGGAGGTATCAGCTTAGCAGGGAAAGGGATGTGGTCTCTGCTCTATATAGGGCGTGTCTAGACTACAGGGTTTCGTTGACAAAACTATACCTGCGTCTACACTACCGCCGCGTTCTGTCGACAGTACGTCAACAGAAAGCGGCAGTTTTATCGACGGTGGTAAACCTCATTCTACGAGGAATAACGCCTTTTTTCAACTGTACTCTGTTGAAGAAAGGCGCTATTGCACGCAAACTGTGCTTTTCAAAAGAGCGCGTCTAGACTCTCTGTTCAAAAAGCACCTTGCTTTGTCAACAGTACTGGTTGTAGTCTAGATGCTCTTTTTCGACAGAGGCATTGTCGACGGTACCGGTTGACAAAGCCTCTGTTGAAAAAAACCTGTAGTCTAGACGTACCCCTACACAGCGAAGAGGACGGGGTCTTTGTCTCTCTTGGTCACACACATAGTGGAATCTCTATCCCTAGAGGTTTTTAAATCCCCTCTTGACAAAGCCCTGGCTGCGATGATTTAGTTGGGGTTGGTCCTGCTTTGGGCAGGGTGCTGGACTCAATGACATCCTGAGGTTTCTTCCAGCCCATGGATTCTATGTACACATAAAAGTAGGTCCTATTGCTAAAAGGATTCCTTCCTGTTCACTCCTCCACACTCCCCCTTTACACTTACAGCAGTAGACAGTCTGGATGCTAGGGTCATTTCAAGGTTACCCTTCAAGCCAACCAGTGCAGGAACCAGGATAAAAACTTCTGTAATTGTTCGAAACACATCCCAGTGCTAAAAAGGAAAGCAACACAATGAATGTCAACCTCATCTAATGCCATTCTGCTTAGTCCATTTTGAGTGGGTGTGTGTTCCCCCCACCCTTCTGTCCTAAGCCATATGGCATACAATTCAAACAGCTGATGTGTTCCACTCCAGAGGCAGCTGTAATCTGGTGATGGGTGAAGAAATTTTCAAGTGTACAAAGTGTTCTATGATCTCTTGGGCAGAGAGGCACTATATAAATATGAGATTATTAGTAACTATTATCCAATAACGTGAATTATTAGTAATTGATATTATCCAGTGTCTCTCAACAGTCAAGACAAAAAGAAATTTTTGAACAAGATATAAAAAATACTTGTGTTTTAAGGCTTAAAACAATTTCTATTAGGAGGCAACCTTCTCGGAAGAATCTTCCCACTCTGGGTTTCTGGGAACTTCCTCGGAGACATTGTGGTGCTGTGCACTATTGAAGACCGGATGCTGACCTGGATGGACCGTGTGTCTAATGCAGTATGGCAATTCCTATGTTGGATGTTTCGATGGCTGCCTTGGAATTAAGTTACATAAAGTGGAAACTTCAAATCGTAACGTTCTTTAGGAGCTGAAAGCTCAAGTAGCTTCAATGACTGATGCAGAAATATTGTCTCTAAATACTAGAAGATTTACCTGGCAAGATTTACCTTAACTCTATGAATTTTTGTTTTTTGGAAAATAAAATGAAAATGTCCATGCTTCGTTTAAATCATTGTTCTGGGGTGGGGCGGAGAGATTCAGTGGGCAGGCTGCATTGGGGAGAAAGGACTACCTCAGCCTCTCACTGCAGCAGGTTGGGGCCAGATGAGATGCATCTTTCCATGGCACTGCAACTCCAGTGGGCACAGCTGGGGGAGAGGCGCATGTCCCCTGGGTGGGGCAGGTACAGGTTTGTCTGCCCCCTGCACTCCCTAGATAGAAAGAGGAATGCAGCAAACTGCACTTTCCCCTCACTCCCTGATGAAGGGAAACAGCCAGTAATGTTCCCCATACAAATGGGGGAGGCTGAAGGTTCAGCCCCTCCTTGCCCTTCTGAAAGGGTGCTGGGGGTGTGCGGGAAGCTCGGGGCTGGAGTAGTCCTGGAGTTGGGGGTGCCACTAGCCAGCTCCTTTCTCCTGCCTGGTGATTCTGTCTCTTCTCTGTATGGTTCTAGAAGAAGCACTCCCATTCCACACACATCCCATTCCTGTAGCCAAGAGAGGTCCTATCAGAGTGAAATGACAGACTAGACAAGCTTATCAGAATGTTCTGAAGTCTGCAGAGCTATTTTGAAACTGATCCATGTGCTGTAGCGAGAACCCATGTCAATTGCTGTGGGAAATCTGATTATGGGATAAACTGGGAGGTAAACTATCAAAGTCCCTTCCAAGCTCTCTTCCACGTGCATTGACTTTGCATTGTTGTTCAGTGGAGCCAGCCCAGAATACAAGGATCAAATTCAGCCTTGGAATAAGCGGATGCAACTTCCAATGGCACCACTGTCCTGAGATCGGTGGCCCAGCATTTCAACGGACATTAATCCAGCTGAAGACAGAGAGAGCTGCTGGTGCTCAGAACCTTTGAAAAATCAGGCCAAAGAACAGAGCCTATCTTTGGGAGCTATGGACAATAACCAGCCCACGGGCTGAATGTGGTTCACTAGGTTAGTCCCTGGTAGGCCGCTGGCACTTTATTTACCTGTGCATCCACAGGTACAGGCGCTTGCAGCTCCCATTCACCACTGATCGCTGTTCCTGGCCAATGGGATCTGCAGGATGCAGTGCAGACTGGGACGCTGCTTCCCACAGCTCCCATTGGCCAGGAATGGTAATCCACGGCAAATGGGAGCTGCAAGCAGCCGTACCTGCGGAGGTGCAGTAAATAAAGTGCTGGCAGCCTGCAATGGCTAACGCCCTGTCTACTGGCTGGTTATTGCCCACTGCTGCCAAAGATAGACCTAATTTAATACGTGAGCAAGTGATGGGTAAAACATCAATTCTTATTCTCTTGCAATGGTGACATGGATAAATAAGCTAGTGGATGTGAAGAGCAAATGTGAGAGTGGAAGGCATACTAGTCAGACAACCTGAGTGTCGTCAATTTTTATTTGATTTTAATACCTAACTCAAACACCTGAAAAACCTTTGAGGAAAAAAAAAATCTCTGTTAAAGATTCAAACACCCCTCTGCCTCTTTAACAGGTAAGAAAGCTTCCAATACACAACTGATCCTGCCAATGAGTCCTGTTTGTTTGTTTTTTTTCTGGAAGAGAGACCAGACTTGATCTTTTTAATGTACAAAAACAGGCATAACTTTACCACCTTCCACTTCACCTCCCCCAGGCTTGCTGGTTTTATACATAACTAAGAGGCTGCACTTCCTGCTCCCTACGCTTGCCAACCCCCCTCCTGCTGCCCCAGAGCACTGGGGAAGGGGGAGGCTGCATGGCTCCTGCCTCCCAGGAGCACAGGGGAGAAGGGAGGGGGAGGCTGTGCAGCTCCCAGCCCTCCCCCCAGAGCATAGGGGAAAGGGAGAGCACATGGTTCCTCCCCTGCCCCAGAGCACTGGGCAGGGAGGAGGCTGAGGGGCTCCCCCCACCCCGAGCACCAGGAAGGGGGGAGGCTGCACAGCTCTGGTGCCTCCAGAACACCGGAGAGGGGAGAAGCCGCTTGGCTCCTGCCCATTCCCCCCCCCCCCACCGCAGCACCACGGAGGAGAGAGGCTGTGAGGCTCTAGCCCCACCCCCTGCAAGTGAGGAGGTATCACAGCTTTAGCCCCCCTGAGGTGGAAGGTCATGTGGCTCCAGCCCCATGGAGTACTGGGAAGGAAGGGAGGGAGGGAGGAGGCAGCTGAGGGAGGGACTGTGGTACACAGAGTGATGTGATGATGTCACTCTGTCATTCCACAGGAAAAACGTTTTTTCTGTACAGAGAGAGAAAAGAACCTCAGGGATGGTATGTGGTCCTGCTGTGAGGGCAGGGGACTGGACTTGATGACCTTTCAAGGTCCTTTCCTGTTCTATGAGATAGCTGCCAAAATGGAAGTAGGCCTATTACTGACTTTAAAAAGTATCAATGGCACGCAGGTCGTCAATAGAAGTGAATACGTTAAATCTTGGCACGCCACTTCTGAACGGTTGCCGACCCTTGTGCTAAGTCATATTCTGTAGCACAGGGGGTGATGGTAAAGAAGGGAAGCTCCTGCAAGACTGAAAGGTAGGTCAGTGCCTTGGAGCAGAGCCTAAGCAGGTCGACTGGCAGGGCACAGCACAGCACAGGATACGCTGTTGCAATTAGCCATTCTTTCCCAGTTGCTCCTCACATCATATTCCCTTGAACCCAAAGCATTCTTCGCATCATTGTTTTCCTTGCTTGAGTGACAGAGCAAGACTTCCCCTCTCCCCCCTAAAAACAGAGCATTGCCTATACTTAGCTGACGCTGGGGTACAAGTGCCAGAGAATACTATAAACTCCAGGTTGCTCTGAGCACTTTCCGTAACAGCGGGGAGCCATCTGAAAGCAGCAGCAGCTGTGTCCACATTCTGATTTGTAAATCTACCTACATAAGATACTCAAAAAAGATCAAAATTTTGAGTTTCTAGCAGTGCCGCCAGCACAAAGGAAAGCTAGATTTTGATTTCAGACAAAGCAGTGAAAATCCAGCACAACTCTGTTGAAATCGAGGGGAGTTATTCTGAATTTATACCTAAGTAAATGGGATCAGAATGTGTCTCAGAAATGTTTAGATTTCAGTCTTATTTTCTCATTCTGTGCCTATCACCAGAGTAGCTGAGTGACTTCAAGATTAAAGACTAATCAAGGATACTAGAGGTTATTTTCAAAGAACTGAAATGATAAACTTTCTTCAAAACGTGAACACCAGTTACCCACAGCTCTCACTTGGAACTTTCTCATTGGTGATCTCTGGGGGACAGAATAAGTATCATACAATAGATGAATATGCTGTAGCATCTGTTTGATACCCATACTATAGCCTGATGAACTCTCATACACGTTGCCCCAAAATGGGTGGCTAGACAGAATAGGAGGAACTCTTCTACTGTATCTAAGGTACTGCCTGTCCAGCATCCCATCCCTAAATACAAAGCTAAACACCCAGCCTTAGTCACAGCCCTTCTAATATATTGACAAAAAGAGGATGCTCTTTAGCCCGGGCAGGACCCAACAGGAGTCATTACTAGACACACAAATTACAAATGCATACACAAGGTCACCAAAATAAACCAGACTCTTGCTACTAAGCTGCTCGATCACACATACATACTTGAACAATATCCATCAACAGGCCAGCGGCCACCATGCCCAAACCAGCCAAGAGGAATGGCAGGAAGATCTGGGAGACAATGGAGAAGGACGTCTCTGGGAGAAATCCATTAGCCGACTTCGTCAGCTTGCAGGTGAAACCTCTCAGTTTTTTCCCATGGAAGCATAGCTCCAGTTGTAGCTGGGTAACCACCATGGTCAAATGCCTTAACCCATATTCGACAGGCAAATGAAAGGAAAAAAAGCCAGGAAATCACAAAGATCACGCTCCGAGGTGTTTGCTGCACAGTCTCAAGGCACTTCTCCCCACCTTCAGCAATGACACCACAGTCCTTTGGTTTCCTCTTCCTCTCCACCTCCTCCCTTCCAGCGAACTCACAGTCAGCTTATCTTCCAAAATCAGCTTGACTTGGCTTGAGCTCAGACTGCAAGGAGCCTCATGGAAGCTCTCTCACCATGTTGCCTCCCAAAGAATTTAAGAGAGAAGCAAGGAAGATTGTTGAGATGTTTGTGGACAAATACTGATGACTGCACCCCTGCTCCAGCTTCTTCCAGCTCAGCAAAAACCAGACAGACCTGCTCCTCAGGCCATGGCATTAAAGTCTCTGCGCAAAGAGTGATGGGTCATGCAGGAATTCCTCAGTGTACTCAAAGGCACAGATGTCTTCTCTTCTTAGGTTAAATTTCTTCCCAGAACATGGGTTGCTTTTGATGCAATGGTTTAATATATAAGCTGGTGCTGAAGTAGCCCCACAATGTGGGGCATTGAACTTTTCTCCAACTCCAAGGGGTAGGGCAATTAATATCCAGGTTTTCATGTAGCTTCCCTCAAGGTCATCAAGAGCAGGAGTCCACGCCTGTTACAACCACGGCTATTTCCCAGCTCCCACCGGGAAAGGCAGCAAAGCTGTACTGGCTGTGAAAGGTTGTTTGCTCCATCTAGCCTGCTTTTTGCTCCCTTCCCCCCATCTTGTCTGTGGTGTACAAGCTCAGGAAGGAATAATCAGATTATGCCGGCTGCATCTCTGAATGATTGACTTAAAAAAATTCCACAGAACCAATCAATGAGCTTGAAAGAGGAACACTCTTATCAGCTCTCATCACGTCAACTAGCAGCTTGCTTGCAAAGGCCAAGATAAAAGTCACAGCAAGAGCTTATTTAAGGTAGCGCTATAATCTTAGTGACCATGGGAATAAAGGAAAAGTTTCCACAGCTAATACATTATGCTCTTTCACGCCGTGTCCAAAAGCTCAATGCGGCATTGCTGCAGGCTAGCTCTTGTGGCTTTGCCTCCATGCTTCCTGTTTAAAGATACATGGCCAAAATCACCACTGGCGTCAGTGTGGTTACACCCATTTATGCCAGTTAATTTGTATAATTCTTTGCAAAGATGGGCCTAAACTGTAAAGTTTGAATTTAGATCCAAACTTCTCCAAAATTAGGCAAGGTGGGTTGATGGAGAGTGTTTTGTCAGGGCTCCTCTGTGACAAGAAGGATTAATTTCAATCAGCAAAAGGAAACCTTGATTTAAATCATTGATTTTAATTGTTTTAAATGTGTACTTAGTTATTTTCTTGAAGAAAAGTTGATTCTCATTGATAGATAACTATTAAAGCATGTTGTTTTGCAACTAAATATTAGGGATGTGAAAATGTATCCATGTATCCTAGATGAGCATTTTAGGCTCACTGGTTAACCATCACAGTTACATGCAACCCCCTCCCCCTGCTACCTCTGTATCAGAGGCAGCTAGGAGGAGGGAGGTGGGAGTGGGTGCGCAAGGGGAGCTGGTTTTCAAGCTGGCTTCCCATGCGTACCAGCCCTGCTGGAGCTGCTGCTCCCCCCCACCCTCGCATTGCTGCCTCTGAATCAGAGGGGGGGAGGGAAGGGAGGCGGAATCATGTATGCATGGGGAGCCGGCTTCCATGGAGCTACCTCCCCCCTTCCACCCATGCTGCTGCCTCCCACAGAGGCTTAAAAGCCAGCTCCCACCTGCCCACCTCCCCTCATGTGCAAACGTGTAACTGCTGAACATTATATTTTGCAAAAATAATCACATTTTAATATCCCTACCAAATGTAGCCTTTATTCTAAATTTAGGGCTTCTTTCTCCTATCCAGGTACTCTATAGATCTATACACTTATTAAAGAATTATATAGTTTAATGTACAATATTACAATTCTTCATTTTGATATTTTTATTATTTTAGAAAATGGCAAATGATTAATTTCTTATTCACTAGATGGTGATTAACTTTTTTTTTTACTTGTGCTTTGTGTCAAGCCCTATTTGGATGGAATTTCAAATTCAATTAAAAATGCACAAAACAACATTTTATTTGTTTTAATTAAATAGATGTGTTGGAAACATAACACAAAGCATTTACAAAGTTTATCAAAACATGTTTTGAATTTAAAACCAAGCAATTTATTAAACAAAGGAAGTATTATCAGTAGTTAATAAACTGAATCAAGTATCTCTGATCACTGTAGCCTTCAAGATTTCAGAACTAGTATATCTCATCCTCGCACATTTATTTTTCACTTCCAATTTATGAATAAAAATTAGCAACCTTCCCTTCTTTATCAACTCTGAACAGGCTTCTTAACTTTGAATGAACGAGTCATGGAACTGAACTAGTTGTATAAACTAAAATGAAGAAAATATTCTCTCTGCTGCTGTGGAAAAGACTACTACATCAAAAGCTGGCTCAACACATAACTCTGCTTGCAGGTGCTTATCTAGTGGTTGCCACCAGTTCAGTGGTTTCTTTCAAAGTTGGCAGCAAATATTTATTACTGAATATTTTTTTTTGCACTTACTTTACATTATTTTAATAGATTATAATGTTTACATTTCAAATTAAATTTTAAATGAGTTATTCAAGTCTAAACTTGTATTTAATTTAAATTTTAAAAATCTGATTTCAATTTGAAAAGTCTTGGTATTTTTAAATCTTCTTTATACCTACCCTTCTTTGTGATAATTTGGATTACATATTAGAGTCTTGGGAGTCTAAAGGTTCTATATGAGTTATTTGCAATTACAGAGGATCTGGGCAACCTGTGGAATCTGAAATTAGATAGCAAGCTATTCACGGATCAGTTGCTGGTTTAAATTCAGCCAGCAGGTAGTGATAGAAATTGCTGTCTGTTTGGTGGCCAGTGCAAAGAGTGTGTTTGTCTCAGTCTAGTTCCTAGCATTCAAAATCAACACTGAAAAACCATCATTACTATATTTGGTACTAGACAGACTCTTAATGGGCATTCTCAGCAATGAGACTTGAGGGCACATGGGCCATGAACTCTGAACTAGTATTTGTCTTCAGAGCTAACCACACTGGCTGGAAATATGGATACTTACCCCAATCTTAGACTCGATAAATGTGTGTGTTTGTATGAATTTATGGGGTTTGGCCGTGCAAGGATCTCCCTGTAAGTGAGATAAGCCACAAAGCAAGATCCCTGACTCCGGATTCCTGATTCAGTCCTCTGCCTCTCCCAGAAATGATGCACTGCAGGGAAGCAGTACCCTCAAAGCCAATGGGATTTTTGTCTCCAACAGCAGCACATGGTGGCTGTCAGGAAGCAAAGAAGGGAGGTCATTTCAAACCTCCCTGTTGGAGGAGAGCTCAAAGGGACAGGAACAAGGAAGACTAAACAAAGACGCTCTCTCCAATGCCCACAAAATGGGACTCATGAAACAGTCTGCTACCCACCAACAACTTCAAGGTAACAGGATGAAGTTCCATCCAAGATCTTCAAGTGAGTAATAAATGCAGAGCTAGTTCTAGGTAGCAACCTCACAATTTCTGGGGATTGATACCATGTAAGCAGATAATCTATATGCCCAGTCCTAAAAAGTCTCATTCACAGGCAAAAGCATTAGTATAAGGAAAGTATCAGACTGTTTGAAAGACCCAGGTGCCATGAAGGGACATACAGTAAAACTCCGATGGTCCGGCATCTGACAGTCCGGCACTCTTGATGGTCCGGCACCATCAGGAATCCGGAAGTGCTCCGGGCAGCCGGACCATTGGAGCTGCTCTGCCCCCAGCTTCCCCATTCAGCCGCTGCTAAAACTGACCAGCGGCTGACTCCAGGAAGCCCAGGGCAGAGCAGCTTTGCCTCGGGCTTCCTGGAGTCAGCCTCTGATCAGTATCAGCACTGTCTGACTTGGGGACACCTGAGGCAGAGCAGCTGGGGTGCTGCCGGGTTGGTCCAGTAGCGCCGAGGAACGGCGTTGCGGGACCAACCCAGCAGCACCCCAGCTGCTCTGCCCCAGGTGTCCCCAAGAGCAGCTAGGGTGCTGCCCCGTTGGTTTCGCCGACCAAGGGTCGGCGCTACCAGACCAACCCTGCAGCACTCCAGCTGCTCTGCCCCAGGCGTCTCCGATTCAGCCGCTGCTGGTCAGTTTCAGCAGCGGCTGAATCAGGGACGCCTGGGGCAGAGCCGGACTAATGGAAGGGGGGCTCTGAGGTGGCATCCCCCCCACTCCTGACCCCTCATAGCCCCCCCCTTCTGATAGTCGGGCATATCTGATAATCCGGCACCCCCTGGGTCCCAAAGGTGCCGGATTATCGGAAGTTTACTGTAATAACTAATATGTCTTGTACTAAAGCTTTGGCAAGCTGGGGTGAATGAGTTTAGCTCTCTCTGTCACGCTCCAATACTAAGTAAGCACCATAAAAATCATTCAGCTGTCAAACTGACAGGCAGAAAACATACTTAACTTAGGTGACCTATGTTTGCACGGTGGCTTTTTTTTTCCATTGTACATTTAAGGAACCTCTTATAGAGAGTCATATATTCAGAGCCTCACCCCTTCCATCACAAATTGTCCCACGGGTAATATTTTGTTTAGACTAAATTCTTTGTGAGCAGGAAAACACTTATGATTATGTGCCTGGCCAGCATCTGGCACACTGGGGCTCTTACCCCTGCCTGGGGTCCCTAATGAATAACTTTCAATAAGAAAATCAGTATCACTAAAAGGAGCACAGGCAAAGACATAAGATGCTAAAGAACAAAATTTAAAATACATTTTGTTTGAATGTGACTACAGAACGTGGTAGCACAAGGTGTCCCCAACGCATTAAAAGTTAATACCACCATGGCTGACCACCTCCCTGCCCTCTATGTTCCAATAACTACACAGCAGGGCTGGTAAGCACCAATGGGATCCACAAATAAGAACAGTAATAATTCTGCTAGTTCACTGCCAGCCTGAGGTGAAATATTTCAATTTCATATTTTAATTTATGTATCTCCCTCACTTTATTTGAGCAGTGACAAAAAGGAGAGGAGTGAGAGTTTACCACAGCATGGGTTGGCTGAAGACACCATGAGTGAGCAGGGGAGGAGGCCAGAAGAAGGAGCACCAGGAAATGCAGAGTTCCTGTTCACTCAGAAGAAGCAGCACCAACTGCTTTGGGATGGGACAAGCTGGCAGGGTGGCAGAAAAGGAAGGAAAAGTCCAAGCAGCAGCGAGTCTCACTGTGTGTGTGTGTGTGTGGGGGGGGGAATAAGAAGAGCCACACATTGCTGTGGGTTGTGCACATTTCTCGGGACTCCCAGGGTACGTTTAAACTACGTTCTATTTTCGAAAGAGGATATGCAATTTCTGATCTCGCTTTTGAAAGTGGAGTTTTTGAAAGTGAAAGTAGTCTGGACGTGATTTTTTGGGGGAAAAATAAACCATTCGAAAAAACTGCGTAAGCATTATTTAAGGAAGTGCGGTTTTTTTGAAAAAGGGTTTTTTCCCCCCAAAAAATGCGTCCAGACTATTTTCACTTTCGAAAGATCTGCTTTCAAAACTGAGATTGGAAGAAAATAGGCAAATTCCCTCTTTCGAAAATAGAGCGTAGTCTAGACATAGCCCCAGGGGTAGCAGCTGGAGTGCTCGTCTTTCCACAAGTGAGTTTGCACTGGGCTGATTTCCTCCCTGACTGGTTGGGAACTTGGCACGAGTGGGAAGGGTCTCATATAGTTCTCGTGTAATTTCTATTGGATAGGGATTCATTTCACTTCCTATTCTAAGCTACAGAGTGACATTGCTGGGAAACTATTTAACAACTGGCAAGTTTTGCCCCAGAAGTGACCACTTTTTAGGAAACACTTCACCCACCAATGTCTATACAATTTGTGAAATGGTTGTGTGAACACTGGGATAAAAGATTATTTATACTAAACATCAGTTATTAATAAACAGGAAAAATCAAGAGAAATTAAAAGTTAAAAAGCAAACTGTACTGTCTACATAGTAAAGTTTCATTAAGGGGCGAACAAAACCAAGATCAGGAAGGACATTCGAAATGAAGAGACCCTCTGCTGAGCTACGGTGCCTTCTGTTTTAGGAGGGTTCTTACAAGAGTAGCTAACGTGTGCTGCCATATTTGGTAAATGAAGAATACCATGCCAGACTTAAGCGGCAATGTCCTCTGCTTCTAAGTCCTAGTTGATCTCCTTAAACCACAAGAGCAATCGAGGGGCTGAAGGGAAATAATTCCAACTCTGTGAAAGTTGTCAATATCAGCACCAGGCTTTCAGTGTCACCATATCAGATAATTAAGGGACACACTGACCTGATAGACTGCTAGTCAAATACACAGGGAGGAAAACAGGAATGCAAAGTTGAAAGAACATTACTCATTAGTAATAACACATTGTGACCTCTTGCCTATATTACTGACATGAACTGTAATTCTAAATGTAAAATGCCTAAAATCAGTTCTTAGGGACTGTTAAGTTGTGATTAAACTCACAGAAAACATGTTGCAAAGGCTGGAAAGAGACCCATGTCATCCATTAGAAGGCCTTAGAAACAACACGGAGAGCAACTTGGTGCTGAGTGCAGTCTGCTGAGCACCAAGAGCACTGGGGAGAGCTCTGGGGCTTGGAAGCAACAGAGTGATGCTTTTAGACTCCATGAGAGGTGCATGAAAAGGGCCTCCCCTAACAGAAACCAGAACACTGTTTCAAAGCAGCTGTGAAACACCGCTTCAAATTTGGGGGTTGGAGAGGAAATGAACATCCAAAAATGAAGTGAGACCTCCTCTCCCACAGTCATCCAACCTGCTGTAACCCTTTCACTTGTGCATAACCAGCAAGGGAGAAAAGGCAGGACCTCTGAAGCCTGGGAACACCATACCCCACACACTCCTACAGAGGACATTTTAACCCTTACCTGAACATAGTCCAAAACCATCCCAGCCAACACCATGCCAAGCCCTGCTAACAGGTAGGGCAGGAGCACCTGTAGGGCAATTGCAATAGCCGATTCTTCCTGCAGCTTTGCCATGGGTACTTTCCCCTCGGCTGGCTGCTTCTGCTGTGAGACCAAAGGGACATCCTCTGCTTCCTGGCTGCCAAGTCTGCTGTCTTTGTGTTTACCCTTGCTCTTTGCTTTGTGCCTGGATTGCTCTCCATTTTTCGTCCTGCCCTCCTTCCTCCGCTGCCGAACTTCCTCCTCTTTCATTTTGATCCTCTCAAATCAATGGCTTTCTAAAGATGCAAGGAAAGAAACAGGCTAAAGTGAGAGGTGATAAAAGGGAGCAGCTCATAAACTTTTTTTTTTTTAAGAGGTGCCCTTTTTTTTATTCATCCCCATGGTTACCACCATCCAATCATGGTTACCCCCATCCCATCAGCTTTAAAGTAAAATGAACCTAGTTCTCCAAGAAATGGCACAGATTACTAGTTGCTCCAAGTATTGGTCCTTAGACTTTCACTTATCCTCTCATTGCAGGCTACTAGCTCTCCTCTCCATAATCCTAGCACCCCGCTTTAGCATGGGTTCATGCCACACTGCCATGCATTCCAGCAGTCACTCAGGAAAAGGCCAGGAACTCTAAGGAGACGGCATTCCAGTGCAGTAGCTAAGGATGTGATCGCTTCTAGCACGCCATGAGCCTCCAATGATTCCAAAGGGGGAATCAGACTTGGTCATTTGTAGGCTCAGGACCTTACCTGGTATAGGAAATTGACATTCTATCCAGTAGGGGGCAGCAATGCTGATGCCAGCCCATTGGAGACCCCAAGCATGAATATTTTGTGATCCCTCCCCACAACACATACTAATAATTAATAGGGGAGCCTTGACCTATACAGGGCCCTAAGCAATTGGTTACCCTGCTTATGGGGGCAGGGTAGTTCAGAGCAAACATATATTATAGCAAATAGTCACTCATTAGTTGACGAGCTGATATTTATTTGACCATCCCTCAGCTCTACATTATACTCTTCTCTCACAACTATCCAAAACATACACATATGGGGACCTCAAAGATATTTCTGTCTCAAAGCATCTACTATGAGTAACAATGGTGCCATATAAGTAGTAAATAATAGTGCCATGTGGCACACATTTGATGTCTCGGTCCATGGCCACATGCCAATGTCAAAATTGGCCCTACTAGATCCCATGCTGGTAGGCTCATTATAGAGGCTATGGAGAATGGACTCCCAAACTCATAGGTCTGACTCAGTACTTAGTCACTGGCTGGCTGATGTTTTGTGATCTGTGGCTAAGAGAGCACTGTGGATCTAATGCATTTTAGATGCAGGCCTTAGATAGATGCATCCTAACCCTCCTTTCCTCTAACCTTACTTTCAGCTTGGCAAACATCTGGAGAGTCACAGAGTTAAAGGCCAGAAGTTAGGGATGTCAACATGTAGACAACTACGCGATTAACCAATAAGACTAAGCATATCAGTTAATCCTGTTGACTACGTGCATTCCCTACCCCTTGCTGCCTCTGTATCAGAGGCAGCAAGGGGGGAGGTGGGAGCCGATGCCTGGGGGGAATCTGATTTTAAGCTGACTCCCCATGAGCTCTGATAGAAAGGCAGCAGCATGGACTCCCAGGGGGCTTATAGAGGAGTGGGGCCAGGAGCTCACTTGCTGCTGGCCCCACCTCTGGGTGCTACTGAATAGTCATGTAACTGCTAATATTGGATGTGGTCACAAGACTATTCAATTATATTCTATCTAGCATCCCTACTAGAAGCTTTGGAAAACCAGACCATCTAGTCAGCAGGTGCCCAAACTTTTCCTCTCATACACCCCCTTACCAATAATGAAATGTGTCTGTGCCTCCCCTGTATACTGCAAGCCACCAACACCATCCAACTCCCTTGCCGAGAACCCAGCAAATGAGATCAGACTAAAGATGTGATTCTTATACCACACGGCTATGGCCCATCTGACATCTTCAGGGCCATACAGGTAGTACTGGACAAGGCTCACAATGGCAAATAAAAAACAGGACTATGTAGCTACACCAGACTAACATGGCTATATTTCTATCACTATTCTAACGGCAAATAGGTTGAGAACCACTGGACCAAAGCATTACAGCCCACAGAAAGCAGTGTGTGTGGAGGGGAGGGGAGAGGCTACACATACTTTGGGGTAGCTAATACAGCTGTGGAAAACAGCTGGAGCTGTCCCTAGAAGTTTTGGTGCCCTACACAGTCCCCTGTGAGGGGAAGAGAGTGGCCTTTCTGTGTGTATGTGGGGAATGCTCAAGGCTGCAGGGATAGAAGCTATGGGGACCAGGCCCAAAGATGAAGGGGCAGGGGAGGGAGGCAGCAAGGGTCGGGCCACCCTCATACTGAGTGCTGGGTGTTGGGAAGTGGAGCAACACAACCCCAGCCCATTCTGCTTCCCTGGCTCCTAGTTGCACTGCTGGGGTGGGGCTTGGGGTGGGATGCCCCTGGACTCACCAGCTGTGAGAAGCAGAGCGATGCGGCTGGGAGCCAGTGGAGCAGACTAGGATCAGGTCACTCTGCCTCCCTCTCTGCCACTGAGCGCAGGGGCGGACCTGACCCTTGTTGCTGTGGCCAGGCCCCCTGCTAGACCCCAGGATCCAGTGCTCAGGAGTGGGGACTTCAGGGACAAGAAGGAGTGGGGACAGTGCCAGGCAGAGCAGGGACAGATTCTAGGGGAACAAATGGAGTGTGGGTAGAACAAGGGAGGAGTAAGGTGGGGAGAGTCCCAGGCCCAGCACCCTCCTAGGGCCAGACCTGATGGACACAGGCAGAACCGCCCCACATGTAGGGGCAGGGGCAGATGACTGTTTTGCGGGGCCCCGGGCAGCATAATTCCATGGGCCCCCCCCATTTGCCACGGCGCATGTGCAGTGACGGCAAGTGCATGCGCAGCAGCGCCACGGCGCATGCGCGGGGCTTTCTGAAGCACGGGGCCCGGGGCGGCCGCCCCATTCACCCTGCCGTATATCCGCCCCTGTGTAGGGATATAAAATCCGTTTAATCAGTTAACTAGTTCAACATTCCGTTTCACTGGCTAACTGATTCAGTGGCATCCCACAGACAGGGGAGCCCGGCAAGGCTGGAGCAGCCCCAGAGCTGCCAGTTCCTAGCCCCAGTCTGTGGTGCAGTGGGCCTGGCCAGACTGGAGCAGGCCGTCGCCCACGGGGAGGCTGCTCCCCGACAGTGGTTACCAAGTAACCAGTTACCCATTCACATCTCTACCCTTATGGAGCATGCAGCTGCCTAGGGCACCACAAACAGTGGGGAAATTGGGGGCCCCAAATTTTGAGGTACCCTGTGTGGCTGCATAATTTGTGTAGTAGCAGGGACTGCTTTGGACACCGCTGAACCCAGGGGTGTTGGATCAGTCTGTACAGTGGGAGTGCTGGGAGCCATTGATCCAACCTGCAAGCCAGCAGTGGGCAAATACCAGCTCCCGGGCCAGATCCAGTTTGCCAGGGTTAGTCCCTGGCGGGTTGGTGTATTTACCTGAGCCACAGGAGGTAAAGCCGTGCAAACGAGCAACTGCAGCTTCCAGTCCGCCCGCTTCCCACAAAGCTCCCATTGGCCGGGAACAGCAATTCGCAGCCAATGGTCACTACAAGCACCTGCCCTTTCAGAGACGCAGGTAAACACAGCGGAGGGGGCCTGCCAGGGGCTAACCCTGCCCAACCCTGCTGTAAACCCTGCACAGGATGGAAACCACTTCAAGCCAGTGGGTGCAGCTCCCCCACACTCCCGGTTCCAGCACCCTGGAGCAAACAGCTGCGGGAAGAAATGTCCCTCGCACCCCCCCCCCCCCCAGCAGGAGTCCCTGACACCCCCAGTCTCAGGCACTCACCCGGCTCTTTGTCCTCGCCCAGCAGGCCTCTCTCTAGCTCCCCGCCCTCCCCGCGAGGAGGGGGGCATCGCGCATCTGGACAATAAGCGAACGAAGAAGGCGAGGGCGCCACATCTGGAGCCGGGCTCCGAGCAGCGGCGGGAGCTGGAGCCCGGGCTTTACCGCCGCCCGACGGGTACTTTGCAGCAGGAAACGCCGCAGCGGGACAGGCGGAGCGGAGAAGCCAGCGGCAGCAGGGCCCGGGGAAGCCCTGCCCCGCCTCTGCCGAGGGGCGGGCAGTGAGTGACAGGCAGGGGGCAAGGAAGCCCCGGGAGCGCTGCTGTCTGCAAGGGGCCACAATTGCTGCCAGCTGCCACTGGCCTGTCTGCAGCCGTCATTGCAGGCTACGGCCCTGGTAGCATCTACAAATCTAGTGCAAGCTGCCCCTCCCCCAATCTTCTGCACCCCTCACTGCAGGCCAGGGCACTAGTAGCAACAGACCTCGTCCTCACACCCCCCCCCCCCATCTTCTGCAGCAGTGCAACTTCTGCAGCGGATCCAAGGGATGTAAAGTGTTAAGGGCTTAACCTTAATCCGTGAGGCTCCCTGGTTAAGGTTAACTTCTGGAGCTCCCAGGATGAGCAGGGGCTGCGACGACACGGACTTCACCTGTCAGGCTGGAGCAATCCCTGCTCATCCCCCACACACACTTCAATTGGTTATCTGGTTAAACAATATGTTTAACTGGTTAGCCAATTAAACAGGGTTTTACACCCCTAGTGGATACTAGGGATGTAAGTGACTAGTCAACTACCAAATAAACAAATGCTTACCTGGTAACTGAGTAGTGACTCAACTAGTTGCTTCCCCCCTTTTCTGCCTCTAGCAGGGTATGTCTACACTACCCCGCTAGCTCGAACTAGCGGGGTAATGTATGCATACCGAACTTGCTAATGAAGCCCGGGATTTGAATTTCCCGGGCTTCATTAGCATAAAGCCGGCGCCGCCATTTTTAAAAGCCGGCTAGTGCGAACCCCGTGCCGCGCGGCTACACGCGGCACGGGCTAGATAGTTCGAACTAGCTAGCTATTCCGAACTATCTGTACGCCTCGTTCCACGAGGAATAGCTAGCTAGTTCGAACTATCTAGCCCGTGTCGCGTGTAGCCACGCGGCACGGGGTTCGCACTAGCCGGCTTTTAAAAATGGCGGCGCCGGCTTTATGCTAATGAAGCCCGGGAAATTCAAATCCCGGGCTTCATTAGCAAGTTCGGTATGCATACATTACCCCGCTAGTTCGAACTAGCGGGGTAGTGTAGACATACCCGCAGAGAGATGCAGCAAGAGGGTGGAAGAAGCAGGAGCTGGTGCTGAGGGGAGATGGCTTAAAAGCCGGTTCCCCCAGCACGGTCTCAGGGGGACAAAAGAGGAAAAGGTGTAGCAGGGGACCAGCCCAAGCTGGGAATCAGCTGATTCCCAATCTTGCATCTGGTACCAGATGCGGCATCTCTGCTTTTTAAATGTATTAAGAGCCTGATGGCTCTTAATACATTTAAAAGTCATAGCTGCAGTGGGTGGCTCTGCAGGCCTCACCCCGCCCCCCATCAACCAATTGAGTAATCGATGGAAATTCCATTGACTACTCAATTAGCTGATTACCTGCAATTTAACATCCCTAGTGGATGCTGCTACACCACAATGCACATCGTTCCCAGACCCCACTTCCACTCTCTGCAGCTCAACTCCCAGCTAGGTGTTAGTCTATACACTGCCAGCAATGTACAGCCTCTGCCCCTGGCTCCGCAAAACTGAGTGCATAAATGTAAGTGCTCCAAAACAACGCCAGGACAGCTGAGTAAGAGAGGCCCAATTTCTCACCTTCAACTTCCACTATCAGGGATGTGACCTGCAGAGGCCCAGCACTTAAAAATCAGGCTGTCTTCATTTCATTAACAAAGGGCAGGTCTACACTTAAAACAATGTTATAGAAATGTTAAAGTCAGTTGTAGACAACCTGTGGCCTACAGCCCTCAGGACAAACTGCTGATATTCTATTCTGGTATGGCAGCTATTATTAATTGATTGTTAATCACTAAGGGTACGTCTAGACTACATGCCTCTGGCGACAGAGGCATGTAGATTAGGCTACCCGACAGAGTAGGAATAAGACCCTCCGGAAAAGGGCACTTTTTCCGGAGGATCGGGGCCAGTCTAGACGCTCTTTTCCGGCTTTTTTAAAAGCCGGAAAAAAGCGGCGGACATTTTTATTTAAATGCCGCGGGGGATATTTAAATCCCCCGCGGATTTCCCTACGACGACTAGTGAAATTTACATGCCCCTTCCGGAAAAGGGGCCAGTGTAGACGTAGCCACAGTGTTTACCTAGTTATTTTTTAATATAAGCGCTAGCACATTTACACATACAACAGTCATTCATGAGCTGGACCCAGGCCTGTCTTTCCTCAACAGTAACACTTCTCAAGAGACTGCCCACTGGCTCTGTAGATTCCTAAAGCACAGTAAATTGATAAGCATAATAAGAGCTACAAGACTTTCTGTGCCTCAGTTCTCCATCGGTGGCATGAAAATAATAGCGCTTCCCTACCACACAGAGCTGCTGTGAGAATAAAGATAGTCTTTTGTGAGCTGCTCAGGTACTACCATAATGGGGGTAATATAAGGACCTACGATAGGTAACAAAAATAGATAGTAGATAATCTCCATTAAACACAGGCTTTGGCCAAGTGCAATCAAAAAAGCAATGCGGCAGTTCCTAAAGTTTCTTTCATCCAAATCATTTCTTCAGACTGTAGTTTCAAAGGGATTTTTCCCCCTTAGGAAAGTAAAACAGTTGGATATCAAGAATAAACTTCCAGACAGAAAAATCTATTACATTGTGAAAGTCTTCTCAAAGGCAGTAATCAAAGCCACATTCTCATTTAAAACAAGACTGGACAAAGCACTGGAAAATATACTGAAGGCCACAATCGTGTAGCTAAGCCTTTGGTGAAGAATTATATGGGATCTCACAGAACTTTTCTTTCCCACAATTCCATAATTCTATAATGGGTGCTATTAGTACTTGCTAAAACTTCCAGCACTGACCTGAGTGAATGAGAGACTGCAGTTGCGAGGGGAACAAAGTCATTTCTTCATTTTTTAAAAGTATTTACACACCTAATGTTTAAAGTTTCCTGGGTGAAATCCTGGCACCACTAACTTCAATCAGGCAGGTTTTCTCCCCTTGATATTTGTTTTAACACGCCACAGATATGTTTTTACTACTCGTGGCTTATAAGCCCACAAATCCCATTAAGCATTTTTAATCATTACACTCATGTAAACCGATTGAACCATGTAGCTCAAATTTTCAAAATACTTAAGGATTTAGAATCATTACCTCAGCGTCAGAACTGTGTTGCACATGAGCGAAATCCGTCCTGGAGGCTATACTGTTATGCTAAAGGTTTTATAAGGACAGAATGGTGTCTCGAGGCCTCCAAGCCCATGGTTTGAGCAGAGTAGAGTTGAGTGCGGTGAGCCTTTGCAACTGACAGTAACAAAATCCTGCAGCTGCTTGTGTGCCGGGACCATGCATTACTTCTCAACGTCATTTCTAAAATGACCAGGCTTAAATTTCAGCTTACAGAGCATTATTGTGAGCCTTATCTTCATAAGTGAGGCCTCCCTTATAGTGGCCAGAAGAGGGGGGTTTTCCCCCCAGGGAAGGTTGGGGAATGAGGTATCAGTTAAAAATAGTGGCCTAGACAAGACATTTTAAGACTTCTAGCTCTTCTTATGCTATTAATTTACAGCTGAGCCTGAAAAAGCTAAAGAGCAAGTGGAGAGTATCTGGAGGGCTGTGTCTAGACTGGCAAGTTTTTCCCCAAAATCATCTGCTTTTGCAGAAAAACTTGCCAGCTGTCTACACTGGCTGCTTGAATTTCTGGAAAAGCACTGACGATCTCTCGTAAAATCATCAGTGCTTTTCCGGAAAAACTATGCTGCTCCCATTTGGGCAAAAGTCTTTTTCCAAAAGACTTTTGCGCAAAAGGGCCAGTGTAGACAGCATAGTACTGTTTTCTGCAGAAAAGCTCCGATCGTGAAAAAGGCGATCGGGGCTTTTTTGCGGAAAACCGCATCTAGATTGGCCATGGACGCTTTTCCGCAAAAAGTTAAAAGCATTTTCGGAAATTCATGCCAGTGTAGACGTAGCCATGTATCAGTATGGAGAAAGTCAGAACTGATTTTCACACAGGCTGTGTCTAGACTGCATCCCTTTTCCGTAAAAGGGATACAAATTAGACACATCGTAATTGCAAATGAAGCGGGGATTTAAATCCCCCCGCTTCATTTGCATAAGCATGGCTCAAGCGGGGATTTAAATCCCCCCTTCATTTGCATAAACATGGCTGCCGCTTTCTTCCGTCTCGGGGCTTTGCCGGAAAAAAGCGCCAGTCTAGACGGGGATCTTTCGGAAAATAAAGCCTTTTCCGAAAGATCCCTTATTCCTCTTAAAAAATGGAATACGGAATCTTTCAGAAAAGGCTTTATTTTCCGAAAGATTCCCGTCTAGACTGGCGCTTTTCTCCGGCAAAGCCCTGAGCAGGAAAAAAGCGGCAGCCATGTTTATGCAAATGAAGCGGGGTGGATTTAAATCCCCGCTTCATTTGCAATTGCGATGTGTCTAATTTGCATCCTTTTTACGGAAAAGGGATGCAGTCTAGACACAGCCACATAGATTAAATACATAATACAATATTCTACAGTAAGAGTAAAAATCATGATAAATTCCAGAAATGCAACAAAAGTATTCTGAATCAATGCTCTAGCATCCTGTTGTGTTCTTCTACATAAGGAAGTTGTGCGGGGTAATCTAGATTCTGAGCATAAAGACAAGAAATATATAGTTTTAGAGTGGTCAGAGGATGTTATAGGTGGCTAAATTGCACATCTGTGTGATGGTGTAGATGACAGCTGATGACAAGGAGAGGCAGAGCTGGATATCCTCAGCATGTTGATGACTTTGTCGCCAATGACATCATCACCTCTCCAACTAGTTTCATGTGTATGTTGAACAGGAGAGAGGGCAACGTAGATTGCTGTGGGAGACACATTTGCCAAACATAAATCTCTGGAATCTGAGAAGCATGGGCAGAGCTGCCCTACTGCTGCACCATCTTCTTCAAGGTCTTTTGTGTGCAGATCAGCAACACCTTTCGACTAACAATATCAAAGGCAGCTGATGCAACCAAGAGGTTTTCCCATTGAAAAGGATGCCTTGCAGAAGTAGAAAGGCTCCAGGTGATAGACTCCAGTTTGCTGTGATGGAGGAGCATATGAAAGCAGCCAGAGCAAGAAAACTGGATAGAGACTCTTCATATCAGCCTGCTAAGACTCACAACAGTGCATCTTGTATTGATCAATCTCAAAAGCCATTGCCACAGTCATTGTATTCTTCTAAACACAGACAACACTGCTATGCTGATGTAGTAGTTCACCAAGGAGCAGAGAGAGGCTCTTGCGGAATGGAACCTTTCTGGTCAAGTAGAGAGAGTTCTACCATCTGTCCATCAAACTGAAATAAAATCTGAGGGTTAAGCAGAAAAGTGATATAAGCAAGGATCTCAGTAAGTCAGCTTTTCATAGGGTAGAGTACAAGCAAGGTACACTGCGTACCAGCCTCTGTGGAACACTGAAAACACAAACCATTCAAGAACGAATACAGATGTAGTAATTCAGGACAGAGATACAGTATATTCAGGATTCACTGGTGTGGCATCCTGACAGATCTCCTGCTCCATCAGTGATGATAAACTTTCGGCTGCTTGCATTCTTGTATGCTACCTCAGTATATCGTGCCATCTTTGCACAGGTAGACTTCATGAGGGCCCCCAAAGACCACAGACTCAGATAAGATACGAAGGCACCTGAGTCAGATTTATTGTTGAACGAGTACATTAATAGTTGTCAGTAGCCAGATGGCCTCCAAACCCCTACATATTTGAACCCGGACATGGATACAGCTCAATCGATAGTATGGATTTCACTATCACCCCCTAGGCCAGCCAAAGAACTTAGTAAAGGTACCCCAATATTTATAGACAGAAATGAACAATCTATGATACATACTGTACATATCATCTTACACACTAATGACATGTTTGGTACCTCCCCTTCTACTTTTCTCCAAAGCATTCACAGCCCATTGTTATGCTTTCATTCTTGTTTTTTCCAACTATTTTATCATGTATTCAGCTGGGTGCGCCTGTACTGTTCTGATGGAATGTATTTACATACTTCATGTGCTTTCATTAGTTCTAGCAGTTCTAGTGCCAAGAGACACTGACTTGCAGGCAAAGATCTGCTTTTGACATGGCCTGTCTATTACTCATAGTAAAACTCTTGCTTACTTTGGTTCATACTTCAGGCTCTTTCTTTCCTACATTCCTCCACTTTTTCTTTTTGTTTTTGTTTTCCTGGGGAGGATGTTTACTCATTGTCCTGGAAAAGCTGAGATACATGTCCTAGGCACCTATCAGGCCAAAACAGGAAGAGAGACAATGTATATTATGTATGTAAACTGTTGTCAGAGCAATATGGCAGTTATTCCTGCTTAAAACTGTATTTGTGACTGAATGCTGCTTGAATCTGGCTGGCTTAGATATCCAGCCATTCCTTCACAAAATTCTCCCTCCCACAAAAAAGTGCAAAAACCAAAATACATGGCAATTGACTATTGATCATTGCTAGTACCCTTGTCACAGGAATGTGCAGCAATATATTACTTTATGCTTTACATTTCTGAGTTGATTTTAGATTGTAAAGTAATTTTAACACAGACATGGCCCAATATAGGATAAGATGAATGAATATTAGTTAAAAACTTCTTCCATCAATAGTGTTCTTACTAATCACAGAATCATGGAATATTAGAACTAGAAGGGACCTTGCACGGTCTTCAAGTTCAGTCCCCTGCATGCATGGCAGGACCAAGCACCATCTAGCCCATCCCTGACAGATGTTTGTCAAACCTGTTCTTAAATATCTGCAGGTTCCACAACCTCCCTAGGCAATTTATTCCAGTGCTTAATCACCCTGACAGGAAGTTTTTAACTAAAGTCCAATCTAAATCGACCACGCTGCAATTTAAGTCCATCATTTCTTGTCCTATCATCAGAGGTTAAGGAGAATAATGTGCCTCCCTACTCCTTGTAACACTCTTTTAATAATGAATTAATATATAAAAAACTGTGCATAATAAATCCTGTTGCATATCACACCTGAATGTAATACGTCCAGGACATTAGGTTTTAGTGTGATTTACACCCATTTTGTTGACCATGTGAAGTTATTTGCTCTTCTATGTTACACAAGTGACATAGGAAAATCGATGGGCCACTAGATGGCAGCAGAGCATAGTGTGACATTTTGTCCAATCCCACTCAAGGGAACACATTGTACATTGATTTCCTGGAGGACTCATAGTCTTGGGATTCCAAGCCTGACATTTGTAGGTCAGTGGTTCAAATCTGGCCCAAGTCAGCAGTGACCAGAAACCCTTACACTCTGACAGCTGTTCGGTGGCCCCTATAAAATGAGTTTGTGGGTTTTCATTCCTGTTTCATGGACAGGTGCCCATATGATAATTGGTACTAATTGGTTCATTGCTAGCAGTATTTGCAGAGAAGCTGAAGACTGAATAGGTCATAGAGATTGAATTCCCCTCTCACCTCTCTGGCTGCTTCCACAAAGCAAAGGGTTCATCTCTGTGCATAAGCCTTTCCTCTGTAATGATGCCAGAAAAAAGAATGCCTTGGCTTTGTTTCTCCTGGGAAAAAAACACTGCCTGAAATGACCACATTCAGGATCAGGGCACAGAAGACAGGAAGGATGATATATAGGGTCCTTTAGTGGCTAAATTTTAAGTTGCATTTTTTTTGTACATGACTCTCAGATATTCTAGTGATGGGGCATTCCATACCATTAGACACATCGATAATGTATGTTATTGACACATCCACATAACTGCACAGATGGACTTTATCCATTTAATCTAGCCTTAGAGGTGACACAACTTTTTAGCTGGGCAAGCTGCCCACTCACCTCTTTATAATCCTGTGTGGGGCTAGAGCAGCTGATACTCTCAGGCCACCGATGAGATAAGCAATCAGCCCAGCAACCATGTGACTGATACAGTTCAAGTCTGTGTGTCACATAGCTTGTTCCATTGAGATTGGGAAAGCGTGTTGCTATGCCAAGTCTTTCTGGGCTTCTGGGCACCTCTCCAGCGCTCATGAATCAGCCTGTTTTGCTAGCTTACCTCCCAAGCTGGTTTACCTAGAAACCAAGGGTTTAAGGAACAGGGCTTTCTCCATTCATAATAACAACCTGTTTTAGATGATCTTCCTCCCTCACTCATATTTATGGAGGGAAAGCAAAAGTGAGGATGTCTGTATCCAAGAGGCACTTCCAGGAAACAGTCCCAAACAGCATCAGGCCATTTTCATTTTCAGCCCTGACATTTCAGGATGCCAGCGTTTCCACACAACAGAAAATGCCTGTGAGAGCCTGCTCTGGAACTCACCTGCCTTGTACCAAGAACCTGATGTGGACTCAGACTCACGGTGTATGTGTGTCAGTTAGCTATTTCCCTATTTCAATGAGGGGCATGGTCAAGGATGATCTAGATCAGGCCTGGGCAAAATATGGCCCTTGGGCTGGATCCGGCCCACCAAGCCACCAGATCCGGCCCACGGAGCCAGTGAGCAGCCCCAGGCAGGCTCCCCTGCTTGCCCCACAGCCCCACACTACCCACTCAGAAACACAGCTGCCCGCCCATTTCTATTTCAAATCTGGAGGGGAGGGAGGAAAGCTTCAGGAGCTGCCCCTATCATCAGCACAATACCATTGACTGGTTTCTGGCCAGAAACTGGCCAATTGGAGCTGCCTGTTTGAATAACAGGCAGCCAAGAAGAACCATGCCCCCTCTCCGATCAGTTATTCACACAAGCACATGGTCATGCAGCCTGTGCAGGCAGGCTGGCTGTCTGAGAAACATTTTAAGCTCTGCAAGCCTTAGCTCTTCAGGCAGGCAGGCAGGCTGGTTTGCCTGCCTCTGGCACCCATCCTCTCCCTTCCCCAACCCCCTGCCCCCCCAAATCAACATACCCACACCCTCTGCCCCCCTCTTGCACCCATACCCTCTCCCAGAGCTGGCACCCCAATTGCCTGCCCCAGATCACAATACCCTCCTACCCTAGGACACATCCCAAACCCCTGCACTCCAGTCCCCTGCTCTAGGTCACAACCAGCTCCTTCACCCAATCTCCCCCGCAGACTCTTTTCTCCCTTCTACACCCCATCTCTTACCCCGAGCTCCTTTCTGCACCCAACATCCATCCCAGACTTCACATCTCCTCCATTAATATCATGGAAGAGTGCGGCCCTCAACCACCTTCCAAAATTGTGGAGTGCCCCCCCCAATCAAAAATTATTGCCCACCCCTGATCTAGATGGTGCTTGGTCCTGCCACGAGAGCAGGGGACTGGACTTGATGACCTCATGAGGTCCCTTTCAGTTCTAGTATTCTGTGTTTCTATGACTATTTCAGAGTTGGTGAGGTCAATTGCTTAAGACTGCTTATTCCACCATAAGAGCAGATCATTCATGACACTGAGGGCAAAACAGAAATACACACCCAGAACCTTCACCGAGCCAGACTGCAAAAGAGATGGCACCTTGAGGAGGAATGCTTGTATAGGAGAACCATTCCAGATGCCAAACTGGGCATGGGATGCAGGGTACTCAGTACAGCCCATAGAGAAGACAAAAAGAGCTCCCCTTTTTGATTCCCCCATCAGTATCCCTAAAAGAGAACTGGAAACAAGACCACACTGTGACATTAAAAAGATAAGCCCCACATTAAAGAGAGAGGGGGCTGATCAAAAAACTCTGACCTCACCAACTCTGACATAATCATAGAATCACAGACTACTAGAACTAGAAGGAACCTTGAGAGGTCATCAAGTTCAGTTCCCTGCACTTATGGCAGGACCGAGCACCATCTAGATCATCCCTGACAGATGTTTTCTGAGGCAGAGCAAGCCCATCAGTGTCCCTAAGCAGGAATATTTTGGGGCATTCCTGCAACAGCACAGACTCAAAAAGTGAATGGGACCCTCTTTGGGCTGCTGAAGGGCCTAAGCAATTGCTTAGTCTGCTTATGCCTAGTGCTGGCTATAATTCAGGTCACATGATGAACTACTGGTAGTTAAAATTCCTCTCTGACCCCAAAAGTTGAATATTGCATCATTTGCGGTGCATATGATCAAGCATTATTCCTAGACACACTTAATTGGGTGTTACACACTGTGGAGAGTAAAGGAACCTAGCAACCCTAACTCAGTATTTCCTGGGCTTCCAGGGGTCTCAGCCGCTGCGCCCCATGTGTTTTCTGGCAGATCTACAAGCTACTGAAAAGGCTTTAGGAAAAGGGAGAGGGACTTTCATTTCTGGAACCAAAGCAACTCCAAAGATGGTCAAGGATGGTATCGTTGCTGCTGTTCAGTGCAATCTGAGTATGAGTACCAACTCCACGTTAGACCTCCCTGGTCTGTCACCCTTGGGACCTGAGCTGTCCTGGACCAGGAATTTTGCCAGACCAGGGGAGGTCAGTGCTCCCCTGACGGAGGCCCCACTCCCAGGCTCCTCTTCTTGGGGTTTCCTAACCTGCCGCTGGCCGCGTAACATTGGCCCGGCACGACTCCCCACCCTGCTGCCCACCTGCTGCCCCAGCATCTCCTGGGGTTCCTGCGGGGACCACTTGGCCACTGCAAGCCCCACTGCCGCAGGGCCACAGATGTTGCTGGACTAGGAAGTGCCGGATTTGGGAAGATTCAACCAGTATGACTAAATGGGGCAAAGGTTCAGTATCTTTCTACTACTTCTGTTTTGCACTTGTTAAAATAATCCGTCGTTCTGAGGCACTCAGCCCCATGTGTGCTAGGTATCATTAAATACATTTAGAAACACATGTTTGCCCTGAAAGAAAAGGAACAACACTTCCTTCCAACCCTCTATCCCCACAAATCAATGCCTCATACTTAAGAGGAATCAGTTTTAGGTGGTTTATTCCCTAGAGCACATACATATTAAAGTGATTTTATTAAGTGACTCAGAAAATGATTGTTTTGAAGTGCCTTTCCAGTTTATTAGGATATTTCCTCAGGCATTTCTTATACTCATGGTTTTTGCTGATCTATGTCCCAAATCTTTGCATTTCATCTCTCAGCCTTTTTTGTTGTTTTATATTGTGTAGCGGCTAGCACGATGAATTGTTAGTCGCAGTGCAGTTCCCAGTAGACCGGTGTCCGCATCAGAGAACCCACCTTCCTAGCTGACTTGGCACTAGCTGATGGTTGCAGCAGAGTGGTTTAAGTTTGTCTGGACCATGGAATCCAAGCATGGATAGGGCCATGATCATAAAGAGGATTTCAAAAACAAAAAGAAAACAATACATAATATAGTTTTTGTTGCATGGCACTTAAAGAAATCCAGCATTTGAGGTGTGGGGGGGGTCATATTTCCAAAATCAACCTCTAACATTGCAGGTTCCATTTTACACATCTACCTTTTCACGCAGCTAAAACTTCCCTGTTGTGCAAGAAAATTGTAGGCGGGTGCCGTTTCAGAGGTGGATCACTGCAGTTTCAGTTTCAGTGACCATGCTCAAAATCCTGGACAGCGCTGAGCTCCTCTCAATCCATTGAACTTTAAAGTCAGCACCTCTCAGGATCTGGCTCTAAAAGGGTTTCTTGCCATTTTAACCAGAAAGGACACTCTCTCAATGACTTAACCACCTGCATTCTGCTACAAAGACCTTTTACATCTGCACTTGAAAGGGAATCCTCTGAACTGTCATTCATGTTAAAATTCGACACTCTCCAAAAAGGAATGAACAAACATTCAAGCTATCTTACCCATTACCAAGATAGCTTCCCCAATTATCACCTCTAATACCATTAACTCACAAACATCCCACTCTCCCCACCTCTAATATCATCAATTCACAGACACTTACCTTCCTTCCTTCCTCCCCCCCTGCATCCCCCTCCTGTTCTGAATTGTGATTTGTCCTTTTCATATGTGTTCATTTTTTTTAATTGTACCCTTTGGTATATATGGTTGTGAATATTTTCTTCCACTATTTGATCTGAGGAAGTGGGTCTGGCCCACGAAAGCTCATCATCTAATAAACCATCTTGTTAGACTTTAAAGTGCTACATTGTCCTGCATTTTGCTTCAATCACATCTCAGGACATCAACTCTTACTGATCGGTTTCACCCTGGCTCAGAAGAGAATTGCAAAGCTCTCCAGCTACCAAAACCTCACGATAAGTGCCACCAGCAATTGCCTCATATCAGAAGGTTCTGTGCCCTTAGTTCCCGTGATTTGGCAGACAGGGTAGTACTGGGGACAGGCTATGAGAGGGCAACATACATTTACATGGGTCTCGCTGCTCTGACCTCAGAACAAGTGGCATGGAGGGGCATAGCCACTACTCCAGCCTACAGCATCTATGGAGCCTGTGCTGCTACTACTCCACTCCCTAACCCCAGGTCGTGTGTGCAAAATAAGCAACTTGCCTGTGATTATGCAGCTTGTCAATGGCAGGGCTGGAAATAGAATCCAAGAGTCCTCCTGCAGCAATTCTTCTACTCTAACCACTCAGCACGACACTCTCTCCCACTGTTTCAATGCATTCCCTTTTCTGAATTATCTGCTCTCTTTAGGGCCCCCTTCTACAACCCCTTGCTTATGTACCTGAGCAGTCCAAGGCAGAGCTGTGGAGAGACTTGCTAGGTCCCTGAGCAGGGAGGGAGAGGGCCCAGCTCTGTGCCCCCAGAAGGGGCAGGGCCTCGGGTGGAAGGGGGCAAGGCTGGGTAGTCTCCCCCAGCCAGCCCTTCATGGGCACCTGAAGTGCGCTCTGCGTGGATCTGGGGGTGATTTAAAGGACTCAGGGCTCCAGCCGCTGCCACTGACATAGTAGCGGCAGCAGCAACTGGAGGTCCTAGGGCCCTTTTAAATTGCTGGGTCCTGGGACAGCTGCCTGCTTTGCTCCACCTCCCCATCTACAGCCCTGATCCATGAATAAGGGCCCTTATTTTGAACACCTTCAGGAATAACTTTAGGCAGCACTTCTAATTATATGTCATGATTTCCACCCTCCCCTTTGCCACCCACAAAGCTCAAACCCCTGTTGACTCTCTGAGAGCTGAGAGAGCAGGGAGCAAAGACAAAAACAAATGCTCAATGCACAGAGCAGAGCCGTTCTTTGGCCTCATTGCCTTCCCCAGAGCTCGGAAAACAATTAAAGTGATCCTCTAATTGGGAAGAGCACCCCGGCCTCCGGCTCACCCGCCAGGTTTCACACACTAGGCTCACATGGTTTACTGCTCAGTGCCTGAGGTTGCTTAGGTTCAGCTGGGACCTCGCCAGGCATTCTGAAGAAAGATGTATTAATTTAGATCTGGCTTGTGAGATGGAAACTGGTTTCTATCTTTAACGGGAGGCACCCTCTGCAGATTAACACCGGCCGTATCTTCTTTGAGGACTGCTGTGTTCTTATGTGTAAATGTGCCACTACCCTCTGTGGCCTTTTTAGGCATAATCCTCCACAGAGTTGTGATCTGGGAATGTATGCATTTGCCATTTATAGTTCTTTTCTCTTCAAAAGCCTCAGACTAAGAATTAAAAGCCGCCGGCAGCAAAGGAAGATAGGAATTTTCAAAGCTGGGAAATGTGTTCACTTTGAGGGTACGTCTAGACTGCAGAGCTTTTCCGGGATACCTTATCCTGGAAAAGCTCTGTCACATCCAAGGAACGCGTCCACTTTTCCAAAACAAAATGTTGGAAAAGCGGCTGCGTTTTGTTGGCATCCTTGTAAACCTCATTTTATGAGGAAGAAGGGATGTTCTGAAAGAGGGTTTTTTTTTTCCAAAATGTTGGCCCCATATAGATGGGCCAAATTTCAGAAAAGCATCTTTCAGAAGTAAATTGGAAAAAGATATGCAAATTGTATACCACAAACTGCGTTTCTTTTTCCGATTGTCTTTGTAGTCTAAACATAGCCAGAGAAATAATCCTTTGAATGAATACTACATACTACTTTGTTTGTCAGCCTTGACCATTGTCACAGGCTAAGCAGGGCATGACCACATCCCTGCTTGAAGGAGAGATCTCCAAGGAGCCTCCTGATTCTGCAGCAAGAGGTGATTCACTATTACTGGAATCAATATTTTGCCAATGTGCCATATGAGGGTGTTGTGGTGTCAGAGGTACCATCATTTGGATGAAATGTAAACCCACAGCACCTTTTCGTAAGAGTAAAGGTAGCATCCTCCATACTCCATCCTGGGTCGTTACATTTTACATGCCTGCATTTCCACGGACCGTTCAGATGCCTACAGTCTCTTTCCTCACTTCCTTTGGCAGCTAAACTCTTGTGTATCATTGCAAAGCATAGCTGTTGTGCCTTTTTAATTCTATCCCCGGCCAGCATTTCCCAGAGCCAGCCACCCCCTCAGGGTATGGATACACTACGGGACAAGATCGAATTAAGATATGCAACTTCAGCTATGTTGACCGTGTCACTGAAGTTGAAGTACCTTAACTCAACTTTTGGCGCGTCCACACTGCAGAAAGTCAAAAGGAGAACACTCTCCCTTCAACTTCCCTTATTCCTCATGGAAGCAGGACCACCCGCAATGACTGGAGTGCCCCTCTCAGTTCGAATTAGCTGTCTTAATTGGACCTGCTAATTCACACCCTGGAAGATCAACAGCAGCAGCTTCGATCTTCTCTGTAGTGTAGACATACCCTCAGAGTCCCCACAATGAGCCTCTGCAGAGGAGGGTAACTGCTGGCTGGAGACTGCTGCTGACCAGAGGGGGAGCGAGATGAGTTAAGGACTTGGGAGATTGCCCAAATCTGCTTTCCTTGTGAAGCTGAGACTGGTCTTCACCCCAGCTCTTCAGCACAGCCCTCTCTGCTTCCCTTGTGCAGTGAGGGAGTGAGGCAGGCAGGCAGGTCCTGGCAGCTGAGACTGCTTTACTGCTGCAGTGACAGACCCACAGGGAGTGACAGACCCACAGGGAGTAGAAGCCTCACCTTGCTCACCTGAGAGAAGGTGGAAAGTGAGGGGTTCCCAGTTCTGTTTCCCATTAAGTTCTGGGCATCCTTTAGCCCTCCCCCCACCTCAATCCATACCAGATGTGCCCAATGAGTACCAGGCACCAGCAGCCCCCCACCAGCTTAACTCACATAAATACCAGGGACCCCTCACCCTGCCTGCTGTGCCTGGTGAATTCTGACCCCACTCACTACACTGCCCCACATCCTGGGAATGTCTCACTCCTCCTGGCTCTTCATTTTAGGTTTTTTAACCTATTTTCACCCATTTACAATAATTTTTTAAAATGAAAACAGATACATTCCTAGAAAATCAAAATAAAAGCAAAAAAACAAAAAACAAACAAAAAAAACCCCTAAAGCCAAAGGCCTTACATATCATCACCTGCACATGGAATATTAAACACAGCACGAATGTTCCTTGTGCCACTGGGTGTAACCAGAGCTTCGGTTTCTACTGCCAGCAGTGGCTGGTTTATATTATCTGCAAGGAAGCCAATTAAGGAACAATGAGGATTTGTAGCCAGTAGGACATGAGACATGCTGAGGAGGCTAATTCAAATTCCTTTCTGAAAGCCTCGAACTTGCACAGAGAGAGAGAGAGAGAGAGACATGTATCTGTCCTGGTGCAGCAGCACAATCTAATGGTTCAAACATGAAGCTTCGAGGCAGGAAAGCAAGATTTTATTCTCGGCTCAGCCACAGAATTTCTGGGTATCCTTGACCAATGTTAGGCTTTTGGGACAGAGTTTCAAGGATAGGCACCTGATAAGATCTTCCAAGGGACCTAAGCAGCTAAGTCCTGCTAGGTGCTATCAGCATCTTTAGGCATCTGAATACTTTTGAAACATTGGCCCTTTGTGCCTCAGTTTCTGCATCTGTAAATTTGGAAAACTAAAATTAACCTCCCAAAATGGACTACTATAAAACTTAATTTGGGGATGTTTGTAAAGCACCTTAAGATGCTTATATGGAAGGTAATTTATGGGTGCATATTGTATTTGCAGATTTTTATTCCATTAGTAGCATCATTCTGTAGCAACATTAGTAGGATACAAAACAGTTCTGGCACCTTTAAGAAGAGATCTATGTATGTATCTGTGTGCTAAGTAAAAAAAAAAATCTGAAGTCCTTGGATTGACAGGAAAAGCATACTTCTGAACTGGGTATCTGCACAAATGGGCTAATGTGGGGAAGTTATACTTTATTTAAAAAAAGACAATACAATACAATAATACAACAGAAAGAAATTCTTGTTAAATTCTTGTGAATGGAACTGGTTCCCTATTCTGCCCACTGGAAATGCTGATCTGGCAGCGAGTGTTTAGGCATAACAAGAACCATAATAGGCATGCAACTCTTGTGCTTTCTATATTTGTAATGGTCTGGCCTGTTGGGAGGCAGCTGCATTAGCAGCCACATGTTATGTCTTATGATCTGCTCTCTGATAATAAGCATAAAAGGATGGTGACGTTAAGAACTGGCAGCAGTCCTTTTTGGAGCATGGAGGGGGAAAGGGCAATAGTTTAATGAACTTTTGAAGAATTTGTGCCTTCTCAGGAAACTCTGGCCATGAAACCTTATTGAAACAATTCGAGTCCTATCCATCTATAATCCAGAGTGAATATTTTGTAGCTGAATGCCAGATCCTGAAATTAAAACCCTAACGTGAGGCCCATGCAGGTATAAAAGGGATCTATGCTATGACTGGTGTCTGTAGGGTGGAGGAGGAGTGGGGGTGGGGGAAGAGGTGCAAGGAACACCACCCAGAGGGGCAGGGAGGTATATGTGGGGGGCATCCCATTTAGCAACTAAAATTTTGGCAGGGGAACAGAGGGACAGTGCATCTCCTGAATGCTACCACAAGTCATCTCTGATACTATGGTTTCATCTGGTATCAATTGAGAATTCTTTCAGAATTTTCAGAATTACTCTGGACTAAAGAGATTAAAGGACAGAATTGGCCACTGGCAGCTTTTCTAAATAGTCACAGCAGTACCATAATAGCCCAGATTTTACAAAGAAAGTGAAAAATAGGGCATGTGCTTCCCAAAAATAACCTCTCCTCTTTTCCACTCCACCAAAAAATTGAAAAATTTCAATCAGAGCTATAATTCACTGAAAATAGTTGGGGACCCCCCAGCACACACACACAAAAAGCTGTATCATAATGGTTTCCCATTCCCCCCCCCCAAAAAATGCATCTAATTTTTTTAAAAATCCAACCAGTTCTACTTTGAAGATTCAAATGATCTTCAAAGTCTTTAAACACTCTTGCTGCAAGCAAACATTTTAAAACTAAATACTTCTCCTTTACTTCCCCAAATTAAAATCCTCCAAAGTATTAGATGGGCTAATTTGTGTCTCAGATAATTTAGCTGATCTATGCGTAGCATTTACCAACTCCCAAATGTATCAACAGTAAGCCTTCCCCACTGCTCTCTTACCATCTTTTGAGAGCCTTTGGTGTGTTTCAATGCATTAGATTAATTCTCTATATTAAACTGTAAAAAAGCAGGAAAGATACATGGAATTGGCTATTTAATAATAATTAGCTAGGTAAACACTGACTCGTTATCCTCCAGTCATCTCTTACAAGGCAGGTCCTTACATTTTAGTTTAATTTTTCCATTACTTTAGCAAAAGGCTAACTGAATATTTAGGTAGCTTAAGTCAAAACTAAACCCAAAATACCCAGTGGAGGAAATGTCCAAATTAAAAGGATTGAATATTACCTGGCCCATGTTCACTTCCCATCATTGCTATCTTATAGCCACAGACCCTTCTCTAGAGTGTGTTGGCAGCTGAAATAGGTGTCAGAGATTATCTGTTAAACAGAAGGTAGACACGTTGACACAACAGGGCATAAAAGCTGTTCGTGATAATACATTCATCAAGAGACAGATGGGTATTACGTGTTTCTCTCCCTCTATCTTTCACTCTGTCTCTCAAGGTGCAAACAAAGAAGCAGTCTACAAGGACCAAGAAACTATGGGCTTCTGGCAAGATGTCTGGAATTCCAGGTTAGATTGAAAATGGAAATGGGTTGGCTGATCTCATCCATTCAGTCCACACTGCAGAACTACTCCTTTGCGTGACTGGTAATGTGAGCTCCAGGATCAGCATGCACTAGAACAGAGGTGTCCAAACTTTTTTCAAAAAGGGCCAGATTTGAAGAAGTGAACATGCGTGAGGGCCGTCCCTGCACTCTCAGCCCCAAGGCGGAGGGCCCGCGGGGTCGGAGGTGGGCGGAGAGCGCAGGGCACGCCGGCCTCACGGCGGCCCGGGGGCAGGGCGAACCCACAGCCGAGCGGGGGAGCGGGGCTGCGGATGTGCCCTACAGGGCGGGCTCTAGGACCGCGGAGGCCATGGGCGGCAGCGGCGGCGGCGCGGCCGGAAGCGGCGGGCTGGGCGCGCCAGTTCAAAAAAGCGCCGGGGAGCCAGGAGAGGGGGAGGAAGCGGGGGCCGTATTAAACCGGAACATGGGCTGCAATTGGCCCGCAGGCCGGACTTTGGACATGCCTGCACTAGAATGTTTGTACATCAGAACCGGGCAGCACTTGCAGAGCAGTTTCAGGAAAGTTTGCCGAGCATCTGCCCATGCTACAGGCTTATTCCTGAAAGGTCGTGCATGATGCACAACAAGGCTGTAGAATAGTAATAGAGATAGCCGTGTTAGTCTGCATCTCTATTCCTGTCTTTTGTTCCAACAAAGTTGTAGGCAGTGTGTGCTCAGAAAGTTCAGAGCTAAGCATCAGGCCTCCATACTTAAAGGTCCCAAGGCTCCCAAGTGCTTCCTTCCTTTCCTCTCAAGAGTGCAAGATAAAAATCAACAAGATGGGGTCTAGCCATTGCTCTTAGACCTTGGTAGGAGCAGCTTTTAATAACCATGCAGCAGCATGGTCACCGATGCAGGAACCGAGTTCCCTGAACTCCATGCCCTGCTCGCACTATCTACCTTGCACTTTTCCAAGCAACATGCCGCACCTGCGCTGGACAGGCTCAAGTCCTGGGGCTGATGCCATTGCAATGGTTTGTGTTCCATTTTCATTAACAGTTCACTAGTCTCTCATTTCCAGCAACTTCTCTCAGTCTTCTGCTTCATGCACATCGAAAGTGGAACATGAGAATGATCTCAAAAAGTGGAAGGCTCCACTGTGAGCCGATGTGGCTGCTGTGTGCCAGTGCCCCGTGGCTGTAGAGGAAGAGCTGGATTTCAGATTCAGTAGCTGCAGTTGCAATGAACATCATTGCACTGAAATAAGACATGTTACTGTGCAGTTAGAGCATGAAACTGCCCTAGGGCAGCTGCTGCTCCTCAGCTCTTGTGTGGTTAAATCTCAGATCCTTTTGTTAGTCCCTGGGCAGCAATAGTGACACAGGTTTGGTAGCCTTGTGTTGCTAATAGGGGCCATATGGTGTTTGGCCACAGTGCAGGCTTAGAAAGGAATTATGGGGTGTCAAGCAGCATCATTAGCTTTGTATCTTGTGCAGGAACCACACATCATCACAATTCCTTTTCAAAGAGACAATCCGGACGCACCCCTTAGGCCAGAACATGCTAAATAAACTGGCCTAAAGCCAAGTATAAGGAAGCTGGTTCTGTGCAAGCTCCCTGACTAGGAACCGCTTTCCCTACGTGAGAGGTTGCACCCCATATTCTTTATGGAAATATGCTTAGGAATAGGAATAGGACATAACTCAAATATGTTTTATGCAAAATACTGCATGTGACATACCATTTAAAAAGGTATGATCTGTGGAATGTGTATATTCTGTTTGTGTACATGCATCATTCCTGTATCTGATGTTAGAATTATAAAGTATAAACCTGTTTACCAATCTAGATGTGCTAAGGGAGAACCATTAGTAGTGCTCAAGCAATTTAATGGCCCAGTACTTGGGACAATGATCTATGAGTAGTCTTATCTTTCCTGTAAGCCTGGACTATAGTTAGTCCTGCCAAGATGTGACCAGGTCACCTGATGCTGGAACCCATCTTGGATAGTGTACTTTTCCACTGAAGGTGAGAAAAGTTTGAACTGAATACAAAGGATTCCCAACTTGAGCAAAATCTATTTATAGGCAGGAAACAAAATACGTTGGGCAGCTGCCAGACTCCAGGACCCCCCTCTTTACCATCTATGATGTCTGCTGCAACCACCTCAAACTGAACAGTAAGAAATACCAGGCCCAAGTTAGGAGGCTCCCCAGCTTGTGAGAAAAGATTATTAGAACTACTGTTAGGGTAAGAAATTGCATGTAACAAGTTGCTTTGAGTATTAGGCTTAACTGTTTTATTTTGCTTAGTAACTTACTTTGATCTGTCTGCTATTACTTGCAGCCACTTAAATCCTACTTTTTATACTTAATAAAATCACTTTTGTTTATTAATAAATCCAGTGTAAATAATTGTTACCTGGTTGGGGGGGACAGCTGTTCATATATTTTTTCATTGATAAAGGGGGCAAACAATTTATGAACTTACTCTGTATAAAACTTTGTACAGAGTAAGATGGATTTATCTGGGGTTCTGGTTCCATTGGGGCTGTGCACTTGGGTGCTGTGTCAAGTCCCTTTGACTGAGCCTTCCCAGAGCTGAGGTGATCTCAGTGTCTGTGTTGCTCTGCCGTGTGCTGTGACCCCAACTCTGTGCCTAACACTGGAGGAGACTGGAGGGTCTGGTTCAGCAGGATAGGGTGCTAGGGTACCCCAAATGGCAAGTAGGAGGGCTCTGTGTACTTCAGCACATCAGGTGACAGTCTCAAAGGGAACCTCTGTGACTGAACCCATTCCACTGTGCACCTCTGTTCTCATCTGCAACACCCACACCTAAACTAATTCTGGGCTTTTCTCCAGCAGAGAATAATGCTGTGTTGCAGTTGGTTAGAAGCATAAATGCCTTCCAAAAAGTGGAGTTCATCTCAGGTTTCTGGAGATGAAAGACCTGTATTTTAATCTCCTCCAGCAACTAACCAAATCATTATCAACTTATGCTGCATTTCCTTAGCAGAGCTACAGTTTCTAATCCCTCAAATACTTTATCAAATGGATGTGACCCTCGTAGGTCACTTTGTGGGGAGGAATGGGCAGAAGGCCAACAATCTGATAATATGCAGCAGCCTAAGGGGGCTCAAGGACAGCATTTCCACTTAGCCGTGCCATTTGGAAAAACCTAAGGGAATGGTACAATCCTGTGAACATTCTTCACTGCCTGTAATGTTAAAATCTGGAGATGCGATCAAGGTGTAAAAATCAGGTCTGGCTTTTGAACCTCCCAGATTTCAAAGGTGAAATCCCAACTCTTTCTATATCAATGGGAAAAAGCTCATTGTTTTCTCCAGGGCCCGGATTTCACACCACAAATAGTCAGACCTGTGGTTTGAATATCCTCATTATAAATATAGAGACCATTTTCAAAATTTGTATCCCGAATCTGACCTGGGTTCTGATTGCAAACATCACCTATGTTTGAAGTAATAAGAACTGGAGTTTCATTCCTGGTGCATCTCTACTAAAATAACAGTCAAAATGATTTTGTTGCATCTGTTTTGTTGTGTGCTCCACGCTCTTTGGCTAAGTGCAAGGAGGTGGCGTTTTTTCATTGCAGCTTCATCCTAATGGTGAATTCTCTATCACTAGAAATTTGGAGTGACCAGATAGCAAGGGTGAAAAATTGGAATGAGAGATGGGGGGGAGGTTAATAGGCACATCTATCAGACAAAGCCCCGAATATTGTCACTGTTATAAAATTGGAACATCTGGTCATCATAAGCAAGCCCAGGAAAGGGGCAGAAGGCAGGCACCAATGTATCATAAAATGCACTTTATCTAAAGAAAACTGTTTTTTGCCTTCCTATTTTGGTTGAAGTGAATCTATTTAGTGTTAATGTTTGCTAGGAGCTAATCTGCCTTCTTGCATAGCTGTAACCTAGTATGCATGTTCGGTTGATCTAGCCAAGAGGCAGATCAGAGGAAGCTTTCTATGTACATTGCTCCTGGAGCTGCTGTTGACAATAAGACATGTCCTAGATATCAGAACAAATTATCTGTGGACACAGTCATGAATTTTATTGACAAATTACAAGGCATTCAAGTTGCTTATGTCTGAATGCACTGCACACACTCCTAAGAAGTCTCTCTGATGGATCACCATGCTCCCTCATTTTCCGCTTTCTCGCCATCCAAAAGACCCTTGTATTGGCTACCTATACCTCTAGATGAGGAAGGTGGGATGATTCTAAATTTGCCACTATTGAGGCTGGCCGAAATTTCTCATCACCCTACAGTTCAAGGTACTCCCTCCACATGCTCCCAGACCCTACCAACCTGGAAGTTTGGGACTGAGATTAGGATCTAAATTTGGTTTATTTTCATGGCAGCACATGATTAATAATAATACTTTGCTTTTATAGAGTACCCTCTCAAAGCACATAGCAAACATTAACAGATTAAGTTCCATAACGTCCCTTTAAGGGAGATAATTGTTCTCCTGAGTTAGAGGGAATCTAAGAGACAGAGAACAAGACAAGAACAAATTGAGTCAAACCAACTTAATAGCTTTCTTTGACAGGTTAACAAGCCTTGTACATGGGGGAGAAACAGTAGATGTGGCATATTTTGACTTTAGTAAGGCTTTTAATACTGTCTCGCATGTGCTCCTCATAAACAAACTAGGAAATACCACCTAGATGGTACTGCTATGAGGTGGGTGCATAATTGGTTAGATAACCATTCTCAGAGAGTTGTTTTCAGTGGTTCATAGTAAAGCTGGAAGGGCATATCAAGTGGGGTCCCTCAGGGATTGGCCTTGGCTCTGGGTCTGTTCAATATCTTTATCAACGAATTAGATAACGGCATAGCGTGTATATTTATAAAGTTTGCGGATTATACCGATCTGGGATGGGGTGCAAGTACTTTGGAGGATAGGATTAAAATTCATATGATCTGGACAAACTGGAGAAATGGTCTGAAGTAAATAGGATAGAACTGAATAAGGACAAATGCAAAGTACTCCACTTAGGAGGGAACTTCACACATACAAAATGGGAAATGTTGGAAGGAGTACAGGAGGCCCCCGACTTGCGACCGCCCGAGTTCCGACCCCCCCCCCCCACTTACAACCATTTTTGTAAGTGCAGAAGGGTCCGAAAACCCCCGACTGACGTCCTCGGCCCTGCCTTTACGACGGCACATGGCACCTATCGTAAATGGGGGCTTGAGCTACGACACCCCGACTTGCAACATTTTCCCGGGAACCAATCGTGTCGCAAGCTGGGGGCCTCCAGTACTGCAGAAAGGGATCTGGGCATCCTTTAGTGAACCACAAACTAAATATGAGCCAACAAATATAACAATGATGAAAAAAAAAAGCAAACATCATTCTGGGTTATATTAATAGGAGTGTTGTAATTCTCTTGCTCTACCCCTTGCTGATGAGGTCTCAGCTGGAGTATTGTGCCCAGTTCTGGTGCCACATTTCAAGAAAGACGTGGACAAATTGGAGAAAGTCTAGAGTTAAAAACAGTAAAAATGACTAACGATCTAGAAAACTAACGATCTAGAAAAGTTCGAAAAAACTGGGCATGTTTAGTCTGGGGAAAAGAAGATAGAGTGGGTATGTGGTAACAGGTTGCAAATACATAAAAGATTGTTACAAGGAGGAGGGAGAAAAAAAAGTATTGTTAACCTCTGTATAGGTATATAAATAGGATAAGCAGCAATGGTCTTAGGGTATGTCTACACTACCCTGCTAGTTCGAACTAGCGGGGGTAATGTAGTCATCCGCAGTTGCAAATGAAGCCCGGGATTTGAATTTCCCGGGCTTCATTTGCATGAAGCCGGCCGGCGCCATTTTTAAATGCCGGCTAGTTCGAACCCCGTGCTGTGCGGCTACACGCGGCACGGAGTAGCTAGTTCGGATTAGGCTTCTAATCCGAACTAGCTGTACACCTCGTGGAAGGCCTAATCCGAACTAGCTACTCCGTGCCAGGTGTAGCCGCGCGGCACGGGGTTCGAACTAGCCGGCATTTAAAAATGGCGCCGGCCGGCTTCATGCAAATGAAGCCCGGGAAATTCAAATCCCGGGCTTCATTTGGAACTGCGGATGACTACATTACCCCCGCTAGTTCGAACTAGCGGGGTAGTGTAGACATACCCTTAAATTGCAAAAGGGAGATTTAGGTTGGATATTAGAAAAAAATCTTCCTAACGGTTAAGCACTGGACTAAATTGCTTAGGGAGCTTGTGATTCCCCAAGTAGCAAGTGGTGCCCTGTTGCTCCCAGCTGTCATGGAAGGCAGAGTCATTCCAGAGTTCCTGGCCAGGCCTTCTAAAACTCCTGGCCACCTTGGGAGGCAGCAGACCGTGCAGTTCTCAGCCATGGACAGAGTGGGTCCCTGGACCTCAGAGCCCACACAGGTGACAGGGGCCCAGAAGATCCAGGCCAGCCCTTACGGCTGCGCAGCAGCTCCCCCTATTGTCACGGATATATAACATCAAAGGCTTTCGTGAATTTTCCTTTATTGTCTGTGACTTGTCTGTGACTTTTATTAAAGCTAACCATGAGAGAATCTTAGCTTTAGGAAGGCAACCTGCAGATGTAAAAGAAACCTTGGGAGAAGCATATTGCCCCATGTTAAAACCTTCGCTTTCGTTAGTTGGACAAACACATGCCTTTTGCTACTGTTTACATAGAATAGAATTAAATTTGGACTCCAAGTACAAAAGCCTCCATTGTTTCTTAGAAGTAAATCATAGACTCATAGAACTGGAAGAGACATCAAGAGATTATCAAGTCCAGTCCCCTGCCTACAAAACAGCAGGACCATGCACTATCTAGATCATGCCTGTGCAAAATATGGCCCGCAGGCCAGATCCGATCCACCAAGCCACCAGATCCAGCCAACGGATGCTGCAGAGAGCCCCAGACAAGCTCACCCCACCTGCGTGCTATTCAGAAAAGCGGCTGTGGAGCAGTTTTTCTTTAAAAACTGAGAGTCCAGAGGAGATGGGGGAAAGCTTTAGGAGCTGCTGCCGCCTGCAGCACAATCCCCTTGGCTGGTTTCTGGTTTCAATAACAGGCAGCCGCAAAGCACAAAGGACTCCAGAGCACATGACTGTTGCCTGTGCAGGGGCAGGGCAAGTAGCAGCATCCCTCTAAGGTGCGTGGCAGCACAGCTTCACAGGTGATTAATCAGCCCCACACAGTCAGAGGCTCAGGTCTCTGTGCATGGAGCTGATTGGATGGGGCTGATTAATCACTTGTGAAGCTGTGCTTCCGGGCAGCTTAGAGGGAACACTGTCAGGCTGGAAGGCTGATTCAGGAATGGCTGCTGGCTGGTAAGTCTCCTTGCCAGAGCCTGCCTCTGGCACCCCAGCTACTCCTTTCCCCAACCGTCTGCTCCCCACTTCTGCCCCCTACTCCATACACCCAAATCCTCTGCCCCTCTCCTGCACCCATATCGCCTCCCAGATCCAGCACCCAAATCCTCTGTCCCAGATCACAGTCCCCTCCTACCCTAGCTCACAACCCAAATCCCTGCACCCCCTCTTGTACCCCAATGCCTTGCCCTAGGTCACAATCCAATCCCCTGCACCCCAGTTCAGTGCTGCAGGTCACAACTGCCTCCTTCACCCAAACTCCTTCCCTTACCTTAAGCTCCCTCCCTTACCCAACCTCCATCCCAGACTTCACACCTCCTCCATTAATATCATGGAAGAGTGCGGCCCTCTTTCCAAATTCTTGGAGTGCCCCCCCCATCAAAAATTATTGCCCACCCTTAGTCTAGATCATCCCTGATAGATGTATAACCTGCTCTTAAATATCTCCAGAGATGGAGATTCTCCAACCTCCCTAGGTAATTTTTTCCAGTGCTTAACCACCCTGACTGTTAGGAAGATTTTCCTAATGTCCAACCTAAACCTCTCTTGCTACAGTTTAAGCCCATTGCTTCTTGTCCTATCACCAGAGGCCAAGAAGAACAATTTTCCCCCTCTTCCCTGTGACACCCTTTTAAATACCTGAAAACTGCTATCATGGCCCCTCTCAGTCTTCTCTTTCACATATTTAACAAACTCAGTTCCTTCAGCCTTCCCTCACAGCTCATGTTTTCAAGGCCTTTAATCATTTTTGTTGTTCTTCTTTGGCCCTTCTCCAGTTTCTCCACATCTTTCTTGAAATGTGATGCCCAGAACTGGACACAATACTCCAATTGAGATGTAATCAGTGCAGAGCAGAGCGGAGTAATGACTTCTCGTGTCTTGCTCACAACACTCCTGTTAGTGCATCCCAGAACCATGTTTGCTTTTTTTGCAATAGTGTCACACTGTTGACTCATATTTAGCTTGTGGTCCATTATGACCTCTAGATCCCTTTCTGAGGTACTCCTTCCTAGACAGTCACTTCCCATTTTATATGTGTGAAACTGATTATTCCTTTCTAAGTGGAGTACTTTGCATTTGTTCTATTAAACTTCATCCTGTTTGCCTCAGACCATTTCTCCAATTTGTCCAGATCATTTTGAATTATGACCCTATCCTCCAAAGCAGTTGCCACCCCTACCGTAATTTCTGGAATCTCCAGACTTCCTCTCTAAGAATTACATGAGTAATCAGTATTGGTCTCCCTTCACACATCTGCTTTCAGAGTATTCTACTGACCATCTTCACAGAACTCCTCCGAAACATTCCCAGAAGTTACAAACCAAAAATCCAGATCCAAAAAGCTCTTAAATCTGGATCCCTATTCCCTAGTCCTAGCCCACTGGTAGCAACATACAAGCTAGCATGCCTCAGAAATGCTCCAGGCTAACAGTAGTTGCTGCGTCACTAATAAGCATGAAATGAGATACGTTAAAGTGCTCAGCTAATAAAGTTTTCATCGGTATCATTGAATTAAAGGCTAATGGCATTTTATCTTCCATTTATTACATACAAAATGTAATAAAAGATGAAGCCAGAAAGAATCAGAGGCTCAGTTTTAATGAACTTTATTTTCCATATTATCTAGGCCTGTTAGGTTGCAGGAAGTGGACTGGCGGTCTCAGAAAAATTGGCTCACATAGTGGATTTCTGGGGCTTACTATCTCTGCAGACACCCTGAAATACACCCAGTGTATTTCAACAGACCTGAACCAAACCCCTTATTCCAAGCTCTTCAGGAATGTGGCGGAACTCAAATATGCATTTGTATCCAGATCCACATTTTGTGGCTCATTCCTACCTCTCTAGTGGGCTGAACCAGTAATTGCAATAGCTTGGCACATCAGGAGGGGGAAGCAACCTGCAATCTGTATATTAAGGCCTTGTCTGCAGTAGGGAAATGTTCCCTTTTCCTATATTAGCAATGGTAGTATAGGCTGGGTCCACAGCACTGGCAGCTGTTTCCAGCACTGTTGATTAGACCTGCTCAGAGCCAGATTAAGTGGCAGGGGGAAAGTGGGGGGAATGTCAATGGCCGCTAGCCACAAACCTACGGTAGGATTTCAAAAGGTGCTGAGCAGCCACTCTGAGGAAATCAGCTGCCTTTAAGGTGTCCTGTGATGGACATCCAAAATCATCGGTCACTTTTGAAAATCTTGTCTGGGAACTTTTGTATTGCAGTCCAGTAGGACAGATCACACAGGTCACTGGAAAGTGGAGGAATGAGGGTTAGACAAGAACAAAGCAGACCATCCCCCTGGCTTTGGGGAATAATTTGCAGGGAGTTGGCAGCTGTCCATAGTGCAGGGGGCGGAAACCTGAAATCCCTTCACATTTATAGAAACCACATCTTGGCCCCTCCCAGACAGTTCCACTAGCTCCCAGGATGAGTTTCAGTGTGTGCAGCTTAAGAGGATAAGGATGGATCACAAGCATTTCTCTCTTTTCCTACTCCTCTCCCTGCGCGTTCTGCTCAGATAACACAGGCCTCCTCCCTGTCCCCCATTACTGGTGTGAGAGCCTTCTCCTGTGCAGCATCTGCTGTCTGGGGCTGCTTTGCTATGCCTGTTTCCTGCACCCAACTCCTCCTGAGCAAAGCAGGCAAGACTGGAACTGCTGTTTGAAACAAAACGAAGAACCTGACATCCCTTTCCCAGCCACAGTTTCATTGAAATATTTAATCTCCTGCATCTATATTTGATGTCAGAACCCAGCCTTTCCCCAGGGATTGTTCAGTGCTGATCTTTAAACTGCTACTTTTTTATGACTCCCAGCCCAGAGAGAACAGTATCAGTGACAGCAGCAGAGAACAAACAGCAGGGGGCGCTCTGATATAAGAGGGGGGCTTGCTTGGTAGATTTTTGACTTCTTGCCAAATAGCTCAGAGGCTCTAATAATAAAGAGCAGCAGAAGATAAACACTGTGTGGGCAAGAGTCTCAGCTGGTGTAAATCAGCACAGATCCACAAATTTCACTGGAGCGACACCAATTTACACCCACAGAGGTTCTGGCCCTCTACTGCGTGCAATGACCAGAGTTTAAAGTTATATGGAGAAACTCCAAGAAATGGTATTTCTAAAGCTAAAATCCAGCGGAGATAGAGCCAGAACCTAAATTCCCTATGTAGTTTTTATAAAGTAAAAGGGGGTTGGGGGGAGGGTGTTGCCTGAGTAGTGACTGGAGTAAGAACAGTGTAAGAATATCAGGCTTTGACACATAGTCTTTAACACATACACACACCATGCTGCATGATATGCTTTGACTTTCCTCTGCCACAAAAATGTTAACTATGCCACCCAGTACATTCCATAAGAGAACAATATTTATATTTGATCTCTGGGATGGTTTAACTCCATAAGTTACATAAGACAGTCATTCCCCAAACAGTAATGGAAATAGACAGTGCTTGCCATGGGTTATTTTTGCATCAGGCATTCTTTGGCAGATACTTATGGGAAACAATATGGCAGGGGAATGGCATGAGACTTCCCTTGTGCGCTGGCCAGGACAGCAGCCCAGCAGAAGAACAGCACAGCGCATTCTCTCTTTTTTTGGAACTTCTATGGAGCTCGTGACTCATCTTGTCCCTTTAGGCACCTAGAAGGAATCAAGCTTCAGGAAAGAAGATTTGCTAATAAAGCCGCATAGCAATGTCAATAAGAATTGCCTTTGCGGTTATCGCCACTCCATTCACACACCAACAAGCTGTCGTAGTCACAATGTTACCAAAATGGGAAATGGAATTTATTTAAACTCCCGTGTGCATTGTTCCCCCGCCTCACACGTGTGCACTTATTTTTCCCTTATCTACCTGGGAGCAGCATCCCTCTAGAAAAGCAGCATCCCTCTAGAAGCCCAACTTTTATTTTCGCGGACCACTTGAAAGTGGTGAGGGTATGAGTGGCCCAATGAATGATCTTTCCAAATGTTGTTTGTTCCGTTAGCTACTTACTATAAAGCACTTTAGGTAGAAGTGCTATAAAAGCCCGTAATTATTGATGCTTTTTTGTTCTATGAATAAAAGCACACAACTCATATTTTAATATCTGTAGGGGTCTCTCCCCTCCCACAGCAGAGCTGAGGCTAGGAAGGAGGGCTGCCTCTCCTCAGCAGCTGCAGCCCTGGGTCTGGGGACAGTCACCCCTTTCTCTGGGTGCTGCAGTCCTGCACATCATAAATTCTGCCCACCCCCCCTTCTCACTCCACTCCCCCCTACCTCCTATTCCTGCAAGGACACCACTTCACCTTACATGTGAAGGTCCAGGCACATAATTAATGGAGCCATGCTTGTAAATCATTAATTATGGGGCAACCCTTCATTATCTTGAGTGCAGCAGCCTGGATAAGCACTTGAGAGGAACTATGCACAGACCATCTGAATGGACCTCACAGACAATTGTGGTCCATGGACAGCAGTTTGAGAACCTTTGCCAAAAAGAAAGAAGCAGTGAGCTGGGAATCAAACTCCCAAGCTCAAATCTTGACTCTGGTCGCGAATCACTGTGTCTCCTTGGTTAGTCACCTCACCTCTTTATGTTAGTTTCACTATCTGCAGAAGAAGGGATAAAGATACTTACCTCCCACTTACAAGGATTAATTAGTTAATGTTTATACAGCACTCTGAAGATGTACAATGCTCAGCATTATTATCATAGTTACACAGCTTGTTCAGGTCTAGCTATGAGACACTGTTCACAGGTTCTGTAGAGAGGAGAATGAGCTGCAAAATTTGGATCTGCATCTGAATTTCCTCCAAATTCAGGGAGGATTTTTGATCCAGGGGTTTGGTAGTAGACTTGTTTGAATCCAGGTTTTGGATTGAGGCTCATCAGTAATAGATCCTGGAGAAAATATTGGCTTTTCATTGCTCACCTCATTTTAGGGGACTCTCCATCATTAGGGAGCCTCCCTGGGGAAGCTGAGTATAAAGAACTTGGTGAACTTCACAGGATCCATTCGGAATCTTTTAGGAATGCATGAAAGAAAAGCTGAAATCCTGAAAGGTATTGAACCACTTACCCTGCTGTGAGGTGCTCAGCATGGTTAACTCCAGCTGAAGCCAAGAGGAGTTGAGGATGTGGAGCTGTAGGTTTGGGCCTCAAGTGCCTAGATACACTGAACAGCTTCTGTCATGTGCTTGGATTCCATTCCTGAATGATGCAGAATGCCCCCTGGAAGACTTGACTTCAACAGAACCTGGGGTGCTCAGCAACTTGGACCCAGGAACTTGACCCTGTCTGAGCCACAAGGAGCTCTCTGCCATCATCTTTCTTTCCAGATTTTATTGGATAAATCAGGGGTTGGCAATGGACATTATATGCATCTTATGTATAAAATGACTAGGAGCTAGGTTGCATGATCATGAAGAAGTAGGTCTGTATGCAAGCCAGGTGGGAATGGGTTAGTGCAGGCATGCTCAGACTTCATTGCACTGCGACTCCCATCTGATAACCAAAATTACTGCGTGACCCCAGGGAGGGGACTGGAGCCTGAGCCTGCCCAAGCCCCATTGCTTTGGGTGGAAGGGGGCAAAGCCTATGGGGTTCGGTCCCAAGTAGGGCCTGTAACCTGAGCCTCAGCCTACAGGGCTGAAGCTCTCAGGCTTCACCTTGGCCAAAGACAGTGGGGCTTGGTACTTTGACCTTTGACAGTGGGGGCTTGGGCCTGGCCCCCAATAACTTTCACACCAGCACTGGTGACCCCATTAAAATGGGATCATGACCCACTTTGGGGTTCTGACCCACAGTTTGAGAACTGCCCTGTTAGCTGGAGTCTGAGCACCCCAGGAACCATCTGCATCACTTTTACATCAATGCTGAAAAGAATGGAGCAGATCATAGCCTGGGACTTTGTCCCCTTAAGATGTAGGACAAGCCTCCATGTGTGTTGCATGTGTGGCCCAATCTGTTAGCAGAGCAAGAACCGCAAGTGCTGCAGGAGATGAGCTGCACTTCACAGCCCTCCACCTGCCAAGAGGAGCAGGTAGAGTATGAAACGGGATGCACAGAGAAGATGGGCCAAATCAGAAATAACCCATCCTGTGCCATGGGCCCCACATTCCTGAGGATCTTTTCCCAGGCGTCCGATATCAGAAGCAGCACATGTTACCACCATTCATCAGTTGATGAGCACAGATTGCAGTCTGGCGTTTTCCCATCTCTGACATAACTGTGGGGCTCTGGGGAATTTCCCCTGACCTGTATTGTTTTACAATCAGCAACCCCCTCTGTTCTTGCAGAAGATGCTAGGAGTGAAAACACTCTAGGTGTCAGAGATGAACAGGAGAAAAAAAAGAGTGAAATATATTCACATTTCTTAATTGGGTATCCCAGCTGAACGTCTTGTTCCCTGTTCCCTTTCTGCCATTTAATCCAGGCTTTTTGCCAGTGATCAAAGAGTGCTGCAGAACAGACTGCACCCGAGTGTACCCAAATACTTTTGCAAAGCCCTCGCTTTCCGAATTCAACACCCTCCTGAGCTACTGCTTTCATGCCATCAATAGGGTCTTACGGGTGCTATCAAGTGCTAAGAAATCCTTTGCTGCTATCAGAAGCTACAATAAAGCTCACTGCTTCCCTCGCTCTTGCCTTTATCCAGAGTGCACATTTTATTTAGTTGGCTCTCTTCTCCGATTTCAGATGTAGAATCCCCTCTCCCCCCCTTTCTGGAGTCTAATGTCCTTCCCAGGGTCATGCTGTTGTTTGAGTTGCTCTTGTTTCCTCTTTAAAGTCAAGCTGTCCAACCTTCTCCTCTCCCCCCACCCCCCAATGCATTTCCCCATGCTCCTTCTTTTCTCTCTTCCCTCTCAATTCATCAAGTTTCTGTAATCTTGTGGACAGCTCCCTGCTTAGGCCTTTCCCCAACCTCTGCCTCTCTGCCTCACTTCTGGTCACAAAGATAACTAGATTACCTGGATGCCAGTGTTCAGAGTAAATGTGAAGGCAACAGATGTTACCATAGCCTGGAACCTGCGGCTGCTCAGTGATCCTGTTTACATTGGCCTGCTCTATCACCTGTGCTTTGGGTTTTGTAGGAAAATAAAGACCTAATTTTCAGAAATGCATGTGGAGAAAGCTGCACACACTATTGTATCTCTAGTGTGTGCACACAGTTAGGGCATGTCTGCACTAGGAAATTATTTTGAAATATCTTATTTTGAAATAATAACTCCTGAAATAACTCTTTTGAAATAGCGTGTCCACACTACAGGGAAGCCTCAAAATTAGTCTGAGGCAGGCTCCCTTAATGTGGACGCACTACCCTGCTGTAGAGTGCCAGGTATTACTGGGGAGTAGTTAGTTCGAATTACTCTGGGAAGTAGTTATTTTGAAATGGCAGCAGTGAAGAGTCCACACTACTACTATGTGGAAACAACTATTTCAAAATAAGCATTATTCCTCATGGAAAGCAGGAGTTATTATTCTGAAACAATCAGCCTTTTATTTTGAAATAACAGGCTTGGGAGTGTGAACACTCCGTTTGTTATTTCGAAATAAGGAGATTTATTTCAAAATAATTCCCTAGTCTCGACCAGGTCTTAAAGTGAAGAGAAAACTGGGCATCTGTGCAGGTCAACATATTGGTCAGTGCATAATTCCATGCACAATTTCAGTCACTGAATAGGCAGAGCGCCAGTGGGCCGTTGGCATTAACTTCAGTGGAGCTAGGCCAATTTAGTCCAGCTCAGGATCTCCCCCAAAATTCTACCTGCATTGGAAAATTATGTCCTAAATACATTTAGAATAAATAAATTATACACCAAGAAATAAATTGGCAGGTTATAGTTCATACCCTTAAGTGTCTATCCAGACACATGCTACTTGTGAGCCACAATAGTTAAGGAGCTATTGACTTCCGAGTCCTGACATCAGAAAGCTATTGGCTGACTAGCGACGGGCTTAGAGGAAGCCATATCACTCCATGACCCTCACTATCCAAGCTCAGACTTGTATTAAGTGCTCCGGTGCTGACACCAATGGAGATGCACACAAATCTATAGCAGGGCAAGACGTGGTCCAGGAGTCTCTGTGGAAGGCAAATGGTAGATACCTACATTGAAATTCTGCCAGAGCACTAGTTTCAACACCTCAGTTCCACCAGGATTCAGTGGTCTCTGCAAAGCTCAACCCCAATCAGAGGGCAGTGCAGAGCCATGGCACTCCAGCAGGAAGTATTTTACTTCAGGATCCAAAGTGCCCTTGAGAGCTCTGGCATAGCTTAGGTCAGAGTGGATTCTGCCTCACCTTTAGAGGGCATATACAACGCACTCCCCTCTTCATCCAATACTAGATCTGATGACTGGCATGGAAGTGACAGCAAGGCCATGGCTAAGGTAGGGCCTCCTTTAAGGAGACTAGTAGGCATTAATTAGTTACATTTTGTCAAGCACTGTTGTACTGGAGTCACACGTACATGTATGGGTGGGTGGGGAGAAGGAAGCGTTTTTTCTTGCTCCCTTTCAGCCATATAGAAGCCTGACAATCTGGCCTGCAATGTCAGCAATTGTTTATTGCTTATACTGCAAAGCAACACAAATGGTCCAGTTACACACACAAAAAGAGTAAATAATAGACTACAATCTAGAGGCTGTTTTGGAAGCGATTCCTTCTCTCCATCACCATAGGAAATTTGATGCCCTCCAAAGACTACAAAACTCACTTTGTTAATTCCTAGCTTTTGCATGGGATGAGAGGATCATGTTTCTAATAAAGTCAACCGAATTGTGATTTTTTTCCGCGTAATTCATTCTTTCCCCATAGCAGTCCCAGAGGAGAATCCATTGCAATTCAGGCATAAGCCTCTTTATTCTTCCCCTCCTTCCACTCCCCCCAATACTCCCTCTTAAAATTAAACTTCTTGGCAGTGCAACTCCAGCTTCTATCCCTATTGCCTTCTGTTGCAAGACTCTTTTGAAAATCCTGGATTTGCCACCATTAGGGATTAGACCATGCATAGCTGTCCCAGCACAGAGCAGCAAGAACATCATGTTATTTCCATTCTTCTCGCGGCTGTGTTCTCTCACAACCCCACACTGCTTATAGCTTCCACGCCACGTATTCTTCTGTCCGTTGCCATGGTGCAGCCGCTGGTTTGTCATTAATATTGTGGGTAACTTCAGATCCTTGACCTCAAGGCTTTCACTGCTTTTCATGGTGTATTTTCCTCTTGATTGAGTTGCTCTGCATTCCCAAGCAAAGTTAAAACAAAAATAAAATGTGGTTGCTTTTGAATGGGGAAATCTGTTCCACAAAGACACAGAACGGCAAAGGCTGAAGAGCACTGAAGAACAGTAAATGAAGAGAACCCATTCTCTTCAGGCTCACAGGCTATGGGGTATACTTAAAGCTGTGTACACTCTGTTAGTCAAACCAGCATCCCAAAGGAGTTTTCATGAACTCAACCCCTAGCTTGCTTTTGACTCTTTAGTACTAATATTCTGCACTTTCATCTAAGGATCTCAAAAACTCTACAACTATTAATCAATTAGGCTTCATAACACACTTGAGAGCTATGTAAGGTACTACTATTCCCATTTTAGGGATGGGAGAACTGAGGCACAGAAAATGCAAAACGTGCCCATACAAATGATATGTGAAAGCTCTCTCCTTCCAATGGGTGTGTTCAGTCATGATTCGTACATACATATTGGAGGAGTGGCTGGCTGGTAGGGGGTTCTGTGATGAAGACAAACTCTTGCAAAAATGTGTGTGCACCATTTGAACATTTGAGCCTCTGTGCTTACCCAAAGGATTATAGCTAAGCTGCACTTGCGAGGTTTAATTCTGTCCCTGGCTTAACATGGGCAAGCCCTAAAGTCTGTCGTTAGTAACTAAGGGCAGAATTTCGACCTGCAGAACCATTGTTCAGGCAGATAATGTGCATGGCAGAAAGGATCCAGCATGTTCCTCCAATCCCTGGGTGAATTTGCAGCTCCGGTAGCTACTTTAATTTATAATCTTAGAAAATATGATAGACATTTCTTAGAGACAGAAAATACATAATGCCACTTTTAGTTAGGTGTCAAAACACAACTGCCTTTTAATATCAAAAAATTTATTCAGATAAAGATGCTCCATGTGCACGGGGTTTCCCTGAAAACTAACTTGCTAGTTCAAAAGGCCTAACTTGCTGCATTCCTGACTATCAAACCCTCCTACCTTGTAGAAGCACAGTTTACATGGTGGTTTGCCTGCAGGGACACGAAAACCCAGGGAAAAAGCAGAACTTCTTTACCGGGGGGGAAAATAGTATAATCATCTAAATGAAGAAAGTGCATCTATTTGGGGAAAGCACTTTAGAAGCATCAGACAGAATCTGAGCCTACGTTCGTCACCTGTTTCCACACCCACATATCTTGTGCAGGCTAATGGTAGCAGCGATGATGATACCAACTGCCACTTGGTTATTTCTGAATCAATAATACACAAGAATACAGTGTTCCCTGTAAGCTGGGCAAGATTCCAGTGTTGCCCAGCTGATTAGCAGAGTATTCACAGCTAGGTGTTTTGTGTTTCTATTGTTGGTGCACATAAAATATTTATTCTGCACATGGATAGAAAAGATTAGAGAGAACATTTCAAAAAGCAGCAAATGAAGAGCAACTCTCTTAATTTTCTGTTCCTTCATTCTTGAATGTAGCTCAGGAATGGGGAGAGTGGGAAAAGGAAAGCCACCTCTTTGATTTTGGAATCCTTTGCTACCCTGTGAAGTTTCTCACAGCACCTGCAGCAGCTTTAGGGTTACTCTAAATTTCACTTGGTTTCTCATGGCTCCCTACAGGCTCTGGAAGACAGAAGAGAGCTATAGCTTTATGTTGTCTAGCTATGAGCCTTCCCCTCTCCTGAAATGCTGGGAACTCTGAGAGGGGCCAGTGAAGGGCCATTCTGGTATCTCTTCTCGAGCCTCCTTCTACAGGGAGAGTTCACCAGCGGCCATTCCTACCTTTTAGGTTGCCAGAGCAGCAGAAGAGGTTGCAGCACTACTGAGACTGCCCTATATAGTTTGCTCATTCACCAGCCCTGTAGTCCTGGTGGATCAGTCCTATGGGTGTGGCCAGCTCCATCTTTCTAGCTATAACTACTATAGCGGTAGCTCATTACTTGTTATCTTTTATTTAAAAAAAATTACTCCCAGTGGTATCCCTTAGCTAGATGTGCAATAAATAACAATGTCTGCATAGTTGTTTATGGTGTTGTAGCTGTATTGGTCTCAGGCTATGGGAGGGGCAAGGTCTTTTATTGGACCCACTTCTGTTGGTGGAGGTAGAAGCGTTGGAATGACACAGTCATTACCTGACCTATCTTGTGTCTCTTGTGTCTGCATGCACATTCCCATCAGCTGAGCCAATCACAGGCAATGAAAGGACAATGTGTTCTTAGACCCAAACTCAGGCCTCTCCCCATAAGCTGTCTCCTGCAGAATGGCTGAATGGACAGGAGTGGCAATATGCACCCACAGACCAGCAAATCCATAGCGGAAGGCCTTCCAGTAAGAATGTGCTGTCATTGTGCCCAAGACTCACGTATCTAGGGAATGACAGCTGAAGCGACCCATAGAGCTACAATGCCAGATTTGAATGCTAGCAGAGAAGTGGTCTATTAGGTATAGAAGACAGAGAAGGTGAAATTACTCCAAAGTCTGTGGAATTACACTAGGAATTAATCTGGCTCTCCAGAAGATTAGTTTCACCACCCTACTGACTTGATTGGCTGTAAGTAAATGGTAGAAGTTCATGGAACACCAGTTTCATGAAAGTGTCTTACCTACCTGCCAGGTTTGGGTGGGAGCAGTAGCTATTGCCTCTACCAATGTGCAAATATAAATCTGTCCGAGTTTAAATTCCTAGGTTGTATACATTTTTGCTACTTCATCTTCTTCCTGTTTCAGAGTCAGGTGTGGCTTTTAATTGGGCAAGCCTCCAGTTATTGTGAGGAAAATGGGATCAACAAGCCTCAGAATAGAATGCCTCCCTTGGAAACAGTTCATTATCCAGTCTTTCTCCCATGTAGAGAATATGACACTGGAATGGAAATAGTTTAAGCCATTTCATAAACTGGCATTAGTCAAAATAAACAGCAGGCACTGAATGGATTCCTTCAGCGTTGTTGCATGCTTCACTTATTTGCAAATTGACAATACAATGATTTCTTCACTGGCACTTTGCCAGTTTTGTTGGCACCTACTGGAGTTGTGTATCAGTGCGTAAGAGGATTCTGATTATTTCTATCCAGGAGCCATGGCCTAGTTATACAATATGCAGTCAACATACCGTGATACCAGAAACAGCATATCTGGTGGCTAAAGCATGGGGTTAGGAACCAGGAGGTCGGGGTTCCATTCCAAATCTGCTACAGACTTGCTGTCTGACCTTGGGCAATTTGCTAAAGCCTACATTTATAACTATCTGCCAAGTTTGGCTTTCAGGAACAACTAGAATCTGATTTTCCAAGGTGCTAAGCTCTGCAGGTATTTAGCAGCTCTGAAAAAAATCACTCCGTCACACTCTCAGATTGGGTACTCAAATTGAGTGGACCCTTGAACATTTGGGCATTTCTCTCTGCATATCAATTCCTCACGTGTAAAATGAGGATACCAAAAATACTTTCTTACCTCACAGAGAAGCTGGCTGGCTCAATAAACGTCGGTAAAGAGAGATTTCAGATCTTCTGTTGCAAGGCTACAGAAAAGCACAGCCTTCCAACAAAGTGATCTAACGTGTTCTATAAAGCAGAAAATTATACGGCAGTATGGGATGTTTTTACAGGTTATTTTAATAATAGTCTAACAAAAGAATACACTCTTCCACAAAAATGTGTGTGTATGTATAAAGGCTGGCGATATTGAAAGCAGAACCTCAAACTGTAGCTAATGCAAGGTGAATCTTTTACAGTGAAATGCCAAACCACGCAAAACATTCAAATATGGAAAATGAAAACAGCTGAGTTTTGCACAAAACTATTTTTGGGCCCTGCAAATCCTTTGTCAAAGCTTAAAGTGAACATTCTTGCTGTCCCCAGAGAGGGGCAATTATTATTCAACCATGTTTTATGGTTTCCTTCTAGTTTTACCGCACAATCTGTGACAGATGGCCACATGGTATGTCTGAGTTGAATAAAGCCTGGTCACCCTTTGCCAAACCTGTGCACAATATATGGAGCTTAATGAATGTGTCAGTTTCACTTTGAATTATACAACTGAATCTGCAAGTGAAACTCAAGGATTGGATGACCACGTAACTTGATACACAGAGGAAAAAAAATCCCTACAAAACATTCACCTAGTCTAGTTATGGCAAAATATAGCAGTATATCTGGAACTGAATGGACTAGCTTCAGTAATAATTGAAAATATGTGCCACAGCTAGGGCTGGCAACAGGAAAGGAAGTATGGTATGCTGGTTAAGACAAAGGGCTGGGGATCAGCAAACTCGAGTTTTAGTCCTGGCTCTGCTACAGACTGCCTGTATAATCATTTATCTGCGTGCCTCAGTTCCCCATCTGTATAATGGACATAAAACTGGCTCCCTCTTCTTGCTTAGTAGATTGTAAGCTCTGCGGGGGAAGGACCATCTGTGCCAGTGCAGCTCCCAGCCATGGGTTCTCCTCCTCAGTTGGTGCCTCTAAGCTCTGTTGCAATGCAAATAATCTAAACGTTTATTGCACACACCAGAAAAGAGCACAATAAGACAGGATTTCAGTGGAACATAAAAGAATTAAGTGTATTACATAAAATGATCAAACCTTTCTTTTTTCTCTGTCCCACATTATAAAAAGAGAGACACCCTTGATGAAGATGAAAGGTACCAGATTTAACAGAAAAATAAACCTGGAAGAGGAGAAGATCTTTCTGCAGCCTCTTGCCAACCTGTGACAGTCACTGCTGCCCAGCAAAAGAGATAAACTATATTCCACACACCCCAGCGCATTCCTAAAAAAGAATATTGGGGGAATAAATAGTGGAGGTGCTGAGTGTTCCTGTTCTCATTGAAGCCAAAAGGAAATATGAGAGTTCAGTGTGGAGGAGGGGCTATTTGCCATGTGATAGCCGGCATGAGGCAGGGGACACCTCGGCTTGCCTGGAAAAATGACTTCTAAGGACTATCAAAGGAAGGGTGAGAAAAAGATGTGTGTGTAGAGGAATGCAAGGAGGGGAGAGAAGTGGGCTATTTTGGCCATAGAATGGGGAGGGGCTGCATTAAATTAGATCCTACCAAAGTAGAAGCGATTAAGAACTGGCCTCCTCCCCAGACAAAAGAACAGGGCATGATCCTTCATTGAGATGATTGGGTATTATTGGAGATTTTCCCCTGGCTTTAATATTTTGACTGCTCCCATCACTGATCACCATGAAAACAGAACCACCCATGGTCATCTGGATGAACTGAATAAGCCCTGAGTTCTGAGCTAGTTCTAGTAAACACAGCCTGGGACAAACCTTTTATGGTTTTTACCTGTGTCTGACAAGAGACTTGACTTGTGCTGATGCAAAGCACTGAAAAGGGGGAGTCACAATGCAAGGAGGGGAGGGAAGTGGGCTATTTTGGCCAAAGAGTGGGGAGGGGTGCATCAAATTAGATCCTGCCAAAGTAGAAGCGATTAAAAACTTGCCTTTCAAAGTGTCCCCAGAGGAGAAAGTCACTGAATGATGATCATTGGTTACAGGAGGTCAGAGAGTCGAACTGTATAAACCGTTGAATTGTCACAAGTGGGTTCTGGTTCTTGATATGAAACCTGGTAACCGGGAAAGCAAGCCCAGCTGAGAAGTTTGAAAGGCCGAGTTCTACAAGAGTCACATGCTACAGCTGGGGGTGACCTCTGGTAAGCTTTTAGCAATAGGGACTTCTATTGTGCAATGTATGTTGTCTCTGGAATGCTTTTGTCCTAAGAAAAAATATATATTTTGCTACGTGAAGAGTGGCTGGCCACTGGTATGCATAGTCAGAACCCCAGGGGCTGGGCCCTGCTCAGACCAGCTGGGGTAAACACAGCGAGGTGCAGAGAAACTGCAGGCCCAACGCCCTTCCCCATCTGAAGGCAGAGAGATGCAGGACTCTGCTCGAGAGGTGGTGGCTGGCAGCCTGAAATCATGAGTGTCCTTCAGGAAGATCAGGAGGGGGCTCAACGGAGCAGTATCCCTGAAAATCAGATGTACTCTGGGTTTTATGCCAGCATAAATGTATTACCTTTCCCTGGCCCTATCTCCAGGGGACGTTGCTCTTTTCTCTATGCTTTTATTTCAATCTTTTAATTTCTATGCTTTTTATTCTGCTATAAACTGCTTGGCCCTAAATCTAAACCTGTCTGTTATTCCACTTGAGTGGCAACCTATGAAAGGAGGAAATCTGTAACAGGACACCTAACTGCAGGGGTGAGGGCTGCTCTCAGAGCATGACAGCTTTGAAGCAGACAAGAAGCCTTCTGATTTTGTCACATAGGGTTTAAGGGGCGGGGTGGGGGAAGAGGGAAAATCTTGTTGTAAAAGCAGAGGCTTAGGCCCATGCATAGCACCCCCTCCCCCCCAATATCACATCAAGATTAATATTATGTTTCAAAGATCCTCTTAGAAACTACAGAGTGTCTGAATGCTTATACTAAATAATACATTTCGGCTGTGTCTAGACAGATGATTTTGCGGAAAAACTTGCCAGCTGTCTACACTGGCCGTTTGAATTTCCGCAAGAACACTGACAATCTCATGTAAGATCGTCAGTGTTCTTGCGGAAATACTGTGCTGCTCCCGTTCGAGCAAAAGCCCTCTTGCGCAAATCATTTGCGCAAGAGGGCCAGTGTAAACAGCACAGTACTGTTTTCCGCAAAAAGCCCCAATCGTGAAAATGGCGATTGGGGCTTTTTTCCGGAAAAGCGCGTCTAGATTGGCCACGGACGCTTTTCCGCAAAATGTGCTTTTGCGGAAAAGCGTCCTGCTAATCTAGGCGCACTTTTCCGAAAATATTTTTAACGGAAAACTTTTCCGTTAAAAGCATTTCTGGAAAATCATGCCAGTGTAGATGTAGCCTTCCTCTCTCCAACATCTTCCACTGAGAGATCTCAAGATACATTACAACCATTAAGGAAGTAAGCCTCATAGAATCCTGGTGAGATAGGTAAAGGTTGTTGTCCTGTTTTACACATGGGAAACTTGTGGCTCAGGGAAGTTAAGTGACTTCCCCACAATCTTCTGGTATATCTGCACTAAAAGGGTATTCTGAAATAAAGTATTTCAATAACTCCCAAAATAACTATTTTGAAATAGTACGTCCACACTACAGGGAAACCTCAAAATTAGTCCAAGGCAGGCCCCCTTCACTGAGGTAGAGTGTCCACTTTTAGAGCCTCAGGAAACACTGGGAAGTAATTACTTTGAATGGTCCTATGGAAGAGTGATTTCAAAATAGTGGCAGTGGAGAGTCCACACACGTCCTATTTCGACATAGGCATTATTCCTTGTGAAATGAGGGCTTATTATTCTGGAATAAAAAGTCTGTTATTTTGAAATAATTTCAAAATAATGGGGTTGCTGTGTGGACACTCGCGTTGTTATTTCGAAATATGCGTTATTTTGAAATAACGCAGTACTGTAGATGCGCCCTTAGGGAGTCATTGGCTGAGCCAGAAATTAGATCCAGATCGCCTGTGGTTTAGAAAGCAGGTCCTTTACCTCCTTGTGCTGGAAATATGATAGTTACAGAACCACAGGGAGTAGGAAAGATGAAGGTGACTAAGCTAGTGGCATGTGTGGTGTAAATGGGCAGATTTTCTAGCAGTACTGATTTTCACCACCACCACAGCAAATTCCCAAAAGGGTGTGGCTTCCTTGCAAATTGAGTCATGCTCAGATCAATCCTGCCCAAGTCTGCTGACAGGGAAGCAAAGGAAGCAGTTTCCCTGGAGCCTGGTGATTCGAAAGGGACCAGGGTTCCTGACAATTGTAGCTGCTGCTTTAGGAGCAGTGACAGCTGGAGCCCTGGGCCCTTTAAATTGCCATTGGAACGTCACATGGTGTGCTCCTGTCAGCTCTCAGAGCTGGCTAGGGGTGTGGGGCCAATGTGGTGCACTCTGGGTAGCTCTGAGGGCTGCCTGCTCCTACTTCCACCTCCTCTGCCCTCCATTCACCTTGCCCAGGGGCCTGGCAAATCTTAACATTGGATATTCAGTTTATATCAAGCCACTGGCAATTTAGTCATGTCACTGATGCGTCCAGTGCCCAGAGGCGGGCTGTGTTGTGGCATTCCTTGGTACATATGCTTTGGAATTCCTAGATCTTCCATTCTTATAATATGTCCATATCAAGACAGCTGCTGAATCTTACACTTGTAGCAAGAAAGCCAGTTTCCTGCCCCCATGGGAGTTCAGTAAGGCTGAGTTCTGTCACCATGTTTGTTCGATATTGGTATTGACTGACTAATGAGTAAGCTTGGAGGAGGCAGCTGTTGGTGGCACTTAGTTGAAATCCAGTCTGCTTTAAGATCTTGAATACGCTAGTGCCATTGCCTTGTTGGATGAGTTATTAAATTGCTGTAACTGATGATCAGGCAAGAAACAACATGCACTGTCTGATTATTAATCCAGACAAAACTAAGTCTCTAGCCATTACCATCAAACAATCTAGAGCTTCAGATTACAACCAGCTCAATATTAATCTGTCCAGACAAAGCACTGAACAGGAAGTAGCTTTCAAATATCTGGGCAGTGTCATAGACAATGCTGGAGGATGCTCATAAGATATAGATGTTTGTATAGCAGCAGCTACTACCACGCTTTGGACCCTTTCTGAGGACATCATTACATTTAGCTTGCTATAGTCACATCTCTCTACCACGTTTGTTGAATGCAAATGTTGGGGAAGGCTGGGAATACCTGATTGACATTTTTTATTCCTGTCCTTTCCTCAGCTGCTCCATCCAAAGTGTCACAACAAGATCGGGTAGGAGAATATTCAAAGCCAGTCAGCAATCGCTTCCATCAGTTTTGGTCTTTAACAATATGAGCAAGGGTATGTCTACACTACAAAGTTAATTCGAACTAACAGCCATTAGTTCGAATTAACTTTCATAGGCGCTACACTAGCGCTCTGCTAGTTCGAACTTAATTCGAACTAGCGGAGCGCTTAATTCGAACTAGGTAAACCTCATTTTACGAGGACTAACGCCTAGTTCGAATTAGCTAGTTCGAATTAAGGGCTGTGTAGCCCCTTAATTCGAACTAGTGGGAGGCTAGCCCTCCCCAGGTTTCCCTGGTGGCCACTCTGGCCAACACCAGGGAAACTCGTCTGCCCCCCTCCCGGCCCCAGACCCCTTAAAGGGGCATGGGCTGGCTACGGTGCCGGTGCCAGGTGCAAGCCTGCCAGCACCCAGCCAGCAGACCCTGCACCTGGCATGGCTTGAGCCAGCCACCCACTGCCAGCCAGCCCCTCCGCCTCTTCCCGGGACCAGGCTGGCGGCTCCCGGGAGCCTGCCTGGGTCCGCAAGAGGCGGGCGCCCGCCTGGTCTAGTGCGGACATCGTGGACCTCATCCACGCCCTCTGCACTAGGCACAGGAAAGTGGCCGTCTAGGGCAGGAGACCTGCCAGCCTGGCCACCCGGGAGCAGGTTTGCATGAAAATCAAGGTGGTCCACTGAGACCCCTGAGCCCTGAGCTTAGAATGTCCGTACTGGGTCAGATCAAAGGTCCATCTAGCCCAGTAGCCTGTCTGCCGACAGTGGCCAACACTAGGGACCCTGGAAGGGATGGACCGAAACAACGACCGAGCTATTTGTCTCGTGCCATCCATCTCCAGCCTTCCACAAACAGAGGCCAGGGACACCATTTCTACCCCCTGGCTAATAGCACTCCATGGACCCAACTTCCATGACTTTATCTAACGTCTCTTTAAACTCTGTTCTAGTTCTAGCCTTCACAGCCTCCTGCAGCAAGGAGTTCCACAGGTTGACTATTTGCTTTGTGAAGAAGAACTTTCTGTTATTCGTCTGAAGCCTGCTACCCATTCATTTCATTTGGTGTCCTCTAGTCCTTCTATTATGGGAAGTAATGAAGAACTTTTCTTTATGCACCCTCTTCACACCACTCATGTTTTTATAGACCTCTATCATATCCCCCCCGTCTCCTCTTTTCTAAGCTGAGAAGTCCTAGTCTCTTTAGCCTCTCTTCATATGGGACCTGTTCCAAACCCCTGATCATTTTAGTTGCCCTCCCCTCTCCCACCTCCTTTTCCCAGTTTCCCTGAGTTTTGTTCAATAAAGAGAGATTCTATTTTTGACCACATGTTTTCTTTATCTGGTACATCAGAAAGGGGGGCTAGGGAGGCGTAAGTGGAAGGAGGTGAGGGAGGAATGGGGTATGAGCCCCCGATGGGGAGGACTGGGGTGGCTCTGTGGGCTTCTCGGGGTGGAAGCTCTCCTGAAGCCCCTTGATTGACCCCCCCTCCGGATGGCAGCCTGCGGCAAGTGCAGCCGGGCTGATGGCCGAGTGCTGTGATGTGCCGAGTGTGGGCACTCAGGGCACTCCAAGCCAGGACTGCTTTGCAAGCGGGAAACCCCTGAGAACTGTTTGTCCGGGGTGGGGGTTGGGTCCCTTTAAGCACAGCCCTCGGCTAGCCTGAGGCAGCAGCTCCACACTGTAAGTCCTAATCTGATGCCCTGCCGGCACTGCTTCCAGCCATCTTTAACCTCAGTTCAGGGTCCACTCAGTGTGGACATGCTAGTTCGAATTAGCAAAACGCTAATTCGAACTAACTTTTAAGTCTAGATGCGCTAATTCGAATTAGCTTAGTTACTAACTAAGTTAGTTCGAATTAGTGCTGTAGTGTAGACATACCCCAAGCTACTAATGCACTGCTCTGTCACAAGCGCTGATTGTATAGGGAGATTTAAAAGGATCAGCATAGCAGAGGTGATGGGGAGAAAAAAATTATTTGTCCCACCATCATGTAAACATGTGACTGAAAGCCTGGCAAGCAGCACTGTGAAGAGAATGTGCATAGCATGTCTTGTAAGGATGCCAAAAACAACAACAAAAACCCCACAACCAGAGGGAAGAAAGGAGCATCCTCAAACACAGAGCCACTCCTCTCCATCCCAACCTTCCCTTTGCCCCAACTGTTCTCAACTCCAGCATCATCCTTGACCTTGAACTCTCCTTCTCCTCCCACATCTGCTCCATCTGTAAATCCTGTCTCTGCATCTGCTGCAAATGCCCACGCCTTGACTCTCTCTCTCCATTCATGTTAGCCACAACCTCCTCTCACCTTGGAGTGCTGCAGGCTCCTCTCTCTTAGCCCTGGTCTACACCCCCCTTATTTCGAAATAATAAGCAGAATATCCACACGACCAAGCCCCTTATTTCGAAATAATGGGCTGGTTATTTCAAAATCCGTACTCCTGCTTTCTCCAGGGAATAACGTTTATTTTGAAATTGTTATTTCGAAATAGTGTTAGTGTGGCCGCTCTGCTGCTGCTAATTCTAAATAACTACACCCCAGAGTCATTCAGAATAATTACTCCCCCATGCTTCCTGGGGCTCTAAGTCAAGGCAACACAGCCACAATAAAAGGGCCAGCCTCAGACTAATCTTGAGGCTTCCCCATAGCGGGGACACGCTATTTCAACTTCATTATTTCAGGAGTTATTTTGAATTTAGTTATTTCAAAATAGTCGCCTAGTGTAGACATGCCCTAAGGCCCTTTACTCTCCAGATTCCAGCAGGTGCAGAATGCTGCTCTCCGTGTTCTTACACCTACAAAGGGGCATGACACCTTCATGCCCAGCCTTAACCATCTCAGACAGCTCCCTGTTCGTTTTGGGAACTAATTCTAAGTTGTCCTTAGGGACTTTACATTTTTAAGTCTTAGTCTAGGCCTTATCTCCCTCTACTCTTCCCATTCTGTATGGCTGTCCAGCACCTACCTTCTCAGTCTCACTACACAAAATCTCCACATTGCTCTTCCAAACCATGGAAAATGCACCAAAGAGCTTCTTCTATCAGCATTCTTGTATGTGACACCTTTCCACATTATCCACTGTTCTGTCTAAAATCATCCCAGATTGGTGCTTAGCCCAATGGGGGCCCCATACAGAGAGTCTGTACTGCAACTGGAAATGCGGTGTCAGGTAGAGATACATGCTCTCACTCGGATTGAGGTAGCATGCTAAAAAAGCAGCACAGCCACATCAGCATCTGCAGCAGCTCAGACTAGTCACTCAACTACAGTCCCATCTGAAGTTCCTGGGCATGTACTTAGGCAGCTAGCCTCCACCATCACTCACGTTGTTGCTGCTGCTATGCTGCTACTTTTATCATGTTAGCTCAAAGTTAGCGTATACACATCAATTCAAGCTGTATGTTACATCTCCAGCTGCAGTACAGAGTAAGAGATGAGCCCATCCACAAAGATCTTTGTCTAAATCGGAGTGGGCAAAGAGTGGCCAGTGGGTTGGATCCCAGTCCTGCACCACTATATTTAGCTGTGCCTCCTCAAGCCTGGGCGATTGCAGCTCCCATTGGCTACAGATCACCATCCTGGCCAATGGGAGCTGCAGGAAGTTCTGTCCCAGTCCACAGCACTTGTCGCTGCTTCCATTTGGTGGGAATGGCAATGGGCGGCCAATGGGAGCTATGATTGCTTGTACCTGTGGAAGCTCAAGTAAATATAGTGGTGGTGGCCCGTCAGGGGCTAACCCCGGCAAACCACTGCCATTTTATTGCCCACCCCGGTGGCAGATGGAAGCCTTATTATCTTCATTATCCATTGGGAAACTTATTATCCATTATCCACATTATACAAATGGAGTATAGAGAAATTAAATAATTTGCCTAAGGGCACATAGGAAAGTCTGTGGCAGATGCCAGAATTGAACCTCTCTCTCCTGAGTATCAATCCAGTATCTTGATTTCAAGGCTACTCTGCATCACATAGAAAATAAGTCTCCTTAGCTTGTGCCTCTTAAATTCCCTTTAATTTCATTAATTGGTTTGTGAATAGCCAAATATGTTCAGTGTACTTTAACCACAGTTGCTTGTAATTACCATCATATATTCTCTGCTGCCCTCTAATTGATTCTGGAAAGGGAGCTTAGTATGAAAATCATTATATACAGTTGTACTGTGCTCCTTTTTGAGTCTAATGAAAGCTGGTATCCCCAAGAGGAAGGATTAATTTAAATGCTATCTATATCTCAGTTACTTTAATCCTTTTATTTGTCAATGGGCCAAACTGCTCAAATCCTGTGCAAAAAATACAAGGGCTTTTTCATTGGAAATTTCTCCATAGGATCATTTCCCTCTGCATCTATGGCTAGTGGGTGATCTGAGTTGAAACAATTCTAAACCTTACTCTGGTAGAACCCCACTATTTGATGCTAATGTGCCAAGTCTCTTTAAGTGTTTATAATTGCTCAGAGAAAAATAATGCCAAAACTGAGCCAACCACCAGTGTTTCCAGGGGACTGATTGCATTCACAAATCTTGTAATCTCTTTATGTTCATTCTGAGAATACTACACAAAAGGCAATCAGAACTTGGCTAGCAAATTAAATGCTTATTCAAAGATTAATTCACATCATCTGTACTCCATTAGATGTTCTCTTTTGCCAGGGAATATAATGCAATATCTTCACGGGGGGAATAGTGCCTGCTTTTGCCAAGTGCTTGCAATTTACTGGCTGCACTGACACAGGAATCACAAGACTATGGGCACCTCTAAATCAGAGATTGTGGCAACATATGGATGGGACATATGGAGCACATCTGTTTCATTCCAGTGTTAAAAGAATATTGAAGACAAGCCTGCAATGCAGCCAACTGACATAGGGAAGGCATCCCACCTATCATTAAAGCCATATCCCCCATTATGCTGTGAAAGAAACAGAATTTGATTAAAGGTTAGTAATTGGATGTTTCAATGGAAGCATCACAGATATGGCTCAGGTGGCAAGTGAAACCAGACCTCTCCATTTTTGGGTGCCCAACTTGAGACAGCTCAAAGGAGTATGATCTTCCAAGCGTGGGTGGCTCAGTACAATTTCAAAAACTGGCTTCCCTACGGTGGGCACAAAAAAAAAAAAAAGGCTCACAGAAGTTGCTTCTGAAAATCAGGGATGTGGTTTCCGTAGTGATTATAGATTGTAATTCTTCTTCTAGAAGTATGCCCACACTGCTCACAGGAAATCGGCCAGTGGGAGCTGCCTGGGCTATGCTTGTGGCACATGCAGTGCGTGCAGTTCCCCCAACCGCAGCGGCGCGTGGTGCAAAGAACACATGGCCCCTGTCACAGGGTGAATACTCACAGCCACAGCACCTGCTGCTGGTAGCACTGGGAATTAGCTCATCAGCCCACAGGGTGCCTCCCCCTGGCTGGTGTCTCCCCCGTCACTCAGCTCTCCAGTGCCAGATCCACGGCACTCTGTGGGCTGATGAGCTAATTCCCAGTGCTAATTCATGGTGTCCTCTTCAGGACACTACCCTCAGGCAGCACCCACTACAGTTGTCTCTCAGCCCCCTTCCGGGGATAGGGGTGTTTATCAGTCTCTGAACTCTAGGGTCCTCTCCTCCCAGGGAACTCCCCCAATTCCCCTATACTCACCTTGCCTCAGTGACCCACTGCCAGTCTTCATCTAGTACCTGCCACAGGGGCAAACTGCAGTATGAAATGGCTACTCATCATTGACAAGGAAACTACAGATCAGTCAGCCTTACCTCAGTCCGTGGAAAAATCATGGAGGGGATCCTCAAGAATCCATTTTGATGCACTTGGAAGAGGGGAAAGTGATCAGAAATAGTCAACATAGATTCACCAAGGACAAGTCATGCATAATCAATCTGATTAGCTTCTATGATGAGGTAACTGTCTCTGAGTATATGGGAAAGTCGGTGCATGTGATATACCTTGACTTTAGCAAAGCTTTTGATATGGTCTCCCACAATATTCCTGCCAGCAAGTTAAGGAAGTATGGATTGGATAAATGGACTGTAAGATGGATAGAATGCTGTCTAGACTGTCGGGCCCAACGGATATTGATTAATGGCTCAATGTCAGGTTGGCGGTCGGTTTCTAGCCGAGTGCCCCAAGTCGGTTTTATGGCCGGTTTTGTTCAACGTCTTTATTAATGACCTGTATGAGGGGATAGATTACACCCTCAGCAAGTTTGCAGATGACACTAAGCTAGGGGGAGAGGCAGATACATTGGAGGGAAGGGATAGGGTCCAGAATGACCTAGACAGATTAGAGGATTTGGCCAAAAAAATCTGATGCAGTTCAACAAGGACAAGTGTAGAGTCCTGCACTTGGGACGGAAGAATCCCAAGCGTTGTTACAGGCTGGGGACCGAATGGCTAAGTAGCAGTTCGGCAGATAAGGACCTGGGGATTACAGTGGATGAGAAGCTAGATATGAGTCAACAGTGTGCACTTGTAGCTAAGAAGACGAATGGAATATTAGGGTACATTAGGAGGAGCAGTGCGAGTAGGTCTAGAGAAGTGATTACTTCCCTTTATTCAGCTCTGGTGAGGCCACATCTGGACTATTGTGTCCAGTTCTGGATCCCCCACTATAGAAAGGATGTGGACGCATTGGAGACTGTCCAGCACAGGGCAACCAAAATGATTAGGGGGCTGGAACACATGGCCTATGAGGAGAGGCTGAGGGATTTGGGTTTATTTAGTCTGTAGAAGAGAAGAGTGAGGGGGGATTTGATAGCAGCCTTCAACTTCCTGAAGGGAGGTTCCAAAGAGGATGGAGAGAGGCTGTCCTCAGTAGTGACAGATGACAGAACAAGGAGCAATGGTCTCAAGTTACAGGTGGGGAGGTCTAGGTTGGCTATTAGGAAAAACTATTTCATTAGGAGGGTAGTGAAATACTGGAATGTGTTCCTAGAGGTTTTTAAGTCTTGGCTTGACAAAGCCCTTGCTGGGTTGATTTAGTTGGGATTGGTCCTGCTTTGGGCAGGGTGGGGGGCTGGACTCGATGACTCCTGAGGTCTCTTCCAGCCCTAGGATTCTATGATTTATCAACTTAAGCAGGTCCAATGCTGGAGGATGGGGGGCAAGTGGGCAAATGTCCCAGGGCCCAGCGATTTATAGGGTCCTAGAGCCCTTTAAATCTCTGTCAGAGTGCTGCATGGCAGTGAGGGCTGGGGAGGGGTCCCGTATCACGGTATGGGCACCAATGAGGGCTGGCTGCTCCCAGCCCCGCCCCTTTTGCCTGAGACCCCACCCATTCTGAGTTGCACAGCTGGATCCCCCTACACCTTGCCCAGGGGACAGCAGAAGCTGTTGCCTCCTGAAATCAAGCAAGTCTCAGGGTGATGTAGAAAGGCCATTTTATGCTGGAAATATCCATGGATACATCATCTGGCTGCATCTAGGGTTCCTCTCCCTGACAGAAGACCAATAGCTGAAGAGATGTAGGTTGATGGATATACAGAATCGCATGTTTAATCTAGGTAGGCCTTGATAACAGACCATATATTCTTCTCCGGATGTGGCTCTGCATCCACGGTGTTGAAAAGTCTGAATCTACAGGTATCTTATGCAGCTTGCCCAAAGTTACATTCTTTTTAGTTTGAAGTAATTTTAATGACTGGACCACTATGGACTCCAGATGCCATGTTGTCTGTATTAAAGTGTATTTGAATGAATAATATGCCAATGACTGCATTTGCTCCAAAGCCCACTGAAGTCAGTGGCAATCTTTCTGTTGACTTCAGTGGGTGTTAGAATAAAGACCAACTTCATGTGGCTCCATCTGAAAATCAAAACACTATGGCTGTGTCTACACTAGCACCCTTTTCCGGAAAAGGGATGCTAATGAGACACTTCGGAATTGCAAATGCCGCGGGGGATTTAAATATCCCCCGCGACATTTGCATGAACATGGCTGCCGCTTTTTTCCGGCTCGGGGTTTTGCCAGAGAAAAGCGCCAGTCTAGACAGGATCTTGCGGAAAATAAGCCCTTTTCCGGAAGATCCCTTATTCCTACTTTCAAGGGATTATTTTCCGCAAGATCCCATCTAGACTGGCGCTTTTCTCCGGCAAAACCCCGAGCCGGAAAAAAGCGGTAGCTATGTTCATGCATATCCCCCGCGGCATTTGCAATTCCGAAGTGTCTCATTAGCATCCCTTTTCCGGAAAAGGGTGCCAGTACAGACACAGCCTACATGTGTTAAGTAGCTGTTTAAAATGGGGTTCCCTGAATGGCAAAGCTAATCAACAGTAAATTGTTTGTTCCCTGTAAGAGCCATGCAAGAGGAAGTTCTATACTGAGGCATAGGTATGGAAGTAAAAATGAAAATGGCTCCAAAATAATGTTGTGGAAAAACCTATGCCCTGCCTGACATTTAGAAAACAAATCTCTTCCCTTGGTACAAAATGCCAACTTCTCCAGTAGTTACTCAGAACCAAGGAGGGAATTTGAACTACTTTTTTGATGAGATTTTATTTTTATTATTATTATGCCCAATAAATATCAAGGATTTAAAAAAAAAATTACTCCTAAGCTCTTCCCTTCAGGAAATGTCAGCCAAGCATAACCCAGTGAAAAACGAACATCATATTTGCCTTGGCTTGTCAGACTCACAATGCTTCCAGAGTGAGGGCAGAACAAAACAGAGAGGCCCAGGCAAACAACCTGGCCTGAAAATTGGGCACTGTCTGGAGCCAGTTTGTGTGTGCTGGGAATCAAACCTGTGTGCTGGGCTTTGCCAAGTCTGGGGCTTTTTCTTCACTTTCCCATGCGTATGGAAGCCACATCAATATATATTTTTGAGAAAAAAATTTGAGATCTTCCAAAGTTTCAGGACAATATCCTCTCTCACCCTCTGTCCTACTATTTGCATTAAAACAATTATTAGGAACTGCACTGTAAAGGTTTCACAGATTTCACCATCTTGGGTCTGTTTTGCAGCTGGCACTGTAGCATCCTCCAAATCCCAGCACCTTACCACTTGCATATATGTTACAGATTGGACCTCCCTGGTTCAGCACCCTCAGGACTTGACCGGTCCTGAATGAGGGAGTTTGCCAGACCAGAGAAGGTCAATACTGCTGGTCTCCACTCCTGACTGCTGGGCTTCAGTCCTGGCTGCTGGATCCTGGACACCAGGCCCCACTTTCAGCCCCTGCCACCAGGTGGTGCTTGTAGCCCCCAGCTCCGACTATCAGCTCTGTTCCCAGTTGCCAGCTCCTGCCCTCGGACCCCAGCCCCGGCTGCGGTCCCAGATTCCAAGCTCCTACCCAATGGCCAACCCCTGCCCTGGGGCTCCACTCCCAGCTGCTGGCCCAGCTCTCTTGTCTATGAATATCCCTGGTCCTGCTGTGCCTGTTTTCCCCTGAGTTGAGGTAACAGCCCCCCAGCTGAATAATGCCGACACCGAGGACAGCTCTGGGAGGACTCAGTTACAGAGATTTGACAGCACCCAGGAGCATATCCCCAATGGGGCCAAACCCCCAGATAAATCCATCTTATTCTGTATAAGTTTTATAGAGAAAACTCAGAAAATTTGCTCCCTTTTTTCATTGAAAGAGAGATATACAAGCCTATTAGCCCCACCCTCCACCCCCAGGTAACAATTATTTACACTAGGTTTGATAATAAACAAAAGTGATTTTATTAAGTATAAAAAGTAGATTTAAGTCACTGCAGGAAATAACAGACAGACCAAAATAAGCTACTAAGCTAAAATAAACAAAACAAGCCAGCTAATACCAACGAACTATGAGAAATTGTTTAAAAATCATAATTTCTCAGCCTAGTTCTTATTTCTGTAAAGTTCTTCTAAGGCCAGGGCTGATCTTTTTTTCTGACCTGGATCTAGCAGCTCCTTTCCTCTCCCCCTTTTAGAGTTCTTTTCTTTTCTTTTCAGGTCTTTTCAGGTATCCTCTTGGGATGAGAAGTAGTCTGTGAAGCTAGCTAAAGACAAGCATTGTTTGCTTCCCATCCCTAAACACATTTTCCCCAGGGCAGGTAATCTTTGTTCCATGGTCCCCACCCCTGCAGAAAAATATCAAATTCAAGAGGGATTTCAGCACCAGGTGGCATTGTCACATTTTTTTCTAGGACCACCCACAATCTGGCTTACAGGAAAAACAAGACTATTCACAGATCCTTGTCTCGAGCACGAGGCCAGTAAGTTACTTAAGTACCACTAATGACGTTCATTAGAAGACCTAGATTAATAAATAGGTTTACATTATATTTCTAACTTCACATACAAGAAAAATACATCTGACAAAGTAGGTCTTTGCCCACAAAAGCTTATGCTCCAATAAATCTATTAGTCTATAAGGTGCCACAAGACTCCTTGTCGCTTTTGAAGAAAAATACATGCACACAAATAGAATATATACATACAGAAGATTAGCAAATCCTGAATAAGAGGCTACTTGTCCTGTTTGGCATAAAGAATATTCAAGTTATGCATATTCAATTAAAAAACACATTTCCAAAAAATATGAGGGCACAGTGTCACATAACCTATCAAAGGTGGCTAGTATATGAATGATATCTCATGTTTCGAATGGGAATATTAGTTTGGACGCCAAGGACTATAGTTTTGGCATACTGTACTTATGTCTTCAGATATGCCTCTAAAGGAATAGATTCATTTTATAACTCATTCCAACTTAGTTTGTATGTAATTATTTTCTGAATTAAAATATAGGGAAACATAAGAAGAATATAAGAATAGCTATACTGGGTCATACCAAAAGTCCATCTAGCACAGTATCCTAGGGTATGTCTACACTACAGCGCTAATTCGAACTAAGCTAATTCGAACTAACGCATCCAGACTAAAAAACTAGTTTGAATTAGCGTTTTGCTAATTCGAACTAGCATGTCCACACAGAGTGGACCCTGAACCGGGGTTAAGGATGGCCAGAAGCAGTGCCGGCAGGGCATCAGATGAGGACTTAGAGCGTGGAGCTGCTGTCTCGGGCTAGCCGAGGGCTGTGCTTAAAGGGACCCCCACCCCGGACAGACAGTTCTCAGGGGTGCCCCGCTTGCAAAGCAGTCCTGGCTTGGATTGCCCGGAGTACCCACACTGGGCACATCACAGCACTCGGCCATCAGACCGGCTGCACTTGCCGCAGGCTGCCATCTGGGAAGAGGGGGCAATTGGGGGGCTGCAGGAGAGGTTCCACCCCCAGAAGCCCACAGAGCCACCCCAGTCCTCCCCGTCGGGGGCGCGTACCCCATTCCTCCCTCACCTCCTTCCACTTACCTCTCCCTAGCCCCCCTTCCTGATGTACAAAATAAAGGACACGTGTGGTCAAAAATAGAATCTCTCTTTATTGAACAAAACTGGGGGAGACTGGGAAAAGGAGGTGGGAGAGGGGAAGAGAGAGGGTGGGAGAGGGGAGGGCAACTACAATGATGAGGGGTTTGGAACAGGTCCCATATGAAGAGAGGCTAAAGAGACTGGGACTTTTCAGCTTAGAAAAGAGGAGATGGAGGGGGGATATGATAGAGGTCTATAAATGCACGAGTGGGGTGGAGAGGGTGCATACTGAAAAGTTCTTCATTAGTTCCCATAATAGAAGGGCTAGAGGACACCAAAGGAAAGGAATGGGTAGCAGGCTTCAAACGAATAACAGAAAGTTGTTCTTCACAAAGCAAATAGTCAACCTGTGGAACTCCTTGCTGCAGGAGGCTGTGAAGGCTAGAACAGAGTTTAAAGAGACGTGAGATCAAGTGATGGAGGTTGGGTCTATGGAGTGGTATTAGCCAGGGGGTAGGAGTGGTGTCTCTGCCCGAAGTTTGTGAAAGGCTGGAGAGGGATGGCACAAGACAAATGGCTTGGTCACTGTCTTTGGTCCATCCCCTCCAGGGTCCCTAGTGTTGGCCGCTGTCGGCAGACAGGCTACTGGGCTAGATGGACCTTTTGTCTGACCCAGTACGGCCATTCTAAGCTCAGGGCTCAGGGTTGGGGGTCCCAGTGGACCACCTTGATTTTGATGCAAACCTGCTCCTGGGTGGCCAGGCTGGCAGCTCTCATGCCCTAGACAGCCGCTTTCAAGTGCCTAGTGCGGAGGTCGTGGACGAGGTCCATGATGTCTGCACTGGACCAGGCGGGTGCCTGCCTCTTGCGGTCCTGGGCAAGCTCCCGGGAGCCGCCAGCCTGGTCCCGGGAAGAGGGGGAGGGCTGGGGGGCATCGGGTGGCCGGCTCGAGCCGTGCCAGGTGCAGGGTCTGCTGGCTGGGTGCTGGCAGGCTTGCACCTGGCACGGGCACCGTAGCCAGCCCGTGCCCCTTTAAGGGGTCCGGGGCCGGGAGAGGGGCAATAGAGTTTCCCTGGTGTTGGCCAGAGTGGCCACCAGGGAAAGCTGGGGAGGGCTAGCCTCCCACTAGTTCGAATTAAGGGGCTACACAGCCCTTAATTCGAACTAGCTAATTCGAACTAGGCGTTAGTCCTCGTAAAATGAGGTTTACCTAGTTCGAACTAAGCGCTCCGCTAGTTCGAATTAAGTTCGAACTAGCAGAGCGCTAGTGTAGCGCCTATCAAAGTTAATTCGAACTAATGTCCGTTAGTTCGAATTAACTTTGTAGTGTAGACATACCCTCAGAGAATAGGGGTATGTCTACACTACAAAGTTAATTCGAACTAACTTATCATCAAGTGATTCCTCCCTGTCACCCATTCCCAGCTTCTGTCAAAGTCAAGGACACCATTCCTACTTATTCTGGCTTCTTTTTTGAGCCCTGTTAAAGTTCTGATTTTCACAACACCCTCTGGCAAGGAGTTCCACAGGTTAACTGCATGCTGTGTGAAGAAATACTTCCTTTTGTTTGTTTTAAACCTGCTGCCTATTAATTTCATTTGGTAACCCCTTGTTCTTGTGATTTGGGAACAAGTAAATAACTTTTCCTTATTCACTTTCTCCATATCAGTCATGACTGTATTTATCTCAATCATATCCCCCCTTAATGTCCTTTTTTCTAAGATGAAAAGTCTCAGTCTTTTTAAAGATTCATCACCCTCGTACTGCAGTTGTATACCAACACAATTCCATTGCAATCAGTGGAATTAGACCAGTATCTAATTGCAATGGTAATTAGGCCTATAGATTATGTTATTGTAACTAGCAAATGACTCTTACTATTTCTCTGTTAAGCAGGAAAATCAACTTTCAATCTCAATGGCAATCAGGATTGTTAGCTGCAAAGCAATTTCATTCATTACCATAAGAGTGCTTCGGAACACTGGTGAAATACTGGGTCACTAACTGGCTGGCTGGGCAGGTAATGAATTATAACTAGTACAGCAGTGCCTTATAAAGCTGATAGGTAGGGCAGTTGATAAGCCTATATCCATAACTAGAGCTGCTCAGGAATTTTCAATTGGAATCTAAGCAAAATATATCATCTCAGTGCAGGCTGACCTGAATCAAAATATTTTAATTTACTGAACCAATCGAAACACTAATTTTCAGGTCAGTTCAACATCAATCTATGTTCTCTGGCGCTCCCATGGTGCCTCATGGGAGTTGAAGTCCAGGTACCTCCTTTTCCACTTCTCTACCCTGGGCTTGGGTCGCTGTCTGGACTACACCTCTCATGATCCATTCTGGTGTCCCTTCTGGTTGAACCCACCAAAGGTCATCATGGATGTTCAGTGATTATGGTGCCTTTTAGAAGATGTAGTCCAGCCAGGGGAGCCTGGTTCATAAAAGACAGGAAGGCATGAGGCACTGTGGGAGCTCAGAGGACAAAGTGGCTATGTCTAGACTGCATTCCTCTCTCGAAAGAGGCATGCAAATGAAGCAGATCAAAAATTCAAATGAAGCGCAGGTTTGCTAATCTCACGCTTCATTTGCCTAATTGTGTCTGAGTGCTTTTTCGAAAAAGGGTTTTTCAGAAAAAAACCAAACAAACCAAAAAACCCCGCAGTCTAGACGGGATTCTTTTGAAAAAAAAACCCCCACCCTTTTTCAAAAGAACTCGTACGCCTCTATTTTTTCAGGAAAATGACCCAACATTAAATGTTTTTAGTCAGATCAACAAACTGAAATGAAACATTTAGATTCAGAAATGTCAAATGTTCATGTTGATTGAAAAATGTCAGAACTAAATATTTCAAACATTTTGAAGTTGATATTTTTGGGGGGTGGATTTCTGTTCTGTGAAAAAAACTGATATACTGTTCATCCCAAACCACGATGTATTTTTTTTTTTAAATATCAGGAGGAAAATTCCACTTTTTGGCCAGCTGTGCCCAGATTTCTTCCAGCTCAGTTGCTAACAAAGCCAGTATAGTTTTACTATCTTTTTTATTCATATAGCAAGAATAAAATATAAAATATGCAATCATTGCTATTACCCACATTTTTAATTATGGCTTCTCATTTTATGCCACTATAGTTAAAATGGGCATGCTGTTACTTATAGTTTAAGCCCTATGTGACAATTTTGTCCATACAAAATTGAATTCTGTCAACACAAAATTGAATTCTGGTTCGAGTCAATGATGCCTTATGGAAAATGACAAAAATCTCATTTAGAAATAATTCTGGTGGAGCTGGGTCAGCAAAAAAAACCAACCAAACCAAAAGCCCACAACCTTTCATATAGGAAAGTTCTTCATCAAGGGGAACAGAAATAAAACAGGTTTACATAACCAGGAAACTGAGGAACCTCAACCTAGGTCACAAACAAGATAAACTACTACTAGGAAACGAGAATTCTCTCTCAGGTGGGCCGATAAGAAACTGACATTTATTTCCTGACTCTAGTCACGTGATAGTAGTCAAAGTTATATTAACATCCCAGTGGTATGGCAGAGGCCAATGTCCACTCATTGCAGTGGCTACTCTTACATTTTCAAACAGAAAATGAGAGAAGATCAAAAACTAATAACAACCATTAATAATAAACAGAGGCAAAATACAGTGCTGCCTGCTTTTGAGATTTCGTCACTAGACTGACAGTATTTACGTGTTACTTTGATCCCCCAGCTCCCAAAGTCAACTGACCGCATTAAAATTTCAGCTGCCATTAAAAAAACCACAACAAAGTTTCTAGTCCTTGTGGTTGCAGAGGAAAAGCTTGAAAAACATGGTGCAAGTGTACACAAAATTGTAATAAAAAAGACAACCTCCAAATTTATTTTTAATCTCATGATTTTGAACATTGCCTCTGATTTTTGAACACTGAATTGATCTCATAATTATGATCACTGAATCTGCCTTGTGATTTGTTATCTTTGGGATTAACGGTATTGTAAACAGTGTATGATGGAGGTCAAGATGGATAACCAGAAGCCTTCTAATCAGGCTTGTCTACTTGGGCAGGGCAAAGGGGGCAACTGCCCTAGGGCCCAGTGATACAAAAGGATGGCCAGAGCCGGAGTGCAACATGGTGTGCTTCAGGCAGCACCGAGGGTTGCTAGGGTGAATGGGGGGAACAACATTCTTGGGCAGTTCTGAGGGCTGCCTGGCTGCAGCCTTCCACCTGAGGCTCCGCCCCTTCCAGTGCACAGAGCAGGGCCTCCCCCCGCCTTGTCCAGGGGCCCACTGTTGGCCCTGCTGCTTCTAGTAGAGAAGATTATTCCAATTATTGAGCACCTGTCAATAATCTCAACCTGAGTTGTGCTCTGGTCACATGGCCACTTCTTGTTCTCAAAACATTGCCTTATGGAATGGCCCGTTCTGCCACTATGGCGGATCTGCCTCTTGGAGCCTGTATTTGCTGTACCTCATGTTTATCTTTGTCAGCAAGCGCACGGGTTTATGTTGATTTTGCCAGGGCAGAGGCATTATCTGTAGCTTTTTTGATGCTCTAAAAAAAGAAAACCGCATGGGTTTAGATCTCTGCTTTGTGCAGCTCTCCCCAGGGCTGGCTTTAGGCCGGTTTGCCTGATTCCCCTGAATCGGGCCCCGCGCCTAAAAGGGCCCCGCACCCTAAAGCCGGAAGTGTGCTGGCATGCCGGGCACACTGCGGGAGGGGGTGTCGGCCCCAGGGGAGGAGCGTGGTGGCTTCCCTGCACTGCAGGAGGGGTGAGTCGAGCACAGGGAAGGCGGGACTCTGCCCTGTAGCTGGGGATTTAAAGGAGCTGAGACTCTTTTTTTGTGTGCTGTTTTTTTTTTTTTTTTTTTTGCTTAACAAAAAATCCTGGCTGTCAGGGCCTCGTCGAAACTGTTCAAATTGGGCCCCGCACTTCCTAAAGCCGGCCCTGACTGTCCCTCATGCTCATTATGATGCAGGACCTGGTTGTAGGTCAGGAGTGGGGAACCTTTTTTGAGTCAGGTGCCGCTGATCCTCAGAGAAAAAAACCGATCAGGTGGGAGGTAGCGGGGGCTGGAGTGCTAGCATTGGCTCCCCAATGCTGGGGGGTGGGGTGGAGAGAGGAGCCCTGAGGACCAGATCCAGGCAAGCGGTGGACTGCATCTGGCCCCTGGGCCTTAGGTCCTCCACCCATGATGTAGATGGTATCGAAGCCAACTACTTTCTGTTTGAACTCTAACATTCTCTCCCACTAGCTATGGTTGGCATTCTTGTGGGAGCATTTCTTCTTTCCCAGTTTCCTGGTGTCTAGGTCATTTGTGATTCTTTCAGGATTAATTACCTTTGGCTCAAGAAGCTTGTTAGATATTGGCACTAAGGTTTTTGTCCTGCCCATGAGTCTCTGAAACACTGAGCTTAATGAGGCCTTGGGAGATTGCTTTCCGATATGCAAACAATTCAACTATGGATCCCTTGAACATGCCAAACCTCTTCATTTATATATTTATACTAACTTTTCTGGTAACCCTCTTGACTGTTTAATAAAGATTTGCTAGGCTGGTAGGAGTCTGATGTTTATTTCCTCGCCCTAGTCACTTGATATGGATCAAGGACACAAAGGGTATGTCTACACTAGCCCCCTAGTTCGAACTAGGGAGGCTAATGTAGGCATTCAAAGTTGTAAATGATGCACAGGATTTAAATATCCCGGGCTTTATTTGCATCTTCCCATCCGGGCGCCATTTTTAAATCACCTTAAATCTAATTTTCCATTGGTGATTTGTACTGTGGTGTACGCCTAAGTTTAAACAAAGACATTAATTATCTTACCCATTACAAAGATAGCTTCCCCAATTATCACCTCTAATATAATTAGCTCACAGACATTTACCTTCCCTCCCTCCAATCCCCCTTCTGTTCTGAAATTTGATTTGTCCTTTTCATATGTGTTCATTTTTTTAAATTGTATCCTTTGGTATGTATGGTTGTGACAATTTTCTTCCACTATTTGATCTGAGGAAGTGGGTCTGGCCCACAAAAGCCCATCACCTAATAAACCATCTTGTTAGTCTTTAAAGTGCTACATAGTCCTGTTTTTTTATTATAATCTGTGTGGGTTACAGGGTAGGGTGTAAGGAGGTACAGGGGGAGGAAACTAGACAGAGCAAATGTTTGATTTTACGCTGCCTTTCCCTTTTACAGTGGGTAAAGGGGATGTAAAATCTCCTTATTCTCATTTGGTAGCATTTGACACTCAAAATGCACAGATGTAAACTGCTACACAAGGAGCAGAGGAAGGGAGAAGCAGACCGCAAAAGAGGAGACCCACCAGGACAGAAGACTGGCTGATCTTGCCCTCCTCAAAGGCAGCTGGGTCCCATTCCCAGAAACTATAAGTGCATGTGGTAACCACCAGTCCCACAACCTCTCATTTACACAGAGACTCTGAGTCTTGGAAGGTTTCCATCCTATAGCTGCTTTGTGGGCCCTACTGGAGCCTCTCATCCCAAACAACAGGCTCCACTATATATGCAGAAGCCATCATCTGTGTGCACTTAAGCCTTGGTTTTGCCATAGAGTATTCAGCATTCTTAGCTATCCCCTAATGTATGTTGGGGAATTAGCTCTTGTTATCTTACAATTGTTCAAATTTTATAGATTTTTTTAAAAGTCTCTTAGGACTATTTGCCGCATCTTTCTGCCTGTAAAAGTTAACCTGATTTTCACAGATGCTGAGACCTGCTGCTCCCTTTGAATTTACTGGGTATTCTGCGCTTATAAAGATCAAGTCACAAGTCCACCTTTTTAGGGCTCAGAGTGAGCCAAATAGGCCTCTAAAATTGGCTGAAAACCTTTTGTCCATTATTTCAGTATGTTGCAGGGCTAGAACAAAGGGTGGGCAGCCATGGATACTGCTGGAGAGCTCTCATTTCTTAGGGGCGAAGTCTTCAAGGTCATATCAGATTTTTAATGTGGGACATTTTTATGTACAGAAAAGCTGTCACTGGCCTAGACTGAATTGTACCTGCATTGGTCCTTGGGTCAGGGAACCAAGGGGAGACAAAGAAAACTCATTTCAGTAACAGGTTGACCTACAAAAAGCACAGAGCAGGTAACACGGTCAAACTTGAATGATAAATGCAATTCATAGCATGGTTGTGCATGGATACCAGTACCACTAGTATACACTGGGTGGACAGATTGTGCATGTGCAAAAAGCTATCTAAACACAAAAAGCTTATTTTACTGCTCTGCTGATGGATTTTTGCTGCTACTTGAGCTGAACTTTGGAGAGATCCTTAGCAATGGCAGAAACCCAGAACAGGAAAAAAATAAATAAGGGCTCTCCCCTTTTCTCTAGAACAGCTTTGATGGGGCTTGGTAGAATGGGCCAGAAAGCACGGAGGGCTTCAAGACAAAAGCAGGAACATAATACAACTGTCAAAGTTCATTTGTGGTAACACACCTCTGATTGTCTGACCGGAAATACTTTTCCAGGGGAACACAGCTAGGAAAGTGAGCAAAACAAGTCTCTAAGGGGACACATGGGGGTGGGAGGACCATGCAGGATTATGATTCCCTTACCGTTTCTGCCTTCCATTTAGCACAGAGATTTTCAAAATGTTGCCTCCTGCCAGGAACCAATGGATTGGAAGCTGAAGGGAGCTGCCCAGCCCACTTGGTCCCCTGGTTCTCTGTGCTGTGGAGCTGGGGTGCTGGCTGGCTGCCCAGAAGCCGTCACAGCCCTGTTTCCCAGGGCAGGTTGTCTCCGAATAGCTGGATACTTCCCCAGATAGGACTGGTGGGATAGCTCTGAACTGTGCCTCTGAGGTGTTCTTGCCTCTCCCTCCAAAGAGCCCGGGGAGGGCCAACAACGCCCCCTGGAGCCAGCCCCTGGCTGCTACTCCTCAGCCCAGAGGGAACACGTAAGACAGTCACTTGCCCTTCCTCAATTTTTAAATTGTGCCCTGCCCACCATCAAGAATTTTGCATCGTCTCTCTGTCTGGATTCTAATCCTAGCACTGCCACTGACTTATGGAGTAACTTTGGTTAAGATACTTAACCCCTCCAGGCTTCAGTTTCCCTAAGTGCAAAAAGGGGGTAAAGACATTGAATTCACAGGAATTAGGTGGAAATTTGTTAATATTTTTGCAGTAGCCATAAAATGTAAGGTTATTATATAAGTATAAAGTATTTAATATGTTACTGAGCTGTCAATTTCACCTCCAGGCTGCTAGTGACACCAGCTTCTGTCACCCCCTTGTTACATTTTCAAACAAACAAGCTTTGTGCTTCTTCACTCTTGCAAGCGACTCCCTGTAAGCACCTGCAAATCAACCTCATTGTCCTCCTTCAGATGCCTCCTTAAAACAACTCTCTTTCACCGTGATGCCTACAAAACAATGTGACAAAAGTTAGACTGCCGATGAGCTGAGCACACTTCCTATCATGCTCACAAATCCAGGGTCATTGGTGCCTTGGAATCCCCTGTCAGTCTATTTCCATCTATTGTCTCTCAGCCGGTACTTAGGCTGTATGCTTTCTGGCTCCATCTTTTTTTGCTTTGTGTTTGTACAGCACCTCGCACAACAGAGTCCTGGTGTGTAAGTGGAGCTACTGGGAGCTACTGCAATACAAATAATGAAATACTACTACTCTATAAATATTAGGCAACATCATTAATAAGGTAAGCTGTCATGACGCCTCTGTAGGTGGAACACACACAAACCCTGACTTGACAGTCGTCATGACCCTCATACAAGGTTAGATGGTAGGATAAACACTGTAAATAGAAACTATTTGTCCTGAGCAATTGCAGTTCAATCAATAAACAGTCAAAACTCCGGCAAAAAACCACTATGTTTCCTCATTTATGAAATGAGACTCTGTATCTTATTTTCCCCCTTTTTAAAACAAGTTCAGTTTGTGAAGATTGAAGAAAAACAGGGCGTCCTTTCAAATCCCTTCTCTGGATCAAACCTCATTAGGTTTTGATGTCAATGGTGCATAGAAAGCAGACCACGGCCAGTGTAAGAATTTGGCAGCCTGACCATTACATAATACAATCCTGTCTTTCACAGAAGAGAGATCTCTTTGCTACTAAATGTGCTAAATTTTAACCCACTACTTTGCTCCATCCAGCCAAACAACACTGTACATTTTCCATGGTATAGAATGTTAAAAAAAATTTAAAACCCACTGCTTGAAAAAAAATACCCAGAAAGATTGAAAAAATATTTGTTTAAGGAAATACATGCTTCCCCCTCCCCTCCACCAAAATCCACTAGGAAGAGAGAGAAGTTTGTCTGTTAAAACTAATAGTTCTATTTAAGAAAAAAACACCCTGTTTAGCAACAAGTACAGAGTAAACTAAAAAGGCTGTGCTGAGCTCAACACTGCATCATTGCTTAATGGAAAGGTTTGGATTCAGAATAAACAGGAATGTGCACCGTTTTCTAAAGGTGTTGACATTGAGTTTGCATTTTCAACTCCTGCGAATACAGGGAAAAAACACTCATAAGTTTTATCCCCCCTCACAATGAGTTTTTAACTTTGCCTGTGTGTGATATAACCCCTGAAGCAGTGTCTATTCAAATAAGAGTATAGCAGATGGAGTTTTGGTTCGGGTGGGAAAGCAGTGGAACTTTTGGGCCTTATATGTGCTCTTTGCCAACAAAGAGCTGTGTGAGAATTTCATAGGGCCAGGTTCCAAAGCCCTTACTCAGGTATTACTTCCACTGAAAACAAGAGGGGTGGGAATTTATTAGATTTTAAAACCAGAAGGATCTAAGACCAGCTAAGCTGACCTCTCGTATAAAATATGCCGTTGAATTTCATCAATTTCCCTTGCAATGGGTGCATATCTTCTAGAAAGGCACCCAGTCTTATATGGAGCCCTGAAGAGATGGTGAATCCTGTGTAAGGACTGAGTAGAAACTTCAGGCTTTGACTCCGAGAAGGGAACTGCTGAAGCATAGTGGGCTCAGTTCTGTGAGTTTCTGAGCACTGTTGAGGCTTATTGATTTCAGTAAGCGTCGAAGATGCTCAGCATAGAATCACAGGATTGAAAGGGAACTCAAGAGGTCATTAAGTCCAGGCCCCTGTTATCATGGTAGGACCAGGCCTGATCCTGGAACAAACCCAATATCATGGAGAGATCCCAAAAGATACCAAGAAACTGCAACTCTCTCTGTACACTTACTTTTCACTCTAACAAAATGCCATTGACTTCAGTGGAGTTGGAGTTTGTCAGAATATGGATCTCAGGATGTGCTCCACTGCATTTAGCAAGAGTTTTGACTCAATAAAAACGGAGTGACAACTTCAGGTTTTGCCACGGCAGGAACAGTCGGTGCACAGGGCCTCTCAAGATCATACCCTTCATACCCAGGACTTTCAGCTGTTCCTTTCACTCTGTTCTTGTAGTAAAGAGGGGGCATGTGCTGCTTTAAAAATCATGAAAAGAGAGCATGCTATAGTGACTTGTCAGGGTGGGCCAGTCTGACTGTCAAATTACATAGCATCAAGCGCTCCCAATGACAGAGCTCTGGAGTGGTCTCTGCAGCAAAAGCTAGAGGTTGTCTCCTGGCACCAAGCCCATCAACAGGGAGGGATGGGGCAAAAGAGGCAACTGTCTCAGGGCCTGGCAGCAGCAGCAGCCAGAGCCCTGAGCCCTTTAAATCGCCTCCAGATCCCTAAGCGATGCCCTCCAAGTGGTGCTGAAGGGCTAGCAGGGAGAGGCTACCCCAGCCCTTCCCCTTCCACCCAAGACTCCCACCCCTTCCGGGAGCTCAGAGCCACCACCTCCATCTTGCCCAGGGGCCTGGCAATTCTGTTGGCACCCAGCCTGGCACCCTTCCAATCCAAGCTCAAGCCCATTGTGTTTTCTTTTGAGTGTATGTGTTTTATGAGTGTCATTTATTGTATCCTGGGAGCAGGAAGAACACTGGGAGGCTCATTGTGGATTTTGGTTTATAACTTGGTTTAGGAATTAATTGAGCTGCATTATGGGTTTTGTTAGGCCTAGACTCTAGGCCCTAGAGCATGAGCACCATGTAAACCAGCATGGCTGTAATTGAGGATAAATGCCTGCGGGGAGGCAAGACAGGCACCACTGAATGTGCATTCCACAGCTGGCGTCCCACCCCATGGGCTGCAGGGACTTGCCAGGCAGTTCCAGGAGCAGCATGGAGCCTGGGGAAGCAGGGAGCATGCCTTAGCCCTACTACACAACCGAATGAGAGCTGAAGTAAGTGTCACCTAGCCACGGCTCACACCCTTCACCCCTGCCCAAATCCCAAACCCCATCCTAACCCTGACCCCCTTCCCACAGCCTGCAGCCTGCACCCTCTCCTGCAGCCCTCAACCTCTCCCACACTCCAAACCCCGTGGCCTCAGCCCAGAGCCTGCCCCCCAACTCTTTGCTTGGCCCGGTGAAAATAAGGGTGGGAGAGAGCAAACTAAGGAGGGAGAGGGGTGGAGTGAGTGGTGGCAGGGCCTCAGAGAAGGGGAGGGGAAAGGGCATGATCTCAAGAAAGGGAAGAGGCAGGGGACAGGGTAAGAGTGTTTGGGTGTGTGTGATTAGATAGTTGGCAATCCTACTCAGACTCCTTCTGTGAGGTGATGATAGAAAACTGGCTCCTCCTCTTTAGGGCCTACACCCTGCAATAACAGATGTGCCCTGTACTCATGGCCAACTTGTGTAACTAGCAGGAGGTGGTGTGGGAAGTACCTGAAGATGAGAGACTGGCTCCACTGTGCTGGGGGAATGACATGAGGGACCTTGATAAGGGGGAGGATTAGTGATGTATTTACTGGGCATGAAAAAGATCATTTAAGAGATGGAAGTAATTTTTGCTCTGTGTGGAGGGGTGCTGGATCAATAACTCACAATGGACAAGCAGAAGGGCAGCTGGGGATACTCTAGGTAGGCCAAGACAAAACTAACAAGCTAGGCACTAGTAATCTCCCTTACCACTTTGCTTATGTGTTATGTCCCTTTTTCCTGCAGTAAATCTCTTTAAAAAAAATAAGGAATTTTTTTTAGGTAAGCTCCATCTCTCTTCTATATCTGTACAGGCCCTATTACAGAGTGCTCTTGCAATCCGAAAAATAATAATAAATTATAATTCCACCTGCATGTGTCCTCCTTAAAACCTACGGACAGAAATCAGATTTGTTTTCCTCTTTAAAATACAGGTGGTGGAATAGCAGGACAGAGATGTTGCTTGGACCAAGAATACCATCAGGAACAGAATCTATGGAGACCATATTCATAGTCAGAAGGATCAAACCTGTATCATCCTAGCCCCCAAATTGGAAGGGATTTGCACTGAGGGAGCAATAGTTAGACCCCTGCAGATCCATGGGTATCTGCATCTGTGGATGTGGATGCAGATATCTGTGGCTCATTTTTGTAGATGCAGATGTGGATATAAATTTTGCATCTAGAACCCTGCAAATTTGCGGATATCTGCTTTACATCCACAGGTATCCATATCTGTGCATGCGGATATCTGCAGCTCATTTTTACAGATACAGATGCAGATGAGCATATAACATTTTATCCATGCAGGACTCTATCAATATCTAAAGAGACAGTGCTCAGATTTGGTTTAGGGTTCAGCATTCATGTTCAAAGCCAAAGCTGAGTCAGGATTCTGATTCAGCAATGTTGACATCTTGTAAGTCTTTCTCATGTGATTTCAGCCCAATTGCCAGAAATCTGGTGAGATTGTACTTGTATTCTTGCACCACATCTATTTCATATCCAAAAAGTTCAAGATGTCTGGTTTGACCCATTATAGAAGCAGATGCTGGCTGGAAAAAGCAAATCTGGGTCTGAGTTCAAATTCTGATTTCTTTGCTTCACTCCAAAGTTTGGTGGTATTCAGATTTGGGGCTTTGATTCAGAACCATTTTCAATTAACCATTTTAAGCTAGATAAATACTAGAGAAGCCTTCCTGTACATAGAAGACCAGAACTCAGTGACCTAGTTAATCTCATTTAAATAGGGAAAGCCACACTGAGGGCTCCCTGGCAGCTTCCCAGGAGTTTGAGAGCAGCACTTAATTTGCATATAATACCAAAAGACCCCAGTCACTGGCGGGCATTGGAACCCCTGGTGTGGATGACATGCATATAATATACATTATTTTTAAAACAACACTAAACGGCCTGATCCTAGCATAGCAAAACTTGTAAAAGTGAAAGTGCCCTAATTGTCCCCCCTGCATGGGGAAATCCCTGGGTAGCATTCAGCTAATACAGCCAGCATTTGGTCAGTCTTCATCTCCTGCCATGTGGGTAGTGAATATGTGTCTCCACAAGGAACCTCCAGATCATTTAACTGGAGCAAAATCATTACAAGCTGGAGTAATGTAGGTGACATACAACCCCATTTGCCTTGCCTGCTGAGCTATGCAAACAGAGCTCTGGCCTAGCTGAGGCTCTAGCTTTGAATGCCCAAAACCATAACATTTATTGATGTTTGCATCTTACTTGTTAAATAACTAGGTTGTTCTCTGAACTCATCAACAACAAAAACATCCATCTGACCTGGCTTCTTCCTGACTGAGGGCAGTATTTAAGGACTCTGAGCACCACTTTTGGTTGCCATGCTGCATGTTAGCGGCCCCTGCTTTAAATTATGCAGGAGTTTAAACTCAAGGCTTTAATGTAACCCCTCTATCCTCCCTGGGCTTTTGTTTTTGCAATGGGGCTGTTGTAAGGATTAGTCAGTTGATGTTTGTAGCGTGCTTTGAAAAGGTCAGGCACTATGTAAGAGTTAATATTATCCATATCCTGCGCCCTTCTGTTTTCCTATGGCTTTTAAAATTGCTTTCCCCTCACATTGTCCAGATACTTTAGTGTCACATCCATCAGTTTACACAGTCCTCACATTTTAGAGTTAGGTTTTTTTAGAGCATGGCCTCTTACTATGTGTTAGATTATGCTTTATGTTCAGGCAACACATCCGACCCTGTGCAAGACACAGATGTCAATATAGTCCTCACTCCAGAGAGTTTGCAGTGCAAAAGACCAACAGGCAGCTTTTGCTTCTGGCAGTTCTCTGAACTACCTGGATTTGGAGTTGCACTGTTGTCATTCCAGCATGAGCAGGCTTTGAACTCCCAGGTAACAAATCACTGGAAGGCCAACCTTTATGGAATTGTCCTTCCTTTATCTCCCCCCCCCCCCCCTCAAGACGACAATCTGGTCTCTTACTATTATTTCTAATATTGGATAAACATTTGCTCCAGGATAAAATATGCCATTCTAGGTTTAAAATCAGGAGTAATTTAAAAGTATCTACCATTATTTCCCACTAACTTATAGTGAAGATCACTCTGCATAGAGGGCCAGTGCAAGGTCTATTTTGGTTAACACACTGGGAACCTCAAAAGTTGAAAGCAGAAGATGCTAGTTTGAGCTAAAGAGCCACACTTTCCCTACAGGGCTCGAAAGTGTACGTCTACACAGCAGTGTTATTTCGGACTAACATCCGTTATTCCAAAATAACTAGGCGAGCGGCTACACAGCGAACCCGTTATTTTGAAATGATTTCAGAATAACAGGCAGGTTATTTCAGCATTTGTAAACCTCATTGCACGAGGAATAATGCCTCTTCCAAAATAGCTATTTCAGAATAGCAGTAGTGTGGATGTGCCACTGCTGCTATTTAGAAATAGCTCCTCCCCCAGACAATTCAAAGTAATTGCTCCCCTGTGCTTCCTGGGCCTCTAAATCTAGGTAGCACGTCCACATTAGGGGAGCCTGCCTTGGACTAATTTCCAGACTTTCCTGAGGCGTAGACACGCTATTTTGAAATAAGCTATTTTGGAGTATTTCTTCTGGAATAGCTCATTCCGAAATAATCATGCAGTGTAGATGTAACCAAACAGACTCTGGTTCTCTGTGGATTGGACTCATGTAGGGACCTGTGGAACATCCTCACCAATGTTCTATGTTCATCCACCTCTCCAGTTCTATTCTGAAGGCTTAGGTGGCACATATGCATTTTGCTGGCCCCCTGAATGGGGTGTTTCATGTGTTCAGAGACAAGATGTCTCTAAATTATATGAGAGCTAACAATAAAAGTAAAGTCTGTGCTTCAGTAACGCGCAACTGACTTCACCATTTTTTCAGAATCAAATTTAGCAAAGCTCTCAGTTTCCTAACATGGACCAGGATCTCTTGGTTGCTTCAGAAAGTAACATGAATGAGCCAAATTTTTCAGCCTAGTAATGAAATTACTGCACACGTACATGTTAAACATGCAGAATAATTTTTTAAACATGAGCACTTGTACTAAGAGTGTAATGTCCCTATGATGCAGATTGATTTACACTGGGGGGTTTTCTGACAAATACACATGAGCTTTCCAGAGAGGCCAAAGTGTCCATCATGTATCGACTCACAGGCTTGTTTTCTGCCACTTTTTCCTATTAAAACTTAGGGAAAATGAATAGGAAAATGAAGGCTCTTAATTTACTCACACTTCAATTTGTCTTTTTGATTTAATAGATGCAAAACATAAAGGTGCCAAACTAGTGACAACTGGGAGTGATTGTTCTGATATCAGCAAAGACACTCCAGAGTTACACCAGTGGAACAGAGCAAAATCCGATCTAGGGTCTTATTAATTGCCTCTCACCTGGAGGGAAGTGAGCTTTAGCCCATTGTGAAAGGATTCCAAGAAATTATCACAAATAAAGGAGCATTGTCCTGCTGAAAACCATGATCCACCAATCCTATTACTTCACAGCTGGACATTTATGGCTTTGGAAAGATGCCCTTGTGAGCCAGATTGTTACTGGGTCTTTTATGGGATACTCATGACTGGGCAGAGTGAGTATGTGAGGCGTCTGAATCACACAGAAGGATTGCCAGGACAATGGCAACCCCTGTGCAAGCTACCTCTGAGACTTGAGTGTGAGTCCAGGCTTTGCCTGAATGGTGTGATCAAACTGTGTTCATTTACACACACACACCCCCTCTTCCCCTCCCCCTCCGTCCCTTCCTCCCTCGTTCCCTCGAAAGGCCAGAACCAATCAAAAGGCCAGAACCAATCTCCCAGATTTGTCAATCTGCCAAACTTCGGGAAAGTTAGTGTGTAGATTCTCTGGCCCAGGTCTGTGTCTCCTGCTAGCTAAGTGTCCAGTCCTGATCCCAGAAAAGCCAACACCAGAGCTCCTCTTGGAGAATGATCGTGTTCAGAACTGGCTCAAGAGTCTATTATTACACTTGCTTTTTTTTTTTTTTAACTATTATACCTGGCTAGAATTTCCAAGTTTCTTTTTTTCTTCATCTCACTTGAATGATGTCAGAAAGTACAACAAATGTGGTAAATGCCAGGGTTGGAACCAGCGATTCCAACAAATAAATATAATAAGGAGATTCAGTGCCAAGGTTGGAAACAGCAGCTGAGCAAAAGGGAAATGTACAACGTTCTTGGCAAGGGCACAGGGATTCAGCTAGCTGAAAGAAGCAAATTCCAGCCTACACCATTGTAACCAATAATCTATGTCTCTCTCGAGAAAATACAGATGTTTGTAATTTTTCTGTTTTTTTCCCAACTGCACATATGAAATAAGTTTGTTGTCTTGAAAAATCCCTCCAGGACTTGGTATGGCAAATATTACTTATGTATAAACTCTAAGCTGCTGACAAACTAAACAAACACACACACAAACACACAATTATATCCAGGGAAGTTTTGAAATATGTTGTAATAACCTTAACGTATCTGATGATTAACCAAGGCTTATGAGCTAAAACAAATGTCTCCAGGCTGGTAGATACGCAAACCAATGATAACAATGAAGAGATACAGTAAGTAGCGGAATTTTTTTTGACTGAGTATTTCTCCTTATAAATATTTTTGTTATTTTATCTTTAAAGAAATGGTATCCATGGGGACTAAAGGAGAGGCTGATTCTGAGGATCCTTTCATTTCAATGGGCTTGCTGGGGGCATGACTCCATTGTCTGCAATAATGATGCTCCTGAATCCCTCAGCCTCTCCTCATAGGTCATGTGCTCCAGCTTCTTAATCATTTTGGTCGCCCTCTACTGGACCCTTTCCAATGCGTCCACATTCTTTTTGTAGTGGGGGATCCAGAACTGGACACAATAGTCCAGATGTGGCCTCACCAGAGCCGAATAAAGGGGAATTATCACTTCTCTAGATCTGCTGGCAAACCTCCTCCTAATGCACCCTAATATGCCATTTGCCTTCTTGGCTACAAGTGCACACTGTTGACTCATATCCAGCTTCTCATCCACTGTAATCCCCAGGTCTTTTTCTGCAAAACTGCTACTTAGCCAGTCGGTCCCCAGCCTGTAACAACACTTGGGATTCTTCCGTCCCAAGTGCAGGACTCTACACTTGTCCTTGTTGAACTGCGTCAGATTTCTTTTGGCCCAATCCTCTAATCTGTTTAGGTCACTCTGGACCCTATACCTGCCGTCCAGCATATCTACCTCTCCCCCTAGTTTAGTGTCATCCACAAACTTACTGAGAGTGCAATCCATCCCCTCATCCAGGTCATTAATAAAGATGTTGAACAAAACCAGCCCTAGAACTGATCCTTGGGGCACACCGCTCGCCGACCTGACATCAAGCCATTGATCACTACCCACTGGGCCCGACAATCTAGACAGCTTTCTATCCATCTTACAGTCCATTTATGCAATCCATACTTCCTTAACTTGCTGGCAAGAATATTGTGGGAGACCATATCAAAAGCTTTGCTAAAGTCAAGGTATATCACATGCACCAACTTTCCCATATATACAGAGCCAATTACCTCATCATAGAAGCTAATTAGATTGGTCAGGCATGACTTGTCCTTGGTGCATCCATGTTGACTATTTCTGATCAGTTTCCCCTCTTCCAAGTGCTTCAAAATGGATTCCTTGAGGATCCTCTGCATGATTTTTCTGAGGACTGAGGTAAGGCTGACTGGTTCTGTAGTTACCTGGATTGTCCTTCCCTTTTTTAAAGACGGGCACTACATTTGCTTTTTTCCAATCATCCGGGATCTCTCCCGATCTCCACAAGTTTTCAAAGATAATGGCCAAAGGCTCTGCAAGGACAAAATAATGTCCAAAGGCTCCTTGAAGTTGACAAACTAACCCCTTGAAATATCATAGCTGTACATCCTTGCAACACTGTTTAAATGTCCGTCTAGGTATTTTTAACCACACTCGTGACAGTGGTATATGGAAAGTCTCAGAGGGGTAGCCGTGTCAGTCTGTATCTGCAAAAATAATAAGGAGTCCTGTGGCACCTTAGAGACACATTACGTGTATGTGAGCATTCTCAGTAAAACAATTATTGCCTGGCGTAATAAAAATTACCCAGTCCTTTTCACAGTCCAGCCATAAACTGCAGTAGTAAGTTCCTCAGGTTGCCTGTAGACTGTACATTGAATAGTTTCTCTCACATATTTCACAATTATAGCCTTTAAAAGTATTCCTTTGTTGTACCATCACAAAACAGGGTGAGCAGCTGGGGGAAAAGGTTGGTCTTCTACACTTCTACCCTTCATTATGCTTCACCCTCAGGTATATTTCTGATCTCCTAATGATTTCATGTAATCTATTCCTAAATATCTCTGCTGACAAATCCTCAGTGACCTCTCTTGACAAATTATTCCATTGTCTAATTGACCACAGAGTTAAAACTGATTTCAGAATTTCTCATTTAAATGATCTTGGGTTAAATGTTAAGATTTAATTCTCAATATTCACTACCTGTATCTGAACCACCTGATACATCCTCTCCCTCATTTTCTTTGTTCCATTTTCAATTATTCATATTTTGGTCTCCCTCCTAAGTATATAGGAAATTGACCATTTCAGATATGTTAAAAAAAAAAATCTCTCCCTCCTCCTAGGAGGAACCATGGCTTTATTGTTTTCTAGACTCGCTGTGTCAGCAACTCCACCCAGAGATTATAAAAATGAATTCTCCAAGGTTGGTAGATGTCACCTTCTTATTAGTTTCTTACTATTTGAAAATGGGTTTGGGTTCAGTCTTCAGCATCTGTTATGCACATTTTGTATTGGCTGTGATGACTGGCAACTTGAGGATTTCTTCTTTTTATTGGTCTTGAGAATAGAAAACTGGGAAAGGAACTGGAAACTTTAAGGAACGCAATTCAAAAACTCAATGTGAGCCTTTAACTGACTAGGGATGATGTCTCCAAAATCCATTACTCTCCATTGCACTCTTTGAATCACTCACTACTTCTAATAGATTCATTATTAATATGGCAGGCTGCCTAGCCCACTGCTCTAATACTGCTGGAACTGCCACAAACTATGAAAGCCTGTGTGTAAAAGTCCCAATAAGAACATAAGGACAGCCATACTGGGTCAGACCAATGGTCCATCTAGCCCAGTATCCTGTCTGCCGACAGTGGCCAATACCAGATGCTCCAACAATGTTTCAAATCTCCCATAAAAAGAGCACTTCTAGGAGATGAGAGGATCCTTATGTTGATCCCCATGAGCGAGCCCAAGAGTGTGCCCGAGGTATGCATCTAACTTAATAATGAAGACACTTAGCCTTTAGAAACCAGACTAATATCACCATCTTGTTACACCATAACATCAAGAACAGCTTCATTTTGGTACCCTGACTCATGATCCATAGCAACCAAGGGCCTGATCCAAAGCTCACTGAAGTCAGTAGTAAGCTTTTTGTCATCTGCACTGAGTTTTGGGTTAGGCCTTTACTCTACAAATTGTTCTAGTAAAACCCAAGGAGCAACTTCTTTTAAGTTAAGGGGACATATTTAGACTTCAAGGCAGACACTTCAGCATTGCAAGCTGAGGCCAGTCTGCACAGCAAATTGACAGTAATTTTAAGTGATTAAGGCACCTATAGTTTTGTTCATCACTTCCAACCTTATTCACAGGTCATGTAATGGACTCTTTGGAGGCCTATGGGAAAAAGGCCTCTTCCATTTTTAACCAACTCATCATTTCGCTACAATAACAGAAGAAAGAAAGAACCCTTGCAGACTGGAAGAAATGTCAGTTTGTCAGGCACTTGTTTTTGTTTTCAAGACTCCGTCATGTCAGCAAGCCCTGCCAGCAATTATGTATTTTAAAACCCCCCAAACTCTCCAAGGATGGGAAAAATCGCCTACTTATTACTTTATAATGATCTGCAAATTTTGGACCAAAACGCCTGGAGTCCACTGTCCGTATTTCGTACTGGATGACAAAACTGGCAGATGATTTTGTACCAGGAACTGAAAAGTAGGAAATGAGCTGGACACATACTAAATCTGTAAGACAAGCCTTCAAAACCACAGAGGAGCCTCTGATTAACTGGCCACTCCAAGTCTTTACGAATGATTCAGGTTAGGGGAAACAGAACAAGAAGCCATTTTATTTGGAACCTTCACTACGAGCCTAACTGGCCAGAATGTAAGGGGGCTGTTTCCATTCTCACAATGCCTCAGTGAGGCAAGATTTGCAGGACAAAGAGGAGGAGAAAAGCCAAACAGGGCTAATGAGAGTCTTTGCCAGGCCCTGGGTCCTCCCGAAGGTGACGGGGCCTTGGGCAGGAGGGGAGGAACTGCAGAGCGTTGGTTGCTGGAGGCTCTGGTGGTAATTTAAAGGGGCAGGGCTCCAGGCATTGCTGCTGCTGAGGTAGAGGCAGCAGCAGCTGGGTCCCTCTGGCCCTTTTAAAATCGCCAGGCCCTGGGGCAGCTGTGCCCTTTGCCCTCCCCATTTTGATAGCCTTGAAGCCAAATATATGAGCATTCCCTTGAGGGGGAAGAGGGTAAAATAGAATCTCACTGTTTCAAATTCTCTTTCCTTTATACTCTTCCACCACTGCATCTACGCCTCTGTGTCTGGGTCACGGTGGACAATAATTGGCCTGTGGGGTGGATGCAGTTTGTCAGGGTTAGCCACTGTTGAATCACCAGGTGCTTTGTTTACCTGAGCGTCTGAGGGTACTGCCACAGCTCACAGCTCCCATTGGCTAAGAATAGCAAACCATGGCCACCAGGAGCTACAAGTGACCATACCTGTGGATGCTCAGGTAAACAAAGCATCTTGCAACCCACCAGTGGCTAACCCTGGCGAACCATGTCTGGCTCACTGTCCAGTTATTGGCCACCCCTAAGTTGAATTAAGGCTTGAATAAAGATCTTAACTGGTTAACCCACTACAAAGGCAACTTCCCCACCTTGACACTCACATCTCCACATCAAAAGCTATGAATGAGAAACATCCACCTTAATTAGCTTCATTAACTCTGGTCCTGCAATTGACAGGTAACTTCTTTTGCTGTTATATATACCTTGGATTCTGTAATTTCCACTCCAGCTCCACTGTTGAAGTGGTTTTTACCCATGAGAGCTCATGACCTAATAAAAGTGTTAGTCCCTAAGGTGCCACAGGATTTCTCGTTGTATTTAAAGTTACAGACTAACAGGGCTACCCCTCTGAGACAGTAAATTTAGAAACTGACAGTATATACCTAGGCTTGGCAAATGGCTGTTAAATGGCTTCATTACCGCTTGAATGGCTTGTTCACAGGGTCACTGTTCTACTAATAGGCCTGGCAGGCTTTTTCACTTTTAAGTTAATTAGCTCCTCTCCAGAGGAAGCAGAGCCATAGAACAGGGGTAGGAAGAGGTGGGAGAGTAGACATTAAGACCCAGGGGTGCCCCACGCAACTGCCTCTTCTGTGTATGGGTAAGGATGGCCCTGTTTCTTCTATCTCAGGGCTTCCCAGCGCATTCCATGTCCTACATTTCTCTCTTTCAGGCTAACATCTCCTCAGGTAGGGGCTTTGTCTTATAAAATGTGGGGCCTAATTTTGGCCATTGACCAATACAATCACAAGGAGTGATGATAGTAATTAAATCCTGAACCTCCATCCTAGTCTGAGGGAGCCTGAGTGGACTGCGCAAGTTACAAACAAGCATTCACACATGCACACACACTCACATGCACTGCAGTTTCCTACAAGGAAACAGTTACACCTCTCTATGTGCAATTTGCACAGGACCTGATTCCCAACAGCTTATTTTTTAAAAAAATCTATTTTTTCCTCAAGTTACGAAAAGCTGAAAGAAAGTTGGAATCCAACAGCTCTTAACTGGAAATAATGCTAAAGCTCCATCCGTGGCCTCCTTTAATAGCTCAGCCAACAATGGTCGTAATCAAACAGTGTAAAGCTGCCATTTTTCTTAGAGAGTTACCAGAATTGTTTTTAAAAAGCTTGTTTCAGGTTCTAATTTGGCTGGGGTTTCCCCTCTCCCCTAGGATATAAAGTAAAAACATATTTATGACATGGTAATTTATCTCCACATTAGGGCTATTGCTATGGAAGAATATAGTTACCATTGAGCTGAGGGGAACACAACTCAAATCTATATTAAAAAGAGACAATGTCTTATGATTAAGAGGTTTCAGAATGGTTTGAAATTTGATGATCTCCACAGAGAAGGGACACTGAAATATTTCTCTTGGGAGTGGAAAAAATCTGAACAGATTCAATTCTATTGAACGTAGCTTTCCTCCCCGCTCCTCCTCCCCCCCAAAAAAAGTCCTTACTGAATTTGACCAATTTGTTTCAATAAATGGCTTGAAGAAGAATACTGAAGGTGCTGAAAAGGGAGACCAATCCCAACATGGAACAGCATAAAAGAAGACATGAAGCCAAAGGCGGAATAAGGTGAGAAGATGCAACTCCTAATGATCTAAGACAGTGGTCCCCAACGCGGAGTGCGCCCGCCGAGTGATCGGGGCCAGCCCTCCTCCTGGGCACGTGGTGCATGGGCGGTGCTGGCCCCTGGGCGCACAGTGTATGGGTGGCCCCACCCCCGGGTGCATGGCGCAAGGGCTGTGCAGGCCCTGGGTGCGTGGCGTATGGGCAGTGCCGGCCGCTGGGCGCGTGGCACATGGGTGGCCCCGCCCCCGGGCACGCGGTACATGGGCTGTGCCGGCCTCGAGCACGTGGCGTATGAGCGTCCCTGCCCCTGGGCATGTGGCTCAGGAGTGGCGCTGGCCCCAGGTGCACAGCGCAAGGGTGCTGCTGGCTCCTGGGTGTGCGGCACAGGAGCGGCGCCGGCCCCAGGAGTGCAGCGCATGGGTGGCACTGGCACCGGGCACGCAGCGCATGGGCAGTCCTGGCCCCTGGGCGTGCAGTGTATGGGCGGCCCCGCACCCTGGGAGCACAGCACAGGCGTGGCGCTGGCCCCGGGTATGCGGCAAAGGGGCGGCGCCAGCCCCGGGTGTGCAGCACATGGGTGGCCCCACTCCCGGGCGCGCAGTGCATGGGCTGTACCGGCCCCGGGCATGTGGCATATGGGTGTCCCCGCCCCTGGGCACGCAGCGCAGGAGCGGTGCCAGCCCCAGGCCTGCAGTGCATGGGTGGCACCGGCACTGGGCACGCAGCGTATGGGTGGCCCCGCCCCCAGGTGCATGAACAGCCTCGCCCCCAGGCGCATGTGCGGCTCCACCCCCAGGTGCCCAGCATGTTAGTGGCCCCACCCCCGGAGGCGCCCGGCAGCCCCAAAAGGTTGGGGACCACTGATCTAAGAGTTTACAGCAACTCTTGGCTGCTCAGAGTAACTGCATTCTAGTAAGAGATAACTGTTTCCTTACTGAGATCTTCTCATTTTTTATTTAATTTTCTGTCCCACTTCTCGAAAACATAAACACATAAAAAAAACAGACTAGGTCAGACCAGTGGTTCATCTAGTCCAGTAGCTTGTCTTCTAACAGTGGCCAGTGTTAGAATTAACAGAAAAGAACATTTATCAAGTGATCCATCTCTAGAATCACAGAACATAGAACACTAGAACTGGAAGGGACCTTGTGAGGTCATCGAGTCCCCCGCCCTCATGGCAGGATCAAGCACTATCTAGACCATCCCTGATAGATGTCTATCTAACCTGCTCTTAAATATCTCCAGAGATGGAGATTCCACAATGTCCTTAAGCAATTTATTCCAGTGTTTAATCACCATCATGATAGTTAGGAAGTATTTCCTAATGTCCAACCTAAACCTCTCTTGCTGCAGTTTAAGCCCATAGCTTCTTGTCCTATCATCAGAGGTCAAAGAGAACAATTTTTCTCCCTTCTCCTTTTGACACCCTTGTAGATACTTGCAAATCGCTATCATGTCCCCTTCTTAATCTTCTCCTTTCCAATTCTTTCAGTCAACCCTCATAGCTCATGTTCTCTAAACCTTTAATCATTCTTCTTGCTCTTTTATGGACCTTCTCCAATTTCTCCACATCTTTTTTGAAATGTGGTGCCCAGAACTGAACACAATACTCCAATTGAGGCCTAATCAGTGCAGAGTAGAGCGGAAGAATGACTTCTCGCATCTTGCTCACAACATTCCTGTCAATGCATCCCAGAATCATGTTTGGGGTTTTTTTTGCAACAGTGTCACACTGTTTATTCATATTTAGCTTGTGGTCCACTACGACCCCTAGATCCCTTTCTGCAGTACTCCTTCCTAGATAGTTGCTTCCCATTCTTTATGTGTGAAACTGGTTGTTCCTTCCTAATTGGAGTACTTTTCATTTGTTCTTATTAACTTCATCTCCTAGGATACGACTAGACTACAGGCTTTTGTCCACAGATACAGTCGACAAAGTCTCTGTTGAAAAAGAGCATCTAGACTGCATTACGCGGCTCGAAAAAGTGATCCACTTTGTCGACAAAGAGTGTTCAGACTGCTGGATGCTCTGTTGACAAAAGAAGGCATCTGGAAGTGCTTCTGGAAGGTCACAGGGGCTGCCTTAAAGTCCAGGCGCTGTTGCATGCTCTTTGCAGAGAAACGTGCTTAAAGGGATCCTCCTGGACAGCCGTTGCTCTGCTCCTGCTTCTGGCTTGCCGACCTCCTAGAGGGAAAGCAAAGCTGCTGCAGTTTTTGCTCTGGTTGCTCTGCTTCCTTGGACACCACAGCAGTTTATTTTCAGGTTTGTTTTTTTGATTTGCACTGTGTTTTTGGCCATGGAGCCTGAGCTGGCCCTGGACAGGCTATGGTCCCACACTGTGATGATGGAAGTTCCGCTGCATCTTCATGAGACCATCATGACGTTTGCAGCAGAGCTGGATTCAGAGCCCAGCTTTGAGCCCCTCACTCAGGCTGAAGCCCTACGGCCCTTGTCTCTGAACTTATTCCTGGAGAGGTGAGTTTGGAGTCTGGACACCAGTTTTAACTGGTGGGACTGGCTTGTTATGCAGCAGTGGGATGACGACCAGTGGCTCCGAAACTTCCAGATGTGGAAGTCCACCTTCCCGGAGCTCTGTGCCTGGCTTGACCCTGCCCTGCAACACCAGGACACCCGCTTGTGGGCCGCCGTCCCCCGGAGAAGCACGTCGCTATTGCTCTGTGGAAGCTGGCCACCCCCGACAGCTACCGCTCCGCGGGACATCAGTTTGGTGTTGGGAGGTCTACTGTCGGGGACATCTTGGTGGAGGTAAGTCACTCTCAGGGGACGGTCCATGGGGGCGGGGGCAGGTGGATAAGGGGATGGTCAGGACTGGCACAGGGAATGGGGGATGGGGTGGGAGTGGTAGAAGCCTGCCTGGCCTCACCCTGCGGTGGTGCAGGGGACACGGGGGGGTTGCCTGAGGGAGGGGGCTCGGGGTCTGGGAGGGAAGGGGTGGGGGAGCACCTCTCATCAGCTCACGCAACTCCTCTAGGCTATGTCTAGACTGGCATAATTTTCTGCAAATGCTTTTAACGGAAAAGTTTTCCGTTAAAAGCATTTGCAGAAAAGAGCGTCTAGATTGGCACGGACGCTTTTCCGCAAAAGCACTTTTTGCGGAAAAGCGTCTGTGCCAATCTAGACGTGCTTTTGCGCAAAAATGCCCCGATCGCCATTTCCGCGATAGGGGCTTTTTTGCACAAAACAAATCTGAACTGTCCACACTGGCCCTTTTGCGCAAAAGCTTTTGCGCAAAAGGACTTCTTCCCGAATGGGAGCAGCATAGTATTTCCGCAAGAAGCACTGATTTCTTACATGAGATCGTCAGTGTTCTTGTGGAAATTCAAGCAGCCAGTGTAGACAGCTGGCAAGTTTTTCCGCAAAAGTACCTGCTTTTGCGGAAAAACTTACCAGTCTAGACACAGCCCTAATGTCCTGTTATGTGTGTTTGTATTTGTCTCTTTCGGCAGGTGGTGACGGCCATCAACTCAGAGCTGCTTCACAGGACTGTCCGCCTCCAAGACCTGCATACCATCTTGGCTGGATTGGCAGGGCTGGGTTTTCCAAACTGCGGTGGAGCACTCGACGGGACTCACATCCTGATCCACGCACCACCCCATCGAGCAGCACAGTATATTAATAGAAAGAGTTACTTTTCTATGGTGCTGCAGGCCCTGGTCAACCACCGAGGACAATTCACAGACATTTGTGCCGGGTGGTCAGGCTGGGCACACGATGCCTGCATATTCTGGAACTCATACCTGTACCACAGGCTGCAGGCTGGGGCATTCTTTCCAGAGAGGAACTCTGCAGTCAGGGATGTGCAGATGCCTACGTGCATCATGGCCAAGGTGGAGTACCCCCTTATGCCTTGGCTCATGATGCCCTACACTGGCCACCTGGATGCGAGCAGGGAACTGTTTAACTCCTGCCTGAATCGGGCTCGCTTCCAGGTGGAGTGCGCTTTTGGCCGTCTGAAGGGCAGATTTAGATTCCTGCTCACTCGGCTGGACATGGGGGAACACGACATCCCCGATGTGGTTGGAGCATGCTGTGTGCTGCACAACCTAGTGGAGAGGAAAGGGGAGGCCTTCCTCCCTGTGTGGGGGACATGGGCTGATGTGGAGAGGAGGCACTTTGAGCAACCCCAGACACCTGCCATCTGGCAAGCCCACCAGCTGGGCTTGTGCATGTGAGAAGCCCTGAGGGTATGTCTACACAACCACCCTAGTTCGAACTAGGGTGGTAATGTAGGCAACCGGAGTTGCAAATGAAGCCTGGGATTTTAATTTCCCGGGCTTCATTTGCATCTCGCCGGGCGCCGCCATTTTTAAATGTCCGCTAGTGCGGACTCCGTGCCGCGCGGCTACACGCAGCACGGACTAGGTAGTTCGGACTAGGCTTCCTAGTTCGAACTAGGGTGGTAGTGTAGACATACCCTGAGGGAGAAATTCTCCCAAGGAGGCCGATGATTTTCCCCAGGGCCTTCCAGTTGTGGAATTGCCCCATGGCCCCGGTTCCTTCCTCCCCAAAACCCCCTCCCGGCCCCACATTCACACATTGTACACATTCATCATACACTGAGAACAGAGACAGGTGTTTGTGAAAAAATGTTTACAGTTTATTTTACTATTAATTTTTTGAAGGACTAAAATACTCTTTTGTTCAGAAAAATAAAGTGTTTGTAAACAAAGTAAAGTGCTTCCCTCAGTGACTCTCACAGGTAGGAAGGAGGAATATCAGCCTAGAATGGGGGAAGGGGGCTGAGGATACTGCCTTGATGAAGAGCCCCTGGCACTTTGGCTGCGGAGACCTTCTCGCACACGGCCGCGCATGCAGGAGGTGGGGCTGTACCCGGGTCTAGGATGACAGGGCCTGAGGGGGGAAAGAGTTTGGGGGGGGGGGAGGCAGGAGGAGCAGGACCAGGCCCAGGACCGGGGAAGGCCATGGCCTCCTGCATACCAGCACAAATGTCAGTGTGCTGCTGGACAAATTCATCCAGCAAGTGCCTGTGCCACTCTGCCTCCACCTCCATCATCCGGTTCATTGCGTCCTGCATCCCTTGCAAGACCAAGATGTGCTGGTGCACCAGGACCAAATACGTGTGTCAGTGCCAATGGGTTCCCTGCAGCCGTCTGGGTGGTGGGGCAGGTGTGGCGCTCACCTCCTGGTCAGCTGGTCCGGCTGTGGAGGACAAGAGGGAAAAGTCGCCAGTGATGCATGTTCACACTTTCCCTGAGTGTCCTCCTTCTCAGCAGTCAGTGCCTGTCCTAGGGTCAAGGGATGCTCATGTGCATCTCAGGAAGGCATGGTGTGTCCTGGCTAGCAGCCACGGCCTCCCTGGAGCCCAGAAGGTGTGCAGGCCACCATCCTGTCCCCCCCACCCCACACACACATCTATGGCCAAGCAGCACAGACAAGTGTCAGGCCACAGTTGGGGTTCCCACAGGTTGCTGAGAGGCCTGAAGCTGTGCGGCAATCCCAGCGTCTCCAACCCATGCCTGCACCTGGAATCACTGTCTGCAGGAGCAGGTGGTGCCTCACAGCCATGCGGGTGCAGGGGTAGGGCGGCTCTCCCTGAGGTCAGCCATGTGTGTGCCACCCCACCCCCCAGGCTGTGGTCAGCATGACATGTCACAGCACTGCACCATCCACTGCGCTCCCGCGTGCCCTGCCCTGTGTGTGTTGGACCCTCACTGCACTCACCTGATGTTCCCTCCCTGGTGTCCGAAGTTGTCTGGGAGGCCTCCTGAGTGTGGGCGTCTGGCTCCTGGGTGCTCCTGGTGTTGTCTTCTTCCTCCTCCTCCTCCTCTTGGAGCTTCTGGTCATCTGCTGGGGGTCTCACCCTGGAATTGTGGCTGCTGCTGCACAGGGGTCTCCAAGCTAGACTCCACAACCCTCTCGGGAGGCAGGGGCTCCCCTGCTCCCAGGATCCGGTCCAGGTCCTCATAGTAGGCACAGCAGTGTGCCATTTCCCCAGAGCGGGAGCTGCGCTTACGGACCCTGACGTACCCCTGCTGCAGTTTATTGACCTTGGCTCTGACCTGGTCGAAGGTGCGGGGGTGGTGGCCTTTCCTTGCCAGGCTATTAGCCATTCTGGTGTAAATGTCAGTGTTCTTCCACCTGGACTGTGGTGCCTGAAGAGCCTCCTCCTCAGACCAGAGTTCCAAGAGGGCTTTTATCTCGGGTCCAGACCAGCAAGGTGCCTGGCATTTGGTGCCCCTGGCTTCCTGTGGGGATGTACCCTTGGAAGGTCTTGGGGGGGCTTGTCCGTGGGACATGGCTCCTAGTTGCCTGACCAGAAAGAGCAGCGCCGTCTCAGGGTCCTGGCTGGAGCTGGCTTGCTGCCAGAATAGTAATCCTGGGTGCCTGTGCCTTTTAAAGATGGCTACAGGGAGGAACAATAGTTGAAAACTGTGGCAGGAGTGTCCACCAGGGCTTCTTCCTGGAGGCCTTTATTGTCAACATAAATTCTTCCCTGCTTCCATACTTGGCCTTGGAAAGGGTTCAGAAAAGGGCAACTAAAATGATTAGGGGTTTGGAATGGGTCCCATATGAGGAGAGGTTAAAGCGACTGGGACTTTTCAGTTTAGAAAAGAGGAGACTGAGGGGGGATATGATAGAGGTCTAGAAAATCATGAGTGGTGTGGAGAGGGTGAATAAAGAAAAGTTATTTATTAGTTCCCATAATAGAAGAACTAGAGGACACCAAATGAAATTAATGGGTAGCAGGTTTAAAACTAATAAAAGAAAGTTCTTCTTCACACAGCACCATAGTCAACCTGTGGAACTCCTTGCCAGCGGAGGCTGTAAAGGCTAGGACTATAATAGAGTTTAAAGAGAAGCTAGATAATTTCATGGAGGTTAGGTCCATAAAAGGCTATTAGCCAGGGGATAAAATGGTGTCCTTGGCCTCTGTTTGTCAGAGGCTGGAGAGGGATGGCAGGAGACAAATCGCTTGATCATTGTCTTCGGTCCACCCTCTCTGGGGTACCTGGTGCTGGCCACTGTTGGCAGACAGGATACTGGGCTAGATGGACCTGTGGTCTGACCCAGTACGGCTGTTCTTATGTTCTTATGTTCTTACCTTTTGTCAACAACTCTGTCAACAAAGGCGTTATTCCTTGTAGAATGAGGTTTACTGCCATTGACAAAACTGCTGCGTTCTGTCAACTTACTGTCGACAGAACGTGGTGGTAGTGTAGATGCAGGTATAGTTTTGTCAACAGAAGTCCACTTTTGTTGACAAAACCCTGTAGTCTAGACACACCCCTAATGTCTAGTCCCAATATATAGCAGTCAGTAGCTTAGGAACATCCAAAGGATGGGGTTGACTCCCTGACTCTCTCAGTTAATTAATCGCTGATAGGCCTGTCTAGCATGAACTTATATGATTCTTTTTTGAAACCAGTTATAGTTTTGGCCCTCACAACATCCTTTGGCATTGAATTTCACAAGTTGACTCTGTGTAGGGTGAAGTAGTACTTCCTTTTCTTTTTTAATCTACTGCCTATTCATTTAATCGGATGTTCCCTGATTATGTGAAGGGGTAAACAACACTTCCTTATTCACTTTCTCCATACCAGTCACTATTTTACGTATTTTGTATATATAGTGGAGATTATGTTTTCCAATGTGCATTATTTTGCATTTATCAACACTGAATTCCATTTTGTTGCCCAGTCTCCCTGTTTAGTGAGATCCCTTTGTAATTCTTCATAGGCAGTTTAGAACTTAACTATCTTCAATAATTTTATACCATCTGCAAACTTTGACACACCACTGTTAGCCCCTTTTTGCAGACTGTGCACTAGTTCCAAAACAGATCCCTGGGAGACACTGCCATTTACCTCTCTCCAGTCTGAAAACTGACTATTTATTTTTCCTGCCTTTTAACCAATTACTGATCCATGAAAGAACCTTCCCTCTTATCCCATGACTGCTTAATTTGCTAAAGAGCATTTGGTGCAGGCCTTAGTCAAAGTCTTTCTGAAAGTCCAGGTACTCTACATACTCAGGATCACCCTTGTCCACATGTTTGTTGTTACCCTCAAAGAATTCTTATAGATTGTTGAGGCATGATTTCCTTTTACAGAAGCCAGACTGATTCTGCCCCCACAAATTGTGTTAATCTGGTAAATCTGATTGAAACTCTAGTATAGAACAAATTGCTGGTACTGAAATGAGGCTTACTGGCCTGTAATTTCCATGAGCACCTCAAGAGCCTTTTTAAAAAATAGGGCATCATTAGCTATCTTCCAGTCATATGGAACAGAAGCTATTTAAGTGATAGGTGACATAACACAGTTAGTAGTTCTGTGGTTTCATAGGTAAGGTCCTTCAGAACTCTTGAGTGAATACCATCTGGTCTTGGGGAGCTTATGACTGTTTAATTTAACAATTTGTTCCAAAAGCTCCTGTACTAACACCTCAGTGTGGAACAGTTCTGCAACCTAAAAAGAATGGGTCAATTGTGGGAATTTCCATCTCATCCTCGTCAGTGAAGACTGATGAAGAGAATTCATACTGAAGCAGCTATATTTGTGCCAACTTTTGGTACAGCATGTACTTTTTCCATCTGAAGACTTCTCTTCCCATGTTAACATGAGCCAAGACAAGGGCATTACAATACTTTTAAAAGTTCCATTACCTTATTAAAAAAAAACCAGGGCAGTTAGCTGATCACCGACTCAGCGTTAGCTGATTTATCTCTATACCTGCTAAAGGAGGGCAAGAAAGTTAGGAGAAAAAGCACATTGGTTATTGATGGATCTCAGATCTGCGCCACTTTTCATTTTACATGATAGCTTTTTTTTAATTTTTTTTTTTATTGGGTAGCACTGTGGGCTTTCTATACAGCCATTAAGTTCTGTTTTTCTGGAGACTGTTATGTATTCAATGATTTGAAGCGGGGGGAAGCAACAGCTGAATTCCAGATGACTTGAGTGTTTTGCTAACAAAGAGAGCGTTGAATACTAAATGAGATGGATCCTTCCTAGAAAGAGCGATGCACAAATATGTAATGCATGGTCAAATGCTAGATTAGGACTCACTTGATGTTTTCAGAATAGATCATAAATCAAATTTTACAGTGGAAATGGTTTGTGACGAGCACAGCAGATGTAGGATGACTGCCTAAGTATTAATTTCTGCATTCATATTGTAAGGGTTTTTTGTTTTTAAATTTTAGAGTGAAATCTGGAGTTCAGTTTCTCACTTTCATTACACAAGCATTAGCGAGGCACAGAGACAGAAATATAAGATTGAACAGCTAGCCCTTCTAACCTATACTGTAATTCTGCCAGTGTGTTTTAAACATAATCTACAACCCCAATTACTGTTTCAGGCCTCAAAAATCCATGCAGCTCTGTAAATGCACCTCTCTCCTGACTTGCCATATCTAATACTCCATTATTAAACCCACCCCACACCCAACGACTGTTTCATGGCAAAAACTTCAAATCGTGACTTTCCTGCTATCTCTTGAGCAAAGATTATTATACGTGGAATTGTATCAAATTATGTGGGGAGCTGCAAGGACTAGAGAGGTGATTATTAATGTCCCATCCCATGAGTTTCATGGATGAGGTCAAATCTGACAATTATAAATCATCACAATATAGCATGCAAATTAGTTTTAGTTTGTAGCTTATTGGACTGCAGTGAACTAAGTGCAATTTACATGGCAGACAGCAACTATTAAGATAATTGTTACAGTTACATCTGATTAATAGTCCACATTTTAAGAAATAAGTGTGAATTCCCTTTGGATGCCCATTATGTCATTGATCCATAACAAAGAGGGGAAAGGAATAGCTTCTGAAAAATGAACCTAGAAAAAGGGATTGGCATGGTCAAAAACCTCTTGATCTGCAAGGCCCAGTGGAATCATTTTTGCTTGGTTATGTCATAAGGCCAGTTACACTGTGTGTTCAAAGTAGAGGAAAAACCTGCACGGGCCCAGGATTAGATAACCCAACCCTGACTTGTCCAATTCAGTACCATGTCTGATTTTGATCTCACCTATTTCTGTTTTATACTGGTGTAATTTCACTGACATCGATGGACCTCTAGTGGTTTATAGAAAGTGTAAGTGAGCATTGCTACTGACCTCTGTAACTTAGATCAGAGTCAGGCTTAAACTAATAGGCTTTGTCTACACTGGTGCGATCTTGCGCAAAAGCGGCCGCTCTTGCGCAAAAACTTGCTGCCTGTCTACACTGGCCGCATGTTCTTGCGCAAGTAAACTGACATTCTAATGTATGAAATCAGGGCTTCTTGCGCCAGAACTCTGATGCTGCCGCTCAGGAATAAACCCCTTTGCACAACTGTTCTTGCGCAAGAGGCCAGTGTAGACAGGCAACATGAATTTCTTGCACAAGAAAGCCCTCTGGTTAAAATGGTCATCAGAGCTTTCTTGCGCAAGAGAGCGTCTACACTGGCATGGATGCTCTTGTGCAAAAGCACATGCTGGTGTAGACGCTCTCTTCTGGAACAGTTTTTGCACAAGAACACTTCCGCAAAAGAGTTTTTGCGCAAGATCACGCCAGTTTAGATGTAGCCAGAGGGTATGTCTACACTACAGTGTTATTTCGAAATAGTTATTCAAAATAATGCATCTACACACAAAATGCATTTCAAAATAGCATTTTGCTATTTCAAAATAGTGCATCTCTGAATCGCATTTAAGGCTGGCTGGAACCAGTTCTGACAGGGCACCAGGTCAGGAAGTACCGTGTGGGGCTGCTGCCTGAGGCTATCTGAGGTCTGTGCTTGAAGGGACCACCCCAGACAGCCAGTTCTCAGGTTTCCCTGGTTGCTTGTCTACCTCAATGAGGGACAGCAAAGCATTTTGTCTCTGCGTGCTCTGGTTGCCCTCACTCGAGACACCACAGCACTCTGCAACATGGAGCCAGAGGTGTCCCATGGCACTCTGGTGCTTCTCTTGGACACATTGCTGTGAGCCTGGCTGCACTTTCTGCGGGCTGCCATCTGGGAGGTCCATCAGGGGGCTGTCAGTATCCAGGAGGTCCTGCGAGAGAGCTTCCACCCTGAGGAGCACTAAGAGCCTCCCTGGTCTGCCCCACTGGGGCTTCTGCCTCATTCCTCTCTCATATCCTTCCACTTACCCCTCACTAACCCCCCTTCCTGATGTCAAATAAAATACATGTATTTTCATGAACACAAACTCTCTTTATTTAACAAAACTGGGGGGGAGGGAATGAAACTCTGGTGAGACTGGGGAAAGGAGGCGGGAGAGGGGAGAAAAGAGAGTGGGAGAGGGGAGGGGGAAACCTGGGAGGAGGCAGCTGGAAGGGGGAAGCAAGGGGAAGAAGGGGGAGGGGAAGCTCAGGGCTCAGGGTTGGGGGTCTCGTCGGACCAACTTGATTGTCATGTAGACCTGTTCCTGGGTTCACAGACCTGTTACTGGGTTCACATGTGGCCTTTGGTGGCCAGGCTGGCAGCTATCCTGCCATAGACGGCCGCATTCCTCCATCTAGTGCGGAGACCATGGACGTTGGGGGCATCCCCCCAAATCTGAATAAGGTCCATGATCTCCACCCTGGACCAGGAAGGTGCCCTGTCAGGCTCCTGGGAGCTGGCAGACTGCTCCTGGGGAGCGGTGGAGGGCTGGCTGCCAGTGGCTTGCTGGCTCATGTTTTGGGGCCACTGGGTCGGGGCAGTGACTGCTAGCTCTGGGCTGACAGGCTTGGAGCTGGCACAGGCACTGTGGCCAGAGTCTACCCCTTTAAGGGCTCTGGGGAGGGGGGGAGGAAGAGAAGTGTTCGCGGTTGAGGCCGGAGTGGCCACCAGGGCAGCCTGGGAAGGCAGGAGGCCCCCTATTTTGAAATAAGTGTCTACACAGCACTTATTTCTAAATAACTATTTCGAATTTGGCATATTCCTCGTAGAACGAGGTTTACCAAATTCAAAATAAGTGCTCCGCTATTTTGAATTTATTTCGAAATAGCAGTTTGGCTGTGTAGATGCTAGGAAAGTTATTTCGAAATAAGGGCTGTTATTTTGAAATAACTTTGCTGTGTACACATACCCTAAGGGAAAAAGCCTAAAATCTCTAATACCTGTACACACTGCACCTCTTGTAACTGTAATTCTTTACACAATTTAGGTGATAGACTCTGCCAGTTTTTCTCAAACATGCATGCAGCTGGAGGCTCCACCAAAAATACACATCTTTAACTTACACCCTTATGAATACCTTTTGCACTTGCCCATCTAATGACACAGCTGCACTTAATGTACTGGTTGCATGTGTGTGTGTGATTCCTGCTCTCGGTGCCACTGGAACTACTAAAGCTGCACCCCCACTTTAGACCTGTTGAGATTAGGTTGCCAACTCTCCCTGACCAGACAGACCAGACTCCCTAGCTGCAAATGGCGTCTACTCCAGCTAGTTTAGGAGAGCTGGCAACCCTTATCACCTCAGGCTGGTCCACAACTGGAAACAGCTGCAGAGCCCTGAGCCAGCAGCAATACCCTGGGGCTGGTGGGGCCGGCAGGCTGCGGAGCCCATGGCAAGGTCAGTGGATAGCAAGCTCCCTGGGGCTGACAGAACCCATGGGCTCAGTGGGTGATGGGACCCCCAGGGCCAGCACGGCTGACAGGACCCAGTGCGGCGGGACAGTAAAGCCCATAGCGGCAGGACCCGAAGGGGCAACAAAGTGCATGGGGCTGGCATGTCACTGCAGGGGCTGCCCAAATGTTGGGCCACAGAGCTGGAGGAGCCAGCAGTGGGGCCAGCCCCTAGGTATGGAGAAGCCGTGTGCAAAACCTGGGGGTGCTGCAGCAACCTTCCACACCCCTACTTTCCACACCTATACTTGCTCTAACTTGCTTGGAATGTCAGGGCTGCTGAATGTACACTATGTGGCTATGTCTGCCTCTAGTGGCTGGGAGGTCCCTAAAGGATACCAAGTTTAATGCTAATGTGGATAACAGTGCTTCCCGTTTAGCTCAAGTGACATAGGGTTTGGAGCCAAAGGTCTTAGAGCCCCAGTGGCATATGTATGTGCTTTAGCATATAATGACCTGCTTGTTACCATCTGGTGACACCCACACAAAGACCATGGCCACAAGCAACATACAGTTCAAACAGCACATAGACAGCTCTGGGGGAGGGGAGAGAAGGGTTGAATCCATGAGCTTGAGATCCCAAGTCACAGACGTCTATTGCTTAATGGAGGGGGAATTCTCCATTAGCTCTAGTATTTTCAAGCTTTGTAGCCTCCTTGGGCTTCCAAGCACTAGAGGGCATCATAGTCACATAGACTTAAACGGACCTCGCAATCCCTTCAGCAATTGCCAATACTATGCAGGTGCTAAGCCAGGACATGAAAAAGTGATGAGTTAAATGTACCTGTTACACTGGACTTGCACAATGTGAGCCCTTTTGCTAGCTTTTAAAATGAGTATGTGTATATTCCACACATAAGAACTGCATTAAAAGAACATTACTAAGGCTTCAAAGTCAAGCACTCAAAAGCTAGGAAATTCTGGAACTAAGGTCATCCATGTACCCTGAAATCAACCTCCTTGTGCAATAATTGCATGATCACACACTGAATGGGGGAGGGGATCCATGGCAAAAGTAGTGAGGGACAGTGTTGAGGAGCTAGCCAATATTTGGCATTCTCCTCATTGTCTAATATGCACCCCAGGACTTATTTATTAAATGCTATTCAAACCAGAGTCTGAACTCTGAACAATTAAATTTCCCCATGGCCTAGTCTATGGCTTTCACCACTATAAAAACTGAGTGGTTCACAAATATTAAATAGTGCATTCTCAGAATACCCTGAAGCATAGAGAGATTAAGGCAAAAACATCCATTAATTTTGTGTGTCCAATTTGAGATGTCTGGAACCTGATTTTCAGAGTAGTATATAGCCCTTTAACTGTGCAACAAATTCCTCCCATTGATTTCAGCTGCAGATATGAGCACTTAGAAGTGCTGCAAATCAATCCCCAGCATGGCAAGTCAGGCACCCAAGAAATGAAGAACACATAATTATTGACCAGATGAGGAAGGTTTGGTCACAGTTTAAGGGACTCACCCAATATTAGGAATGCTGTGGCACAATAAGGAATTCCATAGGGAAGCATTCCATTGCCTTAACCATGAGCTCTGCTCTTCCTGTACTCCCTGTCTCATTCACTACACACCTTGCAACTTCTGCAACAAATGCGGCAGCGGGCCTAACAGATAGTCTTGTTTGCTACACAGCTCTAACTCATCGCCAAAGCAGGTCCATCTCGTGTATCAGGGGCAACTGAAGAGGGGCCATGAGGGACACTGGCCACATGACCTCCCCCCCCCCCAGCCTGGGGTAGGGCCAGGATGACCCCCAACTGTCCCAGGTCATGCTTCTCCATTCCTTCCCCACCCATGCTGCACCCGCTCCCTACCTCTTTCCCCCAAACAATGTGCCCCCCTCACACACACACTCACCAGCAATGACAGACGGAGTGGAGCGATGTGGTTCCAGCTTGCTTTGCTCCTCCAGACACCTCACTCTGCTTCCTGCTGGTGAATGCAGAGGTGGTCCTGCCCCTCCCCCAAGAGATGTGTCTGGAGAGCAGAGTGAGCTGGGGCTGCTGCCAGTGAGTTCAGGGGGGCTGGACTCCTGTTGCAGATGACAGTCTCCCCAACTAGTCCCCAAGCCACCCAAAGATTCTGGCCCTGCCGGCAGCTGGCCAGCCCCTTACCCCTCCTGCCCAGGGTGTTTTGGGGGGTGCATATGCTCCGTTATGCCCCCCTAGTCGTCACCTATGCTGTGTATTAAATGAGGCATGGGCTGTGTGGAAAATAGTACATGAACATGTAATTAAAAACTATGATGATAATGCATAAGGAGCTGGGGGCTGAGTCAACATTGCATAGTCAAGCTGCCCTGACGAACACAATCCCAATCTCTCTGCTGATTTAGGTTTGCTGTCATTTACTTTCCACACACTGATATTCTGCCATTTGGTTTTGTATCAATAAGAAATAGCACACGCTCTTAAAAATAATAGCAAAGCACCTAAAACCAGGCACAAAATTTTGAAAAGACATAGACCATACAATCATAGGACTGGAAGAGACCTCAGGAGGTCATTGAGTCCAACGCCCTGCCCAAAGCAGGGCCAATCAACCAATACAGGGACAAAACTACGAGCATTTGAGTTGCGTTGGATTTAATATTTTTGTTTTCTCCCAATAGCTGCATACGGAGGAAAGATGGGGTGTGAAAACACCTCTTGAGAAAAATAAGCCTTTATTTTAATTACTGGACCCCCTCAAAAAGTGTCTCCAAATCCTCTGGGGCAGGGAGGGGATGTAATGGAAAGGTTGATGGCTCCTTAACACGAGAGAGGCTTATGTAGTGCTGCTGCCGCCTGTGCCATCATCCTACACATCCTTAAATAAACATTCGGAACTGTCATACCCAATATACTGGACCCTGGTGGATAGTTAAAGACAAAGGAGAACAGAGCAGCATTGAAATCGGATCAGAAAAGACTTGCACTTCAGCTGGAGACTAGGAGCTGTTGTGGAACGTAGTGCCTGCTGCCCAGCCCTTTTTGCTGGCCTCAAAGAGATATATTTTAAGGATTTAGTAACAAACAGCCTGTGTGTTGATTTATTTAGTTGCACATTTTGAATGAGAAACTGACAGTAGTTGGAGCTTCTCCATACTCCTTTTTTGTGTTCCCAAGACCAGAATAGTCTCCTGCAATGTAATTTCCAGCTGACCTATCCAGTGGCCAGCTGGAAACTACAGGGATAGATTAATGGCCTAGGAAGCTTTAATGAGAACAATAGCGCGATCTTGGGACAAAGAAGAACATGTGAAGTGGAGTAGTCTTGAAGAGAGAATTCTGTATATTATAATTTTTGCCACAGCTTATTTAGTTTTTAACATGAAAGGCAAACATGAGTGTTTCAACTGACTCAAAATTTGCCAGCTCCAAACAATAACCCTTCAATAAAGCTGTATAATATTATTTCCTTTTAAAAAAATTTTTTACCCTGTTTTATGGATGGAGCCCTGCAAGTCCATAGCTATCTGCTTTATATCCACAGGTATCCGCATCTACAGATGTGGATGTGCATATCCACAGCTCCTTTTTGTAGACACAGATGTGGAGGCGGATACACATTTTGTATGCATGCAGGGCTCTACCTATGGCCAAATTCTGCTCCTGGTGGAAAACAAAAGCAATTGCAGTGGAAGTCACTGGAGACTTACATCAGTGTAATAGAGAATCATTTGATCCTTGGTGTCAATTTCATAGTGTTCCTGTGAGGAATCACACAGGAGACAATGCAACACAAAATCATAGTTGGAACTCTAGGAATGATCTTTTCTGATCTGCTGAACAGAAGCTGACTTTTTTTTTTTTTTTTTACTATCAGTAGACTCAGGGTATGTCTACACTACCACCCTAGTTCGAACTAGGGTGGTAATGTAGTCAACCAGAGTTGCAAATGAAGCCCGGGATTTGAATTTCCCGGGCTTCATTTGCATGTTGCCGGGCGCCGCCATTTTTAAATGTCCGCTAGTTCGGACTCCATGCCCACGGCTACACGCGGCATGGACTAGGTAGTTCGGATTAGGCTTCCTATTCCGAACTACCTGTACTCCTCGTGGAACCTATGAGATTCAAACTTCTTATGTAAGAGAGGGTATGTCTACACTATTCCCCTAGTTCGAACGGGGGGGGGGGGGGGTAATGTAGTCATACAGAGTTGCAAATGAAGCCCGGGATTTGAATTTCCCGGGCTTCATTTGCATAAAGCCGGCCGGCGCCATTTTTAAATGCCGGCTAGGTCGGACCCCATGCCGCGCGGCTACACACAGCACGGACTAGCTAGTTCGGATTAGACTCGTGGAACTCGAGGTGTACAGCTAGTTCGGATTAGGAAGCCTAATCCGAACAAGCTAGTCCGTGCTGCGTGTAGCCGCGCGGCACGGGGTCCGACCTAGCCGGCATTTAAAAATGGCGCCGGCCGGCTTTATGCAAATGAAGCCCAGGAAATTCAAATCCCGGGCTTCATTTGCAACTCCGTATGACTACATTACCCCGCCTAGTTCGAACTGGGGGGTAGTGTAGACATACCCTGAAAGAACAGGTTTTTTATACCATATCTGCAAATCTAGACTCTGACATGTTAAGGATTTGAAGAAGCACGCTTGAGACACAAAGAACACTGGGTCAGCATCGGTACAGAAGGTGCTTCAGCATGGAAGCCTGACCTGTGCCATGGGGAGACAGAAGGGATCTCAAATTGCCAGGTCCCAAATCATGTACAGATTAAACCTTGCATGTACAGCTAAACTGCAATAGAAGACCTAAGTCTCAACGACTGGGTCAGTTGACCTGAATTCATAGCATTTAGGGCTAAAAATTGCAGCATAGATGTTTGGATTCAGGTTGGACTCCAGGCTCTGAGACCCTGTGATGGGGGAGCATCTCAGAGCCCAAACTCCTGCCTGAGCCTGAATGTCTGCACAACAAGTTTTAGCCCTAAATCCTGCCATCAGGAAGATACAGTTTCTACTCCACTAAGCTGACTGGGATCTAGGAACCCTGAGGATTTCAGAAGTTTCCACATTGAACCTGTTACCTTTCTGATGACCCACTCCGCAAAATGGAGCTGTGATACAGGTCAACATAGGGTGAGATCACCATGCTATGCCTTATGACACACTGGACCCAATTCTGATACTGCCTTTGCTGTTTTCCCACAGATGTAACTCCAATGATTGTTTCTGTCCCTTGTGGAAAGAAGGTGGTGCTGTGTGCTCCTTAAGCACGCCTTCCTTCTGCCTCATCACCTAATGCGCCCACATGGACAACCTACCACTCTATGCAATTGACAAAGTGCAAAAGAATAAAACACGTGAAAACAAATCAGATATTCCAAAGATGAATGGACAGAATTAGCATCAATTGCCACAGAACATCATGAATACTTAAACATTCATTTTATGTAAGTATGTTTTGGGTATAACAGACAACTGTTGAAGGAAATGATCCATCCTCTTAAGAATGAAAGAGTAGAACCGGAGACCGAAGTGAAGGAAATAGCAAAGATGTTAGACATTTATCTTGCATCTGTCTGCACAACAAAAAGGGGAGATTGTTAGCCTGCTTTAGCTGTCAGCTGTGCTGCAGGACTGGCGGAGGAGAGATGGAGAAAGAATACACATGGCATCTCAAAGCAGTGATCCCTGAGCTACAGCATTTTCTATTTATTTTCATATTTTTTTATTTAAAAATCACCCACGTAAGAAATCTAGCACTTCCCACAGCTTAGAGTACAAAAATTAAAAGCTAAATTAAAGTTAACTTAAGTTAAAAATTAAATGCTGCTAGGATTGCTAAAGTTATGCTTTTAAGAAGCACACGGGATTTTTTTCAGGGGGAAAAGGCAATACGCCACATTTATTGAGAATACTTTTCTACTGTATTCTTAATAACTGTGATGTATTGCCTCCCTCCCGCCCCCCCTCTCACCCCCATATGCTAATACTGCCACCATAGAACAAATCAACCAAATTATCACAATTCCTCCCTGGCTCAACCTCCCTCCTTTCTGCCCAAAAAGCCAGAGGGGAAAAAATAGGCGGAAAATTGAGTCATTGAGCCTAGCTGAGCCTGGGATGATGAGAAGAATAATTTGCTGATATTTCGTATAAGGAGGTGCTGTTTAGAAAAGTGTCAATGGAAAGAGGGAAGTAGCTTTTCATACTGTCATGCCACACTAGGCTAGATTCTTTATAAAACCTTCACAGATCCAGCTGTTCCTTTCAAGTTATTCCAAAGAGAAACAGAATGTAACAGGAGCAGAGGAGGACATGAATTGGCTCTGAGTCAGAGTTTCTTCTCTGTTTCTTGTTTGTTTGGGAGGGGATGGGGTTCAGTTACTTCATCTCTCTCTGTCTCTTTTTTTTTTTTTTATAGCAGCTTACTCCTTCAGTACGCTAGCCAACTGCTTTAGTCAATACAAGGGAGACCAAGGCTGGGCTCCTCCAGATCTCTGCTTGTCTCTTGTCTCTCCGTACACACGTATTTGCAGTGGAAGATATTCCACCAGCAGATCCTGCCTCTCTTCTGACGCTAGAGTCCCAGTGTGAGTGGGATCATACATGGAAGCAATATGGAGGGAGCTGTAATCCCCTATAAGGCTAAGTCAGAGCTGTAAGAATATAGCTCTTGGTGCAAAAGATCCATTCTCCCATTCATAGTGTTGGGATTCTAGCAGAAGTGGGAATAGAAGCCAAAAGGATTTCCTTAGAACAGTGGTCCTCAATGCAGTGCCCGCAGGCGCCATGGCGTCTGCCAGGGCATTTATGTACACCCGCCTAGTGACCAGGGTCGGCCCGAGCCATTCTTGTGCCCCGGGCTCCCGGCACATGCACGGTGCCACCCCGGGTGTACGGCGCATGCACAACCCCTGCCTCAGGCGTGCAGCGCATGCGCAGTGCTGCCCCAGGCATGTGGCGCATGTGCGGCCCCTACCCCGGGAGCGCAGCAAATGCACGGCCCCACTCCCACCCGGCCTGGCAGCCCCAAAAGGTTGGGGACCACTGCGTTAGAAGATAGGTGAATAGCTGGCTACATGGTTAGACAAGGAGGATGGAGTAACTGGAAGTGCTGTGGCTCTCAGAGGGGTGACTGGATTTAGAGCTGGAGAAGACTATTGGGCTATGAAGGTGATAAAGAGGACAGCTGGTACTCTTGCCTCATATGGGTAGTTCAACGTGGCAATCTCATTTAAGATGCATGCAACCAGGGTGTCACATCCAAACAAAGTGTCCATTAAACCCATGTTTATTATGCCCAACTGAGCACATTCCTCCCAAAACAAGGAATCAATGCAGAAAGCATGAACTTAATGGACACAAGAGCCAAGAGTCTACACCATGTGGGATACTCAGTATAAAAACTCAGCAATCTATTGACAAATACCATCCTTGATCTTGGAAATATTCTGTACAGTGCAGAATGTTCCCAAGCCTGTCGTCTGCCCAGATCAGTAGGGTCTTTATACAGAGAGTAAATGACTAAGAGAAATTACTCACTCCATAATGCTGTGCTTCAGCAGACCTGAGGCCTAGTCAACATGCAGTACTTAAATAAGGTCTGTTTTCAAACAGCACAATGTGGTTACCTCAACATACTTGGCACCAGCTGGGATCGGAATTGGAGTCATTTGGTGGTTTTGGAGAAACACACGAGCCCTTATTTTACAAAAATATTTCTTTTTAGTGTTTGTTTTGTTTTTGGGTTTTTTTTTTCCAAATAGCAAACTCCCCTTCTCTCCCTCTTAGTCCTGTTCTCTCCTCCCCCCAGCATTCTGGGATGTTATGTCTGGAATGCATGGACTTCGACCATTTGTTTTCTTCCATTTTCTACTTTGGAATGTCATCCTCAGCTGTTTAAAAAAAAATCAGAGGGGTTTGCAGGACATTTTCTTTTTTCTTTGCCTTGTTTTTTCTGTATGCAGATACATATTCTGAGGCACTGTTTATCAGAGAGGCATGCTTCCTCTGACTGTCAAGCACACACATTTGTTATGAGATCAAATAAAACACTAGTTACTCTCACATTAATGTCCTACTGTACTGGTGTTTTGTACTTCATATTTATTTACCTGAATGAAATATAATAAGCACTCCCAGGCTATGTCCACACTACACTGATCTATCAGAAAAAGGTACGCAAATTTTGGAAAAGCCTCCTCTTTCGGAAGAGTCCTTCTTCCTTGGGGATGGAGAAAGACAGGGCTTCCGAAAAAGCACGTCTGCTCTTCCGCAAAAAAAGTGGAAGGGCAGACGCGTTCCCTGGATGCAGCAGAATTTTTCCGGGATACCTCTGGTATCCCGGAAAAGCCCCATAGTCTAGACATGGCCCCAAACAGGGAGTGGGTCTTCTATGTGTTTACAGAGGCATGTAATACATAATAGATAGATATAAATAACAATGATGATTCTAGTGACAGGTTAGAACTGGTGCTTCTGTTTATTCAAACCTATTTTAGCCTGAAAAAATATGCAGAAATAAGGGGATGTGGCTATAAATTGAACTGGTTTGCTGGTTCTGGTATGTGTTTTCCCTACTCATTTGCTCTATATTACATTGGCTCCCACTCACTATGCAGTCATATGACCAGCACTGAAGAAAGCCAGATCCTTTTATTTTAGTTTAATTTAATTTTTTGAGAATTACTGAAATATGTATCCAAGTTTTGATTCAAGTATCTTAACCTGCCCAATAGCAACATGTCTCTTTCTTTCTCGGGCTTCATGTGTGTATGAGTGTGTGTGGGTCCGTACACACACACACACACACACACACACACACATTAACATGGATCTATACAACCCCCTGGCATCTATAAATGGCTTTGCTTTGGTGTTGCTTAAGTGAGGCTGTCATGGAGCTGGAACACAAACCAGCCCAAATGTGTCCATGCCCAACCATCCCACACCAGTCTCACATTTATACAATATACCTCTTGCCCTGCTTATTCTAAGTTTCTCCTGGCTGGTTTCCCAGACTATCCCTTGCTTCTGGCAAGATAATTGTACAAGTCTGACATGCTGTCGCCAGAGTCCTTAGCTACAGTATATGCTCTGCTTAATATAACTAGGGCTTTGGAAGCTGGCAGGGAAGGAAGGGTTGCACCATAGGAGTTAATTCTGTTTGATGTTCCAAAACTCACACACTTTAAAACTGTAATTCCAAGATGATCAGTCTACGTATTAAATGGAATAGGTCAAAATGGGGCTTTTGCCCATACAAAATTTTCAACTTTTGTCAACACTCCCACCAAAGCCCCCAAAATATTTGGTTTTGGCAACCCTAAAGCAAAAAGTTGGGCTGCTTGGATTTTTAACAGGAGATGGAGAAATTGAGGCGTAAACACACTTCTCAGAAAATGTTTTGAGCTGGAAACCCAATGTTCCACTGAAAAAATGTTTTAATGGAATTTTTTGTCTGGGCCTGGCATTAAACTGACACGACCAAGCAACATCAAGATGAGAGCGAGAGAGACACGTTATCTTTCAAGCATAGATTACCCTGTCCTTATCCCCTTTTCTTAAATATCTTTTAAATGTAATAAGGGATGAGATGCCACCATCAAAATGCCATGTAACAACATCATAATGATGCTCTACCATCACCCTGCTGGGAAATCACACTGCGAGTCCTTTGCGTGATGGAACCCCTCTTATGGCAATGTGATTTCCACTTTTCTAAGGCAAGGTTCCCCAAAGCTGGAATGTGGTCATCCAGTTAGGAATATTCACTGCTAGATTCTGGTCTTTGTGCCCTTTATGTTACTTGGAAACACCCTAATGAAAACAGTTGCTTGACTCTGGGTTTTTACCAGAAGCGCCAAGATCAGATTCTGATATACTGTTCTATACCACACTGTATTATTGCTTCGGGTGAATAATTGTTCCAATGAACTTTGTAGGTTTGACACATAGCAGTAGTTATACAGGCTTTAGCTTTGTTTTATGTAGTTATATAGATTTTGTTTCATAAGCTTTGTTTATAGTACATCCTAGGTATTTAAATATACTTTGTATTAGGTATTATAAGTTAGTAAGAAATTGTGTCTAGAATAATTTTTTTTAAACTTTGTAAAGAAATCCTGCCTGTTCCTTTGTCAGAAAAATTGCTTTCTCTGAAGTGAACTGCTCTTTGTGTAAGTGAGGAATGTATGAATGTGTGAAGACAAGAGACAGAGGATTCCAGGACCTGATGGTGAGAACAGTTAACAAGGAGGTTTGAAATCAGGTGTCCGCCAAATTCAAGATGGCCAAAGAGTGGCAGAATTGATGGCTCTAAAGCAAAGGCATACACCTGTGAACAAGATTGTGAATGAGATAAACCACCTGCAGTCACTCCCAGGATCTGATGGAACATGACAATGGAAGCAGCCTTGGGGTAAACACCAATTAACAATTAGATGACTCCAGCATGACACTGCAAAACCCATAGACTAACTTGGAACTTACAACTATAAAAGTGGGATATGTAGCCATGAAGCTTTGGGTTCAGGCCTGTAAACACTCCTCAGTACCTCGGAGCATTGAATTATGATTGACAGAGCCCAGCTCCTCACTGGTGTTCAATCTAACCGGCTTCTAGATTGACTCAAGCTGCAATAGACTGGTAACTATAAGATCATCTGCAGGACCTGCATGGGTGTGTGAATGAATGAGTGTGCTGATTTCTATGCTGTATGTGCAAGAAATGTGGTGTATTGCCTTTTCCCCCTGAAAAAGATCCCCCTGGCTTATATAAGCATAACACCTTGAATCCCAGTTTGGAAAGTATCAATTTTCTCTTTGGATGGGGACAAAGGTGGGGAGAGGACAGGTGGCCTTTTGATGATGGTACATATCTAGAAATCATAACATCTGAGTTCCACTGCTGCACAGAGTGCCTCAGAGTCACTTTAGCTCTGTGCCTCTGATCTCTACCTATAAAATGGGATGAGAATACTGTACTTTTCTTAACCAGACTTTGCCTATCTTGTCTATTTAAATTGTAAGCCATTAGGAGCAGGGACTGTTTCTGTTATCGAGATTGTACAATACGTTACCTAGCAAAATGGAGCCTGAGCTCAATTGGCACCTCTAACAGCTACTTTGATGCAAATAAATTGCAATAATCCCCAGCAGAGGCATTATCTCTAATGTATATAGTGGCTAGCACAACAGGGCCCCACATTGACTTGGTGCTACTGTAATACAAATAATAAAAGGAAGGAAACAATATTTGTGCTGGGTCTCTTGTATGTTCCCACAGTATCTGAAAAAAATCACAGAAAAAATGTTAAACACATAGCTGTCACAAGCCCAATTAAAGAATCCCATATACTTCAGTCAGTCTGAGGGATCTGAGCCTTCTGTTCTAAATTGCCTCCCATGCTGAGACTGTGTGCCTACGTCTTGTGATCTTTGCCTTACAGGGCCAAAGCAATCTCAAGCACTGACCTCCCTTTGGTATGCCACTCCTTTACAGTACACCTGTCCTTCCACACAGGGCAGATTACGGACTGACTTCTTCCAGATCACAATCAAAGCATTTGGGATGATGTCATTCTACCAAAGTGGGTTCTTAACTGCTCCAACTCCAGATCCTGTTACAGATTTGTTATGTGGAACTCAAAGTTAATTCTCATCTAGAACAGTTGCACACTGGAGCAAGACAAATTGCTTTCCTATGAATATTAAAAGTAGGTGCGTATCTGGGTTTGCTGCTGTAGAGGTCTCTAATTCTGAGCTATGAAAGCAAAAGTTATCAATTGTTCATGTGGTTAAAGAAAACAAGTGAGTGTCAGGTTGTTCAGTAACAAAAGCATTAACCCAATGTGACTTTAATCTCGTTCCTTTAGGACAAAGTTACGAGATTGAACAGTTTGGCTAAATGAAATCGGTCAAATTCTAGTATCAGTTCCATTAGGGATTTCTGTGGAATTACTTCAGACATGCAACAATTTAACAGGGCAGAACACAGCCCAGACAGACATTCAACATCAGCCATTCTGTCTCCTAAACAGTTTAGTTCTTTTTCACATCTTTAGCTATTTACTAGCATCTTGTGAGTTTAATAAGTGTTGTGTGATTTCATTGAATGCGAGCTTGGAAATTTCTTGAAGACACAGGGGTAACATCAAAGCATTTAGGAGCAAAATTATGCTTGTGTGTCGGAAAAAATGGTCAGTTAAAACATTTGGAGTGGGGGGGGGGGAATCTAAACATTCCCCATGGGGCTGGAAGCCCAAAGAACAGCATTGTGTTAACTCACAGATCCAGAAATGCAAATTAAACTCCCCAATCCAGTGTCAAGGCCTAAGCAGAACAAAGTATACACAAACAGCATAAATGACCAACAATGTTGGTGTAGAACATTAAAAGGTAGAGTATTCCCATTTGCCTAAACTGCATGATTTATATGGCTAAGGAAAGTAGTTTTCATCTTTCCTGTCTTCTTTTTAATATGGATATTGAGTATCATCTTAGTTGCCACAATTGGCATATGCCTGATCCTGTCTCCTGTGCCAGCAATGCAGCTCTTCCTCTCATGCATCCCATAAAATTGGCTATAGAATTGTAATAAACATTTAGGGCTGGGCTGCACCCTTTTAGGATCTGCACCGCTATAGGAGCAGCATTGGAGACACCATGTCAGTCTGGGAGTTCCCTATGTGCTGGGGAGCATGCAAACTGTTCTACCCCTATAAGGGATACAACATACTTCCACAATGTGGTTGGCCAGTTGTGATGGTTAGTGCAGGAGAAAAGGAGTCATATTTCTGCTTCTGTTCTGTACTAGCCTCCCCTCCCACTCCAGGGCTCTGTGACCCTTCTGGGAGTAATCAGGGAGTGTCATTCTGCCAGCCCTTATGTGGGATATGCATGAGGGCTAGTGAAGCTTCCTTATCCTCCCTCACACGGCACTCTTGTAAGCCAGCTCATAAATGTATTAACTGAGTGGAAATGGTTCAGGAAGGATCCAAGTCCATTTCACATTAAAATCCCTGGGTGAAAAGCTTTAGAAGACATCAGTTTGCGCAGACTTTATACTTTTCTGCACATGACCTGTTAAGGCAATCTAAAGATTTCTCCTGATTGTTTTCAAAACCCTCACTTATTTTGGGATAAGTTGTTATAGAACACGCGAGCTCTATTCAGCTAGGAAGGAGATGCAGAAAATCTCAGTGCAGGAAAAATCCACACAGAGAAAATGAGTTCAACTCATACCCTCCTCCACTGACACCAGTTTTCAACACCATTAGCAGCAGTGCTTATGGGTAGGAGAACATGTGCTCAGGTTTGGGGGCAGGGAGGAGAGTGACCACAGAGTGAATTAATTACCTTTGCCTCTGGAGACCTGGTTGGAAAGGTGACAATATTCACAAGTGAAATGAGTTTGGGACGCTCTCAGCATATTTATTACTTAGTACCTGACCCACAAGATGCAGAGCAGATCCTGGGTATTGGAGAAATCAATGGGAGATGGTACTTAGTAGCTCTCCAGAGGTGCTCGGCCCATTGCAAGACTGTGCTCTTACAAGTTATGAAACTGCCCCCACAAGAGTTTTCTGCTAAGGTGTTGGACTGTTAAATGTGTGTCTAGATAAGATAGTGTCTCTGATCTCCATGGTGAAGTTTATCCAGCACTGAATTCTGCTTCCCATTGCTTCAGTGGTACTTCTTTGGCTTGAATGCATGAGATACCTGTTGTTCTCTCACACTTATGGTCAATACTATTCACACTCACACAAGTGTGTTAGCCTTCAGAACTCCACGCCCTCCACACACACACACCCCTACCCTCCCACCCTGCTGCTCAAGGTATATTCCTAGCATGTGTTTCTATTGATCTCTGAGTGTCAGGTAGCTGAAGGAATCTACCTTAGCACATCTAGGTAATGACCAATATTATTACTCTGACCTAATTCTTATAAAATGCTTTTCACCATTGATCTCTACGCACCTTACAAAAGAAGATCTCATAATCCCCATTTTACAGATGGGGAAGCTGAAAACTAAAAGGTGATGTGACTGCACAAATTCCCACAGCTGGCATACTTGGAATAGAACCCAGGTTCCCAATTCTTTTTCTAATGTCCAATTCCCTTGCTAGTAGAAGTGCGGTAGAGAAAGGAACATTAAAACAGAGTGCTAGAGAAAATCAATGGCTGAATTCTCTGCTGATATAACACCACTGAGATAATGGTTAGCCCAATAAAGAAACTGAATAGGAGGAATATTTTTATAAATAAAAGTGAGACTTTATCTACATTAGCACTGTGTAGAGATGAGCCAAAAAATTAGCCATTTGAATTTGATCCACACTTTTTCCAAAATTCAGGAAAATTTGGTTCCATGAGTTTGGTTTGAGCTCCAACTCTGCTTATCTACATGGGGACTTCACTGTGAAATTGAGAAATGGCGAGAGAGTGTTAGTTATTCTGTACTATATCTCTATGTGGACATTTATTCTGAACTAAACTAGTGTGGACTAGCTATTCAGCAGTATTAGTCTGCAGTGGTTATTCCATGCAGGCCCGTAGGAGACAAACAAGCTCTTAGAAGAATGCTACCATTATAAAAGAATACATAACAGGACTGCTTAGAAAAGAAGTTCTGCAGCAAATGTCACAAGTACTTTGTAGGTAGTGGTTAATCAGTATTTTATTTTGGTTTTGAAAGTATTGAGAGGTTTTTTCCTGTGTTGATTGGTTTGTTTCTTTGCAGACACTGAATCGAACCCAGCTCTGTAGCCATTTGTCAATTAAGCGAGGGACCCATTTGCAAGCTGAGGTGGTTTTCATTATTAGTAATATACAGTTCTTCCTTAGGCTAGGACAGGCATGAAAACAAGAATGAAGCTGCTTTGGAATGCTTGGAATCTACAGCACTTCATCTGTAGGATTCTAGAACTAAGATGCGGTCAGACGACACAGGCTCCTGCATGGACGTAAAGTAAGGGAAATGGCGCAAGGAGCCTCTTCCTTGGAAACATCCTCCCCAGCCACATGGGGCCAGACATGAGCACAATCTTTGCACTAGCCTGAACAAAACAATTCTATGGAGGGCTAGTGCCTCTTAGTCTAGGCCAGCCCAAATGGATAGCCAGCAGTGGAGGACAGCACATGGTGTAGCCTCTTGAAGGGTGATGCAACAGCTGCACTCCCTTTGCCTGCCAGGTAGCTCCAGGAGGCACTGTGCTTTCCTGAGGCATAGTTCCTCCTAAAGTGCCCCTCTGTAACTCCATAGTACCCCTAAAGTGCATGTGTCTATAAAGTAAATTAGGGTCTATATAGCATGATAATATCTCTCCACCTCATTGTGGCGCCAATGCTTTGCAAATCTCAGCTGGAGATTTTTCTCCTTTGTCTCTGCCTCAGTTCCAGTCCAATAAATAATTGAGGGTATGTCTATACTGCAAACTAACTCCAGATCTGTGAACCCCAGGCCTGTGGGCTTGATGTTTCTAAGCCATGCTTCCACATTGCATTGTAATCCTGGGGTTACTATTGCTACACCTGGGTCTCTCAGCCATGCTAATGCACCCATACTGCAGACCTTTTGACTTAGGTCTACCGCTTGCCCTCATCCACAGAGCAAAATTACAGGGTTTGCACCCAAGTTGCAGTGGGTCCTGGGCTCTGAAACAGCCCCTCTAGCATGGTCCTAGGATCCGGGTCCTGAGCATTTGCAGACCGGAGTCAGACTGATGTGTGTGTGGACAGAAGAGGTAGTTTGGGTTCAAATCTGAGCCAGGCCCAGGCTTAATGTGCAATAGACACATAGTCTAGGTGACTCCCCATGGCAGCGAAGGACATCATTTTGCCTGACACCACAATTGCTGTGTCCCTTGTCAGTGGGAGGGCAGCTCTGTGCTCCTGGAAGGAGTGTGGCCTCAGGTGGAAGAGACAAGGCAGGGCAACCATTCCTCAGCACTGCCCTGACCATGCCATTCTGCCACTGCTGCAGTCTGGCAAAGAGCCCAGAGCCCTTTTGAATTGCTGAGCCCCAGGGCAACTGTCCCCTTTGCTCCGCCCCCCTTAGAGGGCCTGGCTGGCAACAAATAGCTTTATAACTCAAGCTGTAGAGACTTCTACTTCTGGGGCCCTCTGGTGCTGAAAGCATAAGTCTGTAGAGATTGAATTATACAGTTGGATTCTCAAGTCAAGTGGGTGAAGCCCAGAGGTGGTCACAAATTAGGCTTAGATTTATATTGGTAAACGTCTGTTCATTCTCTCTCACACACACACACGACAAATGTTTCCATCAGTGACCATAAAAAATGTACAGATCAGCAAAGAAAGAAAAATACTGCTTGAGCACCTATTTCGTGCAGATGTAAGGCTATTTACTTGGAATATTTTGACGTGCGATCTTGAATCCTCCTCTCCCACCAAAGTGTGAAAATGTACATTGATCAAAGTAATAATTAATAAGGCTTAAAAATAAACATGACTCAGAAATTATATGAAAAAAATCAAATGTTGCCAAGGCTACGCATCACCCACTGTCACCGACCAGTATGTTACATGTGCATTGGTGGGATCAAGCCCTGACTCCGTAAACCACTTGGGATTCAAGTTGCCTGATGACTGTAAGACAGTCTATATGTAGCACTGCATAGATTTCTCCTCACCCCTTCGAAATGCCTACTGATTTCAATGGGAGTTTTTTGGGAGCAAAGAAAATATAAATTTGGGCCCCAGAATTCTGCTGTGTTTCTCTCTCAACACTAAGATCCCACACTAAGATGTTTACTTTTAATGTCTGAGCTTTTACCTCCTTAAATACAGAGTGCTAATTTAAAAAACACAGCAACCCACTGAACCAAGGTCATTAGTTTACAGCCTGTGTGATCAGCCACTGAGCTGAAGGTGATGTACTTGTGGCTAAAGACAAGCAAATACTTGGGCTTTACCCACAGCCCATACACAGGACATTCCTTGGAGGGGTTGGGCAAAGTGCAATCCACACACCTAATGGGTGTAGTTCACTGTCCCATGTAACGACACCAAGACTCCTTTCAGAGAGAGAAAGAGGGGAACAATGAGTATGTTCTACTACAGGGGTCAGCAATCTAAGGCACATGTGAAACTTATGGCACACAAGCCGATTTTCAGCAGCACGCGGAAGGGAGCTCAGCCTTGCCCCTCCTCCCCCATGCAGCAGCTGGAGAGTGCTCCCTCCTCCCTGAAGCGGGTTAGGCTGCGGTGGGAGGAGGCAGCACTGGGGCGGAGGCTCCTCAGCGGTGCCTCGGCCAGGACCGGAGGCACCACTGCCATGGCAACACAGTCCAAGATAGGCCCTGCTGCCGAGGCCACGTGGTCCGGGGCCAGGCCCAGAGGTGCTGCTGCTGCAGCCACACAGTCCAGGACCAACCTGGGATCACGTGGCAGCGGAACCTCGGGCCTCCGGGGCTGGCCACAGACCACAGTGGCATCAGGGCCTCTGGTGTGGCCCTGGATTGTGTCAACAGCGGCAGCAAGGCCTCTGGGGCCAGGCCTGGACCACGTAGGCCCCGGCAGCAGGGCCTCCCTCCAGGGTGGCTGGGACAATGTGGCTACGGCCATTGCTGCAAGGGGGCACGAAGCCAGGTAAGGTTCCCCCCCTCATGCCCAGACCCCTCCCACTCTTAATCCCCTCACTTCAATCCTCTTCCCCCTCTCCCCAAAACCCGGCACCCCCAGCTTGCTTTGACACCCTCTCTTGTCCCTGCACCTTCTCACCTGGCCAGACACCCTATCCCCCACCCAGACCTCGCAACTTCTCCTTCTGCACTCCACCTCCCTCCCATATCCTGAACCCATCCCTATCCTACTTGCTAGCATCCCTGTCTTGCACACTGCATCCCTCATTTTTGTCCCTACACCAGAGCCTAAGGAGGTCTATAAAATCCACTAACTCCAGAACCCCGGAAAAGTAAATCTGGTCTATGGGAAGCCCTGAACCTCAGTCCCTCCCTTCCTTTCGTTTCCCCTCAACCTGTGAGGCTGGGGCACCAGAGGAGTGATGTGTCTCAGTTGGGGCCACATCAGTGAGCATTGGGGGTTTTTGGAGGAGGAGTTTTGCTTCTCACTTGTGTGGTCCCCAACTGATTTTTCTGTGGGTCAGTGACCCCAACCCAAAAAAGGTTCCCCACCTCTGCCATAAAAAAAGAAAACATTGAAACCTTTTGTGTTGGACATAATATTTTACTTTATTTAAAATGATTTTTGATAAACTAACATGAGAAAGTTAACATTTAATCTGTTACATAATTTAAATTAAACCGTTCACCCTAGCTGCAGCCGGTTCAGAAAATAACGTCACCATATCCAACCTGCCCTTGCCTCCCCTCCCTGCTCCTTCTCCCAGCACACAGATCTGTGAATAAGTTAAATCTTGGTACACCACTTCTGAAAGGTTGCCAATCTCTGCACTAAAAGGTAAGATCTGCATCTTAATTTATTAATGAAGCTGCTGTAAGTAGGACTATTATTGACTTTAAAAAGTATCATCGGCACTCGGACCTGTACATAGAGGTGAATAAGTCAAATCTTGGCACTCCTCCTCTGAAAAGTTGTTGACCCCTGTTCTACAGCCTTACCTGAGAGCCAGCTCGCTCTTAGCTCAAGGTGTAGAGGCTCATGCACTGAGGACCCAGGTTTGATGCTGCCTGTCGGTATTATAAAAGCAAGGGCTTGAAATCAGAACATGTGAACTGCTGAATCCTGAATACAGCCAATACTCCTTGAAGAGCACCATGCCAAAGTATCTGTGGAAGTCCTAAACTCAATCATATCTATTGTTTAGTGCCATACTACACAGGTAAGCTTCAACCACTTTTTTTCTCTATATTGAGATGTTGTAAATGCCTAGATCAGAAAGATGATAGATTTGTCTTTTATTTGTTATATCCCACCTTGGTTTCTTGTCTTGATGGAGGATGATAATAGGTTAGAGACAGGAACAGAGAACAGTATTCTGAAAATGACATGCTTGCTAACAGTTTGATCAAGTAAGGAACAAAAACCTTATTTGCCACTGTGGCTTTTTGAAAATCAAATTATCTGGAAGAACTCCGGTTAAGATTACATTAATCAACAGCATGGAGGAAAATAATGAGCAGGAGACTGGCAGAACTGTTTGGGATGTTACCAATGAAGCTTGCTTTTTCTCCTAGAAGCATTCATATTAGCTAGTCTCCATAATAGCCCAATGTGAAATTACTGTGATAGCTGGCTGAGTAATTAAAAAATGCACACACATCAATATTCCACTGGATGAATGACAGGAAGAAAAATGAAAACATTACCTGCTGAATATTATTGGGAACAAGTTAAATTATGGAAAAACATGCAGCAAAAATGACCAAATCCCAAAAATCATTCTGAATGTATCTGAAATTATCCACAACAATTCAGCCAACTCTAGTTATTATGTTTACTTCAAAATGAAGTCATCAGAAGGGCATTTTGTCCCATATATATGTATCATACATGTTCTCAGTAGGGCAGATCCTCAACTAGTATAAATTGGCAGAGCTCCGCTGACATCATTATTGTCACTGAAGAACTGTCAGAATTTTATGCATCTCCACTAAAAAAATAAGACCTAGAGCAAGGAGTCACCTGCTGTTCCCTTATTCATAGATAAGAGGTGAGCCTCCGGGAAGGAAGGCGAATGGAGGGGCCAAACCCCACTTAATTGCAACAATCTATACCAATGGCTTTATTCCCCTTTGGGAAACCCGATACTTGGAAATATGTAACAGGTCTGGAGTAGGGCTTGAAAGCCACTCACCCAGCCTTACGTTGCAATGTATACTGCGTATGTTTCCCTGAACATACTGATCAATCAATTCCATGAGGCCACTTCTGGGCTTCCACATCTTGTAACACAAGAGTAAGAGACACTCAGTGGAATTAAAGTCAAGACATAAAACCGTTCAGTGGGACTTACTGCCGCAAGAGATCACTGAAGCAAAAAGAGACTGGAAGGGCTCTGAGAAACAGACATTCATATGGATATTTTTAACAGCCAGAATGGCATTAGCTAGGATAAAAATTATGAGGGTCTAGAAGATTTATCCACCATTGCTTCAGTCCTTAATTCAAATACTTCCCCCCCCCCCCATTTAAATCATTGTTCTGGGGTGGGGTTGGGGATGAGGGGGTTCACTAGGCAGGCTGCCCCCAGGAAAGAGGACAACCACATCCCTCTCTCGCCACAACAGCTTAAGGCCAGATGAGGAATGCCTGTCCAAGGCTGCTGCAACTCCAGCAGGCACAGTGGGGGAAAAGGGGGGGAGGGGGAGGGAAGAATATATTTCCCCTGGCTGGGAGACAGACACACAAAGACAAACTCTCTGAAATATATAGTAGATAGTTGTCCCTTTCTCCACTATTTGTCCCTGCTGGCCCAATGGGGTTATAGCTGTCCCAGTCACCATTTCTGGCCACTTTCTGCCTCCCCCCCTCCCCCCCCGTGGTTATTCTTCAGTATAACTCCCTCCCGCCCGACCCTTCCCTTTCCATTTTATGAGAAACAATCGAATTCGATGCCCATCCCAATATCCTGGCACAACCAAACCCTGACCTTGCTTTAAGTTATCATAAGAGGAAGCTGCCTACCACATTTGGTGGCCCCAGCTCTCACTGTTCAGGAAGAGTTCTTGAACAAATGGAGTCGCAGATAGACAGATCAATAGATGTAAATTTCTAAAACATATGGTAAAATATCAATCCCCAGGCTTCAGGACATAAGCCAACTACTAACTGCCAGAGATTAAGAAGAAACATCCCCCAAGGTCTGTTATCGTAGAGTTGTTTATTATGAGGATTTTACACCTTCCTCTGATGTACCTGGTATTCAGCACTGCTCAGAGTGGGGTGCTTAAACTGATGGCTAATTCCTGTGCTCAGAAATGGCAATTCCTGTATCCTTACGTTCCTAACAAGAGCTTTACTGAGTGCCCTTCACTGCTGTATATGTTATATGTGCAGTTTCCATCCGACGCTACCAGGTATCGTCTGTAAGAGGCTCTACTCCATTACAAATACAGTCTTAAAATAGCCAACCATAACACTTGCGGTATGTTGGCAAACACCAGTTTGGCAGTAAACTTAGGACAACTATTGGCAAAAACAGGACACCTGTTGTCAATATGCTGCTGAACATGATCGTTTTAACACTGGAAAAACTTGGAACGTCTCCATGCAAACCTATTTAATGCCAAATTAACATCCAATACTTATGACTAAGGTAAATTTTCAAAAATTTTCTTTAACCACTAATTTGTAGCCGATGTAAGTAGCTGTGATAGGGCAATGGGTGCACAACAGCACATCTGAACTTTGTTTGCAAGAACTGTAAAATCTAAAAATAAAAATGGATAGACCCCTCCCCGCAACGGCTGCAAGGGAATGACCGAAAAGAAATAAACAGAATCACCTGGTGAAGCAGGTGGCAGTAAGGCAATAAATGCTCACTGGAGACTGAAGACAAGGCTTTAAAGCATGTGCTGTCTTTAGTCTAACAACTGGCACAGGTGGGGATTGCATGGTCAGATGTGCCCCATTCCAGGCTGTGAAGTGAGTGGGATTTGGTGATCTGCTATGTGACCTTTTTAGAAATTTGTGCCATAAATCCTCCTGCCTGATGTGTCAGCCTGATGATGGCTCAAAAACGACTCCAAACTGAATCCAAAGAAAATTAACCTATGAGAGACTTTGGAGAGAGAGTCAAATTTAGCAGCGAGGGATTGAGTTAATTATTTTAGGGAGCAGGCACTTGGAGAATAGAGCTTGGCCAAAAGCAGCAATTACCTGCTCTAGGAGGAAAGATTGAAAAAGCTGGGCATGCTTAGTCTTGAGTAAAGAAAGCTGAAATGGGGAGCTTTTAACAGTCTTCAAATATGTTAAAGGCCGTTATAAAGAAGAGAGTGATCAATCAGTTTCCATGACCACTGCAGGTAGGATAAGTAGTAATGGGTTTAATTTGCAGCAATGAAGATTTAGGTTAGATAATTGGAAAATCTTCCAAACTATAAGGCTACGTCTATACTGGCAGATTCTTGCGCAAGAACTCTTTTGCAGAAGAGTTCTTGTGCAAACACTCTTCCAGAAGAGAGCGTCTATACTGGCGTGTGCTTTTGCACAAGAGATGTGCTTTTGCGCAAGGGCATCCATGCCAGTGTAGACGCTCTCTTGCGCAAGAAAGCTCTGATGGCCATTTTAACCAGAGGGCTTTCTTGGGCAATAAATTCATGTTGCCTGTCTACACTGGCCTCTTGCACAAGAACGGTTGTGCCAAAGGGCTTATTCCTGAGTGGGAGCATCAGAGTTCTGGCGCAAGAAGCCCTGATTTCATATATTAGAATGTCAGTTTACTTGCGCAAGAACACGCAGCTAGTGTAGACAGGCAGCAAGTTTTTGCGCAAGATCGTGCCAGTGTAGACACAGTCTAAGGGTAGTTATAGGAATAGGATTCCAAGGGAAGTTGTGAAACACTCTTAACTGGAGATTTTAAAACCAGGTTGGACAACCACCTGGCAGGGGTAGTCTAGACTAGCCACCGGTGCTGGTTTCTCAGATTACAATGCAGTAGATATATTATTACATGAGATATTATCATTTGCTATAAATATGCATCAGGATACACTTAGAATAAACTACCACACATCACTTTCAGTATTCACATAAGAGAACTAAGACCAGTGTTTGCTGTAAACTGAGAGCTTGGGCAGCTACCCAGGAGAAATTCAAATACCACCCAGATGATTAGCAGAGAGCCCATAGCGCCCACATCTGGCAGCATGTGTTTCAACTAGCAGTGCACATCCACACATGCCTCAGGGCTTATAAACAATGTATTCCATCCCTAGATGGAAAAAATTAGAGGGACCACTAAAACCCTCATTTGATGAAGTACTGAAGCATCTGCTTAGCTTTAAGCACATGTATAATCTCATAATGACTCACATGCTAGTAAGCAGTGATTGAAAAGAATTGGGGATGGTGGTGGATAATCAATGGTACATAAGTTCCCAGTATGACGCTATGGAAAAAAACACCAATCCAATCCTGGGATGCAAGAACAGGGGGATTTCACGTAGGAGTGGAGGGGTTATTTGTTGCTGGAATACTGCATCCAGCTCTGGTGCCCACAGTTCAAATAGGATGTTGATAAATTGGAGAGGGTTCAGAGAAGAGCCGCAAGACAGACCAGACAAAGAGATTAATCTACTTATCTTAAAGAACAGGTTAGGAAATGACTATTATAAACTACGAGTATCTACATGGAGACTAAATATCTAATAAAGGCTCCTTCAGCCTAACAGACAAAGGTATAACATGATCCAATGGTAAGAAATTGAAGCTATACAAATCTAGACAGGAAATATAAGGTATTTTCTCAAATGGCCAAAACACATATTTTGGTCCAACAGTTAATAAAGATCATGGTGTATTCTCCGTCTCAGACAATTTTAAAATCAAGGTCGGACGTTTTTCTGAAATATCTGCTCAAGGAATTTTTGGGGGGCAGTTGTATGACTTGTATTATACAGGGGCTCAGCCACAATGGTCTTTTCTAGCCTTGGTATCTATGAATCTACTTTGCAGAGTCAGGTTCTAAGTTTCTGACAGAGCGTATGATTGATAGGACTGCATTTAGCTAGGCTTATAGGTGGGTATGTGCTAGGCACACCTCCCACACATCGCTCTGCCAATACATCTCACTGCAGCCCTGCAGAACTGCCTGCTATTCAAGTCTGGGTCTATCAGAGGTCAGCAACCATACTAAATTGTCATATGCTTAGGGTTTGTTTGGTGATATGCCCCAGTTAAGTAGCATGACAGCCATCAAACTTTCTCACGTCAGACTCAAGTCTGGGACTTCAAACCAGGCCTTCTGTAATACAAGACCATTGTTAACACCTACCCCTTCCATTTGATTATATTTAGAACTTCACTGATTGTTATGAAAAACCCTGCAGCATAGATGGTATAAAAATATGAGGCCATGCCACCGTCATGAACCATATGGAGACCCCCTTTAATTAAAAAGGGTCATCCCTCAGTGCCTCAGAAAATAAAGCCTTTTCCGGAAGATCCCTTATTCCTGATTTTAAGAGGAATAAGGGATCTTCCGGAAAAGGCTTTATTTTCCGAAAGATCCCTGTCTAGACTGGCGCTTTTTTCCGGCAAAGCCCCGAGCTGGAAAAAAGCGGCAGCCATGTTCATGCAAATGCCGCAGGGAAAATTTAAATCCCCATGGCATTTGCAATTCCGACTTGTCTCATTAGCATCCCTTTTCTGGAAAAGGGTGCCAATGTAGACACAGCCTGAGAGTTAGGCTTGGTGGCTGTAAACAAACTTTATGGCACTGCGGGAAACTTTTAGTCACATCCATGAAAAAGTGGACATGTGGCTAACTAAAATCTTTCTGGATGAAGGATGTTTCGGGACGAAGAGTTCTGGACTTGAGAGGTTCAATCTGTAGTAATTAATCTTGTGAGTTGCCTTTGTTTTATAATTAACCTCTCTCAACTATTCCAAATCTAGTCAGCAGAAACTTTAATCTGCAAGTCAACTTTATAGCACACAGTGCCAATTGTACAGCTTAATTCTTCACTACATTTATAGCCCTGTCCTTCAGGATGATCTTGTTCTATCCCCTTTGTTCTTCTTGATGCTTTTAGGCTTTGCCATGTTGTATTATTTTAACATATAGACTGGGTCCAGTATCAATACTAAACACGCTAATGTTTATTTTGGAACAGAGACGACAGCCTTTAGGTTCACACATTCTCATGTGTCTATGATCTCAAAGTGTAGCATCAACTAGCCTAACAGCCTGGAATTTAAATACTATTACAGCTGGCAGCAAGACAGAAGGAATTACAGGGCAGAAGAGGAGAAAAATACGTTCTTTCCCACTTTCTGGTGACATTTTGAAGCACAAGACCGGATTCTAAACTAGTTTACTTTGGCAGAGTAATCTGGAGCCAATGAGCCAGTGTGAGATCAGAATCTGACTCAATAGATTTACTCCTATATCAAACCTGTGTGAGAGATCAGAATATGTTAGTCAAATGACTGGATTTAACTTGATCCCTCTTCAACTTTAAAAATGTGTGTCTGCTTTTTAAATAAATTATCTTTTAATATATAAGTTTTCCATTCAAGTTGTAGATGACTTAGCTCCCTTATGTGTACAGCGCTGCAAATCCAAAGATATCTTCTGGTATCCACATCTGTAGATTTGGATGCAGGTATCCATTGCTCAATTTTGTGGATACAAATTTTATATCTGCGCAGGACTCTACCTATGTGTAGTAGTAACATGTTGATACAGTCCAGGCAACGCTATTCAGAACTGTAACTTCTTATCTCCTTAGATTTGTAGTTAGAAACTTCATCTGCTGCATTCTGTCTTAGCAAAGATGTTGTAAACTGAATTTGATATGGAGGGTTGTGTTTCTTAATCCTAACTTCCAACTCAGGAGCCAAATTTTAATCTGACTGCGCTTTAGTAAAAAGACAGAGAAACTACTGATTGTATTAAAGTGACTCCAGATCTATACTGGGGTAACTAAGCAGCATTATCCTAGAGTTGTAAATTATGCAAACATCTGAAATAAATAATAGATTCTCACAGGTCTTCAAGCTGTGAAACTATTTTGATACATTAATAAAAACACAAGCACAAAAATCTTAACTCAAGCCATGCAGGAGGAATGTGGGGTAATGAGTAAGGTGGGGAAGATAACAGAAGACAAGAAACCAACTGGGTGATCTGAGCAGACTTAGCCCGTTATTGAAGTTCTCCAGCTCCTGGCTGATGTCTTAGGTGTCTTCAATTCTTTGAGGGCAGTTGATCTGCCTCCTAAGATAAAGGAAGTCTTTATGATCAAGTCAATGAGAGCAGTGGTATCCCTACTTCAGAGGATGTCACTCTTGCATTGGTCATTGTGTGTTATTCATTCTTCTCTGTGCCTGAACTACAGAGGATGAAAGTTGCTTCACAGATGGCAACTTGTGAGGTTGAACCTTAGTTTAAGTAATAGAGATGCATGCTTTTGGCTCCAGAGGTCCTCAGTACCATCCCTAGTAGGTCAGGCAAGATGGCAATCGTCAGATGTTTCTTATTTTTCATTTTTTCTTAGAGCTGATCCCACTCTCTAAGGCAACTGTAATGTCTGCCAGCTGGAAGATACGTAGCAGCAACGGGCAACCTAGGCTAGTGAGTGGGCCACAAGATTATCATAACCAAGATTATCTCAGAATAGAGTGGTTTTGGTGACTGTGCTTGTGTACCTAGAATTTGTGGGGTGTGCCAACTGACCAGCAGCAGTGCTTTGATTGGACGCAGAAGGAGCGCACGGCTCTCATCGTCAATGTTGTGTGCAATCAGCATGCACATCACTTCATATGCCTTTGCTTTACATGTTTACTTTAGTAATACCAGTAGGAAAATCTACCTAGACAGAAACCAGCGGAATCTGGCAACCCTGCATGTGGGCGACAGTGAACAAAACCTCTCATAGTTCTCATATAGAATCCCAATGGGCTGCATGAGGTCCACAACCCGCAGGTTGCTCACCACCAATACAGTCAAGAGTAGATACCAACTGATGCTTCCCTGCTTAGGTCTACACTGCACTAAAACACATCCAGCTGGCTTGTGGGAGCTCATTTCTGATTGCTGGGCTTGGGCTCTGAGGTAATAAAAATCCAGTGTACACTTCTGGGCGTGGGCTGGAGCCTGGACTCTGGGACTCTGCAATGAGGGAGAGGCCTTGAGCCCAAATATCTACACTGCAATTTTATAGCCCCACAGCCTGAGCCCTGCGAGCCTGAGTCAGATGACAAAGGCCAGCTATAAGTGTTTTGCTGCAGCACAGACATGGATATTTCATGAGAACAATAGCAGAGACAGGAGAAAGGATATAAAGCCCACTTCTCACACACCAGTTTTACCCTAATCATGTGGGCTTTTGCATGAGATTAGAATTAGTGTTAAACAATTGTTATGTAAAACATGACATTTTAAGTGGACAAGATACTTCTTATTTGATCTTTTATTCAATAACTTTGTAGCTTTTCCTTTGTACTTTTCTTGTATGGACACAACTGCCTATTGACATTATTCCATTCAGTTTCTATGGCCTAAAATTTTTAAAAAATATCTGAACACGAGAAGTCTCTGAATAATCTTATGTAGGAAAATATGGATGTCATTAAAATTTCTCTAATATGGCACATTCATCTTTTTCCCATTTCATTATAAGAAACAGATTTTCTGAACGTAACAGGGTCCACAATTAATTGTTGTAATTCATCACACAAAAAGGGTAGAGGGTAATCTTGGTTACACTGGTGTACGACCAAAGTAACAAATCCATAGATTTCCATGGAACTCCTGGGAATTCTCACCACCATAACCAATAGCAGAGTCTGGCCGAAGATGTCTTCCTTTCAGTTAAGTGTACAGTGCTCATTTAAATACTTCTCAAAACTGTATACTTAGCTTCATGGGATGGAAAGTTACAATATGACTAATGTATCTCTCTAAATCCAAACAGGAACATCTAAGATGACCTCCAATGTTTTATGATGTGCTCACTATGCATAAAGATTTCAGCAAAAAACACTTTCAGCAAATCTTAACATCTCCCATAAACTGATGAACAGATGCTGAACAGAGTAGGAGCTATACAATGTGATTTGTAATATTTATCCATAGTTACATACATTTCTGGCAATCTTTACATTGGCCTGATGTGCACAATAACTCCTAGAAACACCCCCTCCCCACCACAAATTGGTTTGCAAGTGAGAAATTAGCAAACCACTATTCTCCACTGTGCTGTGTATATTTTTTGTACCTCCCGCCCCATAGACCACCCTCAAAGTGAAGGGTCACAACTAATGCCCCAAACTAAATGGCTTGTCTTTCATCTCACCTTTCTCTGCTTATTCCTATTTTGTCCGAGCGAACGATACCACCAGCCTGCCTATTGCTCAGGCACATAACCTAGCAGCATCTGACGTTCTCCTCCCTTTCCTCATGCATTCGTGCTGTATTCAAATCTTACCAGTTCTTCGTCCCATAACATTCTAAAGTCTGCCCATGTTCCAAAACCCTTACCTCATCCCCCATATTGACCACTGCTACCACTTCCTCTCTAATTTTAATTCTCCCTGCTCTCTTGGCAGCCATGCCAGGCCCCGTGCACCATGCTCCTGGAAGGGGCTGGGCTGGGGGCAGCCAGCCCTTGGTGCACACAGACAATGGTGGCTCCTGCCCCAGCACTGCATGGAACATGCCACATGGTGCCCCCACCTCCTCAGGTATCCCTAAGAGCCACACAGAGCACCACAGTGATGCTCCAGCAGCAATTTCAAGGACTTGGGGCTCCCGGCCAGAGCCCTTTGAATCACTGGGCTCCAGGGCAATAGGCTCCTTTACACCCTGCCTGCCCACGAGCCTATTAAAAAAAAAATGCAGCTTCTGAGCTCATCTTCCAAGCCTGATCTGATTGGCATCATTCTGCTATGAATGTTCCTACTGGATCCCTTTTTTCCTATCACATCCTTGCCACAACCTTGCCTGTTCATACTCATCTGCTCTTTTCTTACTGTGTTGTCTTCTCCTGCCCTCTGCTCCGCTAATACCACCAGCCCTGTCCACTGTTTCACCACTTGTGCCGTGGTCATAGACTCACAGGGTTAGAAGGGACTGTAAAGGTCATTCTAGTCTAGCCCCCCTGCCAGGATGTAGGATTTCTTGTGTCTAAGCCATCCACGAGAAGCTGGCTCTCCAGCTGCCTATTGAAAACATCCAGTGAAGGAGCTTCCGTAACCTCCCTAGGTAGCCTGTTCCCTTGTCCTACTGTTCATACAGTCATAGTTTTTTCCTGAGATTTCAATTAAATCTGCTGTGCTGTAGTTTGAATCCATTGCCTCTTACCCTGCCACCTGTACAGTCTCCCAGCTACTTCCCAACACCACCCACCCTGAACTCATTCATAAAGCTGCTTTTCCCTCTTTTAAATCTCCCTGCAACACCCACTTCTGCTATGAAGCATCAATTTAAAAAAAAAAAAAAAACCAGCCCATGAGGGATGGTTAGGTTATGCAGCACTATGGGAGAATTGATAGTCATTCACATAACACAGGAAAATAGACTATATTTTTTATATTACCTGTCTAAAAATATACAAACTATTTTGCAAGCAGTCTTAGTTTGTAAAGTCTCTATGGAAAGGACTTGGTCTAGCTATGCTTTTGCTGCTGTCTCAGTTGTGGCTTGGACTTTTGAGTGATACAGGTTGGACATCCCTGGTCTGTCACCCTTAGGACCTGTCCTGGTCCTGAGCAAATCTCCAATACCCCCAAGTAGCTACTCTGCATCTTAAGAGCAAGCCTGTTATATCGAAATATAATGGGCTTGCTATTCTGATGTCCCTGTAAACCTCGTTGCACGAGGAATTAGGGATGTTTCAGAAGAGCAATTTATTACAAAATGTGGTGCTGTGTAGACTATAACAGACTATAAGCTATTTTGAAATAAGACTGAAAAAACCTATGCAAATTGCATAACTTACTTTCAGGTAAGGGTGCTGTGTGGATGCACCCCCAGACACTGGCCCTCCTGCCACTGGGGCTCTCTGGTTCAAGAAGATCTGTGGTCCTGCTGGACCATGGATGTTGCTGAACCAGAGGGTCCCAGTTTACAGAGGTTCTGTACTATTACAGAAACCAGACCAACAGCCCTATGACCAGTGTTCCCTCTAAGCTGTGCAGCAGCACAGCCCCTCCAGCTGCTCAATGAGTCCCACCCAGCCTGGGGCTCAGGAGTTGCTCACAGAGCTGCCTGGCAGGTGAACAGGCACTTCTCCCTTAGCAATAGCAGGAGCTCCCTCCTGAGGGCAGAGCAGTGAGCCTCCCCTAGCCTGTAGGGACACATCCCCTTCCCAAGCTAGGTGAGACTCAGTTGTTTAAACTGCAGGGCTGTGCTACCACACAGCGTAGAGGGAACATTGCCTGTGACAGATGGACATTCCCTCCACTGCAGTTTCTCACCTTTCTAGACTGCTACCCTGGAGGAAACAAACCTGCAGGACTGAGCACCACCTTCAACGTCCAATGGATTTGAAGGCAGAGTCCATGTTCTAGGAGATGCTCAGCACTGTGGCTGGCTTTATATAGAATAAAGCCTATTTTAAGCCTTTTAAAATGTTTATCAATTTAACATTTTACAGTTGTGGAAATTGTAGGGAGCAGGAGAGGGAAGGGGATTCAGACAATTGAATGCCAGGAGATTCAAAAAAGTTAATGATTGTGACAATTTGTGATTTTTTAATCACATTCAAAATACATAAAATAAATAGCCTTAAGCCAGACTGCAATAAGCTCTCAAGCAGCATCTTTCTTACTTTGCCTAGCTTTACATTTCAAATATCATTGACGGAAATATTTTTGGTCAGTTTGTGTATGTAAGTAGAAATTTATGTTTGACAAAAAAAATCTAATAATTGCAAGCCTATTTATATTTATCAAGGGCCTGATTCTGCACTCATTTACACCAGTTTCATAGTCATGGCTTCCCTCTGACGTCTACTGATTTACACTGACAATCTAAGTGAGCTGTGAACAAGGGCCTCTGTTTTTAATACATGTTATGAATCATTAGGTCTGATGCTGCTTCCACTGTGTGTGTAAAATCTTGGAAAGTTTTCATTATTTTATACACACATAATTGTATAATATCGTATTGCTACTGCTTACTCATCTCATTGTATTTGATATTACATGTATACACTATTTTTAAAACTATACTTCTAGTTAAGGTGCAAAATAGCTCTGGGGTTCCCTACAAATTTGGAAATTTGTAATTTTATGATTATTAGTTATACACTAGGGCTATATCTACACTACAAGGTTTCCGTGCAAAAACCTGCAGAGCATCCACCTCTCAAATGAACTCTTGCGCAATTAAATGGGCAGTTAAACAGCAGAACAGAGGGCTTTTTCCGCCGTAGATAAACCTCCTTTTGAGGTACAACTGCTTTTAATGCTGTAGCTATTGTGCAAGAAGGTAAGTGTGGACACTCCAGAGGGGTTTCTTGTGCAAGAAACCCCTATGGGAAAAAGCACAGGTGCTCTGAGGGCCAGTCTGTAAATGGCATTCAGAGCTTTCTTGAGCAAGAGTGTCCACACTGCATCGCTTTTGTGGTGTGCTTTGATGGACATGTTCTTGCACAAGAAGTTTTTGTGCAAAAAGTCTTGTTCAAAAGGCTTCTTGCACAAGAAGCATGTAGTGTAGTTGTAGCCTAGGTGGCTGTGTTCCCTGCACACCATGCTTGCCAACCCCCCCTCCCCGGAGTAGGCAGCCCTGTTGCTCCCCCCAGCCACCAGGAAGGCCAGGCCGAGGCATGGCAGCCACAGCCTGCCCCCTCACACCCGGCTGCCAGGCTGGGCAGAGGCCAGGCCAACCCTGGCTCTCCCCCAAACCCCTAGCTACTGGGGGAGGGCCAAGGCCATGCCAGCCCCCTTTCCCACACTAGCCGCATCACCCCTGCCCTCCCCCCGCCCCCCAGCTGCTGGCCGAGCCCATGGCATCCCCATCTTTCTCCTCCCCAAGCTGCCAGGTGGGGGAGGGGGGTGACACAGGTGAGGCTACGGCAGCCCCAGCTCTCCCCCAGAGTACCAGGGAGGCTGTGTGACACCTGCCCACCAAGCACCAGGGAAGGGAAAAGGAAGAGGGGGGAAGGAAACAGGTGGGATGCAGAGTGACAATGACGACATCACTCTGTTGTCCCACAGGAAGACAAAGTGTACAAATTTCCCTGGGGACATGAAAGACACCACGGTTCACCACAAGACATCCACTCGCAATATGCATAGACAATACCTAGAGATTTTCCAGCTTCTGTGAATTAATCTTATATGGAACAGCGTCAATACATAACATCTGTGCAAAAGATACCCTAACGTGGGCAGTAAACCTCGGAATTCCTCACCAGCAGCATTTACATCATTCTTCTTTGTAAATAGGTAAATGACTGGTACATCTTTGATTAGAGATCTGCATGCCACATATTTAATGAAGCTTTCAGACTGTTCATTTAGAGCTAAACACAAAACCACTGTAAATTCTTGCTAAAAACAAATACATACAGTGAAACTAAGGATTTAAGGTTTCCATAATCACATTATGGTCTCAGTCAGATTGGTGCAAATCCAGAGTAATCCATCTAAATTTCAGCAAAACTAAGATCAGAATTTGGCCCAGAGTCCACAGACCAGTAGCAAGCCAAATTCATTACAACACTCTTTCCTACACGTCTGTGTGTTAAAGAAAGAGCAAGATTTTTATAAGAGGTACATTTCAGCTTGCCTAAAAGTACTTTCTGTAATTTTGACAATAATACCAAGTCACATAAAAACACTCCACAAATGCAACAACATTTTCCCTGGAAATGGATTTAGAAATGCATGTGTTTTCTAATATAGTATTCTTCAACAACCATCTTTAAGAAATAAAAGGTGATTTCCCTCACCATGGTCTATTTGGTCTTTAGGTAAGAGTCTCAACAAGGAAGAGAATTGTTTTTGTCTGTGTCCTCAAAGACATGCAAATGGTAAGAGTTTGGATTTTAGCCGGTTGGTGGGAGAGTGGGATTATGGGGTGTGAATGCTTCTTTATTTGGCCTCTTTTCTGGAATCTGATGTTATCAAAGAAACAGCGTTTTGTCCCTGGTTCCTGAGAACTCTCTCTGTCGAAGCATCAAACACAACCATGAGATATCAACCGTGAGCTTTATTGATCGTGTCTGAACTGCATGGATAGTTAACAGCACATACTAAACTACCAGTGTACCTACCCCCCCCCCCCCTCCACCCACCTCAGCACGCGTAACACACAAACACCGCTGTCTGAGAAGCAGTCTCTTATTGTATTGTTTTGCAGCCCTAATCAAGAACCAGGAAAGGATGTCAAACTATCACATATGTAACCAGTGACTGAGCTCAGTTACACCTGCACATATCTAGAGCAATGTTTCCCAATTTTATTTGGCCATGGAACCCTTTTAAATGCGAAATAATTTTGCTGAACCCCTAATATCAGTCTTATGTATGAAGCTGAAAAAGTAGACCACAAATAAGTAAGGATAATATTAAACAAATGCTAAACAAGGTCATGATATGCAGATGAATCTATCCAAGTCAATTTGTGTGTGTCACGGTTAAAATTTTTAAATACAAGAAATCACATGACTAAACTGAAGTAAAGTATTTATGGGAGCACTGTCCGCACACTCCCATACAAGCAACTGGTTTGACAGCTGAAGTTTCAACTTTGTCCAGTGTAGCACTAGTATATTTGTATTCAAACACTGACGTGATCCACGCTCCCCGAGTGTGAGTATGGAGATTTACGGTGGTATATTACAGGCGATCACACCAGTGACTGGCTGTGCGCGCAGCACTGAGAAGTGACATCATTGTCCCCACACTCTGGCTAAGCTGGCATTACACAGGGACACTTACCATGGAAGACAATTTGTGTTTGCACTAAAATTCATAAATGCTTAAATATTAATGATCATTTTTAAAGAATAAAGTGTTATTGTAATGGAATTCTCTCACAGAACCCTTATTTTCATTTAGTGGAACCCCGGGGTTCCGTGGAACACCATTTGGGAAACACTGATCCGGAGTGATTCCATTAAATTTAATGGAGTGACTTTGAATTTACACCTGAATCCAGCTCTAATCATCTAACCATTGAGTGGAGACTGTAAGTGATTCTCATTAACACTAAAGTTCCTTTACACTGCCGGAGCCTTAAAATAGGTGCAAATTACATTTAGATCCCTTTTATGGTCCTTTTTACACCCGAGTCAAACAACGTAAATGTCATTTTGTAAACAAGAATCAGGCTTTTATTAAGCCAATTTTTGCTGCCTCATCTCATCACGCTACAAGTTTATGGGGATTTATTAGGCACTTAGCTGCATCAGAGGGAAGTATTTGCTAATAGTTGCTACCATTCCATATGGATTTCTCTGACTCAGTGGGCTCTAAAAATGCACAAATATTCTCCTGTAAACAACAAACTCTCAGCAGAATGCAGTTTGAAATAGTAAGAGGCTGAACATAGACTATTTATAATACTTTTTTTTTTAAATGTGGAGAGTATACAAAATTCATGAACACACTACGACAAACAGTAATTTAGGCAGCTAAAGGTATAATAATTCTTTCCTTTAGATTTTAAAAGTCAGCCTTAAACCAGATGGCAAAGCATAACATTAAGCTTATGTTTTTAATAATTCTGAGAATACAGAGGAAGTATAAACACATATCTTTGTTCTTACTACTGCAGTGATTTTAGAGAGGGCATTGACCCACAGATGATTATTTGGAAATCAGGGCTGTAAGAATGTAACTGGTTAACTGATAAACTCATGCTTATCAGCTACTGTTAATGGTTAAACCTCTGCATGGGACTGCTGGCAGTGCAGGCAGCCCTGTGGAGCCAGAAGCCAGCAGCCCCATGGTGCTGAAAGCCAGAAGCCATTAACCGTGTAACCATTAGAAATTTTTATTGGTTACACAGTTAATATCTTTATTCATTTTTACGTTCCTATTGGAAATACATCTTGACTATTAGACTTCTAGCACACAAATGAGTTATTATAAACACATCTTCCACATGCTTGTACTCAGGTCAACGGAAAGAGAGGGATCTATTAAGGGATTGTCCTTAATTAGCCATGATTTTCTTCCATCTCTTGCTCTGTCTCTCACACATCCTTGTGCCCTGTAGTGAAAATATATAGGGCCATGTAGGTGAATTGCTTTCACTTCCTTCTCTACCGCAGAGCCACACAAAGGAAACTCCGAAGCAGAGAGGAAGGAGGGCAGGCAATGGAGCACCCATAGGGAGATTAATCTTGAAAGACTCCAGCTGCTGCACAAGGCATTCCCACAGAAAGGAAGGAGCTTCAGAACAGAGTGTAATAATGAAGACCACTGCATTGCCAACAAAAGCATCCACTTTAGTGTACTAAGGCATAATGCTTGGGAGAAGTTTGTATTAAAGTTCAGATCGCTACCTTGAAAATCTCAGCAATCATAACATTTGAGTAATGTCATGGAAGTAGTTTGTGACCTGGTAGAAGGGGCTAACACTGTGGGTATGTCTAGACAGTGGCGCTATTTTGGGATACTGGAAGTACCCAAAATAACTATTCCACGTCTTTTGAACAAGCTCGTTATTTTGATATAGATTTCGAAATACTGGTCTCACTATTCCGGTGTCTTTGTAACCCTCGTGGAATGAGGGTTACAGGAAGTTTTGGAATAGCAATTTTGAAATAAGCCATTTCAAAATTAGATTGCATAGTTCAAATTGCGTATCTTATTTTGACCTATGGGTGCAGTGTAGATGTACCCTATGTGGTTAAAAGCTGGCAGAGTCATAACATGAAATGATATATCCAGAGATTTATCTTGAAAGTCCCTGAGTGGAGTCTGGATCCTTTGGAGCTGTCTGTAACAGAAAAAAGTCTGGGAGACTTTCTGAATGGTTTGACTCTCTCCATATAGAAGGCTACTGCTCTTCTAGTATCGAGAAAGGCAGCTTCTTGTATAGTCTGATGCAGAGATGAATAATCTGGTTAATATGAAACTCAGAAGACACCTTATATTTAAACAAACACACACCCTTAGGACATGGTCATAAGGAGACCTTTTCCTTAAAGAAAACTTTAAAATGGCGGTCTGCCAATAAAGTCCCCATTTGCCAACCTTTCTGTCAGAAAAAAAAAAAAAAAAAAAGGCTGTTTTCATTGATAGTTGAATCAACAAACATGTGGCTAATGGCTCGAAGGGATGTTACATAAGAGAACTGATGACAAAGTTCAAGTTCTAGACTGGACTAGATTCTCTAATTTGGGGCAGGGGACAGATTCATCAGGCCTCAGAAATCTCAGTGTAGTGGAATCAGATAGTACAGGACACTCAGTTTCATTGGGTACAAATAGGTCCCTTGAGTACCTAATGCCACAGAGGAATAATGGAAGTCAGTTGACACCAGTACTGTCTGGCTAGTAGGTGCCGTAAAGGAGGGCCTACACAAATGTAGACTCTAATGGAGCAGCCTGGTGCCAAAGAAAGTACTGAGAAGCCAGTTGGTGCTGGCCTCTTCATTGCAGAATGCCTGCTAACATTGTAGTCATTAGGAGGAGCAATCTTCTTCAGAACCTGGTCTTTTAAAGAAAATGTCTGGCTGTTAAAAGCCTTACATTTCCTTGTGGTACCAGATGTACTTGGATCCAAAGTAACAACCCTCCTGGGGTCGGAGGTCTCCAGGGACCAAGTCCTCTTTAAAATAGATCTAAATGGCCATGCTCTTCTTGATGGCTACCAAAAGTTCAGCTGTAGACATTTGATTCCCCAAAGCTCTTGGTCACTGGGACCTCGAAGAGGGCACAGAAGCAGTTGTCTTAACCTTTGCAGCTTTTGGAGGCCATGAGCCAGTTGGTTATCGGGTAGCAACAGTCTGACCCACAGAAGTTCTCAGTGGCCAGGATCCAGAGGTGGATGGACCATTACGTATAGGGGTGTTCTCAGAGTTTTGGTTGAAAGCCAATTTCAAGATGTTCTCCATCATGAGGTGTTTGAATTTTATCTCCCATTTTTATGGGATCTCCCATTTAATAAAGAACAGATTTTACATTTTGGGGGTACATGAGTATCCCTCAAGCATCAAGACACAGAGTGTCTATTACTAGCCAGGAAGAACAAGATTTAAACTACAGCATGGGGAACCCAGCATATCCCCAGTTATAAGAGTCCAAAACAACCCCAGAAATGTGTGTGTGGGCGGGGGGGACTATAAACAAGAGAGAAAGAACTAACTAGAACGAACCACCATCTGATAAACAAAACGGTGTCAAGTGGGCTCCGTCTCAGTCCCAAAGCAGTTGAGAAGGAACTGGAAGTGGTTCACCTGTGACGCTCAATGTATCTTTTTCGTGGGACAAAAGGGATGGTGGTGGCAGTAGCAGCAACACTATCACCCACCTCCTCTTCCTCCAGTAATTTTGTAGCTAGACAAAACTATTGGTGTCCAATTTATAAATAGTTCTAGGTTGTGTGAAACCGCACTTTTGTTGAATAAACAATTAATCTAACAAATCCTCACCCAGCACTAGTTTGCAGTGCATACAGAAGATTAAGGGTTGAGGTGGGACTAAGAATTCCCTCACTTTTATTAGCTAAAGTCAAACTCTTAGAGTTTGCATCTTTGTTGCCTCTGTAGTTTATGTCTGATGGCTAAACTGCCTTGTCAGAATGCAAGGATTTTGTGCATTAAAATAGTCAAATTACAACAAATCATATCGGTGGGTTTTAAGATGAAAACATTTAATTATGCAACCAAATATCTCAATGCTCTTGAAGCAAGCACACTGCAAAACAATTACTGAGTTATGGCAACTTATGTAACATGTGGCATGTCTTGAACTCAAGGGGCAGTAATTGCTGCACTGGTTCTGTGGCCTCTCCAGTGACGGTCTTCCTGCATTTTGTTTGCTCTTGCAGTCGCTATCCAAAACTGTGGACTAGTAAGAGCCAATCTATTTGCCTTTCTAAAAGGTGCAAAGTTTCAAAAGTCTTCAGCATGCAAAGGTGAATTTCCTAAGGCATTTTTATGAAAGTTATACTTCCATTTTTCTTGTTTGTCATTTTCTTTAAGGAATTGAGGTCTCAGTGTTGATCCATTTCTACCTCAAATCAGGCTTATTTTTCCATTAAAATTGCTTTTCAGAAGAAAACTGGATCTCTGACAATGAATTTTTTTTGCAAAGTGTCTGCTTTGCACTAAACATTTCAAGTTTTCAGTCAAAAACTGGAAACTTTGGGTTTTGAGGCAAAAATGTGGCAGGATGGGAAGTTGATAAAGTCTACATTTTCTACAGAAAAAACCCACCCATTTTCAAACCAGTTCTAGTTATAAGACCTGAATAGATTATTTTACTATGATATGGAGTGGGGGAGGGGGAGGGGGGAAGGAGGGGCTTTAAGAAAAAAATGGAAATCCTATTTAGAAAAGAAATCAGTGAAATGCAGTCTTCTACCCAATTCCCCTTAACACTGAAAAAACAAGTTCTCTTTTTAATGGTGGCACTTTCTGAAGAAAAATGTGTTTTGAAAAGACAAAATTAGTTTTCCAGCAAGTCACATCCATTTATCTTTGTCTATACAAAACCACAACAGGGGCTTAAATATGAGCTGCCAGTTGACTGAAGGGATTGTTCCTGCTAAAGCTCCTTTGTGTTTAATTTCTTCCCATAACTGTGGTGTTTGTTAGGCATTATCATTCAGAGGGGAGAGAGGAGTAGAAAGGGAAGGAAGGGCCCTTTTGTTTCTTTGATCTCCCCTCCCTTCCGCATACACACACAACCTAAACAACTTAGAATTCTGGAGAGTTAACTCACACCCCCACCCCATTTGGATGCTCCCAGTATAGCCTGTAGTTTCATTTTTGACAGGACATAGGCTCAAACCAAAACTCCCAATCTAAGCATTCGCCAGATTTGGGGAAGTTTGGCTCCACAATATTGCTGACCATTATGGTTCTGTTACTCACTGTGGAGAGCATCCTGATCGCTGGGTCTGAAGATTAACTCTGCTCAAGTCTGATACTGCCTTCCTTGCACCATGGCCACTCTCTTCTTCTCTCTGGGACTCAGACGCTCCCTCTTTGAGACTCAACCCAGGCCACTGTACAGTCCTCCCTTTCCAGCGTATCAAAGTCCCACTGTACCAGTAGTCCTTATGCCACTCCACAAAATCTTCCAGTTCAGGACCTCATTGTGTGCCACTTCCCAAGCAACAGGTAGGAAAATCTGGTCCCACCTGCTACTCCAGGCTCCAGCCTAGGGATCTTATGTCCAACACCTCTGTTGTGCTTGCTCTCCGGCCCTGGTGCTCTTTCTACAGACTTCCTCCTACTTCTCTATCTTCTGCCCCCTCCTCCACGTTTTCTGGCCCAAATACTCTCATCCCAGTGAGTAACTGGAGGCTACTCTGTTCTTGGGTATCTTGCCAGACTCTGTAACCCCAAACACAGCTCCCTTTTCCCAGGGAGTGATCGAAGACTACTTCCCCTGCAGCCCTTCTCCATTCTGAGCTTCCGCCCAACCTGCTTCTTCCTAGCTGGACTCCATTGTCACTTGGTGCTTGTCCTTCAAGCCTAAATCTCCTCCCAGGTGCAGCCTACTAGATTGGTTGGCCTAATTTATACTGCTCTGCCTTGTGTGGAGTGGGCCCCTCATCACAACAGGTCTTGTGACATTCGGTGTTTTTCTTAAAACCCCAGCTCTTGGAGTAATGTGATTACATGAGAATCTCAGATTTCATTAAAATATAAAAAATAACCATCCTTCCCCTTGCTTACAGAGCAAAGTATGAAAATGTGACCCTCAGTGTATCCTAATGGCTCCAAACCCAGAAGGCAAATAAACAGAACCCAAAATATTTGTCTTAAAATCAGATTTTTTTTAATCTCATGGGGGATTAAATAGAGATGTCAGGGAACAGATTCCAGATTAGACTGACTTCTGCTTTTCTTCTGATCCAAGTTCCTATCATTATCCTCATCTTTCCAGCTCACTCCCACCACATTTGACTCTGTTGCCTTCCTAGGGTACGTCTACACTACAGCATTAATTTGAATTATCTTAATTTGAATTAACTATTTTGAAATAAATTAATTTGAATTAACGCATCTACACACAAAACCTATTTTGAAATAGCGCGTCCACACTGAGTGGACCCTGAACCGAAGTTAAGGCTGATTGGAACCAGTGCCGGCAGGGCATCATGTTAGGACTTAGTGAGTGGATCTGCTGCCTGAGGCTAACTGAGCTCCGTGCTTAAAGGGACCCTATCCCCTCCCTGGACAGACAGTTCTCAGGGTTCCCCACTTGCTTGTCTACCTCGATGAAGGACAGCAAAGCAGTCCTGTCTTGGAGTGTCCTGAGTGCCCTCACTCTGGACACCACAACACTCAGCCACATGGAGCCAGAGCTGCCCCGGGCACGCTGGTGCGTCTTGTGGGGTCGTTGCCATCAGCCCGGCTGCACTTGCTGCAGGCTGCCATCCGGGGGGGGGAGGTCCATCGAGGGGCTGTCAGGATCCAGGAGACCCTGCGGGAGAGCGCCCACCCCGAGGAGCCCTCAGAGCCACCCTGGTCCTCCCCACCGGGGGCTCGTGCCCCATTCCTCCCTCACGTCCTTCCACTTACCCCTTCCTGATGTCAAACAAGACACGTATATTCAAAAATAGAAACTGGGTTTATTGAACAAAATGGGGGGGGGGGGAGGGATGAACCTCTGGGGAGACTGGGGAAAGGAGGCAGGAGAGAAGAAGAGAGAGGGTGGAAGAGGGGAGGGGGAAACCTGGGAGGAGGGAACTGGAAGGGGGAAAAAGGGGAGGGGAAGCTCAGGGTTGGAGGTCTCGCTGAACCAACTTGATTGTCATGCAAATCTGCTCCTGGGTTTGCATGTGGCCTTTGGTGGCCAGGCTGGCAGCTATCCTGCCATATACGGCCGCATTCCTCCGTCTAGTGCGGAGATCATGGACATTGGGGGCATCCCCCCCAAACCTGAATAAGGTCCATGATCTCCACCCTGGACCAGGAAGGCGCCTGCCTTCTCCAGCCCCCATCAGGCTCCTGGAAGCTGGCAGACTGCTCCTGGGGAGCGGTGGAGGGCTGGCTGCCAGTGGCTTGCTGGCGCATGTTTTGGGGGCCACTGGGTCAGGTGCCCCGGTGGCAACTGCTGGCTCTGGGCTGGCAGGCTTGCAGCTGGCACAAGCACTGTGGCCAGGGTCTACCCCTTTAATGTCTCCGGGGCTGGGGGAGAGGAGAGTAAGTTTTCCCAGTTGTGCCCAGGGTGGCTACTAGGGCTTCCTGGAAAGGGCTGGAGGCCCCCTATTTCGAATTAAGTGTCTACACAGCACTTAATTCGAAATAGCTATTTTGAATTTGGCATTACTCATAGAATAAGGTTTACCAAATTTGAATTAAGCACTCCGCTATTTCGAATTAATTTCGAAATAGCGGTTTGCATGTATAGATGCTATTAAAGTTAATTCGAAATAATGGCTGTTAACTTTGCAGTGTAGACATACCCCTATTGTGTCTTAGCTGACACGTACCTTGTAAGCTTGGCTGGGGCAAGAATTGTCTTTGTTTCTTAGCTGTACGAGGTCAAGCACACTAGAACCCTGATCTTTGATTGGAGTTCCTAGAGGTTAATGAAGTACAAATAAATTAACTATTATTATGGACTCTAGTAAGAATCAAAACAAATGACATTCTGGAGACACCCGTAAATCATCATCTGAGTTTCATGGATAATTGTGTCCCTGCTGCAGAACTCCAATGAAATTCTATTTTATGGATGGCCTATCAAAGCTGAAAGACGTGAGCACCCTTAAAAAGTGGGGAAGGTCAGATCCACACCTGAATACTTTGGCTTGGATTCATGTCTGCTACAAGGAAAGTAGTTACACTTTGGAAACAGCAGGTATTTTGGTTCCACAAAACTGCTAGTTTAAAAAAAATAGTTTGGAGTTGCTTGAAATATTTTCCCATTAATTTAAAGCCTCTATTTTTCAATGAAAGATTAATTAAAACCCCATGTGTTCTTATTTATTGGAAAGCTATGCTAAGCCACTGTCTGACAGTCATCCTTGTCCAACTGCTGTTAGGGCTATCAGGGAATTTTATTTTTAAAGACTTTTCAACTATGCAACAGCCCAGAACTTGCTATTTTAACAACCAAATCTCAGCATTTTCAAGCTCAATCCTTACATCTAGATGCCATCTCAAAAGGGTTCTGATCTGGGGAAAATACGTTATTCCATCTCTAAATAAAATCTTTCACAGCAACTTTGTCTGAAGAAAGGAGTTGACTGTTTCTAGGAGGTGAACACCTCCTAATGATCCTTCTAAACCATAAGTATACTTCTAAAATGCTCTGGGTTGTGCCACAATGGAATGGTACTTTCAATCCCAAATCCCTGGTGAGCACACTATAGACATCTCTTTATATCCCCTCTGTACATTTAATTACAATGGTTAAAACAAGGAAGGATTGCAGGGAGAAGACAATCTAATCCAGATTTGTCCTGATATTGCTGTCTCATAGGGTTGCCAGGTGTCTGGTTTTGAACCGGACAGTCCAGTATCGGAGCCTTCTGGAGCCACATCTGGCCTGAGATCCCCCACTCCTGATTTATACGGCCATCCCAGACACATTTATCAATCTATTGTATACAGCCAAGCCCCAAGATACAACCGGATTTGCTCTGATCCCACAGACAGACACAAACACCTACAGAATCTTTATACAGCATTCCTAAAATTGAAATACCCACCTGGAGAAGTGGCAAAAAACATTGACAGAGCCAAAAAGGTACCCAGACAAGAACTATTTCAAAACAGAATTCTATTTAGTACATATAGTCCACAGCTCAAACCCCTCCAACACATTATACACAATCTGCAATCCATCTTGGAAAATGATCCCTTACTTGGGGAAAAACCTAGTCTCGCTTACAGACAACCCCCCAACCTGAAACCAATTTTTTCTGGTAACCATGCTACACAACCACATCATAAGCATCCTGGAACCTCGCCCTGCAATCAGCCATGGTGCCAACTCTGCCCACATATCTATAAAAGCCAATTCATTACTGGACCCAACAACATAAGCTACCAAATCAGGGGATCATTCAGCTACTCATCCACTAGTTTGATCTATGCCAGCAGTGCCCCACTGCGCTATATCTATATATAGATATAGGACAAACTGGACAGTCCCTACGGGAAAGAATCAATGGACACAAATTAGATATCTGTAAGGGGAACGTACAGAAACCTATTGGGTAACACTTCAATCTACCTAATCACTCTCTAAAAGATCTCCAGGTGGCTATCTTGTCACAAACTAATTCTATTAGTCAAATGCAGAGGGAGGCATTGGAATTACAATTCATGTACAAATTCAATTCTCACTGATCATCTCCTCCTCAATCAGGACAATGGATGGCTGGGACATTACCAACCTAACAATCAATGAAGATGCCAACAGCTCTCTATGTGGATTCTTGTGCCAATTCCCTTTGATCCTAATCTGTTTCCTTTTCACTATCCAATTTTCAGGTGTTTATGGCACCAGCTCTGCCTACTCGTTTTTCCCCTTTGATATTTTTATTCCCTCTTCTCCTGCTCCTTTGATATTTTTATTCCCTTCTCTTTTTCCTCCCTCCCCCCTTCTCTATTTATTTTGGGTCTGCACATCTTAAACTCATAACTCCGGTCATCTGAAGAAGTGGACGGTGCCCACGAAAGCTCATGATACCCTCTACGGCTATGTCTACACTCGCGGCTTCTTGCGCAAGTATGGCCATTCTTGTGCAAGAATCCGCAGAGTGTCTACACTGCCCACCCGCTCTTCCGCAAGGAAATTTACAGTATGGCTTGGTAAGAGAGCTTTCTTGCGCGAGAGAGCATCCACACTGCCATGGGAGCTCTTGTGCAAAAGCACAGCATGCACATGACATTGTGGACATTTTCTTTTCTTCTGCAAGACTTCTTGTACAAGAACCCTTGCGCAAGATGTTCTTGCGCAAGAAGCCATGAGCGTAGACATAGCCTACAAGTTGTGTTAGTCTATAAAGTGCTACCAGACCTTTTGTTGTTTAAGTTTAGTGTCAAGCAAGGGTGCGTGCTGGCACCGACCCTGTTCAGCATAATGTTTTCAGCCATGCTGTCAGACGCCTTTCAGAACAGTTCCTTGGGAATCAGACTGAGATACAGGTCCGATGGGAAACTGTTTAACCTGCGAAGACTCCAGGCTGTCACCAAGATAAAGGAGACTGTGCTACGAGACCTCCTTTTTGCTGACGACTGCACCCTGAGTGCTGGATCAGAGCAGGAAATGCAAGCCAGTATGGACAAATTCGCAGCAGCATGCGACAACTTCGGCCTTCTCATCAACACAAAGAAAACCGAAGTGATGCACCAGCCAGCTCCGAAAGCTCAACATCAAGAGCCCACCATCACAGTGAAGGACAAAAGCTGCAAGCAGTGGACCAATTTACAAATCTTGGCAGCACCCTCTCCTGCGCAGTGACAATTGACATCGAGGTCAACTGCAGAGTCGCTAAGGCAAGCTCTGCATTCGGCAGACTGCTGACCAAAGCGTGGGACCGCCATGGAATAAGCCTTGCTACAAAGCTTAAAGTCCATCGAGCACTAGTGTTAACTACCCTGATGTATGCCAGTGAGACTTGGACTGTATACAGGAGGCACGCTAGGCAAATGAACCACTTCCACACGATTTGCCTCCGCAGACTTCTGAGGATCCGGTGGCAGGATAAGGTGCCAGACATAGAAGTCCTTTCTAGAGCAGGCCTGCCGTCAGTTTACACCCTGCTGATGAAAGCCCAGTCACGCTGGGCAGGCCATGTTGTAAGGATGCCAGATCATCGCATCCCTAAACAGCTCTTCTATGGTGAGCTGTTTCAAGGGAAGCGATCGCATGGGGGACAAAAGAAGTGATACAAAGATACGCTTAAAGCCTCTCTCAAGTCCCTGGATATTGACACCACCTCCTGGGAGACCCTGGCACAAGACCCATCGACATGGCACACGCTGATCTACCAAGGCTGTCAAACATCTGAAGCCAGAAGGACAACCATAGCACAAGAGAAGCGAGCACTCCGTAAAGCCAGAGTTGCAAAAGCTGCAACAGTGGTGCCCGACATGTGGCAGAACATTCCATGTCCGTATCGGCCTTATCAGCCATTTGCGGACACACCGTGGACAGTCCACAACCCGTTAGATGTCAAGGTCCTCTTCGAATACGATGGACGAACAACCACCACCACCACCAGACCTTTTGTTTTTTAAGTTTATCTTGTACAGACTAACTCGGCTACCCCCTGAAGCTTATAAGGTCATGTGAGACTATCAAATGCTTTACTAAAGTGTAGGTATACCACATCTATCACAAAGATGTGGTATACCTATACTTATCCACAAAGTTTGTTAGCCTAGCTACACTGCCCTCTTGCTCAAGAGGGCTTATTCCTCATGGGGAGAGGAATAACTCTTCCGGAAGAAGGCCTGTTTTCTGACACTGTACTGTAAATTTACTTGCGCAAGTACGCGCATGCAGTGTAGACACCCGGCAAGTTCTTGCACAAGAACAGCTGTTGTTGCGCAAGAAGCCGCCAGTGTAGATGTAGCCCCAGAGTTTCTGAAACATCTTTGAAATGCAAACAATGTAGTAGTAGGCAGTGTTCCTTCTAACATTTTCTATTCTTGAGTGAGTTGAATTTTCTTATGTGCACCACCAGTACAAACAGAAAAATCTAGCTATAAATATATATTTTAAATAGCTCAGATAAGAAAGACAAACATTTTTAAAACAAGGGATAATTAACAGGGAGCAATGCTTATGAGGTTTATGTAATATCAAATACAAAGAAAGTTAGCACTACCCTGGGACTACATGTATTTTATCATCCTAACAACCCAAGCTAGTAAACACACCAAAATGTGTATTATTTACACATAGCTCAGCTTTAAGATACTCAAGCAGTCTATGAGTCAACTGGAAACAGTCACGCTCTCCTTGCAAATATTAAATGCAATATTTATTCACACCGGAAAGGAGAGAAAAAGCCATGCATTCAGGCTTATACAGTTCCTCTGGGATGTCAACTCTTAATTTGATTAATAGTGCACAAACATAGAACAGTACAAATAAGTAATAAAGCAACACAAAAACTAAACTAGAGACCCAAATGTGAAAATAAGGGAAGTAAAACATCAGGTGGATAGTGATGGGTATTTTAAATGAATGTTTAGGATCACTATGCAAGTGAAACAGAGACCTGTAAACACAGATAAAAGTGATCCTTGTTTGAAACTTTCACTTTGAATTGGTCACACACACACACACACACACACACACACACACAGTAGAAGCTCCAGAGCAGCACTTTAACCCATGGCTTCAGAGTTTGTAGACCGATCCGTTTGTAGACAGATCCATTTTTTAAAGAGCTTGCAAATACAGTCTTCATTCTAAAACACACCTAGCATCATACCTAGCTCTTCCATTGACACACAAGAGCTAGAACTATGTCATATTGAATTGGTCACACACACACACACACACACACACACACACACACACGCACACAGTAGAAGCTCCAGAGCAGCACTTTAACCCATGGCTTCAGAGTTTGTAGACCGATCCGTTTGTAGACAGATCCATTTTTTAAAGAGCTTGCAAATACAGTCTTCATTCTAAAACACACCTAGCATCATACCTAGCTCTTCCATTGACACACAAGAGCTAGAACTATGTCATATAGAAAAGATCTGGCCTTAATGCCCCTCCCCAAACAAATTCTAAAGTTTAATGGAAATCACATGTCTGGAATCCAACTAATTGAAAGGCCAAACAAATAAATAGGTTCCATGGCAAAGTTCTTCCAGTTTTAACAATTTGTATTAATTAGTAACACAGGATATTTAAAAAAGAAGAAAGATCCAAATCTTCAGATACCTACCTCATTCCAAAAAATAAGAATTCTTTTCTTTCCATAACTTAAGCTATTAACCGTATGTAAGCTTTCCTTGAAATGTAATCACACAAGTGTCATGAGCCAGGCCTATCCACATAATCCTTATCTACAAAAGCAACTTAACTGCTTTACAATGGTATCACACCAATACAAGTGAAGTCAGATCCTGCATTAAGATCTGCTAATGCAGAATCTCTCCACCCTCTTTGTCTCCTCTGTATCTCTCCAAACAAACTAATTTTTAGCTCCAGCTAACTTCTCCAGGCAGATTGCCTACTGTTAACAAACTCAACATGGCCAAAAGCAAGCTCTTTTTCTCCCCCACCCCCTCCCCTAATACCAGCTGAAAGATATTTTGGTCTAGAACTGAGGAGTCACTGTTTTGTGTTTGCTCTACAAGTCTAAAAGTGGGTGCTACATTATTCCTTCCTCCCCCCCGCATCATATTTTCCTGTTATATTTAAGATCTTGTAATGATGTCACCAATCAGTTGGTAATTAATACCAACACCTCCTCACTCCAGCCTCAACAAGAAAAGGAAGATACATTGGACTAAGCTCTCTCTGATGCATTCATGATATAATGAAATTTCCACAGCAGCATTCCCATCTCCCTTATAGCCACATGACTCCATACCCCAGGATATCAGCATACCATGCCCCCCTCCCCCCATCCCATGCAGCCTGCTTTGCCCCATCCCAGGAGAGAGTCCTAGGTCTCTCCCTTGCACCAGCAGTTGCAGCCCAGACAGGAGTGGGTAAGAACACCCGACAAACTTGCCGTATCTCACCACACAGATGCCAGTACCCACACACCCTTTCTTTCCCCCACCTACCTGTACCATGCAGTCTGCTCCCCTTCTCCCAGCCTAGCAGGCTGGAGAAGGCTGGGTTTCTCACATGAAATTGCAGCCACACCCAGCTGCTCAGGAGCAGCCCTAGACTAGCTGCCAGCAACTGGTGCCCTAGGCAAACCATGCAATCTGTGCCCCCCACCTCCATCCCCCTTCACAATATTGCACCATCATTTGGTGCCCCATTGCACCCTATTTAACTTGGTGCCATAGGTAACTGCCTAGTTTGCCTATATGGACCGGCTGCCCCTACAGCTGCTGTAACCTAAGCTAACATAACATAAACCAAACCAAACCAAACCAAACCAATCCTCTCCTCTCCTCTCCTCACCCAATGAGGATGCCCCAAACGCAGCCACTTATTGCCCCCTCCTCCATATGTTCCCTCCCTGCCAGCTGGAAGAGGCAATTTCCATCTCCAGCATGGAACTGCTACTGCTGGAGAAGTACCCCTCCCCTAGTAAGGCAGCTCCCTGCAAAGCAGCACCTAAGCTCCTGGGCAGGGCTCATAAAGCAGCTGCAAGGCCCCACTGCTGCCCAGCTTACAGGGAACCTGAGTTAATTGTATGTTATACCTGCATGCTGATTGTTGACTAAAGAGTTAATACACCTGCATTTTATTGATCTTCAACATTTGCACATGTATTCTAATACAAAAATAGCAAGTCATTAAGTGTGATTTAGCTGTTTCCTTTTCTTATTTTTGAGTCAATTATGATTTTTTTTATACCCTAAATTTTTTGTGGGCCTTACATTTTTCATAGGCCCTAGGCACTGTGCCTACTGGATAATCTGGCCCTGACCCCATTGTGTTAACTGTCATCTGTGAAGGTGATTTTCTTTAACAGCAGCTAGTTCAATGCAAGCATTTTTCCATCCACCTAGCTATGTCTACATTGGGTGTTAGGGCGACCAAGCTCCAGCTGCCTAAAAAGGAAATCTTGCTCAGAGTACAGTTTTGCTGATGCAAGTTTTGATTGACACCATCTCTGTTAATCCTTAAGTGAGTGAGTTCTATCTTCCTAAACCTCTGACTTAACATTAATTTTCTGATAGTCGAGCTACCAAAAAAGCAAGATAGACATAAGGAGTTTAACTTCTTAAGTTTAACAAGGCAAGAAGCATTTTGCTACCCATCCAAATGTGCCTTCTCTGAGCGATGTAGCGGTTTCCCATCCCAGCAGGCTATGGCTATGTGCCATCTTTCTCTACCACCTTCATTTGCAGATTCTGGAGTTAAGCGGATTTCTTCTGAATATTCTCAGTTAATCTGACAGCCAAACAGTGACTTAACTTTGTAAGCAGCAAGTAACAGGGTAACAGAGAAAATGTTTATATTCATACTTTCATGGAACAGAAACATTCAGCTTTATAACAGCTACCTCAGATGGCATTATCCGGGAGGAAGGAGAGAAAATGTTCTTCTAAGAATTAACCTCCCCAGCCGCTAAATTAACAATTCATGTCACTGCCCCCTACTGGATGGAATTGGAACTGCTCCTCTGTGTTTTTCAAGCCCCAAGTTGCTAAGAGCTAACTCAGATACTCGTGTAAGTGGCATGAGCTTGTGCTTTTGGAACAAGATAAGCATGTTCTACACTTGCAGTTGCTATGAAATTCCAAGTGACCGTAGAGTGAAGCAGAGTGACAGGTGCTGAAGTTCCCAGGAAGTACAGATGTTTGTCTTATTGTGCACCACAGACCGACATGCAAAACCAGCCTAAGTGCAGAAAATATAAATCCTAGATTTGATAGTTACACAATAAAGCACTCTTTGGAAAAAGAAATTGTCTAGCTGCTCTGTGTGTGCATGTGGCTTAGGGGGACTCCAGTACAAAGACCCTCTTCAGAGGACAGCTAATATATTAGAATTCTGAGGATTATAAACATTTGCACAAGTAAAAAATTAGATTTCATTGGCCACAAATGAGCTTAGAGGATGAATCCCTGCAGGATGAATCCCTGCTACCTCTTCATCACGTTAGGTCTTCTACTAACTTTAGCTACTATTTTTAATACATGAATAAAATTCACATGCAAGCAGCAGAGATGCAAATTCCTCATGTAAAGACTTTTTAGGGAAATGTAAGGACTAAAGACACTTTATTATTGTGATGGGCTCCATCTTGAAAATATAGACTCCATTTTGTCTTTGGGACTGTTGGAGAAGTAAACAGAACTGATTCCAACTGGATTTTCCCGCCAAGGGCATCATTTACCTCAGATGTGCACTAAGCAAGTTTGCGGATGACACTAAGCTGGGGGGAGAGGTAGATACGCTTAAGGGCAGAGATAGGATACAGAATGACTTAGACAAATTGGAGGATTGGGCCACAAGAAATCTGATGAGGTTCAACAAGGACAAGTGTAGAGTCCTGCACTTGGGACGGAAGAATCCCAAGCATAGTTACAAGCTGGGGACCAACCGGTTAAGTAGTAGTTCTGCAGAAAAGGACCTGGGGGTTACAGTGGATGAGAAGCTAGATATGAGTCAACAGTGTGCCCTTGTAGCCAAGAAGGCTAATGGCATATTAGGGTGCATTAAGAGGAGCATTGCCAGCAGATCCAGAGATGTCATCATTCCCCTTTATTCGGCTTTGGTGAGGCCGCATTTGGAGTATTGTGTCCAGTTCTGGGCCCCACACTACAAAAAGGATGTGGACGCATTGGAGCGGGTCCAGCGGAGGGCAACCAAAATGATTAGGGGGCTGGAGCATATGAGGAGAGGCTGAGGGACTTGGGTCTGTTTAGTCTGCAGAAGCGAAGAGTGAGGGGGGATTTGACAGCAGCCTTCAACTTCCTGAAGGGAGGTTCCAAAGAGGATGGATAGAGGCTGTTCCCAGTAGTGATAGATGGCAGAACAAGGAGCAATGGTCTCAAGTTGTGGTGGGAGAGGTCCAGGTTGGATATTAGGAAAAACTATTTCACTAGGAGGGTGGTGAAGCACTGGAATGGGTTACCTAGGGAAGTAGTGGAGTCTCCATCCCTAGAGGTGTTTAAGTCTCGGCTTGACAAAGCCCTGGCCGGGTTGATTTAGTCGGAATTGGTCCTGCCTAGAGCAGGGAGCTGGACTTGATGACCTTCTGAGGTCTCTTCCAGATCTATGATTCTATGATATGCTGCACACGGCACGGGACATTTTGCACATGGCACATGGCACAGAGACAGTGCACTCAGCACCCTTGCTGCTTTTCCCACGTAAGGAACAATATAAGGACTGTCGCTCTGAGGGGCGGGGCTGCTGCTTTTTGCCTGTCCTGCTATCACTTCGTGGTGAAGGCTCGAGTGAGGCCTACCATCTGGCTGTAGGATAGAAGCTGCCTGAGGGAGAGGAATCTCCGAGCTGCTGTGGATGCCTCCCCTCACAGCCTCCACCGAAGGGTGTGGGGATTTGTGTTTAGGGGACATCCAGCAGAGCTCCTAGGTTCCTTTGCCCACTCTGGAATCCTGGCCTCATCCCTGTGGTGAAAGCCCTCTGTAAGTCACACCTGAATCCGTGATTGACCTGAGCCCGAATAACATCTCCATGGGATCACCTAGGCTGTGTCTAGACTGGCAAGTTTTTCCACAAAAGCAACTGCTTTTGCGGAAAAACTTGCCAGCTGTCTGCACTGGCTGCTTGAATTTCCGCAAGAACACTGACGATCTTTGCAGAAAAGCATCCGTGCCAATCTAGACGCTCTTTTCCGCAAATGCTTTTAACAGAAAACTTTTCCGTTAAAAGCATTTCCGGAAAATCATGCCAGTCTAGACGTAGCCCTAGTGTTCCTCCTGGACAGCAGGTTCCCCTGCTGAACGGTATAAGGTCATAGGGTAGCTTCTTCCCTCCATATCCATTGAATACCATCGGTCATCTAAGCCAGACCTGTAAAGTATTTGAATACTTACCTTGTTGTGGTTGAGGAATCCTTTTCTATCTTCTTCTCTCTTCTGGTTCGAGGCTGTGGGGTTGGTTTACTGTTTACTGGTTGTACTGGGGTTATTGGTTTGTGTCATCATATTCTGTGTACTGTTTTAATTCTTTAATAGATTGGTTAAATTTATATTTGAGTTGTGTTTTTATTGGGGCCATAAGAAATCCACTGGTGATAGATACAGTGTCAGGGGACCTGTGTTTTTGGTGTCAGGAACAAAATCAAGATCAAATCCTAGTTTAAATCCCATCAATTTCATTGTTGTTACTGAGTTCCTGAGTAACACTCAGAACACGTGAACACACTGGATCATGCTTCTAGCTACAGACCATCACTTCATGAACATTTATCTACCATGAATAAGAGCAATTAGAATACGTAAACATCATCACCCCTATTTCAGAGGCAGGTATCAGTACAGAGCTTCAAAATAAGAGGGAACAAAAGTTAGAAGCTACATGTGATCATGTAGCTTTTAAACCATTTCTGCCTGCTGATGGTTGGCTAGCGCCTTCTCTCTCAAGAGCACCTGAGCCCAGTCTTCATGGTCACACTGTTTAAAGTTGAAAATAGAGCTAGACGGAAAACAATTTTTGTTTCTGATTTTCTGGCTCAAAAATTTACTGACAACTCATTTTTCTGCAGCTAATATCTTTCCCAATCAAACCACATTTCTTATAGCTAAATATCTCACCCATTACAAAGATAGCTTCCCCAATTATCACCCCCTAATGTCATTACCTCACAGACACTAACCTTCCCCCCTCATCCCTCCTCTGTTCTTAAACCTGATTCATCATTTTTATGTGTTCACTTTTTTTTGATTGTATCACTTTGGTATATATGATTGTACCAATTTTCTTCCACATATTGATCTGAGGAAGTGGGTCTGGCCCAGGAAAGCTCATCACCTAATAAACTATCTTGTTAGTCTTTAAAGTGCTGCATAGTCCTGTCTTTTGTTTCAGCTAGACCAGACTAACACAGCTATATCTCTATAAAAAATTTCTGCTAATTTCTAGTTAAAAAAAGTTATCTTTCTCTATCCATCTCCATATGAATTTTGTTTTGTTTTTACAGGGTTCAAATACAAAGAAGGAAAAAGGGACGATAGTAATACCTAGGATGCTTTGCATGGCCCTCTGAGAACTTCCCAGATCCCCATATTCAGACTCTTCACCTCAAAATGTCAAAGGAAACTCTCATCCCAAAGCACAGGTTTTTATCACTTGAGCTAAAGGAGAATTGCTGTTAGCTGTTAGCAGTATGCAGTCTATGATATGACACATAATGGATCAATTATATCGCCAATCAATGGGGGGGGGGGCTGTCTTAAACACCCCTTCCAATTGTTAACACTGTACCACTACAGATTTACAGAAGGTCATGTCTAGCAATTATATCATGAGTTTGTTGTTCTTTTTAAAGTTCTAGCTCACGGACTCAAGTGATGAGGTGAGAATCCCAGTACATTGAGGAGAAAAACTTGAAAATGTGATCTGAGTGCACCTTAAGGCTCAAAAATCAGAAGGCAAACAAAACTAAGTGCATTAAGTCTCATAATTAAACCCCTTTCATGCGGTTGGTGTGGCCTGACTCATGGCTTTGGAATGCCTTGAGTTGGTAATATTGGATGCCTATAAATTACAATATATAATTGTGACAGATATTGACCTCTCCTCTTCAATCAGCTCTGTATGTCTTAAACCCTCCTGTTTGTACACTCTTCTGGCAGGTAAATTGAAGCCCATTACTTTACACTGGTGCAAATGTCAATTAACCTGTACTGATTAAGCAACATTCAGCACAGGATTAAGCAACAATCAGGCCTGCTGACGGTGGTAAGGGGGGCAAAGGGAGCAGTTACTCCAGAGATTCAAAGGGGTTGGCAGTGGCTGGAGCACCAGGCCCCTTTGAACTACCACAGGAGTGCTGCTTCATGCAGCTCTGAGGGCTGGGGGGGAGGGGAGGTTTCAAGCCACAGTCTGGCACTAGGGGCTGATTTACCTTGGCCCTCGCTTCTCACCCCTCCTGCCTTTGCTCTGGGGCCTATAGCTAGCTACAATAATTATCCTGTTGAGAAGACTAGGGTGCAATTACTTGTGATCAGTTATTACACAGACATATCGTGGATTCAGCCTAAGGTACATAGGAGATGGAAAATCTAACTCAGAGGTTTTCAACCTGTGGGCTGCAGAGCCTTGGGGTTCTGCACCTCCATTTTAAATTTTTTAGGGGTCCACAAAGGAAAGGTTGAAAACCACTGGTCTAACTGATTGAGTCCATCTGGAGCATATGGCAAAACATTGGGGACCAAATGTTTCTGCAGCGCTGGACTTTTTAATAATCTTGATGTCTGTAATTGAGCATGACCAGGCTATGGGGAACAGGATTACCCACCTCAGGCAGATGTGGGAGAGAGGGAGTGGCAATAAATAAAGCAAAATACACAAACAACAACAGGCCTGTTGGGCTCGAAATTACATTGAAATCCAAGTGTCACATGTTGCCACACAGATGAAAGTGTCATGGGCAGCTGGACTGACAATAATATGTGGAGGGACAACTAATAGCAAGCACAGCAACAGTGGCGAGGGCACTCGGTCCCAGGCAGATATGACAAGGATATTTCTCTGCACGTGGGGTTGTAAGGACAATTCTTATTTTAAAATATTTTGAGAGCTGGGGACCTGTACTCCTAATCCCTGTCCCTGCCACTGGCTTCTCTCCAGGCCTAGCAGAGGCCTGGACTTACAAAGGGAATAAGTTTCCTCTGCTTGACAGAGAGCAGGTGTGACATTATCTGAATAAAATATGGCCACAGAGCTCACAGCTGTAACCTCAGTTGTATGTTTGCAACAAAGCTTGTACAAAGTGTAGCATGTAAGATGTCATTAGCAGAATTATTATTTACTGAATATGATTATGCCATTGGTATACATGTATCATTTTGTATCTGATGATATAAATATTAGCTGTGTACCTGTATTTGAAATGTTTGTTCCTGGAGTGATGCCCACAAAGTATTTAGCCAGCACATCTTGGAGGGACTGTTACAAATTAGCTCCTTAAGAAACCCCTAAGTGACACTGGACCATGGGAAATGCCCATGGACTTTCCTGTGGACATTCCAACTAAATATGATAATGGACACTGCTGTGACTAAGCAAAACTATTCATGGACATGTGACTTGACTATGTGATTCCGTACTCCATCTTTACCTGTAATTTTCCAAAGTAAGAACAATGGGATGCCCTCCTCTGGACAGAAGATATAAAAGGCCCTGGGAATACCTCCATTTTGCTTCTTTCCTGCTCCAGCCTCTTTCCAGCTCAAACCTCTGCACTATGGACTTCTCCTGATGGGAGAATTCTAACAAAAGGACCAAGGTCCTTCCAATCATTTGGAAGCCACCAGAGACTTCACTTAAGCCTGAACCAAGAACTTTGCAATTATTCTATGTATTTGATTCCTTTAACCAGTTTTAACTCTTGCCTTTCCTTTCCAACAAACCTTTAGATTTTAGATACTAAAAAAACTGGCAACAGCATGATTTTGGGGTAAGATCTGAGTTTTGACCTGGATGTGTGGCTGGTCTTTTGGGATCAGAAGAATCTTCTCTTTTTTGAGATTGATTGCAAAGAACTACTCATCTCTGAATCCAGTGTTTTTGGTAGTGATGCAAGAACTGGAATGCATCAGGAAACTCCTTTTATGACTTCTTGTTAGCCAGAATGGCGAGACAGACATTTATTTTTGTGGCTGATTTGGAATATCTCATGGGAGAATAACCACCAGCATTTTGGGGTGTATTTGTCCTATATCTCAACAGTGTGACCTGAATTTGGTTCTCGGTTGCGACCCACAAAAAGAGTTACAGCAAGGAAGTCTGATGTTTTGAAGGTAGGACTGTTAAGTATTATCAGAAAGCACAGCAGACTTGTGAAATCATGCAATCCTAAAGGGACAGTGAACTGGGCTGGGCAACAGAGACATTGTGTAAGACAGCACCAAGAAAAAATGTCAATTCACTTTCTCTATCAGTAACAAAGGGCGGATGGGAGGGGGACTACACAGTGGCAATTAAGGCATCATGCAGCCTCAAGCCCATAGTCTATCCACCCCTCGTTAGTTACAGCACCAAAAATTTTTCTTCAAGACATCAACAGCACGTTTCCACCAGACTTGGCAATTTCTTCCTCCAGGTTCCCAGGGACATACAATAGGATTCACCATACGAAATGAGAACACTGGTCTCTTTCACCCGATATCTTGCCTCTGAGAGAGCCCAACATCTGATGCTTCTGAGGTAAGTAAGCGAAACTCTCCCCTATGACAAATCTAGCCACACTCTGCAGTGGATGGGAATATATCTTACAGAGGTGAATTTTAATGCTACATGTTTGTCTTTCTTTTCAGGTATCAATGTTTCTCATTTTGGGGCTTTCTCACGTTTGGCAAAATAATAGATGACATAGGAATTAGACAGGGAAAGTCCTTCTCAGATAACCTGGTCTCTTCCTCCAGATAAGGCAGGATTGTTCCCAATGTCCAATTCCCGAGGGCCATGTCCAGTCCTGCAGAGACAGGTCTGAGCCATAACCCCCACATTTGTGCACCTCCATGCATTGAGGACTTTCAGATCTGGATCCCAACTTTGTGGGTTGCCAACTCCGACTGACGCTAATCTGGGAGATTTTTCTCCAGCGGAACATAATACCATTTTCTTAAAAACATCCTGTTAGAATCTCCAGGATGGATTGCTTTCAATGGTCACCAGGAGACTGATGTTGATTCTGGGAGACTCCAGGCCAATCCTGGAAGTCTGGCAACCCTAGCTTTGTGGTCTGGGCCCAGCCTTCTTTAAAATGATTCAGTTCGATAGAGTCATCACCATATTCCTTGGGGAGGTAGAACAGCCTCTTGGAATTCACTGCTAGGATTCTTTTCTGGACAGTCATTCAGAATTTCTCTTACTCAATTTTCTCCCATTAATTCAATTTATACTTGTTTAGAATCTCTTGAATAATCCCTCTCCTCTCCTTCGTGTTAACATCCTTTAGATACCCGTAGATAATCATTCGTATTCCTTTGCCCACCATCCCCCTAACCAATGATCGATTAAGGCAGGATCTCTGGATTTTTTGGGATTGGGACCCCATAAATCAGTGAGCCAGAGGCAGAACAGGAAAAGTCACTGACTGGTCTGAGCCTGCTGACAATGATGTGCCCCAGTTTATCCCAGAGAGATCAGGAATTCACAAGTGGGAGGAAAACAAGTGTTTCTACGGTGTGAGTGGAAGAAAGAAAATTTTCTAGAGGGAAGGAAGAGTCAAAGGGCCAATTTATGACCAAGTATAAGAAAGTTCAACCTCTCTGGAGTCAGTGGAGTTGCTCCTACTTCACCAAGACTGAATTCAGCCCTGAGAGTCTAAGGAATGAGTGGCCAGAAAAAACAGTTCTGGCAGGGGGGTTATAAGGCTGCATGACTCCCTGCCTTGAATTGTGGTAGCCCCAACAAGCCAGTATGCCTAATGGCCAGTGCCTATGCTTTACTGCACTGAGCAGTGCGTGGCCAGCAGTTACTGGGATCCACACAGTAACTGCGATATTCTAAGCCCATGGTGTCCAACATGCTAGCCACTAGCCAATTTGGCCAGTTGAGTGTGGCTAGTTCACTATAGCAGTAGCCACTATAGTAGCTACTGAATCAGAACTGGTTGGACTCCACGGTCCTAAGCAAACACATTTATTCTCAAGCTGAAAACCTTACAGAGAAAACATATAAATATAATACAAGTTCTTACACACATGCTAATAGCTCACCAAGGGTCATCTATCAGTCTTTTGGGGCCAGTGTCTTTCTAAATGCTTCTCTTGGACAGAAGGCCCCCTCTGTTTGCTGGATTTAAAACAAGTCCTCTGGCAGTTTAAGCATAGCCCTTTTATACCAAAAGTCCTTTTTTTGTTTCTTTGTCTTTGACAAATCTATTTTGAATGAGTAGATGAAAATCTCCTTAGGGTCGCGTTTCTTAAACTGTGGGTCTCGACCCCCCGGGGGGTTGTGAGCAACTTAGAGGGGGTCACGGTATCACAAAGTTTGAGAACCCCTGCCTTAGGGGATGGTTCTTCCCTGGACGCATTGACACTTTTACTGACTAGTCTCTCCCATTGTTTTAGTCCCTGGAGGACCTGTAGTAACCCTTGCCCTGGAGTTGAAACAATTCCTGGCTCACAATAATACATAAACCATTTAAGTACTTAATGCAATATGGTTCCCAAAGAGATTGCATGCAGTGGCAATACCTGGCTTCATCCCCTAGGTCATTATTGTTAATACTGAGCAATTATAGAGCACCTCATATTTTCAAAGCTCTTTACAAACAGTAGTTCCATAGGGCCACACCCTATGGTCAGGCTGTAACCCTAAATAAAAGTCTGGGCAATGTAAAAACTGAATGTGCCACTGCCACAGGGTGGCTACTCAGCCTCGGAAGTGGAGCAGCCATTGTGGGCACCTTGCCCAGTGTGGAAGGCTTCTCTGGTGGACTTGTCACTACAAAACCACTCTCCATGCTGGGAATGATGGGTTCCTTCAGCTTCGCAGGTGCACAAGGGGGTCAGAGTTCCTCATGTTAGCTCCCCATGTCTCAGCTCCCTTCGCTTTTTGAAGCCACTCTTGTTCTACTGTGTACACACTATGTTCTGCATCTGTGGAGGGAGTGGGAGCAGACCTAGCAGATAATGCAGAAACTGCTATGGTCAGTTTTTCTGGACTGAAAATGATTAGATCCATTCCCTTTCGGTGTGAGAGTCTGATCCATCAGTCTTTTGTCTGTTGACACCATTACTTGATACCAGAGCAATGAACATTAGTCTGAAAAGATTTGGTGCTGGGACACCATCTTTTAATTTTTAACCGAGATTAATCTCTGTTCTGATCCATCTGGAAATTTCTGCTATGGGTAACAGAGGAGTTCTGATTTGTCTAACTCAGAACGCAGAGCAGGGCAAGCTTCCAAAGGAGACGTGCAACAGATGATAATGTGACTTGCTTTGCAGAGGAGATGAACATCTACTGATCTTATTGGCTTCTCTAAATACTGTCTCTGCCACACAGCTATGAAAAAAATCAGACCATCAGTGTCATCTGTACACTAGGGGGTGCTGAAGTGCTCTACCCTGGAACCTGAAAGACTGCCTGTTGGGTTTTCCAGTGCAGGAGGTGAAGGTAGATAGACAGAATGGTGCACTGCACACGGACTGTTGCATGCACAATAATGTGGGAAAGACTATTGTGTTATCTGGTACATCTCTTTGCTTTTCCTCCCACACCGATTTCTATCATCTGCTTAAACTGTTATCATAGAATCATAGGACTGGAAGGGACCTCGAGAAGTCATCGAGTCCAGCCCCCCCACCCTCAAGGCAGGACCCAGCTCCGTCTACACCATCCCTGACAGATGTCTATCTAACCTGTTCTTAAATATCTCCAGAGAGGGAGATTCCACCACCTCCCTTGGCAATTTATTCCAATATTTGACCACCCTGACAGTTAGGAATTTTTTCCTAATGTCCAATCTAAACCTCCCTTGCTGCACTTTAAGCCCATTACTCCTTGTCCTGTCCTCAGAAACCAAGAGGAACAAATTTTCTCCTTCCTCCTTGTGACACCCTTTTAGATATTTGAAAACCGCTATCATGTCCCCCCTTAATCTTCTTTTTTCCAAACTAAACAAGCCCAGTTCATGAAGCCTGGCTTCATAGGTCATGTTCTCTAGACCTTTAATCATTCTTGTCGCTCTTCTCTGCACCCTTTCCAATTTCTCCACATCTTTCTTGAAATGTGGCGCCCAGAACTGGACATAGTACTCCAGCTGAGGCCTCACTAGTGCAGAGTAGAGCGGCAGAATGACTTCACGAGTTTTTCTTACAACACACCTGTTGATACAACCTAGAATCATATTTGCTTTTTTTGCAACAGCATCACGCTGTTGACTCATATTCAACTTGTGGTCCACTATGACCCCTAGATCCCTTGACAAATTGAAAGGAGTACCCAAACAAATCTCATGGCATAGATATAAACAGCCCAAGGTTACCTGGTAGGAACTGGGAATAAAACAAATGGACTTTATTGGTGTCATTGTGCTGAAATTAACAATACTTCTGCTTCTAGAGGCAACAAGCTAAGCAAATAGCTCACAGGATTTCTCAGCCATTGGTTGCACATTATTGTTTGAAGTTACTTGGCTGACAAATGCCACTTTTATATTGCAGGGATCAAGCAAAGTCACAGTGACATCTGCCTTCTACACAATGTCGTTTGCCAGTGTTTTATTTGCTGGGGCATGGTATCCCTACACTTCCTGCTTTGCTCATTGCACTATAGGTAGCTATTGGTTACACAGTTGAATAAGTCCAGATTTACACCACTAAAATCCAGATCAGAATTTTGTCTTAGGTCTTCAAAATATGCATTTGTGTGCATGTAATGCTTCTGAAAGGAACACAGATCCTGAGACTGAAGTCTTCCATTTAAACAACAAACATTCAGCCTAAGGGCACTCCATTATCCCCAGCTAACATGTCTTTGCCATGGGATTGGGATCTGGCCCCAGAGGCCTTGCTTTCATTGATGGGGGAAAAAAGTGTTTGTTGTTAAAATGGGATATTTATTTAATATTTCACCTTTCAAATACATAAAAGGTTAAAATAAAGTTAATGGTGTGTTTACCATGGTATGAAGCAGGTTGAAGTCTCTCTATACCAGTCGTGGGCAACCTGTCACCCATGGACCACATGTGGTCCATTGAGGTTTTATGTGCTGCCCGTGAAGCATTTTGTTGACCATTGCCTACTAGGTATGTAAAGGACTAGTCAACTATGCGATAAGCAAATAGTCGACAGCATAGTTGACTAGTCACTCCCCCCCTTACTGCCTCTATTATATAGAGGCAGCAAGGGAGGGGGGAAAAAGAGGGGTTCTTAAAAATGGTAGCATCACACAGAGCCTGGCGTCAGGCTCTGCGTGGCATTTCAAAGCGGCAATGCCGTGCGGAGCCTTGGGTCAGCTGGGGAGTCCCCAGCTGATCCTGGGCTCCAAGAGGTGTTGCCGCTTTGAAATGCCACGCTGAGTCCCAGGTCAGCTGGGGACTCCATGCAGCATTTCAAAGTGGCAGCACTGCTTGGAACTTGTGATCAGCTGTGGACTCTTCAGCTGACCCCAGACTCGCCAGCTTTGAAATGTACGAGTCCCCAGCGGGGGCTCTTGTGCATTTCAAAGAGGAAGTGCAGCATGGAGTCTAGAGTCAGCAGGACTTCCTGCTGGCCCTGGGCTCCGTGTGGCGTTCCAAGTTTGAAATGCACAAGTGATCCTACTGGGGCTTTTGTACATTTCAAAGGCAGAAAGTGCTTATCGACTAGTCAAGTAGTCGATGGAAATTCCATCCACTACTCGACTAGCAAATTAATTGCTACTTAACATCCCTATTGCCTATGCTCAGGGTTGCCAGATTCTGCTGGGTTTTGTATGAATAGTTTTTCCACTACCAGTACTACTAAAGTGACACATGCATAAAGCAAGGGCACATCAAGTAAGGTGCTTGCTGTGTGCTCCCTTTGCATCCCATCAAAGTGCTGCTATGGTTAAATTGGCACATCCTGCAAATTACAGGTATGCAAATGCAATTAGCAAAACTACCATATCCCAGAAGACCATCTTGGTTACAACAATCTGGCAGCCCACTAAGGCAAAGGAAGGCCACTCACGTGGCTCACTCAGCCTACGTTGCCCATTGCTGCTCTATACCAAACCCCAGATCTTGTTTAACACTCTTTAATGTTGGACAGCAATTGGTTTGTTAACAGTATTGGCACATTTATTCCATTTAAATTAATACAAGAGTTACTATACCACTTCTAGATTAATTCTCTTTTTTCTTGTCCATATTTTTCTCTCAGTCTCCTATTTAGCTGAAACTTCCCAGAACTGGTCTCAGTTCCAAACTGATATTTTCCTCTAGTGTGAACACAACCGAAAATTCTTGGTTGAAATCCTGGCTTCTGCTGATGTCAATAGGGCACTATCATTAACTTCAAATGGGGGAGGGGGATGGAGGGCGGGACAGGCGCTCACCCCTGAAATATGAGAAGCACTAAGCACTCAACACACATTGAAGTCTGAGGGATTTGAGAGCGCTCAGCACCAGAAAGCAGTTATGTAGCAATTAGCAGGACTGGACTCCGGTTGTGCAACTCCATAGTGGTGAAGGCTATTACATAACTAAAATCCTAAGGGAAATTTTCAACAGCACACGCAAGCAAATATATTTTCATTGTTACATTCCTCTCCCCACCAAAGTTTACTGCCCTTTCATTACTTGTAAACATCTGGCCTCATGTGTTATGTTTGAAGATTTAAAGTTCAGATGTTTTAGCCATGTGCCTGGCAGTTTGAATATTTACACACAGACACTTTTCTATATAATGCTCCTGCACTTGGGCTCACTGACAGCGGAGAAAGGGATCAACTGCACAAGGGCCCAGCACTTCAAAGGGGCCCGGAGCAGCAGCATCTGGAGCCCTGGGTCCCTTTGAACTGCCGTGAGAGCGCTGGTCCACAGCTCCATGTGGCTTTGAGGTCTGGGGACAGGGCAGTGCTGCAGGTGGCACTAAGGGCTGGTTGCCCTAAGCCCCATCCTTTCTGCCCTCGGTCCCGCCCCTTCCTGCGCGTGGAGCCAGGCCCCCCCCTCTAACCTTCCCCCAGGGCCTACAGTGGAAGTCTGTCCCGTTGCCTGCACTTGACTCACAAAACACAGAACACTCTCACCTTAGACTTTTTTCTGACCTTGAAACTGGAAAGTTCCAACGTAACTGGAGAATTTTTCAGAAAATATGGGCAAACAGAAAGGGGGTTATCATAGGAGTGGAGTTGTCACCCCAACTATTGCTTTTGCCACTGTGGAAACTAGACAAACATTTCCATTTTCAATGGAGTGCTACGTTATCATCAAGTTGCATTATATAATCAAATAGTAGGGCCTAATCCTGAAAAACAGGAGTAGTCTCTCATTCACAGAAATGTTATTTACTTCAAAGGGATTGCTCACCTAAATAAGGTTATAAAATCAGGTTCTGATTTAGTAACATTTATAGTACACTGGGAGTTTGGACAATAGAAGACTTTGTTCATGATTATTCAAAATACTATACTGTATTAAGGGGATTGGCCTGACTTCATAGTTTAAGAGGTATCTGCATTGTCTACAGGATCTTACATCATGTACTCTTTTACATCTTATTGTGCAAGCAAACACTGTTAAATAGGAATGACTACAATGGCTAAGTAAACCACTTACCATACATCTGGCATCTGTTCAAATACCAGAAGAAGCTTACTATTTCCTTCCTGGTACAGGGTTATTTTACTATGAGTGAGCAATAAATGTAATTTGTTCTATATACTTTACATATTGAAAGGGCTCTTTAAAATGTGTTGACACAGTATAGAACAAGTTACCAGCATATGATTTATCCCTAATGCTGTTGGCTTTGAAATGGTTGCAGAACAAGGCTCTAATATTGATAATGTAGTCCCAAAATTATGAACATTGATAGAAACAGCCACTCCTATTGAAGCTGGCTGCATCTAGACTGGCAAGTTTTTCCGCAAAAGTAGTTGCTTTTGCGCAAAAACTTGCCAGCTGTCTACACTGGCTGCTTGATTTTGTGCAAAAACACTGACGTTCTACTGTCCGAAATCAGTGCTTCTTGCGCAAATGCTTTGACGTTCCCGTTCGGGCAAAAGCCCTTTTCCGGAAATGTTTTTGCGCAAAAGGGCCAGTGTAGACAGCTAAAAACAGTTTTGCGCAAAAAAGCCCCGATGGCGAAAATGGCGATCGGGGCTTTCTTGCGCAAAACCGCATCTAGACTAGCACGGACACTTTTCCGCAAAAAGTGCTTTTGCGGAAAAGCGTCCGTGCCAATCTAGACGCTCTTTTCCGCAAATGCATTTAACGGAAAAACTTTTCCGTTAAAAGCATTTGCAGAAAATCATGCCAGTCTAGACGTAGCCGCTGTGTTTCCAGTCTGGGTAGTGGCTCAACAAACCAGTGGTGCACTGATTTATTGCAGGAAAAGCTGACTGTGGGTCAGATCCTTAGCTGGCAGAAGAAGGGTGAGGCCCAGTGATATATACCAGCCAAAGAAAGTGGCACAAGAAATGTAACTCTCACCACATTACTGCTTCAGTGCTGTGGTGAAGTCCAGGCCACACTGCAGGCAACAGACAGATTTGCATCAACTTCTAGAAGGCCAAGATTTCACACATGGTGACCACTGAAAATATTCCACTTGGTTTCTGCTGCCCCTGCTTACGGTTGAGATCTCATTCTTCACAGGATGATTCCTCTGTGACTAGATCTACACTGGGATAACTTGGACCTGATAACACAGTGGCAAAGACAGTTGCCAGCATTTCGACCACAATGAAGCTGCACCTATGGTGGTTTATGGAGCAGGTTTTTTTCTAACTCAGACAAAACCAGTGAATGTAACAGCTTGAAAGGAGGCGTGGCTCTTCAAGAGTACAGTGCAATTATTAACTATGGGAACTGGAACACTTGTGAGTGAATGACAAGAGAAGTAGCTCCTGTTGATGCCACTGAAGCTGCATGTTGCCAGTGTTGAACAGACAAGCCACAATTCCAGTTCCATGGCATCTAAAGAATAATCACTGCTACGCCAGCACTGGTCAGGGAGTGGTTGCTATTGCTCTGTAGTCATGTCAGCCCATTCTGTATATGGGAAGGAAGCTGGCTGGTGGATCTGCACAGACCTATTAGCCTTGCCACAACTTGCCCTCACCTCCCATGGCAGTGCAGATGGAGATCTTGACAAATTTAATTCTGACACACCGATCCCCTGACCTATGCACCCTGATGTGTTGAGGAGACGTGCATGCACGATTGTCTCCTGGGAGACAGGAGGACTTCACAGCCCACTCAATGAACTCATTATAATGACCAGATCAATTATTTACCTTAAAAATACACTGATGTATCAGGCCCCTTGGGAAGAAATCCCAGAAGATGATGTAGCGAGATACTATTATCCTGAAGTGCTCATACTGCAAGACAATAAAACATCTTCAATGCTAATAGCTCCTGTGTCACATTAGCTCTTCTCTCTTCACTTCCAACTCTCCTGTCCAGCCTTCCATCACTGATTGACTAGGACTGGGCCTGCTCTGCCGATGCTGCCTCCAACTCCTGCTCTCCTAGCTTATCCTTTTGCTCTTTGTATTGTAGCTATCCAGTTTAGTCTAGAGACTTCTTATGGTACGGGCCTTTCTAGAAATGATCTGTGCAAGCCTTTGGGCAAGGCCCTGTGTACTCTCCAGTGCTGTGGCTGCAGAATTATCTGCCCCTCACTGCAAGCTATGTCACCAAATAAATGCTCATAATATGGCAACAAATTACTCCCTTAGAATTTTGCATTAACATAGGGAGCCAATGGGACTGCCAAATCCTCAGGTCCTTACCCAGTTTTCACACAGATGTAGGAACAACTTGTGTTTGCTTCTGTGGGAATGTGTACACGTGAAAACTTCTAGACCCAGGCTCCCAAATTTGACTGAAATTTGATGGGAGTCAAGCATCTAAGTCTACTGGGCTCTTTATAAAATCCTAGCCCTCACCTATAGTGCACTGTGGGTTATAGTGTGCCAAACTTGAAATTCCCCCAGGTGAACTTCGCCCTTGTGCACGGGGCCAGTGCAAGGTCTTTCACCATTCACTATGGTGGGATTTCAATGGTCTATCGTCCTGTGTGCAGGTCTGTTTCACCGCAAAATAAATATATGGACCAGTACCCATTGGCTGTGTCTAGACTGGCATGATTTTGCAGAAATACTTTTAACGGAAAAGTTTTTCCGTTAAAAGTATTTCCGTAAAAGCGTGTCTAGATTGGCAAAGATGTTTTTGCGCAAAAAGTACTTTTGCGCAAAAGCATCCGTGGCCAGTCTAGACGCGATTTTGTGCAAGAAAGCCCCGATCACCATTTTAGCCATCGAGGTTTTTTTGCGCAAAACAGTTCTTCCCTGTCTACACTAGCCCTCTTGCACAAGTATTCTTGTGCAAGAGGGCTTATCCTTGAGCGGGAGCGTGACAGTATTTGCAGAAGAAGCACTGATTTTGTACATTACAAAGTCAGTGCTCTTGCGCAAATTCAAGCGGCCAGTCTAGATGCACCCATTTTGTATTTGTATTTAAACACCCAAAGGAATAAGCAGAATCAGAATAATAGACATGTAGGACTGGGAGGGACCTTGCTAGGTCATCTCATCCATTCCCCTGACTGATGTTTTTCTAACTTGTTCTTAAAAACCTCCAAATGATGAAGATTCCATAACCTTACCAGGAAATTTGTTCCAGTGTTTAACTACCCTGACAGGATTTTTTCCCATACTGTCTACCCAAAATTTCGCTTGCTACTCTTTAAGCCTATTACTTTTTGTCCTGCTGTGTCCTCAGATGTTAAGGAAAACAACTTATTACTCTCTGGGTGCATCTAGACTGACAAGATTTTGCACAAAAGCGGTCGCTTTTACACAAAAACTTGACAGGTGTCTACACTGGCCACTTGAATTTGAATCCGTGTCAATCTAGACGTGCTTTTGCAGAAATACTTTTAACGGAAAAACTTTTCTGTTAAAAGTATTTCCGCAAAATCATGCCAGTCTAGTCACAGCCTCTCTGTTATAAAGAAAACACACTTTTATGCACTTGAAAACTGTTTTCATGTCTCCCTCCCCCCCAGTCTTTTCTTCTCCTAGTTCTTTCAATTTTGACTCATAGATTATGTTTTCAAGACCATCAATCATTTTTGTTGCTCTTCTCTGCACTTTCTCCAATTTGTCCACATCTTTCCTCAAGTGTAGTGCCCAGAACTGGACACAATACTTTAGATAAGGATTTATCAGCATGGAGTAGAAGAATTACTTTTTGTCTTCCTTAACATTCCTGTTAATACAGCTCAGAATGATGTTTGCTTTTTTTGCAAACAGTATTACATTATTGATCCATATTTAGATTGTGATCCATTATAGTCCCTAATCCTCTTCTGCACTCTTCGGCAGTCATTTCCCATGTTATATTTTTGCAACTGATTATTTCTTCCTAAAAGCAAGAGGAAGACCAAGGACAGGGTAGGCCCACTGCTTAGCGAGGAGGGAGAAGCAGTAACAGGGAACTTGGAAATGGCGGAGATGCTCAATGACTTCTTTGTTTCGGTCTTCACCGAGAAGTCTGGAGGTGTGCCTAACGTAGTGAATACAAGCAGAGAGAGGGTAAGTTTAGAAGATAGGATACACAAAGAACAAGTTAAAAATCACTTAGGAAAGTTAGATGTCAGCAAGTCACCAGGTCCTGATGAAATGCATCCCAGGATACTCAAGGAGCTGATAGAGGAGGTATCTGAGCCTTTAGCTATGATCTTTGAAAAATCATGGCAGACAGGGGAGATTCCAGAAGACTGGAAAAGGGCAAATATTGTGCCCATCTATAAAAAGGGGAATAAGAACAACCCAGGAAATTATAGACCGGTCAGTTTAACGTCTGTCCCAGGGAAGATAATGGAGCAGGTAATTAAGGAAATCGTATGCAAACACTTGGAAAGTAATAAAGTGATAGGGAATAGCCAGCATGGGTTTGTGAAGAACAAGTCATGCCAAACTAATCTGATAGCTTTCTTTGAAAAGATAACGAGCCTTGTGGATAAGGGAGAAGCGGTGGATGTCATATACCTAGACTTTAGTAAGGCATTTGATACGGTCTCGCATGATATTCTTATTGATAAACTAGGCAAATATAACTTAGATAGGGCCACGATAAGGTGGGTGCATAATTGGCTGGATAACCGTAGTCAGAGAGTTGTTGTTAACGGTTCTAAATCCTGCTGGAAAGGGATAACAAGTGGAGTTCCTCAAGGGTCTGTTTTGGGACCCGTACTATTCAATATCTTCATCAATGATGTAGATATTGGGATAGAGAGTACTCTTATTAAGTTTGCAGATGATACCAAACTGGGTGGGGTTGCAACTTCTTTGGAGGAAAGGGACATAATTCAAAATGACCTTAGCAAGTTAGAGAAATGGTCAGAGGTAAACAGGATGAGGTTTAATAAGGAGAAATGCAGAGTGCTCCACTTAGGAAGGAACAATCAGTTCCATACATACAAGATGGGAAGCGACTGTCTAGGAAGGAGCATGGCGGAAAGGGATCTAGGGGTCATAGTGGACCACAAGTTGAATATGAGTCAACAGTGTGATGCTGTTGCAAAAAAAGCAAATATGATTCTAGGTTGTATCAACAGGTGTGTTGTAAGCAAAACTCGTGAAGTCATTCTGCCGCTCTATTCTGCACTAGTTAGGCCTCAGCTGGAGTACTGTGTCCAGTTCTGGGCGCCACATTTCAAGAAAGATGTGGAGAAATTGGAAAGGGTACAGAGAAGAGCGACAAGAATGATTAAAGGTCTAGAGAACATGACCTATGAAGCCAGGCTTCATGAACTGGGCTTGTTTAGTTTGGAAAAAAGAAGATTAAGGGGGGACATGATAGCGGTTTTCAAATATCTAAAAGGGTGTCACAAGGAGGAAGGCGAAAATTTGTTCCTCTTGGTTTCTGAGGACAGGACAAGGAGTAATGGGCTTAAAGTGCAGCAGGGGAGGTTTAGATTGGACATTAGGAAAAAATTCCTAACTGTCAGGGTGGTCAAATATTGGAATAAATTGCCAAGGGAGGTGGTGGAATCTCCCTCTCTGGAGATATTTAAGAACAGGTTAGATAGACATCTGTCAGGGATGGTGTAGACGGAGCTTGGTCCTGCCTTGAGGGCGGGGGGCTGGACTCGATGACCTCTCGAGGTCCCTTCCAGTCCTATTATTCTATGATTCTATGATTCTATGAAAAGTAGTATTTTGCATTTTTCCTTTTTGAATTTCATCCTATTTGTTTCAGATACAAATAGGCACTCTGTTAACTGGCATTGCCCCCAGCCACAATACTGTCACATCTTCAAACACACAGGCCTGGCTTGGTTTACCATGATTGGCTTAACAATTTTTTATTTAAGTACTAATCATCTTTAACTCAAAATAGAAATATGAGACCAACTTCCTCACACTACAAAACTACCAATATTAAAAACTTGAGTTTTAGTATTATTGTCCATTGGTTTTTCCTAGGTTGATGGGACCCTCAGATAACCAAAATTTTTAGATAATTGGAATGCCCTAATCCCCGAGCATGTCGGATAGCACAGGTTTTGCTGTAATTTCCCCAATTTGTCAAGATTATTCTGAATTATAATTCCTTCCTCCAAAACACTTCCAATCTCTCCCGTCGTGATATTATCCACGCACTTTATTAAAAAAAAGTTCTATCACCATGCCATTATCCAATCATTTAAAATATTCAATAGAACCAGACTCCAGACAGAATACTGCAGAATCCCACTCAATATGCCTTTCCAGCTTGATTGTGAACCATTGATGACTACTCTGAGTATACTTTCCCAACCATTTGTGCATCCATCTTAAAGTTGGTTCATGAAGGCTATATCCTCTAGTTGGTTCATGGGATCACATAAGCAGTATCAAAAGCCTTACAAAAATCAAGATATATCACACCTACTGCTTTCCCCCATTCACAAGACTTGATACCCTGTAAAAGAAAAATATTTAGATTGGTTTGACATGATCTATTCTCGCCAAATCCATATTGACTATTACTTATCTTATTTTCTTCTATTGATTATTTATAAATGCCATAAAATTCCCAGAATTGATGGTGATGAGCGCAATAGATACAAATTAAATACAGTGATGGAGAGGCACATAATTTTGGAAATGTCTTTTCATCTACAGACTACTCTAACTTATGCTGATTTGCTACAATAAAAGGAAACTTCCCGGTAGCAAACACTGAAGGCAAGTAATAGACTAGCTACTAGATGCATAGTTTATTAAGAGATGGTTGGGGAAATAGGAACAAGCGTATGCACTATACAGCGAAAGTTTGTAGGCACCTTATTGGTTTTCCTCTACTTTTGGTTCCACAAAGCTCTAGGATTCAGGATTCACACATCTTGGCTCCAATGGAGTAGGCATTTCAGACTGCAGCATAAAGATGACAGCCTGGGCTATCCTCTTACTGATCTATGTGGTTGGCTTTCCTGGAATATCTATCATGATGGTGAATCTAGTCTAAGGCTATAAATAGCCCTGGTAAATTAATACACAAGTAGCTGCTCATCACTTCTCCAAGTTCTCCATCCATTAGGAATCAGAAGACATCTTTTCTTAGCCTGCAGACAGGATGAGGACCTCTTACTATTAACCCTCTCATTACCTTGAATATACCATTACACTTGTTCCTATCAGCTTAAAAAGATTGTATTCTAACCAGAGACACTGAGTTTATGGCAAACCTCTACTTTTTTGTCCTATGACTGCAGAACTATTAACAGATTGCTCTACTTTGAATGATCCTTAGAATATGTGCTAACTATTTATGCTAAATAATCTGTTCCACTCCACTTATAACTCTGATGCTCAGAGTACCATTCCCAGTCCTGTGGCATCTTAGCCCTCATCTATAATACAGAGTTATTTCAAAATAACCCCCCTTATTTCAAAAGAATAAGTGGAATGTCCACACTACCAAGGCTGTTATTTTGAAATAACGGCTGGTTATTTCAAAATCTGTACTTCTGCTTTCCTCAAGGAATAACGCTTATTTTGAAACAGTTATTTCAAAACAGTGCTAGTGTGGATGTTCCACTGCTGCTATTTCGAAATATCTACTCCCCAGAGTAATTTGAAGTAATTACTCCACTGTGCTTCCTGGAGATCTAAGTCAAAGTAGCATGTCAACAATAATGGAGCCTGCCTCAGACTAATGTTGAGGAACTCCCATAGTGGGAACATGCTATTTCAATTTTGTTATTTTGGGAGCTATTATTTTAAATTTAGTTATTTTGAAATAATTTCCTAGTGGAGACATGCCTTAAAGTGCCACAGTCCTCTTTTTTGTGTGTGGGTAGCTCCCTGAAAATGTTTGCTCAATGTGCAGTGGCAATCTTTCAGTTATACAAGAATTAGATACAGTGTTCCTAAAGCTAATTGCTAAGTTTTCGGCCAAAAAACCCTAGAGCTGTCAAGTGCCTTAGTAGCTCCTGGAAAGAGGTGATGTCAGTTTCCCCCTCCCCCCAGCATTTGCTGCTTAGCTTGTATTGAGCATGTTCAGGCTGCCCCCCATCCCAATTGCATACACAGGTCACCCCCCCCCCACCAAAACCTGAAATGGTGCCCCTGTTTGTTTTCGCAGCAGACTATTTTATTTCAAAGACATGACATCTGATCCCTTGCAGAAGGCAAGGCCTTTAATTGCTTTTGTACATAAGTACATGTAGGTGCATATAATGACATTAGGAGCACACAGAGGTTAACAGTGTGTGATGGTCTCTGGCTTGGTCATGGTGAAGCCATGTAGTTCAGAATTAAGGCTGAGGGGACTGTACTGCTTGGGAGACCAATAATAGGATGTACAGTAGAGCCTTTGACTGCAAGGACACAAGATCTAATCAAACTCAGAAGGGCGGCTGACAGTCATTACCATATATTCCAGACATAGTCCAACAGATGAATGAGTCATCCAGTTTGTTACCTGCCTCTAGAAATGGATATGTCGTTGAAAGGGGAATAATCTCCCTAGCACACTTGGTCTACCAGTGCAATCCCTATCACACTATATCAGAGGAAAAGAGCATGTTCCTGCCTGAATATCATATGCATGGCCAGTTTATGCCAGGAAGCGTGTGAGTGGCTAACAAGAAATGAGCTGGTGGTCTCAAACATGTTCCTAACTAATCCAAATCTTGACCAGACCAGGCAGTTTCAGCTAAGAGATTTCAGACTGAACATGCCCACAAAGAACTCTGCTATAATGTTGGTCCCTACAAGTCAGAGAGGGCAACATTGGAAGTTTGTGCTGCAGATGCCCATGCATTTCTCTAGACACGGTGCCAAGCCAAAATTTATTAGAGCCAAAGGCCATGAAATTCAGGAAATTAACATGTGGAAGCAGATCTAATCATTGCTGCTGTCCTCATTCCCTACAATGGCTTTCCATTACACTCCCAATATTGGGGAGCTTGCTTGGGGCTCTGAACTTTGCACCCAAGGCCCCTTTCTAAACTGCAGGGTATCAATTGTACATCTATCCATTGGTGTTAGAACTCACTCAGACCATGTCTAGACTATGGACAATATTAACACTGCAGTGGTTGATCTTCTGGCATTTGATTTAGTGGATCTAGTAAAGACCCTCTAAATCGAATGCTGAGGGTACCCCTATCGATGCCAGAACTCCTACTCCTCACAAAGAGTAAGGGAAGTTGACAGGAATGTTTCTCCTGTTGACCACCCGCTGTGAGGATGGTGCTAAAGCTTGACTTAAAGTATGTTGACTCCAGCTACATTTTTTTACATAACCAGAATTGTGTACCATAAGCCAATATTTGTCTGAGGTGTAAACTTGACCTGAATTTAAAACCAACTGCAATGCGATTCATCCAGCACAGTTGGAAAAGAACATGAGAGATTAAATTAAATCACACACCAGAGAGTACAGGCAGTCCCCGACTTACGCGGATCCGACTTACGTCGGATCTGCACTTACGAACGGGGCTTTCTCGCCCCGGAAGTCGGGGCGAGAAAGCCCCGTTCGTAAGCTGCTCCGGTGCCCTGGTCTGCTGGAGACTGTCTCCAGCAAACCAGGGGCACCGGGCGGGTTCCCGCGCTTCTGAGGCTTTGCCAGAGCAAAGCCTCAGAGGCGCGGGGAACCACCGCTGCTGCCGCTTCAATCTGGGTGCCTATGGTCTGCTGGGGACGATCCCCAGCAGACCACAGGCACCCAGATTGAAGCCGCAGCCGCGGCGGGGTCCCTCCCTCTGAGGCTTTGCCAGAGCAAAGCCTCAGAGGCTCTGCTCCCCGTGTCCCTGGTCTGCTGGGGAGGGGGGGGGGGCGCAGCTAGTGTGCTCCCCCCCACCCCCAGCAGACCAGGCTTTTCTTTTGGACTCTGGGGCAGAGCAGCTGGGGCACTGCCGATTGGTCCTGCAGCGCCCGCTCTGGGCACTACTGGACCAACCCGGCAGCACCCCAGCTGCTCTGCCCCAGGTCCTGATTCAACCGCTGCTGGTCAGTTTCAGCAGCGGCTGAATCAGGACCCTGGGGCAGAGCAGATGGGGTGCTGCTAGGTTGGTCCAGTAGCACCCAGGAGCGGCGCTACTGGAGCAACCCAGCAGCACCCCAGCTGCTCTGCCCCAGGCGTCCCCAAGTCAGCTTCTGCTGAAACTGACCAGCGCTGACTACAGGAAGCCCCAGGCAGAGTTGCTCTGCCCCGGGCTTCCTGGAATCAGCTGCTGATCAGTTTCAACAGCAGCTGACTTGGGGACGCCTGGGGTTCTTAAGTTGATTCTGTATGTAAGTCAGAACTGGCGGTCAGTTTCAGCAGTGTCTGAATCTGGACGCCAGTTCCGACTTACATACAGATTCAACTTAAGAACAAACCTACAGTCCCTATCTTGTACGTAACCCGGGGACTGCCTGTACAACATTAAAGAGGATTTGAGACATCTTGGGATGCTGTCAGTTTAAACCTGTAATCACCACTCTGTCCGTTAGTCACCATGTATGGTACAGTCTTTGAAGGTTTAAGTATGCCTGCTGAACTACTTAGTAGAGGGCTAGCTCAAAGGGTGCATGGCAGAACAGATGTAGTGTCCCAGAATCTAAGCAGCCTTTTTTGTTTTGTTTTGTTTTGTCTTGTTCTTTCTGGCTTCATTATCAGCTTCCAAAATAAGAGTTTAAGTGTGAGCTATTTCTCTGCCCAAGAAGCTCTTTTCTCACTTAAGCAAGTAATTCTTCTACATATTAAGTAGGTAGTCACACATCTCATGTAATTTTAAAAGCATTTCAGCCACATCAGTGGAGAACGATGGCTTCTGGTTTCATATATTTGCTCCAGAGGTAGTCTTGGGAGGCCTCTTTATTAGCCCTCCAATCCAAATTCGCCTGAGGGAAATGTTATCTCCCTGGTGTTTTGGGAGGTATGCACATAATCCCCCAGAGCATCAGGAGGAATTTGAACAGGACCCCTTAAGGAATTTACAGTTAATTACTTTGTTAAATTAATTTTTTTCCCAAAGAGCAACTGTCACTGCACCTTTAACTCTTTCATTGACAATCAATGCTTTGCAGAAAGATTCCTGAATGGTTGTGGCAAGAATGGGGAACCCTCGGTGTCAAAGGGATCCATGGTAACACACGTCAAACTGTTAAAACCTGAACTTTTGAGTTCTCAGGAATATTCTTGGTTTTTGTTCACCAAAGCTGGAATCCTGGAAAAAATTATGCACTTGCTTAATTTTACTATCATGAGTAGCCCCACTGATTTCAATAGGAGTGTTGCGAGCTGTAAGATTAAATGTATGCGTGTAAATTAATGAGGGCCAAAGTTCACATTCCACTACCATTACTCTGCTTGAGTAGACCCTTACTCCAGAAGAAAACCCATGAAGTTGATAACAGAGTGAGGTTGGACATACCTGAAGTAAAGGTGGCAGAAAACAGGCCAGTCATGTAGCAATTGAGCCTCAGAATTCTACATCTTAAAACTGTAACAGCAGCATTTTTTGCCATCACAAATATCATTAGGGGATTCTGACAGGGAGCAGACTAGAGGGTGAGACCCTGTAGTAGGAATCAGGTGAGACTCCCATGCAATCCGATAACGTGCCAACAGCACACCAAAATCTGAGCTGAGGCGTTTCTAAGTTGGGCTGCATGAGGGCGTAAGCCCCGGTCCCGGACTGGATTCACCTTGGCTCTGGGAAAACACAAACTCTCTGGCCTGGCCCCAATGTTCAGTGTCACTTACTTAGGGTTAATACGGTCCTCCAGCCTACTCTCTAAAGTTCAATGCCCATTATTCAGGGGCCCTCTGGCCTCGTCTCTACAGTCCAGCCTTTTTCCCAGTCCTGAAGGCTGGATTAAGGGGGTTTTGGGGAGTTGGGGGACCCAGGCCCTCCCACTTCACTGGGTCTCAGCACAGAGCCCTATTGGCAGTGAAAGTCTCCACTACCTGATCGGCGGGGATGTCTGCCGGAACACATCGACCTCCCGGAGGTCCTTCCTCCGCCCTGGGCTGTTTCCTACCTCTTCTGTGCCTATGTCTCGGGGCCGGGGCCTGTGGTTAAGGTTGCGGCTCCTAGGGGGCTGAATCAGCAGACCTCGCTCGGAGGTGTCGGGGATGGCAGGCCTGGCTCCGGGGATGGCTGAGACGTCTCCGGGTCTCTTACTGGTGCTCCTGCCCCTTCGGCTACCTTCCTTGACTACCGCTTCCCTTCGCTTTTATCTCAGGCCTCACTCTTGAGCATGACCCGGAAGGTTACAGGGGCGGGATCTGCCCTGCCCCCAGGCCCAGGTGGACTCCATTAGCTTCAGCATCGGGCAGTGCCACCCCGTCACAGGCTGGTTGAAAACTTGCTGTAGAAACATGTTTCTTTAAATGGAAAATTGGATTTTTGGTAAAATGTGGACAGCATCTCCTTTCTTTGAAAAACTCAGTGTTTTTATTGGAGGCAAAAACCGACAAACGGAAAGGATTTTGTTTTTTTAACAAAAAGTAAACAATTTCTGTAGAATCCCACCTAATTTCCAATGCTTGCCCAGCTTTGATTTAAAGGAAGATATTGGCAGGCTGTACCGTAAACAGCTTGCAAAAACAGAACTCCATTTACATGTCACACACATGTAAGTGCATGCCCATGCTTGCCCACGCTCTCGCTCCCTCACGCACAGACCATTCCCTGCTCACAGGTGATTGTTAGGGTGTTCAAAGCTCAGAAAGTTGCAGAGTTTAACCTAGCCATCCATGCTTAATCAAAATGAAACTGTCACAGGAATACTCCCTTCTTCTAACAAGAAAAAATGGAACTTTGATTATGTTTTAACATGTCCCCCACAGTGTGCTGGAAGGAATAAGATGTTTGTCATGAAGAAAAAAAAGATGCTGAGGGAAATTTTAATATTGCACAAGCGCTTCTTTTCTGGATGTAGCCACGCTCACCCCCTTTGATCCACAAATGCTCGTCATCAACACATGCCTCCTGGCTAATCTTTAAAGGTAATTATTAAGTTCCAATATTAATATGCAACTTATGCCATAGTATAATTTCTCTTGCTGCATTCATCAATCCATCATGGGCCTGTCAGCTGATCTCCTCAGAATGGCAAGATGACTGTTAGAAAGTAACATGTATAAGGTGCAGGCAGAAAGCAGTATTCTGTTGAGTTGTTAGAGTTTGTGGCTACACACAGAGTAATATGGGGGGGAGGGAGGGGCAGGTGCTCCCATAGCAATTCCTAGTAAAAGAGTGATGGAGAGTCCACAACTTCCATAGGCAATTTATTGCAGTATTTAACCACCCTGGCATTTTGGAACATTGTTTCTAATGTTCAGCCTAAACATCCCTTGCTGCAATTTAAGACCATTCCTTCTTGTCCTATCAGATATTAAGGAGAATAATTTTCACCCTCTTCCTTGTAACAGCCTTTTAGGTACTTAAAAGCTGCTATCATGTCCCCTCTCAGTCTTCTCTTTTGCAAACCAAACAAACCCAGTTCTTTCAGTATTCCCTCATAGGCCATGTGTGACGGGGTAGGCGGCTCACCCACGCCACCCCGCACTGAACCACACGCCGGGGCAGGGAGGCAGGCCCCAAGAGGGGGGGCAGAGCGCGGAGGGTCCGGGATCCGCGCCAAGGGCCGACGCGGCCAACAATCCGCAGCTCCGCCCGACGCCTGCGGATGACGTCAGCGGAAGCGACGGGCAGGACGCCAGGAGGGGCGGGGCCCTAAATCCCGGGGCAACGCCGGCCTGGGGGATGGACGGGCGGGGAAGTCAAAAGGGCGGCGGCCACAGCCAGACAGGAGGAAACCCCTGAGGGTGTGGGGAACACCCCCCACCACCACCACCAGAGGAGCCAGGAGCAAGGGAACCACTGCGACCGGGTCCTAGCCAGAGGAAGGGACTCCGGGTGAGTCTGTCCCCTTGCTGGGGAACTGACAGGGGCTAAGCCGGGAAGAAGGGACCCAGGGCGGGGCCGCGGACCCCGCGAGTGGAGGGTTTGGGGAACTCGACCGCCTCCACTGACAAGGGACAAGCGTCCCCGTCTTAGGGCCCTGGGTCGGGGCTCGGAGAGTGGGAGGGCCTGAGCCCCCTTCCCGGCCCCTCGGGTCCAAGTGAGCCCGAAGCACGCTACGCTACGAGCCATAGGCCACGGCTAGGTGGTCAATCGTGAGGCGAGTCCTCTGTTCAGGACGCTGGCACACCCGAACTCGGGGTGGCCTCCGGGAAGCGGGTAACACCATGTTTTCTAGACCTTTAATGATTTTTGTTGATCTTCTCTGGGCCTTCTGCAATTTCTCCGCGTCTTTCCTGTGATGCCCAGAACAGGACACTCCAGTTGAGACCTAATCAGCGCAGAGTAAAGTGGAAGTATTTCTTCTTGTGTCTTGCTTACAATATTCCTATTAATACATCCCAGAATGATGTTTGCTTTTTTCCAAGTGTCACACTGTTGACTCATTTAGTTCGTGATCCACTATGTCCCCTAGATCCCTTTCTGCAATAGTCCTTCCTAGATAGTCACTTCCCATTTTGTGTGTGTGAAACTGATTGTTCACTGCTAAGTAGAGTATTTTGCATTTGTCAATATTGAATTTCATTCTATTTACCTCAGATCATTTCTCTAGTTTGTCCAGATCTTTTTAAATTAAAATCTTATCATCCAAAGCACTTGCAACCAATTTTTCTCCAAAATTCACAGGTTGTATTCCCAATTCCGCCACTGATTCGCTACGTGACCTTGGACAGCTATTTGAGCCACTCTCTGTTGCAGGGTCCCCAGCTGTACAAATGAGGAAGATAACACTTGTTTGCTAATTTGGAGGGGACTTTTTTATAATTTTAACATTCTGCACAAGATTTTCTACTGTTCTTTTTTATGCAAAACACCAAAAAGTGTTTCTTACATTGGCATAAGAAACCCATTTCTACCTGGAAACATCAGGCCTTCAGAAATACAGGCATTTAAAATTTCACATGATCATAAGGAGGAAATGCATTTTTTTTTAAAAAAAAAAAAGCATCACCCCAATACTGGGGAAGGAAGGATAGTCCAGAGATTATGGCACCAGCCCTGGTCTTGAGAGGCCCAGATGAAAGTCCCTGCTCTAGACTTCCTGTGCTACCTTGCACAAGTCACTTAGCCTCTCTGTACCTTAGTTGTTCCACCTATAAAATGTGGTTAATAGCACTGCACTGCCTTGCAGGAGTGTTGTGAGGAAAAACACACTAAAAATTTGTGAGGTTCTCAGATCCTGTGGTGATGGAGACCAAACAGGAACCTAAAGTAGATGGTGTTAACTAGGCCAAATGTCATGCAGCAGCAGCACCCAGCAACCAATTTTAACATAACAAAGATACATATAAATCCAGCAACTGGGGATTCCAAACCCAAAAGACTCAGAATTAAAATGCTCCCCCAAGCTTTCCAGAACCATGGAGGACCCAAACAAACACTTTATGCCCCTCCATCCACCCTGTGACAAATCCTGGCCCAGCAAAACAAGCATTATACTGGACATTACACAAATAAATTACATTATATTAACAAGTCCCTCTCCACACTACCTGGTGACTTGATGCAGGGGAAGATGGATATCTCCTCCAACCTCCTCTGGCATGAAATTTCACCAATGTGAGAGCAGAATCAGACCCTTGATCTCTAAGTCCTTGTGCGCTGTGGCTAGAAAAACAGCAGGCTTCCAGGTTTCTTTCCTAGCTAGTGTAGAGACAGCAGGCCACTCCTGCAAAAATGGCTTCTGCTGGCTCTTCTCACCACAGAGGGTAGGTTCAGCCAATCTGGAAAATCATGTCAACATCACGTGATGAGTGTGATTTTTCTACTCCAAGCCATCCTTAGTCAAAATTTTTAAAAAAATCATTAGCACAAAATGTTCACAGTCTTAGAAGTGCGATGAGGTTCTGGGAATTAGCCTGGACTGTAGAAATCGAGCTCTGTGTCTGTGAATTCCATTCCCTGCATCTGCTTCAGATCATCTACTAATCTGAGAATTCATTGTGCATTTTGAAAAAATAGCTCCAATTTTGTGACTTCTCGGTTGCTCAAGAGCAGCAGAACTGATTGAAACTCAGAATTTCCATTTTCACTATCCTAGAAAAATGATTCCAGACTAGCGCAAAGAAAACAGCTGCTCCTCTGAAGAGTGCACTTATCTGGCTCTTTAGATCCATGGACACCAACCATTAGATTAGGATCTACTGGTTAATCTTGGAACCTCTGACAGGTGATCCTGTGTGGTTTAGCCAGGAAGCTACCAAGTGCAAGCACTTCAGCTGCCCCTCCCCTCACTGCTATGCTGCTGTTGTAGGCTGCCTTGGAGCCGCCCTCAGGAGCCTCTTGCTGGCTGTGCATGGTGGGGGAAGCAGAGGAGAGGGATGCTGATGTCAGGGTGTTCCCCTACCCCCACCTTTATAACCTCGCTGGAACACAACAGGGCTTGGGATGGAGGGAACATGACTGAACATGTTCCGCACACTTAAAGGGGAAATGTGCATCTCTCTCACTCTCACACTGTCTTGCTCACTTATTCACTAACACAAACACACTTTGTCTTTCACACACATCTCCCAACCCAACATATGCTTCTGTGGCTGCTGTTACTTCTTTTACTACAGGTTGAACTCTCCAAAGCAGGACTCTGTGCTCTGGCAACATCTGTGGAGCCTTGCCAGGGACGGGGGCCCAGCTAAGCCAGCAGCAGGAAGACCAGCATCTGAGAGGTGTGCTAGGCCGGTGGCAGCCTGGCAAGACCGGCAGCAGGGGGGGCAGGATTTGGGAGCACTTCCAGGAACAGGATCCTGGCCATGTAAGCTGTAAGGGGACCAGGAGCAGGGGAAATGGGGAACGGCAGAGAACCCTGTCAGGCCAGCAGCGATGGGACAGCTGGAGCTGGAATACCAGCCTGTCTGTAAGCTGGTCCAGGAGAGAAGTTGGACTGGGGGGCCAGTGGTAGGGAAGCCAGAATTTACCTCCCTGGTCCAGCAAACTCTCTCATTTGGGACTGGTCAAAGAGTTGCCACCTGTACTTTCGAAGTGTGTTATTTTAGGTCTTTGACTAGTCTGTATATTTTATAATTTTTACTTCTCTCTTATGCTTAAATTTAATTCTTTGAGTAGTGAGTTCTAAAATACCTAACCTATCATAGCTAGAGTAATTATTCCTATGGTAAGTGTGTGTGTGTGTGTGTGTGTGTGTGTGTGTGTGTGTGTGTATAAGTTTTTTGTTTCTACCAGTGGTGCATATCTGCATATACTAACTTGATATTGGTGCACATAATTCATTCCCTCTAATGTTTCAGTCAGTGCAAAGTAGCAGCTGTTATTAACAATTTAAAAAATGTCAAAATAAAATAACTAAAATAACAATAATTCAACTAATATAATATTATTGACATGTCAGTAGTAGTGCTTATTACTATTACTACTAATGGCATGAAAGAACGTAAAAATAATAAAAAAATATAGACAAAAATACTCAAAATAACATTTCAAAATTTTCCAAAACATTTTTTTTCATTTCAAATATTTTTCCAACAGGAAGTTTTATCAAAATTTCTGATTCACTAAAATAGGTTTTCCTGATGAAAAAAATTATTTTGATGAAAGCTTCTGACCAGTATTAAAAAGCAGGCAAAATTTCAATAAAAACACATTGTGCTACAAGTGTTCACCTAGCTCTAATATTTACCCTCCTGGTGATAGGCCCATCACATGTCTTCACTAATGTTTACTTATTAAACTTCTTTGAAATCTTTGAGGGAGAGGAGCCATAGAAATGCAAAGTGCAATTATTCCTGACTTATCATGCTGCCTTAAAAATTGAGCTCAAATAATTTTTGGTCTAAAAGGGGGATGATGAGGTTTCCAAATTCACTACCATCCTCTCTCTTATGTTCCAGCTGGTAAAGGAAAATCCCAGGAAAGTAATTAGCTTGCCAGTAGCAAGTGTAGAAAACAAGCCTAAAAACATGAGATAACTGAGACCATTCATAGCAGAGACTGGGAAGCAGGCACAGAGATTTTGGTAGAATGGAGAATGCAAACTTATTTCTGGGCATGCATAATACAGACAGAACCTGATGATTGGCAGGCAGGATCAAACACAAACAGAACTTGGTGATTGGCAGGCAGGGTCTCTCGAACTAAATTCATGAGCCTCTACTGCATAAGTTAAATGTCAAAGGCCCTTAACTGATTCACTGATCTCTCACTAACAGGTCTCAGTGCCACTAGACGGGACAAAATACCACTCTAAACAGGTGTGTGGGTTTCACACAACCTTGGAGACTTCAAGGCCTTAGTCCTGCAGAGAGCTCTCCTGGTGGACCCGAGCACCCTTATGAATTGCCCCGGAATTCAGTGGTGTCCACCACATGGATTTTTATGAATGTCATTGCAGAATCCTGGGCCAGGATAATACATATTACAACATTCTTCCTAGGCAGTTTTTGGCCCTAGAATTATGACACAATAACAGAGAATTTAGGGCTAGTTGTACATAGCAGCCGCAGAGACTTTGGTGTGGCGAAGAACAGAGCTCTGTTTCTGAGCAATGCTCCCTTACATTTCAAAGGGTTGTTTAACAGTGTGCACAGTACAAAAGAGCAATATAGGTTTCATAATGTCATTGCTATCCATGAGCCATTAAACTTCTTTAAGTCCTGCCACCACTAATAAGGTTACCAAACCATCAGTTTCTCTCTGCCTCTTTTCTTGCTTCATCATCTCCCTGACTGTGAATATGAAAGGAATATATTTTACAAGGATGTTGATAAAAAAGGGTCAAGGTAAAGTGATCACCTAGCAAACAGAATCCCAGCCCTTTCCTTTTTCATTCAATACCAGGCATCTTCCTGGAACTCCGATTTCTGAAAATTATTAAAGAGCCAGGAAAGGTAATGGCATATTTGATTTCTCATAAAGGTGGACAGAGCCTACTGTGGCAAGGGCCTCTCTCTCCCTGGCCAGTGTTTAGGCCAGCAGCCTCCTCCCATTGTCAGGGGCTGGGCTTGCAGCTGGTTTCTGGGGTAGCAAGTCCAGTCACTCCTTCTGGGATTCCCTCACCTGCTGTCTCTCACACTATAACTGTTGGTTCTCTGCCTCCCTTCTCCCCCACATTCTAACTGGGGTGGCTTTTAAAGGCCTCCAGCAGGCCTGAAATGGAATCAGCTGGCCCCAATCTGCCTTGGCCAGCTCCCTGCCATGGCTCCTAATTTTCCTGCAGCCCTCCAGCTCTAATTAGCAGGCCTTTTACCCTGTGGGAACTGCCTTTTTCCCCACTCTGTAGCAGCCCTCTGGCCTGACCTTGTCACACTACATATACCTAAAGGTGGGACAATAGGACTAACAACTAATTCCGGGGGTGGTGAGGGGAGATGAAAAGGACAGGAATGGGAGTGCAGGTCATAGGCATCAAATGAGGGAACTGGATGGGGATACTGAGCTGAGGTGCTATACAATGCTCTCTGCTTGGAGAAAGAATCCACTTGAGGAGCCAGTGGATGCCAGACAGAAGAATTCTGCCTCAGGACATGAAATGAGCAGGGGCCAAAAGTAGTCACAGAGAACACCCAAACAGAGTGTCCTCCTCCTGGACTAATGTGTGCCCATCTTGGCCAGTGCCTGGAGGCAGCTGAACATGGCCATGACATGTCTTTGAGGGGAGAGAGGGTACAGACAGGGAACGCATAAAGGAAGAGATAGAGGGAGAAGGGCAACTGAAACCTCAGGAGGAGATGAAAGATGGGCTGCACCCTGATGCATGGGGAGGTAGGTATATGCCAGGGTCTCTCTCATGATGCAGGAAAAACAGTTGTCAGGGGAACACTGTGAACCATGCCAGCACATGCCCACACTCGTGGCTCCATAGTGAAAGGTGCCACATCGATAGCTTCAGAGGTTAAAGTTCTCTGCCTATTTACTGGACATGCAGAATGCAAGCAGGGGCAGCATGTGAGTCTTAAATATGCCACCCTCAAGCCCTTCTAATGCACTGCAATGGTTACCTGGGGGAACAGATACAGCTAGGCTAACAGGGATATTCAATTCATCACATCCATGGCTGATGTACAGTAATCACTTGTGCTGTAGTTTGAGAGCCACCAACACATGCCGTGTGAGCTACCAAATGGCTGCCAGATGGTAATGCAGCTTCTATTAACTTGTGCTGGGTTTGATCCTGGGGGCTTGAAATGTCCTATATCCCACTATCAATTCTACAAGCCAGCTGGTTCCCAGAAAACTCCACCCTCCGAATGGTTTCACCTTTTTTAAAAAAAAGGTTTGAATTTAAATTTGACGATGAATCATCTTTACAGTGAAATGCAACTATGTACCTGAACAGCTCGAGTGAATCTCATTGTAAGAGGACCTCAGAGGGCTGGCATGTGAGCAGACCTCACTAGAAAGCGATCTCTCCTATTTCTTATGGTATTTCTAAGAAATACCTGCACGATGCTTCCAGCTCAGAGTCATAAAATCATAGGATTGGAAGGGACTAAAAGGGTCACCTAATCTAACTCCCTCCAAAGATGCAAGACGTGCTGTGGGTAAATCATCCAAGACAGCTAGCTATCCAACCTCCTTTTGGAAACTTCTAGTGAAGGAGATTCTACAATATCCCTAGGCAGTCTGTTCCGCTGCCCTACTGTTCTTACCGTTAGGAAGTTTTTCCTGAGATTTCATTAAATCTGTTGTGCTGTGGGCTTGAACTCACTGCTATTTGCCTGCTCTCTGTGGCAAGAAAGAATAATATTTCTCCATCTTTTTTTGGTACTCTTTCAAGTAGTCAAAGACCCACTATTAGGTTCCTTCTTATTCTCCTCTTTTCCAAACTAACACACCAGCTCCTTCAGCCTCTGCTCATAGGGCTTCCATTCCATCCTTCTGATCATCTTTGATCAACCTTTCTATACAATGTTGAGCCAAACTGGCCACAGTACTATAGCTAAGCCCTAACCAGTGCTGAGTAGAGCAGTATTGTCACTTCCCGAGAGTTGCATACAATGCCCCTGCCAAGTCAACTTAAAATTGCATTTGCTTTTTTTTTTGCAATAGCATCTTATTACTGACTCATGCTGAGGCTGTGATCCATCACAGTTCCCAGCTCCTTCTCAGCAGTGCTGCTGTCCAGTCAGTTCCCCCGATTCTGTATCTGGACATTTGGTTTTTCTTCCCCAAAGTGTCTTTGCTGAATTTCATTTTGTTGTTTATAGCCCAGTTCTTCAATTTATCAAGATCCCTCTGAATTTTAGCTTTATCCTTCAGAGTATTGGCAACCCCGCCCCGCCCCCCAGCTTTGTGTCACCTGCAATACTGCTCTCTGTAATTACATCCAGGTCATTAAATAAAAACATTAAACAACACTGGACCCAGAACAGATCCTGTGTAACCAGAGGACCTCAAAGTATTTTAGAGGCAATTAATCAGTTTATTTCACCACACTCCTAAAATGTAGGAAAGCAGCATTGCTATCCGCATTTTAAAGACTAAAAGAAACTGAGGCATAGAGACATTAAACAAAATTGAGGTGGTGAAAGTGCTAGGAACAACTTCCAAAATCCTTTGCTTCATAGTGGTGTGCCTTAACCCAAGATTCCACTTCCTTCTGCCAACACCTTGTCTGCTGGATACAATAATACGGAAACACTTTGACCAGGATTGCTTGCTTGCATACAATGTCCCAGCTGTTAATAACATTGTGTTTGGTCTCTGCTCTCAACATTCCAAGAGGAATCTGCATTGCTAGAACGAACAATTTAGTCACACACCATAAGTTCTTGATTGCATAGACCTATAAGGTGTTACACTGGGTTTCTTTGTTCAGCGGGTGTGGAGGAAATGTGGCTCAACTTGTTGTTAACTGAGTAAAAGGTCCCTTGAACTGTAGTAACTCCTTGGCACAGACATTGGGTCTGGCAATCTTAATTGTTTATCTTTGATTATATATATATAAAAAATGTGAAGCTGCGTCACTTTGAGCTAACAAATTTTGTCAAAGATACAGATAAGCAGCCTGGGCACACACTGAAGAGCATTTACAGCTCTCTGCCAGGAGAAAAACTGGTGAGATCTGCAGGACAGCTTTTTCTATCCAACTTTTTGTTCATCCAGCCCAGGGATCAGCAACTTTCAGCACACAGCCCTTCGGGGTATTCTGCTGGTGGGCCATGAGACATTTTGTTTACATTGACCATCCACAGGCACACACCCCCACACCCTCCCACGTTCCCAGTGGCTGCAGTTAGCTGTTCCCAGCCAATAGGAACTGCAGGAAATGGCAGCCAGCATGTGCCTGAGGCCTGTGCCACTTCCCATTGGCTCCCATTGGCCAGGACAGTCACTGGGAACTGCGATGAAAGCTGGTAGGGTGAGGGGACCTGAGGATGTTCAACATAAACAAAATGTCTCGTGGCCCACTAGCAGATTACACTGATGTGTCGTGTGCCAAAGGTTGCTGACCCCGACCTAGCCATTCATTCATTCATGCCACCACAATCCTTTACTTTACTCTTAAGAGGTTTTCCATACTGCGGGGGGCTGAGTGGAGGGGCGGGAGATGAGTCAGGTTACAGATATGAGGACCACTCTCTGGGGGAAGGGAGGGGAAGAGGAAGGTGCAAATTTTCAGCTCAAATGGAAAATGTTTGCAAATTTAACCATCCCCTCTTGGTCCAACAGCAAGACATGGTCCTGGGATCATCAGCAATAACACATGGGTCTCTGCTACATGGAGTAATGAAGTAATTACATAGCTAACTGGTAGCAGTAGCATACTTACAGATCATGTACGAGCACCAGAAACTGGAAGGTGATGAAGACCCATCTCCAGAAGCATAAGATACATATTTCCCACAGCTAGCAAAGATTATCCCATGCGTCTGAGGTCTCCTGGCATTGAAGTCCCACTTTAGCTGTACTCCTTGCACTCTCTTAGACAGAGCACGGGTCTTGAATTCAGGATCTTCTGGAATACTCACCTCTGCTGCCTGAGGTTGGTCATATCAGACAGAAGCTTCAGCGTTCAGCTCATGGATTCTCTGGCACATGAAACCCACAGTTCTGTCCACGGTGACTGGGAGTAAAACCAGCCCTTGCAGAATCATCCCTGAAAAACACAAGCAAAAATCCAGATTCTCATTTTGTAGCTGGCTATCATGTTGATATTGGACAGACCCAAACACCCTATAATTTGGGAACATTCAGGGCCACACTGGATGTCTCTCCAGAGCTGCATCCGAATTCTGCATGTCCAATGTGCAGTGAAAATGTATACTAAATGGGTTTGAACCTGGGGGCTTGAAATGGGTTTGAACCATTGGTAGTGTAGATACATCCAGATTGGGTACTCTGTTTGTATATTACAATGCCCCATAGGATTCCATGTGATTATGCCCTGAAAGTATATTAAGAATAATACAGGTTGGACCTCCAAAAACCAGGACTCCCTTGTCTGGCAACATCTGTGGTCCAGCAGGACTACAGATCTTCCTGGACTAGGGAGTCCTGGCTGAGAGCCCCAGTGCCAAGAGGGCTGGCGTCTCAGAGCCCTGTGGTGCTGAGGCTGGGACCATGGCAGCCCCAGTAGCAGGGCTGGGAATGCAGCGGCTATGGCAGCTCCAGGAATGGGGCTGGAGACACAGCAGCCATGGCAGTCCTGGTAGGGAGGCAGGGCTGGGGATGTGACAACCTCGGCAGCCCTAGTAACACTGCCTGGGACATGGGAGTTCGGGCTGCTGGGGCCACAGTAGCCTGGCAGGGTGGTGGCTAGGGCTAGCTGTGGGGAGGGAAGTCAGGCTGGGGGGCTGGTAGCAGGGGACCATCCCTGGTCTGGCAAATTCCCTCGTTCGGGACTAGTCAGGTACTGAGAATGCTGGAGCAGAGAGGTCTAACCTGTACCTATTTTCTGGAAACGCAGTGCTGTTGACTATGAGCAACTATTGGGCTATGTCTAGACTGCAGGCTTCTTTCGAAAGAGGCTCTTTCGAAAGCATCTTTCGAAAGAGCCTCTTTCGAAAGAGAGCGTCTAGACTGCACGGAGAAATTTCGAAAAAGCGGCTTGCTTTTTCGAAAGAAAGCATCCAGCGAGTCTGGATGCTCTCTTTCGAAGACGGCCTCTTTACATTGAAGAACGCCTTCTTTCGAAAGAGGAGCTTTCGAAAGAAGGCGTTCTTCCTCGTGAAATGAGGTTTACCGCCATCGAAAGAAAAGCCGCGTTCTTTCGAAATAATTTCGAAAGAACGCGGCTTGAGTCTGGACGCAGGGGAAGTTTTTTCGGGAAAAGGCTACTTTTCCCGAAAAAACCCCTGAGTGTGGACACGGCCTTGGTGTTGAAGAGAAGAAGCATTTTGAATGATAGGATCCCAGTGGTGGTGTGAGACCTAATTTGTTGGAAAAGAGTCTTAGTATCTGATGCAGGGTGAAATGAAGAAGCTGATCATCGTGGAAGGAGAACTGGAGCAGGACGGAGGTGGAGAAACAGAAGCAAAGGAGTTCCACTCACCTGTTCATTGAATGAACCCTGGAGTGTATGTTTCTGTTTCTGACATTCGAAAGCTGCCCCAATGAAACAGAAAAATACAAGAGAGAAAATGACGTAGTTCTGTGAACTCTTCTAAGAGTATTTGTGATTCATGTCATGTCTAGGCTAGCTTAGCCAACTCAGAAAAGAGATGAGGCCCGGTTCTGGTCTCCTTTACACCCGTGTAAATCTGGAATGGTTCCACTGAAGTCAATTGAATTCCACCAGATTTACACTGGTGTCACTGAGGTCAGAACTTGGACCCATGGTCTCTGTTTTTCTAGTAGATATTTTGAACGACAAGCCACTGATCAAAGTAAATCAATGGGGTCTGGGACTCATCAGTCATGAATATTTATGATGGGAGCTTGTAGCATCCCAGCTCTGCCTCCTTAAATTACAAACTGCAGTAAGTTGTGTGCACTGACAAACTGTTCTCACAAAATGCTTATCAAGCAGATGTTTCACAGAAATAGAGAGAATTCCTTCACACGCTTTAACAGCTGTGGCCAGCATTAAGAGAAGAGGCCCTGTGTTCCTACTGCCATACAGCCAAAGCCTTATGCAACTTGATTTTAATTGCCTTTGGGGATTCTGTCTTGCCAGCTCGAGTTAGTGGCAGACACGACTTTCCGTGTGGATAGAATCAGCTTCTGTTAGACATCAAGTGATTTTTCCTGGGGGTTCAGCTCTTTTGAAATGATTTCCTTTTCCTTTTCTGAGTTGTTTGTTGTGCTCTGGTGTCCAAGTAGATCCAAACATAGGCTCATTCACTCAGCTCCGCCAAAGCTTGTACCTTGTGAGAGCTGCTTTGACTTAGGAGCAAACTATGAGGTGTGCAGAGCTTTCACCTATTCCTTCATTTAGGGCTGCCGTTTTTCACAATTCCAGCCCACCCCCTCCCCACCTGACAAGGTGCCTGTATGCACACTAGATGCTCAATGACTGATACATAAGATCTTAGCAACTCCCCTTTTGGAGCTAAATCATCATACCTAGACCAGTAGTGGAGAGGTCATATAGAATTCTACAGAACACATTTTGTCCCACTGAATTTGCTGCCTGTGCCGAGCTCACTCAAGCTTAGAAATTAACAGAGGCTCCTACAACTCCATTCACCGCTTGGTAAGTGACGCAAAGTCCATCTGGAGCGTGAACATTTCACATTTGGTTTTGTCCTTGGATTCCTGGAAGTAATAGATCACCTAGAGAGGACATAGCTGACATCAAAGCACCCAGAACTAATTAGCTGATCTTTAAACTCGGAAGAGCTGGAAAAAACATAGAGGTTAAAAAAAACCCACTTCTGTATAGTCAGTGAAGGGCAGTAAGTCGAATTAAACTTCTGCAGCCTGCACATAGATTTCTTTGGGGTGGATTGTCCTCGAAGTGGCCATCAAAAAGTCAGATCTAGGAACCAGAACAAGCAATGTGTGAAGTTCAGAATAACAGCACATGATTTCCTTTTGCAAACTTGCATTCAGGAGTCATAAAATATCAAAAGAAATAATAACATTGCCCTTTCTTTGCATCGCTCCTCTGAGGATCTCAAAGCACTTTGCAAGTGGAAAAGGACCAAACTCTGATGTTTTTACTCATGCTGATGAGTTGCACTTTGCTTTATGAGTAGTCCCATTCACTTAATGGAGCAAGACAGTATGCAGCATAAGTAACAGGATCTGAATCTGGCCTTTGCTAATGGTATCGCAACACTTTTGTGCAGCAGGACCATATTTTTAGTTTTATGGCAGACAATGCAAACTTTAATTTCTGTCATCGTCATTATCATTTCCTTCCTTCCTTCCCCATCCCCATCCCCATAACATCAATACAGGCAGTCCCCGGGTTACATGGATCCGACTTACATCGGATCCCTACTTACAAACGGGGTGAGGCAACCCCGCACTAGCTGCTTCCCCCCAGCAGACCAGGGAGACGCGGAGCGGCTTTTCTCAGCAGACACCTCAGCTTGAGAATAAAGGACTGAGGGAAGTGAGGTGTGGGAGAATAAAACTGAGCTCTGGAGAAATGTTTGGCTAGAGTTTCCCCTACAATATGTACCAGTTCCGACTTACATACAAATTCAACTTAAGAACAAACCTACAGTCCCTATCTTGTACGTAACCCGGGGACTGCCTGTAGAAACATACTGAATATTGACACATTTACTCATTCAGGAGATACACCACCCTTTTGACAAATTTGTAGTTGCCAAGTGGTATGCCCCGTATGTCCCCTTCATGCCCCTCTGGGTAGCCCTCCCTGCACCCGCTCCCCCTACAGGCACCAGTCTCCTCTTTGTTTACTAAAGAAAAATGGAAATCTTTGTATGATAACTATATAACCTTAGGCATGGATACTGCAAGTTGCCACAGTCAGGGTGGACCCCTGGACCCACCAACACAGATCCCCATTAAGGCATTTGCTGTGATTTGAAGATAGTAAAATCTTTGGCTCCATCTTGCAAATGAGATACATGCAGAAAGATCTGATTGCAGGAATGAGGCCAAAGCCTCTTGAGCCTGCTTGCTGTTCTCTGTGCTCTTCTGGAACTCCACGGAAGTTGTACCATTTATGTCAGACCCCTTTTACCAATGAGTAAACTGAGCCGTGAAGCCATTAAGTGCAAAGTGAGCTTTTGGTTGCGATTCCGTAAAGGTCTCCAACAGAACATAGAAACCTTCTCTGAATTAGCAGTTCCCCCTGAGTCTGAAATCATAGAATCATAGAATTATAGGACTGGAAGGGACCTCGAGAGGTCATCGAGTCCAGCCCCCCGCCCTCAAGGCAGGACCAAGCTCCGTCTACACCATGCCTGACAGATGTCTATCTAACCTGTTCTTAAATATCTCCAGAGAGGGAGATTCCACCACCTCCCTTGGCAATTTATTCCAATATTTGACCACCTTGACAGTTAGGAATTTTTTCCTAATGTCCAATCTAAACCTCCCTTGCTGCACTTTAAGCCCATTACTCCTTATGCTGTCCTCAGAAACCAAGAGGAACAAATTTTCTCCTTTATGCTCCCAGCCTCCCATTAGGTACATGGTGCAAATGTTCACAAGGATCTGCCTAGTTACATTTATCATCAACAAACATTTTCTAGTGCAGAGAGACTCAATTAAATAATAATTGTTGTGGCTAAAGTTTGCCAGATAATTCATTCATCTCAGGAGCTGCAGGGGACACAGACTGCACATGCGGGAAGCCAACATCCATTTTAATTAACCTAGCATAGCAAAGATCATGGTCTTAAGTTTATTTTACTGAAAAATCTATTTAACAGAGGAGACAAATAGATTGATCTGGCTCATATCATTGGAGATCTGCAGAATTTTGGGACAGACCCTGTCCTCTATGAAGGTGACACATTCCCCATGGAGGAATTCAAAGGGGAACCTCACTCACGCGATTTCCTTCCACATAGGCTTGCTATGAGTGGGCTCACCTCTCTGACTTTTTCCTCTGATTACTTATGTATTAAGTGCTGACCACATGTCCAGCCTCAAAGGAAGTAGTGGTCATAGAGTGACAACACAAATCGGCGAGGTGGAGACGGTGATTCAGAGGATATCTATAGAGCTGAGGTGTGCAAACCACAGCTTGTTTGCTGGATCCAGCCCCCATGATTCATGCATGTGGCCCTCATGGCATATTCAAAAGCTGCACTTGTGACTGCAGAGATTGCCATTCAACTATCAACCACATGCAGCCACAGCACTGATGTCATCTTGAGTGAAATAAAGAGTCGAAGCAGAGAACTTCCCTTGTCCTATGAATCTGGCTGGAATCTCAACACTTAAGTCCAGCAACGACTCTTCAGTGTTAACATGAACTACTTCATCGTTTCTCATTCCTGCAGGCAGAATGGAGGGAACGGGTGATGAATTGGAACTTGGGAGTTGCCTCAGGGAAGGAATCAGAAAAAAGAACAGTGGAGACTCATGATGACAGTGGAGGGGAAGAGAAAGAAGGATGGGAAAGGAAGAGAAATAAAAAGGAGGAATAGTGGTGGCCTTAAGGAGAGTAGATTTTTCCTCAGTGAGTGATGATGCAATAACTAAGAATTTTGCAACTACCGGTTGAACGTCTCTAGTCCATCATCCTCAGGACCTGACCGGTTCCGAACCAGAGAATTTGCCGAATTCTGGGACATCAATATTGTCTTTCAGCATTACCAATACTTCCACGGCTTACTGGGTTGTTAGAGAACATTTAGTGGTAAATTAGAGCTAAATAACAGCACAGAACACAGTGCCAGGACTGCTGGCTGTAAAAACAAACTTTATGGGACTGCGGGAAACTTGGCCACATCGATGAAAAGTGGACATCTGGCTAACAAAAATCATTCTGCATGACGGATGATTCTGAACTAGAGAGTTCTGGACTAGAGAGGTTCAACCTGTATAAGAAGGCCATTTTCAAGAGGACCTGATCTCTTGATGTACCTCAATAGGCATTCCACTTTGTGTTGTGGGCAGTACTTTGTTCAGAATTCGTACTCTGGCCCACAGACCCTAACTGAGCATAAAATTCAGACCCTATCCAATGAAGGAATTTGACACTCCTGATACAACGTGTAAGGTGGTTGTTTTTTCGGAGGATGACAGCATTTTTGTTGACATTACTGCTGGTGAATTCCATGAAGGAAGTTGATATGTCTCTATCAATTTGTGAACTGCATTTTGTATTTCAATCTCCATCTTGGCTTGTGACTTTCATTTCACAGTGTAATCTACATTATGGATTAGCACATCTATTTTTTATGAGGGGGAGCTGGCACCTTGTTGAAGGACTATGGCTAGGAAGCCATCACAGAGCAATCTGTGGTCATCTATTTTGATTGTCTTTCAACTACAAGCCCATTTCCCTGAGACAATCGAGTCTCTAATGAAAATCTTGCCTGTAGGAAGGGCTAGGATTAGGATTTCCCAGCTGGTGCACATGGGGCAGATGGGGCAGAAGGGGGGAAGCAGAGGGAGCCATCTACTGCCACACACCTGAAAACCAGGCTGTACACAGAGAGAAGGCAGGAGGGCTCTGCCTTTCCCGAGCCTTTGACAAGACCTGGGATTCAGAGAATGGGTGAAATCAGACTGGAAGGCTTGTTCTCAGGACTTTGTTATTTTATAAATAACTGTAGTTCTCTAGTACATTTTGAGAGTGAAGTGCTGGTGATGAGAAATGCTTTTTCTAAGACAGTGTTGCTAGCTTGTTTGCCACACTGTAACAAAGGGGGTTAATCAAGAAGCTCAGAGTTCCCCAAAGGAAGTGGAAACCTCAATGATTGTGTATGGGTGACTGGAGGCTTGGGGGTCTGGGGCATTGGTTTCAGGATTCAAGGTAGTAGGGCAATGGAGCTCCATGTCCCAAAGAAAGGTGGAAGATATGGAGCCTGTACCAGTGAGTGTGCCTCAAAGAACCAGAACAAGGAACAGAGGCCTTACTCCATCCAGACACAGATGGTTTAGTAGCACGTGGGATCCAGAAGTTGAAATAATCCATTCATAGCAGACTGGTGACCATCCAGAGTAGGGGACTGAGCCAAGCTGTGACATTTAGGTTTTAAGGAGAATAGGATTTACAGCTTTATTATCAGACTAGGGATTATCCAAGATACTTATACAATCCTGAAACAGAAACACAAGCCACAGAAGTAAAGTTTTTATTTGCTAAAAAATGGAGGGGGAAACTTTGTAGAAGGGATGATTTTATAACCATCTATTTGTACCTCAAATGATAAGGGCTATAATGCAATATCATGCCTCATTTCACCTGCAGAGGAGTGATTGGATCCAGAAGTAAAATATTCCCCCTATGCAGACCATTGCAGAGTTGTTTTTTCACCAATCTCTGAAGAACCAGGTATCGGTCACTCCTGGAAATTGGATACTGGTTGGGAAGACAGTGATGTGAAAAGTACAATCAGCTCTAATCAAGCTGTTTGGTCAGCTCTGATCAAGCTGTTTGAAGCAGGGTCTTTTTTTGTTCCATGTTGTTACACCACTGAGCACAATGGAGGTGTGGCAGGTGCTACTGCAAGAGGAATAAATACTTACACAAGTTGTTATTGTGACAAAGTCAGACCTGACAGATCTGGAAGGGCAGTTGAAGTTAGGTACACAAGTCTTTGAAAGGTTAAAGCCCTTTTCCCTATGAACTGAAAGTAGTTACCCCATGTTTATTAGGGACACATGAGTCTAATTAAGGGCAGGCTGTGACCTTTAATTAATTGGTTCCAGTTGGCACTGTAAAAGAGTTGTGGGCAAAGAACTATTTTTCCCTGTAAGAGAAATCTGGTGTTTGCTTCTGTTTAGGGAGAAGCCAGAGGGCCGTGGTTCCCAGCACAGGTAGGCCCAGAGTGGATTAGGAAGAGTGGCTGGTGATTGGCATCCAGTGCAAGATGAAGCAGTACCCCATAGGGAGATAGGAAATGTATTTTGGGGGGAAGGAGAGCGGGGGAGTGTTTAAAGAAACAAAGGGTAAAAAACAAAGCATCAGCTCTATCCTGAAAATATAGTAACTAAATCAATGTGAAGAATTAAACCTTTTCAATAGGATTGATTTAGCCCCTGCCCCTCTAATGCCAGAGGGAAAACTGTTGAGCCCTGTTGTGACAAAAGAAGTGCGTGGTTGAATATTAATAAGGCTGGGCTTACCTACCTGTGCTGTTCTGACTATGAAGGTATGAATAGCAGCGCACACTAACTTGGCGAGTTGTGACTGACTCCCGTGGATGCAAACTAAACGTTTCCTAGTTCACGCAAATGCAGTCCTGTTTGAAGAGGGCTTCCCAGACATGAACTCGGAACTGTTCAGTTCCTACCTGCAGCGTCCACACAGAGGAGTGACAGTGCAGCACTTTGGTGAATACTACTGTTCCCATTCCTGTCGTCCAAACTGAAAGGCAGTGTAGACAAGCTTTATGATGTGAATGAGGGAGGAAAATGACAAAGATAAAAAGCATTGAAAAATATTTTCAGTTTATTGTATATTATACTTCTGGAGGAGGAGGAGGTTGTTTAAAGAAATGAAATGCCAGCCCTAGCCAATTTGTGTCCACATGGGTCAGTCACAACACAACTACTTCAGTGTGTGCTGCTATTCATATCCTCATAGTTTGAATGGCACAGCTATGTAGCCCTCGCTTCAGGTTCTTCATGCAGAGGTGAAAGTAAGTGGGTGCACCCAGGTGGGTAGCTCTGGCAAGAGCTGGCTGAGCTGCTGCAAAAGACAGCAAGGAGCTATTTAAATAACTGACAAGGACCTGGGTTGTAAAAGGTCTGTATCTGTAAGAGATTTTAAGTTACTTTCACTGCTGACTAACAGCAAATGCAAACTGATATGACTCCATCCAGGAAGTTCTTACTCTTGTAGATTTGTCTTTGAAGGTGGTTCTGGGGTAGAACTCCAATTAACACAGTACCTAAAAGCCTTCGGCAAAAACTCTACTTTACGAGCCAAAGAGTGCAGCTAAAATGCTGAAGAAGGGATCTGGAGTCTTCTCATTAATAAATAGCACTGAGCAACTAAAACCATAGCACCCCAAGAAGTTGAGGAAGAATGCTTTGAAGCACTAGTGCAACCCTGGCAGCAAGAATCCTCATTTCAATGTTAATCATCAATCAAGCATTCCAGTTCCAGATGGATCTTGCTGCTTGGTTTCAGCTTACAGATGTTCTTCAGAAAGGCTCAGTTCAAACCCGCTGTCCCATTGCTTGATATGATCCCAATATTAAGTTAGACTGTTTATTAGCCAAGGACAGAACTTGGTCTTATGTGCCAACATTTTATATTTTGAACTCTCATGCAAGCAAATTTTCTTTGTTTCAACCTTAGGGTCAGACGTCTAGCTGATATATTTAGAAATGACTTTCCATGGACCCCAGCTAAAATGAATCACTGTGTCCAGTGTTAATGAACTTAAAAAAATATTGTTTTGATGATGATTGCACTGACAATTTCAACATGCTTTTTTTTCTGTTCGCCTTTGGAAATTTCATAATCATCTGTTAGCCAAACTCCAAGTCTGAGCTAGGTATCTTGCAACATTGGTTTATCAATGTCACTGAAAAACAAGTCCCTGCAGCGTCATACCTTTCATTGATCCACCATGTTGGATTCGAGCCTGCCCTCTGTTTCAGAAGAGCCAAGGAAAGTAAAAGCCAAACTTGTTGATTTATACTAATCCCAAATCATTATTTGGCTGCGTTTAACTCACTGACTCAGCTAGAATTCCACTTGGGGGCTCTGGATGTATCACAGACCTTTCATATCCCTTTGGCACAGGCTGTGAATAAAGACTCAATTTAACCCTAAAAATGTAGTAACTCCACTATTTTCCTTTGGAATTTCCCCAGATTTACATCCGCAAACCTGTGCTCAGAAACTGGCATACATATCTGGGCATGCTGGCTTGTTTCGATGGTGTCATATCCATTCACAGTGCTACAATTATTATTCTTATTATTAATGGGCCAATAATACACATCACTGTTTACAAGCACCTGTATGCATAATCCTTCATTGAATTATACAGAAGGTACAGTAAGGTGTTGAGTGCATCACCCTGACCCGGAAAAGCACTTAGTCATGTCCTTAACTTTAAGCACATACACAGTGTTATTGATCTCAATGGGACTACTCACATGTTTAAAGTTAAGCACGTGCATAAGCATTTTGCTGGACCCAGGCCAGCTTACTCAGCACATTACCAGAGCACAGTCTATGTGCATTAAATTGGACAGAATTTTGTTCCCACTGAAGACCAGTGGAAGGTGTTATCACTGACTTCAGTAGGATCAGAATCAGGCTCATAATTTAGGTTGGCCTAAGGGTTCATTTAATTCTGCTGCAAAATCCAGGTAGGAGAATCATGACATGGCACCATTTACAGACTTGTATCTGACATTTAAAGTGTGACTTCCGCAGATCAACTTTCCAAAAGGGGACATGTAAGCTAAATGAAATGGCCTTACATGGCATTTCCCAGCACTCTTTGTTAGTATATTTATGATTTATTTAAAAATAAGGATTGTCTTCCTTCACAGTTCAGTGTCTTCCCTGCTGAGTCTGTCATGTAAGTCCTAGGGCTCAGTTCTCCTACGCATCTGTATTATCTTGGGCTATGTCTACAATGGGGTTTTTCCGGGACACCAGAGGTATCCCAGAAAATCTCTGCCATGTCCACTTTTTTTTTGTGGAAGAGCAGACGTGTTCTTTCGGAAGCCCCGTCTTCCTCCTCCCATGAGGAAGAAGGGCTCTTCTGAAAGATTAGGCTTTTCCAAAAATTTGGCCCAGCGTAGATGGGCCAAATTTCGGAAAAGCCTCTTCCGAAAAAACTATCGGAAAAAGGTACGCAAATTGCGCTTCGCAATAGGTCCCTGTAGTGTACACATAGCCTTAGTGTGAAGTTGGAAGTCCATTAGGAAGCCAATTATAATTCACTAATTCTTTGCTGGCCTAAACTTTGTATGAGTTATGCCACTGGCATGTGGTACGAAGGTGGTTTTTGTCTTTGTTACCAGTTATTATGCCAGTGGAGAGCTAACTATACTCAGTCTATATTTACAATGGCCTATGATTGAAATAGCACAAACAAAATCATAATTCCAGATGAGCAATAAATTGCAGGAGCAGATTAATGCCCAAGCAACAGCAATCTTGTTTCAATGTAAAATGTCTCTGAATGGAAAAATATAAAAGGGAAAACAATCTGACATGTATGAGACTCTGCATTAAAACAGATGGTTCTTTCTTATATCTGTATTTAAGGGTCCAGCACTGAGATTTTTCAGATTTCATGTCTCTAAGAACTCACTTCATTCCTCTCTTTGGGATAGTGAGGTGCTAACTTGCCTTTCTGGAACCTGTATTTCATTTCCTGGAAATAAGCTTTCGGTCACGTGACATTGTTTTGCTACTCTTTAGGAATTCCAGTCCTCATTTAGACAGATTGTAAACAAGGAAACCTGATACCTCAAGGACAGAAGGAGGGAAGAGAACAAGATGTGCCTTGAAAGACATTGGACAGTATTCAAGCATGCAATGTGTTTTTTTTTATTTTTATTTTTATATACCATAATTTCTTACCCAGCACCACTAAATGCTATACAGAGAAAATCAATCATAAACAAAAGGAGGTTTTAAAGTAGAGGACAGGGCCTGATATTTAGCCCAGACTTAAATGTGTCTCTGTCTCTGCAAATTTGCTGGTGGGGTGTTGAACCCACGGTTATTTCCAGGCAGTTTTGCAATCCAAGGATCTGATTTCTGGGTGTAGGCAGGTACTGTTCATGGGCAAGCAAATGAGCACCCACAATCTGCTGCACAAAACCAATGGCCAGTTTTTAAACCATATGGCCATTAAAGAACAGTATTGACTTGGTGGCTTCAGGAGAGGATGGCTGTTCCAGATAGATAGAGCAGCACAACTGAATGGAAGAATCCTGCTTTGGAGATTCATAGGAAGGGTACAGGGCAACGATTCCTCTAATCTTTTCCTGGAATACATTTTTATACACACTGAGGCCTGTACAAACGTGTACCACCACCTGGGAAGCAAAAACCTAGCTATGGGCACTCTACTGGTCTGCTGGGTGGCATTTGAATCTCTCCTGAGTGGCCGCACATGTGCACAGCTTACAGGGAATACTGGTACAAGGAGGAGGGCATAACTGAAGTCCAATATGCACAGACCAATCAAAGAGTACATCTACACTGTGGGCTCAAGTCGAGTTAAGATGCAACTTCAGCTACATTAATTGCATAGCTGAAGTCGAAGTACCTTAATTCGACTTTTGATGCTGTCTACACAGCAGGAAGTTGTAGGAAGAACACTTTTACAGAAGTTGGAGTAAGAAACCCGTTATTTCAAAATTATTTCGGAATAATGGGCATGCTGTGAAGACATGCACAATGTTATTTTGAAATAACATGAGTTATTTCAAAATAAGTGTGCAGTATAGACATAGCCAAAGGGGGAAGAATAGAGACTTTTTAGTGTAGAGACTGCGAGAATGAATCTATAGGGAATTTTGAATTCAGTGAACTAAGAGGATGGTGTTGAATTCAGCACTTCTGAACCATGTCTGCCGCAGTGGGAGTGACATTTCTGGGCTATTTGTTCTTTTTTTTTTCTTGCAGTAATAGAGTGGATTAGAAATTGTAATCCAATCTGTTAGGCACAGTATAAATAGGAAAGTAGAGTAGAAGATGAGATGCTACCTCCCGTGGTTAAATACTGTCAGCTTTTAAAAACCTTCCCTCCGCAGATATGTTTGTTCTTCATATTCTCTCTATTCTTGGCAAACACAGATGACATTTAGCCTTAGCCAGATCCCACTATGAATAGCGGACATAGAAGCAAGCAGGGTTCTATCTCTGCACATCACAGTCACTGGGACCCTTGAGCAAAATTACCCTCAACTAAGCCCTATCCATAACTGCGACCCTCATGGAAATGAATTCTACCCAGATTCTAACCTAGTCTGTAACTCTAAGCCAAGCACACTGCTGACTGGCAGCCTCGCAGTAACAAGAAAATAAAATAGCTAGGAAGAAGAGGGGCAGGGTGACTGCCAAGGAAGCAAGCAAGCTGGAGAAGAGAACTCCTGCCGGACAGCTTCTGAAAAACCACACAAAGGGAGCCCCCTGAGAAGGGACAATCAGACCAAGAGACTGAAAGCCTATAGAAATCAGAACTAGGGAGGAGCTCAGAGCACTGCAGGACTTAAATTCCAATTATGCCTATCTGGCTTATGGGTCATGAGCTGGAAGAAACATATTGGCCTGGATGGGTATGGGTTCCCCTAGTAGCCCAGAGAGACTTAACAAAACAAGGAGGGTTGCAGACATCAGTTTCACCCCAGATTCACCCCAAGGCAAACAATCAATTCTAAAATGTGCATTTCATACTCCATTGATTGCTAAATTTCTTAGAAGCTTGGAGAAAACAAGCTTTTCCCCCATCAGGTCTGTCCATTTGAAAACTGTTGAATTTCCAACCCATCAGCATTGTTCTTTTGCAAAGATAAACCATGTAACAGTAGTTCAGTTACTTCCTTTGTAAGGGCACATGCTTCATAGATAATGTTAGGAGGAGCATTAACAACTCTGGCAAGTACTGTATCCGGATCCAAAGCCCATTGAAGTCACTTGAAGCCTTCCTGTTGACTTCAGAAGGCTTTGGATCAGGCCCATGTTGCAGTGGGACAAGCAAGGGAAGCTCAGACATAGATTTTCCATCAGAGTTCGAGACCGCAACATTTTTTCCCACCCTAAATTAGGACAAAAAGTCAAAATCTCAAAAATTTTATGTAAACTGATCATCCAAAATGTTTTTCAGATTCAGTCCACTGAAATGTTCTGTTTCAATTTGGACCTTTAAAAAACTACCTATTTTTGTATAAATTAACTGCATTTCAAAATGAAAAGTCCTTTTAAACCAAAAAAATAAACTTCATTTTGAAAATGCCAGAGCAGAATGTTCTAACATTCTCAAGACTTTTTCCCCTTCAAAACATGTCTAATTGCATGAGTGGCTGGTATTGTCTTCCCAAACTGCCAGACGGGCCTGCCCACATTCTGCCCCCAGAATGCCTACTGTAGGCGTACTGGGGGTGGAGTGTTGCTGCCCCCAGGGCCCATCCTCTCCATGCTCTGGGCCTCTCCTGTGCTCATGGAAGAGGGGGAGGCGGCTTGGCTCCCATGGGGTCACTAGAAGGGGTGGGGCTGGGTTGAGGCTAGAGGCTTACTTCCCCCAGCCCTACCTTAAACCACTGCCCATGTCTAATTAAAATATTTGAACTCTTGGGTACAAAAAAAGTGATGACTGCTCTTGTAGGCTGTCTGATGCTCTGCCAGATCTCATTTCAAGTTGCACTGCTGAAGGGTCTCCATTAGGTCTTCATTCATTTTGGTGAATAAATACATCAGTAAAGAGAACAACTTGTCATCTTTGGTTTTCCAGAGCCCTTCACAAATGCTGCAAAATGGAGCCATCAATGGGATACTGAAGTGCTGATTTCTTCATGAAGATAACGGAAAACACAACTACAATTTCGCATCAGACACAACCCTTTCTGTTCCCTGCTTCAAACAGCTTCCAGTGGAACCTTGATATTTCCTTTTGGTGGTTTTGGACGAAAATGGAATGGGGCAACATAATCCACCTACTTAAGTATATACTGAAAGTTTACAAAACACATTGTCCATATGACAAGTCTTAAATCTAAGCACAAAAAGTTTAATGATTTTACCACGTAAACTGAGACTAAGCCTCTATAAATGGGTTTGTGCTCTCAGCTGCAACAAAATGCTGGAATCTTGCCGGCTGGTTGGTACTGTCACAACATAAAGCAGAAATGGGTGCTAGTGGGTGATATAGCCAAGTCTGACAGTGTAAATAATTCTGCTGTTTGTGATACATTTTTCTGATCAAGACTCCACTTAATGAATTGATTCCACTTAAATGAAGCCAAGGACAAAGTTCAAGGGTAAACCAATAAAATATTATTTTATGTAGAGGAGCCATTTCTTCCAGCACCTTGTAGTGTTGATTTACTCAGTAATTCTCTCTCTCCTTAGATAACTGCCTCATTTCCTTTTCCCTAATAGCACGAGCAATTATTAACAGTTCAGATAAATCTGTGTTCCCCACCTACTTCATTCTGTGATCTCCCTCGCCAAGCCAGGTGCAATTCCCAGTTCAATTTCCTCTCCTGTACCTGCCCTAAATTCCTTTGTAATATCAGCTGAGGGTGGTGGTGAAAGGGGCATGCATTATGTAATGTCCTGGACTGAAATTGTGACAGCAGTTAAAATCATTATGGGCAAAGGCTTCCTGTAACAAAGGAGGACAAGGCAGTTTGTGAGATGCTCCCACCTGGAACTATGACGGAGGGAAGGTAGTCTCATTACCCACTCTATAATCGGTACTTATGCAGGGCCGGACTGAGCCATTCCAGAACCCTGAGCAGACAGTTTAACTGCACCCCAGGTTGGGGAAGGCGCACGTGCAGCCCCGCCCCCACGCCAGCACGTGGGAGAGGGTGCATGCATGGCCCCACCCTCGCCTGGCGCATGGGGGAGGTGTGCGGAGCTGGCGGTGGCAGGACGCACGTGCCCGGCCCGGCCTGGCTACTGCCACTGGCCCGCAGCCCGGGGCCACCCAAGCCTGGAAGGGTGCTGCTGGCCGGTGCTGCGGGGGTTAATGTGGCCCCCGGCCTGGGCGGCTGCTGCAGGGTGACTGCTGGGAGCTGCTACAGCCCACAATCCGGGAGCCGGGTGCGCAGTACCTGATGGAAGCTATAAGGGGCACTGTGTGCCCCTTATAGCTGCCATCAGGCGCCCCCCAAAGGTTGGCACCCCGGGCAGCTGCCCAGCTAACCCATGCCTTAATCCGGCCCTGCTTACATGGCGTCTACCAGCATAGTAGTGAGCCCCTTGCAATCTAGTTTTTCATGTATTTATCCTCACAATACCCTGGAGAGGCAAGAAATTCTGTGTTACATAAGGCCTAATGAGACTACTGAGGAGATTTTTCTCACTGGAGGAGAAAATCTAAGCAAGATGTGCAACTCCAGCTATGTGAATCGTTGAGTTCTCTTATTCCTTGTGACAGCAAGGAGTACAAATGCCAACGGGGGCACCCTCAGCATTCAGTTTAGCCAGTCTATACTAGACCTGCTAAATCAAACTGTGGACGATTGATTGAGGACTTTAGTAAGGCATTTGATACGGTCTCGCATGATATTCTTATTGATAAACTAGGCAAATATAACTTAGATAGGGCCACGATAAGGTGGGTGCATAATTGGCTGGATAACCGTAGTCAGAGAGTTGTTGTTAACGGTGCTAAATCCTGCCCGAAAGGGATAACAAGTGGAGTTCCTCAAGGGTCTGTTTTGGGACCCGTACTGTTCAATATCTTCATCAATGATGTAGATATTGGGATAAAGAGTACGCTTATTAAGTTTGCAGATGATACCAAACTGGGTGGGGTTGCAACTTCTTTGGAGGATAGGGACATAATTCAAAATGACCGTAGCAAGTTAGAGAAATGGTCAGAGGTAAACAGGATGAAGTTTAGTAAAGAGAAATAAAAAGTGCTCCACCTATGAAGGAACAATCAGTTCCATACATACAAGATGGGAAGCAACTGTCTAGGAAGGAGCATGGCGGAAAGGGATCTAGGGGTCATAGTGGACCACAAGTTGAATATGAGTCAACAGTGTGATGCTGTTGCAAAAAAAGCAAATATGATTCTAGGTTGTATCAACAGGTGTGTTGTAAGCAAAACTCGTGAAGTCATTCTGCCGCTCTACTCTGCACTAGTTAGGCCTCAGCTGGAGTACTGTGTCCAGTTCTGGGCGCCACATTTCAAGAAAGATGTGGAGAAATTGGAAAGGGTACAGAGAAGAGCGACAAGAATGATTAAAGGTCTAGAGAACATGACCTATGAAGCCATGCTTCATGAACTGGGCTTGTTTAGTTTGGAAAAAAGAAGATTAAGGGGGGACATGATAGCGGTTTTCAAATATCTAAAAGGGTGTCACAAGGAGGAAGGAGAAAATTTGTTCCTCTTGGTTTCTGAGGACAGGACAAGGAGTAATGGGCTTAAAGTGCAGCAGGGGAGGTTTAGATTGGACATTAGGAAAAAATTCCTAACTGTCAGGGTGGTCAAATATTGGAATAAATTGCCAAGGGAGGTGGTGGAATCTCCCTCTCTGGAGATATTTAAGAACAGGTTAGATAGACATCTGTCAGGGATGGTGTAGACGGAGCTTGGTCCTGTCTTGAGGGTGGGGGGCTGGACTCGATGACCTCTCGAGGTCCCTTCCAGTCCTATAATTCTATGATTCTATGATTGCCAGAGCGTCGATCCTTCTGCACGTGGAGACATGGCCTGACTTATGCAGGTCACACAGGAAGTCTGTGGCCCAGCGGGGATGGGAACTGCTCTTCCAAGGTCCAGGCTAGTCCATCACTGCACCAACTTTTCTCTCTGAGGAGCTTCACTAACTATCCCTGCACAGCTCTCAGTCAGAGGAAAGCTGCTCATACTATATCATATGGAGCACAAGAGCAGAGACTGGGATTAAGCCTGGAGGTGCCACTGCAATATAAAGAACATCACACTCAGCATGCGCAGGAATTTAAATGCGATTGCTCTTGGGCAGGGGAAGGGTGCATATTAGAGAATGAGGCATTGGCTGGGACAGCAGCTGGGGCTGAGTTTGGGGCCAGAGTAGTGGCCAAGGCTGGATCAATGGTCAGGAGCTGGATCCATATCTGGGTCTGTGGCTGGGCTGAAGCAGGGTTGGGACTGGAGCAAAAATATGTATTTTTAGATAATTCTGTGCATGTTCCTGATAATACTGCTATTTCAACTTGTCCATGGTGCTGTGGGCCAACCAAATACCCCAGACCTCCAGATGGCTGTAGCTTTAACAGCATTATCCAAACAGGCTCTGCTTATGCAGGGCATGGATCTTACCAACTGAGTCTCACCAAGCAAGGGTAGACCTCACTGCATGCTGCCCTATCCCAGAAATTCACCACACAGTGAAACTGACTGTACTTTACTGAAATATAAATAGCTGGATCTGACAGTTAGCTAATTACCTGACTTTGCTGAGAGCACTTCTGAATATACTTTATTGTGTGCCATGCAGCTGGCCTTTCCTTGAGTCCAACTATCGTAGCATTTTTGGTGTGCTCCTTTGTTAAGGGTTATAAATTGGATTGGCACAGAAAGCTGCTTGCCAGGGCTTGAAGACCATTTGCAGTGCAGAGCAATCCCCTGCTACATTGAAATGCTCAGTGAATGAAAACACCACTCATGTCTGTCACCATCACTGTGTTCTGTGGGGCTTAAGGTGCTAGATAGAGAACTTGCACTTGCTTTTCTGTCACTAAGTATGGAGCTCATATTCCCACTTCATGCCATTGTTTCATAGAATCCTAGGGATGGAAGGGACCTCATGAGATCATCGAGTCCAGCCCCCTACCCCAAGTAAATCATCCCAGCCAGGGCTTTGTCAAGCCGGGACTTAGAAACCTCTAAAGGTGGAGATTCTGCCACCTCCCTAGGTAGCCCACTGCAATGCTTAACTACCCTCCCAGTGAAATAGTTTTTTCTAATATCCAATCTAGACCTCTCCCACTGCAACTTGAGACCATTGCTCATCGTTCTGCCATCTATCACTACTGAGAACATTCTCTCTCCCTCCTCTTTGGAACCTCCCTTCAGGAAGTTAAAGGCAACTATCAAATCCCCTCTCACTCTTCTTTTCTGCAAACTAAACAAGCCCAAATCCCTCAGCCTCTCCTCATAAGTCATGTGCTTCAGCCCCCTAATCATTTTCATTGCCCCCGCTGAACCCTCTCCAATGTGTCCATATCCTTTCTGTAGTGGGGGGCCCAGAACCGGACACAATATGCCAGAAGTGGCCTCCCCAGTGCCAAATAAAGGGGAATAATCACTTCTCTAGATCTGCTGGCAATGCTTCTCCTAATGCAGCCTAATATGCCATTAGCCTTCTTGGCTACCAGAGCATATTGTTGACTAATATCCAGATTCTCATCCACTGTAATCTCAGGGTCCTTTTCTGATGAATTGCTGCTTAGCCAGTTGGTCCCCAGCCTGTAACAATGCTTGGGATTCTTCCGTCCCAAGTTCAGGACTCTACACATGAACTCTTTATACCTCATCAGATTTCTTTTGGCCCAATCCTCCTATTTGTCTAGTTCACTCTGCACCCTATCCCTGCCCTCCAAAGTATCTACCCCTTCCCCTATCTTAATGTCATCTGTGAACTTGCTGAGGGTGCAACCCATCCCCTCATCTAGGTCATTAATAAAAATGCTGAACAAAACCAGCGCTAGAATTGACCCTTGGAGCACTCCTCTTGATATCAACCTTCAACCAGACATCAAGCCATTGATCACTACCCATTGAGCCCGACAATTTAGCCAGCTTTCTAGCCACCTTACTGTCCATTTATCCAATCCATACTTCCTTAACTTGCTGGCAAGAATTATGTGGGAGACCACATCAAAAGCTTTCCTTTGCCATCTGTAAAATGATTGGCTTGATGATGATTATTACTGGTACCTTGTCCACAGAAGGTCTGTGAAGCTTAATGCTTGAACACTTGGAAAGTGCATTGTGATATGTGATGAAAGACTCTAGAAAGAAGTGAAAGGATTATTAATACTAATAATATAGTCCAAAGTTTCATCTCTCCACTCTGAAGTCCCTATGGAGCTAAAACAAAATGTGTATTACTCCTTGAAGTTCCTTGGGATTCTGAGACTGTGGAAACAGGAATCATACAGTGGGCATAGGCTGTGCTTTAAATCTCCAAATTCTGTAATATGCTTGTGACAGCCAGAGACACTTCAAATGAAGATTGAAGAAGCCTTGTGTACTGGAGTAACTTGCCCATTTGGGAAGTTTCTTCCTACCTCCTTTAAGTTAATTGATGCATGAAGGTTTCTCTGTCTTGTGATTTTTTTAGTCTAGTTAATATAATTATAGACATTTTCTTTATATATACCATATAATTTCCAGTTGATCATTTAATCTTTGCTCATCAAAGCCTCATTTAAATTGAGATTAGCCTATTTGAAATCTGGCAGATGTGGTCATTTCCCTTGCTACATGTATTTATTTCTTTCCATCTGAATTCTTTTTGGATCGCCTTGCCAGGTAGTTTTGATTAGTAACATGTTGTCCACACATTACTGTCATGTTGCCAGCAAAGCCCCAAAGATGCCATAAGACATACAAATTAAGCAATTGTATGACTGTTACTTTAACTTCTAAAAAAATTTTTCATGTTGTTTTATCTGAGCCTCTTTGACCTCTGTTTGGAATACACAATACTTACTCCGACAAAGTTACAGAGCCTTGTGAGCTCATCTGAAGGAAGGCAAATGACCTTCCTGGATAATGAAGTTATAGAATTCAGCTTATTTTCTGAAGTATTTAAACACTATGGCTATGTCTAGACTACATCCCTTTTTCGTAAAAGGAATGCAAATTAGACGTATCGCAATTGCTAATGAAGCGGGGATTTAAATCTCCCCCACTTCATTAACATAAAAATGGCTGCCGCTTTTTTTGGCATGGAGCTTTGCTGGAAAAAAGTGCCAGTCTAGACGCAGATCTTGCAGAAAATAAAGCCTTTTCCGAAAGATCCCTTATCCCTCTATTTCCATTCCATTGAGGGATAAGGGATCTTTCGGAAAAGGCTTTATTTTTCGCAAGATCCGCGTCTAGACTGGCGCTTTTTTCTGGCAAAGCTCCATGCCGAAAAAAAGCGGCAGCCATTTTTATGCTAATGAAGCAGGGGAGATTTAAATCCCCGCTTCATTAGCAATTGCGATACGTCTAATTTACATCCCTTTTACGAAAAAGGGATGTAGTCTAGACGTAGCCTATATGGTTTTAGGGAGGAAATACTTTTCCTCTGCTCACTTAACAGATTCTTCTCAGGCTAAGAGCAATATTAGGTTAGGGGGGATAGGAATAGAGCTGAATAGTTATTGGATTAAAGAAAGTGAGAGAATGATTCTATAATTTGATGATTCATGTACACACTTGGGTGGGAGAACACCTGGATTTCAATCCCTGCTCCAAAGACACCAGATTGTCTCTATACAACTGAATAAATGGATACAAATCAAGCATCAAGAATGGTAACTTCCCAAAACCACGGGAATACATTTTAACCTCCATGGACACACAGTTGCAGACTTAAAAGCTGCCATCCTCAAGACAAAAAACCTTCAAAAACAGGCTGCAACATAAAACCATGGAGCTGGAATTCATATGCAAATTTGACTCCATCTAAATGGGTCTGAACAGGGACTGGGAATGGCTCTCTCATTACAATAAACATTTTTCTACTTTAGGTATTCTCACCTTATCCACATCTATCCTGATTGAATTAGTTCTGATGCAACAAGCCCATCTCTGTATCCCTACTATCTGTTTCTTTTTTCTTTCAGTTCAAGCATCGGACAACTCACAAAACCTTATGCCATAATAAAATTGTTAAGTCTTTAAGGCACCACCATATTCTTTGTTGTTTTTATATAAATTGGAACAGCTTGAAGAGGACAGATTGAGTGAGAGGCACTGTACAATTCACAATAGTCTGAAGGTTAGAAAGTCTCAGAGGGGTAGCTGTGTTAGTCTGTAGCTTTAAAAACAATGAGTAGTCCTGTGACACTTTAGAGACTAACAAAAAAATATATAAATAGTATCATGAGCTTTCATGGGCAAAACCCACTTCATCAGATGTGGGTTAGAATGCTCACCTGGAATGTTGTAAACCTGGCTTTCAAAGTGGGGATTTGAATCTAAGGACTTGTCTACACTAGGGGCCAAACCAATGGGGCAGTGATCGATCCAGCCAGGGTCAATTTATCGCATCTAGTTTAGATGCAATAAATCAACCTCCGGTTGCTCTCCCATTGACTTGGGTACTGTACCTCAAAGAGAAGGAGGCAAGTGAAGTCAATGGGAGAGCATCTCCAGTCAACACACCACTGCAAAGACAAAGTAGACCTAAATACGTTGACTTCAGATATGTTATTCATCTAACTGAGGTTGCATAACTTAGATCTATCTCCCTTCATAGTGAAGACAAATTGTAGGTGAATGGTACTGAGGACAAGGAAACTGTGTGCACCCTCTCCTATGTTTGTGAATGGCACCCCAAATCCTCTTCTGAATGGCACTGACAATGATTCATTCAGGATATATCAAGTTGCTTAACATGTTTTATTTTTGTCTTTGTTCATTGTAACTGAAACAATTAGCCATTACTGTCATGAATTCACAAAAATTCCATTAGTCCTGAATCTGCATTTTTCAGTGGAAAAGTTTCACCCAGCTCTAGATAGGAATGAACTGAAGGAGCTGAGAGCACCACATTTTCAAAGTTAGGGACCCACCGTGGCATGCTCACAATATAGGACTGCAAATATTCAGAGTGCATGTACAAAATCAGGCATTTGCACAAGAACTTAGTTAATTTACTGTCCAACTGGCTGTGTGCACTCACAAAAACCTGATTTGTATACACACATGGGCGGCATTGGCAACCAGAAGTTCATTGCATGAAAATATACAAGTGCAATTTAGGGCTTAGCTTTGGAAACCTGACCCAATGTCTTTATATGTGGAGTCAGCCAGTTCAGCTGATTACATGATCAACAGAGATAATAAATCAAGACTATTGCTCAATGCCCACTGGAGCTCTGACTAGAAAGGGAAAGGGAAGATAGCACCAAATTGCAGGCACGCATTTGTGTGTAATATTTCACAAAGACAGAAGTTTTATGCAGTTTACTGGCTTCCCCCGAATAGTGTTCTGTCATCTGATTGCTCAATATTGAAAGAAAAAATTCTAATAAAGCTGATTAAGCCTGTAACATTCCTGCCTTGGGGTATAGACAAACAAAAGGCACTGCTGGGCAAGTTAATATGTGAATTGCTATGACTAATATCTAACAAAATTGGCGATTTAAAAAAAATTGATCAGAGGTCAAAGAAAAGTTTTCAATGGGAATCTGCATAGCAAGTAGGATAACCATGGGAGAAATCATGAAGTCCTAAACTGAGATAAAGTTCCATTTTGAGGTAGAAGGGTAGGTAGGACAAGAAGTTATGAGCTTTATCTGCAGGAAGGGAGATTTAAGTTAGATATTAGGAAAACCTATTTAACTATTAGGGTAATTAAACTCTGGAATGGCTTACAAGCAGGTCTGCCAATGGCGGGAGTGGGAGGACGTGGGAAGGAATAATGGGCAGCTTCCCTGGGGCCTGGTGATTTAAAAGGGCCCAGGGCTCCCAGTTGTCACCAGAACTGTTGGAGTCTCGAGCCCTTTTATTAATCACTGCTGGAACCCCAAGGAGCGTGGGAAGCATTGAAGGGCTGGGTGGGGGTATGAGTCTCCCTGTCCCACCCCTTCCACCTGAGGCTCTGCCCCTTCTGAGAACCTGGAACCATCTCCCACTTTGCCCAGGAGCCCTTAACGGAGACTTGGTGGGATGACTCACATGACTGGAGCACTGCCACGGAAGGGTATACACTGTCTACGAAGAACAAACAGGGAGAGAAGGAGGAGGAGTTGCACTGTATGTAACAGAGCAGTTTGGTTGCTTAGAGCTACAGTATATGGAGGAAGAAAAACCTATTGAGAGCCTATGGGTTGCAGGAGTAATAGGGGTGATGTTGTAGTTGGTGTCTGCTATAGACCACCAGAACAGGTGAATGAGGCTTTCTTCAGACAACTGAGAGAAGCTTCCAGATCACAGGCCCTGGTTCTCATGGGGGACTTTAATCACCCTGACATCTGTTGGGAGACCAATGCAGCAGTACACAGATGACCCAGGAAGTTTTTGGAGAATGTTGGGGATAACTTCCTAGTACAAGTGCTGAAGGAACCAACCAGGGGCCATGTTCAGCTTGACCTGCTGCCCACAAACAGGGAGGAACTAATAGGGGAAGTAGATGTGGGTGGCAGCCTGGGCAGCAGTGCTCATGAGATGGTCGAGTTCAGGATCCTGACAAAAGGAAGAAAGAAGAGCAGCAAAATACACTCCCTGGACTTCAGAAAAGCAAACTTTGACTCCCTCAGAGAACTGAGGGGCACAATCCCATGGGATGCTTACATGAAGGGGGAAGGAGTCCAGGAGAGCTGGCTGTATTTTAAAGAAGCCTTATTGAAGGCACAGGAACACAGTAAGAAAAGCAAATATGGTAGGCGACCAGATTGGCTTACCAGGGAAATCCTTGGTGAGCTTAAACACAAAAAGGAAGCTTATAAAAAGTGGAAACTTGGACAGATGAATAGGGAGGAGTATAAATATATTGCTCAAGAATGTAGGGGAGTTATCAGGAAGGCGAAAGTACAATTAGAATTGCAGCTAGCAAGGGATGTGAAGAGTAACAAAGAAAGGTTTCTACAGGCATGTTAGCAATAAGAGGGTGATCAGAGAGGGTGTGGGGCCCTTACTGGATGAGGGAGGTAACCTAGTGACAGATGATGTGGGAAAAGCTGAAGTACTCAATGCTTTCTTTGCCTCTGTCTTCACAGACAAGGTCCCAGAATACTGCACTAGGCAACGCAGTATGGGAAGGAGGTGGGCAGTCCTCGGTGGAGAAATAACGGGTTAAGAACTATTTAGGAAAGCTAGACATACACAAATCCATGTGTAAGCAAGGGATTGGTCCCGCTATTGCGGGGAACTTTCCTGGCTTCTATACCACCCCGGTGAAATGGACCAGCAAAAGGATCGGAGTCCCCGCTCCCACTTCCTTTATCTGATGGCCTTCCTGGCCCTGAGGGCTCCCCTTACACTCTTCTGAGTAGCAGAGTCCTCAAAATCCCACCAAGGTGAAGCCCAGGTTTCCTGGGGCTTAATCTCCGACTTTGTAGTCACTTGGGGCAGGGGATAGGGTGTCCCAGCTCCAGGGTGCCCTCTTCACACTTCATGTTTTCTTGACCCAGTGATCATTTCATACAGTTCCAAGCAAATACAATTTATTAAATATCAACTGATTAAAAAGAAAAGAATAAGAAAAAATGAGAAAACTTAAATGAGAACACACAGTCCTACTCTGTACCACAGGGACATCACAAACAGCCATCTGCAGAGTGTAAGGACAGTTCACAGTCTGTTCCTTATAGGTTCCAGGGCTCTCTCTTAGGCCTTGGTTCTGCTGCAGGGGGGCTGCAGGCTGGACACGCTTGCTCTGGCAGTGACCACACGGCCTCAGGCTCTAGGTAGCAGGACCCCTCTCCCAGTCTGTCCTGCATGGCCTCTTGGCTGGTGGTGTCTGCCTGCCCAGAGCCTCTCCCCCTCACTTTGCTGGTCCCAGCTGCTCACCACACCCAGCTGCACACTATGCTGCTTTGCCAGTCTTCAGCTCCTTGTGTTGCTTCTCTGTCCCTTTTGGCTCTCTGAGCACTGCAAGTCTGCTGCTCAACACAGGGTCTGTGCACGTTGGGCTGTGTGTGCCTGACTCTGCTGCTGCAGAACTGCCCCTTAGCACAGGGTCTGAGCTCCTTGGGCTCTGGCACTGCAGGTCTGTCTCTCCACACACCTTGCTCTTCTTGCTGCTCTTCTTAGCTCTTTCTGCTTTCTCTCAGAGAGACCCAGAAAATCCCAGCTCACACAGAGGACGGGACCTGGCCTCTTAATTTCCTCACTGGCCTGTCCAACCTGTCAATCAGTCTGAGCCGAAGTGTTAGATGCTTTTCATTGTCTCTGGGGTTTCTCATGGACTCTTCCCCTTTTGGTACTGGCAGCTGGCCAATCAAAAACCCCCACTGAGTTTTAGTAAGGGGCTAATAGTCCCCTTACACATGGGTCCGGATTTAATGCATCCGAGTGTACTGAGAGAGTTGGAAAATGTCATTGCAGAGCCTTTGGCCATTATCTCTGAAAACTCATGGAGATTGGGAAAGATCCTGGATGACTGGAAAAAAGCAAATTCAGTGCCCATCTTTGAAAAAAGGAAGAAGGACAATCTAGGGAACTATAGACCAGTCAGTTTTACCTCAGTCCCCAGAAAAATCATGGAGGGCATCCTCAAGGAATCCATTTTGAAGCACTTGGAAGAGGGGAATGTGTTCAGGAATAGTCAACATGGATTCACCAAAGGCAAGTCACGCCTGACCAATCTGATTAGCTTCTATGATGAGGTAACTGGCTCTGTGGATATGGGGAAGTCAGTGGATATGATATACCTTGACGTTAGCAAAGCTTTTGATACAGTCTCCCACAACATTCTTGCCAGCAGGTTAAAGAAATATGGATTGGATAAATAGATTGTAAGGAGGATAGAAAGCTGGCTAGGTTGTCGGGCCCAACGCGTAGCGATCAATGGCTCGATGTCTAGTTGGTTTCGAGTGGAGTGCCCCAAGGATTGGTTCTACGGCCAGTTTTGGTTTTATTCAATATCTTCATTAATGACCTGGATGAGGGGATAAATTACACCCTCAGCAAGTTTGCGGATGAGACTAAGCTAGGGGGAGAGGTAAGTACACCGGAGGGCAGGGATAGGGTCCAGAGTGACCTAAACAGATTAAAGGATTGGACCAAAAGAAATCTGAATAGGTTCTAAAAGGACAAGTGCAGAGTTCTGCACTTGGGACGGAAGAATCCAAAGTACTGTTACAGGCTTGGGACCGACTGGCTAGGTAGCAGTTCAGCAGAAAAGGACCCTGAGATTAAAGTGTCCGAGACCCCCAAATCTCCATCCCTAGAGGTTTCTAAGTCCTGGCTTGACAAAGCTGTGGGTGGGGTGATTTACTTGGGGTTGGTCCTGCTTTGGGCAGGGGACTGGCCTCGATGACTTCCTGAGGTCCCTTCCAGCCCTAGGATTCTATTAATTCTGTCAGCAGCCCTGCTTCCAAAGGAGGTTGTGGAATCCATATTATGGAGGTTTTTAATGATAGGCTGGACAAACACCAATCATGGATAGTCTAGGTTTTCTTTGACCTACCTCAATACAAGGTGCTAGACATGATGACTTCTCAAGGTCCCGTCCAGCCCTGCCTTTCTGTGACTTTATTATTCTAGCCCCAAAGTCCTGAATCCCAGTAACCTTGTTCTGATACTTCATATTTTCCTTATGTAATAGTGACCTCTTCCTTTGTTCTGAATGTTCACGAGATCTCTCTGGTCAGTGATGATTTGCAGTTAGGGGCCAAGACTGACATCTTGCTCCTGGGTGGACCTAAGTAAGAAGTTATGGGAAAATACCTTGTCTGCCATCTCACTGCCTGACCTATTTCTCGTCTGCCTTTTATACAGCCCAGGCGCAGGTGTTGTGGTGTGGCTCTTTGCTGAAGATATCCTCCCCCTTTCTTTTGGCAAAGAATCAGAGAGGGCCAGGTCATGTCTTCATTTATTGGTGCAGTGGAAAGGGAGGACAGAATTTGTCTCAGCATGGTTTTCCACATGTTTACTCAACAAAGCAATGCCTCATGAGTACACTTTCATGTGTTATCCTACACACAGTCCTCAGTGGTTTTAAACAGAGAGAGAAAGAGAGATGGCCCAATCTTGCATGGTCCTGAGCTCTTACATGCAGGATAGGACCCAGAGACAGAGGGCCAGATTCTTCTTGAAAGTCAATGCGGTTATTTAGATTTGAAGTGATGCAAGAAATCAGAATCTGATCATGAGGGAGGGAGAAGTGAACTCCATGGCTATATATGATAATCTGTAAAGTTTGTTTCCTTTATGGGATTCCTGAGATATTTGAGTGTGCATCTTTCCCTGGTGAGTTCACATTTGTCCTCCTCCTCGGTGCTAGATAATTGGAGCTCATTGTTCCAATACAGTCTGTGATTCACAATGTTACAACAGGGCTGAGTTAGGCTTTTGGGAGTTTCTTAATTACCTGTCCTCACCCTCTGAACTATTTATTCCTCAGTTTGGATCAGGAATGTGTTTTCTTGGGAGTATTATATTTTATAACATCAGTTCATTATTAGATTAATCATCCAGAGACTACGGTAATATCATCTTTGATTGCTTAAATACAGTCATGGAAAAAAACATTTCCAAACAGAAAACTGAATGGGCAGCAGTAAAAAAGGGCTGGAATTTTTTTATGTGTTGATCTCTCGCTACCTTGAGGAGAGACTGCTTTATTTTTAATAGGCAGGATCCTCAGCTGGAAAAATTGGTGGCAAAATCCAACTCTACTCACTTCACTGGAGCTGTACCCTTTTACCCCAGATGCAACTCTGAAGCAACATTTCTTTCTTGCAAACTATATTTAAAAAACAGATTCAGTAGACTTTAGTGACTAGGGGGCTAATGATGTAAAATCCAGATTAATCAGTTAACCTGTTAAACTGCGTGGGGGAACTGGGTAGAGTCCAGCAGCAGAAGCTGGCAGCCCCAAGCATGGGGAGAGGGGCAGAGAGATGGCTTCTGCTCCTGCACTGCCCCCCCATACACACACTTGGGGCTGCCACTGCCCCCCTCCTTATTTCTGTGGGACTGGAGCAGCCCTCCATCTGTGGCGGGACATGAGTGGGGGTGCTGCTCCCCCTTAACGTACCCCTTAGCAGATAACTGGTTAACCAGTTACCCATTCACGTCCCTAATAGGTGCACCTGCATGGATGGAGAAACCTAGATTCCAGAGGCTTGAACCTAATCTCACTGAAATCAACAACAAAATCCAGTTTGCTTCAGTAGTTCAATGGTGTAGGATTGGGCTCCAGGTCCTAGACATGATATTAATTTGTGCCCTATAAACACAATAGGATAGATAGATAGATAGATAGATAGATAGATAGATAGATCCCTAAGAACAGACATGGGAGTTTACAGAGCGAGCTCTTTGGAGCAGGAACTTTGGTTTCTAGTTTTTGTACAATGCCTCACACATTTGGGACACTAGTTTTATAAAAAATGTAACTTATAGCCACAGCCAGGGTCAGGTGATCAGGTCGCCCACCCTTGCAGCCAACGTGTTTTTGTTGGTTGTTTTGCTTATACCTTTTGTGGGCGAGATGGGAAGGAAGGGCAGTGAAAATGTTTTCCTCCTTGAGTGACAAGGCCAGCCCTGATAATAACTCATAGCAAACTCCGCAGGAAGTATTAAGGGAAACATCTACCCTCTGACTCCTAAATAGTCCAAATGAATTGTGCACAGATTTGTAAGGCCTGAATCTCCTTTCATGCTGCCATTAATAGGAGTCACTCTAATGTAATTAATAAGGCTACAAACTATTTGACAAAAGTCTGAGGTCTTTTTCCAACAAAACTTCCACTGAAGTCAAGAGGAGTTTTGTCTGAGTATGAAGAAAATCAGAACTGACCTTGGAGATGTGAGCAATTCTTTCTTTTGTCTTATTAGTAGTCCCATTGTCTTCAACCATACTTTGCATGTGGGTTCAGGATTAGTCATGTGAGGAAGTGTTGCAGGATCAGGCCCTGATCCAAAGTCCACTGGATTCAGTTAGAAATATTCCCCTTGATCAAAGAAACTTTGGATCAGGTTCTAATTGCTCTGTTATTGTATCTGTTCATGTAAGTAAAACACAGATGTACTGTACTGCATCAAACAAATAGCTACACAAATGCATTTTCATGAGTTACTATAAAGAACAATTTCATGGGTTTTGTCTTATGAAACTCTTTAAAAATTGAAAGGCTTCTTAAGGTCACACAGAAATTAAAAATATCCGTTCACATCTGTTCCTATTATCCAGCTCGAGGATGCAGAGAAGTCCCTTTTAAATGGATTTATGTCTATTAAATGTAGTCTGTGAAACCAGTTTACAGCAATACATGTGCTGGAAACTTTAATTTGTTCAGACAAACTGCATGCTTAAGATCACAAGCCATTTGAAAAGATCTGTGATCCATTTTTAATACACGCAATTGGTCTGCAGTGCATTGTGTGGTTTATAAAACAAGATACTTTAGAGACAGGGGGAAAAAAGCAATTAAATTATCCAGTTAATTTCTCTCTGAAAAAGTTTATTCTTCAGTGTCTTGATCCAATCTAATTTGAAAATTGTTTCAACATATGAGGTTTCAACCACTTCCCTTCTGGGAATATTCTACAGTCTAGTAGAAAGCACTGTTAGGAAACTTTTCCTCCCATTTAAGCCTAACATTTCCATTGGTTAGTCTTACCCTATTGCTCTTAATTATCCCGCCTGTAGCACCCTAAGCAGGTCCACTTTCTCTTTTTCTCTAATATTTACAGGCTTCTAATATTTACAGATGGTTAGAATGTCCTGTCTTAGTCATCACTTCTCCAAGCTCACCTCTGTTTATTGGTATGGACCTAGAGAACTCCTCCACCATGACTGCCTCTAACCTGAGGAACCCTCCTCTAGGACCCAGAGCTTGGTCAACAAAAGAGAAAGAAAAGCAACATGGTGACAGAGGGTTGCTATGTCAGATCTTTGGCCAAGACAAACACTCAGTCTCATACAAGGGAATTGTTTGAATTATTTTCAACATTCAGTTCCTTTTATGGATGATTTTCCCTTTCACCCTTTTGCCGCTGTTAATTGGTCTATTCTATTTGTCTTGTTTGATAAAAAGCACAAACAAGAAATCAGGGACAACCAACCAAGACTCTCAAGGGCCAATATGGAACTGGAGTCTGCTCCTATTCTGTCATTCTTATCCTTCCACCTTTCTTGCAAAAGATTCCAGGATAACGTGGGCACAGAAGGTGGGGTCTGAGGAGGATAAATGTGTTTATTCAGTGCTTAGCTATGACTCCCTACTTTGGCTCCTATTAGATAGCTGTGTAATGAGGCTTCCCTTAATGCAGGATCGGGCTAATTCTCCAGCTCCTCCCCTTTTCATCTTGCACTTAATACATGCAATCACTTCTTCTATGTGCAGCATCGGTCTACACAGCAAAGTTATTTTGGAATAATGGCCGTTATTCTGAAATAACTATGTGAGCATCTACACAGCAATTCTGTTATTTTGAAATAATTTTGAAATAACAGATGGCTTATTCTGCCTTCTGTGAACCTTATTCTATGAAGAATAACGCCTGTTCTGAAATTGCTATTTCAAAATAAGGCGTGTGTAGACACTCCACTGCTGTTATTTCAAAATAGCCCCTCACCAGGGCCATTCTAAGTTATTCCTCCTGGGCTCTAAATCGAGATAGCACGTCTACCTTAGGAAAGCCTGCCTCAGACTAATTTTGAGGCTTCCCTGTAGTGTAGACATGTTATTTCAAAAAAAGTTATTTCGGAATAACTATTCTGGAGTAACTATTTCGGAATAACTATTCTGGAATAGCTTATTCAGAAATAACTGTGCAGTGTAGATGTAGCCATAGAGACAAAAGGTAAAGTACTAGCCTCACTTAAGTCAATGGGAACACAGCCATTGACTTCAACCGGGCCAGGATTTCACCTACAATTACTTTTCTTCAGAGGCAGTGAGGGATTAAAAGTGTGCCGCATGAATGCCCTGGTTAAAATGAAAGACTTGTTAAGCAGATATAAGGTCCAAACACAAAAGCTACACAGGGTCAACACTCCAGTTCAGTGATTCGTGACAACTGTTCTAGGACAATGTTTTGCTTGGAGCTAAGTAGCTAGCAGTGTGCACTCTCAAGAGCCAAAGGCTGAGATTTTCAAAGATGAGGGACTTGGATACCTGATTACCATTCATTTTTATTTGGAATTGGGCATCCAACCCACTTTGATAGACTTCAGACTCTCAGCCTAGGAAAGCAATAGCCATGCTCCAAACACAATGTGGTCTGTAGGCTGCGATCTCCTGGATGGCACTGCTATGGAAACTCATCTCCAGGAGATATAGCCATTCTGAAACAATGGCATTGCACCAGGGATAAAATTTAGAGTTACACCAGGGTTAATATTTGGCCCCGTGCATGTATAATCCTCATGGATTAGAGGTACACTGGTAAATATAAATTGTAATAGTGACGTAATAGATGGCATTTCTACATGGGAGCACAGGAACTGACTTGAGCCCAAGGTATGGCAGTCAATTTGCAGAGCTGTTAATTTGTGCAGAGGAAGTGGAAAGACTCTGAAGTCAATAATGAAGTAGGATTATATAATTGATAAGTGATGGTGAAAGGGAATCTGATACAATGGGAAAAACTTTTCTTTCTTTCTCTTGGCCCTCTGACTGGTTCGGAGCTGGCTTTGGAAGGAGGTGGAGTGTTTGTGTTCAGTTCCAGCTGGGTGTGAACAGGGTAATTGGGTGCACAAATTAAGCATGCAATTTCATGCACAGTTTTGTGTAGACAATTGCACCTGTGTGGTTATTAACATTGGACTGATAACGTGCATCAAACAGTTTCATTTCATTAACCATTTAACCACAATTTAAATGCATGTGGCACAGAGGAGAATATCCAGCAACTAATCTTAAACTTTCCTAAGTTTTAGCAGTTATGTCAGATGGGCTGGGAAAGCCCTGTCCCTCTTTTCATACTCTCGGACCCCTCACCAAGGGAGGAATCACTTCTCAGACACCACAACCATTGGCCAAGCATCCCACCCTCTGCAGATGCAGTGCTAGAAGTCAGTGCCTACAAAAGGATGCAATGAAATCATAGAACTCATGATAATCCCGGCAGTATAAATTGTCAGCTGAGCCTCTATTCAGCCTCAAGCCCACTAGACTTATTGCACACACACTTACTTTCACCAGTTATATACAGATGGAAAAACCTGTTAAAAATTCCAGCCCTTGTAAGCATCCTTTAAATAATCTAACAGCTGTGCACACATAAGACTCGACACAGCACTCACACTTTAACTCCATCCCTGTGTGTGCATGTTTAAAGGGTGCAAGCAAGTACTAATGCAAAAGCAGATGTTTGCAACTTCAAAGTGGGGGGTGCAAATTGGTACAACTGCAGCTTGTGGAGAATTCACCACAAAATGGCTAGACAGTGATTTGATTCCAAATTCCTAGGAAGGAAAATTCTCAACACGTATAGATCAGAGATGTAAATATAACCCATACACGTTCTGGGTGTGGGTCACTGTCCCATGTAGTCTGTATCCAGACTCAGGTTTTTTTTTTAAAAAAAGTAGCCTTTTTTCGAAAAAACTTCACCTGCGTCTAGACTGCAGCCGCGTTCTTTCTAAATTAAATCGAAAGAACGCGGCTTTTCTTTCGACGGCGGTAAACCTCATTTCACGAGGAAGAACGCCTTTTTTCAAAAGTGCTCTTTCGAAAAAAGGCGTTCTTGAATGCCAACAGGGCTTTTTAGAAAGAGAGCATCCAGACTCACTCGCTGCTTTCTTTCGAAAAAGCGGCTTGCTTTTTCAAAAGTACTGCTTGCAGTCTAGACGCTCTTTTTCGAAAGAGGCTTGCAGTCTAGACATAGCCGTAGAGACTACTTACAGACAGAGAAAATGAATTTGCTCTACAGCCTTAACTGAGAACAAACTGGCTTTTAGTTCAAGCTGTAAAAGCTCATGTACTAAGCTCCAGTGGTCCCAGGTTCCATTCCACCTGTTAGCCTTATGCAAAGGTCAGGCCTAGATCATATCTGAATTTTCCCCAAGTTGAGGGTGTTTGGATCCACTTCTGGCAGAGCAGAACATGCTGTTTTGTTCTGGCTGAAGATGTGGATTCCTGTCCAGCATGACAGTCATCACTAACCCATGTCTAATACTTTCAGATTGCTGAGACTCCCAAAGACCCATGCTTTGGCCTTACATCGCAGCCAGCAACCCACTGTCCCTGCAATAATACAGCAGGGAGAGGGTATGAAATGTAGCCTGTCATCTATGCAAGCTATTTCATCAGTAATCAAATGGTTCTGAAATGTACTTAGCAGCAATATTGTGTAAGGGCAAGGAAAGTAAAGGCAAAGAGCAAGTTTAGCAATCTCCACCCCACCCCCACCCCAAGATAATAAAGGGAATGAAGAATAGAAGAGGAAGCAGTTATTCAGTTCAGGTCATAGAACCAAGCAGGCAAAGGTGCTAAAAGGAGCTGTTACAGGCTGTTCCTTTATTTCATTATTTACCACTGACTACACTGATCTGGGTGATTAAATATTGTAAAGAGAGTGTAAAGTTTCATGTGTTTTGTTTGGAACTGCTATCACTAGATAAAACTGTGGTTTATGATACTTTTATCAGGAGCGGTACTTTCCTTAATTCAGAGTCATTTCCGCAAAACAACAGTAACATCCAGTGCTTACATCTAGGCAACTTGGAGTGGAGAATGGATTTAATCAACTACAGAGACAGTTTTCAGTCTAACCAAAGCTTGTCTCCATTGTCATTAAAACCGGTGAGGTCTACTCTGCCCTCCACACTGAAATCCAAGTAATGGTCAGGACTCGGAGATACTGGTGTCATTTCCAAGAGCAACTGAAAAAAACCCATTTAATTTGCATCCATCTTTGTATTTTTACTAGGGAGGATGGACACAACAAAAACTGACAAGAAAATGGCTTCCTCAGGTGAACAATGGAGATTTATTTTCAGCACCTTGACTGTGCTGTTTCAGTAAAGATACATATTTTGCCTTCCACAGCATGATCTGAAACTGAGTGCTTGGATCCACAGCCTGGGAGTCAATTAGCTTCATGGCAAACTTTATGAAAATCCAGGTTACTACTGTTGTGTCTTTAATGCTCCCTACTGTGTCTGATTGTCGTGGGAGTTTCCTGGATATTGGGGATTTATACCAAATTTCATAACATGCTAATGAGATCCTATCATCGGATATGTGCACTGCAATACTGGGCAAAACAAGGCAGAATTCCAGCCTTCCTTTTGGATACCCAGGATTATAGCCTCAAGATACAGCTTTCTGTAACGTCGCATCCTCGTCATTTAAAAAATTGAATGTTTGTGAATGAAATGCTGATGAAAAGTGCTAGAATGAGTGAACTGGTGTCTGAACTCCTTTACCTGATGCACAGATCAGGCAGTAGCAATTGAATGTGCTTCAAAATCCTAATAGAGATGTAGCTGTGTTAGTCTAGTCTAGCTGAAACAAAAAGCAGGACTATGTAGCACTTTAAAGACTAACAAGATGGTTTATTAGGTGATGAGCTTTCGTGGGCCAGACCCACTTCCTCAGATCAAATAGTATCTGATCTGAGGAAGTGGGTCTGGCCCACGAAAGCTCATCACCTAATAAACCATCTTGTTAGTCTTTAAGGGTATGTCTACACTACAGCGCTAATTCGAACTAATTTAGTTCGAATTAGTTAATTCGAACTAAGCTAATTTGAACTAATGGATCCAGACTAAAAAACTAGTTCGAATTAGCGTTTTGCTAATTCAAACTAGCATGTCTACATTAAGTGGACCCTGAACCGGGGTTAAGGATGGCCGGAAGCAGTGCCGGCAGGCATCAGATGAGGACTTAGACCGTGGAGCTCCTGCCTCAGGCTAGCCGAGGGCTGTGCTTAAAGGGACCCGACCCCCACCCCGGACAGACAGTTCTCAGGGGTGCCCCGCTTGCAAAGGAGTCCTGGCTTGGAGTGCCCTGAGTGCCCATACTGGGCACATCACAGCACTCGGCTATCAGACCGGCTGCACTTGCCACAGGCTGCCATCTGGGGAGAAGGGGCAATCGGGGGGCTGCAGGAGAGCTTCCATCCCCAGAAGCCCACAGAGCCAGCCCAGTCCTCCCCATTGGGGGCTCGTACCCCATTCCTCCCTCACCTCCTTCCACTTACCCTTCCCTAGCCCCCCTTCCTGATGTACCAGATAAAGAAAACATGTGGTCAAAAATAGAATCTCTCTTTATTGAACAAAACTGGGGGAGACTGGGAAAAGGAGGTGGGAGAGGGGAAGAGAGAGGCTGGGAGAGGGGAGGGCAACTAAAATGATCAGAGGTTTGGAACAGGTCCCATATGAAGAAAGGCTAAAGAGACTGGGACTTTTCAGTTTAGAAAAGAGGAGACTGAGGGGGGATAGGATAGAGGTCTATAAAAGCATGAGTGGGGTGAAGAGGGTGCATACAGAAAAGTTCTTCATTAGTTCCCATAATAGAAGGACTAGAGGACACCAAAGGAAAGGAATGGGTAGCAGGCTTCAAACTAGTAACAGAAAGTTGTTCTTCACAAAGAAAAGAGTCAACCTGTGGAACTCCTTGCTGCAGGAGGCTGTGAAGGCTAGAACTAGAACAGAGTTTAAAGAGAAGTGAGATAAAATCATGGAGGTTGGGTCAATGGAGTGGTATTAGCCAGGGGGCAGGAGTGGTATCCCTGCCCAAAGTTTGTGGAAGGCTGGAGAGGGATGGCACGAGACAAATGGCTTGGTCACTGTCTTCGGTCCATCCCCTCCAGGGTCCCTAGTGTTGGCCGCTGTCGGCAGACAGGCTACTGGGCTAGATGGACCTTTGGTCTGACCCAGTACGGCCATTGTAAGCTCAGGGCTCAGGGTCAGGGGTCTCAGCGGACCACCTTGATTTTCATGCACACCTGCTCCTGGGTGGCCAGGCTGGCAGCTCTCCTGCCCTACACGGCTGCTTTCCTGTGCCTAGTGCAGAGGTCGTGGACGAGGTCCACGATGTCTGCACTAGACCAGGCGGGTGCCTTCCTCTTGCGGTCCCGGGAAGAGGGGAAGGGCTGGGGGGCATCGGGTGGCTGGCTCAAGCCGTGCCAGGTGCAGGGTCTGCTAGCTGGGTGCTGGCAGGCTTGCACCTGGCACGGGCATCGTAGCCAGCCCGTGCCCCTTTAAGGGCTCCGGGGCCGGGAGGGGGGCATTCGAGTTTCCCTGGTGGTGCCCAGAGTGGCCACCACGGAAAGCTGGGGAGGGCTAGCCTCCCACTAGTTCGAATTAAGGGGCTACATATCCCTTAATTCGAACTAGGAAGTTCGAACTAGGCTTAATCCTCGTAAAATGAGGTTTACCTAGTTCGAACTAAGTGCTCCACTAGTTTGAATTAAGTTCGAACTAGCGGAGCGCTAGTGTAGCGCCTATGAAAGTTAATTCGAACTAACATCCGTTAGTTCGAAATAACTTTGTAGTGTAGACATACCCTAAAGTGCTACATAGTCCTGTTTTTTTGTTTCTGCAAAATCCTGACCAGTAGGGACTGTCTATAGGCTCAAAAGAGGAATCCACTTTACCCGGGACTGCCAGCAAAGAGTCAATAAGAATTAATGGTATTAGTCCAATTTTAAGGCGACTTGTTTTCTCATCACAAAAACCACTGAGACACTCCAAGAGAAAACTGGACCTTTTCGGAGTTATCAAATAAGACTGCAGGGCTTTGATTTGAGTGCCTCTCACCAGCCCCATCTTTCAGTTTTGATATTTTGTAAATGACCAATCAGCTATGAAGGGGTTGCCTGAAGTGTTTACTGGGTTGTGAAGCAGGTAACGCAGGTGCTAAATATTTGCCCCAAGAAGAGAACTGAGACCAGCATCTCCTGTGATGATGTGGAATTTTATGTCCCAGTGCCTGGCAATGCCCTACCCCACTCCCTATGCTGGTTCTCTGGGTTCCATCTAAAGAGGTGGCACTTTAGGGGCTTGGTTTCTGCAGCAGAATTGCTGTTTGTTTTTCTCAGGCTGTCAGTGTATCTACTAGTTAACTGAGGAACTGATTTCTAATTAAAAATTAAAATAATTAAGAGCTAGCTCAGAGGTTTGGTAAGAAGATAAAAATTTTTTCTCCTCTAGGTCTCTGTTGCTGATCCAAACCAGGTCGGTGAGAAGCGAAGTGGATACAATCTGACAACTGCTCAGGGGCTCCTCTGTGGATTGAGACTGGTGATCTCAGTCCAGTTCCTAGGGGAGAGGGGGCCACATCACGGTGGCCACCACTATTGTGTATGTGACATTAACTGGCATCCTTGTTTGTGAGCTCAGCAACGATGCCCAGGAACAGGGCAGGAAAACTAACCATGGGGGAGGGGCAGGTTCTTCTTTACTGAAAATGAGGCTTGTTACTATTCATCTAGCGCTTTTATGAAAGGGGCTGTACAGAGTGATTTGAAAAAGGGGTCCCTGCCCCTAGGAGCTTATGCTCTACAGAGACATATTGAAACAGACACAGGAATAAATAAAAAGCAATAGGAACCCATTTCAGGAGATTTTCTGGGGAGACATGTCTAGCTATGGCCTGTCCTAGACAGGTTCTGTGGTTTCAGAAAAGATTCCAGGGCTTGGATTGAGCACCTTTCACCAGCACTTTCAATTAGTTTTAATCAGCGGTGAAAGTAACTTAAAATTTTGGACAGGGACTGTCCTATTGCTACCCGGTTCTCTGCCAGCTCTTTAAATAGCTCCCTGCTGGCTTTTGCTGCAGCTCAGCCAGCTCTTGCCAGAGCTGAGCACCAGGGCACACCTGCGTACTTTCACCTCTGGTTTTAATATTACAATAACTGATCACTTATGAAAGATCTGCCTAAAGACATTTAGAGCTCCTGGTTGGTAATGACAAATTTTAAAGCAGATGAGAAGGGAGTCTGTGTTCCTGCAAATGAAAAACAAATAATTATATAAGTCTCTTTGCTTTCTAATGCAACACATATTGGGAATCTTGTGCATTGACTACAGTGTGTGCATTGTTCCACGTCAGCCGATAAATAATTCACCATCTGAAGGCTTGGAAGCTTTCTCATGCAGCTCAGGATTATGGTTTCACTTGAGGCAGGAAGCTGGCTCCTCTCTTTCCCTTCTTCCCAGGAGAATGTGGTCACTTTGAGCCTGGAGTGATACTTAGCCCTGTGCCACACCAACCTTGCCTTGCCATTAGTGCGTGCATGTATGTATATGCCAGAGTTACGTGAAGAGCTGATTTCACTTGGGCTTTATGATATTTCGTTGTATTTGTATTTTGCTTCACAGTGGTTTTACAGCTGTTGTCTTTTGAGCTTTTGCCAACCTGATTTAAAAGTGAAGGCTTGTGGATGGCCAAATATGCGGTGGATTGTTTTTTGTTTTTGTGGTTTTAATCACAGGGTGGATATGTGTGAAAACACATCTGAGGGGGGTGTCTCTGTGGGGTGTCCTTTCAGAGACTGTGCCACAAGTGAAGAATTCAGTGAACTCCTTTTGGAAAAGAGAAACCAAAACCACAGCCCCAGATCTGACTTCTAGGAAGCCTGGCGTGGTGCCAGGATGATCCCCCCTCAATTCTTTGGTAATTGGGGCAGTAGTAGACTCAATGTAACCTTCCAGTAGGAGTGGCAACTTCTTATTGCCAGAATGCATGTGGCCCCCATAGCTTTAATGTCAAAAGATTAAGGGTCTGATCCAAATCCCTCTAAGTTCATACAACATTTTTCATTGGGATCAAGACTGTAAAACTTTATATTAAATGTCAGATGTGAAACATGGAATAAATCACATGGCCCTGAATGTGCACCTTTCAAATCAATGGGTGCTTTGCCTGTGACTTCAAGTACTCAGCCCTGTATCTGCAGCCTGCAGTTTTAGAAACTGGCATCTACATCAGACATCTCCAAAGAGGCTGAAAGAGAAATTTGTAGGTTGTGCTTGTACACATAATGTACCCATGTTCCACATTAAGTACGCCAACAGAGACATAGGAGCTACATAATTGCCAGGGCGAATAATTGCAATATCGAGAGAGACGCAAACTGCAACATTTGCATCCAAAGACAGGAGAATTGCTTTATAAAGATGGCGGGCCAAACCCTCAACTGATGTAAATTGGTGTATCTGCTATGCTAATTTACACCACCTAGAATGTGTGTGCAAAAGTAGGCACTGGATCCAGAGCTGAGTTCTAGTGCCCCAAATTTTGTATAGTGGATACGAGAGTTTCTTTATGCCTGATTTTTTGTTTTCTGCCCATCTCTAATGCAAATTTGATACTTGGAAACATGATGGGTAAAAGTACATATTTTGAGGGAGAAATTTATGAGCCCACCATTTGTAAATTCAGTCTATTCTGCATGGCTGTGTCTACATTGGCACCCTTTTCCGGAAAAGGGATGCTAATGAGACACTTTGGAATTGCAAATGCCGCGGGGGATTTAAATATCCCCCGCGGCATTTGCATGAACATGGCTGCCGCTTTTTTCCAGCTCGGGGCTTTGCCGGAGAAAAGCGCCAGTCTAGACGGGATCTTTCGGAAAATAAAGCCTTTTCTGGAAGATCCCTTATTCCTGATTTTAAGAGGAATAAGGGATCTTCCGGAAAAGGCTTTATTTTCCGAAAGATCCCGTCTAGACTGGCGCTTTTCTCCGGCAAAGCCCCAAGCCGGAAAAAAGCGGCAGCCATGTTCATGCAAATGCCGCGGGGGATATTTAAATCCCCCGTGGCATTTGCAATTCCGAAGTGTCTCATTAGCATCCCTTTTCCGGAAAAGGGTGCCAATGTAGACACAGCCCATATGTATGTTTCAATAGTGTAACAAAGAGGGCATATATGTTCTGTACATTAATAAGTATGTGTTGTGTGATTAATGAACAGTTCTATTAGCTTTTTAAATAATACACTATTGGCTTGCAAAATTATGTGATGGGTGTCACTCATTTTGATTACAAAGAATATGAATTAGAAAGTATTTGATTTTTACAGAGTTAAGGCTCTGAAACATCTGGTAATGTTATGCAACGATTGCATTAAAACATACAGTACATTTCCAACAGTTCCAGGTCTTGTTTGTCTGAAAATTGACTTGGAGCACAGACACTTATCAACAGAGGCCTAAACAAATTTCAGCACAAACTTTATTTTTTTGCTGACTAAAAATCAAGGTCTTTTAGGGCTGCAGTTACTGAGGCAACAGAAAGGAGAACATTAAATGATCAACGTGAAGGCCAAAGTTATCAAAGTTGGAATGACCAAAGGTTAATATTTAACTTGAACCTGCTATTTGTTTAAAAGCCTTTAGCTCAATTTATGTTACCAATTGCCTGGTGGAGCTATTTCAGAAATAATAGTGGACCATAGAAATTTTCATACAAGTTCAGATCACAGGTCCATATATTTGAGTATCCTGTCCTTTCCTAGCGGCCAAAACCACACAGTGAGCAATAACATGTCTATGTGGGAGGTATTTCCTCTGATCTTATGTATCTGATGGTCAATTTATGTCTTGAAGCATGAACAATGATATTGTTTATGCTAACTTATATAACTGTGCATGATATTTTTAGTATCTAGGGTTTTATCATGCTCTGTCATGTGACGGTGAGTTCCAGAGATTATTTACTCCATGCACACTGAGCCCTGAAGACATGGAACAGATAGCAGATGAGTTTGGTGGAGTTCAGGACATATGGAAATGGACTGGAAATGAAGATGGTGCAGGATGAAATAACCGACTACTTCCAGTGTAATCAGGTATTTTCCTCAAATGCCATCTTCACCGAATCTTGCCTCAAAGATCAGGCAGTGCACTGCCTTCCCAACCCCCCATTATGTTTTTTTCCACACAAGAAAGTACCACCTCTAATAAGCCAGTAGGAATATAGTAGCTTGGGCCAACTTAACAAGTCCATTGATAGTTTAAAGGTATGTTAAGAAGGGTTATATGTCTACCTGCAAGCTAACACTTACCAAAGCCAGATCCTTACCTAATGTAAATCAGAACAAGTCACTGAGATCAATGATGCATTGAAATCATTGAGCTTTGCTACTTTACATCTGGTTCCCTATTTCTTGTACCTGCCCTTTTGGGAGCTGATTCAACCCATCTCTTAATGTAAATGTCCAGCAGGGAAATTGCCCACCTTTTACTCCCAATCTTACAAGAAAAGTCTCATCCAGCCCAATAAAACATTCTCTTTGTGGCCGTTGTCCTTGAAAAGGATTTTCTTTGCATCACCATCTGGCACTAAACATTCATTCTGTTTGGTGATTTCTTTATATATACTGGAAATCATGAGAATAGCCACATGCGACCACAGAGACAAAGCAGTCACATTCTAACATACAACAGCACTTTCTTGGGGAAGGGTGAGATGCTGCCACTCTGGCCTTGTCTTAACAATGTAAAGCGCAGCTGCAGTAGTGCTTTAAACTGAAAGTGTGGCCACCGCACTAGCTCTCCCAGCGCTCTATGTAAACTACCTACAGATGGGGAGTAGCTAGCAGCGCTGGGAGCATAGCTCCCAGCTCCATAGCCTGGATAACACTGGTGCCAGGGGCGGATATAGGGCAGGGCGAACGGGGCGGCCGCCCCGGACCCCGCGCCTCAAAAAGCCCCGTGCATGCGCCGTGGCAAAAGGGGGCCCCGCGGAAATATACTGCCCGGGGCCCCGCAGAACGGTCATCTGCCCCTGACTAGCGTGTTACAGCGCTGTAACTTGCTGCAGTCAGGTGTGTGTGAGGGGTGGTTTTTCACACCCCCTGAGCCGGAAAATTACAGCGCTCTAACGTGCCAGGGTAGACTTGGCCTCCATTTCATAACGTTTCCCAATTCCTCTGAAGATCTCAGTTCAATGGAAATATGACAGTTGCCTGCCTTGTGACTCTGACTAAATGTCAGCAGACCCTGGGCAAGAACTGGTGGGTCCCTGAAGCTGTTGTCCACGTCACTCCACTGAATCATGCTCAATTCTTATTGTCCTTATCATCTGCGCTCTGGCTCCCTTCAACAAACCCACAGAAAATTAGAGATAAGACTCTGTTCAGTCATTTCAACATGGGCAATGACACATAAATTAGCAGAATTGGGGCTGGCTATTGTAATTCATCAACACTACATGTATGGCCTGATCTGCCAAAGCGCAGAGCACCCTCTGAAGGCAACAGGCAGCCTGAGTGTTCAAGACCTGTTAGGACTGGGCCCATAAATAGTAATGGGATGGAGGCTGATTTTATACTAGTTTTACACTGGTGCACCTTGACCGGTTTCAGTGGTGTGACTCCAGATTAGGCTCGCCAACAGAGGAAGACATAGTTGCCCTGGAGCCCAGCGATTCAAAAGCGCCCGGGCCTCCCAGCCGCCACCGCTGCTATTGTGGCAGTGGCCAGAGCCCCAGACCCTTGAAATCACTGCCCAGAGCAATGTATGGCATGCTTTGGGAGGTTCTGAGGATTCAGGGGGAGGGAGTGCCACACTCTGGACTGCACAGAGGGTTGGCTGCCCCACCACTGTCCCTTCTACCTGAGACCCCGCCCCTTCCAGGACTCAGGAACCAGCCTCCCACACACTAACCTTGTCCGAGGGTCCCCGGAGGCTGTCGGCACCCCTGCTTCTAATTGACATTACAGTAAATCAACAGAGAATCAGGCCAATCAGGACAATAGACCACGACTACATAGAAAGAATCATGCCATTAATTTGTCACCTCTAGAGAGCTGAATTATAATCTAGCTGGTCCTGGTTCTTGTGAAACCAGAAAAGCTTATGCTCAATCTGTTTTCTCCTCCTCAGGGAAGTGGGGAAAGGCGCTCTCTTTTTTATACACCAGATTCTGTGTAATCCCATCTTCTCATTGCTCAGGGGAAATTAGGAAGTGAAACACCAACTCTGCTCTCCCAGGTATCTTCCAGCCAAACTCAACTTTCAAACTACCATAGTTTTTGCCTGACATGACAAAAGATTTTCTTCTTTAGTTGAAAGTTGCCGAAAACTGTGTTGTCCACTCTGTCCCATTCACACTGCTCCTAGCTGAGGAGCATACAATTCTGATCAAGAATAACCTATTAGATGATGAGCTTTTGTGGGCCAGACCCACTTCCTCAGATCAAATAGTGGAAGAAAGTAGTCACAACCATATATACCAAAGGATACAATTAAAAAAATGAACAAATATGAAAAGGACAAATCACATTGCAGAACAGAAGGGGGATGCGGGGGGGGGGGGGGAGGGGGAGGAAGGAAGGTAATGCAATGTTCTGTTCTGCAATGTGATTTGTCCTTTTCATATTTGTTCATTTTTTTAATTGTATCCTTTGGTATATATGGTTGTGACTACTTTCTTCCACTATTTGATCTGAGGAAGTGGGTCTGGCCCATGAAAGCTCATCATCTAATAAACCATCTTGTTAGTCTTTAAAGTGCTACATTGTCCTGCATTTTGCTTCAACTACCCCAGACTAACACGGCTACATTTCTATCACTAGGAGTCTGAGGGATTGATTATGAGGAAGGATCACAACAAAAGGAACAAAATGGCTGTGTCTACATTGGCACCCCTTTCTGGAAAAGGGATGCTAATGTAGACTTTGGAATAGGCAAATACGCGGGGGATTTAAATTTCCCCCGCGGTATTTGCATTAACATGGCTGCCGCTTTTTTCCGGCTTGGGGAAAAGCCGGAGAAAAGCGCCAGTCTAGACGTTATTCTCCGGAAAATAAACCCTTTGCTTTGCTTTGCTTTGAAAAGGAACGTAGGAATAAGAAATCCTCCGGAAAAGGGTTTATTTTCCGGAGAATAACGTCTAGACTGGCGCTTTTCTCCGGCTTTTCCCCAAGCCGGAAAAAAGCGGCAGCCATGTTAATGCAAATGCCGCGGGGGATATTTAAATCCCCCGCGGATTTGCCTATTCCAAAGTCTACATTAGCATCCCTTTTCCGGAAAGGGGTGCCAATGTAGACACAGCCAATGTGTATAAACTATGCTAAATGATGTCTAAGGATGGGGTACAAAAATACAGATCTTGCCACCAGGTCATTAAATGTGGGTATCTAGGCACTATAACAAACACAAATAGCAAACTATAATAACCTCACAGATATGTTCATAATGGTAAGGATTATAACACTGGATCCTTAGCTAATGCTGGTTCAGGTGGTTACTTTTTGATTCCTTGACTTTCCCCCAGAGATAAAGCTAGCTATTTCAAACATGTGCACATGTACACTGTCTGGTTCATTGATGTTCCACTTGCTATTTCTACCTACCACCTCCCCACAATAGAGCCATCAACCTCTTCCCAGAATGGGATAGTGTTAATAAATGCGTTACCCACATGAAAATAGCATATGCCAAACAACACCGATAAACAGGATAGCGTATTCCTCGCTTCCTATCCTAAACTCTTGGGTAGTATTGCCATGCTCTGTTTTAAAACAACTGTCATGTTCCACCCAAGGGGAGGCTGCTCATCCATGGATGGCATAGTGCTTCTGGTGTCCTTTAGGAAGGACACAAATATGAATAAATAATATTGTTGTTATTGTTATTACACTATTACATGGCTGCTGTAAACAAATCTGGTTGGGAATTGAGGCCAAATTTACATAAATGGCAATAAAACAAAACATTACATCTCATCTGGAAATTATTTTTATTTGTATTTATGTTATTACATTTTTGTCATGGTGACGTTTGGCCTGTAAGAAGGAAAAGCTGGACCCTGACATGAACTAGAAATCTCTCCTGTTCAGAGGCCCCAGGCTTTTATTCCTCTCTTAGAGTTTTATTTATGACTTTCAGCACATCTGGGTGGACAGAGCAGTGCCTGGTGTTCTGCAGTTTATATAACCAGCGTTTTTTCAGAAGAAAATCATTGATGGTTTTATTTAAAAAATAATGAAATAAAAACACACGAAAAACTTCCCGCTTTGGAGCATTATATATCAGGCCACTGAGATATGCAAATAACTCCAGCTAATGACTGCTGGAATATACGCCCTCCCCCATGGTGGTCAAACACTTGTTTCCATTGGATCCCCTCTTTGCTTTGCTCTTTACACAAAGTGTGAGCCACTGAGCTAACTCTCAAACTTGCGAATCAAAGAACTTGCATATCACAGAACATTCTCTAGCCATAAGATTCCAGTCCCCTTTCTTCAGAGACTGCGTTTTATTTCTTCAGAACACAAGCTCAGCACATCAGTCCTATTCTTTCCCTTTGACCTACCAGCTTCAGCATGGGGTGTGTCTAGACTACAGGGTTTTTTTTTTTTAAAAAAAAAGTGGCCTTTTTTGAAAAAATTATACCTGCTTCTAGACTACCACCACATTCTGTCGACAGTAAATTGACAGAATGCAGCGGCTTTGTCGACAGTGGTAAACCTCGTTTTACGAGGGAGAACGCCTTTTTTGACAGAGATCTGTTGGAAAAAGGTATGTGTGGACGCAGGGAGCCTGTTCTGTCAAAAAAAAAAAAAAAAAGGCCTCCAGGAAGAAGCTCTGGTGGACAGTCTAGCCTTTACACAGGAGTGGCTCTAGATGAGCTGCCGGCAAATGGTGCCCTAGGCAAAACGCACAATCGGCGCCCCCGCCTCCAAAGCCCTCAACGACCGTTTATCTTGATGCCCTAGGCGACCACCTAGAACACCTGTACTGACGGGCCGCCACTGCGTTTACATGTAGAGCACCTCTGTGGCTCCTTGCTGCAGCCTCTTAAAGGCACAAGCACCCAGACAGGCCTTGCTGTCCAGCAGCTAGCCAGAGCACCCGTGCCAGCCATGTCCCAGCCTCAAGGCCCTCCTGGCCCTTCTTGGCACAGAGAGGAGGACCCACCCAGGGGCACCAAAAGGCGGGCACCAGCCTGGTCAGGGCCAGAAATAAAAAACCTGCTGGAGCTCTGGTCCCAAGAAGCAGCCCTGCAGGCCCTGCAAACACGCCGCAGGAATACAGACATCTATGAGCACCTGGCCCAGGGACTGACTACCAAAGGGCATCACCCCCGCACCATGGCACAAGTGAGGGCCAAGGTCAAAGAGCTGCGGCAGGGATATGCCAAGGCCCAGGACCAGAGCTCCCGCTCCGGGGCAGCCCCAGAGAGCTGCCCTTACTACCAGGAGTTGGAGCAGATCCTGGGCAGTGGGGAAGCCTGTGTGTGGTGGAGTCTGGGTTACCTCACCGTATCATGGACCGACCCCTGAGGAAGGAAGATGAGGGAGGAGAGGCGGGAGAGCTGCACCAGGAGGAGGAGGAAAAGGGGGCAGCAGGGACCCTCTCTCAGGAGCCGGTCCTCCAGACCCCAGAGGCCTCCCAGGTGTCCGAGGACATCGGGAGGGAACATCAGATACGTGCTTTGTGGAGTCACCACACACAGGAGGATTGGCAGTGTGGGGGGCCATCTAGTCCCATTGCCATTGTGGGGCCCCTGTGAGGCTTTCAGGGCGCTGCCCAACTCACACGCAGTGTCACGTGTAACACCCCTGCGTCTCCTGTCCAAAGGAGAGCCCCTGACAGCCACACCATGCCCTCGAGGACAGCAACGTGCACACAGACATTGATTGTCTCTTTCTCTTTCTCTTCACAGCCAGACCCTCTACCCAACAGGGGAGCACCACACCCGCCCCACCACCATCCCGGACCCATGGCACCTGCAGGCACTGGCGGGTCTACACGGATGAGGGAGCATGTAGTGGCCCTGCAGGACCTGAACAGGACTCTCCAGCAGAGGGTGCAGGCAGAGGCCGAGTGGTGCACCACGCTGCTAGATGAGCTGGTCCAGCAGTGCACTGACATCTGTGCCACAATACGAGAGATCCTTGGCTTGCCTGCCCCTGTCACGGGCACTGCTCCTCCTGCACACCAGGCCCCTGCTCCCCCTGCTCCTCCAGCCGCCTTTTCCCCCAGCCCCTCCTGCTCCTCCAGCCCCCCCGTCCTCCCAGCCCCTCCTGTTCCACCAGCCCCTCCAGTCCCCTCTCAACCCCCCAGCCTCTCCTGCTCCTCAGCCCCTCCAGCCCCCCCTTCATCCCTAGCCCCTCCTGCTCCCGAGCCCTCACAGGCCCAACAGCTGCCCCACCCTGCTCTCCTGCCCAAGCCAGGACTGGCTCTCGCTCCACCCAATCCCAAGGCTGTGGCGATGCAGGAAGGTGGCAGGATCCTGCGATCAGGGAAGCAGCGGCCTACTTGAGCCCCTCTCCCCCCTCCAGGTTTTCAACCCCCCTCTCCCCTCCAGGTTTTCAGTCCCCTACCACCCCAGTTAAAGGACATTTCAGTTATATAACAAAATCTTTAGTTTTGACTGACAGATTTACTTTGTTTATAAACAGTTGAACAGTAAGAAGAGAAAGGTGGTTTATACACATTCGCACCTGTTCTGTATTGCTAGTGTTTCTAATAAAAAAAAATTCTGTTTAAACAGAAAACCAGGTCTATGTCTTCTTAATGGGAAGAGAGTGAGGGTTGTAGAGGGAAACGTAGGGGTGGGCCAGACCAAACCCCCCATGGGGGAGGCCCTGAGGAGAATCAGTGGGCTCCTTCTGAGAATCTCTCCCTCAGGGCCTCTTGGATTTGGACACTAGGCTGATGAGCCTGGTGGACTGGCAGCCATCCAGGGCTGCTGAAATTGCCTCTCCTCACCATCAGCACCTGTCCCCCACTCCAGCAGGAAGGCCTCCCCTTCCCTCTCCACCAGGTTATGGAGGGCGTAACATGCGGCCACCACCTCTGGGATGTTGCGTTTGCCCATCTCCAGGCGTGTGAGGAGGCAACGGAACCTCCCATTTAGCTGGCTGTAGGCGCATTCCACCTGGATGCGAGCCTGGCTAAGATGCGTGTTGAAAAGCTCCTTGCTCGCATCCAGATGTCCGATGTAGGGCTTCATGAGCCATGGCATCAGGGGGTAGGCCGCGACGGCCACTATGCACACCGACATCTGCACGTCCCCGAGCGCAAGGTGCCGCTGAGGGAAAAATTTTCCTGCCTGCAACCTGCGGTACAGATAGGAGTTATGGAATAAGTGGGCATCATGTGCCCACCCCAACCACCTGACAGAAATGTCCATAAAGTGTCCCCGGTGGTCGATCAGGGCCTGTAGCACCATGGAATAGTAGCCCTTTCTGTTTATAAACTGGGCTGTTCAATGGGGCAGTGCGCAGATTGTGATGTTTGTCCCATCGAGGGCTCCTCCAAAGTTTGGGAAGCGGCAAACCCGGCAAGTATGTTGTCCAGGTCCCCGAGACAGACAAGCCTCTTCAGCAGCTCTGAATTGATGGCCCTCACCACCTGCAGCACAAGACAAACAGACAGACAGAAACCAGGGAGTTACACAGGTTCCCTAAGCTCCCCCCACAAGCCACCCCTCCCCTTGTCAGGATGCCCCCCGCCCCCGCATCAGTGCAGGGTTGGCCAAGAAGTGGCCTCCAAGTGCCACTCCATCCCCCACTCCCTCTTGCCTTTGCCTGGCAGTCCCCCTTTCTCAACCTCCCCCACTCAGCAGGGCCTGTCCCCTGACAGTGACTTACCTCCATCAAGACGGCCCCGATGGTTGACCTCCCCATGCCAAACTGGCATCCCACAGAGCGGTAGCTGTCGGGGGTGGTCAGCTTCCACAGGGCGATTGCGACCCGCTTCTGCGGGGGGATGGTGGGCCGCAGGTGGGTGTCCTGGTGTTCCAGAGCAAGGATGAGTCAGACACACAGCTCCAGGAATGTGGCCTTCCGCATCCCGAAGTTGCGGATCCAGTGTTTGTCGTCCCAGAGCTGCATGATGAGTTGGTCCCACCAGTCCGAACTCGTCTTGTGCCTCCAAATCTGCCTGTCCCCAAAAGGTTTGGGGGCAAGGACAGAGCTCCTGCACCCCGGAGGAGGGTCTCCTCGGTGCAGTCCAGGTCCATATGGGGCAGGAGATTCATGACAGAGTCATGCAGCTGCAGCAGAAGCTGCAGTATGGCAGCGTGGGGCCAGATCAGGCTCCCTGGCCAAAAACACCGTGAAAAGCAGAAAAAAACCTGCATATAAACTGCTGTGGAGTCTGAGGAAGCAGGGCAACCAGAGCAAGGACTGCAGCAGCTTTGCTTTTCCTCCAGGAGGTAGGCAAGCCAGAAGCAAGAGCAGAGCAACAGCTGTCCAGGGGGATCCCTTTAAGTATGCGTCTCTGCAAAGGGCAGGCAGCAGCACCTGGAAATAAAGGATGCCCCCATGCCCTGCCAAAAGAACTTCCGGGTGTCTTCTTTTGTCAACAGAGTGTCCGGCAGTCTGGACACTCTTTTTCGAAATAGCGGATTGATTTTTCGATCCACATAATGTAATCTAGATGCTCTTTTTCGAAAGATACTGTCGAAAAAGCCTCTGTCGAAAAAGGCATGCTGCCTAGACGTAACCCATGTGTCTATCTACTCCCCATAGAATTACATTCTAGAGTCCATCTGTTTGGGAGTCAAATGTAAACAGAGTTCTTTTCTGAGGGCCAGGAACTCCTACCTGATTATCATCCCCCCTGCAACCTTCTCTCTTCAACTGAGCTACCTGTTGGCTCTTATGAAAATGATCTTCAAACTATCACCTGGACTCATAGCATCAGGTGAGAGGCAGCTGATTAGTCACAGGTGGGGCTGGGCCCAACACCTCTCAGAGTCAGTCTTGTAGAACAAGCCTTGAATGGGAGTTTTGCTTGAGTAAGAACTAGGGATGAAATCTTGCTTCTCTCCCTCCCTTCCCCCCCCCCTGCCCCCCCGACCACCCAAAGTCAAGGGGCTTGTCATTGACTTCAGTGTGTTCAGGATCTCATCCTGAACAGATATTGTAGTATGTGCCCTGATGAAAAGGCCTCCAAAACGTGCCTCATTTATCAAGTGGGCGGCTGTGATCTTGCAGAATAATTATGGGCTAGGTGTTAAGAGACATGGGATTCTGTTTCTAATTCTACCAACAGTTTCAAGGAGTGTCCCATGCAAACCACTGCATTTGTTTCCTTCTTTCTACTATGAAGGATAACAACACTCAGACTATGTCTATACTACAGAGTTTTTCCAGGATATCGCCCTGAAAAACTCTGCCGCATCCAGGGAACGCATCCGCTTTTTTGGATCAGTTTCTGAAAAAGTGGGCATGCTCTTTCCAAAGCCCTGTATTCCTCATTTTATGAAGAATAAGGGCTCTTCCAAAAAAATGAATCGGAAAAAGGTACAAAAATTGCGGTTCGCAATTTGCGTACCTTTTTCTGAAAAATAACTGCAGTGTAGACATAGCCTCATTGGTGCATGAAGTTGAGGTATGTGGGTGGGGTCTATGCTCTTGCTGCCCAGGGTCCTGGTTGCTGGCTCCTCACCCCTATCGCTTGGAAGCTCTACTATTTGCCCCCCATTTGGACCCATTCAGCCCCACCACAGCATATGAATAAAAGCTAAATAGGATCCTGACTATCTGCAGCTCCATCTGAAGTGCCTTGTGGTGCTGGAGTTTCCTTTCCACTAGTGACTGAGGTGTTTATCCATGTTACACAGATAGTGATCATCTTCAGTTATAATGTTCTCTTTGTGCTGCTTCTGCCGCCGGAAAATCCTAGAGAACTTAGCTGACATCCAACTATTTATTAGATTAACTATACTATATTCAGTGTATGCAGATGGCTTTCATAGACTCTTTATTGCTGAGCCTTGTGGAATTTTCTTAGCAATATGACCCAGCTTAAATGATCCATTGAAGGCAAGCTTGTAGCTCCTGAGGTGGGTGCCATAGGGCTGAAAAATGGGCAATTTGCAGAGCAGGAATTGATATCTTGTCTTCTGTGGAATTTTTCTATGGAGCTATTTTTGCTTTCAGCAAAAATTTTCTGCAAAATTTGTCATTTTTTTGTCAAAAATCCACAGGTTTAGGGTTGCTGAAAACTAATCAGTTTTCATTTTTTTGACAAATCTTCCCATTTACCCACCCCAAAATCTTCCACAAAGAGAGGTATCTTCCATAGAAATGTCAATGTTGTCAAAATCCCTACGATCTAGCAAACAAACAAACAAAAACCATCCTGTTTTGATGGGAAACATTTGACCAGTAAAAGACCTTTGACTCCAAGGAGACTGAATGAGTGGAAAGTGTATTAGGGGAGAAGGTAAAAGGACTGCTATGTTGAGTGACCTTTAACACGGGATGTGCAGGTCTTTGCATCATCCTTTATGTTGGGAACCTACCTTAGAAGAATCATAATGTTGCCTAATGAGACTATTTGTGGAGACAGCCTGTAGGATTATCTTGTGTTTGAGACACTGAACTGGGGCTCAAGAGTTCTGACTTTAGTTCCTGGTTCTCTGTGACCTTGAGCAAGTCACTTGATCACTGTAGGTCTTGATTTCCCCAACTGCAAAATGGGGATAATAAAAATTCCTTTGTCTTTTATATCTAGTGCCACTGTAAGCAACCTGAAACTGCCTTTTGCTATGCACACGTTTAGCACATAGCACACTAAGGCCCCAATTTCTAAGTACTACTGAACTAGGCAAAAATAATATTCATGATAATTAAGAGAGGCAGAATCTGGGCCTAATAGCATCTCTCTGTAGACACTGATTGGTTATTTAGTGACCCAATAAACCTGCCTTTAAAAAAGCAATTATAATTGGTCACAACAAGAGATGGAATTTGTTAATTTTAACACAACTTATGTGGTTACATAGGTTAAAAGGAAGATCAAACTAACCCCCAGAGACTGACTCCAATGAAATCCTCTGTATTAACTTTCAAACAGGAACTCTTACTCAAGCAAAAATGTTTGTGTTAATAGATAACAACTTAGCCCACAGACATAGTGAATGAATGACCAAAGCAGGGGTTCTTTGAAGAAGGGGGGATAGTGGTTGTTGTTGTTGTTGTTTTAAGAAAAATATGTGGGAGGACCTGCAACCAGCAGAAAGTACCAAAAGATGGAAAAGTGAGAATGGCTTTTAGAAAGAACAGAAGGGAAAAGAGAGTTGATTCCAGTGTTAGCTGAGGTAAATTGTTGAGGGTCAGGGCCATTGTCACTTGGTCGCTTGTAAGATTAAAGATTAAACTATTGATGCTGTATGGTGCAATGTACAGTCTAAATCAAGGGCCAGATGCATTGCTTGGATAGGAACTAGCATAGGGATGAAGAGAAGTTAGTTGATGAGTCCTCTATTCAGGGACTGTGGAGGCTAATGCAACCCTTAGCAGAAGGTAGAGAAGACTTGAGGTCTGTCCTAATTTGTGCCCCTCTTGCAGTGGCCTTTATGAGCTACTGCAGGGGTTCAGAATAGCCAGGGAACAAAGTCAGTCTTTCTACTTCCTATCATTCCCCTAGGCCTCCCTGGAATGCCCCTCTGCCCCTCGGGTTCCTACCAAGGTAGAGGAGTTGCTGCTGCAATAGGTAGGAGGGATAGTTCTTAGATGAGTTATGACTTTCCTAGGCTCCTTAACAGGGCAATAGTCCACATGTGGACACAGCAAACACAGCTTTCTCCATTCACCCAACTGGGAACGTGGCCAAACATACCTCACATTTGGTAACTTTGCTATGCCATGGTTATTTACGAGACAGACTTATACCCGAACTCAAGGAGCAGAATGTTCTATTCCTGTCGCACTTTTATTTTGCTTAAGACAATTGGATTTATAAGATCAGAGAGGAGTTAAAAACACTAAGGCTGTGTCCAGACTCAGGGGGTTTTTCGGGAAAAGTAGCCTTTTTCCGAAAAATCTTCACCTGCGTCTAGACTGCAGCCGCATTCTTTCTAAATTAAATCGAAAGAACGCGGCTTTTCTTTCGACGGCAGTAAACCTCATTTCACGAGGAAGAACGCCTTCTTTCGAAAGTGCTTCTTTCGAAAGAAGGTGTTCTTGAATGTAAATAGGGCTTCTTCGAAAGAGAGCATCCAGACTCACTGGGTGCTTTCTTTCGAAAAAGCGGCTTGCTCTTTCGAAAGTTCCGCGTGCAGTCTAGACGCTCTCTTTTGAAAGAGGCTCTTTCGAAAGTATCTTTCGAAAGAGTCTCTTTCGAAAGAGGCTTGCAGTCTAGACATAGCCTAAGTGATTTTTAAGAAGTACAGGCTAGCAGCTAAGGGACATTCAGGATCTGGTCCCATGTCTGCCACAGACTGTCTGTTTGATCCTGAACTCTGTCTCTGAGTTTCTTCTATTTATAAAATGGAGGCAGTTCTTACTCTGCAGAGGGTTTTCAAAGCATAATTCATTCATATATGTAAAGCACACTTAGCTCCACTCGTGAAAGAATAATATTACTATCAGTCGGGATGGGCAGGCTCTGGGCCCGGCAGCTTCCGCTCACAACCAGCCCAGCACCGCTTCCCACAGCCTCCGGGGAAGCTGCTGAAAGGGCTAGCATGAACCTGCGCACTGCTTTCTCTAGGGCGCTCACAGGCACGGAAGCATTTCCAGGGGGTGGGGAAGAGACCTTGCTGGACTCAAACAAGCCAGGCCTTGGCACCTTCCCTCCCTCGCCTTCTGTCCGCCTGCCAGACACACTGACTATCTTGGGCAGTGCCACAGCTTGCACAACTACTGTGCGAGGCGCGCCCCTCCTCCACGCCTGCCACGCAGGCAGCACATGCTGCTCAGATGGCGTTCCTGGCCCGTTCATCGCCGTCAGCGCCCCAAAGCTGGGGGAGGTGTGATAAGACGGGCACAAGCAAAGTTCCTCCCAACCACTGCTCTGTCCCCTCCTCCCTGCCAGCCAGTGCCCAGACTTCCCCTCCTGCCCCGCCCAGTGGCTCAGGGGCACCTCCTCTTCTCCCCACAGACAACAGCTCCCTGGAGGCAGCGGCATCTTCCTTCCACTCCACTGGGATCCCAGCCCCACGCGCGCTGCTTTCTTCAGTGTGAGGACGGGGGAGGGGGAAGGAAAGCGAGTGAGGAGCTGGATGCCAGCGGGGCTCTGCTCTAATCACAGTGCTGCCTGCAGCCCGGAGGAGCCAGCGCTGCTTGGGGCAAGACAGCCCACAGGGCAGCCCTGGCATTGTCTTGCGGCCCAGGATCGGAATTGGCAGGGACAGCGCGTGTCTGAATGGCCACGGCCTGGCAGCCAGCGGTTCACAGCCCGGCACCAGTCTGTGGACTAGTGGTTGGGAACCATTGATCTATAGGATACTTCCAGCTATAGTGTGTATGGAGTAAACATTGGCTCAAACAACCAGGGACTTCTTGAGAAGCTATGTTGTTATCTTAAGCAAGGAAAACCATGAACTCTGAAGGAGAAATGTGTTATTAGAACCTGTTTATTTGCCAGTTATTCATTGTGAACAGAAAAATTATTCCAGATAGCAAATGGAATCCCCTTAAGTTGGCCCATTCATTTCTAAGAGACAAGAAGAGGTGACCAGACTTTATAGCTACATATTATAGACTCTCTTTTCTGTAGAAAAAAGCCCTTCGCACCTCTTTTTCCATTAAGCTTTCCTGAGTAGCACTGAGATCAACGCAGAAACCGTAGCAGGTAATGATCCCTCTATGTTTTTCCTACCGTGTATGGAATAAATTTTGTTATATGCACTGATGCATGTGCAAATGTGCACCACCAGTAGAAACACATGCTGCTGGCTGTGGGCAGCTATGGGTGCTCTACTAATCTGGTGGGTAGAATCTCTGCTACGTGGCTGCCCAAGTGCACATCTTACAGGAAACAATATCAGCAGATGACTTTCCCCTCCACCTTTCACTATGCTGCTGGGACTCCCACTTCGAAACTCATAAGAAACTGGTTTTGGACCTCATAGCAGAGGGCAGAGGCTTCATCGGTTGTTTCTGCAAGAGAAAATGATCATCCACCCTAGGGGATAGGAACAGTTCATATAGTGGGGCATGCCAGTGAACCAAACAGCAAACCCTGGATATAATGGACATCACTTCAAGCCAGCCACATCCCTAGTTCTAGCACCGTGTGTACCCACCTCTTCCATATCAGAGGCCATTTACAGAAAAGCGGATTCAATGCACATCTCCATGCACCAGACAGTTTCCCTACACTGGACGGATTTATCAGGTAGAATCATCACCTTCTTTCCGTTTTCCAATGGGGTAGCTTAAAGACGAATGGATGCTCCCTTCCTGAATCAATGAAGAGAAGCTTCTGAGTCAGCCTACACCACAGCCCACATGCCATGCTTCCTGCTCTGTCTAGCACATCCCCCTCTCCAAACAGCACTGGCCCCGTTATGGCCATTCTCTGGCATCACAGAATTTGCAAATACTTTCCCCCCGGCTGGATTATCTGCCACTGGGGACCTCAACCAGTTAATGAATCTAATTTCTGCTCTCCAGCGTCTGGGACATGCTGTCTCCAGAAAAATAGCACACATCGGAGAAAACAAAAACTGGATGATTACCTGGCTGCCCTTTTTAGAATTCTCAGAAAAAGCCAGCTCCAGGCAGCCAAACCTGGACCTTTGTGGCACTCTGGCATTTATTGGAGGCTGGTTTATGAAGGGCCTGGAGTCTTTTCAGCACAATAGCTCAATACTTCTCTTTGCAATCAGAACATTATATTGCCCCTTAGAGCCCAACCCAGTGGCCACTGACATCAGCTGCCCAGAGCTTTTGAAAATCATTCCTTTCTTATGTAGGGGCCTAGCCAGAGATTTAAGAGCCTCCCATTTGGCAGCCAAGTTTGAAAGCTGTGGCCAGAATATTTTGAAAGGTATAGTAACAGTAGTTTGTACTTTTGCCTAGATGCACGGCTGGTACCATGCTCTGACAGTGTGGTCAGATGAGGTGCTAGAAACCACTAGATAGAAACATCTAGGTCACATTTTATCTAAGGCTCTCAAAGCACACATTAATTGGGCTTTGTACTGTATCGGTGGGACAGATATATTATTCTCATTTAACACTGGTTGGAATGATCAGGGAAGGGATATGATTTCCCTGAGGTCACACAGCTAGACAGTTTCAACATCATATACCTAGACTTTAGTAAGGCATTTGATACGGTCTCGCATGATATTCTTATTGATAAACTAGGCAAATATAACTTAGATAGGGCCATGATAAGGTGGGTGCATAATTGGCTGGATAACCATAGTCAGAGAGTTGTTGTTAATGGTTCTAAATCCTGCTGGAAAGGGATAACAAGTGGAGTTCCTCAAGGGTCTGTTTTGGGACCCGTACTGTTCAATATCTTCATCAATGATGTAGATATTGGGATAGAGAGTACGCTTATTAAGTTTGCAGATGATACCAAACTGGGTGGGGTTGCAACTTCTTTGGAGGATAGGGACATAATTCAAAATGACCTTAGCAAGTTAGAGAAATGGTCAGAGGTAAACAGGATGAGGTTTAATAAAGAGAAATGCAAAGTGCTCCACTTAGGAAGGAACAATCAGTTCCATACATACAAGATGGGAAGCGACTGTCTAGGAAGGAGCATGGCGGAAAGGGATCTAGGGGTCATAGTGGACCACAAGTTGAATATGAGCCAACAGTGTGATGCTGTTGCAAAAAAAGCAAATATGATTCTAGGTTGTATCAACAGGTGTGTTGTAAGCAAAACTCGTGAAGTCATTCTGCCGCTCTACGCTGCACTAGTTAGGCCTCAGCTGGAGTACTGTGTCCAGTTCTGGGCGCCACATTTCAAGAAAGATGTGGAGAAATTGGAAAGGGTACAGAGAAGAGCGACAAGAATGATTAAAGGTTTAGAGAACATGACCTATGAAGCCAGGCTTCATGAACTGGGCTTGTTTAGTTTGGAAAAAAGAAGATTAAGGGGGGACATGATAGCGGTTTTCAAATATCTAAAAGGGTGTCACAAGGAGGAAGGAGAAAATTTGTTCCTCTTGGTTTCTGAGGACAGGACAAGGAGTAATGGGCTTAAAGTGCAGCAGGGGAGGTTTAGATTGGACATTAGGAAAAAATTCCTAACTGTCAGGGTGGTCAAATATTGGAATAAATTGCCAAGGGAGGTGTTGGAATCTCCCTCTCTGGAGATATTTAAGAACAGGTTAGATAGACATCTGTCAGGGATGGTGTAGACGGAGCTTGATCCTGCCTTGAGGGCGGGGGGCTGGACTCGATGACCTCTCGAGGTCCCTTCCAGTCCTATTATTCTATGATTCTATGATTCTATCAGGAAGAGACCCCTGTTATCCTTTCACCCAAACCCCCGTTTCTAGATATTTCTCCTTCTTGGGGTCTAATCTAGTTTTGCTATTATGGTTCCACCAAGGACCTTCTTTCAGTGCTATACAATAGTAAGGCAGAGGTACTTTTTTCTATATAAATGGAGCCCACACCCCTGTGCACATTGAAGGAGGCAAGAGAATATCTCCCTTATGTTAACATGCCTCCTACTCTCCTTTCTGTTTCCAGAAAACTGCAGGTCCGATTCTCCTCTCATCTATGCCAGTTTCACTGAGATACGTGGAACAGTTATTTCTTGTTTGCAAGGGGGTAAGTGAGGGAAAATCAGGACCTATGTCTTCTACTCTTTCAAAAAGTTAACTTGCCATCCCCATGTTTCATTTCTGTTTTACATAATACTTTGGCTTGCAGAGCTAAGCAGAAAGATGCAACCCTGCCCTCTGCTCCAGCTGGCTGGAACCATCTCAGATGTTGTTCGAAACCAGTAGGACGCCTTATGAATGTTGTTGTAAGCCATAGGAAGCCTTATGAATGACCCCATTTTAGCAGAATGCTAAGAACACAGGCCAAGACATACACGTTCCTTAGTAGAATAAAATTAAGGGCAGGATGGGCACACGGATGAAAGCTCTCAGCAGCATGCTCGACTTAGTGCCAAGTAGACCATTCACCCCAATCTAGAGAAAAGAGGGGCCACCTTAAATGGGTTCATGTTAGCTTCACCACCAAAACAAAAAACAAAAAAAGTCAGATCACAATATAGATCTGGGGAAGTGCTGCTATAACAGATTAAGGACCCAATCTGTTTCTTACGAAAAGCAAGGGGAAAATTCCCATTGACTTCTGTGATAAATGGATCAGTCCCATGAACCCAATCCAGCCAGGTGCTCAGCATCTTCTGTGAGTTGCTAAGTGCCCACAGCTCCCACAGTCAGGCCTGCACTCCTCAGAAGGACTGCATCTACTGTATTTCAAAATAAGAGAACTGGCATTTTACTGCTACCATGGGTAATGTTCAATGAACCAAACAGGACAGATTTAATAAGTGCTGTTAGGCGGGAGAAGGAAAACCACATCCCTGTCCATACCTTGGCTATTTCTCTTGAATGGGATGGCAGGTTCAGAGAGCTGGAGTTACAAAACATGCAGGCTTACATAACAGCAAGGAGGTCACTGTAGTCATTAACCTTGGGTCATTGCCAGTTGCTTTGTTCTGAAGTCACCTGCTTGTTTGCTTTAAATGTTTAAGTGGTATGTTAGAAAAGGAGAAATGTTCCAACCTCCCTGCCACTTGCTCTGTTTATCAGGAAATCCCCAGGGAAGGAAGTGGAGAGACTCCAACAATCCTTGGCGTGTGACACTCTCCACATCAATGAAAATCTCCACCCTCTCCCCTCAATATTCAAATCCTCATGAAGGGGCCAGTTCTGCCACCCTTAATCACACGAGACAGCCCATTGAAGCCAGTGGCTTGAGGCGCTGGGATATTGACTGCTCCAAATCAAAGCCTCAGATCAGGCTTGATTCTCCCCTCACATGGGTGTAAATTAGAATAATTCCACTGAAGCCAGTTGGTATTAAACTGATTTAAATAACAGGTGAGCTAGACCCAATGGCTTTTTCCAGCTGCTTTTGCGGAAAAACTTGCCAGCTGTCTACACTGGCCGCTTGAATTTCCACAAGAACACTGACGATCTCATGTAAGAAATCAGTGCTTCTTGCGGAAATGCTATGCTGCTCCCGTCCGGGCAAAAGTCCTTTTGTGCAAAAGCTTTTGCGCAAAAGGGCCAGTGTAGACAGCTCAGATTTGTTTTGCGCAAAACCGCATCTAGATTGGCACAGACGCTTTTCCGCAAAAAGTGCTTTTGCAGAAAAGCATCCGTGCCAATCTAGACGCTCTTTTCCACAAATGCTTTTAACGGAAAACTTTTCCGTTAAAAGCGTTTGCGGAAAATCATGTCAGATGTAGCCAATGAGTTTGGCCTCACTAAGTAGTGAGTTAGGACACCAGGATCTTGGCAAACTGGTTTTTCTTCTCTCCTTGGCACCTTTACCAGTTGTAATAATTATCAGTACAACCTGACTTTCTCTCATACCCTGTTCTTACCTTCCCTTATCAGATGTCCCACCCTTAAGTTCTGTTACTCTTTGGCTTCTGTAATCTACTGTGTGTTATCTACACATGGCCCACTTCACTGGGCAGAGCACAGGACTAAGTTTCAAGACTTCTTGTTTCTATGCACAGCTCTACCTCAGCCTTGCTGTGTGATCGTGGACAAGTCACTACGCCAATCTTGGCTTCCATTTAGACAAAGGTAAAATAAATATATGTTAAACTTGCTAATGTCAATATCAGTTTATTATTGTGGCTTTGCCATACCTGCCTTTGACTGTATCAGACTTTAGTTCTTACCTTCAACCATTTAATGATTTTTTTTCTGATAAACTCTAGAGAGATTAAGATGACAGCAACCAGAAATGGCTACTAAAATATTTTAGAGACATGTGCAAACCTTAGGAAACCAATCACGATCGTCATTTTATAGATTTATGGTAGGGTCAATATGTAGTCTACTACATATTTGTGTGTTTTTCTGTATGTATGTATGTTCATCCACGTGAGTCCATTTGTTCGAGTATTCCTCCTAAATAATAAGAGGTAGAACCACCAAATTTGATATGCAGCTTCCTCTTATCATAACTTAAACTAAAGCAATGTCAGAGTGTGGTTGTGCCAGAGTAATGGGATCTGCATGGAATGTGATTGTTTCACATCAAATGGAAAGGGAGGGGTGTGATAGTAAGGACAGATATACTCATGAATGACCACAATGGAGCAGCAAGCACCCCACCCCAGGGAGCAATCACAGGCCAGGCCGCATGGCCCCCACCATCCTGGGTCAGCCCTGGGAAGAATCCAGTGGGTGGGTTGCATGTGCTCCACCGCTCTGTGCTGGTCCGGGGGAGAAACTAGCAGATAGGCTGTGCTCCCCTCCTGCCCCAGGGAGAAGCCAATACAGGCAGTCCCCGAGTTACGCGGATCCGACTTATGTCGGATCCGCAGTTACGAACGGAGCTTTTCTCGCCCTGGAGGACGGGAGCGGCGGGACGCCCAGATGCGCCGCGGTCCACCGCCCCCGTCCTCCGGGGCGAGAAAAGCTGCTCCCCGTCTCCCTGGTCTGCAGGGAGACGAGGAGCAAAGCCTTGGAGCATGCCCGCAGGGGGACAGCTCAAGCGCGCCCGGGCTGTCCCACTGCGGGTGTGCTCCAAGGCTTTGCTCCCCGTCTCCCTGGTCTGACCAGCAGACCAGGGAGATGGGGAGCAAAGCCTCAGAGCACGCCAGCAGTGGGGCAGCCGCGGCGCGCCTGGACTGTCCCGCTGCCCACGTGCTCTGCGGCTTTGCTCCGCGTCTCCCAGGTCAGCAGACCAGGGAGACGGAGCAAAGCCGTGGAGGTCTTGGGCAGTCCCTCCACCCCCGTCTCTCTGGTCTGCTGGGGGGGGGGGGGGTGCAGCTAGTGCCCCCCCCCAGCAGACCAGGCTTTTCTTGCCTACCCCTGGGGTAGAGCAGCTGGTCCGAACTACCTAGTTCGTGCCGCGTGTAGCCGTGCGGCACGGGGTTTGAATGAGCAGGGATTTAAAAATGGCGGCGCCCAGTTTATGCAAATGAAGCCCGGGAAATTCAAATCCCGGGCTTCATTTGCAAGTGCGGTATGCCTACATTACCCTCCTAGTTCGAACTAGGGTGGTAGTGTAAACATACCCTTAAGAACTTAAGTGTATGTTTAAATTTGAGCCTTTACATCAGTGGTGGGCAACCTGTATGCCACATGTGGCCCAGCAGGGTAATCTAATTGCAGGCCATGAGACATTTTGCTGACATTGACTATCCATAGCACCACCTCCTGCAGCTCCCAGTGATTGCAGTTCTCTGTTCCAGGACAATGGGAGCTTCGGGGGCAGTGCCTGTGGGTGAACGGCCTGCTAGGGCCACTGAGAACAACAGCCGCTGGGAGCTGCGGGAGTGGTGTCTGCAAATGGTCAATAACAACAAAATGTCTCATGGCCCGCAATCAGATTATTTTGATGGATTTGCATGAAGCCCGTGGACTGCAAGCTGCCCATCACTGCTATCGGTGATGCTATTATCATCAGCTCAGGTACCCTAAGTTAAAAATACATGCATACATGCTTACTGGATCAGGGCCTATGTCCATGATAGCTAGATGAGTGCAAGTAATGCCACATCTTCACTTTCCAGAAGATTGACGCTGTGACAGTTGATCTTCCGGACTTCAATTTAGTGGGTCTAGTAAAGACCCGCTAAATTGAATGCTGAGGGCACCCCTGTTGACACCAGACCACTTACTCCTTGTGAGGAGTAAGGGAAGTTGATGGGAACATTTCTCCCATCAACCTCTCACTGTGAGGATGGCACTGAGGCTCAGCTTAAGGTACGTCGAGTCCTGGTACGTTTTATACATAGCTGGAATTTTATGCCGTAAGCTGATTTTCCGGGTGTAGGGTGGACCTGGCCTAAATCTACGTAAAATTGAAAAACTTCTTTAGGAATTTTCATAAATGGTCTGCATTCATGTCCAAAAATTATTTTCTTGACAAATCCCTTTAAACATTATGAACTTTGACTCAGCAATGGCACTATAGACTGGACCTACCTGGTCCATCACCCTCCGGACCTGAGCTGTCCCAAACCAGCAAATTTGCCAGACCAGGGGAGGTCAGTGCTCCACTATTGGTTGCTCCACTCCTGGGCTCCTCTACCTCTTGCTCCCTGCCCTGCTGTTGGCCCTGCTAATGCTGACCTGGCACAGGCTCCCCATCCTGCTGCCTGCACACTGCCCCAAGGTCTCCCAGAGTTCCTGACCGGGACAGCCTGGCAGCTGCCGGCTACACTGCCACACAGTGTTCACCAGGATTCCTGGGCTGGGGCCATCCAGCCACCGCCAGCCCCACTGCTGCTGGGGGGTTCCAGGCCGGGATTGCCTGGCTAGTCACACTGCATCGCTGCTAGGGCTGGCCCTGCTGCTATCAGAGGTATCCTGGGGTTTCCAGCTGGGGCTGCCCGGCCACCGCCGGCCCTACTACTATGGGAGGGGGATCCCCAGCCCAGCCACCTGCCACCAGAAGCCCCACTGCAGCTGGGATTCCCCAGCTGGGGCCAGGATTCCCCAGCTGCCTGGCCCAGCTGACACTAGGTGTTCCTTGGCCCAGACGGGGCTCCTCAGCCCATGTTCTCTCAGCTGGATCCCGTTCCCATCTCTGGGGCTCTTTGGTCCCGCAACATCTGTGGCCTTGCCGGACCAGAGAGTCCTAGATTTGGGAGCTCTATCCTGTACTAGCACCCCATAAACAGCTCTATTTTTTAGCAAAGCATTCAAATTTTTCAAATTTCTTTTGGAAGCTCTCAGTTTGCCTGCTGTCAGGCACATTTTTGAATGTATACACTTATTTTTTTAAAGAATGTGAAAATCGCCATTGCATGGGAAACAAAATATTCCAGGTTGCAACAAGACCCACACTAGGGTTAAACAATGTTCACTTTTGCTCTGTTCTAATAGTAGTTTTCTTAATAGCTCCAGTTCCGCTTGACATACCTTGTGCTGAAGCAGCATAAGATTTTCTGCTTCTAGTTCATTTTAGAGTAGATTGCAAAATTATATTAACATCAGAACTCTGAGTTAGATGGGGATGAGGTTGTATTTGTTAACATAAAGTAACTGGTTTAATATATAACATCTGTAAAGGGAGGGAATGGGAAAGATGAATATTTACTATTCAAAGTTTGTGTGCAATCATCAATCTAGTGCTTTTAAGACTAATCTTTTTAGGACTAAGCTCTTTCCATATTTCATGAGTTAACAATACATGATAGTGAACAGAACCTGGTTTGACACATTCCTGAGCTATGTTGTTTCTCATGCAAGAATTCTGTAAAGCCATCATCAAAGTTATAGAAAGTCTTGAATCATATATCAGTATGTTTTGGTGGAGTACCTTGTGGGTCAGGAAAATAATAGACACTGTCCTTAAATGCATGCTAGTCTGGTATTGAACATTGCTAGGGATACGTTTCTGGACTATGTGGGTGACTTGTTTGGCCCGGGGCGGATGAGAGCACCACGGAGCCCCAGGCAGCACCGCGGGGCCCCGGGCAGCACAATTTCATGGACCCCCCCCCCTTTGACATGGCGCCCCATTCACCCTGCCTCAAATCCACCGCTGGTTTGACCCATTACAGCAGTTCCTGCATATATGCAGAAAATTCTGACAGGAAATACATAATTGAGTTCCACCTCAAATGGCAAAAAGACTCAAGGCAGTATAAGTGTCCCCCTGTGCAGAGTTGGAGAGCAGCATATTTTATGCCCTGAATCTGTGAAAGAGTAGAAGAAAGAAGGACAGAATGTGTCCTCCTCTCCAGACCCATGGAGGGCTTTCAGACCTTCTGTGCCATTCTGTTGAATTCAGGGCTTTCACAAGAAAATCAAACTAAAGTGTATTCACAATTACATTGGTGTTACATGGTTCAGGATTTTCCTACTAGCTGCTTAATTTCACAATATAGGCTTCTGACTATTATTATTACTAATAATCCCTTGCTCTTTTTAGCACCTTTCATTTTAGCATTTTATAATTAACCCCTGTGAATTTTTTGGTAGTGTATCATTATGCCCATTTTGTAGATGAGAAAATTGAGGCATAGGTGGTTCAGTACTTTTCCCTGGTTCACACAGTGAGCTATTGACAGTCATGTCTAGAACTCTCAGATTCTTTGTCCTCTTTCTACACGCTAACCCCTAGACCTCACTCTGTGAACCCTGTTAGCTTTTCATTCATTAACCACATTTGCACTGCAATCATGTTCCATGGCAGTCAGAAGTCACCAAGGTACCACAGTGACTGACAGGCATGGCATGAAAACTTAAATAAAATAGAAAAGGCAGCAGATATGACTCAGGGCCCCCAATAATTTCTGAGTTCTGGTCCCTGATGAATATTGGTCCTATGCCTGTCACATGAAACAGAGAAACACTACTACAGTCAACTTAGGGCCTATCAGGATCACAAAAGCATCTGAAGTCAACAGCGGACCAACTGCTGCCTCACCCTTTCACCCCAAATCTAAGTAGCTATGTTCAGGTGAAACAAATTTGAGGAACTAATTTCTTCTCTCAACAATGATTGGGAAAAAATAATTTCAAAAGGGATTTAAAATTTCCATTTTCATTTTATTGTCAAAGTAAATATATTTTATGAAGAACAAAAGAAAATATACAGAATTGTAACTTATGTACACTGGCTTTATAGATATTTTGTTTCCAATTTACACAAATTTTGATATGTTATTAAAAGATATTTTATATAGATATGCATCTATGTACAGTTTTATTTACATACATTCATAGGATGTGAGATAAACCAGTCAACAAAAGATAGTTCATTTATATTAATTTCTAGAGGACAAAAGGAATGCACTCCTAAAATAAGGTAGTTTTAGCTCTACATATTGTTCTTACATATAGTATGTTCTCCATCTCTATCTACTAATGCAAGAATTGCAGTGTTTTATTTCCCATTTGGCTGACAAGACGACAAGATGCCATCTGTGAGTGGAAAGGAAATGCAATATCCTTTACCTAATCATCTCTGATTTTTGAATTCTATTGTGTCCTAAAGATTTCTAGTTCAAAAGGAAAAACAAAACAAGAAACAAAAACATAACAACATTGCTGCTACTGTCTGATTATTGTTTAAAATTCCCTTCTTAGCCACTTAGGTAGCTACCCTATGTATTTGTTTCTTTTGACTACTGTTCCCACCCATTCACTCACCTCAGCTATGTGGAGCTCTTACCTGGCTGTTAATAATAAAATAATAATGCTTTGAACTTAGAGATCACCATCAGCTAAGGATTTCAAGTGCTTTTACAATTACTAAGTAAGCCTCACAGTCTCTCCTGGGCGGGAAATAACTTCACTGTAAAGATGAGGAAACCAAGCTATGAAGAGATTCAGGGCTCAAACCTGCTAGGCATTCACTGAGTAAAGAGAAGTTAGATGCTCAGCACTTTACATGAAATGGCCAGCACCTTACAGCACCAAACCTGTAAGGTGCTTGCTCATATGTCACAACATGAGACGACAGTAGAGTCAGGAATAGAATTTTAGGGTTCAGATACCCAGTCTCCCTGTTCTAACCACTAGATGACATTCTGGAAAACAAAGAGCCAGAGCCAAGGTAATCATTCTTGGGCATCTCCCCCACACTCAATAAAATAGAGTACATTGACCACATAACATGGAAGACATGCAGACAGTTTACACTGATCTATGGTGAAAGGCCTTCCAGCCCGTTTAATATGACCTGAGCGTTTGGATTTTTTGTATTAAAGACATTGTCAGATCCAGTTTCTGGGTGCACAAGAGTTGCTGACCAAATCATGAATGGCAAGGACAGTGTGTTGGAGAAAACAGGGACACAAATTCCAATCGCACTTACTCCCCGTCTCCCAACTGTTCCTTCTCCTTTTGCCCGCCCCCACGAATCCTTGGCTCAGATGACTGAAAAACAAAGGAGCTGTTTTCATTTCAAAAGGAACTTACTGTTTCCAAACTGGACAAATAGACCAGCTTAATAAAAACTTACAATGAATGGCCCTGTACATGAGCAAAGCCCTCAGGAATGCTAGGACTATAATTAACTAGCAGCAAGTAGCCCATACATTTGCCTTGTGCAGCAGAAAGCAGCTAAAAATAAAACACTGTAATTTCCAAAAAGAAGCAGCAGCAAAAGGAAGGATAGAAGGAAAGGAAAATAAAATAATAATAATAATAATAATATTAATAAAAAACCCACCACACCCTCCCCCAAAAGAACTTAGTTCTCAAACCATGTTTGTAGAACACAGAACAGTCAGACATGGTATTGTGAAGTAACAGCGCTGACTGTTCTGTGGAGACAAATAAATTATCACAAGAAATATAGTGAGCAAAGTGCTGTTGTCGGCTGTTCTGGTATGGACACGTGGCAAGGGGTAGGTGGGACCATTCAGTTCACTGAGCGCACAGAGCGGTTGCTTCTAGGGAACCGATGCACCTTGACATGCTTGGATAAGTGGTCACTTCGAGCAAATTTCTTCTCGCAGACAGGACACTGGTAAGGTTTCACTCCAGAGTGGGAGCGTCTGTGCCGGGAGAGTTCATCTGATCTGGAGAACCTGCAAGCAGAGGTTTAGAAAAGAAAAACCTCTTCAGATTTTTGCTGCTAATTTTTGTATTGTTACTTTTTCATAGCCCAAGCTGCATGCATGGAACTTCACGGCAGCAGTGGGAATAGAATGCAAGTGATCCTGCTGCAAAAGCTCAAACATTTGACCTAAAGGAGAATCTATCAACAATAGAAGGGCCATAACATACAGAAGAACAGTTTTCATTCCATTCAATAGGGGGCAGCAGTATCACTCTACCTTCTTCACGGCACTGTTCTTTGGTGCTCATGCAAATTAGAACGGATAGCACTGGAGACGGTCCAAAAGGAGTTACCGTTGTATAAGCTTTTTCCTAACCCTGACTATGCATACATACAACCAGGCTAATGCCACAACACTCCTGACCCACAATACTCCCTGCTATTCCAACCTCAAACCCCACAAAGCTCTTCCAATACACTTCAATCCTAACCTGCAGCATCTTCCTTAAACTTCAGTCATGGGTCTCTTCTGAGCAGAGACCACCAACAATGCACCAAAGCTATGACTTCTACCAGTCTCACCTTGGCAGGTGCAGAATGCTAGAGGAACAGCAGTATCCTCAGTCACGACTAGTTTGTGAGACTGTGGCCAGATACTCTCTGAGGGAGTGACTACGTAGCCAGTCAGCCATATTTACTCTGAAGTCACTTAGCTTATTGAACTGACCTATGAATTCGGCCTTCCTTTGCCTCTTCCTTCCTGCAGCAGTATGATTAAATAAAGGATTATTACTGTCTCTCTCTCAATTCCTGCTCATGGTTACACTGGAGTAAATCCAGAATGACTCCACTGACTACACTACAGTTACTCTGGGGTTACACTGGTACAAACTGAGATAAGGATTTGAACCTCAGTTTCCAAAGTTAGATTTCCCAACATCATTTTATTTTTAGATGCCTTCCACCCACAACTGCCAAGGAATATTCCCCAAATAGCCATCATGAATCTCACAGGCCCCCATTAAACTCAGATAAACCAACGAACCCTTGGAACCTAGCAGCTGGGCTGATACTATTTCTAGCCCATACCCATGCTGGGAGCCCAAGTGTTAATAATGTCATTCTAAGACAATTCCTTCTGGATACATGCTGAACTGCTGTCCAACAAAGCATGATGAGGGTGAGTTGCCAGAACACGTAACAAAGACAGGCACAGAAAAGGAGTTCTCAAGAAATGATATCACCCATTTATTTACAATAAATATATGAAGTCATGGGTGTTTGCTGAATAAATAGGGGAAAGGACACGTGGGAAAATGTGCATTTATGGAACAAAAACAGCACAACACCACTTGTGTAAATATACTGTTTTTCTGGAGGGGAATCAAAGAGCACCATTTCAGGTGGAAAGAGATTTTACGGCTCACATTGTAAATTCTTCATACAAGAAAATACATACAAATCACAATGGGTATGTCTATACTTGCACCCTAGTTTGCACTAGGGATGCAAATGTAGGCGACCGAAATTGCAAATGAAGCGAGGATTTAAATATCCTGCGCTTCATTAGCATGATCTCGCCAGCGTGTTACTCCGCTGAACAACTGTTTCGAACATGAAAGTACGCGCTGGGACGTGTTAGTTCGAACTAAACCCAAGGGGTTACCAAAAAATGAGGAGTAATGTTAATTCGAACCAAGGGCGCACTTTCATGTTCAAACAGTTGTTCAGCGGAGTAACACGCTGGCGAGATCATGCTAATGAAGCGCGGGATATTTAAATCCCCGCTTCATTTGCAATTTCGGTCGCCTACATTTGCATCCCTAGTTCGAACTACAGTGCAAGTGTAGACGTACCCAATGAGAGATGATTCTATGACACCAATAAATGGTCAGGATCCACATTTTACTAAAGTTTGGTGTGTTTGAATTTAGGATTATTTTATTCTTTTTTTATTATTATTATTCTACTGTCTGCTACAGAGCTAGTGGATAGTTCAGGTTTTGATACAGAACCAGACTTTCCCAAAGTTCTTGAGTGTCGAGATCAAGGACTGGATCGGCCCCATCTGCACCTGCAAACTCTTCTTTTTCTAACACTGCTAGCCCTTGCCAGCAGTGAGTAGCAAGCCATGCCCAGAGACTAGAGCCTATGTCTCTGGCTGTCTATTAACTGTATATGAAACTCCTTCACTGGGCTGGGCCTGATGCAATGTCCTTAAAGGAATTATATTTAAGAACCACAGGTTCATGGGATGCTGGAAACTTTTCAGAGCAGCTACACAAAATAAAAAAGGGAAGGACAGCATATACCACACAGAACTTCACAGACTGAGAGCTGCTAGGACCTCACCAAGAGATCATAGTGGCAAGATGACAGTGTGTTGGGCAAGGAATTGATTTGTTTGGCAGGAAAAGTAGTCAGCTTTCTCAGGCAGAAGAGAAATCCACCACAGGAGAGAGGTCTTTTGAGAGACAAACAGAGAGCAATCCTCCTTGCAGCCATTCCAGGAAGATGCAGCTCATGATTTCTGTGTTGACAATATCATTATAAAAAAGAAGGAATAGTGGGATGGAGGGAGCTGAAACAAGCTCAGAGCAGGAGAACTGCAATGTATCTCTGGCAATTTCACCAAGGGAAAATTGAGAGATGTGTGTGTTACTTGAGCCTTGGAAGCTAATCTGAGTTAATATGACAAAAATACACTTAGCCTCATAACGAAGCCCTTCGCTGAAGAGGTAAGAATGTTGCAGTGCTGTTACCCAGCATTCATGGAAAGATCACCTTACTGGGCCCACAGAAATAAATCTCTCTAGCTATCTCTCTTTCTGTGTTTATACAAAAATAACCCCTAAAGGTTAGAACGGGGAAACTATTAGAATTCTGTTGCCTGTTCTATGCAGTGGTTCAGCTAAATGATCATAATGGTCCCGCCTCGCCTTACAGTCTAAAAACACTGATAGAATTCCAAAGTCTAGCAGGTAGCAAGTGAAAAAGAGGGCACCACTTACGAGTATCAGCCCAAATTTTAGGATCCCAGCACCTAAGAAATGACAGCTCCTCCCAAATAAAAACAAAGGCTATTTGGAAATCTTGCATGAATACGAAGAGCCAAATTCACCCTTCTTATAATTCCATTGCAAATGATGGAGATGAGCCAGGGATGAATTTAGCTCTATAAGTGCAGAAAGACATTGAGTTTGTTGTCTTCCTTTTACCTTACCTGCTGGCTACAGTCAGTGATCTGCATCATACTATTTAAACAGATTGTTAGCTTTTACTTAAGGAAGACCTATCTTGGAAAGGAGTGGGTGCATCCTAGAAATCTCATTTAGGGTATATTTCATGTGAAGGATTTATTCCAAAGGCAAGGCTGCCAGGAACTTGGGAAAGGACCTGTCAGCCCTTCACAGTTTCCCTCTGAATTCAGAAATGAAGCATCCCAACAGTTGACTACGGGACTAAATATGTCTGGGTGAACTGAGTTATAGTCTCACAGACTTTAACGTCAGAGGGGACCATCATGACGATCTAGTCTGACCTCTTGCACATTGCAGTTCCATCAGTTAACTAGAAGTTTTAATAAAGTTTCTATTGCCTTTTAAATTTCTAGCTCTTGTTGGTCTTGTATCATAGAAAAGGGAGCATCCAACTATGAAACAAGGCCTAGGCACTGCCCACAATGTGGCCCCAATACTGAGAGCTACTGTGATACATACAGTGAGTAAATAACAATAATGGAACACAGAGGTTCTTCAGGCACATCTTCCCCTTCCCATGTAGAAGAAAGGGTCAGCCATTTTCCATAAGACCTTTCCCCATCCCCATAAGACCCTGCAGAAGCCTCTCTGCCATTCTGGGGATCCCAGCTAGGGCAGCAGGTAGAGTGTGGGCAAGTTTGGGGGAGGAGGGGCTGAAAGAAGGTGGAGGGATGGAGAAACAATATATGTAAAAGGGCCAGGGCAGAGGCTTTCTGTGTAAGTGGATCTGAGGATCCCAGAGGCCTGGGCTTGAACCTTGTTGCTTTTAAAATTGGAAGGAAAAGCCTCCTCAATAACAGGATGTTGTTATGAGTCATCTATGCAAATGAGGGAATCCTCGCAAAGATCTCCTCCCCTTCCACTCCCCCTTCCCCATCCACCTACAGCTTGAGTTTTGGCCCCTGGATTTTATTTGTGTTCTGTAATGCACTGTGTGCTCAAGAAATACATAGCTTCATACAGAAAGCTTCCTTTAGACACATCTTCATACAGTGTAAAAGAACTTGGTATACATGAAAATCAGCCCCTAAAAATCTTATTCACATTTTCAGGTCATTGTGGTACCAGGCAACTCCGGCAGCCTGTCTAGACCAACATCATTGTCAAGAACTTCTTCCTGAGAAGTTACAGCTAATTCAAACTCAACAGTATGATTCATAAAGCCATTGACATCTTCCCTTTCAAAGTGCCGTAGCTTGCATTGTTCTTTACCAGTTTCCTACACTGACGTTCGGTTGTGAATTTTGTGGTTTTGCCTTTCTCAGAAGTGGCAGGCATTAGCAACCAACCTAGAGGAAGCTAACGTGTATCCTGCTATGACATGGATCAATGCCCTGATCAGTACAACAGGACACTGGACTAAATGGGTCACTGGCAGTTTCTGTATGCCACTGTTTATATATTGTGTAAGTTTGAAAAGAGCAGCTCTGCTTTCTTGATGGAGAGGCAAAAGTTGGTAGTGGTCAGTATTCAGAAAGGAACTTGGAAATCCCATGCTGTAGGCAGCTTGTAAAAGTTTAACCTGGCCTATCACTTTGCTTTGCTACACTTAAAGATTATATAGGGTTGATTGGGAATTTCTTTCCCAGCTAAATTCTATGACTCAAATTACACCAATAAACCTTTTTCTAAATTCCATGAACTCAGATTTTAAGTTTGTTTTGCTGAAAAATACACACACACACACACACACACACACACGAAAGGAAAATAATTGGGAAATCAGCAGCATGTCAGTGCATAAATTCAACTTGGATGATATAAAGATCAGAACAGATTCCAGATGTACTTGACTTAGTCATGTGAGCTCACAGCTCTCCTTGAATTTCTGGAAAAGGTAAACATGCTTTACTGATGAAAGGGGACTTTGCTCTGACTATGGTATATCACTGCAGGTCTGACTTTGATGTCTGAAAAGAACACATGGGAATGCTGGAATCTCAAGCTTCTTCTAAAAGATTTGTGATAGAAACAGCCTCTTTGAAAGTCTGCCCCTTCTTTGGTCTATGTTAGTGATGGGCCCTACCTGAAAAATTTCAAACTGGGATCAGAATGAGGGATATGAATGGTTAACCGTTAACTGGTAAACATCATCCTTACTGGCTGATGCTTACTGGTTACAGTTAACCAGCAGCCTGGCAGAGCTGGAGCAGTCCACTGTCCACCCCCGTTAAACAGATTAACCAGTTAAACACAATGGTTAGCCAGTTAATTGATTAAATGGATTTTTACACCCCCAATCAGAATACATCCAAAGTCACGGGGCATTTGGACCAGGGGTTCAGGTTTATGCTCTAAGTTATTCTAAACATAAAGCTGCAATCACAATGAAGAGTCTGGAAAAATATCCAGTTGCCAGAAACAAGCCTTCTTTGTACGGAAGTGATTTAATCCCTAGCCTCTACTGGCTTGTGCCCATAAAGAGTTGTGGCTGTCCAAGGGTTCCAGCATTTGGCTCTCTAAATTACAGGTTCCAGATGCAGCCACCATCTGGACCAGTACTTTTCATGCCCCCTTCCCCCGCCTTGCCCTGTTGGCATTTTTGATATGCACCATTCACACTAGATTTTAGCCCTTGTAAGGTTGTGGATGCACAGAAGCTAAACTCACCCTTGGTGTCACTCAATAAGAGGCATCCCAAGGAATAATAGGCTCATATAGCTGCATATCTTTTCCTTAACATTCACTTTTGACTAACATTCTGGAAAATACTAGTGTTCTTATAAGATATATGCACAGGAGACCACCCACAAAAAACAACAACTAACAGACTCCTGAGGGCTGGTCCTACAGTGCTGAAATCAACAGAGCTGAAATGGAGGCAGAATCAGGGCTCTGGGAAGTCAACTTTTGACCTCAAATATGCCTGTATCAGGACCACTGCCACTGGTGGTTAACTGAGTATTGCAAATAAATTTCCCACGTATATTCATTCAGATTTTTAAAAGAATTAAACTATGGTCACGTTTCAACTGTTGTTTTGTTCCCTTCCCACAAAAATGTGGACAATCTAGTTTCACCGGCATCGTGGCTCATGGAAAGCAAGCAACAAGCTTGCTCACACAGATGCTAGAGGACAACCAATCTTAAATTTGTACCTTGCAAGCATTAATACTAAAAGCCACATAGAGAGCATGTTCATCCAATGAAAGCATGGAAAAATGCCATATGATTTGTGTGACCAATCACAATTAAGCAACACATTTCAGTTCACTCTGAATCGCAAGGCTGGAAATAACCAAAGCTTGTCAAAAATTTCATTGGTAGCAAATACATTAAGGAAAAATGCAATCTGCTCAAGCATCCAACCTCCATGAATTAGAAGAGTGAGGAAAAACATCCCAGGAAAAACTTAAAAAACAACGAATAGTCTTGCAGCACCTTAAAGACTAACAAAACATGTAGATGGTATTATGAGCTTTCGTGGGTACAACCCACTTTTTCAGATTAAAGCTCATGATACCATCTACATGTTTGTTAGTCTTTAAGGTGCTGCTAGACTATTTATTATTTTTTAAGTTTTTCTAGTTACAGACTAACCCCTCCGAAGCTTTTGATCACAGGAAGTATAGGTTGAACCTCTCTAGACCAACACTCTCCTTTCCAGCAACATTTGTGGTCCAGCCTGAGTTTAATTAGCTGGATATCCACTTATCATGGTGTGACTAAGTTTCCCATGGTCCCATAAAAGTTTGTTTACAACCACCAGTCCTGGCTCTCAGTGTTCTATGCTGTTACTTAGCTCTAATTTACCTTTAATTCTATGAGCCCAGTAAGCAGTGGAAGTGCTGGCAATGCTGCTAGACGATACTGACCTCCCATAGTCTAGCAAATTCTCTGATTCGGCACCAGTTAGGTCCCAAGCGTGCTGGACTAGAGAGGTTCAACCTGTATTAGCTACAAATGATCCACTCAGCTCTAGTGGCAATAGGGAAACCTCAGCATGATAAGTTTGATGAAAGGGACAAGTTTCAGACTACTTGTGACCTTTTCCTCTCAAACAAATTCATCCATCTCTAGCGGTCACATACCTCACGTACTAGTGTTAAGAAACTGGCTGGGCTTCAGAGTGAATTGGAAAATGGAAGAGAAGGGATTTCCATGGGACATTTCAACTTCTTAATTACAAAAGAAACATTTTTCAGTTCCCAGTTCTCCAACAAATAATCAAACATTTTGAGGAAAGCAGATATATTTAGTATACATTTTTACTTATTCAAAAACTCAATTTTCCACTGAAGAAATGTTTTGTCGGAAAATTTTAGCCAGCCGTTCTAATTGTTTTAACAGATTGCTTTTGAAAAGTACAACTCTCAGGAGCACAGCTTGATGGGCACTGGTAGACATTTCTACGCTAGAACATAAACACAGATTCAATCTGAGTAGCATACCCTATACTGAGAGAGCTTTCTCAAGATGGGTTTTCTTTTTTAATTTTGAAAATTACAAAATAGCATGTGATGTTTTCATATTTTATTGTGGTCTTATTAAGCGTATATGTTGTTCATAGCCCTTCACTGACTGTACATGACCTCCATGGAATTGAATCTACAAATACATACAATCACATATTATTAGCAATGGAGTGGCTGTGATCCAATGACCCAACTTGCATGGTGTCCTAGTTTGTATCACTAGAACATGTGGAGATGGTATATTGCAATTGGGCCAAATAAGATACAAAGCAATGCAGTAGCAAGTCTCATCTGGCCATTCTGAAATGAAATGTGAGTCACTGGGGTAATTTTTTTAGACTTTTGTACAGAATGTCAAGAGGTAATGCTATGCTATTCAATGCACCAAAGCCCCTGGATTATCTAACATTAAGAGAAGTGATTTTAATTTTAAAGCCAACCAACCAGGTTTCAGAGAACAGCAAAGCTGTTTATAAATTAACTTGGCTCAGACCTGCTTGGCTGGTATATTATGTCAAGTGTACAGAGTACAAATGCATCGCAGTACTGACCTCCATCCACAACCAGGCCACGTGCATGCAAAAGGTTTTTCTCCTGTGTGTCTCCTCAGGTGTGCTTTCAAATGGCTGCTTTTTGTGTACATCTTGGTACAGCCAGGAAAAGAACATTTGTGCATTTTAATGAGTTCTGCTGCGGGGTTCTTTTGAAATTTCTGACCCACGATGATCCCTGTTTGACCCTGAATCATGCCTCCTGGCCCAATAGGCTTCGCAGCAATAGGGACTGGAGCGATGCGGACAAATTTAGAGGACAAGTTCAAATTGGATGACTGAACTATCTGCGGCACAAGTGCAAATGTCTGTCCTTGAATGTTGACTAGGAGCTGTGCAATTTTAATATTCTCTTGTGCTGGTCCTTGTGAACTAGGGCTTGTATTTGACTCTTGTTTGATCTGTACAGGCTGAATTTGGAGCATGACAGGTATCCCTCCTTCCAAGGATAGTGCTCCATTTGAAACATCGCTACCTTCCGTTGAGCTACTTGATTGTTCATTTTCACTTTCTTTCAAGTTAATATTAGGCACCAGATGGTCTTTTTGCTGAATTGAAGCAACGGCAACTGGATTGCAAGCTCTCAAGTCCTTGGTCTCACTTTTAGGTCCTTCCTTAAGATCCAACTCCATGTTTTCCTCCAGAAACTCCTCAATCTCCTCAAGCGTGGGCTGAAATGGTCCAGAATCTTCCATCTCCACTGCAAACTCAGGCAATCTGAAGTACTCCTCTTTCACTACTGGTTGAAGCCTCCGTTTGTCCCACCAAGCGGCAGGGGTGTTCCCTAAGGAAGCCTGGGACAGTAAATAGTCTAAAATACTATCTTGACTTTCAGCACTAGATGTGCTTCCATAGCTAGAGCTGAGAACCTGGGAATCAGGGCTGGAACAAGAGCAAAGACTTGAAGAATCACTGTCATCTTCGGACACAGGCGAGGGCAGCATCTGATACAACCTCCCACCAGCCATCATGTCCCCAAAGTATCCAACAGAGGATCTTGTGGATGAAAAATATTCATCAGCAGGAAGCAAGTGATCCACCATTCCTGGATGATCTGCTAGGGATATCTCACCAACATATACCACACAGTGAAAGTTCAAATGAAAGCCTGAATACAGGGAACAGAAATATTCAGTCAGAGGTGAGGTTTAATCATTAATCTCTATGCACTAGATCTACAGATCTCTCTATCTCAAATGAAAGTCATAGGCATGCAGTTTCACTGGGAATACATGTTGCTACAAGTTTTCATATTGCTATATCACCCCCAAAGGATTCTGAGGGCCTAGGCATTTTCCAAGATTTCACCACAAGTTTGCAAAAGATTTTTTTCAGAAATCATTTCACAACAGTGTGTTAGATTTACAGCGACTTTTCAGACTATTACTGGCAAAAGGAAATACATTTAAAATCTTTTGCCTGACAATGAAACAGGGAACAGAAAAAAGATGGTGACATTTTGACCACCCAAAAAACAAATAAAGTTTATAACTTGTATCCACAAAAGAACAAATCCTTTCCTTAGCCTATAATTTTTCATTGACTTTATTTTTAACTTCCTTAGTTATTCAGATATAGGCTAATCAGCATAATACAAGGATCAGTCTGCCAGGAGCCAAAAATATTTCCGTGCTTCAGCTTTTACTAGTAAGATTTTCCTTTCCAGATGTAATGAATCAGTTTGCTAACGTCATTATCACCTGCATCACTCTTAATAAGATTGGCACCATGCTGGGCTAATTACCATGTATTGGCAGGCCAGCTGATTGTGCTGGTATCACCTCATCATTCCAGGCAGCCTATCACTTAGATATACAGCCTTGTGATGACCTAAGCATGGTGCCAGCTTCTAAACTGGGAAAGCTTATATTGGAAACAAGCTCTTGCGTAGGATTTCATGTCATTCTGACTACAGCAAGCTACTGCATTTTGTTGTACTCTGAACACACAGTTTAGTAAGGCCAAAGAGCCTGATCCTTCAATCTCTTACTCACCTGAACATCCTAGCTAAAGTCAGTGGGACTACTCACGTAACTAGAGAGTTACAGGTTCAGTTACTTATTTTGCAGTCCTCTCTTAGGCAAAATTCCCACTGAAAGCAATGCAATTCCTGTAGCCCTCAGTACAGGCACAGCAGTCTTACTGGGAGTTCTGTCTGAGAAAACACTGCTTAATAGCTGCACAATAATAACCCTGTAGGAGCTAAAATGAAAGTACTGTATGCAGACTTCACTGAACACTGACCCCCGGTCCTCTTCCACAATCAAGGTGACTGAGTGAAAACTGAGCTGCATATAGACATAATAAAATATGCCTCTCTGTGGAAGGTATGTGGATTGCAGAGACAGATGTCATTTGATCTGTCAGTGAGGGTGTATTAGAGAGTGAGAGTGAGTGAGCCAGAGAGAGTCAAAAGGCATATGACCTAGCATGAAGGAAATGCCAGTCAAGCTTGTTACACACTGTCATTTTCCACAGGCTTTGCTGCTGTGCTATGGACACTTTGCCATGAATAGTCAATAGTGTTCAGTTTTGCGGAGGGTAGGAGATGTTTATTATTACTAGAGGGCACCTATGCTGCCTGATCTGCAAAACTGCCTCTCTCTCTCTGTCTTCTATGAGGAAATAAAAATAAATCTGTGTATAGCTCATGCTGTCCACAACAACCTTCACATGCTCCATCAGCATCAGTCTATTAACCTTCTACAGGAAGTGGAAGGAAAAACACACTTCTTAAAGCCACACCTTCCTTATCTATTTTTATGTGTGGTGGAGGGAGGATGGTTTTGAAGAAAAGGGAATTAAAGGCCAAGTTGTACATTTTCGTGGTTTGGACCCAGTGACAGTCATCTGTTCCTGCAAACTGATAATGAAATACTCACATGTACTCAATGTGAGGAAGTTCAAACAAAGGTTAGTGTCCATGTTCTGTGACCTTAGTGCATCATCATTTCTAATGGTAAAAGTGATTTCCAGAATATTTGAAATATGTCTAGAGATGACCATGAGTCAGATTTTGACCTCAGTGCAAAGTTAGTTAGTTCAACAGAAGTCAGTGGAGCTGTTTTACTCCAGATTTAGATAAGTGAAACAAAGATCAGAATTTGGCATTGTGAATCTTTGAGTACACTGGTGGATGTCTTTCTTGCTGCAAACAGCAGACACAACCACTGATGTGGCAGGCACATTTCCATATGGCAGATGGCTTCAAATCCTGCCTATTCCCATTTTGCTCCAGCTCTAACCTCTGATTGCTGTAGCTGTGACCACAAAGATTTTGCACACAAAACATTTTTTCTAAAGAGAGATTGGGTGTGTGTGTGTGTAAAAAAGTATTAGAATGACAGCAAATTTAACCCAGAAAAAGATTTTTTGTAACGATTTCTTAACTGTCTATTTCAATCTGGAAACCATTCTTGTTCCCACTGAAATCAATGACAAAATATACACACTCCTGGCCAATTTAAAGAGCAAAATTCCTCAGAATCATGGCTAATGATATGGCCCAAACCAGACATTTGGAACCAGTTAGGTAAATAAAAACTAATGATGATATCGTATATCTAACATTTATATACAGCATTTTCATCCATAAGGATTCCAAAACAATTTATAAAAGAGGCTTCATTTATTATGCCACTGAAATGCAGCCACTTCTGCACTGTATCAGCTGTTTAGCAGGGAACCACAGCACTCTAGTCTCCATCAGCTTTGTTTTCTTGCATGTAATGACAGAGCCACATTGTTCTATTTAACTGTTGTATGTTTAGTGACTGGCTAATAAAAGGCTAACATGCCTCTGTAAAGCAAGGTTTCTGTGTAAAAATTACAAGAGACAAGGCCTCAGAGGCTTGCTGATAGAAATTTAGCAGCCTATTATTCCTGGTGGTGCTTAAAACATCCTGTGAAATATATCATTCAACTGATAACACCAACAGCATATTTTACCAATTGCTGCTTCCTAAGCAGCTGTGGATAAGCTGGCAACCATTTTCCAGGGGAATCACTTTTCTTTGAGCATTTGAAATGCGTAAGGAACTAATCCTGCTCCAACTGGGCCACAAAACTGTGCCTATAAAGTGACTTTGAAACTCAGTGGGCCTTGAATTTCAAAGAAACCAGGAGCCAGCTAACATTTTGAAAATAAAATCCATTTTCTATTAGCAGCACCTGAGAGCTTGATTACTGAAATTAGTTCTCGGGAGTATTTTGCCTGGTAAGGAGCCTCTTTAAAGTACATTTTACAATAGGTAGCCATGCCAAGAATTACCTCTGAACGGTGCATTAAAGAGAGGGTGCATTGATGCGGCATGCTAGGGAGAGAGCCCCTTTTCAAGGGGGGCTGGAAAGCTCAGAAGAATGCTTTCCATTCCACCGCTTTCAAAGCCTAGTGGAACAAGCAGGATTTTGAAAAGCTCTTCCCTGCTCTCTTAAAGAGGAAACACTTTATCTACCAGCCACCGCAGGGGAAAACAATAATCCGCTCCCTGGCTCGCCTGCACATGCTGCTCACACATTCGTTCCAAGCATTTCTATGCTAATTTCTCCCTAGTGAATGGCTCCCTTTCAACCGATTCCTTGCACCAGGCAGGAGCTGCTGCTTTTGAGAGCCCCCCGGCCTCGCCAGGCTGCGATTCAGCCTCGGTTGCCTTTGCACTCATGGCTGGGAAGCCCAAGTGTGCTCAGCCCACCTGGTGGAGCTGGGCCTGGAGGGAAGGGCCCCGGCGCATCGCTGCTGCTCCCCCCTCCCTCTCCTCGGCCCCAGAGCTCTCAGCTTGACCGAGAGTAACCCTGCCTCGCTGCTCCTCCTGTCAACATTACCATAACAGCCTGCGAGCAAAGCACACGCCGCCCCCCCCCCCCCCTCCGCCGGGCTGCACACAGGGGGCGCACGGGAGAGGGGCTCTTTGCAGCCCGAGCCTCTGCTTGGGGTGGGCGCCGGGGGTCTCCCTGTGGCTACTATCGGGAGCCACACAACCAACCGACTTGTGCAATTCACACGCATCTCAACGCCAGGTGCGGCGCCCCCGTGCAAAGACGTGTGTGGGGGGGGGGGCTTTAAAATGAAACCAGCTACCCGTTCGCCTGCTACAAAGAGCACACCCGCCGCGTGCAAGGGAGGCCCCGGGCGCAGGACGAGCCCGCACTGCATCGGCAGGAGGCACGGCCAGAGAGCGGGCAAGCTCCCGAGGGAGGGGTAACTCCTGGCACCATCGGCCCCGAAGCGGGTCTCAGCGCTGGGCAGAGGGAACGGCCCCTTCTCTGCCAACATACGGCGGTAAACATCGCCCCTGCAGAAACCGTGCCATAGGCTGTTACCCTCCAGCCCAGGGGGGCGGGCGGACACACACACACTTCGCACCGAACTTCAGTAAATCCAAATCTCCTCCCCCTCCCCAACGCTGACCCCAGAGTTTCTCTCTAGCATGTTCCCATCCCCACTCCTCCCACCGCAATCCCGGACATCTCTCCCCCCCCCCCTTTCCCCTTGGCTCCGGGGCTCCACGCGCCCCCGCGCAGCCAGGACACCCCGCGCTCTGCGGCTGAGAAACGCGCCTTTCCTCCTTACCTGAACTTTTCCGCAGACACACACCCCAAAAACACAACCCCCCAATCACAGACAAGCGATATCCCAGCGCGCGCTCAATGTTGTCCTTGAAAAGTGCCTAGAGGCAGGGTCCCGATTTGCAACAGCAGTGGCAAGGCTGCTGATGTGTCCTTTAGCTCCCCTAGTGTAGTACTATATCCCCGTCACATGACTGCCAGGGAGGGGAGCACAGTGAAAGCAGGGGAAGGCTTGAAAGAGGCTCGACCAAAGCCGCTCGCATCATTGGCCAACGCAGAAGCAAAGGGGCTGGTCAGAGGGTTTTGTCGTCAATGGATGCATCTGGCATCCTATCCTTTCTCTCCCTCGGCCTTCCCCTCCGCCTCCTCTCCCTGCTGCCTGTCCCCTCCTGTTCTGTCTCACAGCCAACCAAGCTCAGGCAGGAATGTTTGGCTGCCTCCCTGCTTACTCTATCTCTGAGCCATGACAGTGAAGATCATGTGAATGAGAAGTAGAAACGCCCTGGGGATATTTCGAGGACTGCAAAACCTGGAAGAAACCACATGGAGAGTTTGTCTCTAGCAGGGCTGGGTTTGAGTTGGTGGGGGTGGGTAGGAGGATGGGTGGAGTGGTATTGTAGTTTGCAAAGCGAGAACTATGCAAGACGCATGCCAGTCTTATGAATGGATCTGAATCCATTTCCCTTTCCTTAGGTCTTGCCTTCTCTGTGCTTGGCTTCTGAGGAGCCCTGGGATGCTGTGGTTCAGGAAAGGTGCAGAAGTCAATCGTTTTCAACAAAACAGTTCATTTTTAGCAGAGGTGTTTGAATAGGGGGAAATGGACCATGTCAAAATCTAAAGTAATTAATCACAGCAACAAGCATTCTAAATTATTTGCATTAAATATCATCACTATCAAATCCCAACGGTGTTGTTTCGTGCTGGAAAAACACATACTAGTGAGCTTATCTCCTAAATAGACAGGGCAGAAAAAAGATCTGAGAAAGGAAGCCCAATAATCCTCATTTGACAGAGGTGGAACTAAGCAATTAAGCAACTTGCCCAAGGCAGAACAGAAAGTCTGTGGCAAAGCTGGACATTAAAGTCAGGTCTCCTGAGTCCCAGACTTAACTACCAGACCATCCTTCCATTCAATGGTAGACAATCCTTCCACTCAATGGTTTTATGTGCTGCCAACAATCTGATCAGCACTGTCAGGCATAAAATATAGAGGCAATCTCTACTTTGAAGATGTTATAGCTTAAATAAAACAACAGAGAGAACATACTGCAACATTTCTCTTGATGACTCACTTCTTGGAAGCATCACAGAAATATCTTTAGGTGGCATATGAATAGACAGAGATGATAATAGAGATGTGAATGGGTAACCAGTTAACTGGTTACCTAATAAGCATTACCCTTACAGGTAATCACTTGGCTCCCAGCCCAATGGGGCTGCTGGTTAACAGCCTTGCCAGCCTGGAGCAACCTCCCTGCAAGTAGGATCCCAGTGAACATTTAACTGATCAAACGGGATTTTATATCCCCAGAAGATAATGGTTTAGTGCAGCAGAGCAGGGAAAACATCCTAATCAGAAAGGGCGTAGAAGATGAGATTGAGCCAGCTGTATGTACAGTAGAGTGGATGAATAAGACAAAGGCTAGGTCTACACTGCAATGGTAAGTCGGAAAAAGAAATGCAATTTGCGGTACGCAAATATCTTTTTCCGCTTTACTGTGGAAAGAGGCTTTTCCAAAATTGGGCGCATCTACACCGTGCCATATTTTGGAAAGAAGTGCTCTTTCGACCAGGGCCATAACAAGGGTGAGGCGAGTGAGGCACTTGCCTCGGGCACATAGCTGAGGGGGTGCAGAAAAAATAATATAGAAAACTAATTATTTTAAGACAGCTATTTATTTTAAGACAGCGCCGCTTCCCTCTCCCACCCATTAGCGTCGGCTGGCCCTCAGTTTACATGTCAGGCTGCACGTTGCCGCTCCACTATCCAACAGTCACCAGCTCTGGCAGCCCCCCAGCATGTCAGCTGCTTCCAAGGGGTGCAGGAGGCTGGTCACCGGCTCAGCCGCATCAAGCACCGCCTTAAGGTGCCTTAGCGCAGTTCCCAGGTGTGGGGCTCAGGGCCGGGGGAGAAGGGGCTCAGATTGCCCTGCACAGGGGCACAGGTGCAGGGCATGAGGTGGGGGTGTCAGGCTGGGAGCCAGGACTCCTGGGTCTTGTCTGACCTCTGCCAGGGCAGTGGCTCTAGGTTTTAGGGGTATGTGATTAGAGCTGGGGGTCTGGGAGCTATGATCCCTGGGTTCTGTGGGTCGGGGTCCAGGCCCTTAGCCTGTTGGAGTCATGGTTTCCCCTCCAAAAACAGGAACCCATGCTGCTGAGCTGCCTGTGCCAAGTGCTTTGAATGTGCTATACAAACCAAGGGGAGAAGGCAGTAACTGTGGCTTCTTATAAAAGAAGTTTTAGTAAACTACAATTAATTAAGAACTACCTTCAAGCATTCACGGGTCAGGAGAGATTATCAAATATGCCCATCTTATCAATAGAACATGAGGTAGCAAATAATATTAATTTCAACGCAATTATTGATGAGTTTGCCTCATTAGGAGCGCGCAAACAAATACCTAATAGTACCTGATATGGTGATATTTTTAATTATATGTATATATGTTTTAATTGATTGCTTATGCTGATCTCATAACATAATAAATAAACGTGTTATTGTTATTGTTTTGTTATTTATGTATTTTCCCTTTTTCTATAAAATAACTACTATATATATATATATATACACACGAGGGGGTGCGATTTTCTATTCTTGCCTCAGGTGCAAAATTAGCTAGTTACAGCACTGCTTTTGACACATTCCTTCTTCCTCTAAAATGAGGTTTACAGGGATGGTGAAAGAGTGTGTCCACTTTTTAGAAAATATTTCCGAAGATGCAGCATTGTTTTTCCAGGATAGCTCTGGTGTCCCGGAAAAGCAGTGCAGTCTAGATGTAGCCATAAAGGCTGGCATCATTAGGGGGGACGAGAGGGTAAGTTGTGATGTGGTAAAAAAAGCAGGTCAGAGAGAAGTGTCACTATGCAGAGCATACAACCCAAAAGTGAAGGCAAGATGATAAAACTTGTGGTGAAAACAAAGTGGGGAGGGGATCTAGAAGGGTTCGAAGAAACTGAATTATTTCATTTTCTAGCACTCATATGACTGTGTTTCAGTTTTTAACATTGTAGGGATAAGTTTAAATGTATAAAAGAAAAGTCTTGAAAAGAAAAAACATACACAAACATTTACATATACATAAGTCAATGAGTTGTATAAACACACTTGATATATGTTACATGTATGTGAAAATATCAAGGGCTAATGCTAGCATAACTCCATGGAGTTAAACTAGCCACAAATTTGGCCTCAAATATTTTTATCCACATTCGACATTTCTAATTCCCTGTTCCAATATTTACTTTAAGTTCAAGTGCTATAGTGCTTGAGAATGGGTGAAATTCACCACCATGCAAAGGGACCAGGCACGATGCTTATGTACCCCACCTAAGTTCCCAGACCTCAAAATAGGATTAAAGTGGGACTTAAAAATAAGATTCTTGTTGACCCCACTACATGAACATGAAATTCATACACTCTGCAATTACTATCTTATCAACAACCAAAAACAAGTGTTCTTTATTAAAGCCTTAATTTTAACATCAACATGACTGAAACATCAAGATGGGGATGCATTAGAGGACTCAGCACAGTCCTCCACATGCTAACAATGATTCCCTTATATTTTATTGTATTTTATTTTTATTTATTAACAGATCCATTATTTTGTAATAACAATCTTATAAATCTTATTCTATAACATTAATAGAAATACACTTTGTATATTAACAAGCAATTATAAATTGGCCTATGGATGTCCCTAAAGTTGTATTCAACATATTATAGTTGACAGTTTTCTCTTTGTCTTCCTTTTCTGTCTTGTCTATTGGTAATGTTAAAGTCTTTCAGGCTTAGGTCCAAACTTTTCTTTTTCTTACATTTCGGCTATATCTACACTGGAAAGATTTGGCGCCAAAAATACCGTCGACATTCAAAAGTCAACAAGAAGAAAGTCACCAAATCATGTTTATACTGCCATGCTCTGTCAACATCTCATGGCCACATTGATAGCTCCCTGGTTGACAGAAAGAGCAAAGTATGCATCTCACAATGCTCGGCGTCACTTTCAGTTGCTAGGCACTGTGGGAATGTGCAATGTAGCGCTAGACATTTTGGGAATGTCAGCCACTTCTTTGCTTTCTAGCCCTCCCAGGGCTCCTGGCTTACTTTTGTGCCCCTGGAAACTGACAGTCCTTGCTGCACACTCCAGAATCTGCTGTGAGAAATCATGGATCCCAAACTTATCTCCCCGGTTGTGTTCAATGTGCTTAGGACATCATGCATTGCAGCAGCGCTACTTATGCATTTAACATCAGAGGAAAAAGACTCAGATGCAGACAACAATGTGAGTGACAGGGACAGTAGCAAAGTGGCATTGTATTGGGCTGTCACAGAGCAGCTGTGCACAGTAGAGCATCACTTTTGGTTGTAAAGCAAAAACAGCTCTGAGTGGTAGGATCACATTGTCATGCAGGTGTGGGATGAAGAGCAGTCACTATAGAACTTTCAGATGCATAAAGCAACCTTTCCAGAGCTGTGTGCTGAGCTGGCCCCTGAACTGAAGTGCAAGGACACATGAATGAGAACTGCTCTCTTGGTAGAAAAGCATGTTGCCATTGCTTTGTGGAAGCTGGCGACTCCCAATTGCAACCACATAGTCACAAATAGGATGCTAGGAATTATTAGGAAAGGGATAGAAAATAAGACCCAGAATATCTTACTGCCCCTGTATAAAACTATGGTACGCCCACATCTTGAATACTGTGTACAGATGTGGTCTCCTCACCTCAAAAAAGATATTTTGGCCTTGGAAAGGGTTCAGAAAAGGGCAACTAAAATGATTAGAGGTTTGGAACGGGTCCCATACGAGGAGAGGTTAAAGCGACTGGGACTTTTCAGTTTAGAAAAGAGGAGACTGAGGGGGGATATGATAGAGGTCTATAAAATCATGAGTGGTGTGGAGAGGGCCGATAAATAAAAGTTATTTATTAGTTCCCTAAATAGAAGAACTAGAGGACACCAAATGAAATTAATGGGGAGCAGGTTTAAAACTAATAAAAGAAAGTTCTTCTTCACACAGCGTGTAGTCAACCTGTGGAACTCCTTGCCAGAGGAGGCTGTGAAGGCTAGGACTATAATAGAGTTTAAAGAGAAGCTAGATAATTTCCTGGAGGTTAGGTCCATACAAGGCTATTAGCCAGGGGGGAGTCCTTGGCCTCTGTTTGTCAGAGGCTGGAGAGGGATGGCAGGAGACAAATCGCTTGATCATTGTCTTCGGTCCACCCTCTCTGGGGCACCTGGTGCTGGCCACTGTCGGTAGACAGGACACTGGGCTAGATGGACCTTTGGTCTGACCCAGTATGGCCGTTCTTATGTTCTAGCTAGGAGATAAGTGATCCATTCTTTATGGCTTTTATAAGATGTAGGGTTTTCAGGACAATTTAATAAGAACACTAAGGGATTTTCTTACAGCTAGCCCCATTATCTGTTGTACAACTTTCCAAAGTGTTTTAATTTTGGAGCACATCTAACATACCTGGATAAATCCTCCCTATTTCATTAAATGCTCGTCAGAATTTGTCTGTGTACATAAATTCATTTAATTTTATGGTGAGTTAAATACCATTGATAAGGATTTTAAATGCAAATTTTGTTTAATGTACTGAAGTGTAGAGACCATAGCTCCATATATTCTCCCATTCCTCAGTTTTGGTGTCTATGCTACATCAACCTTCCAACTTTTCATGAACATAATTATTTCCTCTAAGTAACAGCTAGAGATTACTATGAATAGAACAGGAAGTAAGCTTGTATGTTGAATTGTTAGAATGAGTCATGTTTTCAAATTCCATCAATTTTCTACTTGGGTTTGCCTTGACGGGGGGAGGTTGAAAAACGACTGTTGCAGAGATTGATACAATCAAATTTTGGTGTCTTTTTCAAGTTGTATTTCATTTAGTACTCTAAGGCTACGTCTACACTGGCCCCTGTTCCGGAAGGGGCATGTTAATTTCAGCGATCGCAATAGGGAAATCCGCGGGGGATTTAAATATCCCCCGCGGCATTTAAATAAAAATGTCCGCCGCTTTTTTCCAGCTTTTAGAAAAGCCGGAAAAGAGCGTCTACACTGGCCCCGATCCTCCGGAAAAAGCGCCCTTTTCCGGAGGATCTTATTCCTACTTTAAAGTTTACAGAATAAGATCCTCCGGAAAAGGGCGCTTTTTCCGGAGGATCGGGGCCAGTGTAGATGCTCTTTTCCGGCTTTTCTAAAAGCTGGAAAAAAGCGGCGGACATTTTTATTTAAATGCCGCGGGGGATATTTAAATCCCCCGCGGATTTCCCTATTGCGATCGCTGAAATTAACATGCCCCTTCCGGAAAAGGGGCCAGTGTAGACATAGCCTATGGCTATGTCTAGACTGGCATGATTTTCCGCAAATGCTTTTAACTGAAAAGTTTTCCGTTAAAAGCATTTGCGGAAAAGAGCATCTAGATTGGCACGGACACTTTTCCGCGAAAGCAGTTTTTGCGGAAAAGCGTCCGTGCCAATCTAGACGCGCTTTTCCTCAAAAAAGCCCTGATCGCCATTTTCGTGATTGGGGCTTTTTTGCGCAAAACAAATCTGAGCTGTCTACACTGGCCCTTTTGTGCAAAAGTTTTGCGCAAAAGGGACTTTTGCCCGAATGGGAACAGCATAGTATTTCCGCAAGAAGCACTGATTTCAGACAGTAGGAAGTCAGTGTTCTTGCGGAAATTCAAGCGGCCAGTGTAGACAGCTGGCAAGTTTTTCCGCAAAAGCAGCTGATTTTGCGGAAAAACTTTCCAGTCTAGATGCAGCCTAAATGTTTTATATCTAAACAGGTGTCTGAATTTTGATATACCTATAAATGTCAACATTTCCCAGGCTTTTATTGGGGTTAAATTCTATAGTCTATATTATCTACTATGGCATTAGAGGTGATTAGTATGGATTTTAAATAAGCTATTCCAAGTTTCTATTGTTGTTTTAATGGTCATATGTTGATTCTTGCCTATAGATAACTTTATATAAAGAATCATACACAGTTAGATTCCTCTATAGTCATAGAACTGTAGGACTGGAAGGGACCTTGAGAGGTCATCTAATTCAGTTGCCTGCACTCCAGGAAGGACTATATAATACAGGGGTGGGCAATAATTTTTGCAGGGGAGCCACTTAGGGTACGTCTCAGGGAAGTATCCAGCCACAGTGGGTCACAGGACATAGGACAGGGGCCTGGAGCAGCTTGGGTCGCCCAGGGCCCCCACCCACACACCCACTGCCTACCCGTGGCAGCACTGTCTGCAGGATTGATTGTTGTGTCACTTGTGCATACGTGCCCAAGTGCTAGGTATGACACTTGCGGTGGTCTGTGTGGTGTTGTGTGTGCACCCTTGTGACCAGCTTGCTTCCTGCAGTTCCTGGCGGGAGGAGGACATGTGGGGGGGTCCTTCCTGGGGTCAGACATGTGTGGGGCCCTCTCCAAGCTGTGAGCAGTTGCCCATGTGTGCCCTGGGAATGACCATGCTTGCACATGCACAGAGAAGTGAAAGCTGTCCAGGAAGAGCATGATATGTGCAGATTGCCCTGCATCCCCTGTGCTCCCACCTCCCCTGTTCTGCGTGTGTGACCCTGACCGCACTCACCTGGTGTTCCCTCACCAGCATCAGAGGATGCCTGCGAGGCCTCCTGGGTCTCAGGACCGGCTCCAGGGTCAGGGTGACCAGACTGCGGTTGGGGTCCTCCTCCTCTTCAACCTGCAGCTGTTCCTCTGGGTTGTCCTCAGCCCCCTCCTGGCAACATTGCACCAGTGTCTGCAACTCTGTCTACAAGAACCAGGGCAGAGAGGGGTTCCCCAACACCCAGGATTCTGTCCAGCTCCTGGAAGTACACACAGTGGTGAGGCGCTTCCCCCGAGGTGGAGCTGGGCTCGTGGGCCCTGGCATATCCCTGCCTGAGTTCTTTTACCTTGGCCAGAACCTGGTCCAAGGTTCTGGGGTGGTGTCCTTTTTTGGCCAGCCCCTTGGCCATGTGGCCGTAAACGTCTGCATTCTGGCATCGGGAATGCAGAGCCTGGAGCGATTCCTCCTCTCCCCATAGTTCCAAAAGGGTCAGGACCTCTGGCCCTGACCAGACTGGAGCTCGCCTCTTGGTGCCCCTGGAAGGCTCATGAGATGGTTCTCTGGAATGTTCTTGGGGGTCTCGGGGGTCTTCTGCTTGTGCCATGCTTCCTTGGCAGAGAGGCAGGGAGAGCCGTGTAGTCAGAGGCTTCCTCTGGCTGCCTTCCTGCCACAATGGCTGCCATGGGTGCCTCTACCTTTAAAATATGGCTACCGTCAGGAACAATAGAGGTTTTTCCTGCAGATGGACTGTCCATCAGGGCTTTTCCCTGGAGGTCTGTTAAAAAAACAAAAACAAAAAAAATGTGTCCACACACGCCTTTTTTCTACAGATCTCTGTTGAAAACGGCAGTATTCCTCGTAAAATGAGGTTTACTGCTGTCAACAAAACTGCCACGTTCTTTCGATTTACTTTCAAAAGAACACGGCAGTAGTGTAGACACGGGTAAAATGTTTTTGAAAAAAGGCAACTTTTTCTGAAAAAACTGTAGTCTATACACACCCTTAGTGAATTTTGCTATATGGTCATGGGCTGGCTCCACACACTCCCAGAAAGGGCAGGGTCTGGGGAAGAAGGGGGCGGGGCCTTGCCTCTCCCTGGAGTTGTCTAGGGCTGGAGGTTTTGACTTAATAACACAGAAAAGGGCTTGTAGCGCCCCAGGACCCCATTGCCGTTGCCAGGGGGTTGCTACAGTTATTTAAAGGGCTCATGGCTCCGGCCCATACCAGAGTAGTGGTGCAACTAGGAGCCATGAGTCATTTAAATAGGATTCTGATGCCTGAACCACTGCCTGGAAATTTGGTGGCACAAGTAGCAGGATATAAATAGAAAAAGTCCAGATGTGGTCCACAGGCTGGATCAAAGTGTTAGGGGGGCCAGATCTGTCCAGGCTGCATCTTGCCCAATCCTGATGTAATAACTAGATTATTCCTGACAAATGTTTGTCTGGTCTTAAAAATCTCCAATGATGGAGTTTCCTGAACTTCCCTGAAGAATTTGTTCCTGTGTTTATCTATCCTGACAGAAAGTTTTTCCTAATGTTCAACCTAAACCTCCCTTGCTGCATTTTAAGCCCCATTGAATCTCTGCTTTTCAGAGTTTAAAGAGAACAATTTTCATTGTCTTCCTTTATGATCTTAAAAATTGTTATCACGCCCTCCTTAGTCTATTCTTCTCCAGACTAAACAAACCCAGTTCTTTCAATCTTCCCTCATACATCAAGTTTTCTAGACCTTTAATCATTTTTATTACTCTCCCCTGACCTTTCTCCAATTTATCTACATTTTTCCTGAAATGTGGTTCCCAGAACTGGACACAATACTACAGCTAAGACTTTATCAGGGTGAAATAGAAGGGAAGAATTACTTCTCGTGTCTTGCTTACAACATTCCTGGTAATACATCCCAGAATGATATTTGCTATTTTTGCAACAGTGTTACACTGTTGACTCATATTTAGCTTGTGATCCACGGTAACTCTTAGATTCATTTCCACACTACTCCCTCCTAGACAGTCATTTCCCTTTTTCTATGTATGCAATTAATTGTCCCTTCCTAAATGGAGTACTTTGCATTTATCCTTATTGAATTTCATCCCATTTAGTTCACACCATTTCTCCAGTTTGTCCTGATCATTTTGAATTTTAATCCTATCCTTCAAAGCACAATTGCACACAAACACTATAATACTATTAGCAATTGCACACTTTCTATAAATATATGCTGACATCAGGTGAAATTCACCCTTGTGTAGAAAGCCAGACTTATGCCATAGGCCTTGTGCTGGCCCTCTGCATGGTGACAATTTCATGCTTGTTTTACTGTATTAGACCTGAAATCTTCTGTTCTCATTTAAATAAAACTCCCACTGAAATCAATAGGTGTTTTTCCTGACTGTAAGACTGGACTTTTGATTCTTCTTAAAGATAAAGAGACAGATCCACCACTGCAATAAAACTGTTCAACTACACTGAAATTCATAGTGACTTGGGCTGATTGAGAGCATGTGCTTTTAGTCAAACTGCAGAAACCATCACAGGTTGATGCATAAGAACATACAAATGACAATACAGGGTCAGACCAAAGGTCCAACTATCCTGGTATCCTGTCTTCTGACAGTGGTCAATGCCAGGTGCCCCAGAGGGGGTTAACAGAACAGGTAACCATCAAGTGATCCCTCCCCTGTCACCCATTTCCAGCCTCTGACAGAGGCTTAGCTCAGCATTCCTACCCATCCCGACTAATAAATATTGATGGACCTAACCTCCATAAATGTATCTAGTTCTTTTTTGAGCCTTGTTAAAGTTTCTGATTTTCACAACATCCTGGTCCTAATCTTCACAACAACCTTTGGCAAGGAGTTCCACAGTTGACTGCACTGCACTGCCCATTCCATGTGAACAGAATACAATGTGAAGTAAAGAGTCATGTGAAATGTTGTATTCATGCAAGTACTGTTCCACTGATCATGGGTCAGTTATATTTCCCTAGCATCTCTATAGCACAATGGGGAATGACAAGAAAATACATAATAGTGATGATCACTGCATGTGAGTCTTGATACTGAATAATATTTAACTGAAAGATTATTGGTTTTGCCATTTTCTCACCGCCTTTCTTTGAAGATTTTCTTCAGTAAATGTTCTTGTTCCACACCCCTTTCCTTCTTGGAGTAGACAACAAGCTTTGGTGATAATTTTGGTATAAATACCTACACAGAAGCACAGATAATAGAGTCACATACAGTGGCAAGGTTCTTGCCCTGGGACCCCTTCTTGGGTCACAAATCAGTCAGAGATCCTTTCTGATGCAGTCACCTGTGCCTTTTATTGTCAGTGCCAATTTCCCACCGCCTTCTTTTTACAGAGGTTTTGCTTACACCAAACTCAGCCAACCTCTCCTTCTGGCTTGGAAGGCACACACTCAGCCACACCCTGGCTCCTCCCCTTTCACATTCCCACTGGCTGCCTTATATTGCCCTCTGGTTAATGAGGCCCACAGCGGCTTCCATTAGCCCTTCAGGCCTGGACTTGCTCCGCTGGCTGTAACTGGCCTTTTCAGCCAGGCTGTAGAGGCAGAGCTCTGGCTTAGCCAGCAGTCTGTCACAATAGTCTAAGGCTACGTCTACATTGGCAAGATTTTGCTCAAATACTTTTAACGCAAGAGTTTTTGCGTTCAAGTATTTGCGCAAGAGAGCATCTACACTGGCATGTGCTTTTGCGCAAGAGATGTGCTTTTGCGCAAAAGCATCCGTGCCAGTGTAGATGCTCTGTTGCGCAAGAAAGCTCCGATGGCCATTTTAGCCATCGGGCTTTCTTGTGCAAGAAATTCATGTTGCCTGTCTACACTGGCCTCCTGTGCAAGAACAGTTGTGCAAGAGGGCATATTCCTGAGCAGGAGCATCATAGTTCTTGCACAAGAAGCCCTGATTTCATACATTAGAACGTCAGTGTTCTTGCGCAAGAACTCCCCACCAGTGTAGACAGGCAGCAAGTTTTTGCACAAAAGCGACTGCTTTTGCGCAAAATCTTGCCAATGTAGACACAGCCTAAAAGTTAATCTGTGATCTAAGTTTCCTCACTAGTAATGTATCACAGAATCATTCGAAGTAGAGATTTAAACTTTCTTTGAAAGGATCTGTGAGCTTTTCGGGTCCCTTTCCTGCAGTCAGTGCTTAATTAATAATGAAAGAGGTGCCAGGGATCAAGCACATTTTTTACATTCATAACTGATGCCGTGAGCCCTGAGGTACAGAAGCTATGAATTACCAAGAGCCCCAGCAAGATTTAAGCACTGCCTGAAGTCAGGAGTTGTCCTTACAGTGTGATTTTTTTGGCCATGTCCACGTATGGCTGGACATGTAAGTTTGTACACGCAGGAGAGCCAACAGCCACACCGGGCCCCTGGGCAAGGTGGGGCCAATTCTGCACTAGCAGAAGGGGCAAGGCCTCAGGGAGAAAGGGTAGGGCTGTGGCAGCCAGATCTCCGTGCTACCTGCACTGCAGCATGCTGCCCCCAACTTAGAGCCACCTGGAGCCTCCTTGTATTGCATCCCGGTGACAATTTAAAGGGCACCTCTGCTGCTGCAGTAGCTGTGGCAGTGGTCGGAGCACCAGAACTTTTAGAATCTCCAGGCCCTGGGGCAGATGCCCAAATTACTCCCCCTGTTCCCTGTGTCAGCATGCCTGCGTACATGAACTGCTTTTTTCCCTTTATTTCAACAGGTTTACCAAACCTGTGCATTACAATCACCAACTTTCCAGGTTTGGAGGGACTGAGAGAGTAACAGAAAGGTCACTGTTGAGCAAATTTCCTTAGATTCCTCATTCTGATCTACTCAGCCAAGTTTTGCCAGCATTGCTCTGTTGGCTAAGACGGTAAACAAAAAGAAACTCACATCTCCTAGCCATCTGAGCTCCTCAGGTAAATCCCTGGTATAGGTGCGACTATCTTGACATAAAGATGCTTCCATGCTAATGCATTTTGGAGAGATAATATAAGCCTTGTTCTTCAGGCTTACTCTGAGTAGGGTGACCAGATTTCCCGATGCTGAATATGGGACACATGGTAAAATTATTCATATTCAAGTAAGTTCAATGGCAATCAATCAATCAGAACTCTGCAGTACAAATGTTCAAATTAGCATCAAGTTGACTAAGCCCCTGTTGAAAAGAAACACTGAATAGCTGGAGACTTCTTGTTTACCTTTTTTAAGGTTTGCATGGGGAGAGGTGACACACACACATTTCCTATGCCTCTCTCACATGGGGATGAGGAGGCGACTAACCAACCCAATCCTCCCTGTCCAGTGCTCTTACCCTCCATGCCCGGCTTCTCTTGGTGTCTGGCACCACCCACATCTTCTTGAGGCAACATGTGGGGGGCATGGAGGATCACAAGCCTCCCTTCCCCAGATTTCAGTCAGAGTTCACACCAGAGCGATGCTAGCCGCAGTCTTTCAGCAATATATGCTAGGGATGGGACTGGAGCTGCTTCCAGCCACAGAGGGATAGGGCTACCGAGATAACCCAGCCACTGCCGGTCCCTTGGGCTGTGTCCAGACTCAGGGTTTTTTTCGAAAAAAGTAGCCTTTTTTCAAAAAAACTTCACCTGCATCTAGACTGCAGCCGCATTCTTTCAAAATTAAATCGAAAGAACGCGGCTTTTCTTTCGACAGCAATAAACCTAATTCCATGAGGAAGAACGCCTTTTTTCCAAAGTGCTCTTTCGAAAAAAGGCATTCTTGAAAGCAAACAGGGCTTTTTAGAAAGAGAGCATCCAGACTCACTTGCTGCTTTCTTTCAAAAAAGCGGCTTGCTTTTTCGAAAGTTCCGCGTGCAGTCTAGACGCTCTCTTTCGAAAGAGGCTTGCAGTCTAGACATAGCCTTGGTGAAAGCACTAGCAGGACACAATTAAGCCCTAAGGATGCATTGTGCTCCAGGGCTCAGAGAATCTACCTACAGCGGCTTCAGTGAACCCGGCCAGAGCGGTGGCTCAGCAGGGGAAGATGTCTAAGGGAACAGAGTAGTCCTGGGTACCCTGGGGGCAGAACCTAGGACAGGGGCAGTATGTGAAGAGGGTGCTATGCCCTTGCCCTAGGTCCTGCCCCCCAGGTATGTGGGGCTGCTCGTTCCCCTAGCATGCTCACCCACTGAGCCACCTCTCTGGCACCTTTTGCTGAAGCTGCTGTAGACCCTGCAGGGTCTGGTCACAAACAGGCAAGAAATAGCTTCCTCCCCACCACTGCAGAGCTTAGCTGGCGGGTAGAGAAGCATCCCCAGGTCAGGACCGTGTGGGGCTTTGGCACATACAGGGCTTGGCTCCTCCTGGCCAGTACTGTGGGCTGTAGGGTCTGGAACTTTTCCTGGGTGCCAGCCCAGCTAGAGGCAGTGGGAGAAGGAAGGAGCCTGCCAGCCAGGCTGTTAGTGAGCTGAATGATCTGACCAGGAGCTGGTTCTCCACCCTGGCTATGTCTAGACTACGCTGAAGTGTCGAAAGAGGAGCTTTTGAAAGTGAAAGTAGTCAGGATGCAATTTTTCTGGCAACCCCCTCCCCCTTTTTCAAAAAGCCTCGTAAACTTCATTTTTTGAGGAAGAGCGGCTTTTTCGAAAAAAGGGAGGGGATTGCCGGAAAAAAACGCATCCTGACTACTTTCACTTTCGAAAGCTCTGCTTTCGAAAGTGAGATCGGAAGAAGATATGCAAATTCCCATGGAATTTGCATATCCCTTTTAGACACTCCAGCGTAGTCTAGACAAGCCCCCCGTGCTGGGAGCCAGTCACACTCTGCTGGGGGGATATGGAGGTGCAGCAGAGCAAGGGCAGGGTGAATGGGCACAGCAGGGAGAGGTCAGCGAGAGGGGAAGCATGTAAAGGGTCGATGGGTGGGAAGTCCATAACTGGCCATCACCAGCCTACAATCACCCACCACCACAGCAAGCAACCAGCGCTGGTGGGAAATGGAGGATGCGGGAGGGAAGAGTCCACTGACCAAGAGCCAGCACACAGCAGGGACTGTACTCATAGACCAGCAGTGGGAGCAGCCAGCCCCATGTGCTGCAGCTTTTCCCAGCCCCCAGCTTTGCAGTTCCATGCCCATCATCAGCCACTGGATCCCCCCACTCAACACTGGTAGGTGGGCATCTGGCAAGCAAGAATCCAGCCAGCAGTAGGGCCCACCAATACTAATGGGAGGGAAGAGACAGAAAATATGGGACAATTGACCCATTTTTTTAAAAAAAAGTTGGGACACCTGCAGCAGGGCTTGAATAGAAGAATGTCCCTTTAAAAATGAGACATCTGGTCACCTGAGTCTAAACTAAGAGGCTTTGACAGTCAACGTTCTATAGCACATACAAACTCTAGAGAAGTGGTCTCCAACCTTTTTACACCGAAGATCACTTTTTAAGTCTCAGAACAGGCGAAGATCTACTGCCCCGCCCCTTCCTTGAAGCCCCGCCTACATTACATGAGGAAATCTAATGTAAATGCACTGCACAGGTGGGTAGTTCAGAGAGGGCTCAAGAGCTACTCTTAGAGCCCCTGAGATCTACTGGTAGCTCGCGATCTACTGGTTGGTGACCACGGCTCTAGAGATTACGCCTTTTGATTCTGCCACATTCCCGCCCCAAATGGTTTCCACTTGTCAGTGCAGCAAACTCGTAAAAAGCAGTTGAAGCAAATGGCCATTTAGCAAAACAAAGGATTAGGATAGACCCATCACCCACACATTTACAGGTGATTTATGAATTATAGCCACTTTTTCCATGCCAGAAGCACAAAACAATCAAGCTGAAAAACATTGACATTGACATTTTATTTGGGACTTTTGTAACTTCAGAGTTCCCAAATCAATGCTTTCTATGGTCTGCAAAATAAATAGGTCTCCCTATTGACGTCTCTCACTTGTTTTAGCACCAAGACATTTTTTTTTAAATCCTGGAACCTAGCTATAAAGTGAACAAATAATGGAAAACTGTTAAGCCCTCCAGCACAGCAGCGATGTTGTGATCACATTAATTTGCAGTCCTTGAACATTAGCAGATAAGAACTGCAAGTCCTCTTAGTGTTACAGTAATATTGACACAAAGAATATGTTTATCCTCTGCTGCAGTAGAGCAGTATGAGGTGGAAACGGCAACAGTAACCTCAGGGCCAAATTTCTGTGGCCTCACAAGGGCATTGGTGCTGCAGAGGCAGCATTACATTATTTTATATTTCTGGTTTGGAAATGTTGCCTTTTGGAGCCTGAGTCACAGGCCCAGGGGAGAGACACAAAGGAAGAAGCCCATTCCAGCTTGTTATCTGGGGCCTTCTGGAAAATCAAAGAGGCTTGGTATCTGGGCACAGGTGCTTAATTTCTCAAATATTTGATGCTCAGAAAGACAATCTGAGCAAAATTTTTACATGCCATTTTTCCTGGGTGCACATTAGGCACAGTTTTGCCCTCATATTTGCATGCACAAAACCCTCCTTCGTTGCAATGCAAGTTCCCCAGGTGTATCGGAGAGCAAAATTGAGGCCATTCAAATTATGAATGGTCAGTGGCTCCTTTCGCTCTTCTCAGTGAGATGGATCCATTTCTAAAGCAATGGTGGAAATGCTCTGACATTGGTTTTGTTGAGTTGAAATGGAAGTGATGTCAAACTGAGCCTGACCTCTTTGAATCTTTGACGGCCAAACAGCACTAGAACCATTTCTCCATGTAACTGGCAAGGCCCTATGTGAGAGGGAACAAAAGCAAAATTAAGAGTTAATAGACCAGCCCAGGTCAGAATTCTCCTTTGTGAAAATGAGCTCAGAGGTGGGTGTAAGAGCTGCAAGCACTGTAAGGGGATTTTTATACAATGCCCACAACAACTCTATTGCACTTAGGAAAGCTGTGCAGACTAGAAGATGGTGAAAGGAATAAACTCACTGGAGATAGCTGACTCCTGTTCAGTAATGAGTCTGTGATAAACTGTGCTTCCCTGCCCTCTTCTGGACAGAATGTACCCGACCAGGTCATGAGGATTTAGGATCCCTTTGGAAGAGGTGGGGGAATGAATCCTTTTTGCAAACCGGGAAGAGGCTTGGGGATTTGGAAACAAAGTTTACTGGACTGAACAGCCATGCCTGCATTGCACCCAGCCTGCATTGCTGACACCAGCTTGGTATAAACTGGGAAACTGATTTTTCTGGACTTCCCAAGAAAGTTAAAATATTGTCAAGAAAGAGCTACATGTTCTTTGTGGATTCACATTAAACTGAGGAACTGTGAGGATAACTCCTGGGATTGGCAAATGGGGTCTAAAGTGTCTCACCACACCACCAATGCAATTTCAGCCCGAGATGGAAAAAGAAAAGTTGGTAGCCTCCATCCAGTTTATGTGGCCACATCAGGTCAAACAATAACCTTGCAAGGGGCACTAATTAGCCCCATTTCAATGGAGAGGTCATCTGGAGATATGCCTTCTCCTGCTCAGGGTTAAAGCTAAAGGGTGGAGCAGGACTGAAAGCTGTGTCGACTCTCATAGGAGGGACACCTACATAGGAGAGATAGGCCTGAATTGCAATGTCCGACTTCCTCGGAATTAAGGATGTTCATATCTAAGGTTTTTGCTTCTGAGTCTGTAACAGACAGAACTTTCAGACAGACAGTCTTCAGGACTAGTAGCCCGTTGGGCAAGCAATTCATAACTTGGGGAGACTGGTTCTATACTTTATTAGGTTAATTGATTGTTATTATTGCGGCAATGCCTCTTAGAATTAAAGTGGTACATTTCATCATTACTTTTTTGAACACCATGCATGCAAAGTGACACTTGTGTTTTGTGAATAGTGTTACACTGGAACCTCTGTACTCTGGGGTGTCCCTAATTCAGGAACACACATGGTACAGACCGTGGCAGGCGAGGGCAGAAGCAGCTCTGCAGGGAACGGTAGCACAGTGACGCACTTGGGAGTAGCAAGGGGCGGTGCCTGGGAGCAGCGGAGGATGTGGCACACCAGGTATGTGACCTACCCCTCTCCCCCAGCCTGGCAAAATCTTTAATCTGGCAAACCCTGTTTCTCACCTACGTCTACACTGCAGCCTTTGTCAGCAGAGACAATGCAAATGAAGCGCTTGTTAGCATTTCTCGTGCTCTCATTTGCATAGTCTCTTCCGAACCGTTTTGTGAAAGAGGTTTTTGTGCAAAAAACCGCAGTATAGATGAGGCCATTTTGTGGAAAAAAACTCTTTTGTGCAAGAACCCTTGTTCCTCAAAAAAGCAGGTATAAAGGATCTTGCGCAAAAGGGTTTTTTGCCCCATCTACACTGCATTTTTTTGCACAAAAACCTCTTTCGCAAAACGGATCAGAAGAAACTATGCAAATGAGAGTGTGAGAAATGCTAATGAGCGCTTCATTTGCATTATCTCTGCTGACAAAGGCTGCAGTGTAGACATAGCCTCAGGGTTGCCAGATTAAAGAGGTTCAAGTGTATTGCTTTTGGTAACAGGAGCAAAAGACTACAAACCCTTAGTCTGCCTGTTGGTAGGTCACTGGAAAATCCATCGGAATGTCTAGAACAGTAAGACATGCCCAGATATCTGTGCTGCATGACACAAGTGAACTTTCAGTTTACAGCTGAAATGTTGTATGCAGTGTTGTTGTAGCCACGTTGATCCCATGATATTAGAGACACTGTGGGTGAGGCAATATCTTTCATTGGACCGATTTCTGTGTAAGCTCAAAAGCTTCTCTCTCTCACCAACAGAAGTTGGTCTAGTAACTGATATGTTGTTCAGTACCAGCAACAAGCAAGAGCCAAATCCTTTGCCTTGTGAATGGGCAGTGGGCAAGTGCTCTATCCTGGTTCTCTCCCCAACACTGTGGGTGTGTCTAGACTCATGGCTCTGTCGACGGAGCCATGTAAATTAGTTTATTCGGCATAGTCAAAGAAGCAGGGATTTAAATAATCTCTGCTTCATTCAAATAAACATGGCCGCTGCACTGTGCCGATGATCAGCTGATCTGACACAGCGCGGCAGTCTAGACGCGGATCTGTCGGCTGGGGAAGCCTTTGCCGACTGATCCCTTATGCCTCATGACCATGTTTATTTTAATGAAGCAGGGATTATTTAAATTCCCGCTTCTTTGACTATGCTGAATAAACTAATTTACATGGCTCTGTCGATGGAGCCATGTAGTCTAGACACACCCTGTGTGAAGAGGTAGCACTCGGAGATTGAATGCATGGCTTGTGAAACATCAGCTTGCAGATTCATTGGCCAACCACCCTACTGCAAGAAGGTAGAACAGGAGCCATGGACATGACTGGATACTGCAATGAAAGACACTAAGAAGTTCTGCTGGTTCTCCCCAACTTCAGAGGAGAGGTTCATTGTTTCTCCAAGCCAAGCACAAATCCTATTGACTAAGCTCTGTGCAGGGGTCAGAATTTGTTGAGACAGCTCTATTCCTGTTGCTCACCAACTGCTGGAAAGTTAAGAGTCACACGTTTGATTGAGTACCAAGTGACTACATCATAACGGACATACTGGGTCAGACCAAGTGTCCATCTAGCCCAGTATCCTGTCTTCTGACAGTGGCCAATGCCAAGTGTCCCAGTGGGAATGAACAGAACAGGGAATCACCAAGTGATCCATCCCCTGTTGCCCATTCTCAGCTTCTGACAAACAGGTTAGGGACATCATTCCTGCCCATCCTGATTAATAGCTATTGATTGACCTATCCTCCATAAACGTATCTAGTTCTTTTTTGAACCCTGTTAAAGACCCAGCCTTCACAACATTCTCGGGCAAAGAGTTCCACAGGTTGACTGTGTGTTGTGTGAAGAAATATTTCCCTTTGTTTGTTTTAAACCTATTACCTATTAATGTCATTTGGTGTGCACTAGTTCTTGTGTTATGTGAACAAGCAAATAGCCTTTCCTTATTTACTTTTTCCACATCGGTCATAATTTTATTGACCTCTATCATATCTCCCCTGAGTATCTTCTTTTCTAACTGAAAAGTCCAAATCTTATTAATCTCTCCTCCTATGGCAGCTGTTCCATATCTCTAATCATTTTCATTGCCCTTTTATTGACTTATTTCCATGGCAGGTTACCAGCTCTCCACCCGGCTGATGATAACACCATTAAATGGCTTTGCAAATTGCACATATGCCTGTGATGGCCAACTCCTTCCTTCATGGATTTCCCAAGAAAGCAAGAGCTGCTTTTCTGGCTGGTAGTTCTTTGTGGATTTGCATTTGGACCAGAAAATGTTTTTATCAACTTATTAGAGCAACAATAGTGAACATAGCCTTTGAAAAGGAAAGAAGAATCCTGGTTCCTTGTTGGGGTTAAAAAACGATGTTTCTGCTCATCACAGAACTAAAATTAAATGAATGATGAGCTGTAACTCTACCAGGACTTCTGCCCTCACTTGTTTTTTAAAGTTAATTCTTCATATATATTTTTGTGCTCTGTTTTATATCTGTCCAAGTTCCTAGGGGATTAATTATGCACTCAGCAATCATTCTGAAGCCCAGTTTTAATATTTGGCAAACCCAATTCTTCCACTCTAACTTGCAAAATAATAACTTGTTTTAGAACAGCACCACTAACTGGAATTGCTGCCCAATTGTCTTCACATTGGATAGTCTTTTTTCGAGCTGCTATTGGGCGGTGTCTGTCACAGAGTGGATAGTCTCCGTAGAATATATATTTTTAAATCTCAGAAGAATTATTTTATTCAGAAATACATTGTGATGTGGCTTTGCATTTTCCCCCTCATTAGTCTTTAGGGGCAACTGACTCGATTCATAAAGTACAGATTCAGACCTGAATTCATTTCTGCTTAAAGATCAGTGGTGTTTGCTTCCAGTACTTCCAAGTTCATTATTAGACTGGCCTTGGAGTTTGAGATTCAGACCATTATTGGTTCAACTTAGAGTTTGAGAGTTATAATTAATGTCATGAACCACAAATAAATAATTTTCTTTGCTGTCCTGCCCCCATGGGCACAAATTCTACCTTTGATGGCATTCTTGTGGCATCTCTGTGGCATGATCCGCTTTTTCGAAAGAGAGCATCCAGGAAATCTGGATGCGCTCTTTCAAAAAAGCCCTGTTTGCAGTTAAGAATGCTTTTTTTTGAAAGAGCTCTTTTGAAAAAAGGCATCTTCCACCTAAAATGAGGTTTACCACTGTTGAAAAAAAACTGCCATGTTCTTTTAATTTAATTTTGAAAGAAAGCAGTGGCAGTCTAGACACAGGTGAAGTTTTTCCCAAAAAAGGCCACTTTTTTCGAAAAAACCCTGTAGTCTAGACATAGACTGAGAGCTGAATTCTCCAGGAAACATTGCTAGGGAGTAAAGTGGCTATGGAACATGGATCAGAGAACATGGCAGAGAGTGAAGTATTCTAGTTTCCATTCCCAGATTCCATTCCCTGTGATTTTGTTCTAACTTACTGTGTAACCTTGGGTAAGCCACTTCATTCTCTGTGCCTCAGTTTTGCCCATCTGTAAACTGGGTTTAATGATTACAAGGGGACAGTAAGACTTGATGGATGTTCAGTAAATGCTTTGAGATCTTTCAAGGAAAGACACTGAAGAAGATGGTAATGATAAAATATTTCTTCTGGGAGTTAAATAACAGGAAACACAGAGAAGTATATAAAATCTACTTAACATTTTCTCTTTTACATTTTTGCAGCCCAGTGCCTATGTTAAATGAGTCTATGACTCCTGGAAAGAAAATTGCTCAGAGACAGCTCTAAACTGCACACGGTTTAGGAATACTAAAATTTGGTAAAGCAGATTTTGCATCAGTCCATTATAGACAGAGCTCAGCAACAATGTTTAGACCCTGGGGCTTTGTCTACACTGCAGGATTTTTGCACAAGAAGCTTTTTGCAGAAGAGATCTTCCACAAAAACTTCTTCCGCAAAAACGCGTCCACACCTCAAAGTGCATTGCAAAAGTGATGTGCTTTTCCGCAAGACAGTGGCCACACTGCATGGATGCTCTTGTGCAAGAAAGCTCTTCACAGAATGGCCATCAGAGCACCTGTGCTTTTTCCAGTAGGGGTTTCTTGCGCAAAAACCCCTCCGGAGCGTCCACACTTGCCTTTTTGTGCAAGAACTGTAGCGCAAAAAGGAGCTATTCCTCATGGGGATAGGAATAACTCTACCAGCAAAAGCCCTCTGTTCTGTTGATTTTCTTGTGCAAAAATGCGCTTGAGGTGTGGACGCTCCGCAGATTTTTGTGCAAAAAGGGTTGTTTTTTTCGCAAAAACCTTGTAGTGTAGACATAGCCTATGTGATGTTATCTGATTAAGATATGACCATATATATTATTATTTCAATATTTTTTATATGGTTGCAACAAATCTTGTACAAAATATAGATGTAGGGTGTCTATGGAAAGGTTATGATTTTTTGAGTCTGCTACTGTATTCATGTGTCATTTTTGTACTTGAAGTTATGAATATTAGCTCTATACCTGTATTTCAAATGTTTGCTTCTGAGATAACTCCCACAAGGAATTTAGCCAGCACATCTCAGAGGTCATGTTCTAAATAAGTGGCTCATCAAGACACGCTTAGCTCACAATGAATCTTGGACAATGCCCAACTGCACCTAATGGACTTTCCTGTGCATGGACATGACTCCAAGCTCCACCTGGGTGTCTAGTGGGTTCTTTAGGATCAGAAGACCTATTATCTGATGAGACCAGTTTTAAAGAACTGACTTTAAATCCAGTGTTTTTTGGAGCGGTACGAAGACTGGAATGCCTCAGGAAACTGCTTTTATGACTTTTTGTTAGTCAGTATGAGACAGAAGTTTGTTTATGTGGCTTCTTTGGTATATCTTATGAAAAATAACTAGCAGTATTTTGGGGTGTATTTACCTTATTTCTCAGTAGTGTGACCTGAATTTGGTGTTCTTAGATGTGGCCCACAAAGGCACAGTTAGATCCCGATCCAACATTTCACAATTTTTGGTGAAGTTTTCAGATGTGGCATTTAGGCATGGATCTGTATTTAACTCAAAGCACTGTGCAGAATTAACATACTGACTGGACACTCCGTATATTTTTATAGCTCACTCCTGCCAACAAGGTGTTTGTCAAATCTATTACTGCAATTAAGCACTAATCAGGCGGACCTGTGATTAACTGAACTTCACTATCATTGTAATGACCTTTTGTAAGAATTCCTGTCTAAATATCACAAACCTGAATGTAAATATGGAAACATTCCAGAGCATTCATTTCCTGATCTGGGAACAATGAAGTATTGTTATTCAAAGCCTGTTTCCTCACTGACTGGACTGACTGCTCAGGAGACCTGAATTCTCCTTTCATCCACAGAGATGAGAGAGGATAACAACTCTTTCATGCATCAGGAGATGGGGGAGGGCTTATGGAATCTCTCTACTCTCCCTCACTGGTTGGAAAGCAGCCCAAGTTGGTAGTGATGAAAAGTGCTGGTTGCCATCTGCTGACTTTTGAGTGAACTATGTGAAATTGGTAGGTCTCAGCTCAGCTCCCCATGGACACACAGAGTTGGTCTACATTGGGCATTGTTCTGGAATAGTTATTCCTAATTAACTCCATGGGTAGATGCTCTTATTCCAAATTAATTTAATCCCTTTGGATTAAGCTAATTTGGAATAAAGCATTCTTATTCTGGAATGGGAACACCTACACATAGGACTAATAAGAAATAGTTAATCTGCTTTAAATTCACACCTCATCATTTTCTGGGTCCATTTTCATGTGGACTGTGAGGGTGTGCATGCACCCTCATGGTCCCCCAAGTAAGGGGGGAAATCAGCCCCGGCCTTTCCCCGGCTGGTCAGAGCATGGGGGAGGGAGACTCAGGTAGCGTGCTGCTCCTGCCTTCCCCTAACCAGCTGGAGCATGTTTACTTGGAGGCTCATGGGGGGGGGACTTTTGCATCCTTTGCACCCCTCCCTGCGTACGGGCCTGCAATAGAAATACTAACATAATTGATACTCATCAGCAGTTTTCCAGCAGTCTCAGCATGGAGACCATTATAGGGATATAAAGACCAGATGCTAAATCTGGATCTCAGTTCGAATTTCTCTAGTGTTCAGGCTGGCTAGTTTTGAGGATCTGGCTCAGCTCTGTTCCCAGTTACATGTTATATATTTTAAAAGCTGGTATTTTTATAATCTATGTTTTATCATTAAACTGTTAAAACTGATTATTTAAAAGAAACCCACATGCACATACATGGATAGATTTGCTTTACACTGTCTTCTGTGTGTACCCTTTTTTGTACTTCTCTTATCTCGGACAATGAAAATGCACTAAACACTTCTATTTTTAGAAGCTTCAGGGGGTAGCCAAGTTATTCTGTTACAGAAAAAAGCAACAAATGGTCTGGTAGCACTATATAGACTAACAAAACATGTAGATGGTATCATGAACTTTCGTGGGCACAGCCCACTTCTTCAGATAACCAGAGTTATGAGTTTAGGATATGCAGACCCAAAATAAATAGGAGAGGGAAAGGGAAGAGGGGAGGGAAAAAAAAGAAGGGAGGTGGGAGACAGGGAGCTAGAGGGAATCAGTAAGTATCTGAAGATTAGGTAGTTAAAATGAAGCAGATAAGAATCAAAGTCAATTGATAGTATCCTTCCTGACGTAGTGATAGAAATGTAGCCGTGTTAGTCTGGTGTAGCTGAAACAAAATACAGAACTATGTAGCACTTTAAAGACTAACAAGATGGTTTATTAGGTGCTGTGGTCATTATGAATAAGGCCGACTATAACCAGGAGGCAACCAGACAACTCTCCAACACCACATTTTACAAACCTCTCTCCTCTGATCCCACCTCGGGAATACCAAAAGAAACTACCCTGTCTCCTTAAAAGTTTCCCTACACTACTCGGGAACAAATCCACACAGAAACACCTTCTGACCCCCAACCAGGATTGTTCTATCTGCTTCTCCAGATCCATAAACCTGGACAACCCAGACGTCTCATCATCTCTGGTATTGGCACGCTCACTACTGGTCTATCCAGCTATGTAGACTCTCTTCTCAAACCCTATGCAACCAACACCCCCAGCTATCTCCGAGACACTACTGACTTCCCAAAGAAACTACAAAACATCGATAACCTCCCCAATAACACCATCCTTGCCACCATGGATGTAGAAGCTCTATACACCAACATCCCACATGAAGACGGATTACAAGCAATTAGAAACACTATCCCAGAGGACACCACTGCCAACCTGATAGCAGACCTATGTAACTTTGTTCTCACCCACAATTATTTCCAGTTTGAGAACAACTTATACCTCCAGATCAGCGGCACAGCCATGGGTACACGCATGGCCCCACAGTATGCTAATATCTTTATGGCTGACCTAGAACAACGCTTCCTCAACTCCCGTCCCCTTTTACTCCTTCTCTACTTACGCTACATCAATGAGTGAGTTATAAGATCAAGAACACATATTCCTGCACTTCCAGAAATATAATTTATGCTATCATGTGCCGAAAGTGTCCGTCTGCTATGTACATTGGACAAACGTCTCAGACACTTCGCCAAAGGATCAATGCCCACAATACAGATATTAGACAGGATCACAAAGAAAAAACAGTTTCTTGCCATTTCAACCAGAAAGGACATTGTCTCAACGACTTAATTATCTGCATCCTGCTTCAAAAGCCTTTTAAGACTGAACTTGAAAGAGAATCCTCTGAACTGTTATTCATGCTTAAATTCGACACTTTACACCTGAGTCTGAATAAAGAATTTAATTATTTTACCCATTACAAAGATAGCTTCCTCAATTATCACCTCTAATATCATTCCCCCCCATTCCCATTCTGTTCTGAAATTTGATTTGTCCTTTTCATATGTATTCATTTTTTTTAAGTCTATGTAAAGAGCTGTGATAGAGATGCAGCCGTGTTAGCCTGGTGTAGCTGAAACAAAGACTCTAATTATCTCACCCATTACAAAGATAGCTTCCCCAATTATCACCCCTAATGTCATTACCTCACAGAAACTTCCCCTATTATTACCCCTATGTCATTACCTCACAGAAACTAACCTTCCCCCCTCACCTCCACTCTGTTCTAAAATTTGATTTGTCAATTTCACATGCATTCATTTTTTTTGATTGTATCACTTTGGTATATATGGTTGTGCCGATTTTCTTCCACATATTGATCTGAGGAAGTGGGTCTGGCCCACGAAAGCTCATCACCTAATAAACCAGGGGTGTCCAAACTTTTTTCAAAGAGGGCCAGATTTGATGAAGTGAACATGCGTGAGGGCCGACCATTTTGCCTGACATTCTTTGAACCATTCAAATTAAATGCAAATTAACTATTTTATGCAAAGTTTATTGCAAACGGCATACTTTTCATATCGTCACATGGATGACAAATCTAAACAGGCGTTAAATCACTCTGCCTTTCATATCTGAAGGCCAGATGAAAAAAAAAATCCAGGAAGCTGAAATATATGTCAGGAACATTGTAAAGTACATTACATATTATTGGTAATAAAGGTTGTCTGTCAACTTTTAAGTTCAAAAAATATGAACAGGAACATAACACCAAGTATACATGTTGTGTCCAAATATATTTATAACTGATTTAGACCAACTGACATTAACTGAGATTTTACAATGTGTTCATCTCAATACATATGGATTCGTTGGGGGCCATAAAAGATAGATATTGCCAAATTACCTGGGGGGGCCGTATTAAACCGGAACACGGGCCGCAATTGGCCCGCGGGCCGGACTTTGGACATGCCTGTAATAAACCATCTTGTTAGTCTTTAAAGTGCTACATAGTTCTCTCTTATGTAAAGAGCTGTTTGCACCTTCAACGGCTGTTAAGTTGGTAGTGCCCCAACCAACTTTCATCACGACTGAGTCCATTAGCATGTGAATTGAATTTGCAGATAAACTGTAATTCCAATGCTTCTCTGTGGATCTGGCTAGTAGAACATCTTGGAACCTGATCCCTCACTCTCAGAGGCCTTGGGAGAAAAGCCTATTCTTGCTGACAGACAACCCCCCAAGCTGAAATGAATTCTTTCTGGTAACCATGCCACACAACCACATCATAAGCATCCAGGAACCCAGCCCTGCAACCAAAATGATGCCAACTCTGCCCACATATCTATACTGGCGAATTCATCACTGGAGACAACAACATAAGCTACCAAATGAAAAGGTCATTTGACTGCACATCCAGTAATTTGATCTATGCCATCAAATGCCAGCAATGCCCTACAGCTATATATAATGGACAAACTGGACAGTCTCTGTGGGAAAGAATCAATGGACACAAATCAGATATATGTAAAGGAAACATACAGAAACCTATTGGGGAACACTTCAATCTTCCAAATCACTGTTTAAAAGATCTTCAAGTGGCTGTCTTGTCAGAAACCAGTTCTACTAGCCAGATCCACAGAGAAGCATTGGAATTACAGTTCATCTGCAAATTCAATTCACATGCTAATGGACTCAATCGTGATGAAAGTTAGTTGGGGCACTACCAACTTAACATCTGTTGAAGGTGCGAACAGCTCTTTACATAGACTCCTAAGACAGGAAGGATACTATCAATTGACTTCAGGTATGTCTACACTGCCACCCTAGTTCAAACTAGGGTGGCTAATGTAGGCATTCGAAGTTGCAAATGAAGCCAGAGATTTAAATATCCCAGGCTTCATTTGCATCTTGCCGGGTGCCGCTATTTTTAAATCCCCGTTAGTGTGGACTCCGTGCCCACGGCTACACGCGGCACGGAATAGGTAGTTCGAATTAGGCTCCCTTCTTTTTTTTCCGCTCCCCGCTTCCCTTTCTCTCTCCTATTTATTTTGGGTCTGCATATCCTAAACTCAAAACTCCGGTCATCTGAAGAAGTAGGCTGTGCCCACGAAAGCTCATGATACCATCTACATGTTTTGTTAGTCTATAAAGTGCTACCAGACCATTTGTTGTTTGTTTACTTCTATTTTTGTTTCTCATCAACTACTAGTCAATTGACCCTTCTGATTCTCATACACTACTACAGTGCTGTCACATCCACAGTGTCAGGACTCCTGGAGACCGTTTATTTCTCTTTAAAGAAAGATATGTTTAACACTTTCCATAGAAGTTTTTAAATGCTTGAAAACTTTCTGGTTGGTCTTAGGTTTTGTAAAGGTTTGTGTATACAGTTTCTAAATTTGCAATCCAGATTTGACCTGCCAACGTCCTTGTAAAGAAGTAGCTTTGAAACAGCTGGGCTTTGGGTGCTGATATGCAAATGAGAAACACCAAGCTTCTGTTTCTATATCCAGAACTGTCAGAATGCAATGTGGACTATAGTAGACAAATATGCAGCTGACTGTGGGACAGAATCAGAAACATTATTTTTATTAGTAGAGGGCTAGAATCAACCTTCCTTTGGCAAGTATACAGTAGGGGATGTCCTGGCTGTCAAAGGCCAGCAGTGGATGGCACTGGTTTAGGTGCTGGTGGGGCTAATGTGGTCATTGCATGCACTTAGCATCATATATCGGCAGGCTCCTGGTTAGCCACAGGCCATGCTATGGCATAATTACTCAGGGAAGGTGGTTACAAAACCATCAGCTCTCCTCCCTTTGGTTGGGAGATGCCTCTCCACTGATGCGGGGAGGTGTCCCTCTCTTCCCTGTGCCACCAGGGATGAAATCTTCCCTACAGGAAACAATGACTTTTGGCTGTTGCTGCACTTTTATCAAAACTTTTCACAACTGTCCATTCACAACAGTTGCTTGTAACCTTATCCTCTTTGTTAGTCACTATTAACCTCAGCAGAGACTGTTTTGAGTTGGTCATAAGGAGACAACAGAATTTTGCTCCTCATACTGCTCACAAGAAGATGAGTCTAGAGTCTATCTCCAAGAGTTTACTAACTCTGGTGATTTATGGCCCACCATCACTCAAGCCACTTGCTGCTCTTCATGATAATCACATTAGCCTCGGTCACACTCTCAACTCCAAGCCCAGAGAAGGCTGCAAATCTCTGGATGTTTATATCAACTGCTGCTCCAGTAGCAGCTGCCCAGGTTATGTTCTTTTTATAGAGCAAGTTCTATCCTCTTTTGATCACAGGTTTCATGACCTCTGGAGCATCTGGAATTTGCAGGAGATGGCCAGTCATGTAAGCAGATATCCTTCCACTTGCAAAGCAACATGAGCTGCCCAACACTGCCATTTGGTAACCCATTAATTGTGCTGCTTGGAGCAAACTGTCATGGGCCAATTTCTGTCATGCAGAAACCATTAGGCCCAGTGTCGCAGGCTTTGACATCATTCTGGCAGGCTCAAGCTCAGCCATTTGTCCAAATCAGGGATTGCACATACTGCCCTGGAGAGCTGAGATATGTGCAAGAGGGGATGTTCAAAGAAAGTTTACTGGAGAAGCAAGCTCAGGGAGAACCTGGATAATGTCCGGAGATCCAAAACTGACCCACTTATTTAGTTTCAGATGGGGAGCATGGATCATCCCTCAAGTATAGCAAGAGATACCTGGCCAACATAGCTGCTGATAGATTGACTCTCACTAGCTGCAGAGGACAGGTGAGACTTTTGACCACTTGCACAGTAAAATGAAAATGATATTAATCATTCATATTTATATAGTGCATACCTAGCCAAGCTAACCCAAGTGCTCTACCAATTAAGGGCCCAGTCCTGAGCATCCATAATATCCATTGACTTGAGCAAGAGGTGAAGGCATGCCACTACCCCCTCTAGAAGTGCTCAGCACATTGCCAGATCAGAATAGAAACATTTCAGCTTAAGATAGCAAATAAAGCCAAAGCCAAATCACTGTGACGAAGACTCTCTTGAACAAAGAGCTTTTAAACATCTGCAGTAAATGAACAACTTGGTGGTCATCCTCAGATGAAAATGGAAAGAGCACGCTAAGCCCTGGTCTACACTTATTCAAAATAGCAAGTGGAGCATCCACACTACCAAGCCCTTTATTTCAAAATAAGAGGCTGATTATTTCAAAATAATAACTCCTGCTTTCCATGAGGGATAATACTTATTTCAAAATAGTTATTTCAAAATATGGTAGCGTGGATTAATAGGACATGTCTACACAGCAGCATTACATAACATATTGTGTGTCTAGATAGCAAGCCCATTATTTCAAAATAAATTCAAAATAATCAGCTTCTTGCTCTAACTCTCATAAACCTCATTGTATGAGGAGTAAAGAAGGTTGGAGGAAGTGTGCTCTATTTCAAAATATGTGCTCAAATTTGAAATAAGCTATTTCAACTTAAGGTATGCAATTACCATAGCTCAAGTTGCATAGCTTATGCCCATAGTGTGCTGTTATTTCAAAATAACTACTCCCCAGAGTAATTACTGCCCAGTGTTTCCTGGGGTGCTAAGTCGAGATAGCATGTCCACATTAAGGGAGCTTGCCTCGGACTAATTTTGAGGCTTCCTTGTAGTGTGGACATGCTATTTTGAAATAATTATTTCAGGAGTTATAATTCTGAAATAAGTTATTTTGAAATAATTTCCTAGTGTAAACATGCCCTAAGGGTTCAAGGACAAGTCACTTGCCCCAGCAAACATAGCTTGCTGGAGTAGGGAGAGGACCAGATTTGTAACTTATTTGGGGCAGAGGCCATCTTTTTTGAGGGGGGTTGGGGGGATGTATACGTACGTGTATACAGTGCCTAGCACAATGGAATCTTTGTCCATGGCTAGTGCTCTTAGGCACTACAGTAATACAAACAACACTCTACACAAATGCCTTGACAGTGGTCCAATTTATAATCACTCCGTTGGATTCAGACTTGCAGATCAGCAAAAGGAAGCCAAAGACACTGTGAAGGGCTACCACAGAGTTTGAATGTTTCCTTCCAGCAGGGCTCCAGAAGAGGAAGCAGCTGCGAAGAAACTGATTGCCATACCCCCAAGTACAGCACTGTGTCTAATACATGCGATAAGAAAGAGGTTCTAATCTGCTTTGTGGCATTTTTGAATGATTAGAAAAAGTGTTCAATTTGGGTTGTTAAATAAAGGAAATTGATAATACAAAAATGAAATAATGCATCTGACGAAGTGGGTCTTTGCCCACGAAAGCTTATGCTCCATCACTTCAGTTAGTCTATAAGGTGCCACAGGACTCCTCTCCGCTTTTGCAGATTCAGACTAACACAGCTACCCCTCTGATACTTGACAAAAATGAAGGAAACCATTAAGTTAAATGGTGATGCTTTGAAAAAAAATGGTCATAAAAAGGTTGTTATAAATTTAAGATAGGCCAGGACAGAGCATCACAGTGATTAGTCAATGCCCCTCTCCCAAGTTGTAAAAAGAAGGAGAGGGCACCAAGATGAAGGGGCATAGCTTGGAGGTACAAAGATCAGCCCCACAATTTTTTTAGGTCTAGACAGTTAAAAAACAGTCCTAGTAGTCTGCCTGTTATGTGTGTAATAGGGCCAGTGAATTGCATGGGAACAGTGGACATTGGCTCAAACTGAACAGGTATTAGACCAGACATGCTACAAAGAAAAGTGGATCCAAAACTGACTCTGTTTAGTCTCAGATGGGGACAGTTGCAACCCTTCAAAATTCAGGAAAACTGGATTTGAAAATTGGAACTCTGGAATTTGAGCAAGAAGTCTGGAGAGCCAATATAGTGGATGAGTTAATAATTGGTTTGTTTTTCATTCTGGTTATTATTATACTATAATATATATATTGCATGTCAGGAACAGAAGCCACTGGGTTCAGTCCAGGAGGATCAGGGTTATACAGACTTGAAGGGATGGAAAGGAGTAGAGTCAGGAATTGTATTGGGGAAAGAGAAATATGAGGAAGGTTCTGGTTGTGATGGAAGGAAGGAAGAGGACAGGACATGGAGAAGAAACAGAGGAGAGAAGAAAACATGGAAGACTTAGATGAAGCATCCAAATCCAACCTGTCACACATCAAGAATTGGGAGAGGAGAAAGGAATCTATAGCTAGGCAGAGACATTGGTCTCCTCCAGTTTGGCAAGTCCTATGTGCTTTCTGTCCAGTACCTTGCCTCTAACAGTGGACAAATTTGGATGCTTTAGGGGAAAATCTTTCGTTAACATCCCAGTTCCAAACACAGTACAACACTTATGGGTGTTTTGTTCCTGTTGGTATAGCTACAGAACTGTAGCAGGGAAGACATTCTATTTATAAGCATATCTGATGTCATCTAAATTGTTTCTATAGATTGAACATCAAGTACACAAGAAGAAACTCTGACGGAGGGGAATGAATTAGCACAGGTTATAGAAGCAGTGTCTTCTTAATGTAATACATCTGGTTAAGGACAGGAACTGGCCCTCTGCCCAGACCTTCTCACAAGCTCTCTGAAAGCCAAGCAGATCACTTTACTAACAACAATGTGAGAAGGAAGGTTTGAGAATGCTGTTTGTAATGGGTCCGACTTATTAGCTGGAGAATTCAAACCCCTGGAAAAAGGTTCAAAGCTCTATTCATAGAGGTCCCATGAAGTCTTTCAGATATATACTTTGCATAATATATTTATGGAATACATAAGGGCTTAATTTCCCCCGTGAATCAATTACATCGTTAGCCAGAACACAGACTTTTAGCAAAAAGTGCCTGAGAATGGACAAAAGACAATGTGTTAGCCCAACTAATGTTTTAGCTTGCACCCTCGCTTTTTAATTATTCTGGAGATTAGTTTTGCCTGGAGACAGAATTGCTGAGCAGAAGTGTGTTGGCTTCTTTTCTGCTTAGACTGCTATTCTTATTTCTGTCACTCCTTGGAAATGTTTCCTTTGTTTAACAGAAGTGAAATCTTGTGTATTGTTATTGCTGGTGTTATACACAGCCCACATATATCTTACCCATGAGGTGGCAGCAGTCATCTTAAATCTGGCTTATCTATTAAAAGAAAAAAAATAATGCAAAAATGTTCTTCCTCACTTGCAACTGTGGTGTTTGTTTTATTATCGGAGAGTCTATTTATTATCCTCTTTATCACTACAAGACTTTTTGAATTACAAACATATTTTTAATTTATGAACCACGGAAACGTCGATAAATAAAGCACTTCCAGTCTGCCAAGTCTCAATCCCTACCTTAGATTCTCTACGTACTGAAAACTTTCCCAGATATTAAGCAGCATTCAAGTGTTCTAATTACAGAGATATGAACCACCTAACCATGTAGGCAAAAGTAGGTTGGTGTATTACAGCGGCAAACAGCTCTTGTAGCAATTATTCCTCTTATCTTTGAGCAGGGGGCATTGACCCACTGTACAAACCACAGGTAGGAAAACCACAGACAAAGCAACCTTAAATGTAATATTTGCCTAAGAGGAGATATTTCACTGGAAAACAAGCCACAAGATCTGCTGATATCTTGTTACACAGAATTGCGTGCATCCACGCAGATGTGAGCCTGGATAGTGATTAGGCATGTCACTTGACCTCTCTGCACCTCAGTTTCCCCATCAGTCAAATGGAGATAATAGAATTGGCCTAAGTCACAGGGATGTTATGGGATGAGATTGTGGCATGTTCAGCTACTACAGCAATAAGGGCCATAGAAATTAGATAGAGAGGTCAAAAGTACTCATGCCATTAGGGTGGGATACCCAGTGCAGCTACATAGAGGTGTGTGCGTGTGGGAGGGGGGAAGTATATTGGCTACTGCACCCCACTGACTGCTGTAAGCAAGTATTTCCCATTGGCTACCCTGGGAATATGATACAAATGGCTTGAGAATGCAGGTATGGCACCAGCAGTAAGTCCAATAACTTCCCCTAATAAAGGGGTCAGCAGGCTTGGAATAGACTAGATGTAACAATAACAGCTGTTTGTTTCCCCCCCCCCCCTTTTCTCCATTGGAGCTTATCTAAACCCAGAACATTTTTTTCTTTCATCTCTTCTTAGATAATAGCATAATTGATTATTTCCTTTTTTTTAATCTCTCCAGTCCCAGGCCTGCAAGTTCTGCATGCGTGTCACTCCCACTGAGATTCATGGGAATTCCAAGGGTAAAGCCTAGAAAAGTGGGGCCTTTATCAGAACAAAAACACTTTCAGGACAGATACTGCAGGTCCAGAGCAAAATATTTATGCCCTGAAAACGAACTGGAACAACAGACAGGACTAGAGAAATCTCATGGGCCTCATCTTTGTGGCTCTCTCTAGAATGGGCCAAATCAAAATTCTGGTGCCAAAACACCTGAATTTTTAGGGCAATATAGATCTGGATCTAAACTTTGTTGGGGCCCAAGTGTAGCTAGAAACACAAAAATGGCATTGCAATTGAACAATGTAATTTATAAAAAACAATCTAAGGGTGAACATGATGGTCCCGGTCCAAATCCTACTCTATTCTATGAGAATCATTCCATTGTCTACAGTCATCTTTGGATCAGGCCTTGTATACTGCTGAAAAGTGTGCTATAGTCAGTAATCCAGTCTGTAACTGATTAATACAGGCCCAGAGTTAAGGAAACCTTACACATTAGCACCACAGCACAGGCTATGTTAGACAATCAGGAGCTAGAGAGAACCACAGAGTTTGTCTGTTTCCAACATCCTCAATAAAGAACCCACTGTTTATACATTACAGTGGACCACAAGGGATACTACAGTAAGTATTAAGTTTGATTAAAACCATTGACCCACTTCCACATCGTTGCCATCTGGATTCACAAGGGGTTGAGAATTTATGCCTGTTAGTAAGAAAGGGAGTGCAACTGCTTTGATTGTGCCAAGGAAAAATAAACAATAGCTCAGCACATACCACTCTTTGCAGAGTAACTACAGCCAGTGCTCACAAGCGCCACCGCAGAAAAGCCTCTCGCTTGTCAGTTGTTAGATTCCCAGTTGGAGTTTTGGCAGGTTACATTTTCCAGTTTAACCTAGATCAGTTGCCAAAAATAAAATGAAATCCCCATAAGGGGAGCAACATCAAAAGAGGCCCATTTTGTTTTTAGGCTATTAGCATCTTGTATGGCAGAATTCACAATGCATCATAAGGAACTGAGGTTCTTTTACTGAATCATCCTGCTAGCAGGAATTAAAACTCTGTTCACGGGATCTTGATAGCCTGTTCAAAACTGCTTACAGGATTTATCACTACGGAAGTTTAATCATTAACATCCAGCAAAGGAACAACATTTTCTTTGCATGTGTTTAACCCTCATACCATGCAAGGTGAAATTCAAACATACTTGCAATGAGAAACGGAGAGTGAGAGAAATGTGGATCTTGGAACCAAATCCCTCTCTCCGGCAGCTAAAAAGTAACATTTGATGACATCCTGTGGTGGGCTCTGGCAGTGCAGCTGTTCCCTGAAACCAGCCTCCCCCAGGCACTGACTGAGGCAAGTTCCCTGCAATAAGAGGATGCTTAGCCAGGAGCAGGGATGTAGTAAACAGCAATTGGTGTGTGTGTATGTGGGATGGAGGAGCTCAACACAGTCAATGAGTCACATCAGGATTCTAGAAAAGGTAGCCCTTCTGTAAACAAGAGATGTCCCAACCTTCCTTCACTGCATGGCTTTTCTAGAGGGCCAGAGGATTGTTTGTGCTGCAAAGATGACCGTGTATTTCTTGCTCTACTCCTTTTGGGGAGCTTGACCCAAAGCCTGTTCAAGTCAATGAGTGCCTTCTAGCTGTGAGTCAGGCCTTTAGTGTCTAATATTCTGTGATCCATATGCAAGAAAGAACTACTAAGAAGCATTGGATCAGACAGACAGGCGGTGCTGTCAATCATTCCTCATTTAGAGGCTAGTGTAAAAGAGTACTGCAAATACACTTCATTTAACTTAAAAACACAGGAGGGAGTGTGTTCCCTACTCTAGCCCCTCTATGAAACAGCAGCAGAGTATAGCAGCCAAAAGCAGCCCCCACCCCCAGAATTGGGGGAATATTCTAGCACAGACACAACATAGGACCACTATCGCTAGCTTTATGCTGGGCCCTTTGCAAGTCCGGCTACACGAGATGTAGTCCATAATGCAGAGCATTGTGTGAGGTCTGCCCATAGTCAGTCCTGGGAAGATTATATAAAAAAAATTGAACAGTGCCCATCACTCTACTGTTATTAGAGGCTGTTCAGACCACTGAAGAAACCTGGAATTCAGAACCTCCTGGAAGCGCAGCACAGAATTTCAGCCAGTAGGTTTTGTCCTTCCTTAATTTTGTTAACCTTAGTAATAGCCGGTCTTGATTTCTCTCTGGATGTTTCAGGTTCTAAAGCACCAAAATCCAGCAAAGAAAAGAAAGCTGAAAGGATCAGAAGGAAAATACTCAAACTGCCTCGAAGTGTCTCTGTGCCATTTTCTATTTGTCATTTGACTTGAATTGTTTCCCTTTTCTTTCTGTTTGTCTAGTGCCTATTTGGTTACATTTGATAACATCTAAAGTAAAATAAAGTAATACTGGAGACCCTTGAAGGAATTAAATGGAATGGTGGAGACTAAGGAACATTGAGCTGAACAGTATACTATTAGATGCATGTCAGCTTCCTGGTATAAAGAGTTTACTTTGCAGTCATATCTTTCTGTCTGCATACATACTTATATGTATCCCATTTCTTATAGTATTTTTCAGCCAGTAATTTAAAAACATGTTGCCAATATTAATTGCCTCATTTTATAGATGAGGAAATTGACGCATGGAAAAAATCAAGTGACGTGTCCAAGATCACATAACAAGCCAACAACAAAGAAAAAACTAGGAAGTCAAGTCCATGTCCCATGCTCTAGCCATGCCTTAAGAACACTTGTGCTGTAACAATTCTCCTGCCATTAGATCAATAACAGCAGATTACTACAAAGTGAATCTTAACCTTGCTGACACCTGTGCTCATGACCTCACCAAACAGAAAAAGGCCACATTATGAAGCAGGTTCTCCCCATGATGTGTGCATGTAATCTATTCCCTTCATTAACAGCATCATTAACAGAGTTAACAGTTGCAAACAGTAGACAACCCCCTAGTATTCTTTTAGCCTTAAAAATCTATGAATCAATGTGCCTCCAAGGAAAAACATAACAAACACCTGTAGAATTTACAGGAGTGATAAGCTGCCTCTTTTTTCTCCATTTGATAACGTAATGGTCAGTTTTTAAATCGTGAGGTGTGTTCTAGTATTAAGCACTTAGAAAGGTTGCATGGAAGGGAAACATTGCTACAGAATGAGTACTATTCAGTATGAGAAGTAACTCCATATATTACAGCTATAGCTGTCCTAATCTCACGTCTACACAGCAGGACTAAAGCCAAAATAAGCTACGCAACTTGAGCTAAGCTGAAATAGCTTATTTTGGCTTTTGATACTGTCTACACAGCAGAAAGTCCGAGCTGGAGCGCTCTTCCTCTGACTTCCCTTACTCTTGTAAAATGAGGGTAACAGGAGTTGGAGTAAGAAGTCTTCCAGCTTGACATTATTTCAACATTATGTCAAAATAACTGCTTGCTGTGTAGACGCGGACTAAGTTGTTTCAGAATAAAGTCAGTTATTCTGAAATAACGCTGCTGTGTACGTATAGACCCAAGTTGCTATTAATGCCCTTCAGTGATGTCTATTCATACCACTCCTGCTTTATAGCAGCAGCTCTTGCTCTATAGCAGCAGCTCTTGCTCTGTCTGTAGTTCTGTTATAAATCCTTACTTCCAAAGAAAGTCCACTTGGTTATTTACATTGAGGGTATGTCTACACTGGCAGCTTCTTGCGCAAGAACTCTTCCAGAAGAGAGCATCTACACTGGCATGTGCTTTTGCACAAGAGATGTGCTTTTGCGCAAGAGCATCCATGCCAGTATAGACGCTCTCTTGCGCAAGAAAGCTCTGATGGTTATTTTAACCATAGGGCTTTCTTGTGCAAGAAATTAATGTTGCCCGTCTACACTGGCCTCTTGCGCAAGAACAGTTACACAAGAGGGCTTATTCCTGAGCAGGAGCATCATAGTTCTTGCGCAAGAAGCCCTGATTTTATACAGTAGAATGTCAATTTACTTGCGCAAGAACACATGGCCAGTGCAGACAGGCAGCAAGTTTTTGCGCAAGAGAGGCCACTTTGGCGCAAGATCGCACCAGTGTAGACACAGTGCATTTGCAGTATAATTTGTTCCTTGATGTCTTTTAATATGGAAAATGGGTTTTTGATTTTCCTTCTGATACAAATCTCCTACTTCACCTGGGAAATTTTCAGCTAAAAGATTCCTTTACAGAATCATAAGATTACTCCATACTTTCCTGCCAAATGCTGAAGTATTTGTTTGGAGTAAACAGAAATTTCTCTTTTTTCATAAGCAGTGTCCTCCTCCTGCCTGAAATGATGAGAGACTTTACAGCGAAGTGAGACTTAGTAATCGGACGTGACAATTACATGGGAGTTTGCTCTTTTTTAATTCAAATCATGTTATTTGTTCATGTTGCATGATTTATTCAGATGGGTAAAGTCATCTAGAAATCTATTGTAACACAGAAATTTCTGTTTTAGAAAGCTCAGCAGCCAATCCCTATAACACAAGCAGCACACTGACAAATTTGGAACTGGTGTTTTTCCTTTGTGCACAACAAACTGAGAACAAGGGGTTTTTGATACTTTTTCAATATACCCACATTTCTTAAGATGTAATATTTTGCTCTACAACTGCACCTTTCATCAGAAGAGCCCTTTATAGTTGTAATTTAGAATGTCACACAACACCCTACTGAGATTATGTTTAATTGTCCATGTTTTATAGATGGGGAAGGAGGAAACTTGAGCACCAAATAAGTTAAGTGACTTGCTCAGTCACACAGCTAGCAAATTACAATAAGATTTAGAAGCCTGGAGTCGCTGCTCTAGCTTCTGAAATATACTGTCTCCCTATGTAACAGGATAAGCAATATCCCTACTTTTCCTATAGAAATGGCCCCTAGTCACTTATTATCCAGGAAAAGAAGAATCTCTGCAAAGTCGGCAGAAACTTTGTAATAAACGCTGCCAAACTCCTACCAAACACAGTTGCATGTCATGAGCAGCCCCTTGGCAGATTTCCGTACAAGATATCTGTAATTGAATGTAACTGCAGTTTCATGCTCGAGATCTAAAAAAGCAGGGAGCATGGACTTAAAAAAAACTGTAGCTGATTTATGAGCAACTTTTAAACTTTTATCAACTTCGAAGTCATGCACAATTTCCCTAATTGCAACTCCATTGTTCCCCCCGGTTTGCTTGTGTTACGCTACAAATCCTAGAACTACAACTATTCATCCTCCTGCAATTCACCCTGCTAGAGTTTGACCTGCCTATCATTCCGAAATAGCGCACCAAAGTGACGCAGCCCTTCTTTCCTTTATGACGTAGTCGGTTGCGGGGCAACAGCAGAGAAGGTTTCCTTGACAATATAAACAAGAGAGGAGAACAAAAGAAGCCGCGAAGCTAACCAATGTCCTCAAGGTTCCGTGCCACTGTTCCAGGTGCATGTCTGTGTCCGGCTGCAATTGTCCAGTGCTGCTATCAGAGAGGCTAGGAGTCTCATTTGGGTGAGAAGCCAAAGAAGAAAGGTATAATTTGTATTGCGTTCCCCCCTCCTATGTTTTTAACAGCAAATACAGCTTTTTCATTGAGACAGAGAGTTGGAAGAATTAGTATGCCTCACTAGGAAATTCCATGCATTGATAATTTACCTACGTGTAGCTGAGTATGTGTGCATGTTAACGTGTTGTTAGAAGGCAGGGAAACCTAACCCATCTGCTTCTAAATTACCTGCTGCTTGCTCAATATTTGAGCCCATTCAGTGCATCAATCTACAACTGATCTTATTAATTCTATTTTTTAGAATGATTATGCAGGTTCCTCAGCATTTTTGCACTGCACCTTAAAGCTAGGGAAATGTGGCATATACATTTATTAACTAAAACTTGATAAGATAATTCCTTATCAATTGACTTTGACACCAATGAGTGACGGTATAAACCTGTGGAGCCATTAAAATGTCAAAGGTCATGCAAAATACACCAAATGATTTTAATACCTTTTTTTTCATTTTCTATCTTAATCTATACCCTGATTGTCACTCATGCCACATTTAACATTATTTCCAAAGTACTGTCCAAACACTTATCTACAATCAGATTTATTTTTTTTAAATTGTGTACACACCTTAGGAACAGGGTTAATCAAGAACACTTATTTTTTGACAAATACTGTTGCTCCTTTTTGACCTAAACAGCTAGTTGAAGTTTGTAAGTCCAGCAATGTCCCAGTTGGGGTTAGAAATTGGAAATAGGCATTTCTTTGATGCAGTTTTTATTTACAAAATCCTACTGTCTCTCTGAATGCAGAGGGGATAAAACAGTAGGAAACCACTTCTTCTCAAGCACAAGACCATTCTTCTCTGCCTGCAATCAGAGTTTCTTCCAGGCTCAGATACCATGCTTTCAGATGCTCCTTCTGTTTGCTTCTGTGTTCTGCCCGTCTCTCTCATATTTGATGACAGTACCCTTCCCATCATGTTGTTAGTTTCTGGACAGATTCTGTTGGCTTTCATTCTAGAGCTTCAGACAAGTACCTCAAGTGAAGGGTAGTTTCACACCCAGTCTCAAATAGGCTTATGATCCAAGCGCTCATCAGTGTTTCTCAGCATAATGCTCTACTGTGGAACACCTTTTTTCCCCTCAAACAATGCAACAGAAAAATTGTTACTGAGTTTTATATAAGTGCTTAGCACAGGCATTCTGTAGTAGCACAGCTTTGGATTATAGATATCCATGTGAAAAAGCACTGAGGGCTTTGCACTTCTAGATGTTTGCTGTGTTTACCCAGTTGCCTGGCATGACCCAGGAGTTGCATTACACAGCCTCACCACCGAAGTTGGGATCTGTTTCAGAGTCACAAGATAAACAGGCTCAGAGGGGGTAGTCGTGTTAATCTGTAACTTTAAAAACAAGTAGTCCTTTGGCACCTTAGAGACTGACAAAAATATATAGGATGATGAGCTTTTGTGGGTAAGACCAACTTCATCAGATGAGTTGGGGTAGAAATAACAGAATTCAAGAAATATATAACATCAAAAGAAGAACCTGTCAATTTTAGGACCCATGCTAATGAAGCTAATTAAGTGGGCTGGATGTGACTCGTTCATAGCTTTTGATGTGAAAAGAGGGTTTCCCTGGATCAGAAGCTGGATAGAGGCATCCTACAGAAAATCTAGATACTGCAAGAAGGGCAATTTTTGTAGGGAACTTTCTACTTTCTGAGCTGGTGCTGTTACTTGAGGTTCTTTCAACCCCAACCTTTGGTAACTTTTACTCTCTGCGAGGTGGTGTCAGGAAATAATTCAGGGGAGACACGGTCGTCTGACCGATAGATGGATGGTACAAACAGGACAACGAGAGTGCTTTCACTTAAAGCTAAACTTTACTTAGTCTCAAGCACTTACACACATCCGCAACAGGTTGGTAAAACACCCCCACTCTTGATAATTACCGAAGTTGAGTGTGGCTCTCAAGTGACACCGAGCAGGTTTCCGATGGCCAGTCTTCCCTCTACTGGTGGGGACGAAGATGCGTCCATATGTGAAGAGTCCTTAAGGAGTCCTCAAGGCGTCCCTCCAAGTGTTCCCAAAATTGTCCCCCCAACTCAAACTTTCCTTCTCTATTTATCCATTAGTATTACAATAACATGTCACTCAAAAACTTGTTAGGCAAGCACTTTTTAAAGGTTAAGCAAGAGGTTTTCTTCTGATCATCACTTTCACCAGATGCGTTTTTTCTTTTTCAGAGACTCCCTGCTCGGGGGCCCTGACAGATATGTGTCTTAGGGCATTTAGACAAACTTCCTGTTTTACTTAATGTATAGCTCAGCGATTTCACTAGCGATTTGGGCCTCAGGAAGGACGCGGGGTCAAGCTGCCCTCTCTGTGGCACTCTTCCCCCTCCCTGACTTAGTCATGCTGTCTAGGCCTATTTTGGGCCTGTTAGTTTGGTTGCTAAAGTTCAAGCAGTAAGCAATAGTGGTTCAGGTACATTACTGGATTTGCCGAAATCTCCCCGTACAGTACTAACCCACATGGTTTGCAAAAGGAGATGTGAAATCCAGTTCAGCAATGTAAGAAGCTTCTTTAAAGAAGTCTGAGGTTTTAATAGGCAAGGTTGGAAAGGAAAGGCAGGGAGCACTATTTGTAAAGGAAGTGGGAGGTTGGTCTAAGTGATGTGGCAGTGCAAATGAACCGACTTAAAATATAGCCATAAAACGAGTGCAAATGGCAGTCATTATTTTCTCCTCTCCTCAACCAGTGCACATCTGGAGCGATCCTACTGACTCCAGTGGAATCACACCAATGCAACTGATTTTCCATCTGAATTTGTCCTAAGGAGTCCCCCTTCTAAATGGGGGAGGATTGGCCATTTTGTTGACTGTGGGCTAATTATGATAAACTACAACAGTCCTTCTCTCTGTACTTACAAATAATTGTATTGTGATTACCTTCTTCCTAGGTTCTATAGCAGAGAATATCAAACTCCACCAGCTTCCCTGAACCTTTCACTAGAATTATTTGGAACAGAATTTGTTCAGCATGTCCACGCTATCTTATACACGTTCATCTGGGTCCCATGAAACACCCAGCTCTGGAGCCATTTCCAGTAAGAATTTTAATTAATAACCTGTTGCTTGTAAAACATAAATCTAATGATGAAATGTGGGTGTTTGCGGAAGTGCTCAGAAGTGTGGCATATGGCATATGTGGGAATTTTCCTTTTTTAAAGAGAAGATAGAGGCCTTAAAGCTTGTTGCTAACAAACCACTATGTTTTATTTTGTGCCTCTTTTTCCAGAAGTATATAGTTAAAGCCATGTCTACACTACAAAACTATGTCAATCTAACTTAATTTAATAGCAAGTTATTAAATTGCTTGGATATATGCACCCTTGGCTCCTTGTGTCAGCAGTACACGTTCTCACCTGGAGCATTTGTTTGGGTTGGTTTGCTAGTGTAGGGCATTGTGGGACAGCAACTGAAAGCCAGTATGATCTAAGAAACATATTGTCTATGTTGACACTGCATCGATCTAATTACATGAACCATGATGCTATGCTGCTCAGGTACGTAGAGTTACTAAATTACTATAGAGAGGCACTTACATTGTCTGGAGCCAAAATTAAATGGAGACACTTCCAAAGCCAGGTTGACACAAGGCAGTGAACGTCAACCTAACCATTTAGTGTAGACCAAGCTTTGGACTTGTTTTCTGAATGTAATCCACTCAAATTGAATGTGGCTATTTGTCCCTCTTTTATGGCTGGAACTGAACGGAATCCTAATGTATAGATGTCTCCTTCAGACAAGCAAATATGGTCCTTTCCCTCCATTCCATGTCCTGGTTTATACTTTCATTAAAATTGAGTGAAAGGCATTAAGGGTTGAGTTTTGTCATCAGTCTTCATTCACATTACAAAGTCACCACAATATTCAGTGCAAAGTGTGAGAACACATCCCTTTCTGATCATAACATGGCCTTTATTTGACAACTGGGTGTTTTGTTATTTTCTCTTTGGCAAAGCCCTACTGTCAGTGTTCAACAAACATACTCAACCCACGCATCCGGCAAAAGAGATCAAGAAATTGAACTACTGCCTCTTTCAATGTGTAATTAAAAGACAATAAAATCCACCTTTCTAATGTATGTGAAAAACAAGGGAATCCCAAGACTTGGGGATTGCATCCATGGATTCAAGTACTGCCCTTTTTTATTACCAATGTTGCTTATTACTATTGATTTATTGCTTTTTTTTTTATTGAACCAGGGGGTAGGACCTTATCTCCACACACAGAGTCATCCTCTGGGATGCTCTCTATCAAATCTGGAGTGGAAACAAAGTCTGCACTTTCAGGTAAGGTTCTGATACTCTTTCAGCTTTTAATTGCTAACCCTGGGCCAAATCTACAGGTGCTTACTCAGGTTGCTGTAAAAACCTTTAGTCTGGTAGGCTCTAATGGCTTCAATGGGAGCTTTAACTGAATAAAACATTGAGTATAGACTTCAGGATTTGGCCTGATGGAACTGGGCAAGAAACTGAGGTGTGTATGGGTAACCAGTAAAATCTCTGGTCTGCCAACACAGCCTCCCCAAAAGTTCAGCTGCTACAAATGTGCTAATTCTCCAAACTAGACCCAAGAAGACCCATTAATAGTAACCTCGGATATAGCAACATCCCTTTAATATGATCAAGGCAAAAAGTCTGAACATGATCAGTAAGGACAGTAAAACCTCAGGACCAAAACAGAGAATTTGGCCCATCATGGATTCACCACTTCAAGAAAAGTTGGCTCTTCAAATGCCTGTTTTCATTAGCGAGGATACCATGTTAAACACTGAGGGAATGTCTATATTTACAAAAAGATACTCTGGAGGCTGATCTTCTAGCATTTGATTTAGTGGGTCTAAAATAGACCTGTAAATCAAACACGGAGGGCACCCCAGCTGGCGTCTGCTACTCCTCCTTCTGTAAAGAGTAAAGGAATCAGACGGGAGCATTTGCTCCCGTTGGCCTCCTGCTGTGTGGGCACTGCCACAGCTTGGCTTAAGGTAAGGTGACTTCAGCTATGCATTTTGCATAGCTGGAGTTGCATAACTTAAGCCGATCTTCCTGATTTTAGTATAGGCCAGGCCTGACAGTATTCCTTTAAAATATGTTGGATAGTGCAGAGGTAACTCAGATTAAAACATAGCCCATGCATTTTATCCTTTGAAATTGTGCTTTTTAGCTTTCACTGCACTCAGGTATTGCTAATCAAGTTCTGTTTCTTACTGCATGCATAGATGATGATGAGTTTCAGCTGAGGAAAAACCCATTTAAAATCCCTTCGGATATTGATATCTTCTTACTGAGAGACAAGGAACGAGAAAGAGCTAAGGTGGTATGTATAAGAACTAAGGCAAAAATCCCTTCGGATATTGATATCTTCTTACTGAGAGACAAGGAACGAGAAAGAGCTAAGGTGGTATGTATAAGAACTAAGGCAAAAGCTAAGAGGTTTGCAGTGAATTTAAAAGGGGTTTGATGGCAGCCTTAACAACATTTGTTATGTGAAAGAACATTGAAGGCCAGATCCTCAGCTGGTGTATAATAGAATAGCTCCATTGAAATTTATTCTGTTGAAGTCAATGGAGCCAAGTTGATAAACAGCAGCTGAGAATCCAGGGAGGTATCTGAAGATTATTTTTATTGCTGTCTTTTTGTTTCTTTTCTTCTAAATACATGTGGATTTACCATTCCTGTCAGAGGCTCTTGAGGCTACAGAAATTACTTATTTATGTAGCACCCTTGAGGTCTCCTGTTTTGCAATTAATGGGGCTCATCCCTTGACTTGGAGAGACCATATATTAGTGCTGGATCACTGGCTAAAATAATGCTAAGGCTGACAGATTAATGTAGGGCTCCAAGCATCTGCCCATAAGAGGGGAATTAGAACCCCAAGAGCAGGACTAGAGAGACCTGGAATTTGGGGAGAGCTGGCTCTGTGATATGTTTCCTTCTTCCCCACAGCCTTGGAGGGGTTTCCACAAGGCTGCTGATCCCTGAATGGGGAAGGACTTGGGAACTCATGGCAGTACAACCCTTGTAGGGTCCATGTTTTCAAGAGGCAGCACTGAGGAAACAAGAGTCCTGTGTGGTTGTCCTTTCTGTTTCAGAGATTCCCTGATATCAGCCTCTTCTGCTGAGTAGAGGGACAAATGCCAGCCCTATAATGGCGACTCTGCAAGTTCCCACTCCCTTTCTCAGGAATAGCCCACAAAGAGAAATCTGGAGCACTCGCTGGATTAAATTAATCTAGCAGGGGAGGAGGTAGAGCAACAGCGTGCATCCTGCTGGGTGCAAACTTTAAGGGATGAGATTAACTGTTTTGTTTGCACTAGGGTAGTAACATTAGGAGTAATGGGATGAAATTCAGCAAATTGAAACATTGGTTAAATCTCTGAAAAACTTCTGAATGGGGAGATCAGTTAGATTGTGAAATAATCTTGAGTCATTTGAAGACTGTATGGACCAAGTACTTGATTAGAAGAACTTGTCTGCCTAACTGACGTGTCCCACTAGGAACGTGAGCGAAAGAAGACCTTGAAAGTTCATGAGAAGATGACTCGCTCCACGATGATGAATGCCAAGCAATCGGGGTTTAAGAAGGACTTCCAGAAAGAGGAGGAAGCAGAGGACCGAGAACTGGCAGTGGAAGCAGAGCGACTGAAAGTTCTCCAGGAAAGTATCTCTTGGAAGATCGCAGTCACCAAAGGTATGGAACTTGCGGACTTAACAACCCATCAGGCTCTGAGAGGGAAGGAAGCACAGAAGGACTGAGAGTTGCAAGTATTCTTGTTCTCTTCAGAAGCAGCTTATAGATAACTAAGTTGAGTTCTCCTAGCATGCCAAAACCACTGTCATCTATCACATCTTGCCAATATTCATGCATCCGTTCTCTATCATATGCACATGCATAAGAAATTTTATATGGCAGAGAAAATTATTAGAACAAAGTGGACCAAATTCTACTTTATGTACATGCTTTGCAGAAAGTTATCATCAGTGGTGTGGTGTGAGATGCAAGTCATTATAGAGCCTGATTTGGGACTCCCAAGACTCTTGGTTATGCTGTAATCATGGCAGGTTTTCTATTCCACCATGAGCCAACAAGTTGGGGGGGGGGAGGGGTGTGTGTGGTTTTTTGTTTTTTTTTGCACTTTGAACCAAATCTTGGTGCTAGGAAAGTCAATAGGAGTTTTGCTATCAGTGCAAGGAGACCTAGATTTGACTCTTCAAAGGGGTCTAACTCCCCACTATGTTATGCCAGTTTCACTAGTTTAATACTGATTTTAATGAAACAGACTGGAAAACCAGTCAAGGAAATCCACCACAGCAGCCTTAGTACTGCTATGTTGCTAAAATGCATGCACAAGATTTTACCTTTGCGAGTAAAATTATTTTGCTCTTTGCAATCCATTTTTAGGTCTGCCAAGAGATACAAAAATTGTAATTAATTGTGCAATTAAAAATTATTGTGACTAATTGCTTGATTAGTCATGCTGTTAAACAATAATAATACTATTTATTATTTTTTATATTCTACTTTTTTCTGATGTTTTCATTTCAATTACAACACAGAATACAAAGTATTTGCACTGTAAAAAACCCAAAATAAATAGTATTTTTCATTTCCTCCATTACAGGTACTGTAGTACAATCTTTTTTTTCATGAAAGTTGAACTCCCAAATGCAGAATTATGTACAAAAAATAACATAAAACACGTACAACTTTAGAGCTTACAAGTCCACTCAGAGGGCCAACAACCTTCAGGGGCCTCAGGGCAGGTGAAAGCAGCCCCGGCTCTGCACTCCTGGAAGGGGCAGAGCATCAGCCAGAAGAGGTGAGGCTGGGCAGCCAGTCCTCAGCACTCCTCATCGAGCATGTGGCGCAGTGCTCTGCTAGTGATTTAAAGAACCCAGGGCTCTGGCCGCTACTGTAGCAGCGGTGACAGCTGGAACACCGGAGCCCTATGAATCACCAGACCCCACGGCAATTGTCACCTTTCCACCCGCTTTGTCGGTGGGCCTGAGTCCATTCAGTCAAAGGTGCGGACTTCCCCTCCAGCCAAGGTGGGGTTTCAAGTGCAAATGTGGCAGCGCTTTAATGCAGCAGTGTGGTCACCACAGCAACACTGTGAGAGTTCTCCCAGCGCTGTAGATAAACCACCTCCACCAGGGGAGTAGCCAACACTAGTGCTGGGAGCCTGTTTACACTAGTGATTTACAGCACTGTAACTTGCTGTGCTTCTGTGTGTGTGTGTGTGTGTGTTTTCACACTTCTAAGTATGAAAGCTACAATGCAGTAAAGTGGCAGTGTAGACAAATCCAAAGACACCCAGGCTACGTCTACAATACCGGCTTTTTGTGCAAGAACGGCTGTTCTTGTGCAAAAACTTGCAGAACGTCTACACTGCACGCGTGTTCTTGCTTTCCTGTAAGTTTACTTGCGCATCAGAACAGAGGGCTTCTTACTCAAGAATTATTCCTCTCCCCATGAGGAATAAGAGTTCTTGCGCAAGAAGGCAGTGTGGATGGGAACCAGGGTTTCTTGCGCAAGAAACCCCTATGGCTAAAATGGCCATCAGAGCTTTTTTGCACAAGAGAGTGTCCACACTGCCATAAGAATGGCCATACTGGGTCAGACCAAAGGGCCATCTAGCTCAGTATCCTGTCTGCCAACAGTGGCCAGTAACCAGGTGCCCCAGAGGGGGTGGACTGAAGACAATGATCAAGCAATTTGTCTCCTGCCATCCATCTCCAGCCTTTGACAAACAGAGGCCAGGGGCACCATTCCTTACCCCCTAGCTAATAGCCTTTTATGGCCCTAACCTCCATGTATGTTCTTGTGCAAAAGCACATGGCAGTGTGGATGCGCTCTTGTGCAAGAACTCTTGCACAAAAAGTTCTTGCGCAAGAAGCCTGCAGTGAAGGTGTAGCCCCAGAGTGAGTTGTCTCGATTCTGTAGCTGTTCAATTAGGCCTCAAGTGCAAACATCCATACCCATGCCAGTGAGTTCTCCCTACTAAAGGTGGTTCTGCATATGCGCCTCCTTCTGTTTATCACTGTGTTTTACCGTGGCTACTTGTTCAACCTCCACCTTGCACAACTTGGTCTCATTGTTTCAGATCAGCAAGTGGAAAAAGAGACGCTCCATGAATACATAGAGAAGAAGCGAAAGATGTTTCTGCTGCAGGTATTTGGCTTTGTTTTCTGAAAGTTTTTACATAAAATCACAATCTTGAGCACTTTCCTTGTGTGTTTTTTATAGTGGTTGGAGCAGGGAAGTGCTAATTGGGCGTCATTAACTAAGTGTGTTGGCATTGTGGTGAAGGCCCTGGAGAGTGACTCTGAGTATCTGGCTGTATCACAGATTTACTATGTGATCTTGTATAAATTGCTTAATCTCCCTTTTGTTCCTCATCTGTAAAACAAAGATAAGGCTTCCCTGCTGCACAAGGCTGTTGTGAAGATAAATTATAAATTCATTAATGTTGTGCTGTTCTTGGACAGTATGGTGGTGATGACCGTATAAGTGTGTGCACTGATTGGACCTGATATGCGCATACAACTTCTCTCTTACACCAATATTACCCAGTTGAATTCAGCTATGTAATCTTGTGGTTAGAGCAGGGAAGGGGATTATTGGACTCCTGGGTTCTGTTTATCTTCATCACTGTCTTCCTCAGTGAATCATTAAGCAGCTCCTTTCCTCAGCCCACCTATCTGCATGTGGGTGTCAAAGTGCTTTGAGATCCAGAGGGAGAAAGCCATGCTGCAGTGTGAAGTCATGCCTATGTTTGTAGTTGATAGAACAATGTTTGCAGCCCAACCAGAGCTCTAAAGAAACCGAACGGAGTGAGGAGCTAGCATAAGTCACCGTGTTGCCCTTTTGGATTGATTTCAGTACGCTGTGGCCATAAAGAGAGAGGAAATTCAGAAGCTAGAAAACTTAGCAGCAGAAGAGGAAGCAAAACTGGAAAAGGCTGAACAGTTCCTGGAGAAGGACGCCGCCATGTTTGATGAGTTCCTGAAGGAGAATGATAAAAACTCTGCTCAGGCGCTGAAAACGTAACGCAGGTGGTGGGGGCAACACACAGACTCTTTGGCCCAGATGCTTGGACATAAAGGGGCCCCACAGCCAGGGTACCTGCCATACTGTGCTTGCCACACACAGTGCTCCCTGGAGTTCTGTATATGTGGCAACACTGCAGGTTCATGCTCTTGGTTCCAGTTGCATCTGTCTGGGCACCCACTTCAGAGGTTGCACTCGGACCCTTCAAATCCAGACTTGCCCCTGCAAAGCACTAAAACTTATCAGCACACAGGTTCACTACCCAGTCAAGCAACACCACTGGCTCATGCCAAGTTTGCAAAGGTTGTTTCCACTACTCCCCTGGCTGTGACTTCCACTGGGGGTGGAGACCTGCAGTGGGGCTGATGGGAGATTCCTCAAATGGCTACTGACTTTGCCCTTGTCTAGCTAGGAGCACGTGCTGCCTTAATTGATGGGGTGACCATCCCCCTGCCCATCAATAAGGGTTTGTGGTGCAGCAGAGCCACTATAGTCTAATCTAGGCAGAAGTCCTACTGAAGGAAACTGTAAATGACAGTGTAATTATAGAACAGGTAGGTCTGCCCATGGTAGCCTTACTCTAGCTAGCACAAGCCACAATGGGGTATGTCTAAACTACATGGCTCAGTCGATGGAGCCATGTAAACTAGTTTACCTGGCATAGGCAAAGAAGTGGGGATTTAAATAATCCCCGCTTCATTAAAATAAACATGGCCGCTGCGCTGTGCTGACGATCAGCTGACCCGGCACAGCATGGCAGTCTAGACGTGGATCTGTTGGCTGGGGAAGCCTTTGCCAACCGATCCTTTATGCCTCGTGAAACGAGGTTTTCAGGATCAATTGGCAAGGGCTTCCCCAGCAGGCAGATCCGCACTAGAGTGCCACGCTGTGCCAGATCAACTGATCGTCGGCACAGTGTGGAGGTCATGTTTATTTTAATGAAGCAGGGATTATTTAAATCCCCGCTTCTTTGCCTATGCTGGGTAAACTAGTTTACATGGCTCCGTCGATGGAGCCGTGTAGTCTAGACGTAGCAGGGGTATGTCTAGACTGGCATGATTTTCTGCAAATGCTTTTAACAGGAAAGTTTTCCGTTAAAAGCATTTGCGGAAAAGAGCGTCTAGATTGGCACAGACGCTTTTCCACAAAAGCACTCTTTGCGGAAAAGCGTCCGTGCCAATCTAGACGCGCTTTTGCGCAAAAAAGCCCCGCTCGCCATTTTCGCGATTGGGGCTTTTTTGCGCAAAACAATACTACGTTGTCTACACTGGCCCTCTTGCACAAAAGCATTTGTGCAAGAGGGCTTTTGCCCGAACGGGAGCAGCATGGCATTTCCGCAAGAACACTGACAATCTTACATGAGATCGTCAGTGTTCTTGCACAAATTCAAGCGGTCAGTATAGACAGCTGGCAAGTTTTTCTGCAAAAGCAGCTGCTTTTGCAGAAAAACTTGCCAGTCTAGACGCAGCCTAGGAGTATAGATGTGGCAGCACATCTGGCTAGCCAGGGCTGTCCTTATCCATCCACAGAAAAAGCCTGCCAGGCCTATTAGCAGAATATTGAACCTGTTAAAGAACCGTTCAAATGGTAATGTAACCATTTAATAGGCACTTGCTAACCCCAGGTATCTACTGTCGGTTTCTGAATTCAGTGTGTTAGTCTACAGGACTTGAGTTTAAACATGGCTTTACAGCGATTTCATTTAGTGTGTTGCTGAAAATGTATAAAATCACATCTCTAAAAAATCATCATCCCTGCCCCTCACTGTTGTAAGGCATATGGGGCACCAGTTTAACAGTACAGCATAGAGCCCCATAAATCCTAAGGACATCCCTGTGGCTAGCAACCCAAGTCAAGCCCATCCGGATCCCTCTGGTTGCTAGCCCGGGCCTCTGTGTCTAAACAAGCACTATTATCATCTGTTTTCTGAGCCCAGTATTTCAATAAAATAATTGCGTACGTGGATACAGTGTCACTGATAACTAGAAGTCCAGGTGGAATGCTTAGGTCTAATCCTCTTGTTTGGGACATTAGTAAATAGTGGCTAAGGGAAATTTTTCTCTTAAAAAGATTGATGTTGCAATGGGAAATGGGGGAGGAGGTGAAGCTTTCTACCATCTCTCTTCATAGCAAACTTGAACATTCCCTTTGACCTGAAATTCTTTTAACCCTACTCACTCTGGGCCTCAACCCTGGATCTGGTCTGACTTTGTTCATACTTTCCAATGAGCTGGGTGAAATTAGTTTGTCAGGCTAGTATCACAAAAGCAGTATCTCAACAAAGAGGCTGCAGAGCACATTTTCAGATATAACAAACGTTTCCTGCCGCTCCATCTGCTTCCTCTATTTTATATACACTTCCCACCCACCCCACTACAATTGCTGTTCTATGCACATTTCCAATCTTATTTGTATGACTTCTTCCCTAGGGCTGAAAAAGAAACCAAAGCAAAGATAGAGAAAATAATTGAGATCCGGGACCTTGCTGCACAAATCATGAGCATTCAAAGGTAACGGTGACCCACTGAGCAGTGCCAACGAATAGTTTGCACCTTTAATAAATAGACCTTATGGAGTCTCAGGGCTGCTACCTTAAAGTCTGTGCTGTCAATGTCATCTGAAGCAACTGTGATGAGACAGCGGCTGTGTAAGGGAACAATGCAACTTCAAGTTGCAACATCCTCACATTGTGATGAAGTTGAATAACACTGAGATGACTACACCACCCTTCCTCCATGCTATAAATTAAAAAAAAAAAAACAAAAAACCTTAAACTTTCTTGTGTGGGTGGAAGGTTACCCCATCCACGTGCTTCTGAAAACTGATGGCAGAGTTATGAAAACTGGGCCAAGTTCAGTTACGGTGTTAGTGGGTGCTACCCCTACAGATGTACCAGTTCATAGCACTGTTGAATTTCACTCGCTAGCCTTGGAATGTATGACACGTAGAAAGAAAAGAATGAGCTTCACAAATTACAGCACTAAAGCTTAGTAATCAAGTAACTATCTCTTTTACTAAACTTCAAGAATGCCTTCTCATAACATGGACACGATTTTAGGGAAGACATGGGACTCACTTTGTAGGCATCGGCTTTATCTTAAAATGCTGGGACTGTGTGCTCATTGGTGTTGCTTTATATCTGGAGTAACTCTTTTGACTTCACTGGAATGTCAGGATGTTTGCATGGCAGTTGCTCAATTATCATGATGCAATTTCAATAGCACTACTTCTGGTTAACCCTAACATTGCTGAGAGCCAGGAATATAAAAGGGATTGCCCCATATTATATCTACCACAATCTGACATTGTGTTTATTGCAGGCTCTTTTATGGGGAGAGTTGTTTGTTCATTTTAAAAGTTAGAATGTTGCACAAAGCCCTACAGAGCAACTTGAATTCCCTGGAGATACTTGGAGCTTGATTTTTTTTTTTTTAAACAGTGTAAGTGAAAAGGAACACCCCAAAATGTGTACAATATCATGGCTAATGTGCAAACCCAAATTACTTCAATTATGTATGCAAATTGGATATTGGTAAGCAAATGACCAGGCATTTGCTAAACTGGCAATTGACATGTACATTTAATTGTATGAACACTACAATTTTGTGTACATTCAAATTCAGAGAACTTAGTCTTCATCTCCAAAGACAGATGGAAAATCTGCTCTCCCATTTACCGTACTTATTGCATCATCATGGAGTACATGGATAGTATAATGCCTTGCACTGTCAGTGAAACTAGATGGCTGTGTCTAGACTACATCCCTTTTTCGTAAAAGGGATGCAAATTAGACATATCGCAATTGCAAATGAAGAGGGGATTTAAATCTCCCCTGCTTCATTAGCATAAAAATGGCTGCCGCTTTTTTCCGGCTCGGAGCTTTGCCGGAAAAAAGCGCCAGTCTAGATGCGGATCTTTCAGAAAATAAATCCTTTTTGAAAGTTCCCTTATCTCTTATTTTATGCTAATGAAGCGGGGATATTTAAATCCCTGCTTCATTTGCAATTGCGATATGTCTAATTTGCATCCCTTTTACGAAAAAGGGATGCAGTCTAGACACAGCCGATAGGTTTGGTATAATAGCTAATAGAGGCCATTGGATAGACAGAGTATGAACAAGGACATTTGAAATGGATCTAATATTTCCAAAAGACTGGTTCTGATCCCACCTAGTTTTGGTTCAGCTCTCTCTCCAGTATTGACTCACTTAGATCTGAGGTTTCAAAGATATTATTATGGTATTTTTCAAAGAATATATGCTTGGCACAAGGCAGATGATCAGTTAGTCTTCTCTAGCTCTAACTTGGATAGTGCTATGGCTTTCCTCATTGGGGAATAGGAAATTAGGGCGTTTTCTAAATACCAAAATTTCCCTCCCCACTTATTACTTCTCTGCTTCCTCAGAGATCTCATGACCAGCAACACAGCTCATTAGTACACTGCTCTGTCTTTTGCCCATAAAGGTTCCTTTCTGTCAGGCTACACTGCAAGGCTACACTGGCAACTTACAATATGAATTGGATATTCCAAGCTCTGATGTGGCAGCACTTACTGGCCCACTGAACCAGTCCTGATCTTGTTTATAACTCCCTTCCTGCATGCCTGTAACAGGAAAACTTCCTAACTGAAAGCTGTTCTCCTTTAAGTCTGGTTTTATAGGGTACTGAGACTGATTCTCAGCTGATGGCTCTCTATTGTGTCCCACCATGAGCCTTTACAGATGCCCAATTTGATTAGCGGCTTTATTGGTTCAGTGAGAGAAGTGACACAGGTGATCATGTGCTATGCCACACAAGCTTTTTTTTTTTTTTTTTTTTTTTTTTTTTTTTTTTTTTTTTTTTTGGCTACCAGATTTCAGATAGTCTAATTGTGATTCCTGCTAGCCATTAAAGTGAGCCTTTGTGGAAAAAAGCCTGTTCCAGGCTTTATTTCTGGTTTTTGAGTGACATCTGCTCAACTTGCCAACAGGCAATCCTGCAAACCAGGCTAGGTTCTGAGAATCAGGCTAGATACTTTCAATCTCATCTATCATCTCCACTACAACTAGAGACAACTTCAGGCCAAATTAGGTCTTAGAGAACACAGGGCTACATCTACACTGCGCTCTTTTGTGCAAGAAAGATGCAAATGATACAAAGCATGGAAAATCTCCTTGCCTCACTTGCATAATTAATGAGCAGCCGCTTTTTGCGCAAGAGGCTTTTGCACAAGAGCCATTCCTCCTGGAAAAAAATATGGAAGAATGGCTCTTGCGCAAAAAGCAGCTACTTAATTATGCAAATGAGGCAGTGATCTTCCATGCTTCACCTCATTTGCATATTTCTTGTGCAAAACAGCACCGTATAGGTGTAGCTGTTGTATTATAGTTGCTTTCACCGGACACACCCAGGAGCAGAGGTTAAAGCAAGAGTGAGAATGGGACGAAGGGAGTGAGTCCCCTCTCTTTTACTAAAGACAGAGTAGAACTCCTTTGCTCTCCTTAGCTTGAAGAGGCAGGGCTTCTCCATAGCTCCCCTTCTCCTTGGCTGGTAAGTTGAAATCTCCCCCTCCTATATCAATATACTTGACTCCCTTGTACAGGGGTAACTGGTCAAAACAAAGTGACTAATTCTGTTGAAACAAAAGACAGGACTATTCAGCACTTTTTAATTCTGTTGAGGATGCACAGGAAAAAACAGATCGATGCTAGCTCACTCCTCCTTAGCTGTGCTGGTTGTGTAAATCTAACCGTTATGAACTTGTTGTCCTAGAGTCTGTGGTTTACACCCTGAACACACACAGGGGCTGCATCTAGTCTGGCATGATTTCACGCAAATACTTAATGGAAAAACTTTTCAGTTAAAAGTATTTGCGCAAGAGCGTCTACACTGGCACAGATGCTTTTGTGCAAAAGACATATTTTGCGCAAAAGCATCCGTGCCAGTGTAGATGCTCTGTTGCGCAAGAAAGCTCCGATGTCCATTTTAGCCATCAGGCTTTCTCATGCAAGAAATTAACTTGCCTGTCTACACTGGCCCTCTTGCGCAAGAATACTTGCGCAAGAGGGCTTATCCCTAAGCAGGAGTGTCAAAGTATTTGCGCAAGAACCAATGATTTTTGTACAGTACAAAGTCAGTGTTCTTGCGCAAATACTCATGGCCAGTGTAGACAGGCGGCAAATCTTGCCAGTCTAGATGCACCCAGGGTCCTTTCTGTGGAGAGAGATGGTGCCTTCTTGAAACAGTTGCTATTCAGAGTAGAGCTACATTTCAAAATGGAATTTCTTCAGAATGGTGTTTTTTGCCATGCTGTCAAACCTCCTGCAATTGGTTTGCACCTCTGCCCTAGTGAGATAGCCCGGTTTGAAGACACTCTGCAGGAGTATAAGATGTACAAGAACTTCCTCTTCAAGCTCTCTCCAAAAGAGTGGCAGGAAGAGTACCAAAAAAAGCAGATGAAAATAAAGGCGATGAAAATGTCCTCCAAAGTGAAAGAAGAAAGCTCCCATGCTCCCAAGGGTAAGTTTTTTTTTTTTTTTTTTTTTTTTTCCCAAGAATTTCCATCCATTCCTCAATGTGCCCAGCCTTGCCTTCTAAGGATATTTTCTTGTGTTCAGGCCAGGATGCAACGCCCCGGACCAAACGTGGCAAGTTGCCTTATCTTGGCTATACAGGGCATCAGAGTATTGATTTCTCTGTGGCGGGGTCTGATTTGAGACCACCAAGTCAAATCATGCAGAGAAAGGAATCCCTCAAGCCAGGCAAAAACCTCTCAAAGCAAAGCTTGAAAGCCCAGCAGTTAAGACGACAGTAAGTATGAAACACCCGATGAAGGCGCTGGATGTAAATATAAAAGAGCTGTCAATCAGATGAGAGCTACAGGTATGTGTGAGTATTACTTGCCTTTTGCATTTTTAGGGAAAGCATCCAGTTCATGCTTTTGGCTCTCTTATTAGAACAAATCAAAATGCTCAGTTGCTGTACACTGGCATAGTCCCACTGATCCCTATAATATCACACCAACACACGCTGGCTGAGCACCTAGCTAAAGCATTCATTCCTCAGGCCAACACACAGTGGTATTCTAGAGCAAAAGGCATTTGTTCCACAACTAAACTGCCTTCTGGGCAGAGGTGTTGCTCTCTGCCAAATTGTCATTGCATACCGTGGTATGTTGAAACAATGCAACTATTAACATCTGTTCCCCCTGGAATGGAGTTGCAGTAGGCTTGAGTTCATTATATGTCATGTGCATTAGTATTACAATTAGTCAAAGATTTAATCAATGTGTGCTGGGAGGCAAGTAGAATGCTTCCTGTACTAGGTGTGGACATGGGTTCCCGGTAACCACAGTTACCTAGAAGCAAAAAGGTAGGGGAAGGAAGGAGGGAGTATAGACAAGGTACCATGCAGGCTAAGCAAACAGTGGCCTGGGGCAGCAAAGTGTTTGCTATCTGTTTGTTTGTGTGGGTAACTGGGGCATTATTTGCCAGTCTGCCTAAGGGAAGAGAACCTTGGCTCTAGTACCCCACTAATTAAAAGCTTCCTGGTAAAATCATTGTTTTGAGGGCAGCTCCCATTTCTTCCAGCTGAAAAATATTCTGGTCGCTCATTTTTGGGACCCCTACAATGGGCAGCACTTGCATGAGTAATTCCCATGAGATGAAAAGGGACAACTTGCCTCATCTTGTGCTTGTCAGCACATAGTAGCTAACAGAAGTGGGGGCCTTAGAATACTGCCATTAATAAGACACCCAATCCCCAAAGTCAGGATCCATATCCATTTGTAAAATTCCTCCAAAGGGGTGATCTGAAGGCAAGATTTGGAGCTCTTCTGTTGTGACAGGAAGAGAATGCATGGAGCAGCAGCAACAAGGTCTGATGAGAAGGGCCTGCTGCCCACACCCGTCCAATGTCTGTTCCCCTGTTGCTCTTCATTGTGCATTTGGGGTTTATTCCTCACTGGAGCAGCAAAATAAACTGCTCCACTGTTCATTAGTGGGCTGAGGATCATGCTTAGGACTTTTAGTTAGCCATGCCTTCAACTTTTGCCCACTTTCTCTCCTGTGCACAGAGTATAGGGAGCAGAGATGTAGACTCTGCAGATGGCTCTGGCTGTGTGGAAATCCCTCTGCCTAGGAACTCTGCTGCAATCATGCACACACATACACAACCACTCCATACCGTGCATACTACTGCTTCGCTGCCCACTGATCAAGCCCTTGATTCAACCAATTATAGACAGAGCTCAGCTGCCACATTCAGATTCACGGCCTGATCCTAAACACCACTGAATTCTGGGGGTATTCAAAATCAGGGGGTTTGGTCCTTGATTATCTGTTTTGATACCAGTGGCAATCGCTCTGCAACAACTGATTGTCAGTTCTGTAGGGGCAGGGCCCATCTTTTTGTTTTGTGTGTACAGCAGCGTGTCTACTGGGGCCTGCTCCATGTCTGGGGTTCCTAAACGAGAAATAAGCACCGGCCTTGTGAATATTCAAAGTTAATATTTAAAAGCAGATAGGGATTGTTCAAAAGAAATATCAATTGCCCACTATTTACAGCTATAACCAGAGATAATTTGCCGTTGTAATTAACTTATCTAGCAGCCAGAATCCTAGTACACTTGCTCACATCATCTTTAATATGGCTTACAGAAATGATTGTGTAAGTGCCTGTCACTGGAAATGTCTTTTCAGGAGCATGGCAGTCTCATCAACAGAGGAGAAGGAGAATACAGTCTTTGACTATGAGGAGGAGGAAGAGGTCAGTAGCCTTGTGTTGCGCAAAAGCATCTGTGCCAATCTAGACACTCTTTTGCGGAAATACTTTTAATGGAAAAAAGTTAAAAGTATTTCCGCAAAATCATGTCAGTCTAGACACAGCCTATATGTTTAAGGTTTTAGTTATTATAAAGTTATTTTTTTAAGTTGAAAATTGAAGTGACATTTTAACAGCTATAAATAGAGGTCTTTAATTTTCACCAAATCAATATATTAAACATCTGCTCCTCATGCTGCTTACAATACAGCAAACCCAACAAAAAAAGAGCATGGAAACTGGTTCCTTGGAGACAAAAATGAAATTGAGGGAGCAGAGTTTAAAAAAAAAAGCCACAAATGCTGAATATTGGATTTTTAAAGTCTCATCTTTCATAATAATCCCTGTCATTAAAACAGGCAAGGATTAAAAAGCAAAATCCTGCTTGACAGCTATTCTTTTAAGTCCAACATTTTCAAAGCTGCAATTACATACGAGAATTGACGATTGCACAAATGACCATTTAGTCATCCAAATGGCCAGTTGTGCCTGCAGTTGTTGTAACTGCTGTACCAAAGCAGGTGTACAATTGCACACTTGTATTTGTAAACCTCCATCTTTTTAAAAAAAAGATGTCCCTTCACACACTTTTTTTAGACTCAAAGCACAGTGCCCGCTTGCAATTTAAGTACTGGAAATCTTGGCTGTTGCTAAATGAAGAGGTATTTTCAAACTGTAGTGCTCTGATGCAGGCTGATTCACTGCCCAGACTTGTTCCAGGCAGTATTCCTATATAGAGAAGTGCATCACTGTGTTTGTTTAAAGGCTGTTATACCACAATAGACCATAGATTAACGTCATCTTATTAAATGAGACATTTGTGATGTTTTCATCCCTCTTTAAAAATAAAGACCCTGTGGAGCAAGAAGCAGACCAAATGTGCACCATTAATAACTGCCCTTTTAGATTTAGGATATCAGATCCTGTCACCCCCTTAGTATTTTTTTCCCAGAAAGTTTGTCAGTAGCTGCAGCTACTTTGTACTTCCTTTTTCTACTGACAGCGTGCCATCCTAAAATTGATCTAAAAATCAACTACTTCTGTTCAGGTTCTCATGCCCGCCACCCCCCCTTGCAGCTTCTGAGGCCTGGTCTATATAGGTATGTCTACACAGCAAAGTTATTTCGAAATAACTTTTTACTAGCATCTACACAGCCAAACTGCTATTTTGAAATAAATTCGAAATAGTGGAGCGCTTACTTCGAATTTGGTAAATGTCATTCCACGAGGAATAACGCCAAATTTGAAATAGCTATTTTGAAATAAGTGCAGTGTAGTCACTTATTTCGAAATAGGGGGCCTCCAGCCTTCCCAGGGTGCCCTGGTGGCCACTGTGGCCTCAACCAAGAACACTTCTCTCCTTCCCCTCTCCTCCCACCTCGGAGCCCTTAAAGGGGTTGACTCTGGCCACAGTGTCTGTGCCAGCTCTAAGCCTGCCAGCCCAGAGCCAGAAGTCACTGCCCCTGACCCAGTGGCCCCAAAACATGAGCCAGCAAGCCACTAGCAGCCAGCCCTTCACTGCTCCCCCGGAGCAGTCTGCCAGCTCCCGGAAGCCTGCCAGGGCCTGGAGAAGGCGGGCGTCTTCTTGGGCCAGAGTGGAGATCGTGGACCCTATTCAGGCTTGGGGGGGGGGGGGGGAGGGGGATGTCCTCAACGTCCATGATCTCCGCACTAGATGGAGGAACGTGGCTGTCTATGGCAGGATAGCTGCCAGCCTGGCCACCAAAGGCCACACGTGAACCCAGGAGCAGGTTTGCATGACAATCAAATTGGTCCGGTGAGACCCCCAGCCCTGAGCGTCCCTTTCCCCTTGCTTCCCCCTGCCAGCTCCCTCCTCCCAGGTTTCCCTTTCCCTGTCTCACCAGAGTTTCATTCCCCCCTCCCCTGCCTCCCCAGTTTGTTAAATAGAATTTGTGTTAATGAAAATACATGTATTTTATTTGACATCAGCAAGAGGGGTTAGGGAGGGGTAAGTGAAAGGATGTGAGGGAGGAATGAGGCATGAGCTCCCAGTGGGGCAGACCAGGGAGGCTCTTAGTGCTCTTCAGGGTGGAAGCTCTGCTGCAGGGCTCCCTGGATACTGACAGCCCCCCGCTGGACCTCCTGGATGGCAGCCTGCAGAAAGTGCAGCCAGGCTCACAGCAACGTGTACAAGAGAAGCTCCAGAGTGCCCAGGGGCAGCTCTGGCTCCATGTTGCAGAGTGCTGTGGTGTCCCGAGTGAGGGCACCCAGAGCACGCAGAGACAAAATGCTTTTCTGTCCCTCACTGAGATAGACAAGCAAGCAGGGAAACCTGAGAACTGGCTGTCCGGGGGGGTCCCTTTTAGCACAGGCCTCAGGCAGCAGCCCCACACAGTAAGTCCTGACCTGGTATTCTGCTGGAACTGGTTCAGGCCAGCCTTAAATGCGATTCAGAGTCTATTCAGTGTGGATGTGCTATTTCGAAATGCATTTTGTGTGTAGATGCGTTATTTCGAATTAAGCTATTTCGAAATAACACTGTACTGTAGACATACCCTATTACATCAGGAAGGTTGGTATAAGGTGCACAACTCTAGTTACCAACATGCATAGCTAGAGTCGGCTTACTTTAAGTGACTTCCCATGCGCCTCACAAAAGGAGGAGTACCGGACACAGGCAAGAGCTGTCCTCAGCGTTCAATTTATGGGTCTATATTAGACCTGCTAAATCGAATGCCAGATGATCAACCTTCAGAGCATAGATCTGCAGGTAAGTGCCTCCCAGGGGGCATTATAACATATGATTGGCCTTTGTCATGTGCAATTCTCACACACACCCCTTTCTCTCCAAGGAGAAAATCATGTGAGAGCTAGGAGCCGTCCATGATATATGGTCCCAAGAGGTAATGGAGAGTTGAGAGCAGTGGGAGGGCCTGAGCTGTCACAGCAGTCTGTTCCAAAGTCAGCCATCATTGTGTAAGAGACCCTGCATTTCTGATACGCTCTTGCTCAACTGCATTCATGACCTTTCCTCATCTAGGCAGGGCCAATTATGGTGGCAGCTTATTGCTAGCAGCTGTCTTTAATCTGTTACTTTCCTAACCTTCACTCTTGGGGACATCAGGAGCAATAATTAAGATGGTGAAGGGCAGTAAAGGACCTTCTGTTCCCTTACTGGAGGGAGGTGAAGTCAGTGAATGTCAAGAAAGGAAGAGTATAATGGGTTTTTTACTGGGACATAGTGGTTTCTTACCTGGTCTGATATGGCATTCTGCATCTGTCAGATTCACCTCACCTTGGTTTTTCATTTCCTCAGCACATCAGGCACTTGGGTGCTTAGATATTTTGGTGATTTAAGTAGGCAAATCTTCTAGCCCAAACAAGTCCTTCCTTTATGGTGTAAACAAAGACCAGGCAAAATGAAGAGATCCAGAATCTTTTCATCTCGTCTCAGTGCTGGACCACAGCCTTCCCTAGTGCTCTCAACACATTTTACTTTATCTGGGGTTCTCTGGGCCACAGCTTCCTTCCTCTGTTTGCAGCATAACCTCCAGCAGACCCAATGAGGGAGCCCAAACTCTTCCACTAGGTCCTCAACCCTGCTTTGCTTTTCCCAGGGTCACTTCCTAAATGCCTGTCTCTAGACCCTCTCCCTGCCACTCCTCTCCTGTACCAGACTTTCGCAGGCCATCAGCAACCTACTGCCTTGGTCCTCTGTGAAGAACCCCAGCTCATGGCTTGCCTCAGTCTGATATCTCCTATAGAGGGGTTGTACACACACACACACATACTTGCATCAGTTTAGTTACCTTTTGCATGGACATTTACTTTGGTTTAAAAGTGGCTTATTTCTACATAAACCTTCTTCCAATTGACAGTGGTCTCCAAGCTCTCTTTTTTGGATGTAAGTCAATCCAGGATCTACCTCAGACCCAAATACCCTTGGCTTCACCTCCTTCCCTGCCTCTTTTGAGGCCTTGCTCTGCCCCACCCCATTTCTGAGGCCTAACACTGCTCACTATGTGTAGATGGGATACAGAGATAAGAGGAGGGGACACCCTGACATCAGTGTCTCCCTCTTTTGCCTCCCCCACCCAGCACAGTAAGCAATGGGCAGGAGCAGTATGGCAGTGGTGGGGATGGGCAGCTGAAGTACAACAATGGCCAGAGACAAGCTCAGGATGCAAGCTGCCTCATTTATAGCAGGCCCCACTTTCAGCCTCACTCACATGGCTCCTCTCAGTCACATGCCTCAGGTGGGGAACTACAATGCCTAGATCTTAAAAGGGAATGAGCCCTAGAACTCAGTTGTCTGGCCAGGACCTGCTCTAACAGGCTGCCCTTCTATGGAGAGATGAGAAGAAAAGTGAAGATGGGGGGAGGGTTCAGATATCAGAATCAACCCCCACAGTCTTGTCACAGGCCCCCCCTCTTTATAACACCACCTCTGAAGTACCCACAGCTGCTTTCATTCCTCATTACCTCATTGTGTCAAGTTTAAGAGTCCCTTATCATTACTAAAACGTGTATAATTCTAACAGGAAGGAAAACAAAAATAGAAATAATAAAGTTTTATATTTGTTTATATACCAGTACATAGGCAAGGATGCAACTAAACTAGTAATTATTTTTTGTATTTAGAGGCTCTCATAATCTGAGGCCCTAAAAATGTATCTTATTTAGCTTGTGCATAAATCCTGCACTGTTTAAACTCCTAGGTTATGTCTACACTGCAGGCTTCTTGCGCAAGAACTGTTTTGCGCAAGAGTTCTTGTGCAAAAGATCTTCCACAAGAGCGTGTCCACACTGCCATGTGCTTTTGCGCAAGAGCATCCCTGGCCCTCTGGATGCTCTCTTGCACAAGAAAGCTCTGATGACCATTTTAGCCATAGGGATTTCTTGCACAAGAAACCCCTGTTGCCCGTCCACACTGCCTTCTTGCGCAAGAGGGCTTATTCCTTGTGGGGAGAGGAATAACTCTTGCGCAAGAAGCTCTCTGTTCCAAAGCTTTACTGTAAATTTACTTGCGCAAGAACACGCGTGCAGTGTAGACGCTCCGCAAGTTTTTGCACAAGAACAGCCATTCTTGCGCAAGAAGCCTGCAGTGTAGACGTAGCCCTATGGTGAGGAGGTAAATAGTCAATTTTGTAGAAAGGCAGTAAGAAATCTTGCTGAGACAGGAGTAGCACTGATGGCTTGGGGGCGGGGGGGGTCTGTAAAGAGCCACAAACAACTGCCTGGTTGTTCACACAATTCTACAGCAGGGCTACACAAAGGCATTAGGCAGTCCAACCCAACCTGTGTAATAAGAACAAAACAGCAAGAAGCCAGGTAAACAAATGCATTCCTCTATCTGTCCAGCACTCCTGTGAAAGCAGTCCTCCTCTGCAGCGACAACGTCACCCCTAGTCCTCAAATCCCATCTTTGGCAATGTGTCCCTCACACCTTCAAATTCAACCTCCTCCTTAGATTAACTCTGCTCCTACTGATAGCTCCACCCATTCTCTTCATATTCATTCTCATTCTCAATTTTGTGCCTTCCTTCTTTTAGGCTGAACCTTATTACTGGAACACTTCTCTTACGCCCTTCCAACCAGACCTCTCTCCTGTAAAACCCTACACTCCAAGGGATGATTTCTCCCATCTTCTCAGCCATTAAAAATCCCCACATTCTCTCTTGCCTGAGCAACCATCTTGCTTTTGTTTATTTACAATGTAAATTCTTTAGGACAGATGACCTGGCTTGTTCTCTGTCACAAGCTATGTACTGTAATAATAACTATACATTGCCACTATGAAGTTCAGACTAAACTTCAGCACCCACATAATAAGTTGGTAAATTAGTATCACCAGACAAGATATATGCCCACACATATTCTGTATTCTCCATCCCAGGAGCCAGAGTTATATTTTACTAATCCCCAGCAACTGCTGAATATTTTCACTGAGCTGGAAGAACAGAACCTGTCCCTTATCCAGAATTCCCAGGAGACAGAGGAAACCTTGGATGAGCTCCGGCATACTCTCACCACCACGCGAAGTAAAATGTAAGTGGCTGAAAGAGGCAGCATATATTCTATCATTAGAATGCTTGGGGTCTCTCTGGCCACAGATCCTAGCGCTAATGCCTATGGTAAAAAGTAGTATCAGCTATGTACATGATGAAAAAGGAGTCTCTCTCTCACACTTAACCAGCTGAACTGCATTGAACGCACTGCCTTTTTACCACAGGATTGGAGGGAGGTGCTATTGGGACAGTGGTCTATGCACTGCCCAAAAGGATCTCTGACTTTTGCTCTGAGTTGGTCATTTGCTCCCCAAATCACAGGGAGCTAGGGAATTGATGTGCAATGCTCCTGATCATTCACCATGTGTTGCTACTATTTAAGGCACAAAAAGTTCTGTACAGCATTACATACAGGACTTTCACGTAGGGATAAACTACAATGTCTGTGATAATTCCAGTGAGAATCCTCTCTAGTGGAAATCAACAAGCAATTCAAGTATAAATGAGAAAGTGTTTCTACAGGAAGCCACATGGGCATTTTATTCCTCCTCCCATGTGTATTTAGATTGTAAACTTTTCAGGGCAGAGATTCTCTACTACACACTGTGCCTCATGTCGGGCATTTAGACACAACTGCAATACACATGAAGAATAATCAGTCTGTGGTTCAGATGTGTATTAGCCTCTTGTATTTTTTAAGTAGGAATCTTCCTATTTTGACATATTGAAACTTTTCACCATTTAACTCCCACCCCCAATGCACAGAAAATAATATCCTCTCTGGGCTATTGGGAATAGAATTTCAACAAATGTATTTACCAACCAATCACCCTACAGAGGAAAATGCTGTCACAAACTTCAAGCTCCACTGGTGTTTGGAGGAGTTATAGCCACTGTTTGCAAAGACCCTGGAAGAAAGCAGTGTTTGTTTTTTTTTAAAAAAAGATCCTTTACAAAAATATCTCCCTTTTCTCCCTCAAGGGACTGTGAGATAGAGCAGCTGGAACAGCTTGCAACCACCCTCAAAGCCTCCATCGTCAAAGAAGAGGAGACAGCAGCAGACCTGGAACTGAAGGCACGCGTCTTTTCCTTTGGAGAGTACAAAGCAGATGTGCAGGTATGTGCAGAGATCAAGACCCTACAGAAGTGAAAGACTGGAGGTGAGATGTCAGCCTGTCCTCCTTCCTCCCATGGTCACGCACACCTGTGGCCAAAAAAGACTTCAGATTTCCAGCCATGAAGTTTTAGCACCATTCCTTTCCCTACACAAAACCCTACATGCAATTGTAGTAAAAACTAAGTGTGCTTCTTCCCCCTTCCATTGCTTAAGCTTGAAACAGCACGTATCATTTAGCTGATTGCACACGTTTTAGAAGCTGTAGTAAAAAGAGGAACTAGCTGTTCAGACCCATTTCTCAAAGACTAGGTTGCACATACTACATGTCAGGGAAATTTGTTAATTGCTTAAGTAAGCTATACTGGTGGTCGTTACTGAGTGGAATAAAGTTGAAGTATGCTAACCAATAACGCTGCAACATGAAGCTAAGCTAACAAATCAAGACATACCAAGTTAGATAAGGAAGTCCAAGAAAGTTATAAAAAAGGATGCTTAGCCAACGCCCAGGGTCGGCTTTGCTTTAAGCACTGAGCTTCTTAGCTGAACCTTGCTTGCAAGCAATAAAATTGAGTTGGACCCAGCCTGAAAGTGTGACTCTCTTCTGTGGGCAAATTAGACTAGCCTCCAGGGGACGAACCTTGCAATTTATGCAACACAATGGAGCTAGATTCTGACAGTCAAAACATGAGATGAGGAACAAATGCTATTAAGAGAATTGAAATGTTAATTTCAGCTTTTTGGTTGGGGTGAAGCAGATTTTGCTGGGCAGGTCCTTAGGGGCTGAGACAGTTTACAGCAGCTGAGGACTGCCCAACTTGCCTCTTGTCTCCAGGACAAAATGTTGGTGAGCCTGAACAAAAAGGTGACGGATGTCTATCGACGCTGCATTGGAGAAAACGAGGCCAACTTGGGAACCCTGCAGATGCTAACAGTCATAGAGCATCAACTAGATGACCTACTGGAGTGTCTGGAGAGAGTCCCTGTATCAAAGATAGAGCAGGCAGAGAAAGCTAAAGAAAAAGAACGAAGGATGAGGTAAGAGGAAATTCTGCTCTGGCTGTGGTACTACTCCTATTTAGGTGAGATCACACCATCATTTCAACATTAACATTTTTCAAACTCCAAAGATAAAAATAGAAGTCTGTGAAACTACTTGCATCTCTTAGGGTATGCCTACGCTGCACAGCTATTTTGGGATACCTCTGGTATCCCGAAATAGCTACCCCACGTCTACACAAGCCACTCGTTATTTTGAAATATTTTTCGAAATAACAGGAGGGCTATTTCAGCATCCCGGTAACCCTTATTCCATAAGGGTTAAGAGAGGTCTCGAAATAGGATGTTATTTTTGAAATTTTTAGACGCAAATTTCAAAATGGATTTGAAATAAGATATGCAATTTGCATAGCACAAATTGTGTATCTTATTTCAAGTTTAGGGTGTTGTGTAGACACACCCTTAGTGAAGCAGGAAGAAATAACAGGTATATTAAAAAGTTCACATATCAATACATACATAATTGGTATGATTAATTCTAAAACTAACATATCTAGCAGCAGCAAAATATAAACTGATCAGGCAGAAAGAAATCTCCTTTCTGTAGTTCAATTTATATTTTCATTTTGATCATTCCTGTGAAGATAGTATGCTGAAAGATAGGAGGGCATGTGTGGAAATCCCAGTTTATTCTCCAGTATAGTATTTGGAAAATTCAATGACATTGCCATGTTTTCAATCAAATATTTTGCCTCTGCAAAGTGCCAAAATGCTAACCCAATATTAGTAGAAAATGCCATACTCTTCCCCCACCACATTTCTGCTTTAAAATTAGATGCACTTTCATTGACTTGAGAAGCTAAATATAGATGATCATTTAACATCCTAAGAAGTGAACCAGTGATCAGATTGTCATCTGGGTCAGATCTGCAGGAGGAAGTAGAAGTGGTAGAAGGAACTCAGTAACAAACACGTATCTTTCCCCCCATCTTTTCCTTCCTCCTCTCTCCCCACCCCAAAAAATCTCCTTCCTCAGGTTATGCCACATTGTGAGCACTATTTAAGCTAAACACACAACAAAAACTCCACACACAAAAAAACCCAAACCAAATAATCCAAAATCTAAAACCCCAACACAACTGTAGAAAAGAAAAATGCCAGGAAATGAAGTTACCCTAAATGAAAGGATTTAAAATTAGAACAGAATTTTGAGAATAATCACACTGGCTTGTCAAGTATAATGGCTATATAATAAGGGAGGAAGCCTTTTTCACGTAAATCAGCCAGGACAGTCTGTCATTTCAGATTATTTTCATAATACCATTTACTCTGTGCTTTTCATGCATAGAGCACAGTGGAACAGATTCTTCATTGCCCTTCTACTTCATATAGTAATTTTAGGCAAGGAAAAAATGGACAAACCCCTACTAAGTCAAAGATGCCAGTAAGTATATTTATCCCTCAAAGTGCCATTAGTCCTATTTGACAGGGGTTAAGTTGCTGAAGGGGATGCACACAGAAAGGGAGGGACAGATCCAGAAATAAAAGCATGATCTCCTCCCTTCAGTTCACTTATGCTTTATCTCCCCCGAGAAGTGAAAGGGGATTTTTGGCATAAGGGTGGGGGGAGTGGGAAGAGAAAATAATCAATTGCACTCAAGTGTTTCACTTTTGCTTTAGAATTCCCTGAAGAATTAAATAGGCTGTATCACAAAACATTCACCTCTCATGGATTTGTCCTTTCTTGTTGAAAATCTGGGTAAAAAAGGCACCCTACTTTGCAGAGTCCACCATTTTAACTCCTATTTTGCTCAATTGTTCTGAAAGGATGAGGGAGGAAAAAGTAAGACAACAGAGGCAGTTACAGGAGGAGCGGTTGCAAAGGGCTCTGGCAAGAGCACAAGCAGATATAAAGAAAAAGGTAATCTAAGCAATCCCTGATTATACTTGTAACTTATACTTGCATCTTTTTAATGGAAAAATCTCAATGCCCTTTAACATTAAGGATGTGGAGTGAAATCCTCACCCCTGCTCCAAGCTCCTGACAGTGGCTAAGCGGGCTAGAATGTTGATAAAAGGGGCCCTAGTATTTCTGTAGCCATCCAGGAGCCCTAATGCAAGAACTACAAGAGACAAGCTCCCTTCTGAGGGTCCCTCACAAGCACTGGAAGGGATGTGGTTGCCCTGCTACAATATGCAACACAAGCTTTGGCAGCCTCCCAAGGCTGCCCAGAATCCAAAGGCTGGCCCTGAGGACTTTGCTATGCCTAGGACCACTACTCCCTGAAGAAGCCCAGGATCAGGGTACCAATGTAGCCAAAATCCATGTTAACCCCACTTCTCCTGGGCTGAGTTTGGGGGCTGTACATTAGAAGCATTTGCACCCAAGCTATTCCCTCTCCACCATTGCTGTGCCTGCATTTTGTTTCTTTACAGACTGGCAGAAAGCTGATATTCCGCTCTGAGCCCCCGGCTGTCAAAGAGAAGGAATATGAGGATCAAGGACTGATTGATAAAGAGAAGGAAGAAGCACTCTATTACTTTACTTAAGACCCCAAATAAGGCTGCAAATTAAGGACAGCACAAATGAGATGCAACAACCTTGTAGCAACCTGACTGGGGAATATTGTTTAGTTTGCGGGTCTTGCATTATGAACAAATTTTTTAAGGAATTCAACAAAATCTCTCATTTGCTCTTGCTGATCTTCGCTTCCCAGAAGAGTAGTTAGTTTCAATGAAGCCTGTTATGTGAGCCAACAGCTATTTTGTCATTGCTTTAAATGACTGTTTACCTAGAAAAATAAACTCACCGTCCTACATTTTGCCTCTAGGCCAACTGTCAGCAACAGGGTTCTTCATAACATTGAAGTCTTACAAAATCATGTTCATTACACGTGATGATGACATCTTGAGTTAGAACAAAACAAAGCCAGGTTTCCAGCCAGAGGTTTGTTACAAACCCCAAGCCTGTGCAAATAAAACATCCTTCCAGGGGTTGGAGTTTCAGCACTGGTTTCTGACTATTGAACCTACAAGAGTCAAGAGAAATGAATAAGTACTGTGGGTGAAAAGCTGCTCAGTATTAGTTTTCAAGCCAATAAGTATATACCTTTTCATTTACAAAATATTACTCATCAAGAACAAACCCAATGCCACAGTGACCATAAAAAAAGCTTTATTAATCCTTTTGCACCAGCAGTTCTTCAGATGTCCATTGCCAGCAATGAACGTCAAGCCGATCAACCTAAGTCTCGGCCCCAAGCAGTTAGCAATTTACATTCATGTACAAAGCCAAGTGAGGTACGTTTTCAGAAGTAGAAACAGATGCAGTTTTAAGTCCTATAGAAAGAAAGTCTGTTTCTTCACCGTTTTCTTAATTTAAGAACAACTGGTATGGTTCCATGAAGATCAAGAGGAGTTTGGCTTTCAGGGTTGACACAGCTTCCGGAGATAGCATAAATGATTGCTCTAAAGCAGCAAGACCCATTAGTCTGTTCAACAGTGCTGTGTTCCTGAAGATGACTGAAAAGACCCTTTAACTCTTCCACAATGGACTCCATAATCACACAAAAACAGCAGTCTCCATAAGTGGGTGAAATCTGCTCACTGACTCACACTGGCTTGGAGACCTCACTTGAGGCAGGCTAGCGATCCCTTGGGCGTGAGCATAGGAAAATCCAATGCAAGTGTTTGGCCACCACAGAGAGAAAAACTACCTCTCACCTAGAGGACAAAATACTGCCTGCAAATCAGAGTTTGAGGTGAAAATAGCATGTATACAGTTTTCAAGTCTCAGAAACAAAGAAGTATTTATCTGGACAAATACAAGGCACAGGAAGTAAAAGCATTTCTGAATAACCTCAGGTGAATTCAACAACAGTATTTAACTAAATAAATAAATATGTGCAATATTAGGAAGATCTCAATGTTCTTCTGCATGACATCTTATTCTTTAAAAAATATATACATGTACGTGCATACACTCAACTCACTGAGAATAAAACCCATATACACCCCTTTATCGAAGTCCTATACATAATTTTATAGGCATTCAGTACATTACCATGAACTTTACCTTAAAATTTAATAACCAAAATGTGTTGTTTTTTTTCCCACTGAGAATCTATATAACCCTATGCTTATTCAGGCTCACGCAATTTAGTTAAGTACAGTACATACAGCTGTTTTTCTAGAAACTGCAGTTTTCCAAACGAGGCAGTTCTCCCTAGTTAACAATTTCTTCCTAGTTAACAATATTTCTCCTCTTCCTCTAAAACTGTGTAATCAGTAGGCAAGCTGGACACTCTGCTCATTAGATATTCTAGATTTTAAGGAAGATCAAGTAGTAACAGAATATATCATTCACAAAGATAGTGGCTAGTTATTAGTGACTTGGAAACACTTTTTGTATTACAAAGATATAATGAAGGTGCTTCAGATTGAATGGCTGTCAAACATTCCACCAAAACAGGCAATGTTAAGACAGACCAGACTTGTCAAATGCGGTTGGAACATTAGCTAACTTCTTATAGAGAATACAGTTCTCTAGCAAAGTTTTATTTTTTTCAAGTCTTGCTAAAAGAAAAATCAGCTAAATATTATTTGGGATGAAGGAGGGGGAGAAGAAGCTCAACATAGGCATCAAAACCCATTCACAGTTAATAATTAATCCATATTTTTGCTATCCAAGGGATTTTAATTTGTTTCTTAGCCCTATTTTATGGGCTTTATAATGGTTTCCTACATTGTCTTGAAAGCTATTTTAGCACAATTTGCCATCAACAGAGAAGAGGGCAGAAACAAGTTTGGGGAAAATATTTCAGGATATTAATTCCTTATTCATTTCAAGTAGGAAACCTTTCCTAATGGAGGAAAAGTTTAAAGGGGTCACTTGAAGGATTTTAAGTTTGTATTTGTTCATTATCTGTGACATATTTGCTTCTTATGGAAACAGGACAACTATTACCCTGGTTAGAAATGTAATAGCTATGGCACTTTTCTATAATGTAATTCAATAAGTCTGCCCCCATCATCCTTCACCACAAGACAGAAAGGACATCTTATAAGCCATGTCATGTAGGGTTTACTGATTCTTATTTTTAATCCTTTTAATGTAACTATAGTAGGTGTGTGATCATACTAATTATATTTTTCTTGAGACACTGGAACTATTTTTGCTTTGTCGAGACATGATTGCATCATTGTGTTTTTAAATTAATACTCCTAAGAATCATTCCAAGTCCTGTAAATTTATTGTGCTTCCAGTGAACTGAGAGTTATCAGAACCTGCATCATCTTCTGTGCAGTTGTGTGGCTCCTGTCAAAACAAAGTAAACAAAGTTTGGAAATCAGACAAAGTTTTCCCCTGTTCGGTTTTCATTGTTTGTCACAAGCATTCCATTTTTGTAATATTTCATTACCTTCAAATTCATTCAAGATTATACCAAGAAACCAAATTCACTGAACACTTCGCAGTAAGTTTAAAGTTGTCTCATTTCATTAAAATGCTAATGGGACGGGGTGGATCCTGACTGACTACTGTTGACAAAAACAAAGAAAACTGACAATTTAACCGTTTAGAATTTGAAATAATCCAGCCTCTGCTCTGTATCCACCAACTGATTATAGGATTGTTCAAGATATGGATAATTCTGGGAAGAAGGTATAAAAATTACTTTTCCCCCTACTAGAAAAGGCATAAATATTTTGCTCAAACACTATGTTGCAGTTAACCTGACAAATGGAAAGCTCCAGAACAGTCATAAAAAAGTTATCTATTACTCTCCACAAAGATGTTAGCATTTGGTTCTTAGTTACATAGTTGCCCATGTTCATGAATAGTTGGTTAGAATAGTAAATATTAGGAGTTTCTTAAATAGGTTGCAAAAGAGTTTTGCAGCAGTTTTTGCCCATGTTGCTTTTGGGATATAAGTGGCATTTGGTGGAGCTGCACTGGAGTACCATGGTAAGAGCCTTCAAACAAAAAAAACAAAACAAAAAAAAAGGTAGTAACTCACACTGCTAACCAAAGGTGATTTTTACACAGCACAGAGCAGTAGTGTTTTCTAGCACACTTACACTAATGCAGAGGTATTTTCTCTATGCCCCAGTTTCCACTAGAGGTGGTTCTTTGGTAGCAGCCCTAGTTGCTACAGGGGTTATGTTCCTGGTAGTTGTCATTAGCTCGTGTTTGTTTAAAAATATAACTGCAGCAGCAACGGGGTGTGATACCCATCAATATGGAAGGGTAGAATCTTTTGACATCTTCACACTTCTTCTGGGACTACCACTTGGCCCCAATCTGTACTCATTTGGGGATTTAACAGTTCTAGGATTTCCCATAAAAATTTTAAAACCAAGCACCTGATTTTCAGAACACTCATTATCCAGAGAGCTTCCACTTGGGCATCTAGAGAAATGGTTGCATTTTCAGAAACGCTTGGCTAGCAGCAGCCCCACTGGTACCAATGGAAGCAGCTGGGTGCAGAGGACTTTTGAAGATCTAGTCACACCATATTTAGGTGCCTAAACAGGAACAGAGCTTTTCTGAAAATCCAACCTCACAATCGTAAGCGCAGAGCACTTGAGAGAGTCTGGTGCCAGGTTTTCCTCCCTCTTCTTGGGGACCATAAAAATTGTGGAATCTCTCTGGATGCTACCCTTTGGGGCAAAAGCCAACATGGACCAAAATATGAGGGGGAAAAAAGCCAAAACAACCTCCTACAATGTCTCTAACTCCAATAACAAACCTCCTCTCACTGTCAGAGCTAGATATTGTGAAAGAAGACTTTAGTCTTAGAACACTTAAGTAGGACAGCAAAAGTGTAGGGGCAAAATTGTTTTCATTGCAACTAACATGACAACTGAAATCAATAGTTCTCAAGTGCTATACCTGAAGGATATGAACAGGTAAGTCCGCTGTAAGTTGAGAATGTGATGTGGAAGATTGAGAACTGAGCTGAAAGGGTAAATCTCCCTCTCCTGGGGAATCATCCTGTGAAGGGAAAACCATAATATAAATGAAAGATTTCCAAGCATCTCCTACTGCCATACAATAAGCTTTACTCTCACCACTACACAACAGGCAAAAATAAGGAAGACAAGTGCCTTAAAGGTTAAGATCTTGCACAGAATAGTGTCCTAAGGCACTCAGCTTTGAAAGTGGTAAGACCTAAAAGGTTTTCAGTGTTTTTGTAGAAGGTGAACAAATCCCCTTAGAAGTGTCTCGAGTAAGTATCTTACAAGTCTGTAGAACTTTACTACTAATGCTTTGTATGCACTCCAAGACCACTGTGCTGCAATTGGTGGTTCTGGGGCATCTCTTGTGTAGAGCCCTACAGATATAAATCAACATCCACAGAACTGCTAGATTCTACTGCAAGGCTTGCCACAAACAGGGGTCTGCTCCACTCCAGCTGGGCTGGAACACCCCCCTCTTCTCCACTTTAACTGGTTAAACATAGTATTTAATTAGTTAACCAATTAAATGGGATTTTACATACTTATTACCAGGGCCCGCAGTCGCAAAAGCAGCAGCATGATGAGCCACTGCCCTGCATCAGCAGCTTTCTCTGATGTAGCTGTATTGCCCTCCGCTATGCCCACAGGAGCAGGTACCAGGCTTACCGGAAGCTGTTCCTGGTCACACTAGCGCAATAGGTGGGGTTAGGTGGTACAGCCACAGCAGAGGAACTGCTGGCTCTAGATGCTGGGTCCTGGGACTGGCAGCCCACCAAGCTGCTATTTTTGCCACTGCTGTTCTTAGTCATATGGATGTAAAATCCCATTTAATTACAGGCAGTCCCCGGGTTACGTACAAGATAGGGACTATAGGTTTGTTCTTAAGTTGAATTTGTATGTAAGTCGGAACTGGCTCCAGATTCAGCTGCTGCCACTGAAACTGACCAGGGGCTGACTACAGGAAGCTGGAGGCAGAGTTGCTCTGCCCCCAGCTTCCTGGAATCAGCCTGATCAGTTTCAACAGCTGCTGAATCTGGAGCCTGGGACAGAACAGCTGAGGCGCTGCCCGGTAGGTTCCCACAGGACCAACCCGGCAGCACCCCAGCTGCTCTACCCGAGGCGTCCCGCAACAGAAATCTGGTCTGCTGGGGGGGGGGGGGAGGCGCACTAGCTGCATCCCCTCCCCCCCCAGCAGACCAGGGGGACAGGAGCAAAGCCGCCCAGGCAGCGGGACCCCCGCCGCCTGGGCGGCTTTGCTCCTGTCCCCCTGGTCTGCTGGGGGGTGTCCAGCAAAGCCGCTGGACCCCCCCCCCCCAGCAGACCAGGGACACCCGAGCAAAGCCGCCCACGTGGCGGCTTTGCTCCTGTCCCCTTGGTCTGCGGGGGGGGGGGTCCAGCGGCTTTGCTGGACACCCCCAGCAGACCAGGGGGACAGGAGCAAAGCCGCCCAGGCGGCGGGGGTCCCGCCGCCTGGGCAGCTTTGCTCCCGGGCAAACGAGCAAAGCCGCCCAGGCGGCAGCTTTGCTCGGGTGTCCCTGGTCTGCTGGGGGGGGTCCAGCGGCTTTGCTGGACCCCCCCCCCCCCAGCAGACCAGGGGGACCGGGAGAAGCTTTTCTCGCCCCGGAGGACACGGGTGGCGATCCGCTGCCCGTGAGCTCCAGGGCGAGAAAAGCCCCGTTCGTAAGTGCGGATCCGACATAAGTCGGATCCACGTAAGTCGCGGACTGCCTGTATTTAACCAGTTAAACATTATATTTAACGAGGTAAATTAAATGGGGGAAAGCACGGAGGACAGGGGAGGGGCACACACTCCAGCCCAGCTGGACTGGAGCAACTCCCCCACACACCACAGCCTGGGCCAGGTTGGAGCACCCCTCATCAGTGATGGGCCCTGTGGGGTTGAAGCAGTCCCCTGCCCATTAACCACAACACATCCCAACATTGTAGAGCCATGCAACAGCTCCTTGTGTACAGATTTATATCTGTGGATATGTCCATCAATGGATATAAATTTTGCTTCCATGCAGGGTACTACCCATTTAAAGGTGAAAAAAGGGAAAGCACGTGACTAGCCCCATAGTCTACAGCTCATGTTAAGCACAGGGGAGCTGAATGGAATTACACTCAGCTTCATGGAAACTAAACCCCTCTAGGTTTAGTCAACATCTTACTGCTCTCCACTGAAATATTAGTATGGGGATGAGAAGCTTGCTTGGTATTTTCTTTTATAAACCGCTGTATTTTCAATTGCGTACAGCTGCCAAACTTTAACTGTTGGGGCTGAGAAACCAGAACTGTGTGGGTGAAAAGAATGAAACACAGAGTGAGTTTATAGGGCAAAAGGGATCAAAGTAGAAGAATGCTCTGAACAATCCCCCTCCTGAGCCTGGAATGGAAGAATGGAATTAAATTATTTGCAAGTCTGCCATTCCTCTGCTGCTAGCAAATATGTGAAGCTTGCAGGGAAGCTGTCTCATCCCCATACCATGCTGATCCATGCAGAGGAGTACAACCTACTACTGCTACCACTCTGTTAGTTCAAATAGTAAAGGTCTGTGGCATGGATCTAAGTATTACAAGTGTACTAGTGCTGGCCCACATAAACGTCCTTATGATGCACAATGGATCTGGTTTTATTTTCAGTTTGTAAAAAAACCAAACAAAATAAAAAAAAAACCAACCCTTCCCCCGCCCCCGCCACTCCAGCAAGTTGCACATAAAAACTATATTAAAACCACTATATTAAGAACATTAAGGCTGCAAAGTCAGGCATTAAAAAGTTACAAAATGGCTAGAATACAGTTCCTTGTGCAACTTTGGTTTGATTCTCTCGTGCGCATATGCATTATGATGGTCATTAGTTACATGAGTACATACTATTTTCTCCCCCAGAACCCTCACCTCATTTAGTGCACAGGAAGGATACTTCAGCAACTCACGTGTTTTTTCAGTTCTGCCATGTCACTTCACTCTCAGCCTCCACAATACCTTAGCTGTGTCTAATCCTCTTTCCCCCAGGTTATGAATAAGGGGGATATTTACCAAAGGGTTTTAGTTGATATTACAGCATTCATTTTTCATTATCAGCTAAAGGTAAGGTATAAAGTTCCCCTCTCCCTCAAAGTAGCTCTCTAGGGGGAACTATCTGAACAGGTCCTTTTCATTCCAATTACTTTTGTAATGATTTCTAAAATTATTGGAGAACCCTTTCTATTATTGGCAATGGGTGTGTGAAGGGAATCCCATTCCAAGAGATAAAAATGCTTCCTTTAGGCAACCATTTTAAAAACAGATCAGCAATACATTACTCACCAAGTACCTTGGTGTCATGCAACAATCACATTACTACAGAAAAGACTGTATCTGATTGGAAAGGACAGTCAGATTCTTGTAATAGTTTGCCAATTCAGAAAGAAAATTGAGTAGAGCCCTACATCATATGTTTTGAAGCTTCAGGAGGTAGCTGAGTTTTTAAGTTTATCATATATTTTGTTCATGTGTTCTTACCTGAAGTAGCTGAATTTGCACATACTGTGCACCTGTTGCTGGATCCCTTATTGTTAGGCCTCCGTTTGGCAAAACAATGTTTCCACACAATCGACTGCCATGGCTGGTAGATGAGAAGCTGGTAGGGCTCACTTTACCACCTTTACTTTTCCTCTGGGCAGAGCTCGATACTGCTGAAATAAAAACAATTTAATTAATTAGGTGGACAGTCTGGTTCCTTGGAAAGTTTCTCCTTGGGATTTGTCCACTTCTAGTTATTCAGATAGTAATTATAATAATAAAGTATTCTGATTCTCAACTGAAAAAATAAGTTAATGCAACTATCCAAGGCATTCCTAAACTTAGTGCTGAGAAACTGTCAGTGCAGCAACATTCATGGGGGGCAGGGGAGAGGATTGGAGGGAGAAAATGGGAGCTGAGAAGCCCAAAATATACTCCTGACCGCAACTGATTTCCCAATGTGGGCGGTGAGAACAACAGTGCTTACTGACATTCGGAAATAATTTTTAACATTGTTGGATAGAAGGTGCTATAGATGTGTAAAGTAACCAATTCAGGATATGGGTCATCATAAATAATACATGTATTATGCCAGCAATTGGTAACTAGAAGCCACATGTACAGGTCAAACAAGTTTCCAAACTCTCTATAGCTGAAAACTTTAATATTTAGCATATGAACTTTAAATTCCTCCTGTAAACAAACGTTTAAATTAAGGAAGAGGTTTCATATTGGGCAATCAAATCCGGTTTCATAAACAGTGACATTTCTTTTCTACAAGGTCATCTCCAGAAGTAGGCTCAGTGCTACCCAGTGCAGTTAACAACAAACATCTCACCATCACCACTTTAAGAAATGCTCTTTGCCTTATAGTTTTCCAACAGTTGGGCTGAGCAAAAAGGCTGCAATTTAGCCTCAAAATATTCTAACATTTCCAAACACACTGCTATTCAACTTTTTCAAATTTAATCTGAAAAAATATATATATATTTTCTCCCTTGCCTATAGTCTGAATCATAGAATACTAGAACAGGAAGGGACCTAGAGATGTCATCAAGTTCTGTCTCCTGTACTCACAGAAGCAACAAACACTATCTAGATAATTTGTGACAGGTGTTTGTCTAACCTGATTGTAAATATCTCCAATGATGGAAATTCCACAATCTCCCTAGGCAATTTATTCCAGTGCTTAACTTCCCTGACTGTTAGAAAGTTTTTCCGAATGTCCAACCTAAATTTCCCCATGCCACAATTTATGCCCATTGCTTCCTATCTCATCATCAGAGGTTAAGGAAAATAATGTTTTCCCCTCCTCCTTGTAACACCCTTTTAGGTATTTGAAAGCTGTTATATCCCCTCTCAGCCTTCTCTTTTCTAAACTAAACAAGCCCAATTCTTTCAGTCTTTTCTCACAGGTCATGTTTTCTAGATGTTAATTTTTGTTGCTCTTCTCTGGACCTTTTCCAATTTCTCCACATACTTCCTGAAGTGTGGTCCGCAGAACTGGACACAATACTCCAAGCCTAATCAGCGCAGAGTACAGCAGAATAATTACTTCTCATGTCTTTCTTACAACACTTTTGTTAATGCATCACAGAATGATGTTTGCTTTTTTTGCAACAGTGTCACACTGTTGACTCATTTAATTTGTGGTCTACTATGACCGCTATATTTGTTTCTGCAGTACTCCTTTCTAGAAAACTTCCAATTTGAATGTAAATTAATTAGACCCAAAGCTAGAGACTATGAAATGTTATGTAGCCTATGAAATATTTTTGTATTTTCTATTTTAATTTCAGTTAAGCATTTGGATTTAAATATATTTCCCTACACATTTTTCAATATAGACATCGCATTATCCAGGAGAAAAAAAAGCGACTTTAATTAAAAACAAAACAGAAAACTAACATCTTCATTACTCATGCTGAATAAAACACAAAAAAATTTAAAAAGCATAATATGAATTCATATTAGTTCTTAGTTATCAGGCTATATTTTTACTACCACAAAGTTTTTAAAAATTACCTATTAAACTAGGATCCTCAACTTATGAATGCCCATTTAACTCTGTTAATGCATTCTAACATGTAAGACTTGTGTGCAAAACTACACAGACATGTTTAATACTGCATACCAGGGAAAATAGGCATGAGAAGGAGTCAAAAAAAGGAATGGATTCATTGGCTTGGAAAGTAAATGGCTGTGTCACGCTAAGCTATTGGTAGGTGACATGTTAGATAGGATATAAGGAATATTGTTTAAGAAGGGAACTGGTAATTTTCTAGCTCTGTTTTACAGAACACATGCAAATTCAGTGCAGGTCTCCTTTTAATCTAGCATATCATCAGACGTGCATTTTGGACAAACTGTGATAATTACAGATCACTTCATAAAAGACAAAAAGTCTTTTCCCCATTTCCTAAACAAGACAGTATTTTTCAAAAGAAAAGTGCATATATACATAGCACTATAAAACAAGACACAATGTTTAATTTGGAAGCATAATCCTTCGCTTACCTCAAGACATAACTAACAACTATCACCTTGATTTTCAGAGACAGGAAGCAACAAGAAACATAAGGGAAAAAAATCTGTGTATTGGGATGTTCTTCTCCCCTTGAGGGCAACTGCAACTCACAAGCTATCTCCTGTTTTGTTATTTTTTTCTGTGAAAGCTTAGTGACCATTGGAATACATTTGACCTGACAAAGAATAGTGCATACAAGACAGCTATGAGTTCTACTAGATCTTAAGGGGTGGAGAACATAAGTGGGCTGGTTATGTAAACTATGACCCAAAATTTGTGGTTTATAAAAATGTATTACATAAGACTAAAGGTTAATAAAAAAGTTTCAATTTTTTAAATTTAAATAAATTCTCCAACAGTGCTTGCAAACTAACACTGCAGCAATGTGCTAGTTGACAACCTGGAAGTGAAATTGACTTGTTTTCATTCATCACTCATGTTGAGTAAAATGAAATGGAAAAAAGTAGACAAAAATCACAAATAAATATAGCAAATTATTTTGGTTTTAATACTCTGAGAGGATTATCCTTAATGTACAGTAAATGATAGTGAGAGTGAGGGAAGGAGGAGTTTATATACCACTTTAAACATACTTTAACAGAATGGGAAAACCCACAGAGTAGAATTTTTAAACTCAATGAATTTGAAACTCCATGAAAAAAAAAAACATATAAATTAACCACAAACGCACACCTCAAATCAGACTTTGTTATTGATTAAAAGAAATGTATCTACTTGAAAGAGATTTACTCCCATTTCATTGGCTATTACTAGATTCAGCAAGGCAGATGCCTCCTCACCTGTGCCGCTCCCATTCCCTTTCTGTTTTCTTTTCTTGGCTAGCTGAATGGCTCTGTAGTCTGTCCTTGCAGATCCACCACTCTCCTAATCAAACAAGTAGCAATATATTTAAACATGTCACCAAAACAACTAATGAAGCCAATCTAACAAGTCACTGGTTGCTCATAAAATCTTTTACATTATATAATAATCTAACACTGGTAGATAGGGATTTAAAAATTAGTAAAATTTTCACACTGTAGCAGTCAGTCTTCTGATCTGTTCTCTGCATGTCTCTGGCATTTAAAGGTAAACTCACTTCCACATTTATCAACCTTTTCAATAGGGTCATGTTGTGATAAAGGAAACATCTTATGCTAAAAACAAGCATTTATCTTAACACAATACTGGAAAGAGAACAGTTTTCAAGAAGCAATATTAAAAATAGGAGTTATGGGAACAAAAACAGACTAAATTTGAATTACTTTCCATCCCCAAACCCTTCCCTGAAACTAATGCACACAGGACATACCGTATATTCCCTTCCTTATGCTTTCTTGTTAGTCCCACTTCACCCTTGGGGGGGTTAATTATGAAATTTTTTAAAACTTGGAACACAATCCTCCCCAGCCCACCCTCACAATTCAAGCCTTTTAAACAATGTTTCACCATGTGGAATCCATGTCTAATAATATATTTAGTCAATATAGAGTCCTACATTCTTCATGAAAAAAACCTATGTAACTGGGTACATCAGTATGAAAGGTCTGCCCATAAGTTGCAAGCAGCACTGGAATATCCTCAAAGTTACGGTGCTTCAGTCATCTGGGGTCAATTGAATATAGTTACTGCATACCAAAAATGAGCTGCCAGTCACTGTGCTAAGATCCATTTCTTTCTGAGCACTGTAGCTTCCTGGAGGGTTGGAGAATACAAACTGCGTCACCACTTTACTGCCTTCCTGCTGTCCAACAACATCCGAGCTAGGAAGCAAGTTTCGTTCCGCTTTAGTTGATGTCAGTAACTCAGGTCCATTGCTTCCTCCAAGGCTGCTGGAAGGGGTCAAAGTGGTAGTGTCTATTGTTAGATTATTGCTGGATGTCAAACCATGCAAGTCTTGACTGGAACTCTTCACTGATAAAGATGCTAGTGAACCTAAGGCTTCTGCATTTACAGTCTGTACATCATCCAGATTTGAAGTACTTTGCTGTAAAACTGTGGCAGTTGTTCCCATTAAGAGAGAACTGTCCAGGCTATGTGGAATATCACTACTTGCCACCAATATCAAAGGGTCAACTGTTTGAGCTAAGGAATTGCTATTGACAGAAAGGTTTCCACCAAGTGTAGAACCTACTGAAGCAACATCTATGGTGACAATTCCAGAGTTTACTAAAGCCATATCTGTTGCAATCCCAGAATTGTTACCAGACACATTGGAGAAAAGGGACACAAGGTCTATGTTGCTGAGGTCACTTTGTCCTGGGCTGGTGAGTTCACTACTTGGTGTGAGGGAACTGGTCGTTTCAAGCTGGGTTAAAAGATCTGAAATACAATACATGTATTAAACTGTTTGAAAATGCAACAGAAATGAAAAACAAAAGGAAGTTGTGCGCCACTATTTGTGGCTCAAGGGTGCAATACACAGAAGCCCCAAAGACACTACTAACAGACAAACTGATACCTTTTTTGAGAAAAGGTAAGATGCCAACAACACCTGTAAGTTTACATATGCTGCAAATAAATGAAGCTAAATTACTGACCTCAAACTGAGGTTTAGAAAGCAAGCTACTTGTACCAGATAAATGAGAATTTAATATGGAAGAAAACATATTGCATGAAAGTGTCTGAAGACAGAATACCCTTAAAATTACAGGCTAAAAATATTTCCTAAATTAACCCCGCCTTTTTAAACCAGAATTACAAAGGAAAATGAGCTTATTAAGACAAATTCATGCTTATCAATAATTGTGTGATTTTGTAACAGAAGAAATATTTTCATTCAAGTATAAGTTTCCCCTCCTCCCATCCTCATCAAAAATCCAAAAATATTGTACAGAAATGTGTCCTCTGTGTACATATATCTAGAACACTGGGGGGAGGGGGGGAAAATCACACTTTCCTATTCACCATGCTACCAATGTGAAACTCTGAACTCTGTCTTATTTTGCTTCAGTTAGTTGTCTAGATAAAGGAGGATGAATGTTTAAATTTACTGTATCACTGAAAGACAAGATCACTAACGATGTTTAGTGATTTTCTAATGTGATGAAGAATCTCGTATTCATCAAACAGTAACATTATTTGTACATACTGCTGGAAAAGAGGAGTTCCTTTTAATACAGGAATTTCTACATACATTTCTGCTCTCCAAAATAATCTCAGAGTGATCCATGCTACAAGTTAGAAGTTAAGGCTATTTTGGTTTTAGTCTTAATTATCAGGTTCTAGAAAGAGAGTATTTTGAGAAACCTTTAAGAGCAAGGTCTACTTAATTCAAAATATTGCTGGCTTCTGGAAACCACAAGATAAGTGCTAATCACAGTTCCCACTGAAGATTATATACATACACAGAGAAAAAAATCCTGGCTCCACTGAAGTCAGAGTCTTCAACAGGGCCAGGAAGGATTTCATTCACAGTATTTGCCTAATATACAGTAGGGATGTGAAGGACTAGTTGACTATCTGATAAGCAAATGCTTATCGGATAGTAGACAGGTTAGTTGACTAGTCGCTTCCCCTCCCCCCTTGCTGCCTCCATCAGAAAGAGGCAGGGGAGTGGGGGAGGAAGAGGAGGGAGGAGGAGGAGGAGGAAGATGGGGTACTTCAAAGCGGCAGCACCTCTTGAAGCCTGGGGCCAGACTCTGGGCTCCATGCAGCACTGCCACTTTGAGACATCGCAGGGAGCCCGGCCTCAGATTCTTCGCAGCATTTCAAAGCAGCAGCACCTCATGGAGCCTAGGATCAGCTGGAGACTGCCCCGCAGACCCCGGGCTCCATGTGGTGCTGTCGCTTTGAAACACTGCAGGGAGCCCAACATCAGGCTCCCCGCGGTGTTTCAAAGTGGCAGCGCTGCACGGAGCTATGGATCAGCTGGGGACTCCCCCTGACCACAGGCTACACGGGGCATTTTCGCCTTTGAAGTATAGCAACAGGCCTAGGGCTTAACATCCTTAATATACAGTGTCTAGGTTTCCCTTTGACCCGGCCATATTTTGAGGCTAAAATATTATACCTGGACTGAAGTTGTGCTGTTTGACCATGTGAGTCTTCATACTATGCTTGGAAGTGAACAATTTATTACAACTAGACACTGGGCAACGTGTCTTCGATGAATCCACATCTTGAAGGTGTTTCTTAGAGTGAATATACAAACTACTGCGAGCAGAGAATTTTGCACAACAACCTGCAAGATGATACACAACACATTATAGGATCTTTCTTAGATTTAACTTGAAATTAGTCTTTACAATTCCCTAGTGGGCATCTCAAAGTCACTTGCAACAGTTGATCACAGATGCCATACATAAATACAGGAAATTGAAGAAAGCAGCACAAAATTTCAAAGGAGTAGGAGAAATGCCATACCTAAGCAGGCCGCTGATTAAGGATGTTAAAATGTGGTTATCAGGCTAATCCTGTAGTGGATACAATTTGTACCGACTATACGGTTAGTCAATAGGACCAATCTGCAGATCCGCAGCGGAGCTAGCTCCAGGAGCCGACTTGAGCTAGGACTGAGCAATCCCGGCTCGTGCCAGCTCCGGGAGCCACCCACGTAACAGCTCTGCATTAGGAATGTAAGCAACTAGTTGACAAGCATAAGTTTATTGGATAAACGTATCAGATAGTCAACTAGTGATGCGTCTAGTCACTCCTCCCATTGCTGCAAGGGAGCAGGAGCCAGTGCTGGGGGAGCAAGCTTAAAAGCCAGCTCCTCCCAGCATCATCTCTGTGGGGGGCAGGGGAGGTAGAGGCACAGTGGGAAATGGCACGAGCAGGGACTGCAGCAGTCTCTGCTCATGTTGCTTCTGCTGTAATTCTGCCTTTAAAATGTACAAGAGCCCTGGCTGCAGTGAGAACTGGTGTGAATGGGGGACTGCTTCAGTCCCTGCTCATGCCATTTTCCTGCTGTGCCCCTCCCCCGAGACAGTACTGAGGGGAGCCAGCTTTTAAGCCAGCTCCCCCCAGCACCAGCTTCTGCTCCCCCACATGCTGCCTCCTCTATAATAGAGGCAGCGGGAAAGTCACTACTTCCCAATGTCCAATAAGACTATCCAATAAGCACAAGCAATTAGTCGCTTACATTGCTACCGCTGATCCATCTAGTCCACATTCTGCATCCAACAGCAGCAAAAAACCCCAAATGATTCAATGGAAATGCCACAAAGGCACTTTAGAGAACCATTAATAATGTCCACTGGTGAAAGCATAAGAGAAGAGGTAAAACTTCCTGACAGCCACAGAACAAAAAACACTTTATGCCATGAAGCATTAAGTATCAGTGTTCCTTGTTCAGCAGGGAAGTTGGGTACATGGAGTCTGTTTCTACCACATTTATAATCTAAACCATTTTAAAAATCCCACCAGAGACTGTGCTTCAATGACTTTCTGCAGCAGCTGGACCCACAATATTTTGTATTTGTATTCATTTTAAAACCGTGGGTCTTATCTGTAAGCTCTTCATGTGCTTTTAGCCACTTAATTATTCCTTAACAGATATGTAGCCCTGCAGAGACCATTTTGCTGGAAGAGGCAACCCAAGGTGACCACAAGTATTGGAGATTTAAGAAAAATCTCCAGAGTTTAAGGAAAAAAAACCATTATAACTCTTCTGAACTTTCATCTCCTAGAATTTAAATACAATCCCTAGATTAATCTGAACAATTGGATGCTGATCAGGTATCTTCATTCTTTTATTGTACAGGAAGAATCATAAGCAGTCACATATCGAAATAATCTCACAAGCAACTTATCCACAGAGTACAATTAGTCAATTGAAAAGATAAATAGTGTCCACAGAGCATCACAGTGTCTTACATCTAAAGCAGGGGTGGGGAACCTGAGGCCTGGATCCAGCCCCTGAGGCTTCTCAGCCAGAGGCCACATCAGTGAGGATTTGGTTTGTGTTTACTTTTGGGTTGGTTTTTTTTTTGTTTGTTTTTTGGCTTCTCAATTGTGCATGGCATGGTCCCTGACTGATTTTTCTGTGGGTCAGCAGCCCCCCAACCCAAAAAAAGTTCCTCAACCCTGATTTAAAGGAAGTATTGACTTATGTTACTAATGAAAATCAAAAGAAAAGTAAAGTTCAAAAAGGTATATATTTTATTTAATAAAAACTTCAGTTTTGATATTCATTGGGGAAGCAACATATCTGACAAGAAAAATCAAGTGACAGTGATCTGCTAGCTATTTTCCTGACTCCTGCATGTCTGGGACAATGTGATTTATTCATCTAGATCAGTGATCACCAACCAGTAGATTGCGATCTACCGGTAGATCTTGGAGCTTCTGACAGGGGATCCTGACTGGTTTGGCTAGAAAGCTATCAAGCACTGGCACTTCAGTTGCCCCAGCACCCACTGTTGTGCTGCTCCTGCCCTCTGCCTTGGGACTGTCCCCCTGGAAGCCTTCAGCTTGCTGTGCAGGGAATGGGAGGGAGAAGAGGGGGGGACTGATGTGTCCCCACTCCTCCTACTCATGTACCCTATCTCCACACAGAGAGAAGGGAAGGGAGTGAGCTTCACAGTGTCACTTTCATACACTGTCTCTCTCTCGCTCTCACACACACACACACGGGTTGTTGTTTTTACTTATTTTACTGTTTGCAAAGTGTGTTGGTTTTGGTTTGTGACTGGTCTGTGCATTTCATAATTTTCATTTATCTCTTATGCTTACATTCTTTGAGTAGTGAGTTCAAAAATGCCTAACCTTATTGTGGCTGGAGTCATTATCCCTGTGGTAACTGCTGCTTCTGGAAGTGGCTGGCATGTCCCTGCAGTCCCTGAGAAAGGCAGAGCAGGGGGTCACCACATGCTGTCCTTGCCTGCAGACACCACTCTTACAGTTCCCATTGATTAATAATGGGGAACCGTGACCAGTAGAAGCTGTGGGCTTAGTGCCTATAGATGAGGGACAGCACATGGCACCACTGCTGTACATGCCAGCTTCTTTCAGAAATGGTGCAGAGCCAAGACAGGAGTAAGCCTGCCTTAACCCCACTGCTTCACCACCCAGAAGCCATCTCAGTTATAGTGTCCAGCCTCAGCCTGCTTCCTGAACCCCTGTCCCAGCCCTGAACCTCTTCCTGCACCCAAACTCCTTCCCAGAGCCTGCACCCCAAAATCCTATCCCATCCTGGTGAAAGTGAGTGAGGATGGGAAAGGAAGGGGGATGGAGTGAGCAGGGTGAACCCTTGGAGAAGAGGTGGAGCAGGGGAGGGGCCTCAAAGAAGTTGTCAGAAGTAAGCAAGCCACGGGTATTTGGGTTTGAGGTAGATCTTACATTGCACTTAAATTGAAAATGTGATCTTGTGGTTAAAAAGGTTGGAGATCACTGACCTAGATGTTCTTTAAAAATAAGCTACAAAAAGGTTAAAAAAGTAAAATATGACTTTAAATAACCAAGGCTCCAGTCCTTCAGTTAGCCTTGATTGGGCAGGACCCTGCATGTCATGTACTTTAGTATCTAGCTATCAGCACACAGGACCACAAACAAACCCTACCTTCCACTGGACATTCAAATGGTTTTGTGCCAAGGTGAGTTATACTGTGGCCTTTCAAGTGTTCTGCTCTTGTGAAGGATTTTCCACAGCCTTCTACTGGACATGTAAACCTCCTGTCATCCTCATGTTTCCTACAAAAGAGGGAGTTATTTTCCCAAACTTTAGTTCACCACATGCTCATTTCTAGCATTATAACCACTATCATTTTAATACTTCCTTTTAAAACAACTATCTGCATTAGAACATGTTTAAAGCAAAATGATGTTTTACCTTTTATGCCTTAGTAGCTTGGACATGCTGGTGAAAGACCAGCCACAACCTTCAGAGTCACAGATAAAAGGCCTTTCACCTTTAAAAAACAAACAAACCTGACATTTAATCATATAGTAACAAAAAAAACATGAGGAAACTGTGATGTCTCAAAAAAGCATAATAGACATCTACACTGCAATCCAATCCTGCCACACATACCGCACCCCACCCCAGCCAGAGAGTCTCTGAGACAGTCTCATGCTGTAGGAGCTGAAATTAGCAGGGCAGAGGTTCCTGCTTTGGTTGAAGCCTGGTCTCAGAGTCCCTCCCCAGATTTCATTGCCAACCAGCAATGGCTGTTTTTAGCCCTGCAGGACAAGCCTGCTTTGAGACTCACCGCAATGGATTTTCATTGTGTAGACATAACCTCAGTTATTTTAAAACACGTAAAATATTTTAGTTTCTAAGTTGGTTAGAAAACAAGTTTCCTTAGCTATTGGCTTTTAGGAATGTGAATGATTAACTGGAAGCCTCACCATTAACAGATGAGGCTTACCAGTTCACCAATGGGGGGGGTGGAGCAGCTCCCGCTACTCCTTTCCCCCTTTAATCAGTTAACTGGTTAAACATTATGTTGATTAAATATCTGGTTGCCCAAATGAATATAGGGCCATCTCTTGCAATTGGATCTGTGTAGATCCAAAGAGACTCCATGCGGAAGCATTGCTCCATCTATACAGATCCAACTGCAGGAGATAGCTCTATATTCATTTGGGCAACCAGATTTTTTTTAAACCTAGTTTACTTTTCATTCTTTATGCAGTAGTTTATGTAGGTTGGTTTTTCCCATTTCTCTCAATTATGTTTTGTTGTCCTAATATGCAAGTTCGCTTAAGAAGTAAAAATCCACTTCTCCCTGAAGATATTTTAAATCAACTATTGTTGTAAACTGTTCAAATTACTAACATGTTTCTTTACTATTGCAATTTATTCTATGCACATGATAGCAGTTTGTCTATGGTCAATTTCCTCCTTTTGTACAGTAAAAAGAAAAAAAGTGAAGAGACAAGTGTGATTGTAAAGCCGCAAAAAATGGCAGAAGGACAGAGAGAAAAGTTAAAAGTAGCTCTATAGGCAGTCCCCGAGTTACGCGGATCCGACTTATGTCGGATCCGCAGTTACGAACAGGGTTTGCTGCCCATCTCCCTGGTCTGCTGAAGACAAGCAGACCAGGGAGACGGGAAGCAAAGCCTCTGAGGACGCCGGCAGCGGGACAGCCGTGGCGCGTCTGGGCTGTCCGCTGCCCGCGTGCTCCGCGGCTTTGCTCCATGTCTCCCCAGATCAGGGAAACGGGGAGCAAAGCCGCGGAGCACGCGGGCAGCGGACAGCCCAGACGCGCCGCGGCTGTCCTGCTGCCGGTGTCCTCAGAGGCTTTGCTCCCCGTCTCCCTGGTCTGCTGGTCTCCAGCAGACCAGGGAGACGGGGAGCAAAGCCGCTGAGCACGCAGGCAGCAGGACAGCCACGGCGCGTCTGGGCTGCCCCGCTGCCCCCGTGCTCCACAGCTTTGCTCCAGACGCCTGTGGTACAGCAGCTGGGGCGCTGCCGGTTGGTCCGGTAGCGCCGCTCTGGGCGCTACTGGACCAACCTGGCAGCACCCCAGCTGCTCTGCCCCAGGCGTCCCCAAGTCAGCCGCTGCTGAAACTGACCAGTGCTGACTACAGGAAGCCCGAGGCAGAGTTGCTCTGCCCCGGGCTTCCTGGAATCAGCCGCTGATCAGTTTCAGCAGCAGCTGACTTGGGGATGCCTGGGGTTCTTAAGTTGAATCTGTATGTAAGAACTGGCGTCCAGATTCAGCCTGTTGAAACTGATCAGCGGCTGATTCCAGGAAGCCCGGGGCAGAGCAACTCTGCCTTGGGCTTCTTGTAGTCAGCCGCTGGTCAGTTTCAGCAGCGGCTGAATCTGGAGCCAGTTCCGACTTGCATACAGATTCAACTTAAGAACAAACCTACAGTCCCTATCTTGTACGTAACCCGGGGACTGCCTGTATACCCATGTTTATTTTTAAATTGACACGCTCAAGTTGCCAATAATACTTAAAAGTCACGACAGCTTAGAGTCATTATCAGTTTCTCACTCTTCCAACTCTGGGTGACAAACATTTTAGGAGTGTTTGTATTGACATTTAAAAAAATCTTATTTGCATTAGGTTTGTAAACACTGCTTTTAAAAATGGCTAAAGTTTGAGGCTGCATTTGACCTTCTCTCTCTTCATATAATCAGCTGTCCCATTATGAAATGCCCTGAGGAATACCTGTGTGACTTCTCATGTGGATTTTCAGTCGGCAGGCTTTGTCATACTGTTTGCTACAACCAGGGAAAGAGCAGGAGAACTGTTCTTGCTCTCTGAAGTGGGCTCGATTGTGAGAAAATAATGCACTCACTGTGATAAAGGTTCTTTCACAACCTAAGGAAGAGAGGAACATCATATTAGCTCAGTCAGTGTGACACACAAAATAGGAAATTTAAACTTTATACCATATTGCAGGATTTGCAACCAAGGGTTGGAATCGAACATCCATCTGGACATGGTATGTTTTGGGCACAGAGGAAAGCAGAAGCAGTGAAATTTAAGATACACTGCTTTACAAAATAAAACACCATTTAGAAAAACTGGTGGATTGCTACACATCAACAGATTAGACCACCACAGTGAGGAAAGTGCTCAGACTAAAAATGTTTTACCATTGCTGTATAATGATCAAAGCCCTATATAATCCTAATGAAGATATGCTGAGGGATTTCCTTTTTGTTTCTGCTGTTATTCAAAGAGCAAACTAGGGAGGCAGGGGGAGAGTGTCTCTCTTTGACAAGCGACATAAGGTAAAGATCAAAAGATTCCAACTGACTATTCCAGACATCAGGGTAAAACAGAAGAGTGTGGTAGCATAAGCTAGTTAGAGATGACCAACAGGCAGGATAAGCATGATATCAAACCTATGGGTCAGTTTAAAGAAGGGATTCCAGATTGGCTCTCTTTGCAAATAAAGGATGAGTCCAAAGAAACACTTCAGCATAGTGGTGCTCAAGTAAATACCTCATCTACATTTAATCATCACAAAGAGCTATGACAGACTATCTGAAAAGATTGCTTTGCAGGGTGTGAAGATGTTGATTTGATGATTGCAGGGTTATAGAAACAGAACCCCTTCTTCAATCACCAATGGATAAGAAGCATTCACATACTTCTTGAAGTTACAGAACACTGTATAGGGGAATGCCTCTTAATGGTCTGAACAAGATCATCACTGCTTGATATTTAATTAGGGAACCATGTGATTGAAATGATTCCTGAACAGTCCTGAGTGTCTAAAGGATGTCTGCCTCTTGGATTATAACCAGTGTTCCCTGTAAACTGAACACTTGGGTCAGCCACCTAGGAGATTCAAATGCCACCCAACCAATTAGCAGAACACCCACAACCCATAAGTTTCTACTCTTGGTGCAGATTCATACCTGACATCAGATTTTATTCTGCACATTCTGTTACAACGGTCACTTCTTCCCCCCACCTTCCCAGTCACACCAGCTCTCCTCCCTGTTACAAAGAAGCAGATGACCCCCCCATATCCCACGAATGTTGTAATCCATTAATCCCCCAGCCCGTCTCCCCAATAACTCACACAAGCCCTGCGTTCCCATGATCTCTCAGACGATAGGCCTAGGGCGCCCCCAAGCCGGTTTCCCCCGCTCGGCTTTAGGTCTATCAGGGCGTGGGACTGTGCCAGTGCGTAGGCGCTCAGCACACCCCCTGTTCCCAGTAAGGCCCGAGGGTTAGGGCGAGGCCCCGATGCCAGCCAGAGAAGGCGATTACCGGGGAACTCGCAGCGATAGGGCCGGTCAGGCTCCAGGTGGCTCCGCCGCTGGTGCGCTCCGAGGCGGGCGGCGCTGGGGAAGCGCTGTCCGCAAGCCTCGCACTTGTGCGCCGCCTCCTGCTCGTGGGCCCGCCCGTGCGCCCGCAGGTTGTAGACCGTGGTGAAGCGCTTGGTGCAGCCGGGCGCGGCGCAGGCGAAGGGCCGCAGCTTGTCGTGCGAGTGCAGGTGGCGCCGCAGCTTGTAGGCGGTGGCGAAGGACCAGGCGCAGCCGGGCACCGGGCAGACTAAGGGCCGCGCCGCCCGCCCGCTGCCTGGCCCGGGCCCTCCGTGAGCCGCCAGACGGTGCAGCCGCACCTGCTGCTTGCGGGAGAAGGTCTCGGTGCAGCGGGGCTCGGGGCAGTGATAGATCAGCAGTGCCCGGGAGCCCGCTGAGGCCGGGCCCGGCGCCTCCCCCTCAGGCCCGGGGGGCTCGGCCCGGCTGGGCGGCGGCGACGCGGCTTGTGGGGCGGCCGGCTCGGCCCCGACGGGAGCAGGCGGCCCCGCCTCGGCGCCCGGCCCCAGGGTCAGGACCCCGTTCTCGATCCGCACCAGCAGGCTCTGGTTGTTGATGGTGATGGTGCCAGAGAAGGCGCCGGGGCCCGAGCCGGCCTGCGCTGCGCCCTCCGCCGCCTCCGCTTCCCGCCGGGGCGGCGCTGCGGGGCCCGGCGGCGGAGGCAGCGGCGGCGGCGGCGGGGCCGGCCCGGGAGTCTCCTCCTGCTCCCCGCGGGGAGGCTCCGGGCGGCCGCTCTCCCCGCCGCCGGGCCCGGCCCCCGGCTCGCCCGCGCCCCGCACCAGGTTGAAGACGAGCAGGAGGCCGTCGCTGTCCGGCCCGGGCGCCGCGGGGGGCCCGGGGGCGGCGCTGGGCCCCGGCTCCTGCTTCTCCTCCAGCAGCATCACGGGGAAGCTCATGTACAGGCCCGAGGCGGCGGCCGGATCCCACTCGGGCGGCGGCGGCTCCGGCTCCCGCTGGGGCAGGCGGGCGGCGGCCGGTGCCGCGGCCCCGCCGCCATGTTGGGTGTCGGGCCGGGCCCGGGCCGCCTCCACTGCGGGCTGCCCCTGCGTTTCCATCTTGGGGGTCCCTGTAGCAGCGGCTGAAACCGGAGCTGCGGGCGGGGCTGGCGGGAGGCGGGGAAAACCCGGAGCAGAGAATCCGGAGCGGAGCCCGGCGGGGCTGGGAGAAAGCCCGGAACCTGGAACGAGTTACGGCAGGGAGGGAGGCGGGGAGAAGCGAAGGAAGCATGGAGCGCAGCGAGACTGGGGGCTTGTCGCGGTTGCCTCTCCCGGCCCGCAGCTATAGCAGTCCCTAGAGCTGGGGCTGGGAGCAGAGTTGTGGCGGGGGGGATCGGGCACTGGGCGCAGGCAGGAGCAAAGCCTGGCGGGTGTGGCAGCTCCCCTGCCCCCAGCCCATGCCGCCCCAAAGCCTGCACTGGGTTTACTAGTGGAGTCGGATAAACACTCGGGTGGGTTGGTCTGTGAGATGTAAACTCCGCTTGGCTTGTGCCCCCTAGCTCGCCCCTTCCTGCTGGTCGTGCCAGTGCCGGTGACGCTACTTGTTCTCCACTGAACCCTGGGGTTGAGGAGCTGCCATGCCACTCTACTCACTGCCTTGGCCCTCCAGAGCCAACCTCTCACATTGTCCTTCCATAGCCTCAGCCTTCCTCCTGTCCTGCAGAGCCCCTCTGATCCTGCTACTTCATATTCCCCATTAAGAACATAGGAACGGCCACACTGAGGCAAACTAAAGGTCCAGCTACCTGGTATCATGTTTGCCGACAGTGACCGATACAATACCACATACCCCAGAGGGAGGGAATACAACAGGTAATCCTCACGTGATCCCTCTCCTGTCACCCATTTCCAGACAAAAATGGCTTGGGACACCATTCCTACCAGTCCTGGCTTATAGCTATTGATGGACCTAACCTCCATGAATCTATCTAGCTCTTTATTGAACCTTATTAAAATCCTAGCCTTCACCACATCCTCTGGCAAGGAGTTCCACAGGTTGACTGTGCGCTGAGTGAAGAAAAACTTCCTTTTGTTTGTTTTAAACCAGCTCCCTATTAATTTCATTTGATGACCCCTAGTTCTTATATTGTGGGAATAAGTAAATATAAACAGCATTCTCTGCTGCTGCCCATTCCATCCCTATACATCCTCCTCTCTCCCCCCACAGTCCCATCTCCCATTCCCAATCTCCATCCTGCTCCTTTCCACAGTTTCCTACAGCAGTTTAGCTTCCCTTCCATTGCAAACATTGGACATCATTATTAGGGGTAGCCACACCTTCTTGTGCAAAGTCTGTAGGAAAATGCTGGCCATCTTGACTGAGGCTTCAGTCCTATTGAAACTGATGGGGCTCGTCTACACTGGCCCCTTTTCCAAAAGGGGCATGCTAATTTCACAGGTTGTAATAGGGAAATCCGCAGGGGATTTAAATATCCCCCGCGGCATTTAAATAAAAATGTCCGCCGCTTTTTTCCGGCTTTTAGAAAAGCCGGAAAAGAGCGTCTACACTGGCCCCGATCCTCCGGAAAAAAAGCCCTTTTCCGGAGGATCTCTTATTCCTACTTTGAAGTAGGAATAAGAGTAGGATTTCCCTATTACGACCTGTGAAATTAGCATGCCCCTTTCGGAAAAGGGGCCAGTGTAGACGTAGCCATGGAGGATGGCAACCCTTTGGAACAGGGGCAAAAAATTATGAGAGAGCTTTTCTGAAGGAGGTTAAAAACACAGAAAAACATAAGGCTCACAATAAAATCATGAGAGGCATTCACAACTAAGGGCTACGTCTAGACTGGCATGATTTTCCGGAAATGCTTTTAACAGAAAAGTTTTCCGTTAAAAGCATTTTCAGAAAAGAGCGTCTAGATTGGCACGGACGCTTTTCCGCAAAAGCACTTTTTGCGGAAAAGCGTCCGTGGCCAATCTAGACACCCTTTTGCGCAAAAAAGCCCTGATCGCCATTTTCGCGATCGGGGCTTTTTTGCGCAAAACAAATCTCAGCTGTCTACACTGAGTTTTGCGCAAAAGGGACTTATGCCCGAACGGGAGCAGCATAGTATTTCCGCAAAAAGCACTGATTTCTTACAGTAGGAAGTCAGTGCTTTTGCGGAAATTCAAGCGGCCAGTGTAGACAGCTGGCAAGTTTTTCCGGAAAAGCGGCTGATTTTCCGGAAAAACTGGCCAGTCTAGACACAGCCCTAGAGAATATGTGTCTAACTCTCATTGTGAAATGACCCTACCAATACAAATGTGAACCTAGTGTAACTATTTGTCTTTTGTCTGCTTAATTCTAGAAAGCCAGAAATGGTGATAATTAACACAATTTGTGTACTGCTTTTAACTATAAATCCATTTGAAAACATACAGCTATCAAAGGTGATTATTCTGGTATTAGCTTATGCTCCTAAATTTATGAAATAAACTACCAAATGAGTGTAAGGCATCTCTCTCTATAACTCTGTCCCTATAGAGGTTCTACAGATTTAACTTTTTAGTAATATATTACACATACCCTATTCAAAATATTTAAATTAATAGTTAAACTGTATAGATCAAGCCTGAGAGATGTGACTGCCCAGTTCTAGGGTTGCCAATCCTTTAGGATTGGCCAGGAGTCTCCAGGAATGAAAGATTAATCTTTAATTAAAAGCGGCGAGGAGTCCTGTGGCACCTTATAGACTAACTGAAGTGTAGGAGCATAAGCTTTCGTGGGCAAAGACCCACTTCATCAGATGCATGGTCTTTGCCCACGAAAGCTTATGCTCCTACACTTCAGTTAGTCTATAAGGTGCCACAGATCTTTAATTAAAGATTGTCATGTGATGAAATCTCCAAGAATACATCCAATCAAAACTGGCAACTATACCCAATCTTCAGTATCAACTCAGAACATATGGGTGTCACTCTAAGAAGCCTAATTTTGCATTGCAGATCAGTTTATCAGCTGTTATGGGAAACTAGGTCAGTATCCCCCACGGCAGTGGGAAAAACAGAGCAAAGGAAGGACAGAAGGCACAAAGAAAAGAAAGAGGGAAGGAAACTAAGGCTATGTCCAGACTGCAGAGCTTTTCCAGGACACTGGAGGTATCCCGGGAAAGCTCTGCCGCGTGCAAGGAACGTGTCCACGTTTTTGGAACAGTTTCCGAAAAAGCAGACGTGTTCTTTTGGCATCCCTGTATTCCTTTCAGAGAGAGGAATAAGGGATGTTCTGAAAGAGGACTTTTTTCCAAAATTTGGCCAAATGTAGATGGGCCAAATTTCAGAAAAGCCTCTTTCAAAAAAAAAGGCAGAAAAAGATATGCAAATTGCAGTTCACAATTTGCGTATCTTTTTCCAACTTTTCTCGGCAGTCTAGACATAGCCAAAAAGGCAGTTATGGAAGGAGGAGAAACAAGGTCCGAAAAGAGAACACACACTGAGGAATGCAGAATTCAATTGAATAAGTGAGTTTACTTACTACATAAAAGCCATATACTAGCTTTGATCTTTGTGAAAAACCTTTTATTTATATCACAGACTTGATACCTGCAGTGACTGGAGAGTAATATGTAGTCCGAAACTTATACTCCAGTACACAGACTAAAACTGAACATGGAATTCAGCCTTCTCCTGTCTCCTTCTTCACTATCTCCATATAAAAGGTGACTGTTATTTCTGCAAAAAGTGCAAATTAACTACAGGTTGTACCTTCCTAAACTGGACCATGGATGTTCCTGGACTAATGTTCCAGGGGCAGGGAGGTCAGTGGTGGGCAGGGGACTTGGGCAATGTAGGAAGCACAGCATCAGAAGGCTCAGGTGGCTTGGGGAGTCCTGCAATGCAGCCAGGAGCCCTGCAGCAGTGGGCTTTGGCGGCATAAGGAGTCCTGTGGCAGGGGCTCAAACAGTGCAGGCAGCCCCACCACATGGTGAGGAGTTCTGCAGCACGAGGCTTAGGTGGCGTGGGAAGTTCCAGCTGTGCAGCCAGGAGTGCAGCAGGGGCAGCACAGTGAACCCTGTGATATGGCTAGGAGCCCTGGGGAAGGAGGATCAGGCAGCACCAGGAGTACTGTGGCAAGGGGGCCTGCAGCACAGCTGGGAATTCTGGGGCTGAAGGGTCCAGCCAGACCTGGCAGCACAGCTGGTTGAAGGCAGAGGTGGCAGGCTGGGGCCAGAAGCAGAGCTGGCGGGTGCTTGGGAGGCCAGTGACAGGGGATCTCCCCATGTCCGGCAAATTCCCTTGTTCGGGACCAGTCAGGTCCCAAGTATGCTGGGCCACACTGATCCAACTTGTACAATTTAGATGTTAATAGTATTCTGAGAAACAGCCAGTAGATGGTGCTTTAGCACTATGCCGACACAGTTCCATTTTAAAAATTAATTTCTCGGTATAATTTTGCGTTTAATCTTGAACCACAAGAATTGTTTCTTAATGTGAAGCCCTTATTAACTGATAATAGTTCCAACAATATGAAGTTATTGACAAGCTACGATTATTTGCAAATACCTTCTGTAGTGTATTAATATTGGGGTGTAATAAAGGCACATAGGTTTCAGTTGTGGCTGGTCTTATGCAGTGTATGAGAGTAGGAACACAAGACGACCCCTTTCCATAATATGCTTGGGCAAAGGGGACGTCATAATGTGAGTCTTCATGATACACAAGGCCCCTAGGTGGTGGTGACTAGAATGCCAGTCTTTGCCCTTTATGTCTGCGTTACTCATAACTTGGGGTGGGGCATCTTTGCAGCACCTCATCACTGCAGGCCCTGACAATGTAATTGTTTTGGATGCTTTCTGGTGATAATTCTTTTTATCATTTTTCTTAGGAAATGTCTGTTGGACTGTTTCTGTGACCAGCAACCCTTTGTAACAAGTTGGAGTATCTATGGAGAATGAGAAATGAAGCATGGTACATTGTTAGCAGTACTCCAGGTCTCTGTTCTTGCTAAGGAAGAAACACAAAGCATGTGTACGGCTTGCTCAGGAAGGACAGACAGGGAAAAAAGGGAGGAGGGGTTGCCTTGTATATTAAAAATGTACACACTTGGACTGAAGTGGAGATGAATGTAGGAGATAGCTGTGTAGAGAGTCTCTGGGTTAAGCTAAAAGGGGTAAAAAACGAAGGTGATATCATGCTAGGAGTCTACTACAGGCCACCTTTTAAACAATGGATGAGGCCTTTTTTAAACAATTAACAAAACTATCCAAAGCCCAAGATTTGGTGGTGATGGGGGACTTCAACTATCCAGACATATGTTGGGAAACTAACACAGCGAGGCACAGGCTATCCAATAAGTTTCTGGACTGCATTGGAGACAACTTTCTGTTTCAGAAGGTTGAAAAAGCTACCAGAGGAGAAGCTGTTCTGGATTTGGTTTTAACAAATAGGGAGGAACTAGTTGAGAACTTGAAAGTGGAAGACAGTATAGGGGACAGTGATCACGAAATAATAGAGTTCATGATCTTAAGGAAAGGTAGAAGGGAGACCAGCACAATTGAGGTAATGGATTTCAGGAAGGCAGATTTTGATAAGCTCAGAGAACTTGTAGGTAAGGTCCCATGGGAAGCAAGACTGAAGGGAAAAACAACTGAGGAGAGTTGGAAGTATTTCAAAGGGACGTTGTTAAGGGCCCAAAAGCAAACAATTCCGCTGTGTAGGAAAGATAGAAAATATGGCAAAAGACCAGCTTGGCTTAACAAGGAGATCTTGCACAATCTCAAAATAAAAAAGGAGTCTCATAAAAAATGGAAACTAGGACAACTAACAAAGGATGAATATAGGCAAGCAACACGGGAATGCAGGGGCAAGATTAGAAAGGCAAAGGCACAAAATGAGATCAAACTAGCTACAGGCATAAAGGGAAACAAGAAGACCTTTTATAAATACATTAAAAGCAAGAGGAAGACCAAGGACAGGGTAGGCCCACTGCTTAGTGAGGAGGGAGAAGCAGTAACAGGAAACTTGGAAATGGCGGAGATGCTCAATGACTTCTTTGTTTCGGTCTTCACCGAGAAGTCTGGAGGTGTGCCTAACGTAGTGAATACAAGCAGAGAGAGGGTAAGTTTAGAAGATAGGATACACAAAGAACAAGTTAAAAATCACTTAGGAAAGTTAGATGTCAGCAAGTCACCAGGTCCTGATGAAATGCATCCCAGGATACTCAAGGAGCTGATAGAGGAGGTATCTGAGCCTTTAGCTATGATCTTTGAAAAATCATGGCAGACAGGGGAGATTCCAGAAGACTGGAAAAGGGCAAATATTGTGCCCATCTATAAAAAGGGGAATAAGAGCAACCCAGGAAACTATAGACCGGTCAGTTTAACGTCTGTCCCGGGGAAGATAATGGAGCAGGTAATTAAGGAAATCCTATGCAAACACTTGGAAGGTAATAAAGTGATAGGGAATAGCCAGCATGGGTTTGTGAAGAACAAGTCATGCCAAACTAATCTGATAGCTTTCTTTGATAAGATAACGAGCCTTGTGGATAAGGGAGAAGCGGTAGATGTCATATACCTAGACTTTAGTAAGGCATTTGATACGGTCTCGCATGATATTCTTATTGATAAACTAGGCAAATATAACTTAGATAGGGCCACGATAAGGTGGGTGCATAATTGGCTGGATAACCGTAGTCAGAGAGTTGTTGTTAACGGTTCTAAATCCTGCTGGAAAGGGATAACAAGTGGAGTTCCTCAAGGGTCTGTTTTGGGACCCTTACTGTTCAATATCTTCATCAATGATGTAGATATTGGGATAGAGAGTACGCTTATTAAGTTTGCAGATGATACCAAACTGAGTGGGGCTGCAACTTCTTTGGAGGATAGGGACATAATTCAAAATGACCTTACCAAGTTAGAGAAATGGTCAGAGGTAAACAGGATGAGGTTTAATAAAGAGAAATGCAAAGTGCTCCACTTAGGAAGGAACAATCAGTTCCATACGTACAAGATGGGAAGCGACTATCTAGGAAGGAGCATGGCAGAAAGGGATCTAGGGGTCATAGTGGACCACAAGTTGAATATGAGTCAACAGTGTGATGCTGTTGCAAAAAAAGCAAATATGATTCTAGGTTGTATCAACAGGTGTGTTGTAAGTAAAACTCGTGAAGTCATTCTGCCGCTCTACTCTGCACTAGTTAGGCCTCAGCTGGAGTACTGTGTCCAGTTCTGGGCGCCACATTTCAAGAAAGATGTGGAGAAATTGGAAAGGGTACAGAGAAGAGCGACAAGAATGATTAAAGGTCTAGAGAACATGACCTATGAAGCCAGGCTTCATGAACTGGGCTTGTTTAGTTTGGAAAAAAGAAGATTAAGGGGGGGACATGATAGCGGTTTTCAAATATCTAAAAGGGTGTCACAAGGAGGAAGGCGAAAATTTGTTCCTCTTGGTTTCTGAGGACAGGACAAGGAGTAATGGGCTTAAAGTGCAGCAGGGGAGGTTTAGATTGGACATTAGGAAAAAATTCCTAACTGTCAGGGTGGTCAAATATTGGAATAAATTGCCAAGGGAGGTGGTGGAATCTCCCTCTCTGGAGATATTTAAGAACAGGTTAGATAGACATCTGTCAGGGATGGTGTAGGTGGAGCTTGGTCCTGCCTTGAGGGCTGGGGGCTGGACTCGATGACCTCTTGAGGTCCCTTCCAGTCCTATTATTCTATGATTCTATGAACTGTAAATAGTATGGTAAGTGAGCAGGAGAACAATTATTATCTTGAATGAGAACATGCTGTATTTTAGAATGGCACCTCAGACACTAAGAGGGTGCAGAGAGTTGGCATCAACCTGGTTTATTGTGCATTAGTCACAAGGCAGAAAGGGAAAGTGATATATGACCTTATATAGTATATATAACCCCCCAAAAAAGATCACTTCCAATCTCAAGAATCCCATAGAGGATAGTATGACAAATGTTTGTTTGAAGAACATGCTAGTCCCAACAAAGTTCTATTATGCCTGGAAAGGAAATGAGCTGAATCTGAACTCAACATTGCAGGCAATCAATAATAGGAAATACAAAAGACACATCAATATTGAGGAATTAGTAGTAGACCATAATAAATATTTTTTATATAAAAAACTAATCTTTGGGCCAAAGTAATAGAATCATGGAATCATAGAACACTAGAACTGGAAGAGACTTCAGGAGGTCATCGAATCCAGTCTCCTGCTCTCATGGCAGGACCAACCACCATCTACATCATCCCTGACAGATGTCTGTCTAACCTGGTCTTAAATATCTCCAGTGAGGGAGATTTCACAACTTGCATAGGCAATTTATTCCAGTGCATTATCACCCTGACAGAAAGTTTTTCCTCATGTCCAACTAAACCTCACTTGTTGCAACTTAAGCCCATTGCTTCTTGTCCTATAGTCAGAGGTTAAGAATAATAATTTTTCTCCCTCCTCGTTGTAACATCCTTTTAGGTACTTAAAAGTTGCTATCATGTCCTCTCTCAGTCTTCCCTTTTCTAAACTAAACAAACCCAATCCTTTCAGTCTTCCCTCTTACGTCATGTTTTCTAGATCTGTAATCATTTTTATTGCTCTTCTATGGGCCTTCTCCAATTTCTCCACATCTTTCCTGAAATGTCATGCCCAGAACTGGACATTATACTCCAGTTGAGGCCTAATCAGCGCAGAATATATGGGAAGAATAACTTCTCATGTCTTGTTCACGACACTCCTGTTAATGCATCCCACAATGATGTTTGCTTTTTTTGCAGTAGTATCACACTGTTGACTCATATTTAGCTTGTGGTCCATTATGACCCCTAGATCCCATTCTGCAGTACTCCTTCCTACATAGTCACTTCCCATTTTGTATGTGTGAAACTGATTGTTCCTCCCTAAGTGTGGAGTACTTTGCATTTGGCCTTATTGAACTTCATCCTATTTACCACAGACTATTTCTCTAGTTTGTTCAGATCATTTTGAACTATGACTATATCCGCTAAAGCACTTGCAACCCCTCTCCTCTTGGTATCATCTACAAATTTTATAAGCTTACTCCCTAAGCCATTCTCTAAATTATCTATGAAGATATTGAACACAATTGGTCCGAAAACTAATCCCTGTGGGACCCCACTTGCTATGGCCTTCCAGCTATGGCCTGCAAACCATTGATAACTACCCTTTGAGAATGGTTATCCAACCAGCTATGCACCCACCTTATAGTAGCCTTATCTACATTGTATTTCCCTCACTTATTGACAAGAAAGTTGTGCAAGACTGTATCAAATGCTTTAATAAAGTCCAGGTATACCATGTCTACTACTTCCTCCTTATACACAAGCCTTATTATCCTATCAAAGAAAGCTATCAGGTTGGTTTGATAGGATTTGTTCTTGACAAATCCATGCTGACTGTTACTTGTTATCTTATTATCTTCCGGATGTTTGCAGAAGCATTCCTCAATTATATGCTCCATTATCTTTCCTGGCAGTTAGAACAAAACATTATTACATAACCCTAATGCTAGGATTAGAAAACATGGAACAAAACTTTTTCTACTTACATCAGGCTATATCAAACCCTTTGTCAGCACGGTTATTGGTGGGCATAGGAGAAGAGAGGAAAAAGAATTTCCATTTGGCTCTGTATAGAATTACTCTGTGACAGGAAGCCCATCCTATGCAGTTTGGTTTTGCTGCAGGTTAATGTTGGCTATATGAAAGAAAACTGCTGAATGATCTTCAAACAATTTTTAATATGGTCTTAATTTTTTTGTACCATTTTGAACGTCACACAGCAATAGTGTTAACTGGAGCTGGAGCAGAAGACCATAAAAATAATACTCTAAAGATACAAGTCTGTTCTTCAGAGAAGCAAAAGAGACTAGAATTTAGGATTCAGTTTCTAAGGCCATGTCTACATTACTAAGACTATAGTGACATAGCTATACTAGTATAGGCACAGCCTATGCTCATAGGAGTTTTTCTGTTGGCCTAGGAACACCACTTTCCTGAATGACATTAGTTATATTTACATAAGCCAGGGTAGGCAAATTCAAACACACAGGTTCAAACTCAATGGAATTTCACAGTTTGGACGTGCACTGAATTAACCCACAACTTAAATCATGATGCTGTTTTACATTTTCCTGGCTTTCTTTGATGTTAACTTTGTTGAAAAGATTTAGTGCTTACCACCATTGGACTTTTTTAGCTAATGTTTCTGGCATTGCTTTTCTGTTCAATTAGGGTATGTCTAGAACACATGCCTCTGCCGACAGAGGCATGTAAACTAGGCTACCTGACAGTCAAAGAAGACGGGATTTAACTATCCCCAGCTTCATTAAAATAAACATGGCCACCATGCTGTGCCAGCTCAACTGATCGTCGGCACAGCGTGCGAGTCAAGACGCGGCTCGGTCAACAGGGAAGACATTGTTGACTGCTCCTCTAAATCTTGTTTCATGAACAGGGCCGGATGGAGGCATGGGCGAGCCGGACAGCTGTCCAGGCCGCCAACTGATGGGGGGCGCCTGACGGCAGCTGTAAGGGGCACGCGGCGTCCCTTACAGCTGCCATCAGGTGCCACGCACCCGGCTCCCACAGCACCAGCCCGCCCGCATCCCCTCAGCGCCGGCCAGCAATGCCCTTCCCCCCATGGCCACGGGGCCCTACACGGCCCGGCATGTGTGCCAGCAGCAACAGCCATGCCAGTGGCTGTAGCCGGGCCGCGCATGCGCTGTGCGCCCTGGGGGCGGGCCCGCTCCCCATGGGTGGGCCCGCACATGCACCGTGCCCGGGGCACCAGAATACCTCGGGCTGGCCCTGTTCACGAGGCATAAGGGAGCGGTCAACAAAGGCTTCCCCTGTTGTCCAATCTGTGTCTTGTCTCGCGTGCTGTGCCGACGATCAGCTGAGCTGGCAGAGCGCGGCGGCCATGTTATTTTAATGAAGCTGAGGATATTTAAATCCCGGCTTCTTTGACTGTGTTGGGTAGCCTAATTTTCATGCCTCTGTTGGCAGAGACATGTAGTCTAGACATACCCTTAGAGACTCCCAATTGTGTCTTTTGTGCAAATCTAAGGTGATCTTTTTTTTCAGGCAATCCCTCATGCAGGTAGATGCACTAAAATTCCTTTCTGTTTCATACTCATAGCAATATCAAATTGCTTGTCTGTTGCACAAGAAAACAGAATAGTTTGTCTTCCACACATGTATTTTAATATCAGCTTATGAATTTTTGCCACAAACATGCTTTCACACCCACATCTTATAGACTTATTTTACAAGTCTTTTTTATGTATGGTATGGAGATCAGCAAACCCTAGCATTTGGCTGTGAAACTAGTTGGGAATATCACAGAGAAGTAGAACTTGAACTGCATTCCAGCAGCACAGAAAAAACACAGCTGGCAAAAGAAGACCAAGCTGTGTGTGGGTTTGTGAGGTAGTTATATGGCCCATTGTTTCTGATGCAATATTCCAGCTATCAAGCCAAGGACAGACAATTCGGAACATATCACTTTACTATGTACATATACTCAGGACTCAACAAACTATAGAATCTACTCACCCATGGTGAGTAGATTTCAGCCATGCACCCCATTTGCCGGTGGCACGCACATGCGCAATGCGGCTCTTGCGCATGCGCAGTGTGGGGCTGACGAGCAGCTTTCGCCACCATTTGTCAAGCCCTGTATATACTGATACACAAAGAAACTGTTATAAGACTGTAAAGGATGCAAAATCAAATATTCCAAAGTTAGAAAATGACAGAATTAAGGTTACCTTTTCTGTTTGATTTACCCTCTCTTTTACCTATGCCATATGATACAGTCTTGAACTACATTGTTATATAGTACTTTTTCCATGGGCTCCCTGCCTCATTCAGTGCATAGGATGAGACCTACTCTTGGGATGACTAAGGGTGGTGCTCTACAATAGGCCATTGTCCTCAGGAAGCCTGCTTAATTTGTTATAGAAGTTGGAAGGTGTGCATTGGATGAGGCAGGGCATTGCAGGAAGAGAAAGGATAGGAAAGAGAAAGAAAACTTTCTGGAGTATAGGTCCCATCGATGGCTATTAGTTAAGATGGTTAGGGATTCAAGCCATGTTCTGGGTGTCCCTAAACCTCTGACTGCCAGAGGCTGATAATGGATGACAGGATGGATCACTCAATAATTGCCCTGTTCTGTTCATTCCCTCTGAATCACTTGGCACCAGGCACTGTCGGAAGTCACATACTGGGCTAGATGGACCATTGATCTGACCCAGTTTGGTCATGTTCTTCATTTGATAGTTAAGACAGTTGAACTCTGCCCTGGAAAAGTGATTTCTATCCATGCCTCAGAAATTCCATCATGTGGCATCATACCAACACTTTATATCGGTCATCAGAAGTGTTGGAACCTTTAGAGCTATAGCATAATCCTCTGCATGTGAGCTAATGTACTAATTGCAGGAGAAGGTTCTCATGGACCAGCACTCAGTGGAGATGAGACAGCTGCTTTGTCAGTGGCTTTCATGAGTACTAACTGCCAGATAAGAAATGGTCTAACTTTGGAATTGCTAAATGAGATGATGAATCCCCTTGTCCACATGCAGACTGTGTATGCAAGAACTCTAATGGAGCTCAGAGCAATCAGTCATGAAACCACTATTGATACATTAGAAAGGGAATACAAAGAGAAGTTGAAGAAACTGGTATCAATTCAGAAATGTTTTTAAATGGGGACTTTTTCAAAAGAGTTAATAATATTGCATACTTAATAATATTGCCATCAGCGAAAATCCTAGTAACTGTTAAATTGGCTGGAGTTGATAATATCTAACACTAAAAATTACTGAAAATACCATATACTAATACACTACTATACCTCTGAGCAGTTCACCTGTGCATATAACGTGTGTGTGTTTGTGTATGTATTAGAACTGGTCTAAAAATAGGGGGCACATTTTTACATTTTCCCCAATTTTATTGAATTAGAAATGTCAAAATTTCTCTCTTCCCTCCAAAAAGTTGGCCAATACTGAAAGCACTGTGGATTCAAGAACTTAATAGGCTCCTATTAATTAATATCTTGGCCTTAACTGTTAAACATATCCCAATATGACTTTAATCAAGCCTTTGCTGCTAAGCCATATTAAAAGCAAGATAACAATAGGTTTATTCTTTTACCAAAAACTATTGCCAGGACAGAGTTTCACAAAATATCTCTTATGCTTTTAGAAAAATGACTTCCATCTACAGAAGGATCAGAAATCCCACTGCAATTATGGATAAGTCAATTTACTCTCAGTACAAAGTACCTTTTTGCCTTTGAATGTCTCAAACCTATGTCAGTCCAAAGCAATTCCTGTTCATTTCCGTCAGCTTCACAGACTAAAAATTCAGATTGCCGGTGATGGCACTTGCAAACAAAGATCTAAGGATTTGGGTGCTAAGAAGCAACATGAGTGACCATGGCTGACACTATGGCTCCAGCATGGAGAAACGAAGCTACATATCAGGTTACATCTGGAGGACACAATTTAAATACAAGTTAACTAGTTAGTGGCTGCAGATGCTTTATGCAAGGGCAAAAGCAGAGTTAGTCACATTCTTTCCCCCTAACTGTGAGCCAAAGTGGGCAGTATCCATGTTTCTGCAAGGTGCACATCTTCCCCCTGCCTGGCAGCTCCTGGACAATCATATGAAGTATGTAGATCATGTGCTTCATTTCCAAACATTGTGAAAATGTTCATGCATACTTAAGGGTCCTGGAGGTCATTATTGTAATCCGTGCTTTACATGTGGAGAAACTGAGGTACAGAATATATATCCAGCCTTACCATAAGCAAGCACAAGTCCAACAAAAGTGAATGGAAGATGAATGTGATTATATCAGCACTGAATTTACCTCACAAAGATGTGAAATGATTTGCTTAAGGTAGTGGAGTGAGACTGTGGCAGAAACTGGTAGAAAGGAGAACTCCTGGACCCTAACTCAGAACTGCTCAGCTTTCTGAACAGTCAGACAGGAATGGATATTTTTATGTAGCTTCATTAGTTAGGCCCAGATTTCCATGCCCTTATTGGATACCCTGAACAGTATCTTACTCCAGGAGTAATCTCAGTGAAGTCAAAGGAAAAACTTCCGGTGACCAATGGAGTTTAGCTCAGATCCTGAATGAAGCAAGCCTCAGTATTACCATGCTAATGATGAAGGGAAACAACTGCTCACATGGGAGAGAACCTTGCATTTATTATCTTATCAGACAATGAGGTAGGGTAACAAGACCACAACTTCAAAGTGTGCCTGAAAGGAGCACAATGAATTCAGAATACAATTAACGATGTAGGGCTTGCTCCACAATGCTTTCATCTTCCACCTTGTGTGGGAGAGTCACCTTTAATTTATCAGTTTCTTCCATTGCTTGGCAGATCGTTTCATAAGCATTACTGTTTCCCGACCAACAGCGTCTAGCCACCTGTCAGATCACAAATGTGAAAATAAATAGATGTAAAAATGCAACTGTATCTCCCCAATTCCTCACTCCCCACCCCCCAACATTTAATTATAATATCTATGTAATTGATGCTATTTCTCAGTTTCTTCGCCGATATAAAAAATAATTTGTGAAATACTTGCTCTTTCATCCTAAGCAATTTTTAAAAAGTTTTTGGATGATCTTGATGCATTTTATTCCAAATAAAAATTATAGGCTGATAGCACTGGCTAGAGCAAGACACATTGTAAACAGATGCTTTGCAAAAGTCCATCAGAAGGAAAAATTATTGCATCTTAATTCAGCTCTGCAAAACTAGCTGCTGTTTCAGACCTAAGTCTGTCTGAAACAATCACTGATTTTATAATGAGGCAAATAGTTGCCTGGTAGGATGCTGAGATCACTGCACATATTTTTCAAATTGAACCCTTAGAAAGATTTGAGACCAAGGGGCCATATGGGCTTAGCTCTGCTGACATCAATGAAGCTGTAGTCAATTTACACCAGCAAAGAATTCAGCCCACAGTCTATAGAACTGGAAGGTTAAGAATGTCGATGGCAGAGTTATGCCCAAACCATAGTGATAGATCAAACCTCCTCCTGATACTTTAAAATAAATGCTAAGATTCAAAGTCATCTTTATTTGTAAAATAGATCTGAGGAAAAATGGCAGATACAAACATGGAGAAGGTCAGAATTAGCTCTGAACTTCTTGGTTTAGACTCATCATGAATTTATTCATGCTATATAGATTCTCAATTATTAATGTATTATGTCATGTATCTGTTGTGCCATTTAACACAAACATCACAGCCAGATCCTGAGCTGCTTACTCAGTCTTGATGCAGGCTCAACACAATGGGCCTAGAAATATGATTTTATTATTCATTACAAAGCGGGGGTTGAAGTATTTGGTCAGGCTCAAAGTCATTACAGTAGGCAAATGTTTAAAGTCCCAGTTCAGCAAAGTACATAAGCATGTGATCAATTTAGGATGAATACATTTTGAGAATTATAGAACTAAAATATCTATTAGGTCAGGGATGGCCAACCCATTACAGACAAAGAACCAAAATAGTGGTGGATACAGTGCAAAGAGCCGAGGGAAAGAAGTTGTTGAGCAAAAAACATAAAAACAAAACAAAAAAGTGCTGCCCCTTTAAGAGCCGTGTGGGGCCCAAGTAGGCCCTGCCCAGACAAGGAAAAAGGGTCAGAGCAGGAGACCATGAGAAGAGCCACAGGTGTGAGAGCCGCAATTTTTTCTTTGAAGAGACACATGCCGCTTGCGAGCTGCGGGTTGGCCACCCCTGTATTAGGTCAACTAGTCCATATCCATGCACATGTAGGATTATTCCTGGTAGTATATCTTCTAGTGTATTCTCCAATTTCTTTCCATTTGTGGCTGTAGGAATATAGATAATATTCTAATATTGTCTTTTTTTAAACACTGTGTTGAGAAGTTGGGCTATTAGATGCAATAAATCACATTGCAAGTGTATCTTCTACCAGACTTTTGTTTTATAGGCTGTCTCTGATAAATTATGCTTGTTAAGCATCTGCCGCTATTACTCAAGTCTAGAGATTAATTTAATCTTCTTCGGTCTTCCTCAATGATTTATCTATTCTATCAGATCTGGTACAGGGAATGCATATGGATAGTTCCTCCCACTGTTTTTTTTCTACCACGTTCTCTGGAGAGAACTCGTTTCTGATCTAATGCAAGGAAGGCAACTGAATCCATCAACTTCTTTTCAGAAATAAAACAAAAACAGAACACACCAGAATTGGCAAGCAATAGCCTCAGTTTGTCTGAGACATATCAAGTCATCATGGATAGGCTGTCTTCTTAAAATACAATACATTTTGTCCTTTATAATTTTCTGCATATAATTATGCCACTGTGGGACACTATATCTACAGAAATTGAACCTCAGACTTCTGGATCCAAGAAGCATGAGCTGCTTGATCTAAATTACTACCTCCAGTAGCACAAGCATGGGAGCAAAGTCATAAACCCATACTGGTCTTGGCATTAAAGGAGGGCAAACACTCTGTGTTAGTATGTGTTACACTTTCCCTCAGGCCAGGGAAATGGTCCCAGCACGTGGCAGTTCAAACAAATAAACTACTTTGAGTTTGCACATAATTGGCACTTAGTACTAAACTCTAGACTGAGGGACATGTGGCATGTACCCATGAATATAAGTGGCCACAAGTACCTCATGCAAAGGTAACTTGAGATTGCTTTTTTCCCCACTGACAATATTGAAAAAACTCTCATTGATGTAAATTGGAGACAAACAGGATTTTTATGCATTGGGAATTCAGTGGGAATTGAGGGTGCTTTGATCTTCTCGGGAGAAGGTCTTGAAATCCCAACATTTATTGGGTCTCTTTTTTAGGGTATGACTCCAAAGCCCATTGACTTTGACTAAAGTTGATAGAAAGACTCCCACTGACTTTTCTGCCTGTTTCACGGTACAGCTTGCATGTTCCTGGGTCACCAACATTTTTATGTTTTGAAGAAGGAAAGCAATCTTTCGAGTCAAAACGAAAGGCAGATTTTGCTTACTCCATTGGAAACATCCCAGCTGAGCATCATTTTAGCTTGTTCCTCAGCCTCTTCTGATCCATCCAGAACAAGGCCAAATCCTCCATTTATCACTTCACCCCTTTAAAATACAAGAATTTGCATTTTTAAAGTACATCTTTTTTTAAAAAATATATAAACCAATCCTATAAAGCATCACTCAAGTCAGATGCACTGGGGGAAAAGGGAAAATCTAAATTAGGCCTGGATAAAATTGCTGAAATTGAATACAGGATGCAGTCAGTGAGTCTTTGTACTTAAAAGATAGAAAGCTAGCAGTACAAGGAACCAAAGTCCTAGTATAGAAACGTTAGGAAGCCCATTTTATACTTTCCCACACTAGCAGCCAGCAAACCCATTTCTGCCTAAGCCTCCTGTATGTCTCCTGAGAACAGTATGTTCCACATAGCAATTACTTAAAAAAAACCCACAACAACCTAAATACAGAAATGCCAGCACCCTTGATGATTAAAGAGCTAAAGTCACAGAGTTCTTTAAAGATTATGCCTTTCATGTGTGCTACATTCAGGTCTAGCATTCAGATAAGCAAAGTGATGGGGGAGTCATTTTGGTATCTAGACAGACAGACCAACCTATTCATACTCCGATAATCAGAGCCTCACAGCTAAATACAAAATGAAACAGATAATTTAGCATAAAGCATTAAAATATATTTCAAGGGACCATTCAAGGTGAAGTGGCCTGTTAACAGCTCTCCAATCATATGGAGGAAAGGACTGAATAAAGGCACTGGATTTATGGTCTATTACCACAATCTATAACCTACTACTACTCGCCACAGCTGCTTCCTTCACCCTCTCCCCAGGGACCTTGTGCCTGTCTTCGCTGTGACTGAAGGGGTGTTGACGGGCCACTTCACTTTGAATGGCCCCTTGAAATATGTTTTAACCACTTATGCTAAGCAATATGCTCCACTTTGTATTTAGCTGTGACACTCTGAGTACCTTTCCCAGAACTGAAGAAGAGCTCCTTGAAGCTTAAAAACTTTCCCTCTCACCAACGGAATGGTCCAACTTTCTCTGTGGTCCACTGAATGTGACTGATACTTTTTAGCTAGAATTCCAAATTCTGCTCTCAATTAAACCTATTTAAAACCAGAGTACCCAGATCAGCACCTAATTTAATATCAGATCAGCCCACTATCAATATAGTACAATAAGAAAATTAGATCTCTAGTTGTATTTTTTTTCCAAAGAGAATACTCTACACTTACAGAAATGTTCTTTTCAGTGGCAAAATATTCCCTCCAAGCACAACTCAAAGACTATTCTCTGAAGCAGGAATATAAAGGGGCAGATACCCCATCTCACTAAATATACTACTCAATATAGTAGAATAGCAGAGTTACACACATCTTGGGAAGAGGTTGTTCATAACTCTGAAATATTTGTTATTCTGAACAAAATGTTATAGGTGTTCTTTCAAAAATGTACAACTGAAATTGACATAACAGAGCTTTGAAACTGTACTAGGCAGAAGAAAAATGCTGCTGTCCCTTCATTTTTTAGTCGTTTACATCTAACACAGGACTGTACTGTATTTGTTTGTTTTGATCTCTGCTGGCTGCCTGATTGCATACTTCTAGTTTGAAGTGAGGTTTGTGGTGGATTGGTCAGTTCATAACTCTGAGGTTCTACTGTAAATTGAGAGCAAATCCACTGCTTTCTATGAAATTACACTAACATACATCCAGAACAACAGATTAGAATCAGGCCCACCATCTGAAATGACACCAATAAATTAAACCCCAAACAAGTCATGTTTGTTACGATGGCTTTTCTAACAAAGCCTCTCACTTTTAAAACAGAGTACTTTGCCTTCATTAGCATTAGGTAATATTTTCAAGTAATTAAAGAAACATGTGGCATTTTGACCTAAACTACCTCCTATAATTTCCAGATGCCTCCTCCTAAGGTGATCAAAGAAAACAGGCCCCTTTCACAATCAAGATGTCACACTGTCAACTGTGTAGTTCAGTGCTTAAATTACCTCTGCTTTTTTGTTACTACAGATTACATAGACCTCTTGCTAATATCTATTCTTGTTCAAATGAACAGGCCTCAAGAAATCAATGACATTCAATTGCTATAATTATGGCTAAGCTGGAGTTATTCTGTACCTGCACCAACAGTGCATATGATGCAGACTCAACTAAATAAATACTAATCCTGGTTTTCTGTTGTGTTAGGTTATAACTCAGTAAATCAAAATAGAGGAAAGATGTTTCTTTAGAGGAAAGATGTTTCTTTAGCAGGAAAAAGAAGAAGCATAAGATTTGTTGACAATTCTGGTGAAAACAAAACATCTATTGAGGAGGCTGGCTGCCAAATTAAATTGCGATCCTCATTTCTGAATTTTCTAAACAGCAACATTCCAATGTCAAGTTGATTTCTTTCTAACATATGTATATACATACATTCCTTTATCAGTTATCAGGGAAGTGAAAGAGGAAAAATAAATCACACACATGAAAAGCCTACATCAACTGAGATCAAGGAGATGAGGTGGCTACTTTTCACCATGCACAAGGAGATTTCTGTATTGCAGGGCCAATTGATTCTCACGTCCTCAGTGGTCTTTACAATGCAACACAGGTTCTTAGTTGCTGAAGTGCAAGTTTGCTGGATAAAAACTAAGGCCCAAAGAGCATCTGTATCTGGAGGGCAAAGAAATCAGAGAGATTTGTTGTAATGGTTGGGGACTGTTTCTTTTTTAGCTTCATAATATTCCTCCTTTCCTCCAAAAACGCAAATGCAAGGAGGATGCAGCTCCTAGATGGGGTAGTAGTCCATTAAACAACAGAATCACTGCGGTACCAAGGCTTTTAGAAATCTCTCTAGAAAGTAGCATGGCATTGTTAGGACCTTTAAATCCAGGGGCGCCGACAGGCTTGCTGGCCCCTGGGCAAGGTGGAAGTGGGGCCCAGCTCTGCACTCCTGGAAGGGATGGGAACGCCGGTTGAAGGGGTGGGGCAGAGAGGGATCTCTCCCAACTGCCATGCCAGCCCTCAGGCCAACCGAGAGTGCCACATAGTGTTCTGGCACTGATTTGCTAATTTTCTGATTAATTTTGTGAGCACCATTTTGTATTCCACTCTGACACAGATTCAGTTACTCCAGATTTACAGTAGTGTAACCTCCCAATTTGGCCCATGCTTTTCTATATTCCCAAATATAGAAAAGCTCCACTATGGGTTATATGGGAGTCTGTCCCTCGAGCCGTTCCAGCACTTTTGCTGCACAGAAAAAAATGGCACCCTCCAAATATTGAGAGAAGTTACACAGGTGGAGAGATTTCCAAAGTGTGTTCTGGTAGTAACCAGCAGTTGGCCATTCAGGACCATCCCGTCCCTGTTAAGATTTAGAAGTTTTTTTGTTTAGTTTTGTTTTGTTATTTTGCCAAAGATATCAAAACTTACAATACTTCTACAAGATAGGAAAGTAATCCCCCCCCAATTTAGGAGAAACAGAAATATAGATAAAATTGAGTGTAAAGCCCCTCTAACAACATGAAACTTACATATAAAAATGAAAGGCGTATAGGGCATTTAGTTAGATGCCAAAGGCGTCGTTTGCCAAAAAAAAAAAAAAAAGATGTGGGAATACTGAACTAGATGGTCATTTCTATAACTTGAAGTTTGAACATTCATAATCAATGCATAGAATAAAGTATTCCTAAATATATCAATCATATACATTTAAATAAGAAATGCACTCATGGGCATCATGATCCTTTGGCAGCTTTGCCAGATGACGACAAAAAAGGCTAAATTTAGCATGGAAATGACTCATTACAAATTATTGACTCAGATTTAGTTGCTTTCCATCTCTACAGCTTATGGTTTAAATTATCAAAGCATTTTAGGGAATTTAGAAACATATCCTGGACCACAATAGAACTTTAATATAATGATTAGAAGTATCATGTTTAAGTTTGCAATTTATGTATCAACTATCATGCTGCCAGTCACCATTTCTGACTAGTAGAAAGGTAGGGCCTCTGGGCCATTTGGTAAAGATGCATCATGCAGGCTGTGCATGTCTGTAATCTGATCTCAAGACAAAATGATACTTGTGATTCATTATGATCACTCTATTGCATTTAGAAATAGTTAAATATAAGCTTTTTATCATTAGAAGTTTTAGTACTAGAAGAATATAGATGCAAGTTTTTGTGTTAGATGTTTGAAATAATTATGAGTGAATGAGGAATGAGAGTGTTTAAGGAAAGATAAGTTTGAAGGCTGTTTAGCATTCAGATGGTCAAAGGAGGACCAGAAACTCTGGGGTGCTACAAAACTATCAAAAGGACCCATTGTGTAAGACGACCAGTTCAGGGCAGATGGATGACCTTGAAGCCAGGAACAAGCACCCCCAAATTTAAAGCATTATACATCTCATCAAAACCGGAGCCAGACGACCCCTGGAAGGGAAGCACTAACATGCTGATATCAGATGACAGGGAGGACAACCTTCACATAAACAGATGTCACAGATAACTGATTGTGATGCAAAATAACTGATTAAAAACCTGTCAAGGCAAAATGCATAGATCTCAATGGAAGAAAACTGCTATTAAGAACGGGGTGTCTTGCATGATTCTTTGGGTCTGCGTCCTGCTAAGATTGCAGTGATGGTCTGGACTGAGAGAAGCCCAGATCTTCCCTCGCATTCACTTAGCTGGCCACTAGATTGACGTGAGCAACAGACTGGTAACTATAACATCAATGAGATGGGGTGTGTGTGTGATGTTACATTATCAATAAATGCAGTGTTTTGCCGTATCCCCCTGCAAAAGATCCCATGTACTTCTTTCAGGTATAACATCCTCCATTAAAATTAATGGACATAATGGATGAAATCCTGACCCCATTGAAGTCAATGGCAAAACTCGAATGGACTTCAACAGGGCCAGGATTTCACCCTGTGTATCTGACTGTATCCCACAATTATGGCCCTGATTGTGATCTCACTCAGGTGTTAGTCCATTGAAATCACTAGAGTTAGAATAATGCAGACAGAATGAGCTGATCAACCAGGATGGAAGGTGGTTTTGGTTCCGATTAACAAGGCTACATAATAGTCAGTGTGGATTACATCTGCTGCAAATAGGAGAAACACATGGGGGAAGGATCACATGTCCCCCCTCTTCCCTCCCTCCCCCAAACACTATGGGCCAGAGCCCAGAGTTCCAGATGATGCTTGGGACGCAGTTTCTGGCCCTGCACTCGAGGTTCTGGCTGTTGCTTGGGACTCCACTGCCAACCCCACACGCAGGCTCCCAGCTGCCAGGCAGAAATCACATGGCTGGTGCTTTGCTTGTGTCCCGGCCTAGCAGTTGTTTCTGGCTGCAAGCTCTATAATGCCGATTCTCTGCACCGCTGTTCTGGAACGTGCTGGGAAGATATTGGGTGCTGTATTGCATTTAACACCAAAAAACTGTGCCCCTTTCAGCAACCTGCTTTTCTAGTGGACAATATCCGCGTGACAGTGCAACCAGCCAAAGCAACCACAACAACTTCATGCCCCTCACGTTACAGTTTTAGCTGTAGTTTCTAAACATGCTGGTGTCCATGACTTGTGGTCTTGGTGACCAACATTCCCTGTGGCAATAGTCTATCCTGCACTTAAAGTCATGTGCTCAGCTGAGATTATATCTAAACCAGCAGCCTAGTGAAATGGCCTGGGGGGAAGGGACATTTGGGTATTTGCTAGGACCATTCTTGCTTGCTTTACTCATGAGCATAGACTTGGCCCTGTGTGATGAAAGAGTCTGGCTTTCCCAAAGAACACTGGAGTTGAAAATTGGGCCTCTCTCTACAGTCTTCAATAAGCACCTATGCTGATATTTAGAGAGGCCCACGGAAGGGAAGAAGGTAAAATGTTTGTGTATCAACTATCATGCTTCCAGCCACCATTTCTGACTAGTAGAAAAGTAGGGCCCCTGGGCCACTTGGTAAAGATGCATCATGCAGGCTGTGAACGTCTGTAATCTGATGTCAAGATAGCCTACATGGAGCCATGCGAAGGTGCTGGACCTCATCAGTGTTTGATATGAGGAGGCAGTCCAGTCCTGGCTGTGCACCCGCTATAGGAATTATGATACCTACAGGGCAGATATCGAGATACATGACCAAAAGGGGTCATGACCGGGATGCACTGCAGCACTGGGTCAAAGCAAAGGCACTGTGAAACATCTACCACAAGGCATAGGAAGCAAACCACTGTTCCAATGCTGCACCCATGACCTGACAATTCCACAAAGAGCTGGATGACATACTTGAGGGGGACCCCACCTCCACACTGGAGATCCCCATGGATACTTTTGGGGCCTCAAAGGCCATCCCCGAGTGGACCAAGACAGGAAGAGGAAATCGGGGATGAGGGTGCTGAGGAGAAGTGTACCCAGAGCCAGAGGTTGGCTCAGCCTCCAGATGCATGTAGTTAGGAGTCTTTTTCTACCCTGAAGGAAGCCAGTCACAGAAACTGAAGTTTGGGGAAGCACAAACAGCAGAGGATGTGCCTGGTAAGTGGCTTTGCTTTCTAAAAGTGCTGAAGCGAGCTGCTTGGGATAGAATATTTGCAGATACCTGAGCTATTTTGTATCAGTAACCCTCTGTTGCAGAAAGTGAGCTTGGGTCCGTGTGGTGCTAATACCAACACAGGACTAGTCAGATGTGGAACAAGATATTCATGGACTCTCTCACTTCACGGTAATCAGCCTCACACATCTCACTGAAAGTGTTGTGCAGATGCTGGGCAATCTGCCGCTGCAGTCCCATTAAGGGTCACATTCCCATGCCACCGAGCTGTAGGAGTCGGAGGGGGACCATTGCTGCACATAGGCAAACCACAGAAGGGCCAGGACAGAAGTCGCACTCTTGCAGAAAACCTTCCTTGCTTCTCTTCTTGCTCTCAGTGAAATATCTTCCAGGATGAATACATACCGTGGAAAATGTATGGACATTATTGATTATATGGCCCCTCCATGCAGTGTTGGCTCTCCCCAAGACACATTTGCCCAGACTACGGCAAGGCCCTGCACCAATGAATTTCCCTGTCCCAATGGTTAACTCACCATTTTGTGAGTCTTGTCCCCAATGGTTAACTCACCGTTTTGTGTTTTGTGTCTTGTGTCTTATGTGTATTCACCCTAGTACTAGGGATGTTAAATTGTGTTTAATCAGCTAATCGAGTAATTGATTACTTGATAAGGGGGAAAACTGCAGAGCCGCAATGGGGTTAGCTCCCAGCCCCGGGACCTAATTCTGCTGGGGCACTACCTTTTAAATGTCTTAAGAGCCACCAGGGGTTTAATACATTTAAAAGGCAGAGGCACAGTGCTGAGGACTGGGAATAAGCTGGGAATCAGCTGTCCTGACTCACACTCGGGCCCCCGCTATGCCTCGGCCTCCCCTGTGCCACTGCAGAAATGGTGCTTTTAAGACAGCTCCCCACAGCACTGGTTCCTGATCCTCTGCCTTGCTGCCTTTCTCTGATAGGGGCAGCAAGAGGGGGAAGCGACTAGTTGACTCACAACTCGCCTACTCGATAAGCATGTGTTTATCGGGCTGTCACTAGTTGCTTACGTCCCTACCTAGTACAACTAGTCAGTGATGCATAGGTGAACAGTTCTTGTGTTTAAAATCTGTAAACATACCAGGACCTCATCTCTTCCCTACCCCCCCTTTCCTGCCCAGAGTGCAGATGTGTCATGCTGCATGTATATTCTATGTTTGTTGTTGTTAAACTAAATTCTTGGGTTTGAGAGAAATCTTTATTCCATTACTTGAAAGCAAGCAAGCACACCCCAGGAAAGCAACAAGCACTTTTGTATTAAGTGAATCATATGGTCCAATCATAAGCCTTCACTAGCATTATAGCCACTGTACTACTGAGTTTGACAACAAATGTTACTGACTTTCAGCATCAAATTGCTACCTCAAGGCATCCCTGATCTTTACGGCCTTGTGCTATGCCTCTCTCATACCCTGGTCTCAAGTTCTTCAAATTCAGGCTTCAGATGCTGAGCTTCAGAGATCCAGCCCTGAGTGAAGCTTTTACCTTTCCCTTCACAAATATTAAGAGGCGTACAGCATGCAACTATAAGCATAAGGACGTTGTCATCAGCCAAGTCCAGCTTCAGGTACAAACATCACCAGCGGGCTTTTAAATAGCTAAAAGCACACTCCACCATCATTCTGCACTTTCTCAGCCTTTTTAAATCGCTCGTTGCTGCTATCAAGGCTCCCAATGCATGGCTTCATAACCCACAGCATTAAGGGGTGGGTGATGTCTCCCGGGGTCACAATGGGCATTTTGACATTCCCCTATACAGTGATGATCTAGTCCAGGAAGAGAGTCCCCACTTGCAGCTTCCTGAACAGGCCAGTGTCCCAAAAGATGCATGTGTCATATACCTTTCTGGACCAACATTAATGTCCGTGAAATGATCACAATGATCCACAAGTCCCTGGAGCACCATGGAGAAATACCTCTTCCAATTAATGTACTCAGAGGTGGAATTGGAATATGCATGCTATCTATCACCCCTTCACAGTTAGGGAAGACCATCTGTACAAAGTCAGAGCCTGCACCCCCAGCCGGTGCTCCAACTTAATTTCATGCACGTTGCCCAGAGGCATGGTCATTTGGAGCATGACGCGATGGGGTGCCCTGCTCCACAATGCAATCACTACATGCTTCTCTCTAGCAAGGTACCTCTCATTCTGGAGTCTTTTTTCTGCCAGGGTTGCATGGAACTGGTTTTCCTCGTCTGAGAGTTCTGCAGCCACAGCTCATCCTCCCAGACTTGCATTATGATGTGATCCCACCACTCAGGGCTTGTTTCATGAGCCCCACAGTGGCATTCCACTGTGGTCAGCCCCTCCATGAAAGCCACAAGACATCTCTTGTTACAGGCATGATGCATGGCAAGATCAGTGTCTGACTCCACTTTGTAGCTTAAGGGTTAACTCAACGGCCATTCGTGACCTGTTAGTGAGACCTATCGGTATTTTCTTCAACAGTTCAGGACCCATCCCCGCAGACCAAGCAGGCAGAGCATGCAGCACATTGGAAGATGGCACCAAAGGCCGATAGAAGCACAGGGGTTGCTGGGATGCAAAGCAATGTACCATGGGGCATTGGGACAAGGCCCAGAATGTCCTGGAGACCCCCACTGCAGCCTGGGTGGCCTTTTCCCAGCTCCAACCCAGCCCCAGCTGGAACCTGGCAGGGCCACAGAAGGGATGCCTATCCTGCATCCCCACTCCTGGAACTGCCATAGTGGAGAGAGGTGCCTTTCCTTCCCAGCCCAGGTGCTGCTGTGAGGAGAGAGAACTGGGGGGGGGGGGGATTCCTCTCTCCTCACAGTAGCCTTGGAGCATCCTTCTTCAATCCAAACCCCTTAACTCAGTTCCATCCTATAGCCAGCCAAACGTACACCCCAACCCTCTGTCCCGGTCCTGAGCACCTCATCCCCTGCTCCAGCCCAGAGCCTGCACCTCCAGCTGGAGCTCTGACACTCCTGCACCCCAACCTTCTGATCAAGCCATGATCCCCTCAGCATCAGCCCCATCCCCATCCTAAAACCCACACCCCTAGCTGGAGCCCTCACATTCCTGCACTCCAGCCCTCTGATCAAACCATGAGCCCCTCAGCCTCAGCCCCACCCCAATGTCCACACCCATAGCTTGAGCCCTTACACTCTGTACCCCAATCCTCTGCCCCCTCCCACACTCAGAATCCTTTGGCCCCACATGTTCTGCATGAATTTCACTATGTGCATTGCACACCACCTCCATGCTGCATGTCACCTCCACATTGGTGCTAATAACAAAATTAATTCTGCTGATGGATGGGAAAAATTAGAGGGAATACTGGTCCAGAGTAAGTTTTTAAGGGAGCTACTGTGGACTTACACTGGTGTAACCAAAACCAGAATGTGACCTCTGAGACTTATCTTGAAAACATGTCCCCATCTTTCTCTATATGGCAATCATCTTGTTCTGCTTCTCACTTAAAAAAATCCCCCCAGGTTCTCTGTCAAATGTGAGAAGGGAGCTGCTGTTAAACCAGTCCTTGCCTTGCCACTGTCAGAACTGAAAGAAGGGGAATATTTGCCTGTATCTGCGCTGTTTTGCATCAGTAACCCTTTGTTGCACTTTAGCACATGGGCATGTTATATTGGGGTCCTAAGGTCACAGATTTAAATGCAGCTTAAGGGGAAATCTAAACACAATCCATCCACTAACACTCTAGTTCTTCATGTGTGAAGACAGTGTTAGAAACGGGGTCTGTTCAAAAAGACTAAGCCAGTCTGTGCTTGTTTGGCAAATTAAGTTTCCAAAATAATGCTATGGCCAATGTCCAAAACACTTTTTCTTGACATATGGACATTAATTAAAAAAAACACTCATACAACACCACAATCAACATACCCTTTGAGCCTTCCCTACCAAAATCCCCATTGTTCCCATGATAATGGGTTTTTACTGCTGCAGTAGCACATACACACCTCTCTGTCTCTATCTCTCTCTCTCTCTCACACACACACACACACACCTGGGTAGAACTACATTTCCCTTCAAACAAAATCAAGTTCTCCTTACCAACCAACTCCACCACCATTGTGTAAGGCAACCCAAGTTGCTCCTCTAACTGCATCTCCTACAAAGTTCTGTACTGCCATATCTAGGAAGAAAGGAAATGAGTTACTGTAGCACTTGAATGCTTTATTTGTTTCATGTAATACTTGTTAGCAATTTGCTGCTTTTTCCTCATACTTGAGGAGGGCAAAGGGAAGAGACTTTTTTTAAATCATCTTTCCTTCTACACACGAAGAAACACATGCCAGTATCACAATATGCTCTGCTTTCTCAGAGTTGTAGTACTCTTTAGACACTGATTAAGCAGAGATCTAAAATGAGAGACCTCTGCAAGAGGGAATGTAGAAAACTAGAAAAGTAAAGAAAGGCATGTCTACATTTAAGCTGCAACAGCAGCACATCCAAAAGGAGGGGCTCAGCTGTCGGCATAGGTGATCCACCTCCCCATGAGATGGTAGCTCAATTGACAGCAGAATTCTTCTGTTGACCTAACACTATCTACACTGGAAGTTAGGTCTGCCTAACTACATTACTTAGGAGTGTGGATTTTTCATACCTTTCAAAAACATAGTTAGACTGATGTAAGTTCCCAATAAAGACCAGTCTTAAGACTTAACTGCAATAGATAAGACTTTGCATAGACATGGCATTTTTCATGATAGTCACATTATTTAATTGTAAGCCTCAGTTATGTGTCAGAGTTGGGTGTTGTCATCTCCCTTCACAAATAGAGAAACTGTGGCACAGATAAGGTCTCAATTTTTTTAAAATATCCACTGATTCTGATAGCCTCAGTTTTGGGGTCTCACAGGCATCCAAAATCAGTTGATGCTTTTGAAAGCCTAGATATAAAGTGGAAAAGCAAAGGACTAGAAATCAGGAATTTTCGTTACCAAACCCAAGCTCAGACTGTCAAGCTCACAGTGCTCTGTCATGTGCAGAGAACCGGCAAAAAGGCTGTTGCATCAAGTAAGTCTTATGTTGAGATTTTACATGGGGTTTAGGTAGCGTGTGGGATTTTCTCTGTATCTCTGTACAGGAATGAATTTTATCTATAATGCTTAGTAGTTGTAGAATTCACCTAGAATATGTATTTATTTTAAAATCACAGTTTAAAAAAGCAGAAAATAAATAAGAAGCCTGATTTTCAGTGCATGACTTCCTTTGAAGTGCACACAAACACAGAACACACATTAGCCCATGCAAAGAGAGTGTCAACACTTGTGTACCCAATTCTAAAATATTAGCTTTGCATGTAAATTTCAGTACATCAAAGTATGCACAGATGTGTGAATACATGGAAGAAATTGCACATGCCAGAAGATAATGGGCTAGACCCCAGTGGAAACAAGACCCCATGTTTTTTGATTCAAGAACAACAGAGCAAGTACTTTGATTTTATGAGCTCAAAATCAACCCAAAGAAACAAATCCATACATCAGCAGAACCACACTTGCAGTGTGGTACGTACTATATACTCAGTGTAAAAACTAGATAATGCAGCCATTGATCCATGTTAAAACTGTCAAAAAGCTTTCATTATCTCATCATTTTGTCTGGCATAATGTCACTTTAATAACCCAGTTAATATAATTATAACTTTCTGGTACTGGGGACAAGAGGGATTGGAATGTACACTCAATATGTAAAAATTCCCACTCTCTTCTCAGCCTGAGAAGAGACAAGGTTAGGAGGGAACCAGGGCAAGCAAATTAGTGTTGCAAAAATTTGCAAGCCCTTTGCTTTGGAAAAGGTCACTAAGTGAGCAATCAATAGCGCTGAAAGACACTTTCCTCAGCTGCACCTTCCTGGGCTGAGATGACCCATCCTCACTGATTGTCAGGACACGGCACTTAATGCAAAACCAAAACAGATGGACCAAAGTCATAGAAAATGTCAATATTCAGTAATGAGAGGACTTCAAATGGACCAGTTCAGATAAACAACCAGATTTTGCAGTGTTGAAAAGAGAGAGAGAGAGAGAAATGAAATTAAATGCTTCTCCATTCCCTCTGAGAGCTTAGGAGCTTGGGGTATGTCTTCACTAGCCACCCTAATTCGTATTAGGGTGGCTAATGTAGTCATTCGAACTTGCAAATGAAGCCCGGTATTAAAATATCCCGGGCTTTATTTGCATGTTCCCGGGTGCCGCAATTTTTTAAATGCCCGGTAGTTCGGACTCCCTGCCCGCGGCTACACACGGCACGGGCTAGATAGTTCAAACTAAAGCCCCTAATTAGGACTACCAGTACTCCTCCTGCAATGAACTACCAGCTGGGGCAGGTTCTACCTTTCTAATTACACCAGCGTAAATCTAGAATAATGCCAGTAACTTCTGTGGCATTAGTTTAGATTTACATTGGTATTACCAAGTGCCCTTATACTTGAATTAGTTCTATGCACATTTCTATAGTATAATGTATAGCCAAGGGACCCTGATTGTTTGCAGGTGGGATTGAACCTGGGATCTTAGGGGCTACAGCTTATGGGCTAAAGCTTAGGTTGTAGAGAAGACTTCATTCTCCCTTTCTCAGTGGTCTCAGTGTTTCGGGGTTACAATATTTACATCCCATAAAGCCTCCATGTCAAGATACCATGAAATCTGAGTAGTTGGAATGAAAGGGTTAAATAAAACCCATTCAAAATGTTCTATGAAAACTAATTTCTTGTTTTAAGCCATTTCTTTTGTTTGCCTAGGCTAGACAGACATGTCTCAACTTCTCTGCTGACCTGCACAAAAGGCTGATCCATCATAGATGTTTGAGGTCTCTCTGTAAGGACTGTCGGTGCCACTTACATCATGATGATCTCGACTCAGAACAACTGGTGCCTGTAAAAAGCCAAGGACAAGGAAGAAGAATCTCACACAGACTGTCAGCTCTGTCATTCAAAGACTTTTTTTTTTTCAGATTTCTCTCTGCCTCAGTGGTTTGCCATCTCATTTCAAAATTCATCTAAAAAGAACTCTACTCACTAGCCTAATCCTCTTTTTCTTCTTTTTATTATATCTCGTAAAGAAATGCTGACTTTTGGCATGTGTAACCTGGTGGAGAAAATCAGCCTCACCACCCAGCCTTTTTTTGAGAACTCTGCATGAAAAGTATATTTTCACAGTAAAAAAAGAATATAAACTGTTGCAAACTTGATTATTTGTAATATTTTAAAAAATGTGAAATTAAGTATATCTGTGGCTATGAGAGATTACATAGATATTTTTAAAACACATTTCATTTGATAATTTAACTCTAACTTTATCATTTAGTACAACTGTATTTGTAACTCTATAGCATTTAAGGAAACTGTTTGTTTTTATGAAAGATGCTGTCCAAAATTATAGACCAATGCTATGAACTTTAGTCACAGAGTATTCTTTATTCATATGAGAAATACTATTGACTTCAGTGTTACTACATATGTGATCAAAGGCTTGAGAGATTAGGCCTTTAGCTTGTCTTGTTCTCACTGATTTTCAACCCCACAAAAACAACATATGTGTGTCACTTAAACATCACTACAGGACCAGTTCTGTATTTGTACAGCACTTAGCAACATGGGTCTATATGTATTGCTACTGCAATACAAATAATAATTAATAAAGCTGGACAGAAACAGGAATTCCCATTCCACAGGAAATTCCAAAACCATTGAAGTTTTTTTTTTATAAGTGGAACAAGGAATTTTGAAATTTTCCAATTCCCAAATTTCATTTGGAAAGAGTCAAAACGACATTTCATTCTGACCTTTTGGAAAGGTTCCCAGCATTCCTTGAGCTGCTCACAGCCCCGGCAGCCCAGTAGCTCAGAGAACTTGAAAAACCTGGGCACCTTGGCTCTGTCTGGCAAGCTGCCTTGGAGCCAGCAGCATGGAGGCCCTGGGAGCCTGGGCTGCTGAGGAGCGGGGAGTCTGGAAGCCTGAACTGCTCAAAAGAACACTAGACAGGCAGGCACAGTGGTGGGCAGGCAGGGGGGAGAGAAAGGGAAGGGTGAAAGGAAGCAGTTGCCCCAAGGCCCAGGGATACAAAGGAGCCTGGGATTCCCAACTGCTGCCACTGTTACTGTGACAGCGGCCAGAGTCCAGGGTGCTTTCAATTGTTGCTGGAGTGGCTGAACCACGTGGCTTTGAGAGCTGGGGGGAAGGGCCCTGCACTCTGGGCAGTGCAGAGGTCTAGCCAGAGCCAGCCCAAGCTACGGGCTGACCAGGCTACTGCCAGGGGCGCCCCATTGTAGGGGACACCGTGCGGGGCTGCCAAACCGGGCGGCGGCGGGGTGCGCTCTCGGGGCCCGGGACACACAAATGGCTCAGGCTGGCCCTGGGTCTAGCTGCCCTCAGCCCTGCCCTTCCACCCAAGGTCTTGCCTGTTCTGGGAGTGGGCCAGGCCCTTCCCACCTCACCCAGGGGCCTGCAGGGGCTGTCTGCACCCTTGGAGGCAGATCAGCTGGCAGGAAACTAGGCCAGGTTCTGCTGGAAACCGGTTTGATTTTCATTGGATTTTTGTCAAAATAGACACATTCCCCTAGAATGTTTCAATTCTGCCAGGTGGGCATTTTCCAGTGGAAACATATTCCATCTGAAAATTTCCAGCCAGTACTAATCTTACTATATATTTTAGAAATGTGCATCTGTCTGTCGGTGAGTCCATTTGTTCAAGAATTCCTCCTAAACAGTAAGAGCTAAGACCAACAGTTTTAGTATGCAGCTTCCTCTTATCATAACTTAAAGCAGGGTCAGGGTTTGGTTGCGCCAAGACAACTGGTTGTGCCTGTAATTCGATTGTTTCTCATAAAATGGAAAGTAATAGAAAGGTAGCCGTGTTAGTCTGATCTTGGTAACAAAAGGAAAAAAAAATGATGTAGCTCTTTCACAGGAGCTCTCCCGCAGGGCTTCCCAGATCTGGACAGCCCCCCGCTGGGCCTCTTGGCCAGCGGCGGTGCGGGGCTGCACGTACTGACCAGCCATGCGGTCAGCCTCAGCCATCCAGGCTGACAGGAAAGCCTCCCCCTTCCTTTCACATAAATTGTGCAGCACACAACATGCTGCCACCATGGGAGGGATACTGTGCTCGGCGAGGTCGAGGCGGGTGAGGAGGCACCTAAAGTGTGCTTTCAGTCGGCCGAAGGCCCCCTCGACCACGATGCGGGCCCTGGTAAGCCTGGCATTGAAGGCCTGCCAGGAAGGGTTGAGGTGCCCCGTGTACAGCTTCATCAGCCAGGGCTGTAGGGGGTAGGCCGCATCCCCCACCAGACAGACAGGTATGTCCATGTCCCTGACCCTGATGTGGCAGTCGGGGAAGAAGGTCCCAGCGTCCAGCCTCTGGCACATGGCAGAGTTGCGGAACACCCTGGCACCGTGTGCCTTGCCGGACCAGCCCACATTTATGTCCATGAACTAGCCCCAGTGGTCAGACATGGCCTGCAGGATCACGGTGAAGTAACCCTTGCAGTTGATATACAGGGAGGCCTGGTGTTCCAGGGCACGGATGGGGATGTGCGTCCCGTTGATGGCCCCCCCCGCAATTGGGGAAGCCAAGGGCGCTGAACCACTCGATGACCGCGTCCGGGTTGGCAAGGCAGACCATCCTGTGGAGCAGCACCCGGTTGATGGCCTTGACCACCTGCAGAGAGACACAGAAAACCGTGACTCACTGGGGCACCCGGGTGGTTGGGAGTGTTCGTTCCCTGGCACTGCCCCACTCCTGGAAGCAACCCCTGCTGTGATCCTGGCCGCCGCGGGCGACATGTAGTACAGCCAGGACAGACCGAAACCTCCCGTGAAGGTCACTTTCACCTCCTCCACCCCCCGGTTTCCCTGGGGCGACCCATCCCCTCCTTGCAGCTCGACTCCTCCCCAGCCCAGTGGCTGGTGAGTGCCGTACCTGCATAAGCACTGCTCCGATGGTGGATCTCCCCATGCCGAACTGGTTCCTGACAGATCGGTAGCTGTCCGGCGTGGAGAGCTTCCACAGGGCGATGGCCACACACGTCTGGAGGGGGATGGCGGGCCTCATGCGAGTGTCCCATCACCGCAGAGCAGGGGCAAGCCACTCGCAGAGCTCCAGGAAGGTGTCCTTCTTCATCCTGAAGTTCTGGGTCCACTGTTGGTCTCCCCAGCACTCCAGGACGATGCGGTCCCACCAGTCGCTGCTGGTGTCCAGACGCCAGATGCGGCGGGGCAGGCTGGCATCCAGACGCTACTGTGGCTCCTCCATGGCCCCCAGGGAGGCAGGGGGAGAGGCAGGGGGCTGACGTGCACCAGATGGTGCCAGGCAGCCTCCAGCCATTGCTGGCAGGCTTGCAGCGTCAAGTCCAAAAACTGGAGCAGCATGCCCAGGGCGAGCTCTGGCTCCATGGTGCCAACTGTGGCCGCATCCCCAATGGAAACCACTGACGCAGGCAGGTGGAGAGGAAAACGCTTTGCTGTCCCTCGGCGAGGTAGGCAAGCAAGCGGAAAAGCTGAGAACTAGCTGTCCAGGGGGGTCCCTTTAAGCACGAACCTCAGATAGCCTTAGACAGCAGCCACACAAAGCAACTACTGACCTGATGCCCTGCCAGAACCGGTTTCAGCTGTCCTTAAATGCGACCCAGCATCCAATCAGTGTGTACGTGCTATTTCAAACTAGCAAAACACTAATTCGAATTAGTTTTTGGGTCTAGATGCGTTATTTCGAATTAGCTTAGTTCAAATTAGCGCTATAGTGCAGACATACCCTCAGAGCTCTGAGGCATTGCCAGGTTTAGTTTTGCAATGATGCTCATTTTGAATCCTGAGAAGATGAAGGATATTTGGAATATGCTAATAAACATTTCTGAGTAAAAAAAACCATATTGCTCCACTGACATTCATTATAAACATTACATGAAATTGCTTCTTTAAAAATGAAGATAATTCAGCTCTGATGCTGGAAACACAGAGACGCATGATTTAATGTCTTGGGGCCAGATTCCATGGGCACTTACACAAGAGTGAATCCAGAGTAACTCCAGTGATGTTACATGGTTGTAAAAGCCTGTTTGAGAAGCGAATTGGTCCCTTAGATTTTCTGAGAAACCAAAAATATAAAAGATGGATTTGAATCCTTGGATCTGAACGGTTGTCTGATTTGGGAGACTGGAGATCAGAACCCTTGAGGCTCAGAACCACCTCTAAAACAAAAACAACATGCATGCTGATTATATTACTCTGTTGAATAGACAAACATGCATGCCAGGTCCTATCATGATAAAATACAGGGAGCAAAATGCCACCACAGCATGCATCACTTAAACACCTTTCATGAGAATAAAACAGAAGCAAACATTCTTCTTTGTTTTGTGCACCAAAGGTTTGTGTACTATATAGTTTTGCTGTGTTGTGAAAGCCTTTAATATGTATGTACCAACTGAGCCCAACGAGGAGACCAATATTCCTTGCAATAATAAATGTGTATTATATACAGGACAGTGCCCAGAGGTCCCATTCAGTCCCACAGTGCTACATTGCTGTACAATTATATACAAAGTCCATACAAATTCCTGTGCATGTGCTACATTTCAACAGGGTCAATTCTGCCTCCATTGCCCTCTGAACAGTATCTTACTCCTGGAACCAGGTACCACTCAGATGCACAAAGGTGGCAGTATCAGACACTATGTTGGTTTCTCTTAATTTTTCACTAGCGTGCGAAGTGCGACTGAATATTGACTATATGATGCACCTATATGACACCAGGCAGATTTGTTACCTGGGATTAAATGTGGTCTCTATAATGATATTTTCTAGATCAGACTCTCCTTTTGTTGAATATGTTCAGGTGTCACAGGGAGGAGAATTTGACTACATTTTCTAACAGCATTCTTGTCCGCTTAAAGAGCGTATTTTTTTATGATCATTGTTTGAGCAGTTCTACTTCTCCCATCCCACCCTGGTCCCAGATACTAACCACAATTATCAAACTACTCTGAGTGGGAAAAGCCATACCTTAATTCTTTTGTCAGCAATAGCTTGATTAATAGCCACAGCAATAGACACACGACCCTTCTGATCAGAATACAAGATTCTGGCCTGGGAGCCAACTACCTGGAAAATGAAAAATGCCAGAGTGATAAGATTCCCTCTGCAGCTGGCTTATCTCCAAGCCCCAGAAAAACGCAGTGGTAGAATCGGCCCCCTCCACTGGAGAAAACATGGAGTATTAATCTGCAAACAATCACTTTCCAGAAATAAGAAATTAACCCCCCCTCAATTGAACTGAGTTTTATCTATACTTGCACAATGAGATTTTTTTTTCTAATTAGTTGTTACAGTTCAGTAAATCCCACTTTTTCAACCACTCTCTTTGTCAGGTCTCCAGTCCCCTAACTACAATCCCCTTATCAACAGCTGAGAAGCAGAGATTGGAACTGGTGGTGGTGGGCTGGAAGGGAGAAAATACATGGAGACAAAGAACATCAAACATCTGTCTCACATAGCTATGCTCCCATCCATCCCTTATTTGGCAGCTGTTAGTCTGGCTTGAATCCTGCAATGCCAGCAGTTAACTGGCTATAGAGCCTAACTGTGCATCAAAAACCCCATCTCACATGCAATGCCACAGGACGAAATAGCTCTTCCCCTCTTTCTCCTGGAGAAATGGCTACTGGAATAGAACAGCAGTCATGAAGGAGAATACCCAGGGCAGATCAGTTCCTTCAAGATCAGATTTCAGGAGTGAAGCTCAGGGAAATCTAGTTATGAATAAAGTGTATCATGAGCCTAAGGGGCCTTGTTGAAAAATAAAGATGGACTCAAACCACAAAAGTTGGCTCTCAACTCTGTTTCCAAACATCTCAGAGTTGAGAGGGCGAGGTATGGGTTTGGTTCATTATGAAGATGGGGCCATTCACATTTGGATCTGGAGCTGGGATCCGATTTCAAACATCCCTGGCTGGAAAGAGCTATTTGGAGCCAGAGTTTTCACTGGTTCCCATTTTCTGGTATGACTGTGTGTGAAAGAGGCTGTGCCTTTACCAAGCTGTGCTTTCCGGCTTCTTGAATCCAGCGGATATTGTCATGATACTGCTGCTTCACTGATGCACTGACTGCAATAGAACACAAGAAACCAGAAGGTTTAAAAAAATAGATGCAATGTGCTCTAAATACACTGAATTTATAAAACGGCTCCAGGGGTCAAATACTATTTTCCACAGAGACACAACAGAGGAATATAGGAATGACCATACTGGATCAGATCAGCAGCCAGTTACTTTAGAAGAACTGCAATAGACAGGTGTAGGATGATCTGTTTCAGATAGTCTGAGGCACTCTTCCAAATGCATAAAGATTAATTTAAACTCAGACACAAGAGGGTTTCCTACACTTTTGTTCACATTAAGTATAACAATTCTGGGTATCCTTATTGTGCCTATAAATGCTGAATACCTCTTTACTAAATTATTGACCCCAGCAATATCCAGCGGCAATTAGTTCCAAAGTCTAATTTCACATTGGGTGAAAAAGTGTTTCCTTTTAGCAAGTTGATCTTCCAGCAATGCAAATCCAAAGAGAGTTGCTTAATGTTCATCTGAAAACAGAATCTGCTACAATGGTTGTAACCAGTGGGCCAAATTTCCTCATTTTCATCTATGTAATTCCACTTGAGAAATCAATGGGCCAAACTGAGCAGTAACAGAAATGAAAGGGTAAGTTACAAGTGGAGTATAAATTGGTCAGAAAATGGGTGTAAATGACAAAGAAGTGTAGCATGCATCAGACTGGCATGGGGAGGTGTTGTAATACAAATATAAGATGTTGATTACACTGAAGGTAAGTGTAGCAGGTAATCAACTAACAAAAGGGAAGGAAAGTATAAAATAAAGTAGGGTCTGCTTTATTTCACACCTTCCTTTTAGGTCTTTGCTGTTATACCTTTCCTTCCACACCTTGGTGAGTAGAATGCACTAATTTGCATACCCACAAAATACCAAATTGATACATGTCTCACTATAAAGCTCACAACCAACAACAGTTAATTTGGCACAGAGTCTCTCATGAAGTCTGAATCCGACCCCAGGTGGAGCAGCATGGCATAGCAGTAATAATAAGACTACTGGCTTTTTCCCAAGGCAAATATACACAGACAAAACTAGAAACTGAGGAAAGTACAGGATATTCAAGATATGATTTAATATATTGCAAAAGAGAAATGACAATATGTTCATTTCTGCATAGGAAAGATACCCTACCGCAGGCCTGCACTCGCAGAGAAGGAGGGAAATGAGACTGTTTTAGTGATTCTTAAGGAATCATTGGCTTTATGCGTTGGCTATGAGCACCTCTAAATTATGCAGCAGGGACTAATATATCAGCTCTTATAATCACCAGGAGTAAAGGCTGAAACATCTGCTTGGATCATCCTTTTCTAGGAGGCTTGAATTGAACATTAAAACCTCTATGGAAACATCCTGTAGAATTTAATAGATACAACTCCCCTCAGGTATTATTAAAGTTTAACAAGGTTTATAAAAATTATTTTATAGAATTTAATAGTGAATGGGATCCTTTCGACAGTTTAAAAACAAATACTCAAGTGAGTCTAATTTTCTGTTCAGTCCAGGGGCTCAGACAAACCTACAGAAAGGATTTCATTTGCTATTGAATTGAATAGGACTTTTCCTTAAGAGGAGCTAGTTCAGAAAACTGCTGTCATTCAACTAAAGCTATGGGGGCATGAGACAACTAAATAAATCTGACCCTACTCCAGAGCCAAACACATTGGGTGTGTCTAGACTACAGGGTTTTGTTGACAAAAGTCCACTTTTGTCGACAAAACTATACCTGAGCCTACACTGCCACTGAGTTCGACAGAACTCAGCAGTTTTGTCAACGTCTGTAAACCTCATTCATGATAATGTCATGTCGACAAAGCGGCTTGCTTTGTCGACAGAACTGGATGTAGTCTAGACGCTCTATGTCAACAGAAGCTTTGTCGACAAAAGCCTGTAGTCTAGATGTACCCATTGTCAGGCTCTTTTCTAAATGTTGGTGATCCCAGAGTTGGATTTCATGTTAGTCCTATAGGGGCTAGGGCAATAGAGTCCATTCATTAAGTCTAAGCTCCTAGAATAGAAAGTACTGATGTTCCTTCTTGAGCTGGTAGGGCTCAACCTTGGACTAATTCCATACATCTCTCATTTGCTAAACTGTTGCTGCCTCTCTCGGGAATATGTTCCAAAGTTAGACAAGCTACTGTGTTGCTTCTGGTATTTCACAGATACTGGTCTTTATTTAGGCTTTAAAGTACATTCTGATCTTACAAAAATAATCCTCACCAGCAAGGAAGTTGACTCCCTGTCTTCTAGCTTTTTTTTTTAATTTTATTTTTTGCTGTCCAACCCCATCAAACTCTGACGAGGGTGGTGAGCAAATTCCTCATTTAAATTAGTTATTGCTGTCCCTATCTCACTCTCATTTCAGCCCTAAAGTCAAGATTCCCAGCATATGTCCCAAGTGTCGTACAGATCAAGTGTGGAAATATACACAATACACTAAGTCCTTTGAGAATTTTAAGCCATTCTTCTCCTGGATTCGCAGATTTGAAGCAGCAAAATCATCTCTTCAAAAAAGGGAAGAATGGTTAAAATTGGAGTTGAGTCCAAACTGAAAGTCCTGATCTAAATTTGAAATTTTCCAAAATTCAGGATGTTGGCCTCCCAGCTTTGGTTGAACCTTTTGCAGTCTGTAAAATTCAAATGTGGGTTTAGGTTTTTTAATATCACTGATGTTAGGGAATGGCCAGATGCAGGATTTTGGTCTGCATGGATATATTTACAATGCCTGAACAACAAATATAACTGTCAAGAACATGGGAGGTCAAACTGGAATCCCTGAAAGGCTGTATTTATTAGGTGCACTTTCCATCCAAGTTCAGTTTTAATTTCTCTCTGAATTCCACTGTCCATTGCTCTGCCAAGCACAACAGCAAATCCAATAACTGAGTTGCCCCCAAGTCTGCTTCCATCTGCTGGGTTTTAAAATACCATTTTTACATCAATGTAAAAATATAAATAGCATTCCACTACCTTACTCCCTGTAAGAAGTATTTTCCCATAGCCTTTCCAAGCTTTATTAAATATACACAACACTCATATGCATGTATTTACACAATACTAAATTAATTTTGTAAAGACACCATGTGAAACATTCAAATGTCATCCATCAGCACATTTTGGGATGGAAAAAATTACTGGAGAATGAATCAAGGGGCAGATAAGTTGTGGTGTATTTATGTTGCCCTGGTACACAATACAACACCAGATATCACTCCTTTTCAACAAGCATGATTTAAGAAAACCCGCTCAGTGCACAGCAGTGCTCATCTTTTTAAAAAATGTATCTATATAGCAGGGAATCTGTCTGTGTGTCTGTTCAAAAACTCATGCCCTGGCTGGGATGATTTAGTTGGGGTTGGTCCTGCTTTTGGCAGGAGGTTGGACTTGATGACCTCCTGAGATCTCTTCCAGCCCTAGGATTCTCCTAAACTGTAAGAGCTAGGACCACCACATTTGGAATACAGCTTCCTCTTACCCTAACTTAAACCAAGGTCAGGGTTTGGTTGTGCTTGGAAAATGAGAAGAGCCAGGAATGGGATTATATCCCATTATATGGAAAGGGAGGGGGTAGAGAGAGGAGGGACGTGAAAGGGAGGGGCACAGAGAGGGGAGGGACACAATACTGAGAGTGCCTACGTGGGACAGCAGCAGCACCAATAGAGTGGCCGACAGAGATGGAGATCTACTATGTTGCCTGCCAGCACACTGGTAAGGAGCCCCCCCACCTCAAATGTGTAGCCTGCAGGCTGTGGCAAGGGGTGATGGAGGAGGGAACAGCCCCCAGAGCCTGTCCCCTCACCAGACAGTTTGCAGACCATGGAGGGGCCTCTGGAGCAGGGTAGATGGAGAGGGGGAAGCCCCCAGAGCCTCACTCCCACAACAGCTTGCAGGATGGGGGAGCGGTAGTGAGGGGTGGCATTCTATGGGAGATAGCTGGTGGGGGGAAGCCCCTGAAACCTAGCCTCCTCCCAGACAGCCTGAAGGCCATGGGGGCTCAGCTTGAGGGGGCAACAATTTCTGGAGTCTGGTCCCTTCCAGACAGCCTGCAGGACATGAGGGAGGGCAACTCCGCGGGTCCCACTGGCAGGAGAGCACTGCCCCGGTCCCCTGGGAGAAGCTGCCAGCGGAGCAGCACCACCCATGCCACCACAAGCGGCCCCAGTAAACCCCTCCATTTCCCAGTGTCCTGTCCTGAGCCCCCTGCCCTGAATCCTGCACCTCCCACCTGCTTTGACTTCAGAAGTCCCTCCCTCTCCCCTGAACCCCCCCACACCTCCAAAACCTCTACACTAAGCCACCTACCCCCTGGTCCCTCTCACTCCAGCCTTCATTTTCCTTCATTTTTGAAAAAATGTATGCATTTTTAAAAAAATCCTTCGGTTACAGACCCACGCAATGCCACGTACATCTGCTAGTTGTATATAATGGGAGCTCCTAGGTACAGGACCATTTTTGAAACTCTAACATGACTATTTTGATGGATCCACTTCACAGAAAACACTGCACTGAAAAACACCCCAGACTTAGAAGGTGCCGAGTGGTCTCCACTTCTGCTGAAGTCAATGAGAACTGAGGCCATTCAGCACCTTGCATGACTAATCTCTTTGGGTACGTCTACACTGCATCCCTAGTTCGAACTAGGGATGCAAATGGAGATGACCAAAATAGTTAATGAAGCGGAGATTTAAATATCCCGCGCCCCATTAACATGATCTCGCTGGCACGCTAGTTCCAATCACAGCTGATTCGAACCAGGAAGTGCTCGCCGGGACGCGTTAGTTCGGACTAAAGCCCTTAGTCCGAACTAATGTTACTCCTCAAAAAATGGGAACTGCTCCAGTAGCTCAGATCTGTGATGGGCAGCTAAGGCCATAATGTTAGATGTACATTATGGCTGTGTCCAGACTCCATGCCTCCTTCGACGGAGGCATGTAGATTTGCCACGTCGGAAGAGGGAAATGAAGCCGCGATTAAAATAATCGCGGCTTCATTTAAATTTAAATGGCTGCCCCGATCTGCCGATCAGCTGTTTGTCGGCAGATCGGGAGAGTGTGGACGCGATGCCCCGACAAAGAAGCCTTTCTTCATCGACACAGGTAAACCTGGTTTCACGAGGCTTACCTGTGTCGATGAAGAAAGGCTTCTTTGTCGGGGCATCGCGTCCAGACTCTCCCGATCTGCCGACAAACAGCAGATCTGCAGATCGGGGCAGCCATTTAAATTTAAATGAAGCCGCGATTATTTTAATCGCGGCTTCATTTCCCTCTTCCGATGTGGCTAATCTACATGCCTCCGTCGAAGGAGGCATGGAGTCTGGACACAGCCTATGAGAATACAATAGATTAGTTCCTTAAGCCTAGCAAAACCTATTACACCATGTTTAAGCATAGAAATATAGAAGGTTGGCATATCACTTCCCAGAAATGCTACTTTCTATCTCCACAGGAGCCTAATGATTCTGGAAGAAGATGAGGTCTCCTGATTCACATTCTTCTGGTTACATCCCAGTGTGTTCATGCACAAAGCAAAAACAGTAAAAGAGAAAAAAAAATAAATGAAAACTTATATTCTGATGCCCTTAAAAATGGCCTTTACTATCCTTCCTCTTACAGACTGTCTTAACAGTGCAGTACCAGAGGCTGGCCGTGGCAGCCTTTAATGACAACAATGTGTTCTAGAGAAAAGCAAAACTGGAAAATATAATACTTGATCTGGGGTCAAGAGAATGGTGTAGGCAGCATTTAGGGTTAGAAGCTCAAGTTTTGGGACTGGTTCTGTTCAATATCTTCATCAATGATATTGTCACAGAGAATACGCTTATTAAGTTTGCAGATGATATGAAGCTGGAAGGGGTTGCAACTGCTCTGGAGGATAGGTTCATAATTCAAAATGATCTGGACAAACTGGAGAAATGGCCTGAGGTAAACAGGATGAAGTTTAATAAGGACAAATGCAAAATACTCCACTTAGGAAAGAACAATCCATTTCACACATACAGAATGGGAAGCAACTGTCTAGGAAGGAGTTCGGCAGAAAGGGATCTAGGGATCATAGTGGACCACGAGCTAAATATGAGTCAACAGTGTGACGCTGTTGCAAAAACAGCAAACATGATTCTAGGATGCATTAACAGGATAGGTTATTAGCCTGAATGGAGGTTGAAGTTCTTGCACTGCTACAGACTTACCTTAGACAAGTCACTAAGGGTATGTCTACACTACCCCGCTAGTTCGAACTAGCGGGGTAATGTATGCATACCGCACTTGCTAATGAAGCCCGGGATTTGAATTTCCCGGGCTTCATTAGCATAAGCGGGGAGCCGCCATTTTTAAATCCCCGCTGCTTCGAACCCCGTGTAGCGCGGCTACACGGGGCTCGAACTAGGTAGTTCGGACTAGGGTCCTATTCCGAACTACCGGTACTCCTCGTGAAACGAGGTGTACCGGTAGTTCGGAATAGGCACCCTAGTCCGAACTACCTAGTTCGAGCCCCGTGTAGCCGCGCTACACGGGGTTCGAAGCAGCGGGGATTTAAAAATGGCGGCTCCCCGCTTATGCTAATGAAGCCCGGGAAATTCAAATCCCGGGCTTCATTAGCAAGTGCGGTATGCATACATTACCCTCCTAGTTCGAACTAGGAGGGTAGTGTAGACATACCCTAAGTCTTTCTGTACTTCAATTCCTCACCTGTAAGCAGGGGACAATAGCATTGCCCTATTTCTGGGGAGTGGTAAGAGTAAGCACATTCACAGATTGTAAGGTGCTCAGCTACTGAATGCGGGAAGGACCAGGTAAGTACCACAGACAGACTGATTTGGTATAAAAGTCAAAGCAGAATCAGGCCCTATATTTTAAAAAATGGCTGTCAATTATACAGGCCCTGTATGGGAAAATTATGGGAAAAAATATTTGGCACCAAAACCACAACCACAGACCAGATAGTCAGGATTATGGGGGGAAGGGCAGGCGCAAACAATAGAGCCCACATTAAATCCTCATTGTGAAATTGCACCCACAAAACTGGAGATCAATTAGAGGCCCAAACAGAAATTAATCTACTGGTTTAATCGATTAGTCAATAAACAGTCCAGCTCAGTCCCAGCTCATGCTGGGTGTGGGACCAAATCCTGCTGCGGCTCTGCAATTTAAAAGGCAGTAGGAGCCAGGGTCCCTGCCCCCTCCTCTTTCCCCCCCCCCCCCCGCCCCCCGGCTCTTACTGCATTTCCCCCTTTGTAAAATGGGGATAACGCTATTGATCTTCTTTGTAAAACATTTTGAACCCTACTGATCAAAAGCTCTAAATAAGAACTGGACATTTCTATTGTTATTTTTAGCTGAGTCTCAAGGTGACAAAGACAGGGAAAGGTGCAGCAAAATCCATACCATGTGCAGATGGAAAATTCTGCTCTTGGTCACATTTGTAGTTTATTCATCTAGTAGCAGCCCTGGGCTCCATAAATCTATTACACAGCGCTTGTAAGTCATAAACATTGGCTGCACTGCTTGCTGACTTTAATGCCTATATGGAGCAGATAAGAGCTTGTTTTTTCAGCTCTCACTCGAAAGACATAGCAAACTGCATGGATCTCCATTTACTTGCACCCCATTCTTCACAAAACATGCCCCTTTTATGACAGAAAAAGAGTTGACGTCCTACCTCCCTGATGTATAGCGTCTTCAAGCACCGACGCGGCAATTAAGTCAGTGGTAGCCAGATCCTGCGGGTCACCTGAGGTACAAACCCAGCGGAATGGCCCAAATCCTAGGGAAAAAATGTCTCTGGGAAGGGAATATGTTTCATTAAGAGATAGTTGAAATTCCTGTCTGATTTATCCTGGCAGTGAGCAATGCTTTTCTTTCATTAACTGAAGATGGAAGTATTCAAAATATTTCAAACAAACTAATCTAAACAGAAAGCACTTGGGACTGTTTCTCCAGAATTTAAACAAAGCTGTCTCACAAAGACATCAGTTGGTGTGGGGGAAATCACAACTGTACTTGTAGTGCTAGAAAACTCAAGGCAGTTCACTGAACCAGGGTGTTCCCCAGTTGATCGCAGGTCCTTTCATAAAACAAGATCTTGGAGGCCTGGCTGTCTCCCTCCTTATACCAGGGTAGTCAAATGACTTCTGTGAGGTTATGCCTGGTTTACACCAATGTGAGAGGAGCACCCGGCCCCTCATTTTAATATCCACAGAGTGAGAGCTTGATTCAGCTGCTCTCTTGCACCCTTGCCTATTTCCAGCTATGGAACATGAATGCAAAGTGGGTGTATATGTATACATCCATGGAAAAGAATGGAGAAGACTGATTTGGTAGCCCTCTACCTTACATTGCATGTTGAGGGAACTTTTTGTTCCTATTCTATTTAGGCTGGCCCCTTGTCCAGTATTAAACCAGACAGTCCAGGGTTTGTTCCTATCTAGTACTCAGAACTGGATGTAGTTTTGTGCAGTACCAGATGGGGTTGCCCTTTTGAAGAGCACACTGCTTAATCCCCATCAGCATGACCTGGCATGTGATTGGGAGCAGAGTGGCTCTTAAAAATACTCCCCCCCACCCCCCGTGTGGCATAACCTTGAACACACCATGTGCCTGAGGTCATGCTGCACGGGGCAGAGCGGCGCGCTCTTAACAATGGTACCCCAGTGTGGTGTGACCTGGCATGCACCATGCCCCTGGCATGTCACACTGCTATTGGTGAAGTGGCTGCACCCTTAAAAATGGCAACCTCTGTGCAGCATACACCTCACACGCACCGTGCATCCTAGACCACGTCAGTGGGAGTGGAGCAGTGCACTCTTAAAAATGGCATCCTCCTCCCCCCCCATGCAACATGACTGTGCGTGCCCTGTGTGTCCATGATCATACCAGTGGGGGAAAGGTCGCGCCATCCTGGACACCGCTCCAATGCAAATGAGCATGTGGCCCACACCACAGTAATACTAGAGCAAGTGGCATTAGCACTGAGCCCAGATGGGACAATTCATGGCTGAACACCTCTCACCTCACCACCATTTTATTCTTGGAATAGGTCTAGGCAGGAACTGGCCCTGTAATTCAGGTCCCTGAGTTAACCTATTTTTTGACTATTCCCCTAAAAAGCAGATCAGTTTATGGTTCCTTTTCTACAGTAGATGGAAACAGCTCATTGCTCCAAGTTATCTATTTCTTCCAACATACCCCATAATGTGCTGAACATAGGAAGGGTATCGGAATTCAGTTTTATTGGCTCCTCTTTTCTCGACATCAGCACCTGCAAACAGATTTTAAATGCAGATTAGTTGATGAGAAGAGCAGCTACATACTTGAGCCAAATTGTTCATGTACAACACAGGTCTTCCCTTTTTTTTAAAAGAGTGGCCTTATGGTACCTTCCTTCTCCTACATCCCTTTTAGGGGTGCTGTGTGAAAGGGAGGGGGCAGCTGGGTGAACATGGGGAGGGTAATGGGTAGTAGAGGATCTTCTTTTAAGGGAACAATGGAGGCAGTGTGGCCAGGGCAGTCCTCCATTGGAGCAGCTCTGTCACAGAGCTGGCTGGAGAGAGGGAACAAGATGCCTGAATCAGCAGACTGACAAAAGGCTTCTGTATGGAAGTCCCTGGCCTCCTGTAGCTACCAGGGGTTGTGGAAAGTCACACAGCTCATATCTTGGGAATGGGCAACACCTTCCCTAAATTGAAAAAGGCAGGAGAAATCTATAGGGAAAGCTGTGATTTCTTCCCCCTTTCTATGGGATTTTCCACAAGGGAAGCAATACAGACAGCTCTAAAGTAAATAGGTGCTGAAGCAAACTGACACACAGCCGACCCAGCTCTGCATCTCCCCACTTTGGACACATTACACTCTCCTTGGCTTTAGCATTTAGGCTCCAAGTGAAATTCTCTTAAAATCTCCCACCATTTCTTATATTTGTTTTAAATGTTCTTGTTAGAAGAAAGAAAACAGACTAAAAAAGCTGAATGCAACCAAATTAACTATATTCAACGGGTCTTGTATTTTGCAGAAGCCACAGAACATCCTCAAAGCCAGCCCTACTTCTTTCTTTTTCTTGTTTTTTTAATTGCTCATTTGTGCTGTTCATTTTCCAGTTTTACAATGCCAGCTAGTGAAAGAAAAAAAAATACTCTTACTAAACCCTGCAGTACCAACAAGGGGGTGCTTAAAAAGTGCCATGAAGCCCTTGAGGTGAGATTTTGTGCTGCACCACAAAACTCAAGAGTCCCAAAGGAGGCAAGGAAGACACCATTGTACCCTTCCAGTTTGAGGCTACTCCGTGGACAGAACTGCTGTTTATAGCAGCCACTTGTCTCCTCAGACTGAAAATACAAAAGGTTTGTATCTCAGAAGGGGAGGAGCAAAGGTGGGCTAGTCATGTGTCTTCTACCAGCTCTGTAACAAGGACCCACTTGGAATGTTTGTCCCACCCTTAGCCCTGCCTCTGAAACCAGATGTGTGGGGGACCCTCATAGATCAGCATATGGCTGGCCAATACAGTCAGTGCCTGCAACAGAGAAATTTTTCACTCGCTTTTTCAAGGGTCTTTTAACAGCCACTGTGCAGGAGCCATTGTAGAAGGGGGAGTCCTTCCCCCAACATTTTAAAGGGTCAAACAAATGCTCTGCATGGAGATATCTCGACAATGTGCTCACACAGAGGCAGCAGCAGGATCAGGGCTTTATTCTGCAAACTGCACACTGGCATGCTGTTATTTTGCATAGAATGGAGGCAGGAGTATCTAGATTGGTACCCACAGTTCAACTGCTGGTGTGAGTTGTGCCAACTCAGCAGAGGCTTCTCTTTAGAAAGCTTGGACCCTGGAGTCCATCATCTGTGCCCAGCCTTGGGTGCCAAGTTATGGATGTGAAATTAGAGGACACTTTTAAAACTGTACATTTTATTTTTCTCCTTTAAGGAAAGACAGACTTTGCTTTCCATCCACCCTTACAAAAAAAGTCAGTGCTGATACTTTAAAAACCAAAGGGGCATCTTTTCAGTGGTACAGAGCACCTGTTTCTCACACTGACGTCACTTGGAGCTGTAGTTGCCTATGAGAACTGGAAACAAACACTACAGAATAAAGCCCAATACCTCTGGCCTTCATGAGAAAAAGAGCAGCACCAATTTAATTTCCAGGCAGAACAGACTCTACTGATGCAATCTACATAGAAGACCTGATCTTACAAAGGTAATGAAATATATTTTACTGGCCAGAAAAGAGAGAAGTGCCTTGATTAAATCTAGGAAAGCCAGCATCCACTCACCGGCTCTCTGAGCTTCCAAGAGAAAAGCATTGCCATAGTCCCAAAAAAACATGCCTTTATCAGACAGCCTGTTTATAGCAGCCACTTGTCTCCTCAGACTGAAAGTACAAAAGCAGAAAGTTAGCTCTGATATTCATTCATTTATATAAAAGGGCACTATCAGGAACACCCTAACACAGCTGATATGGCTTGGGATGTGAAAGGGTGGGGAAAGTAGAACAGATGAATTTGGAAGACCTAAGATCAACCCATTGCCTAAGCCTGATAGACACCTAATAAAAATAACTTTCCACATCTGTAGCCCTGTTACTACAGATGTGAAAAGTTAACCTGTAACCGGCAGGGTCTGGAGCAGTTCCCTGTCTGCCTTGGGCAAGGGACTGCCCAGCCCTGCAGGGGGCTCACTGTGGACAGAGGCTGCTCTTGTCCAGATTAGCTCCCATCTGTGGTTGGCCTGGACACTTCTCAGGCAGGGGCGGCTCCAGTGTCCAGAAGAGTTTCTGTCTGTGAGAAGTCCAGGCGCCCCACAGGTAGGGGCTGCACCGGCATCCGGAACAATTTCTGTCCATTGGGGATTCAACCTGCTGCAGATAGGGGCTGCTCCGCTGGGAGCCAGTGGTAGCCCCAATACCCCCCCACACATGGGGGAGTGTACAGGGGGAAGGCTGAGAAATGGCAGCCAGTCCCAGCATGGGACTGGAGCATCCCCCCCACCCAGATGAGGCTTAATTGGTTAACTGGTTAAACCGGTTAATTAATCGGGATTCTACATCCCTTCCTCTTCTCCAAAGCTCTCCAAATGCTTTACAAAATATTAAGTGAACCTCACCTCATCACTGTGATGTAGGGTGAGTAACTCACAGAAGTCACCACATATAACTCAGAAATGCAGCCACCTCTAGGTTGGAACACAAGAGCTGTTGAACCACACACAGCAACATTGGAAAGAAAGTGAATCATGGAAGTCTGATAACTAGCTGAATCTACAGAGATTAATTCAGAGAAGCAGCATGTTGTTATTGTATCTGAAAAGCCAACACAGCCCAGATATCTATACTATTATGACAATTGCTAGTGGACCTTTAATGACCACGGTGATCTGGAGCTTGGTTTTATATGTTATCCAGAGGAGACCTCCTACCTCAGCACCATACCTGTTAGCAGCAAGCTACAACACAAGTTAAATACTAAGCTAGGCCAAAGAGTGCCACCGACTAAATTAACAGCAGTACTTCCCACACATGTGCCATCCAAATAATAAGCCATCAGAGCTTCTGAGATCTAACAGGAAAAATTACAAAAGATGGTACTGCTAGAGACTGCTTCTTGGCACAGAGCTGTGAGTTTCCAGTAATAAGGTAAACCTAGCAAAAGCCAGCTACTCCAGACATATATAATGTGAGCAACTCCTCCTTCCTTCTGGATCAGAGATCTAAGAGCTTCAGGCAGCAAGAGAGCTACCACTGCTAATCTTTGCCACCTCTTCTTGGATCCAGGAGTTATGGACTGAAAAACCCCAGCAAAACCCAGCAAATGGCAAAAGCTCAAAATCAATACAACTGGGGCTCTTACATTTGTAATGGTCCCAGAAATAACGTCCACTTCCAGCAAAGTCATTTGTTAACTTAGGATGAGATAAAAATTCAGGACATTAATGAAACCACTTTTAGCCCTCTCTGACCTTCTCCAAGGAGGATTTCCCTTCTCTGGAGATCTTTGCAATTCTTTGCTTCTTTTCCTTTAACCAGCCCTTCAAAGCACACACAAGGGCCTGACTATTTTGACCTCATTGCAGTTCCCAGTTGTTTTTTGGAAAAAAATCCAGGTCCCACATCAGAATAACTAACAAACAAACAGAGAGTAAAACAATCCCAGGAGATAATTCAGTCCATCTCTTGAGCAACACAGGGGCCTATTTTCCTCTTTTTTTTAGCGGTATAAATCATGAGTGAAGACAATGGCATTAAATAGCTAGCTAAACAATTTAACCTATTGCTTAGCTATAATTTAGCTAAGTAAGGAAAGAATCAGACCCTGATTCTAATCTCTATTGTTTCTTCTTCAGTGCTTATTTGCACAGTTCCCAATTCTAATCTCACTTGCAATGGAATAAATGAGAAATTAACAGAATTAAACCAATGCATAATCAATAAGATCAGGCTCATTAAATTATCCTGCATCTTATGAAAAGGCCCCACTGGAAATTAGCTTGCATGCAATGCTGTTCTCAGAACAGCATCTAAAATGAAGGACTGAGAGACTGAAATAATCATTTTAGGCCCCTGGGCCAAAGCCAAACAGGTGACAAATTCTGTCTTCTTCTGGTAAAAACCTCTTCAAGCAAGAGTGTTTCTAAATGGAATGAGATCAGCAGGAGTGAAGAATAATAGCATTCAGAGCCAAACAACCTGTGTAACAGCAAGCACCTGTTGGGTTTTAGTGGGGAACAATAGCATTTCCCCTGCTCCTAGCCAATTAGTGCAGCTACTAGCAGGTCTGGAAATGATACAGAATATAGATGTTGTTTATCTTCTGCTCTGGATGTTTAATAAAATCTAGTTCACATGCTAGGTCCTTACATAGGCTATAACGCTCAGCATACCACTGAAATAGACCCCAGCAGATATTTTCAGACCTTAGTTCATATACAGTAGGAAATAACCCTGCATAGCAGGTTGAGGGACTAAACAATCTAATAAACTGTTTCCCTTTCTAGAATCTGTGGAGCCGATTCTATATCAGATACACCTATGTAAAAGCAGCCACTCTGCAGGATCTAAAAGCATTAGCCCAGTGTAACTTCAGCAATGTTTCTCCAGATTTACATGCAGGGTGCCGTCTAAACTGTACCTGTTGCTCGAAATAAGCTATGCAATTTGAGCTATGCAAATTGCGTAGCTTATTTTAAAATGTGGTGCTGCCTACACAGCACTTATTTTGAAATAAACTGCTATTCTGAAACGTCCCTTACTCCTCGTGGAATGAAGTTTACAGGGACATTGGAATAGCGAGCCCGTTATATTTCAAAATAATGGGCTCGCTCAACAGCAGCAGTCTAGCTATTTCAGGATACTGCAGGTATCCCAAAATAGTGCTGCAGTGTAGACAAAGCCTGAGAGAACTGAAAGCAGAGTCTGGCCCATTGATTCTGTCAGCCTTTCTGTGGGGAAGACAAGAATCTTGTCACGAGAGAAGCAAAATAAACACTGAGCCTAGAAAGTTTTAGCAGCCATACCCATGTAGCCAAGGTTGGATGTTCCTCTAACAGGTCTGCTCTCAGAATTATTGCTGGGATGTTCTAGGGCTTGTGCTATGCTGGAGGGCAGCCTCACGGATCACAGTGGCCCCTTCTAGCATTGGGATCTATGAATAAGATCATTATTTACCTTTCTTGCACCAGGGTACAGAACCTCCCTGGATTGGTCGACATGAGCTGATTTGCCTCCTCAAAGCTGAGCTGCACTGGGTAGTATCCTCCACTGAATGGATTGTGACAGGAGGTTTGGTCTGATCCAAGATCCACTAACTGTTCTCCTGTTGTGTCAAGCTCATGGACAAGCCTCTCCCTATGGATAGGAAAGATAATGAATAGACTGCTTGTCTGGTGGCTGCCATTGCAAGCTTCACCTCATAGTAATGTTCCTTGGGAGCATCAGCAGTCCCTATTAGGGTTTTTCAGGTATATTCCTAAAGATTTTTTATAATATTACAAGGATACTATGGATTGGCAACACCTGTTTGTGGATGCCTGACATAAATATAATCCTTGTCATTGATTTCAGTGAGCTTTGGATCAAGCCACCAAAGCAGCACATTTTCTATTCTCGATATTCTGATTACCAAGGGATTGTCCTTCATTAAGACACCATCCTCTTGTTTCTGTTACCAAGGATTTATTTTAAAACAGCGCTCAGTGCTTTGTTACCTTTGCTCTTTGTTTCCAAAGGCAAAGTTATCCATTTGTGCCCAAAGGGGTACTTTGGTCAACAAAATGTAATTATCCATTTTGGAATTTTAACACCCAATTTACCAGCAAGAGTCAAGACATTGCTTTAATGGTTAGTTTGAAGGATAATTCCTTTTATTGACAAGCTTGGGCATTGTTCCAAGCTAACTCGCAAGGAAGAGTGCCACCTACCTTCGGGTACTTACCAAAGATCTACCACATTCCCGTGGTAGCCCAAACTAAGGGTAAATTTATTATTTCTTGCTTCCCTATAATAGGTTAAAAATGGAAAAAATTATCATCTGAATAGTTGCTGTTTACAAACTACACATGAACATGCAAAGCATTCATTCAAAACAGCAGAGAAAAACAAGGGGGGTTCCAACAGAACGAGAGGTTATGAACGCTATCAGCCTAAACCTACAAGACCCCGATGGAGCAGTGGGATTCCTTGAGTAGATGGGGAGTACTGGGTGCATAAGAAATGCAGGATTAGGCACTGTACCCAGAACTGGACATCACAAGGAAGAGCCAGCCTTCTTAGTTAGACAGGCTTTCTGGAAACAGGAAGAAACCTCCAAAGAGTTTCAGAGCAAACAGAGCTCAGAGTGTGCTGTTAGTTCTGAACACGTTAAGGTGCCAGACAAGCCAAACACTATTCCTTTCATTTAAAAACCTCAACAGTATTCTTTAAAACCACATCCCTGAGATGGAGATTTCATACTTCCACTGAGCTCATCCTTTTTAAACCAGAGTGATTCTGTAATGGAGGTAAGGAGTAACAACAAGATAGGGAATTCATGAGCTGAGTTTCTACGGATCTTATTCACTCTCCATTTACCTCATTTAACAGCAGAGATGGGATAAGGGGAGCTATCCTTTAATCCTTCCCCTGCACACCCATGTAGGGGATTGCAAGAGCTGCTGTGGTCATTTCAGCCTTTGAGCAGCATTTTGCCCAGAGGGACAAACAAAGCACTTCATGAGCCATACCTGAGCCGAGCAATGCAGTGGTCCAGGCTATCGGTGATTTCCATCAGCCAACCTTGTCTGTACCGTTTCAGAAGTGCAGCTTCATCAACCTGAGACAAATTGCAGAGAGACAGGAGTGTCATCTCACCTATGGAAGAGCTTCCCCAGACCATCTTTAACTTTAAAATGATACTGGATAAAACACTGACAAAAGTACATAAGGCAACACTTCTGCAGTGGCTACAATGACTAGGTGATTTAATAGATCTTCTATACATCTAGCTTCTAAGATTCCCTCTGTTCTGGTTTCTGTTGTTCCAGACCAGCAATGGAACAAGAATTGAATCTTTTCTCAAACCTCCTGCCAACCCCAAACTGTGGTTTTGATACAATGGGGGTCAGGTCATTGCTTAATTTGTCATGAAATAAGTGTCAGAGCTCAAGCAATTATTTTACTTTTGTAAATGATGCAGGAAACCCAGAAGTGCCGGGGCTATGAACTGCCAAGCCCAGAGGTGCTGGGTCTCAGCTGGCAAATCCAAGCACAAATTAAGCACTGAACCAGATCCAGACCAACCTGGTTTTACAAAACAAACCGCTACTGACAGCTAGTTAGGAAATAATTTTTCACACCAAAAGGTTTCATAGCATTTTTTAAATTTCTGTTGAAATTTTTCATATTTTAACTGAGAAACTGAAAACAAAAAATGTTTTTGTCTTCAGATTGTCAATGAAAACCCAAATATTTTCTGTGAAACTTGTAATTTTTTCATTAACATTTCCAGTTAATCTAAATGCCATTTTCTGTTGAAAACACAGAGATGGCCAGTTTTTTCAGCAGCTCCAGCCCTGCCTAAGGAGGTTTTACGGAACCAAAACCAACACCAAATTTGGTCTTCTCTAGAGAGTGTTTTTGGAATTTTCAAACATTTCAGCAAAAAATTGATACAAAATTAGCAAAATCATTTGTCTTCTTCCAGACAGCTGTCACTTCTATAAAAAAAATAAATGGATCAAAACTGGACCCAAGTATCCAATGTCCTCTTTGTTCTGAATGTTGAGGGTCCAGTTAAGATGAATCCCAAATCTGAGCCCTACCCCATCATTACTCCTGGTGTGTTTCTGTGTGTGAATCATACACACACGGAGATATACTATGGAGACTTTGGCAGTGACTCCATATTTAAAGATTAATAGCTAAACTCACACATCACTAAGGCTTCTTATATGAGTTACAAGTTCCAGCCACAATGCAGGCTTAAAAACTAAAGTAAGCCAATTTTCTACTGCAGTGCACCAACTGATTAAAGCAGCCAGGATGGTGTGAATGAGCACATAGATATACAGAGTATTTTATAATAACCCAATTAAACAACCATTCGTTACCACAGTGCACCTCAGCATTTTCTTTCTATCATTTCCAGCCACCAAACTATTTATATGTAGGCACAAAAGTTATATATTTGGGACTTGATCTAATGTCCACCAAAGTCAATGGAAAGTCTCCTCTTGCCCAGTTATTTCAGTGTGTGAAACATTTCATCAGTTCCCATGCCACTGATTAGGCATATCATTCCAAAATTTTGGTTTGGGGCAACACCAGTAGAGAGGAACTCCAAGAAGTCAGTTTGATAGAGAAGACTGCTTCTCTTTGTATGCTGTTTTGATACTATGCAAAACAATACCAGTGATGGAGAAAAGAATTCAGAATGGCATATAACAAATATATGATTTTTCAATTATAATTCTAAAAGTCTGAGTGCAGCACTGATTGGGCCGTCTAAATCCTCTATGTTACAGTATTCTATGTACTGTATTTCTGACCTATCTTCACAGGGTTTTGGATCTCATTCTTGGATCACACCGAAAGACATCAACTTCCTTTTCACTAGAGTCTAGAAAATCTTTTATGCTCTTTGATCAGCAAGACAGCAGTTTTTAAAATGATAGGTTCATGTCACACCTGGTGTAACTCCAGTGGGACTAGTGGAGTTACACTAGGGATCCTCTTCTTTAACTCTATACCCCTGCATAATAGATTAAAGAAGGCCCAGCTGAGAGTTATGCCTTAAATTGAAGGTATGTAGCATATATATTGAAAATAGATTTTCTTTTGATTCCAACATACCCATGCAGGGTTTGCAACCCAAACACTGCAGCATTTGCTATCATGTCAGGTAATCTGGCCATAAAAAATTAGACAGAACTGGCAGTAATCCCCCACCCCTGCAACACCTCTCGGAGTGTTGGGTATGATGCAGACATGCAAGTAGAGTCAGTGGCAGCAAGACTCCATAGGAAGTGCTACAGGGGACCCAGAGCGGTGCAGAGGAAAATGCCCTCTGAAATGATAGGCCAGACTCTGCATAACTTTATATGGAATTCCCAGCTGACCCACTGGTTATACTGGCTGTCAAGGCTGGGTTGTGGATGGCCAGATCTAGTGATCTGAACGGTTACCAGAGTACAAAGTCAGGGGTCAAGAGTCAGCTGGATCAGGCTACCAGAAGATCAGAACCGTGAGTTGGTAACCAGAGTCAGGCCAGGTCAGGACACCAGGAGGTCAGAGACAAGAGACAAAGAGGAGTTCAGAACCATGGGTCAGAAGTCATGAGCCATGGGAATGAAAGCAGGAGCCACAAGGTACACAGTCCAGAGCAGGGTGGATCCCAATTGGTCAGACAGTTGCATGTTCCTGTTGATCGCTCAGGCCAACAGGCCAGTCGGCTGCTTTGGGACTCCACTAGTTGGAATTCATGGGTGGAACTTCAAACTGGAGTTGGGCTTCATGGGTCCTAGGTCAGTAGTTGTCAGCAAGTTGCCAAGTGGAGCAATGACACATGGCTATCCATATAGACCTGGATTTGATCCTGGCTATGTTCACTTCCCACTCTGAGCTGGATCCAACTAATGCCCATCACATGATGACTTAAGATCTTGCTGCTGGAATTTGGGGCATACATTCTATCCTACTGTGAGCTTACCAATGGGTAAGGTGACCAAATATCCTGTTTTTAAAGGGACGGTCCCATATATAAGCCCCCCTGCAGGTGTCCTGTTCTTTTCTTAAAAACAAACATATTTTCCTATATTTTCTGTCTCTCCCCATCAGTGCTCATGGGTCCTACTTCTGGCCAGATCCCTGCTTGCCAGCTGCCCACCCACCAGAAAGAATCCTACTAGACAGTATTTTTTTTACCAGGGACTCAATCAACTTGATCTTAATTTGAACATTTGTACTGCAATAGTTCTGATTGACTGCTATTGAACTTGCTTGAATACAAATAATGTTATCAGGTGTCCCATATTTAGCATAGAGAAATATGGTCACTCTACCAGTGGGAGGGCATTATATGTCACGTATCCTTTAGTCTGATGTTATCACTATGTGTAAATTCACAGGGTTGCACCTTGAGCCCTAGGAACTGGGTAAAGGTGTGTGTCCCTACAGTGTGGAAGGGATAAACAACCACTGTGATCAACCTTTCTAAAAAACATTTTTGAAAATTCTGTATTGGTAAGCCCAATCCCGTAGTCTTCACTCAAGCAAAAGCCTCGTCAATATCAACAATATCTCAGGCACACTTTATATTAAGAGTAGAGCATTTGTTTGGTGAGTTAGTAAATGTTTAAGAAGTGGTTCAATTGTCCTAAAATCCTATAGGTCAGTGATTCTCAACCTTTTTGGGCACAGACCCAGTTGTAAATGTTTATGGCTTGTTGCAACCCAGTACAATAGTCTGGGGGTGGAGGCCCTGGGGTGGTTTTTGTTGGATCTTGCCCCGAGGGGGATTGGGACTTGCCTGATACTCACCCCACAGGGGCAGCTCCTGTGCTGGTGCTGACTGGACTTGGCAGTGCACCCTCAAGTTGGGGTATCTCCACTGACTGGACCCCTGAGTAGAGTCATGATTTGGCTCATGGGGTGGCAGGGCCACTCACTCAGATTTGGTCTATCCAGAATCCTGTCATCATGGCGGCTGGGCCAGACCTGAGCGGTGCCAGGACCCCGGAGGGTGCACAGCCTGGAGCAGGGTAATGAGCCCTGCTAGCCCCCCTGGGACAGAAGACACAGGAGCTGCCAAATGATCCTTTGAAACATTCTTGAGGCAGGTTTTTCTCTAGAGGCAGGTTTGGATAATTTGGGGGAGGGGTGCCCAGACCAAATCCAAGTCCACCCCCCCCCCCCAACCTGCCTCTGGGAGGGACTTTGGGTGCCGGGTGCGGACTCTGGGGTGGGGCAGATGGTTAGGGGACAGGAGGAGGTTGGAGGTCAGTGCTTATCTTGGGCAGTGCTAGTTCTTGAAAGTGACCCACCCTCTGGCAGTGGCTCAGTACTCGGGGCAGGGACCCCCCCAAGGGCCATAGGGATGTGCTGGCCACTTCTGGGAGTGACACAGAGCAGGCAGGCAGCAAGCTGACCCATCTATTATTCCTTCTACTGATGTCAAAGATCACCCAGTGGAGGTGGTGGCCACCAGGGATCCCTGGGTCTTTTTAAATGACCAGGGGCAGCAAGTGGAGACAGGAGACATTCTGAGGGAGGTCTTTGGGGCCAGGGAGAGGCTCAGTCTTCAACACTGGTGGGGCTGAATTCCTGGGCCCTGAATATTCCTGGAACACAGGTACCACAGGCCTATATAACTTCCTGCCCCGGCCAATTTTGGGTCCCAACCCACAAGCTGAGAAACACTGCCATAGTCCAACAGATTTCTTGTCTTTTAACCTTCTATACTTCCTTCTACCAATGTCAAAGACCACCCATCCACCCATTTAAGCTCAGTTCAAGGGAGCAGAATTGTATTTATGTTCTTTAGCAAAAGAACAAATAAATAATTACATAAGGAAACAGCCCCAGTATTCCCAGTCTCCCAGTATATGATTGATCTCTACTAATTATATTTTGGAATAGAAAATTATTCTGAGTTATGTAACTTAAATAGATGGGGACTGATTCCAGTTAGAAACCAAAGAAATTTTAGAACAACAATCATTATAAGGCGTATCAGAGCATAAAGGCAACAGCAAAATCCATGTTCGAAGAGGCACTGTTTGTTTTATTTATATTTCAAATCAGAGTGGATTTCATTTCAGTCCTACATTTCAGAATTACATTTGTCAACATTAGAATTCTAGTGTTTGGCTTCTAGATGTGTCGCTTATCCATCATTTTATAAACCTGATGGATCCATAACATCCTGTATGTGGATTGCTAATGCATTAGTGGTCTTTAACTTCCAGTAAAGGTAGCTAATGTTAGTAAAATATCATTAACATTGATCTAACTCTAGGTAAAAGTGAGAGGAGAGGTTGTTTTGCTATTGGCTCTCATATTTTAAAAAAAATTGGAAGTGGTTGTTAGACAACTTTCCTCTTGGAGCATCAAACAGACGAGCCATTCTGGCAGTCTTTGCACAGGCAATGCTCCCATTGCGCTAATGATAAATTCTGCTTCCCCCAAACTGAGGCTGCACATCAGGGATTTGCTGTGGGTGGAAGAGCGTATGGCACTCTGGCAATTTCCCAGACAAAGTATTTGCCTCTGGGAGTCCTTTACAAATTGGAATACTTAAATAGATGGGGACTGAACAGATCTGAGCTTGCTCTAAGTTATGCTGGGGCACCGAGTGAGATAAACCAGCCTCTGGCTGCCCAAGGAAGGTGCCCTGGGGGTACTGAGACAATGTATTTCAGGGTCAGGGTGTTGGAAGTCCAAGTGTGCATATCCAGAATGAAGCAGCCCAAAGCTTTGTGTACCAAAATGGAACATTTGAAAGAGAAATTGATTTTTCCTAATTGGTCTGTATAAATAAATCAGGACTGGCCAGGATAAATATTTGAGATATGGGCTGCACCACTGGTCTTTCACTGATCGATGAATGACCTGTGATGGGCCTTGTTGCTTAAGGGGGGGATTTTCAAAAACACTTGGCTTTGGTTTAAATCTGCTCCTATTGAAATCAATGGTAAAATCCTAATAACAACAATACTAAGCACAGGGGAGCCGACAGCCATGCTGGGCTCCTGGGCAAAGTGGGAGGGGCCAGTTCTACACTTCTGGAGGGGGCGGGGACAAGGTCAGAAGGGGCGGGTCCAGGGCCAACTGGCTCTCAGTATCACCCGGACCATAGTGCCCCCCTAGCACTGCCTGGAGCACAGGGCACAGTACTCCTGCCTCCTTAGGCCTCCCTAAACACCATGCAGAGCACTGCAGTGGCACTCTGGCAGCAATTTAAAGAGCTCAGGGCTCTTTTGAATCACTGGGCCCCAGGGCCACTGCCCCCTTTGGTCCTGCCCCGTCAGCAGGCCTGGCTGAGCACTTTTGAAAATATTCCATACATTCCAAACTTTTGATGTGAAACTCTCATTTGAAGTTCAGCATGTGGCACAATGGTAAGATGTTGACCGGGGATCCTGTTTCTACTGGTGCTGGAAATCTCTTGTTCTTAATGCAGAGAAAATTTGGTAAAGATTTGAACGTGATAAGACCAGGTTTTCTAACAACAGAGAACCCGGCTACACAAAACGCTATTTTCTTTATTTTCTTATTGTGAGTTGAATAGAAGGGACACCTTTGTGTTCAGTGCAATTGCTAGGTATGGACAGATATCAGCAAGGTGGCATTTCTGCACTGGGCCCCAGGGAACAGAGATTCAGGGAGGGTCCAGACATTTGGGGCACGTCTATTATTAGGCTCTCTTATAACACTTGATGAGGCAATCAGATGTATTAACCCTGTCAGGCCCGCTGGTGGGGGGGAGCGAGACAACTGGCCCAGGGCCCAGAGATTCAAAAAGGCTCTGGGCTCCCAGCCACTGATGCCACTACTGCAGGAGTGGCAATGGCCAGAGACCTGGGCCCTTTAAATTGCTACTGGAGCACTCCAGGTGGTTGTGAGGACTGTCTGGGGGGGCACGGTGTACTCTGAGTGGTGCTGAGGGCTGGCTGCCCCTAGTTCCACCCCTTCTGCCCAACCCCTTCCAGGAGTATGGAGCAGTTCCCCTTTGGGGGCCCAGCATGTCTGTTAGCCCCCCTGAAGCCTGTTATACTCACCCCTGTTTTAACAGCATAGAAGAAATGGAGTCCTGGCATAAAAGGGCACAATCCCCACCCAAGTTCATTGGAGTTAGGCCTATTTAAACTAGGGCTGAATTTGGCCCCAACATTCAGAATGACTCACTTACACAATTACTGTGTGTGGCTTAGATAGCACTATGCATGTTCCTGGCACATCGCAACCCTACAGAAGGCAAGGGCCGTACTCTGAGGAACTTATCAAATACAATGAACTCAGACAAAACTAGAGAGAGCAGAGGAGTAGGAGGAGATTATAATAAACCCTGGAAGGGTACACAGCTCTTGGGGGAAGAATATTTTTTTTCAATGTGGACCGCATAAGTCACATGTTTCGCCGAATTCTTGCCTGTTACTTTTTGGTGGGGAAAGAGAGCTTGCAAATGAGCAGATGCTACCAGAATGGAGGTTAGCACAGGAAGGCAAATTGAAAGGAATGAGGAACAAGCCTCAGCAGAGGAGAGGGATCAGAAGCTGTGCACAGCAGAGCCCTGCAAAGAGAATACAGAAGGGAAACAAAGAGGCGATAGATAGTCTTACCTCAGCGATGATCCCCACACATCCAGCAATGACTGCAGCTTTGGCTTGAGCACCACTCATTCCTCCAAGACCAGAGGTGACAAAAACCCTCCCGGCCAGGTTCTCCACACCCAAGTAGCGTCGGCCTGCATTCAGCACTGTTAGCTAGAATACAGGGCACAACAAGGCAATTACTGGTAACCCCGTTCCCTAAAATCCCTACAATTTAAATATATTTATTATGTGTGTATCTCTATTGTATTTTTGTATTAATTAGACATTTGTGTCAAGCTTACATCTGTTTACAAGCAGAATCAGTTAAGATACTCTAAGGCACTGATGTTTTTCAGAAGGTCAAATGCTCTTCCCAGCCTTTTGGAAGATTTAATGCTTGGAGCACAATGGAACTGGCTTAAGGGATAATTTACATTCAATATCAGAAGAATCTCTTTGCATGGTTAAAGCATAAAACAAACTGCCAAGCAAAGTTGTAGACTCATCATTCCTGAAGATGTCCAGGATCAGAGACACCTGGGATCCAACTCTTGTGGATGATTCAGAGATGCCAGAATCAATCCTGCCCCGGTGCCAGAGAACAGAATACACTTTAGCTAATGGTCCCATTCAATCTAGAGGACTCTGCTGATATACTCTTGGATTACAAAATCTGTGCACACAAATCTTTAGACAGGATTCTGAGACACCATGCAGGAAGAATCTGGCAGAAACAAAGTACTGTGTTTCAGTACTAAATTAGATGAGGAACCAAAGACCCGTTATATTCAATGCATCAGATTATGCATGTTCAGCCAGTTCTCCTGTTGAAACTAGAGATGGGCCCAAATTAAAACCCTGGATCCAAACACTCTCAAACTGTGGGTCTGGATCACGATCCCATCTCTGATTTGAGGAGTTTGGGGAGGTGCCATAGTTTGATTAATGAGGTGGCAAAACTATTTCCTTTTAATTGTCAGGAGCCTCCAGACAAGAGAAGTCAACTCAGCCCTCTCACAGCAGCCACCTCTCACAGTCTATGTATAGACCCTTTCCAAATCTCTTACCACAGTTCCATGGACTATTCCCTGGGGGCCAATGTAGCAATAACTCCCTGCTGTCATCTGTCCATACCTATCAATTGTAGTGAACACAATGATGTCCATTTCAGTCACCTCAGAATAAGGTTAACATTACAACAGCATTTTCTGTGGCTATGTTATCTGCAGTTAGAAAGCCTGGCATTAACAAGTTTACAATTGAATTGAATCCTGTCTGCATTAAGATTAAGAGATTATCCACCACCATCAAAAAGAAGATAACTTGTCAAAATCTCACCATTGTTCCAAGTGCTGCACTTCAACAGCAGTATCACCTCAAAAGCCCACAGCCAGTTCTTTATTGCAGTAAGGTCAAACATGGCTACTGGAGGAGCTTTGAGAGTGCACAACTGCAGCACAAACAAGTCAAAGGGAAACGCGACTTTATTTGGGCAAAGCGCTCTGACTGGGATACCTAATAGGGATGAAGTGATGTAGGTATTGGATCCCTATTGAAAGTCAATGAAAGCTGAGGACAAAAATTTCATTAGCACCTAAGGCCTTGTCTAAAATTCTGGCAAGATTAACGCTCGGGCAATCACTCTTCCAGGGTTCAATTTAGTAGGTCTAATAAAGATCCACTAAATTGAATGCTGAGGGTGTCTCAGTCAATCCTGGTACTCCTCATAGTCACAAGGAGTAAGGGAAGTTGTGGGGCCACCCCAGAAATTCAGTTCAAGGTTCATCAACTCCAGCTAAGTAATTCTCATAGCTGCAGTTGCGTATCTTCAATTGAATTTCTCCGTCAGTGTAGACCTGGCCTAAGTGATTTAGGGTAGTGGTTCCCAACCTTTTTTAAGATATGCAAACCCATTCACAAACCTTTGGAGAACTGGTTACATGTGTTTGCATATTCCTTATACAAATAAGGAATATGCAAATAAAATTTTGCCGGCTCGCCAAAAGCGCTAGCCCCCAGAGCTGCCACAAACAGCTGGCTTCAGCTCCTCCAGCCCCTTCCCTTAAGGCTTAGAGCCCACCACCACCAGACCTCCCCCCCCCCAGCACCAGCCTCCTATTTCCCACTGCACCCAACCCCCCAAGGTCCTCCTCAGTGCCAGCCCCCATTCCCTAATATTAGCCCCATCCCCAGAGTTCCCCAATGCCTTCTCTCCTAGGCCCCCCACTACTAGCCCCACCTCCAGAGTTTCCGCAGTATTATCTCCCCACTCCAGATGCCCCAATGCCTACCAGTGTCAGCCCTCTGCCTCTTAGAGCTCCTCACCCCTTAAGACAACCCATAGTTCAGCAGCCCAAGAGCCAGGCAGAGAGAGCTGAAAGAGGGGAAGGAGGCTGCTTGGAGTGACCCACTGGAAAGTGACAGGTCCCAGCACGTGGTGGCGTTTGCACAGGGATTAACGTCTCAGTGTTTGCCCAGCTGCAGCCCCCAGCAGTGGTGCTGTGCAGGAAAATCGTGCCACCAGTCCCAGACCGCTCCTGCCAGCCTGTGCAGACTCTGGGCCCAGCGTCTTCTGGGACTCCACTGCTGACCAGGGCAGGGCACAAGCGAGGCAGCTGGTGGACACAGAGGCCCCTGCCAACCCTTCATGGTCCAGCCTGGTGAGGCCGGGATCCATGCTCAGTGTGTGCGGGGCTAGAGATGTGGCTCTAGCCTCCTCCATGGTGCTGGTGGTTCATCCTGCGGTAACTCCCCCTGCACGTGGGCATTGGGCTGCTCGCACGCCGTGCTCTGCCCCACCGGCCAACGTGACCCCCTCTTCTCACTTCTGCCACACCTGGCTGTGGCGTGACTGGGCTGGCGCTGCACACATGACCTCTCCATGAGCTGCTCCGGGGGAAGGGCCTTGCTGGGCTCTGCACCGCCCTCCCACCGCGCAGTGAACCGTGTCTCGGAGGAGACCCCACTCCTGCCCGGTGCTGGTTGGCTGAGAAGCAGGGCAGGACATGCCTCTCCCAACCATCATGGTATGAGGGGAAGCACTGGGTGGTGTTCTCCTGGCTCCCAGAGCAGATGCAGCCTGGCAGCTGGGAACCACTGATTTAGGGTATATCTACAAAAAAACCCTCATAGCAATGAGTCTCAGAACCCAGGTCAGGGGGCAAACAGACTTGCCAGGACACTGGGCAAGGTGCAAGGGGCCCAGCTCTGTTCTCCTGCAAGGGGGTGAGGCTGCAGGCAGCCAGCTCTCAGCAGCAACTAGAACACACTGCTACCCTGTCCCCCGCCACTCCTCAACGCCAACCGGAGCATTCCACCAGGCGCTCTAGCAGCGATTTAAAGGGCCCGGGACTCTAGTCACTGTGGTAATGGAAGCAGTGGCTGGGAATCCCTGCCCTGAGGCAACTGCCCCCTTTCAATTGACTTGGGCTGCTGGGCTTGTGCTCTGGAGCTAAAGAAGAGCAGTATAGACATTCCCACTTGTGCTGGAGCTCACTCGCTGAAACCAGGTGCAGGGAAAGGGTCTCATAGCCTGTGCTCCAATCTGAGCAGGAAGGTCTACATGGATATTGTTTAACCTGGCAACACAAGCCCTGAAAACTTGGACTTTGAGATTCGCTACAGAGGGTTGTTTTGTTTTTGTTTTGCAGGGTAGATGCACTTTGACTTTCCATGGAACTAAACACTTAAATCACTTAGGCACTTTTGAAAAGTTTACCCTAGATTCCTAACTCTCATAGGTTCCTTTGAGAATGCTAGCCTGTAGGTACATCCTCCATATTAACCCCCTTCATTTGTATACCTTATTTACATGCACCTACTTCCCCACAACTTTCACAGCACTATAACTGTTAATGCTTACCATGACATGCAAACTCTTGTATAACTGAGGGTATGTCTACCCTACAGAGTTATTTTGAAATAGCTTATTTCAAAATAACGCGTCTACACACAAAATGCATTACAAAATAGAGTTTTGCTATTTTGAAATAGCGCGTCCACACTGAGTGGACGCTGTATCGCATTTAAGGCCAGCCAGAACCAGGTATGGCAGGGCATCAGGTCAGGAGTTACTTTGCGTGGCTACTGCCTGAGGTTATCTGAGGCCTGTGCTTAAAGGGACCCCCCCCCCGGACAGCTGGTTCTCAGGTTTCCCTGCTTGCTTGCCTACCTCCCTCGATGAGGGACAGCAAAGCATTTTGCCTCTGTGTGCTCTGGTTGCCCTTACTTGGGACACCACAGCACTCTACAACATGGAGCCAGAGCTGCCCCTGGGCATGCTGGTGCTTCTCGTGGACGCACTGCTGCGAGCCTGACTGCACTTTCAGCAGGCTGCCATCTGGGAGGTCCATCGGGGGGCTGTCAGTATCCAGGAGGCCCTGCAGGAGAGCTTCCACCTTGAGGAGCACTAAGAGCCACCCTGGTCTGCCACACTGGGTGCTTGTGCCTCATTCCTCCCTCATGTCCTTCCACTTACCCCTCCCTAACCCCCCTTCCTGATGTCAAATAAAATACATGTATTTTCATTAATACAAACTCTCTTTATTTAACAGAACTGGGGGGTAGGAGGGAATTAAACTCTGGTGAGACTGGGGAAAGGAAGCGGGAGAGGGAAGGGGGAAACCTGGGAAGAGGGAGCTGGAAGGCAGAAGCAAGAGGAAGAAGGGGGAGGGGAAGCTCAGGGCTCAGGGTTGGGGGTCTTGCTGAACCAACTTGATTTTCCTGCAAACCTGCTCCTGGGTTCGCATGTGGCCTTTGGTGGCCAGGCTGGCAGCTGTCCTGCCATAGACAGCCACGTTCCTCTGTCTAGTGCGAAGATCATGGACGTTGGGGGCATCCCCCCCAAAACCTGAATATGGTCCATGATCTCCACCCTGGACCAGGAAGGCGCCTGCCTTCTCTGGGCCCTGTCAGGCTCCTGGGAGCTGGCAGACTGCTCCTGGGGAGTGGTAGAGGGCTGGCTGCCAGTGGCTTGCTGGCTCATGTTTTGGGGCCACTGAGCCACGGGCAGTGACTGCTGGCTCTGGGACGGCAAGCTTGCAGCTGGCACAGGCACTATGGCCAGAGTCTACCCCTTTAAGGGCTTCAGGGAGGGGGGAGGGAGAGGAGTGTTCTTGGTTGAGGCTGGAGTGGCCACCAGGGCACCCTGGGAAGGCTGGAGGCCCCCTATTTTGATATAAGTGTCTACACAGCACTTATTTTGAAATAGCTATTTCAAATTTGGCTTTATTCCTCGTGGAATGCGATTTACCAAATTCGAAATAAGCGCTCTGCTATTTTGAATTAATTTTGAAATAGCGATTTGGCTGTATAGACGCTAGTAAAGTTATTTTGAAATAACAGCTATTATTTCAAAATAATTTTACTGTGTAGACATACCCTTAGTGAACAATCCCCCTGCTCCATAAACAGGATGAACAATGAACAAAGAAAATGTAATCAAATGATTTATTCACAAAATATTAAAAATCTGTTTTGGCCCTGATTGAGATTGATTCAGCTGAGCCCTTATACACATGTTTATCTTTACATCCCAATGTGACTTAGGTGTATACTTAAATTGTTGAACGCAGATGGGGTCTCTCGTGCTTAAAATTAAGCATGTGTTTAAGTGCTTTGCTGAATCAAGATCTTACCTTAATGATGGAACACAGTTAAAGTCCATCTACATTAGATATTTTAATCAGAAAGTAACTGGTCCCTGACTCTGGTTTCGTTAATATATGACTGTAAACCTTTGAAACAGGAGTAATGAAAATGCATATCTTACATTGTAACTCCCATCGCAAACATTTTCTCGTATTCGCTTCTGGAGGAATAGTTGGGAATAATCTAAAAAGAGAAAAATAAAGCATTGGAATATAGCAATGGTTCTATTCCAGAGGCCAAATTCTGCTAGAGTTACTCATGTCAGTAGTAATCAATGAACATCAATGGGACGAGTCCCAAGGGTAAGGCAACTGGGCTTTGGCTGCATATAGTCTAAATATAATGGAAAAAGTAACTCCTCTGTCATGCAACTTACCTGCTTTGCAAATCTTACAGACTAGCAGAGGAGGAGATGGGTACTGGAAGGCTCAGAAGACTAACAATGGGACACAGGAACTTTCACCTGTGGTTCACTCATTAAGATCTGGCCTAGGCTGATGGAGACAGAAAATTATGGCCATCTGATGAGGACAGAATTCAGCCCTTAATTATACCAATGTAGAGAGAGTAGCACTGGAATAAATGAGGGCAGAATTTGGCTTTATGCATTTTCTTTTATTCATGTTGTGAAAATCTAATAAGGAATAAGTTTAAAAACAGCCTAAGATGAGGTGAACAGAATGAAATGGAAATACCCACCATGCCATTGGTGATGATTAATCGAGGTGCATACCGATGACTGGGGAAGAGACCCAAAGGATGTCCACTGTACATCACTAAAGTTTGCTCTTCGGTCATCTCAGACAAATAATGCATTGCCAGCCAGAACTGGAAATTAAGCAAAGGAAAACTAGCAAATCTGTTTCCATCTTGCAACAATCTGTCTTCACTGAGCTCTTAAATTCCTAGTATAAGAACATCTGTGTGGCTAACATAATGTATTTATATAGAGAAAAATCAACCAGAGCCTTAGCTACATTCTTGCTCTTAATAAGGTATATTAAAAGGATGCTGCTCAACAGCAAATACATAAATTACTAGTGAGAAAATTCTGAACATGCTTTAGAAAAAGCAGCAAAAAAGTGTATTTTTCTCCAGTACAAAACATAAACATAACTTTCTAGCATTTAATGCATCATTTTTGGAATTGTTCTCATTTTAACCTGAAATGAGCCATTTGGTTCTGACACTTTTCTGAAAATCTTCCCAGTATCAAATACAAAACATTTCTTTTTTAAAAAACAGCAACAAAAACATGCTGAGCCCTCATCGATATCAAGATTTCAAAATCTCCTATGGCTTCTTGCCTTTGAAATAAATATGGATTACAATTGAAACTGGAAGGTGAATGAAGTTTCAATCTCAAACAAAAATCATCGCTTTTCATCATGTTGAGAAAATACAATCCATGATACATTTAGAAACAAAAAAATCCCAGCCTCATCTGCAAAATTAAAGCATTACTGTGTATTTAAACCAGAGAGCAGAATTTGTCCCTTAGGCTATGTCCACACAGCAGCGTTTTTTTGTAATAACTAATGTTATTCCGAAATAACATAGTCTGCAGCTATGTCAATGGCATACCTTAAGTTGCGTAGCTTATTTCAGCTATAGCCCTGCTGTGTAGCTGTGCCCTTAGTCTATAAACTGGTTGCAGGGTTAATTCAAGTCCGTTATTTTCCAGCAGAAAGTTCATGTTATTGCAAGTGAATTTTTTCAACACGTGGTTATGGACTGAAAACACACAAAGCAGTCACATTTTGCTATATTTTATGTACAAACACTATCCCTCTGGCTGATGAATAAGCAGTAATGCATATCTCTAAAGGAAAGCACATCCTGCTCTCCTGGGTTAAAAAGAATAGTCTAGGTCACAATTCTAACTCTTGAAGCTAAAGTGAGGGAAATTAGGTATTAGAAATGGATTTTCCTTTCATAATTTACTTGGAAGAAAGCAAGGGGTTATGCAAATGATACCACCCAAACCATCCTTTTCAGGATAAATTTTGCAATGGAAAAAAAGTACTCTGATTTCAAGACATGAACACACACAGAGAACAAAGTGTCCTCATCACAACCCAATCATTCATCCGATTGCTACTCTAAAGTAACTAGGAACAAAAAGTTATTGTTTGTTCTTCAGTGAAACTCCTGCCGTTCACGGCTCTATCTAATTTGGACAAGATTGCGGGAACTAGAGAAAGGACAGAGTGTTACCAAATTTTGCATTGCTTGTGTTTCACCTTGTAGTTTCACTTCTGCCCTGAGGTATGCCAGCCTCTGAAAACACAAGCATGCTTCTAATTTAATTGGAGGTGCTGTTCATATTAAATTAGAATCAGGGTCTTATAAGTAATTTATAAGAAATGCAGTACACTTCCATAGTACCTTCCACCCAAGGCCCCAAAGCACTTTGCCAACAAATTAATTTATCCTCCAAAAGCCCTTTTAGTGGGGTAAAGACTACAACCCACATTTCAAAGATTTGGAAACTGAGGCACAAGTGATGTGCCCCAGGTCTCACATGAACTGTCAATAAAACTCAGGTCTGTCATCACACAGACCTGTTCCATAACCACAAAACCATTCATTTACCCTTATCTGTAAATTAAGGTATTTTTTGTAAAACAAACAAGGGACCAAAATCAGAGAAGCTTCAGCAGGGATATACCTGATCCAGTGCATTTCTGTTTTACTGGTATTTTTATCTGTGTGAAGTGCAGAGAAGTCTCAGAATAATGTGCAGAGCTCATGTAAGCTCTGGAAGGAATTCACAGCCAGAATCCTTCTAGATCTTCCAGTCTGCAGGGAGAGGCTCATGTCTCTGCTATATCCCTTACAGTGGATGCAACATATTCCTGCCTGCATACCTGTCCAGATCTACCAGCAGCAGGAAAAGACAATAGCCTCACCACATTTCTCTTCTCTTCCACCTCTGGAATGTTTTGCATCTCAAAGGGATTCATGGAGGGAGTAGTTTCTGAGTTCATAGGAACTGTCTTTATACTCTGCTGAATGAGGGGTGTATGAAAGACGCTCATTGAATGTCAGTGATTTTGTTGAAATATTTTTTCATGTGCAAATTTCAGTGTTTGCAAAGTGTTTGGGTTACTACACTGCACTGCATGCCACTACAATGAAGAATGGAGACAATACAGTGTGCAGAGGTTTGTTCTATGAGTAGAACAACACCTGACATTTTAAAATCTTTTCCTCTAGAGGGGAAAGCAAACTCCCACAGACATTGGTGTGAGCAAGGTATCTGTACAAGTGGGGGAGTAACATTAAATTACAAGATTATTGAGCTATCAGGCAATATGGGTGTCTTCCACCATGTTCTGCAAACCCAGCTTTGACTCCAAGTTTAAGATTTGGATTTTAGGAACCATTAAACCTTCCAGACCCAGAATTTAGATTTAAACCTTGACCATACCTCTTTACCAAAGTCATTCAGGGTATGTCTAGAACACATGGCTCCGTCGACGGAGCCATGTAGATGAGTTTACTAGACATAGAAAAATGAAGTGGCGATTTAAATAATCGCCTCTTCATTTACATCAAAATGGCCACCGCGCTGTGCCGACAATCAGCTGATCGGCACAGTGAGGCAGTCTAAATGCTTCGCGGTTGACAAGGGAAGCCTTTGTCGACCACTCCAGTAAACCTCGTTTCATGAGGCATACCGGAGCGGTCAACAAAGGCTTCCCTTGTCGACCGCGGAGAGTCTAGACTGCCCCACTGTGCTGATCAGCTGATCGTCAGCACAGCGCGGCGGCCATTTTGATGTAAATGAAGCAGTGATTATTTCAATTGCCACTTCATTTTGCTATGTCTAATAAACTGATCTACATGGCTCCATCGACGGAGCCATGTAGTCTAGACATACCTTCAGTGTTACCAAAACTGAAGCTAAACTGGACAAAGAAATGGTCAGCTAGTACTTCTCAAATGTCCTCAGCTATTTTTTTAAAATTGTTGGAAAGAGACTCAAGATTGTGCTTTTTAAGTCAAACTGAACATTGTACATGAGTTGCATGTTTTATGAACTAGTGTGAAATTAGAAGAAACAAACAAATACGCATTATTACATCTTAGGATGCAGTTTGCCTTTAAAATTATCTGAACAAACCAGGAGTGCATGGCAGATGTACAAAAGAAGGAAAATAAATTATCTTAAAATACACAATTATCATCACAACATTTCTATTTGGCAGCATGTGCTTTCCTCACTAAAAGCTCTGTATATCTTTAGAGTTAATAACTCAGCATTCATCTACCCAAACAGGATGTTTTGGAATATTATGAGACAATGACTGCCAAGAATTTATCACAAACTCTGCCTAAGTAGAATGGAGGTCAGATGGGTGAAATCTGATCTACTTTTTCACAAGGCCTCTGGTTGCAAATAAATCCATGTCATACCTGAGCCCAGTTGCTGAAGACTTGTCCATTTCCTCCATAAGTTACAAGCTCCTGGGGAAACTAAGAAAGGCACAATATAATTACATTACAGCTAGTGCTTTCCTGCAATATTTCGGAATGGCTCCTCTGTAACAATGAGAATTAGAGCCATTTATTTGCATAGCTCTTGCCCACATTGGTTGGAGTGGTGGAGGAAGGGTATTTCTTCCTTGCAGATTCTTGGTATCCATGGAATAAGCAGGGATCACTCTCCAGATTCTACAGCCCCTTAACTCCATCATTGGAGGAAAGCTAGAACCTCCAGGAAATCATCTTGCTTTGCTCTCTAGACTCAGTGGCTCCCAGTGTGAGAGAAGACAATAATTTTACCACATTTACGGATGTGTACAAGGGCCTATAAATGTACACAGCCAAAATCCCACCCCTTTCCTCCAACCAAACTGAACATCTTGGCTGCAGGTATTCTGGACTCCCATAATTGATTTTAAAAAAAGCCTAATTGATTAAAAAAAAAAGTCAACTAGATAAAGAACCTCCAGTAGTCACCAACTCCACTTCAGTGTGTCCCAATAGAGGTTAAAAATCATAAATCATAAAAATCATAGCTTTAGCATCTAAAAATGCCCCACTTTGTATGCCTCTGACATGCATAATTCCCACTAAAGTCCTTAGGATTACATCATATGGGACTGCAAGTCTAAGCCCTACACAGATCCCAGTCCTGAGAAATATGGTGCACTCTTAACCCTAATTAAAACAAAAGGAAGTGGCTGGTCCTCAGTCCTCCAGGAGATGCTCAGAAACCTTGCAGGGTCACTCCCACAAAAAGTATCATTTTGGCATCCCACACTATACATACACTCGCCTGTAGATTCTCAAAATGGCCTGTTTAATTCACATAAAAAGAAGCCAGCTCTACAGTGGTTGGAGATGAAATCACCTTTGTGTAGAGGACCAGCACAAGATTTAAGCACCACTTCAATCCCATTTAATCCTTATATTGAAGATCTGAATGAGAGTAAGTGGTACACAAATCTTGCATAGGTCCTAAAATACTCAGTGTATATGTGAGCATAAGGAGTGAATTACTTTTAAGTTCCATTCCTTTATTTCTATGGTACATTACCTGGGCCACTGAGGGATCCAGATTATTCATGATCATGTGCATTATTGCAGCAGCTGTTTTGGTTTTGCAAGGATATTCCTCTATGGGGTATGCTCTGAAACAAATATACTTGGATGTCAGTAAGGATTTTGCTTAAGAAAAAAAAGACAATGACATATTTAGCTGCCCCCAAACTTCCTGAAGCTGCAGGTACTGATTCACAAGGAAAGAAGAATCAAAAAATAAAATACAGCTCAAGTCTAAAAAAAACCCACTTCTTTAGATTATCAGTTTATGTATTTGAGATTCATCCAAGCTAATCCAAGAATATTTATAAATACTTTTATTCAGCATTTTTCTACCTTTATTTGTTGAATCAATTATTCACAAATAGGATCTAATGTGTTCTTGTTACTACTGATAGCCCTGAAAAACCAATGGAAAAGAGAGCTCAATACTTTCTAGTGTCCCATCACCAGCATTGTTTTCTAGGTGCCAATTTCAGGGCCACTCAGTTATATCCATGTGACTCCACCAAAGACAGTAGGGCTCCCCAGGTTTCACTGAGGGCACAGTTTGGCCTGTACCATTTGTGATGCTGGAGAAGAAAAGGTCCCAGCTTGATTCTCCTTTCCTAGATTGAGTTTGCAAGGTTAGCAGTTAGAACAAAATCTACATTTTTATTTGTAAGCTGAGAACATTTGATCTAGAAATCACTGAGACCTAATGTAAATGGAATCCTGCAGTGGTATTTCTACAGACCCATTTTACAGAACAAGATCACTCTTCAGAGCTATTGTCTCATTGCTACCCTGCACTCCTCCTCCTCCTCCACTATTTGTTATATCAGCTTGTTCTGAGATATTTATTCTTATGCTTATACTGTACATTCTTCAGGGTAAGGACTTTTTTTATATATGTTTGTGCAGGGCACAGCACAATGGATCAGGGACGTCGAGGGGCTAAACCACATCAATCATACTGATAACATCAGAAAGTGTGTAACCATCATAAAAAGGTTTCACTATTTTGCTTCCTCCTATTCCACAAGCAGAAAAGCTGTTATGGCCATCAGAAGGTCATTCTGGCAGGATAGACAGAGTGACATGTTTGATATGTCTAAACCGGTATCCTTCTGTTTGCACACAGACATGTGATGGCTAGACTTCTGCTTCATATAGAAAGATGTTTAATCTGAACAGGTTTGGATGATACCTGCCAGTGACATTGATCAGACATTGGCTGACCAACTTGTAACTCCAAACTGAAAATGTGTATTGCATAAATTTACTAGCTGGTCTCACCCCCTTACACGTATTTCCTTTAGTTTACCTGTATTCTGGAAGACAAAGAGAAAACTGTCTTGTAATCACCACTAAACTAAAAAGAAAGTTGCTTTTTAAAAAATGCATGGGTTTTTGTTTGTTTGGGGGAAATAACAAAACAAGTACTGGATAACTAAAATAATTTATTATGACATAAGATTAATGGATACACATATCAAAGTTGTACACACTTGTACTGAGGTTGAGATGGACGTGATCTCATAGGGTATGTCTACACTTTCAGCCTATTTCGGAATAGGGCTGCAAATGTAGGCATTCGGAATTGCAAATCAAGCCCAGGATATAAATATCCTGCGCTTGATCTGCATCTTCCTGGCCGGGCGCCATTTTTGAAATGTACAAGCCTGGAATAACTGCCCGTGTCTACACCGGCCATGAAACAGGCGTTTGAAATAAAGCCCTATTTCGAACTACCTGTTAAACCTCATTGCAGGAGGACTTCATGAAGGCAGATTTCAGCAAACGTAGAGAATTGGTAGGTAAGATTCTGTGAGAAGCAAGTCATCAGGAAAAAGGAGTTCAGGAGAACTGGCAGTTTTTAAAAGAGACATTATTGAGGGGACGAGCAAAGGTAAAAGTATGCCAGTGCCAAGGAGACTGGCTGGCTAGGAGCAGGGCTCTGGATGTTGCCCGCATCCTGGGCTGTGTGGTCCCTGGTGCCCTGGCCAGCCTCAGGGGTGCAGTGGCCAGATAGCATGTTCTCCACTGCCCAGGGATCTGGTAGCTGGGCAGCCCAGCGCCTTCACTTCCATCCTTGAACTCCCCCCACACTCCTCCACCCCTTGACCTGAGTCTCTCTGACACAGTAATCCCCTGCTCTGAGCTCCCCCGCACACACACCGCACAACTTCCTGCCCCGGCTCTTGCATACCCCACTCCCTCCACACCCCTGCTCTGAGCCCATTACAACTGTCAACCCCCTGCCCTGACTCCTGTGCCCCCTCTCCCGCCACATCCCCAATCCCTGCCCTAAGGTCCCCCACACCCACACACAACCCAGCACCCTGCCCTGAGCCTCTAGCACTCCATCCCACACTTAAATGTTTTACAGGTACTGTTCTGTCGCAACACCCCCCAGGGCCCTGTCCTGGCCCCCTCCCAGGGGCAGGGAGGATGCAATATGACAGTACCTCTAAGAAATTTAAGTTACTTTCACCCCTGGAAGAGCAAGCAATTCCAATGAGTAGGAAAGATATACATTAAGACTGCACTGACTTAACCAGGAGACCTTCAATGGCCTAAACCTCAAAAAAGAATCACACAAAAAAGCTGAAACTAGGTCAAATTATGAAGGATGAATACAAGAAAACAACATAAGAATGTAGGGACAAAAATAGAAAGGCCAAGGCACAAAATGAGATTAAACTCATTAGGGGCATAAAGGGTAACCAGAACACATTTTACAAAGACATTGGAAAAAAGAAGAGGACCGAGAACTAGGTACACCATTACTCAAGGAGAAGGAAGGAAGGACAATTACAAAAAAAAGGCTGCAACAGCTGACATGTTAAATGCCTTCTTTGGCCGAGTCTACACTGGCAAGTTACAGTGCAGTGAATCAGTTCCCAGCTCTGTAACTTCCACGGTGTCCTCACTGACAAGGCATTTATGGTGCACTAGCTCTGCAGTTGCTGTGCTCTAGGTACAATATCTCCGTGAGAAGCGTAGAGCTTGTTGCTCTCTGGAGAGTGCACAAGGGTGCCAGTGTGGATACAGTAGTTTAGTACTGCGGTGTGGCTGGCCTCTGGCACCCTTCCCACAATGCCAGCTCATGCCTCTCTGGTCATCTGTTTGGACTCTACTGCCCTGCTCTCAGGTGACCAACCCCCAGACCCGCCCTTTGGGTTCTTTTCAAAATTTGAAAGTCTCCTTCCTGTTTGTTCAGAAACTCGTGGTGTGTTCTCAGTGCCTCTCTCCAGTTGGCAATGCCTGCTCCACACACCTGGAGAGTCCCTGCTTGGACATGCCAAGGTGTTGGATCACATCAGTGTTTGGGGAGCAGAGGCTGTCCAGTCCCAGCTGCACTTCAGCCCTAGGAATTATGATACCGACAGGCAAATCAGCTCAACCTGTTATTCAACTGCTCCTTTCTGTGGTCAAGGCTCCCCATGTATGATGTCATGGGCCACACCATTAAGGGACAGGCAGGGTCTCCAAGGATAACAAAAGGCATTTCCACTTCCCCCATGGTGATCTTCTGGTCCAGGAAGTAAGTCCTCACATGCAGCATCCTGAACAGGCCAGTGTTCCGAGAGACGTGAGCCTCATGCACCTTTCCAGAGCAGCCTGTGTTAATGTCTGTGAAACACCATAGTCATCCGCAAGTGCCTGAAGAACCATAGAGAAACTGGCTAATGCACTCAGAGGCTAGGTGGTCTGGTGCCAGAATTGAAATGTGTGTGCCATCTATGACTCCACCGCAGCTTGGGAAACCCATCGATGCAAAGCCATCCGCAATTTCACACACGTTGCCCAGAGTCACAGCCTTTTGGAGCAGAATGTGATTGATGGCCCACTCCAAACTGATTGGCGACCAAGTGAAAGCTGTCTGGAGTATCTGGCTTCCACAGTGCAATCGCCACACACTACTCAACTGGCAGGGCAGCTCTCATTTGCATGTCCTTGTGCCACAGGGAGGGAGGCGAGCTCTGCATACAGTCCAATGAAAGTGACTTTCCTCATCCGAAAGTTCTGCAGCCACAGCTCCTCATCACAGCCTTGCGTGATGCTGTGATCCCACCACTCAGTACTTGTTTCCAAAGCCCCAAATTGGCATTCCACTGTGGTCAGCACCTCTGTGAATGCCACAAGAAATTGTGTGTCGTATGTGGACTCCTCATTGTCACTTTGCAGCTTCAGGAATAACTTGATTGTCATTACCCTGACTCTGATATGTTAGTGAAACCTATCAGCATTTTCAACAGCTGGGGATCCATTCCTGCAGATCGAGGAGGCGGAGCGCGCAGCACAAAAGCCCTTGAAAGATGGCGCCAGATGCAGATAAAAGCACAGGGGTTGTTGGGATGTGAAATGATGCACCACGGGACACTGGGACAAGGCCCAGGATACTCCGTACTTCCCCTCCACCTTTCCAAAAATCTCTGTGGAGGAAGAGAAAGACGTGCTCTTTGAGAGAGCTGTACTGCATGCACTGCTCCGAAAGCCACTGCAAGTGCCACAAGTGTGGTCATGCTAATGCACTGGCAGCTGACTGTGTGGACAACAGTGTTTTCATTGCTGCACTCTGATTGGTGCTGTAACTGCCAGTGCAGACATGGCCTTTGTTTTAGTTTTCACCAAAAAGATTAGCAATGAGATGACTAACCTCAGTGTAAATGGGGTAGGATCTGTAGCTAGCACCGGGAAACAAGTTAAGAATTATGTAGACAAGTTAGATGTCTTCATGTCAGCAGGACCTGATGAAATCCATCCTAGAATATTTAAGCAACTGGCTGAAGAGATCTGAGTCATTTTCCATTATCACTGAGAATTTATGGAGTATGGAAGAGACTGCAGAGCACTGGAAAAAAGCAACTATAATACTCGCCTATAAAAAAAGGGAATAAGAACAACTCAGAGAATTCTAAACCAGTCATCTTAACTTCAAGGCCAAAAAAGATAATGGAGTCAATAATAAAAAAACTAATTTGTATACACCTAGAGGATAAGAAGATAATACGTAACAGTCAACATAGATTTGTCATGAACAAATCACATTAAAACAACCTAATACCCTCAGGCATGTAGCTGTGCAGTTTAAAGCTCAGTCCATGTATCTTTCTGCTCTGCAGAGATGGGGAAGCTTCCTGCAATCTCCCTGCCCAATCCTCAGCTCCTAGTGGCCAGAAACAACTTGCCCATTGGAACTGACCCAAGCCAATCTCTCAGCTCCTATTGGCTGGAAACAACCAGCCAATAAGAGCTGAGAGATTGACCTGGAGGATGGGGCAAGTCTCTTCCCCCTCCCAGAGCTGAGAGCCACATGAGGTTTGCAGCTTGCAGTTTTAAGTGAGTTGGGGCTGCAGCAGGCAGAGAGCCCAGCCCGTTTGGGGGTGCTGCAGGGCTGCTGGCTTAGGTGAGCACCTCCCAGCCAGAGCCTGCCTCTGGTATCCCAGCCCCTCCTACATCCCAACTTCCTCCCTAGCTCGCTATCCAAACGCACTGCACCACCTTGCCCTGGGTCACAACTCCCTCCCAGACCCTGTAGCCTCTCCTACACCGCTCCCCCAGGCCAGAATCCTCTCCTGCACCCAAACGCCCTCCCAGATCCTGCACCCCAAACTCTTGCCCCAAGTCACCACCTACACCCTCTGTAGTCTGCACCCCCTTTTCCCCTTCTGCCAGGTCATAGCTCCCTCCCAGACTTTGCACCCTCTCCTAGTGCCCCTCTCCCAAGCCAGAATCCTCTCCCTGACACTACACCCCTAACCCAGGTCACAACTCCCTTTTTTCCCCAAACTTCCTTACTGACCTCACACCATCTCCTGCACCCCAATCCCTTACCCCGTATGCCCTTCTGTGGCCCACAGAAAAGTGCAGCCCTTGACCACTTTCCAAAATCTTGGAGTGGCCCTCCAAATTATTGCCCACCCTGGCCTACATCAAGGGTGGGCAATAATTTTTATGGGGGAGGGTACTCCAAAAGTTTGGAAAATGGTCAAAGGCTACACTATTTCATGATATTGATGGAGGAGGTGCAGGGTCTGAAATGGAGCAGGAAGGTGCAGGAGGGAGCTTGGGGTAAGGAAAAGTGGCAAGGAGTCCTGTGGCACCTTATAGACTAACCGAAGTGTTGGAGCATAAGCTATCATGGGCAAAGACCCACTTCGTCGGATGCATGTGGGATAAGGAAGGGAGTATGAGTGAAGGAGGCAGTTGTGACCTAGGATACTGGGCTGGGGTTTAGGGGGTTGGATTGTGACCTAAGGCAGGGAATTGGGGTACAGAAGGGATGCACGGGTTTGGGTTGTGATCTAGGGCAGGGAATTGGAGTGCCAGATCTGGGAGGGGTTATGGGTGTAGGAGGGGGGCAGAGGATTTGGATATATGGAGTAGGGGGGCAGGAATGGGAGACAGAGGGTTGGGGAAGGGAAAGTTTGGGGTGGCAGAGACAGGCTCTGGCCAGGAGACTTACCAGCCAGCAGCCCATTCCTGAATTAACCTCCCTGCCTGCCCCATCCCCACACAGGCTGAAGCCATGTGCTCTGTGAATAACTACTAGCCCCTTGTTCTTCGTGGCTGGCTGTTATGGAAACAGGCAGCTCCCGTTGGTCAATTTCTGACCAGAGGCCAGCCAATGGGAGTGTACTGGGGGTGGGAGCAGCTCCTAAAGCCTTCTCCCCTCCCCTCTGGGCTCAGTTTTTAAAGTGAAACCGCCCCGCAACTGCATTTCTTAGTGGTGTGCGGGTGGAGTAAGGCAAGTTGGGAGCCTTCCTGGGGCTCTCCGTAACATCCGCGGGCTGGATCTGGTGGCTTGGTGGGCCAGATGCAGCCCACAGGCTGTATTTTGTCCAGGCCTGGTCTAGATGAATCTACTATAAGGTGGGTGCACACTTGTTTGAAAAACTATATATGGGAAGTAGTTATCTATGGTTCACAGCCAAGCTGGAAAGGTATATTAAATCAGATTAGTCCTGGGTCTGGATTTATTCAATAGCTTCACAAATGTTTTGGATAATGGCTAACAAATACACTTTAAAAGTCTGCAGATGATACCAAGATGGGAAGGATTATAAGCACCCTGAAGGACAGTAATAGAATTCAAAATGATCTGAAATAAAATGGTCTGAAATAAAGAGAATGAAATTCAATAAGGACAAATGCAAAGTATTACACATAGGAAGGAATAATCAGTTGCATAAATACCAAATGGGAAGTTACTGCGTAGGAAGGAGTACTGCAGAAAAGGGTCAGAGGTTATAATGGATCACAATCTAAATACGAGTCAATAGTGTAATACTATTCTCAAACAATGAAAATACCATTCTGGGATGTATTAGTAGGAATTTTGTAAGCAAGACACAAAAAGTAATTCTTCCACTCTTCCAACACTAATAAGATCTCAACTGCAGTGGTGCGTCCAATTCTGGACACCACCCTTCAGGGAAGATGTGAGCAAACTGGAAAAAAAGTTCAGAAGAGAACAACAAAAATGGTTAAAAGTCTAAAAAATATGACCTGCGAGAAAAATCGGGAGGGGGGGGGGAATGTGTTTGTTTAGTCTGGAGAAGCGAAGACTGAGCAGGGGGACATGAAATATATAAAAGGCTGATATAAATAGGAGGGTGATAAATTGTTCTTATCCACTGAGGACAGGACAAGAAGCAATAGGCTTAAATTGTAGCAAGGGAGATTTAGGTTGGACATAAGAAAAACTTCCTAACTGTCAGGGTAATTAAGAACTGGAAAAATTAACTAGGTAGGTTGTGAAAGCTCTGTTAGGGGAGGTTTTTAAGAACAGTTTAGATAAACACTTGTCAGGGATGGTCTAGATAATACTTAGTCTTGCCTCAGTACAGGACTGGTTCCATAAGCAACCATACAACCTATTCTTAGATATTTGCTATCACAAAGAATGTTGTTATTTGAACAAGGATATTATTGAAACAGAAGCATGCTGGACCACATTCCATAGGAAACACAAATAAACAAACGAGAACAACCAAAGTTTCCCAGGTGGAAACGAAAAGACTTTTTTTATTTTTAAGATTCAAATAAACTGTTGCATAAATGGAAAACGAAAAATAAACATGCTATAAAAATATCTGATGCAATCAAAGAATTATTGACAAGAGATGGAAGTGACCTGGTGAGTCATGTACTCCAGTCACAGTTGTGGTAAGTTCATCCCCAATGTTTTAGTTCTCAGTGCTTTGTGCTACCTAGAGTCCATTCCTGCAGTCCTGTTCAGAGAAAACTCCCAACATTTTTACAGTGCACTTTGTTTTAGTTCAGGTCTGCAGGATTTGGCCCCCCGTCTTGTGCTGACAGCTTGGAGACACCACTGTCTGCAAACATCTGAGTGCTTTATACTTATTTGTTTTATTTATTTAGATTTCTATTAAGATATTAAACATGCCCTTGTTTGACACAGATTAGAACATAACTAATCGGACTAAAAAGAACAGCTAATCCACTAGCAGTCCCTTGACAAAACTGCTCTGCTCCACAAATCTTTGCCCCCTTCCAAAAGATGGAGTACATTTATTGTCTTTTACAGCACCCTCCAAATGTCAACAAGGGCTAGTGTATTTCAGATCAGGGTCAGGCATCAGGTTCCCAAGCCATTCAAGAGTATTTGATTTCTCCCACTGATTCATCATCTTTTGGCTTCAACAAAATGACAGACTACAGGTTGAAATCTGCAGTCTATAAATAATAACTGAGTCGTTTTGCCAGCCAACATAATCCTGCATCAGTGGTGCATATAAGACTTACTCGTACAGTTGGGCTGGCACTTTGGATGCTTGTGAAACACTATGTACAACGTGGGCATTTGTCAGACTTCAGTGATATATTGGCTTTGTGCAGTCTCTCTGCACAGGGATGAATTTCACACCAAATGTTTTACAAGCTTTCCAGGAACTGGAATTGACAATGTAAAAGCCCAAAGTAAATGTCCCTAGACAGGGCTGCCAACATGGAAGACAGTAGGGGGTAAGGAGGACAGCTGGCCTGGGATCTGGCAATTTAAAAGGGCCCAGGACTCCTCGCCGCTGCCACCACTATTGCAGCAGCAGCAGCAGCGGCCGGAATCCTAGGCCCTTTAAATCACTGTCAGAGTCCTACATGGCACAATCCAGGCAGCCCTGTCTCTAGATTAGACCAGCTTTCAAATGAGGACCACAATGTAACAAGGACTAGAGAGGGGAAGACCTATCTATTGGCCACCCACAAAGGTGCCCAACATTTCCCTTGCTGGGCAGTGGAATGCTCACTAATACCAAAGGGAATTTTCTGTGTGGCTAGAGAGCACTGGAGAGCCCGGAATACGAAGAACCTCTGTTATGCAGCTTATGGGGCAGCATTGCAACACTATGACCAAGCCTCAATACAAATGAAATTACTATTTTGTTATTACACACGAGACACAGTAGTGAATTTCATATCCAGAGTACAAGCATGGCAGTGGCAAGTGACTGCCCTCCAAACCTTACCTCATCTCGATTTCAGGACAGAATCTGTACATGTATATATGGCCATAGAGCTTCAGCTCATCTGCAAATTCCAGCGCCAGTTCTTTATGGATTTCGGGTGGGAAATAACGCAGGGCATTCTGCAAAGCCAGCTGTCAAAGAAAAGGGCAAAGATAAATGAGGACGACTAGGTGGGTGGTTATCATAACAACATGAGCTTTAGCCGATATAATGGGAAGCCTGCCCAGACTGAAAGAAAAGAATAAGAATCTAAGAAATGAAAAAACAAAAGCATTTATGATGTTATTGCTTCATCCTAATGCTTGCACAAACAGAAAACACTCTAGTCTCCACCAACCACAGCAGCACAGAGAGGGGAGGACAGCAAAGGAGCCAGCTGATAATAACCAGGCATTAGGGTTCTATGATGGCATCCGACTACACTCAGCCAGAAAGGCAGTGATGTAGGAAACAGCTCTGCTGTCTCTAAGCAAGTGAAGATTCCCTGAGGCCAGGGAAGCCTTAACTGTGGAGATACAACCAGTTTACAACCTCTTTGCACTGCTGGAATGGCACAAATGGGCTAGACTGGGAAAGACAATCAGCTTCTCTAAGATGTTGAATAAGAGAACCCAACAACAGAGATGTATAAAGATTTCTCTGCATAAAGATAAATTTCACTCTGAGTATACTCATAGCTGGATATCTACACTTGATAGTGGATTCTTGTAGGATATCTCCTATTAAAAGTAACCTTGTGAAATCCTCATAATGAAATATAAATTCAAGATTTTTCACATTTCTTACAAACTGGAAAATGGACTGACTTTCATAGAAAACCTTGCTAAGGAATGCACGTTATTGCGGCAAAACTAAGGTCAATTTCAACTAAAATGGGCAGATTTTTGAACAAAAATGAGAACAAATAAGACTGTTTTCAGGAAAGGAAAACAAAAATATGCAAAACATGCAGAATGTTAAAAATGGAAAATGAATTGCTTGAATGAATAAAGTCATTTTGTCCAACATTTAAATAAATAAACCTAATGTACTTGTGCGAGAGAAATCATACAAAATGCTGCATATTTGATGTAAAATTTGAAATGCCCAAATAATCACAGGTGAGTGGTAATTTAGGCAAATCACACACACACACTTCTTGATACTCATCAGCTATTTATCACTGTTCCATCACTCAGAAAGTCTACCTATGAATTGATAAGGTTAACTGAAGCTATATTTTTGTCAAGTTATTTTATTTTACAGTTGTTCAACATAGCCTGAAAAAACAGGCATTGCAGGAAGTGGTTTTGGTCATGTGGTGAGTACCTAGTGTTCCTTCTTGTAAGTCAGAACTAAACCAATTCTCTATTATGCTAGGGGGAATTGTGCTGCCAAAGTAGCCATTGTTCAGACATGACAACCGTGAGGCCCTGGCCTGTGGTGGGTGCGTAGCTCTTATGACACTTTTCATTAGAGAAGGATTTTCACCCGTGACAGAGGCAGATTCACATTACATGCTGTTTGCTTATGAGTCTTCTTGCCTACATTTCAGTTGCATTAGTATTCATAACACTTTGCAATCCAAGCCTTTGCGTACTGTATTGCTATGCGTTATTATGTATTTGCTACAATTTTCTTCAGCAGTAGAAGTAATTTCATATTACACTTATTTTTGCACATAGAATTAAATTCTGCAGGCTGTGCTAAGATGCTGTATTCCCTCTGCCTGCAGAAATGTTGCCGATACTTTGCGAAGTACATTGATTTCCTTTGAGATGAAAGGTGATACACATATGCTATTATCTTTGTATAACATTTGTTAAATCATGTAACCGATATGTATTCCATATTCTGCCTTAGTAGAGCCATAATGAGGACAATAATTTTAAAATCTTTAAACGGCTAATTACACACAAAGGTCACAAAAAATATTTCCTACTTGAATTATGAATGGAAGCACTATGCAAACTGCTTTCCGGTCAAGATAGTCTCAAATCACATTTAACTTAATAGTTTCATATGGGTGATTTGAAGGGACTGGAGATACAGTTTATTTTATGATTTGGTGAGTTCACAAGTATTTACAATGTGGGAGAGACTTTGGTTTTGGGGAGGGGGAAATACATATGCCCTTGCAGCACCCTCTGGTGGCTGCATGAGGGAGCCATGGATGCAGATAATTTATAAAGAATGCAAATTGGAGTAGTGCAGTATGGGAATCATGGCACCTAGAACAGAGGACAGTAAAACCCATGGACTCGATTGAACCTTATTATTCTCAGTATAGTCATTATTCTAGAGTGAGAAGACACTTCAGCAAAAGCCCTTAAAAGCCATACAAAACCCAAGCCTTGGCCTAGTAACAAATCTCTAGTGGACTTCAGTGGACTATGGGCTTAGAACAGTGGTTCTCAAACTTTGGCTCACTCCGCTCAAGGCAGAACTTACCGTGGACCACCAGCCAACCACCCATGATGACAAAATGTCTGAAGGAGGGGCGGGGATGTGGGGTCTGGCTTGGAAGTTGGGTGTAGAAGCAGGGTGGCAGTGGGGAGTCTGGGAGGGAAGGTGCAGGAGAGGGCTGAGAGTGTGGGGCCTTAGTGGGAGGAGGGCGAATGAGTGGAATGAGGTGCGGGGTCTGGGCATGAGGGGAATAGGGAGAGCTCCATGTCTCCTGTTGCTCCCGGGCACTGCCCACCACTGCTCTTATTGGCCATGATTCTGGCCAATGGGAGCAGTGAGAAAAGCTTCCAGGTGAGCATTTTCCTGTGCTGCCATTCCCCCAGCCAGGGAGAGAAGAAGCAGCAATGCACAGAATCACTCTCTTTCCCCTTGAGCCAGATCCAGACTGTGAGGCTTGGGCCCCCTCCCCTCCCCTTCAGTGGGAACTGGCGCTCCAACCTTGTGGGGAGGGGGGCATGGGTCTGGAGCACCAGCCTAGGCTCCCCGCTGCAGGGGTGGGGGCAGTTCTGAGCCTGTGACCCACCTGCAAGACAGTTGCGGACCACTTGGTCCATGGACTAATGTACCTGGCATTGGTGTGCTTACTTTTGAGCACATAAGGTCAGATCATCATGGAGGGTGACAGAAATATGACCATTTACATCAGTTGAGAGTCAATAAAATCCAGAGGCTGCAATTCACCATTTTATCAACAGCGTGAAAAGAAAAAAAATCCATTCACTGGATGTAGAAAATGCAAATTATTTGTTTTAAATTTGACCATCCCTTCAGCAGCTTGATAAGCAGCTGTTTTTCAAGAGCATGTTACTAACTAACACGAAAATCCTAGCAATACCTAATATATGATAAGGCTGTTTTTTGTTAGCGGACATATCCAGTGCAACAAGTCATAAGTACAGTGACTTGGGGCTGGAGAATTTCAAATAAGAGGATAAATTTTGTCACACACACTTTTAAAAACAAAATACAATTATTTGGCATACAATTACAGGCAGTCCCCGGCTTACGTACAAGATAGGGACTGTAGGTTTGTTCTTAAGTTGAATTTGTATGTAAGTCGGAACTGGTACATATTGTAGCTCTAGCCAAACATTTCGCCAGAGCTCAGTTTTATTCTCCCACACCTCACTTCCCTCAGTCCTTTATTCTCAAGCTGAGGTGTCTGCTGAGAAAAGCCGCTCCACGTCTCCCTGGTCTGCTGGGGGGGGGGGGCACTAGCTTCGCGTCTCCCTGGTCTGCTGGGGGGAAGCAGCTAGTGCGGGGTTGCCTCACCCCGTTTGTAAGTAGGGATCCGATATAAGTCAGATTCATTTAACCCGGGGACTGCCTATATGTGTAGGGTAGGGGAAAATGTGTAACAAGGAAAATATTGCTACATTTGTTGACTATCAAGTGCTGGAGGAATGAAAATGTTATTTTCTAACCTGGCCAAAGTCATCAATGTTAATTATTTGTATCTTGCATTATTTGTAGTATAATAGGATTGTTAGGGATATTTTTACCTAATCTACAAATACAGTTCAACAAATACATGAAAGAACTGAGCAAATGGTGCAAATACTTTTTTGTGAATAACTGTTTGGATTTTTTTTGCTGAGTTTATGTACTTTTTCTGTTCCCTTTTCAAGTGGAGTGGATGCTCCACTGCTGCTATATCAAATAGCTCCTCACCAGGGCCATTCTAAGTTATTCCTCCTCAGTGCCTCCTGGGGCTCTAAATCAAGATAGCATGTTGACATTAGGGGAGCCTGCCTCAGAGTAATTTGGAGGTTTCCCTGTAGTATGGATGTTCTATTTCAAAATAAGCTATTCCGGAAGATATCTTCTGGAATAGCTGTTTCCAAAATAAACTTGCAGTGTAGACGTACCCTTGTTTAATCTGGCCACTTAAGTACAATATACAAACCTGACACTTGGTTCTTAGATATTCTTGGTAGATTATAACTAATATTTTGCTCTCATCTTGGAGTGCTTTACTAGCAGTTCATTTTTCTTGCTCAATAGAGTTCACACAGTCCACTGTGTTCTAGGCAGAGCATGCCCTTTCCGTTGAAGTCAACAGGAGTCGGATACATCTTTGTTATGAGAATGTTTTGAGAAACTAAGAATATTAGAATCTTTTTAGTGGCTGTTCTTTCCTCCTTTCTAAAAGCCAGTATCTGGGACAGGATTTATCTGACTGGCCTCAGGTTTACCCTCATAATAGCACTATGAATACTGTCCACTGGAGGATCTCAAAGCACTTTACACACATAAAGATGAAGCCTTACAACCGCCTTGGGAGGAAAGTCAGTATTATTGTTCCTATTTTACTGATGAGAAACTGAAGTCCAGAGAAGTAACACCCAAAATCACATTCATTTTTTGGTTCCTTGTTCTGTTCTTTAACAATGAGATTATCTTTTCCTTCCTCCCATTTATCTTCTTGTATTTGGTGATTCTAAGGCATTTGTAGTGGGATTATCCTTTGAAAAGTGATTGTAATCATGGAATTATGTGTTTTATGTGTTATCTCTCAACAGCACCCAGTACTTCTCAGTTTAGAAGTAAATGTGAATCTTTCTGACTGGCCATTGCTGTAAACTGCACATCAGTTCTGAAAATCCAGCTGGTACATTTTGGCTAAGATTTTCAAAAGCAGAAGCCTAGATTTACGTTGTTCGTTCCATATGTTGTTTCTAACTCAGTGGCCTGATTGTCTAACTCAGTGGCCTGATTAAGCAATAGCTCCCAGTTATAGCTCTCTCAGGGTATGTCTACACTACAGCGCTAATTCGAACTAACTTAGTTCGAATTAGTTAATTCGAACTAATCTAATTCGAACTAACGCATCTAGAACTAAAAACTAGTTCGAATTAGCGTTTTGCTAATTCGAACTAGCGCGTCCACATTAAGTGGACCCTGAAGCGGGGTTAAGGATGGCCGGAAGCAGTGCTGGCAGGGCATCAGAGGAGGACTTAGAGTGTGGAGATGCTGTCTCAGGCTAGCCGAGGGCTGTGCTTAAAGGATCCCGACCCCCACCCCGGACAGACAGTTCTCAGGGGTGCCCCACTTGCAAAGCAGTCCTGGCTTGGAGTGCCCTGAGTGCCCACACTGGGCACATCACAGCACTCAGCCATCAGCTCGTGGAATGAGGAGTACAGCTAGTTCGGATTAGGAAGTCTAATCCGAACTAGCTACTCCGTGCCGCGTGTAGCCGCGCGGCACGGGTTCGAACTGCCGGCATTTAAAAATGGCGCTGGCCGGCTTTATGCAAATGAAGCCCGGGAAATTCAAATCCTGGGCTTCATTTGCAAGTGCGGTATGCCTACATTACCCTTCTAGTTCGAATTAGGAGGGTAGTGTAGACATACCCTATGAAAGTTAGTTCGAACTAACGTCCGTTAGTTCGAACTAACTTTGTAGTGTAGACATACCCTCAGAGAGCTGTTGAGGACTCAGCAATTTTGTAAAAGAGTCCACTTTAGGCTCTTATTTTTGAAAATCCAGACCCATGCCTATTGCAACATAACAATTTACTAAAGATCCTCCAATCAAAACGTTGTTGATGATGACGACGTGTGAGGCAGTGTGGAATCCAGTGTGCTCTTCTCTAGTTTCAGCAATTCAATCACAGAAAGTTAAAAAAACTAGGTTTTGTCAGTGATATAGACAGATGTGACTCAAAGGGCCACAGGGCCATAGGTTGAGTAAGAAAGTGACTTTTCATATAGCCATGTTGCTGACTCTCTGACTCTAATGTTGTTGGGTATATTGTCTCCTCTGCATGCATATGCATGATCAGCATCAGCTGTATTAGCACTTACAAGAGCACTGACTGTGCCCTGCACTCTTGTTCTGTAAAGAAGAAACATTGAACGTGACACTTCAGGGGCATTCTGTTTGCAGACTGTTTAGCTTGACTGATGGAAGCTGAAGAACAGAAAGTTTGAGCTTTCAGACTGTTTCAAGCCCTAGGCCATTGAAGTGGAAGCAAGAGAGATCAGACAACGTATACGCAAAACAGGTCTTTGGAAAGGGTTCGGTTTATCCCAAAGAGATTAAACATTGTATGGTAGGGTTACCTGGAGAGCTTGTCAGTAAACCCCAAGGCACATGGATTTTTCTTAATCTCACTTAAAGGCTTTATATTACAACCAGAAACAGAGGCACAAGAAAACAAAACATTGCAATGGCTTAGAATTATTATTGCAAATACAGTAAAACTTAGACGAAAGGAATATAAACGTACTCAGCAAGTGTAAATCAGCAGAGCTCCATTGACTCCATGCCACCTGAGGTGCTACACTGCTTTTATCCTTTGCTCATTAGTTTGTTTTATTAGAAAATAAATGTATCATTGTATATAAAGAAAAATCTTCAGGTAGTCTCAGCATTACACATCCCTGGTAAAGACTGGACTCCCGTCTCAAGGTTTTGAAACCACCTTGGAGAAAGATTGTATTTCTTAAGCAAGGAAGGCATTTGGGCTTTCTGGTCACAAATAAAAACCAGCTGAGACTCTGAACCTGTTAGGAATTTAAAGGTGGAGGACTAAAAGCTTAATCAATCAGAAAAGAAGCTTTTAAATCTTTAACAGGCCAATAAAAAAATCCACAATCAGCATGACCTTTTATTAACTGCTACTGATAAGAAGGGAAGATAATAAGGAGGATGCTGGAAACAAGACTGGGACTAAACCAATTTCCACTGGGTTGGTTCACAGAAAACACTTGACCCGAGGAAACAATGTGGATAATAAAAGTATTTTCCTCTTTGCAAAGTTATGCGTAGGGGCAGGAAACTGTACTAGTTTCCATTTATAGAATACCTGCCTTGTCATTTTATAGGAGAAAAAGGGTGAGGATCTCTCCTTGCTAGAGAGGGTGTTTGGCCTGCCAACGTGAGTATCTGTAGTCCATAGAGATCCTTGAACATCTATGGAGATCCTGTACCTCTGCACAGCTGCTCCACTGATCTCTCCTCCTGCTGGTAGCATGAGTCCTTCCAGAGCCATGCAATCGTTAACCCGCATGGCTGCAATTTAATAACCAAGGAGAGCATTCCTCAGCAACTAACATTGCTCAACACAGTACTAATTCCTAACTGGATCTCTCATGGCTGTTCCCTTCTTGTTCCAAATACTCCTGGAGTCTCAATCTATGGGGTTTTCATAGAGTCTCAAAGACTGGGGGGAAAATCAGCACAGAGAAATGGGTCTCTCCAAGTACACAGCTCCACCCCAGCTGCTTTTAAACTATTTTGGTTCCTCCTTGCTTGTAGAAATGGACAGAAAGAATCTAACCACAAGTGCCAATTGACCACTCACATACGCAGGTGTAGTACCAAAGAAGTCTATGGAGTTTTGCCTACTTCCATCAGTTGTGACGGTGTCCCTGTGTGTCTAGTATGGGGGAGGGGAGAGGAGCTGGTTACAATGTTAGATTATTGTTGCTATTATTCTCTGAAGAAACATGTCCATTCACAGCATCAAGGAACCCTCCTGCTCCCCTTGAACATGCAAAACTCTTGCTGACTTGTGTTTTAATGTAACCTCTTTGTTGTTAAAATTGTAAAAATCTCTAATAAGAATTGAGCCTAATCAATTACGTAACAGTGCAAGCTACCTAGTCAAACAAGGAGAGAGAGAGAGAGTTGCACGGTTGAGAACAAATCATTAACCCAAACCCTTGAAGTCTGTGCCTTTGCAGAGAGCACCATTTCTGATTAGGCTTTTAAATATATTTTTGCCTGTAACATCTTAAAATGCAAAACCAAAAAGGAACATATGTGGATGGTTTGATCTTCTGTACTTTGTGTTGATCAATTTTGTGGGTGAAGCTGCATACACGTACACTAAGAATTTTTTAAATAGGGGAGATACTCATAAAATGCCTTGTGAAAAGTCTCCTCATCATTGCCAGAAAGCACCAAAATCCTGTATGCAAACTTCCCCCACACTGCCTCACCAATGAATCTCAAGCTTTTCTCTGGGGAGAAGCAATGAGGTGAAAAACAGATGAGTCTCCCTGGCTTTGCCTGTTATCTGTCAGCTCCGTGACAATAAAGCAACTATTAAAACTTATTTAATTGCCTTGTACTTTGGACCCCAGTCCATGTGGAGCCGTTAAGGCAGAAGCCCTGTTGCTTTGGATGGTGAGTATCTGGTGGGAGGAGAAGTTTGGTCCACAGAGCCCATGTTACCTTTTCTTCCTGAGCGGTGAGGTTGGGGATTCTCACAGGTGCATGAGGAACTCCTTTCTTTTGCCCTCTGTTTTCAGGCAAGGGATGTAGTGGAAGTCCCCCACAAATTTCCTTCAGGCTAGTCATGTTTGCTGGAGAAATAGGGGATGAAGATAAGGCTGGTTCAAAGGGAATGAGAAAGGGAGAGGGAGGCCTGTGAACACCTGGGATGTTGAACAGCTTACTCTCTGGCTTTTGCAAACATGCCTCTCAAGTTCTGAGGACAGACAACCATGGGTGACACACCTACTCACACTGTGCAATCCCATTGGTTCTTTCCACCTCCCTCTAGTAATGAATCATTTACTGTCCTGCTGTTTATTCTCTGGAATTTTTGTTAGGGGTTTGGTGTTTTTTTCAGCTGCTTGGCTAATGCTTTGGGATACCTTTGGCCCAATTCTACATTCTTTGCACATGTACACCCCAAAGTCACATCACCTTCAAAGCAAAGTAAGGCAGATGGACTTCAAAAATAAATTTGCCCAAGTAGCGATTCCATAATTTGTACCTTTACCCTTCTTTAATCACCTAAGTGAATATTGGGAGCCTTCTCTTTGACATCTATGGATAGTACCGTGCATTACTCCTGACCAGGTAGTTCCCTTTCTGTTAATAACTGTTACCATTATAAAGATGTCATCCCAAATAGATTCTTGTCAGTTCACATTCCTGAATTTAAAACAGAATTAAACTGAAAATAGATCAATCTATTCACCATTACTGCTCTTTTTGCTGGACTACATATTAACAATCGGAAGAAAATAAAAGCTCTGTCTTCTACCTGGCTTTTAGACACTGTGATCAACAACAACCCGAGTGCCTAAGGATCTTCCTAGTCAAACATCACAATAACATTTCCATAAGTGCAACAAGAACAAACACTGTTTGTTTGCACTATGCACAACAGCCTCCTATTACTGTCACATGGAGCTTGATCATATGACATGTTGCACATCCTCTGCTCCCACTGAAGCCTGCAAGGTTGAGCCCTAGGATGTGGTTTATAATAGGTGGCTGGAGTATGTTGCATAATTATTACGCAACATTCTAGTGGTTTTAAAAAGAAGAAGCAAAGGAAGAAAAAAGTTCTAATTTTCTCCTTATTTTAAAAGCATCTATTTAATTTTCCTTTTTTTAAAAAAGAAGCTTGCTAAAAGAAAAGGAAAAAGTGACGAGTAAAATCCACAAATATATATATATAACCTTCTCTCTCACACAGACAAATTACTCCCTTCCTTAGGTTTCCCTGCAAATATTTAGATGAGTTGCCTTTTTCATGTTAAAATTCCCATTGGGCCCACTTCTGTCTCATGACTGCAGTTCATCTCCAGAGTAACTCCCAGAAGCCAGGGGAGTGACAGGGACATAAGGTAGGGTTAAGAAAGGCAAGCATCAAGCCCACATTAGTCACTAGAAAAAAGGCAGGGCTGTGTTTGCAGGACTGGGCCCTTAAGCAAGGAATTCTATGCTCCTAACAACTTACACCTGTGCCAAGTTCCCCATGAAGACAAACCAGTCCAGCTCTAAAGCTAGTGCTGGGTACTGCTTGTGTGGCTCTGCTTACAAGATCAGGGCTACTCTGGTGTAGGTTCTTTGGGGGGCAGGGACTGACTCATTTGTGGTACAAGGCAGAGCACAGACACAAATGCCTGTTCTTATCTTAACACATCTTGCCTCGCCATCCAGTGGGTTGGCAGGTTTGATTAACCCATCAGCCATTTGGCTTTGAAATCCCCTCTCCCCTCTGAGCTCACTGCTCCCTCCCGCTTGCTTTGGAGGCTGCTTCCTCCCTGTTGCAGCAAGCACATGTCATTATCCCTGCTGCATGATAGAGGGCGCTGCAGAGGCCAGTGCCGAGCAGCTGGTGGGAGGCGGCCCAGCCCCACGCGCCGGGTATTTAATTTAAAGGCACAGGAGCAAAGTTGGGACGCGCCGGAGTTGAAAGTGACAAGCCTGCACCCACCTCTCCCCCACGCCCAGCCTGGCTCCCGGAGGAGGCAGATGTGGCTGGCAAACAAATAACACGTGCCGCTGAAGCAAGGAGCAACAACCGCAAGGCCAGCCGGGGGGTGGAAGCGACCCCCGCCGCCGCTAAAAAACATATAAAGAACAGGAAGATGCCGTGTGATAATAATCCCCTTTGCATCCAGACAGACCGGAGCACAGAAGTTAGGACGGAGGGATGTGCTAGAAGCTGAAGGGAGACCGGGGGGAAACTTGAAGCTAGTTCAATAGCACGAAGAAGGGGCGAAAATCCCCAACCCCAGTCCAGATAGGGAAAGGGAGCATCTCTCGCCCCCTTTTCTTCTGCAAGGCATAAGAGATCCCCCATCTGAATCCCCAGCTCCCCTAAACCAAACGCTACCCCTCTCCCCACCAGGACCCTAATGTGTCATAATTTCCAGGAACAAATCCAGTTCCAGTAGGCAGAGAAGAACTGTAAAAGGGCGCAATCGACTCTGTGCGCACTGACACGAGTGGTGGTTTCATTATTATCCTTTGACCACCAGTCTCTGAAGCTGGCCCCTTGAGAGTAAGAGCAAGGACGGCTGGGGGGTGGGGGGGGGGGGCGGAAGGGTTGTCCTATCATCTCTAAGAGAGAATAGCAAACTTGGTTCTTCCAATGACACTCTGCCTCAGGGAGCAAAGGGACGAGCGCACTGTCCAGGACAATATTCATAACAAAGCAGGGTTTAATGGTGCATGGCCCCTAATTGCACCCCCATTAGCAGCAGAGGGGGGCGTAGGGAGGAGATCATGGGGGCGGGGGACCCAAGAAGCAAGGACCGCAAATGAAAGTGAAAGATTTAAATAGCAAGTAAATAACGGCATGTGATCAGATCTGACCGGAGAGCTGAGTTTTGCTTTGCTTCCTCAGTGATGGTTTGTCTGGGGGCTGTCTCAGAGATGTGAATTTCACCTACCTTCTGGATGCAAAGGGGTAATTTCTATGCATTCGTGTATCTATTTGGAAGCAATGTAGGGAACACACACAGAAGCCATCTGAGACCTGGAAAGCTATCTGGATTTAAAATAAAACAAGAAGAATGAGACACCAGCCAGGACCCCTGCCCTGAGAGGAAGGTGAAGAAAGGGAGGAAGGAAGAAAGAAAGCAACCATGCACATACCAAACCTGTAGATTTATGAAATTCTTTTTGCTCCACTAAGGACAGATATTTCTCCCCTTACAGACATGCAGCATAAAGGCATCATGCTGATTGTGTTCTTGGAATACATTGTTTCTGGTCATGGTGAAGCAGGTAAGCAAATTAATCAATTAGTATTATCAGTCATGGGACAGTTAAATAAAAAAACAATAAATAAAAGAGTTAGGGGGTGGAAGTAGGGAAAGCAGATTTTTCTTTTTTTTTTCTTTCTTTGTATGGCACTGCTGAAAAGATCTGAACTATGATAAGATTAGTTTTATTTTAAAAATATTTAAAAGACAGAGCCATTCTGTCAAGGAAGTATTATTGTTATTGTACAAGGATAGACCATTCACTCAAGATTCTTCTTACTTTGATCAGGATTTGAGGGGCAAGGCTAAATTAATATGGTTAATGTTAGAAAGTCAGTAGGACTGGGACCAATGTGTAGCAGCTGGACATTTCTCATATTTGATTAAACTGCACTGGTATTTACATAGGATTCTAAAAATATCTTGATTATGATAAAGAATGGCTCCCCTGAGGGCATGGAAGCTGGGCATTGGAGTGGAAGAACAGCTTTTCCTGCCATGGTTTAATACATCTTTAAGGCTGAAAGGATAATAAAAAACAGGATGAACTATGATGATCAGGTCAGAGAAATATGAAAACAGTATTGATAAAACAGGAGATGAGCCCCTGGGTTGATTTATGTGTCGTTTTCATCAGGGAATTGACTTATGATCTCTCTTCAGAGAAGGCTACAGACTGGTTTAAATTACACTTGCAAGTCCAGAGTATTGCGCTGATAAAATCACTTTCCATACAGTGTCTTGAGGAATAATTACATTTTGTGTTTTCCGCTTTTCTCCATTAAAATCAGGTGCAGACAAATTTGCTTCAGCACAGGTTATTCTTTGACTAGAATATATCTTACAACATGATTAGGCATTACATTTCCATAACTGCAAATACATGTTCATGAGGTGAAAAAACTGAAATATTGAATACTGAATACTAAACAGAGAAAATACCTAAACCGAGAAATGTTCTCCCTCAGCTCTCAGAGGATTAGCTTCAATCAGATCAGTCCCCAATATTATAGGGAAAGGTTATAGGGAAGTGTACAATATCTCTCATCATGTATTTAATACCTCCGTCCCCTTAGTCTCTCACCTCAGGCAATCGCTAGTTTCCCTGCCTGAAACTATCCCAGCAGCACACATGTGGGGAGGCGTGCAGAAAGTTTACAGAACTGTCACTTGTCAAGCTATTGGCGCTACTTGGGGAACACCTAGTTAAAAACAAGTTGGGGGGAAATCTATCATAATGCAGCTGAAATGTGCCTTGTGTAAGATTTGCAAAGCTAGGGGGAGATTTTAATGAGACACAGCATGAAGCAGATCACTCAGAAAGTCTAAAAATGTTTTCTTTTTTTTCTGTATTGACTTGCACACACAGTGTAAGGGTGTGGGACCTGTCATGGTTAAAGACAAAACAGGTCTAGTGCTACTCTGAAGGCTGACGATTAAGCAATCAATCTGAAGAGCCGTGACATTTTTAAAAGACTCTAGCCTGTTTATTCAAATATTTGACCAAAATACTGCAAAATAAACTCCCCTCCCAGCCTTGGAGTTGGTCCCTCCTGGTCAGGACTGAAACATCCTGATGGGGGATACATGTATGTAGGATGCTTGCCCTCTCCTACTGCCTAGCCCCTTAACATTATGAAAGGCAACTGGTAGGGTAAAAAAAACAAGTTTGGAACTGAGGGTGTGGGCAGGCTCTTCTATTTGGAAATGTTCCTGTTCTCTCTTGCCTTAATTAGACTCAGGGTCTTATTCCCTTTGCACACGGCCATTACAGCACCCCTGAAAAGTGTCCTGATTTGGGGGTCAGCTTGAAGGGCTGATAGCAGCTCAGGACCTCCATCTACCAGCATTCTGCCCTCCCTCCAGAAAGTGTGTGGGTTTTCACCACTGTACTCCTAGTGGCAGCTCTCCAAAAGGGGGCGTGGGTTGGCTAAAAATGGCCATTTCTAGCACACAGCTTAAAATCAGGCATGTGCTTTTTTGAAACAAAATTGATGAGGGAGAGTTAGCTGCCTGACTTACCTGCCAAGCAGTGCAGATTTTTTCTTACTCTGCTTTAGCTAATGGGCACTAGTGGTAGAGTGACCATATTTGCTAAATACGGGGCACCCCCTGATAAACTTTCTTATATTCAAGCAACCTCAATAGCAGTCAACTAGGACTATGCAGTACAAATGTTCATATTTAGAGTGAGTTGACTGAACCCCTGATAACTGTGTAGTTGGATTCTTTCTGGTGGCTGGCAAGCAGGGATATGGTCAGCAGTAGAACTCACCAGCACTGATGTGGGAAGACAGAAAATATGGGACAATTTGCCCGATATTGAGAAAAGATGAGGACACCTGCAGGAGGGCATAAATACAAGACTGTCCATTTAAAATCAGAATGTCTGATCATCTTAACTAGTGGCCTAACTTAGAGGAGCTTAGTTTCCTTGGGATCTGTGGGTACCCAGCACCACTGAAAACCAGGCCAGAGGTGTTCAGTATAACTGAGACTGTAGGAGAGATTTAGACATGCAGAATGGAATTGGTCAAGCCAGGATTTGGCCAGGACATTGGGTCTAAGACTCTAATATGCTGCCACATGCTATGTGATCTTTAACCTCCAGGTGGTGTGCCAAAGTCCTGAGGTGGAATAGAGACAGTTTAGTCTCTATGGCTCATTCAGTCCTTGGCCTTTCAAAAGGCGGGAGTGAGAGGGACTGTTAGTACCAGTTGGGAGAGAGAGAGGTTTTTGTGATGTGAATATCTAGCCACTGGTAAATGGACTGAGTCCCACCAAACTCATTTCACAGTGGCCATTGACCATCCAACAAATGCTAAAATGTTTTGGTTGCTACCAATGTGAAGCTAAATGACTCTATAGCTCATTAATTAACCCTGGTGACATCAGTCTCCCGCCCAAAGCTAGCTTTAAAAATATGTATTTACAATTTTTCAGCTATTAAGAAGATGGGTAAATAGAGTAAAAAAAATGAAACACATGCACACGTGCGCAAACACACAAAATGTGAAACATACTTATTAACGCAGCAGTAGTGAAACTCCAGCTATCATACAATAGGCCGGGACAATCCCAGATTTTTAAGGCATAAAAAATATGGATCCGAACTTTGCAGTATGAACACATTGGAGACATTTAAAACACTGTGTTGTGGTACTCTAGGTGGTCAAGAAATAAAGGACCAGTTCCAAATCCCACTGAAATGAATGGGCACGCTTTCCATTCCTTACAATGAGCTTTAGATCAGACTCCAAATGAGTGGCCTGGTGCTGTTTCTTCTGTTCAGGCCTCTAGAGAGGGTGAAAAATGCACTTTTTAATATTTAATATGGCTTCAGTTAACATGTGTCAGGCTCTGATGCCTAATGGGGATTTGAAGTTAGCCCTCGCTGCCTGAATGGTTGTCCAACCTGTCCTTTCAGCCATGTGACCCATCTCAAATTGAACTGCTCACTAATCATCAGACAAAAGCTGTCATTTGCCAGCCGCCCAACACCAAACTGCTGCCTCACTGCATGGTATTTAGGCATCAATCAATCAATCAACCAATCAATAAGTGAGCGAGCAAGCAAGCTAGCTGGGTAGCTAAATGGCTTATTTGGCCACACCGTCCATCATGGGTGCCAGAGTTATTCAGCCTTAGTAATAGACAGACCCTGTGCACTGTTCTGATGGGTTAGCATCTTATCAATTATTCAGTGAGCCTCTCCTGGCTTTCAGAGGAAGTTGCTGGCTGCTTGGCGGCTGTTTCCCTCTTCAGCAGTGCCCTGGCTTCTCTGACTCCAACATTTCATGTCACAGGCATGAACCAATTGAGCGATGCATTATCAGGAGGCCAAGGAAGCTCCTGGGATTGATTTCTTTAAATGAAAAGCTCTTAATCGACTGCAGAATGTTTTTCCTCGCCCTCAACCAACCTTTCTCCCCCAGCTCATGTGCAGTTTGTTCTCTCCTTTTTTCCTAATGACATAGCAGTTTAGACAGGAACTGTATATTGATGTTGTTGCATTACTGAACAGATAAAATTCCATGTCATTGCTGATCCGAAGGGCAACTGTGCTCTTCCTCACAATCCATATTCCAGATATGTCTTGTCACAAAAAAACAATTCTACAAGCCAAACACACAGAGAGGTGTTAGAATTATAATTCATCCACAAACTCAATTCTCACACTGATAGAAATGTAGCCGTGTTAGTCTGGGGTAGTTGAAGCAAAATGCAGGACAATGTAGCACTTTAAAGACTAACAAGATGGTTTATAGATGATGAGCTTTCATGGGCCAGACCCACTTCCTCAGATCAGATCAGATCTGAGGAAGTGGGTCTGGCCCACGAAAGCTCATCATCTATAAACCATCTTGTTAGTCTTTAAAGTGCTACATTGTCCTGCATTTTGCTTCAATTCTCACACTGATAGTCTCCTCAGTTGAGATGAGGGATGGCTGGGACATTATCAACCTAATATTCAATGAAGGTGCCAACAGCTCTTTGTCTGTGTAGATTCTTGCGTTAGTACCCTTCTGATCTAATTGCTATTCTATGATCCTTATCTGCTTCTTTTAACTATCCAATCTTTAGGTGCTTATAGGTTACCAATTCTGCCTACTTGTTTTTCCTTTTGATATTTCCATGTCCTCTGCTCCTTGTTTCCCTCCCCCTTCCTTTTTTCCCCTTCCTCCCTCTTCCTTCTCCCCTATCTATTTTGGGTCTGCACATCCTGAACTCAAAACTCCGTTCATCTGAAGAAGTGGGCTGTGCCCACGGAAGCTCATGATACCATCTACATGTTTTGTTAGTCTATAAAGTGCTACCAGATCATTTGTTGTTTTTTAAGTTTATCCATTAAACACAGTTAGAACATTCAGTAGTAGACTGATAGCCCACTAACAGTACTTAAAAGAAACAGCAGCTTCCTGTTCAAAACTTGTTTCTCATCTTTTGCTCTCACTCATTCTTGTCTCCATGATTTCTTCCATCATGTTTTGTATACTTAGAATTCCCTCACTCCCTTTCCCAAAGTAGCAAATGATTTGTGTCTTCCTTCAAATCTTTGCTGTAGTACAGTCTGTGAAGGCTTTCCATGAAGAGAGACATATGTCCGCACAACTTTATAGATTGACCTTCTTCAAGCCATAAGGTGTATTACACATCTCAGTGGTAACTTAAGGCTTAGCTATGTGCTTGTGAGGCTGCTCAGGAAAGATTCCAGCACCACCCAGCTGATTAGCAGAACACCCACATTTAGTTTGTGTTTCTACTGGTGGTGCACATTCACACATGCCAAGACGTCCTTGCTGCCTCATGCAGGGGTCTGAACTCAGATAAACTACAGACAAACTTTCAGGTTAAGTTTCTGAACCTTCTGCTGTTCTGCCATAACCAGAGAATGCATAAATGCAGTTCAAAGTGACAAGCTGATAGCCTGAGAGCAAATATATCAAAACTATGGCAGACCAGTCAGAGCTGTTGTTAGCCTACCAAGAAATCTACTCATAGATGGGATTCCGCTGTATTCATTGGGGAAGAAGAGTGTGTTCAAAACCCCAAAGGGTACGCAAAATTGTCAACTGTGCAAAGTAAAGCAATTAAAATAAAAATTGTGGTGGAAGACAATGTTCCCTCTAATCTTTTCCATTCATGTGCAGAATTGGCACCGAGACATGTGCGAACGTGTACCACCAGTGGAAACAAAACCATCTAGCACTGGGCTCTCTGCTGATCAGCTGGGTGATATTTGAATCTCTCCTGAGCAGGTGCACAAGCACACAACTTACAGGGAACTCTAGTGAACGCCTAAAATTGCAGGATCCTCCATTTCCACAATATTGCAAATTAAGTGAGGTCTTACTTACGGGATGAGTCAGTGCAGACAAGCTGCTGCAGCATGCCTGAGTGATGAGTCCCTGGGGGCAGCGCTGGAGGGGTATATCATGGGACCAATTAAAGTTTGGGGGGAGTGCCCAGGGTGAGTCATGGTTGCTGAGAGAGCAGCCCTGGTCTGACAGCTGGTCTGACTCATAAGCAGTGCTCTGGCCAGTAATCCTTGGACACAGGGACTTGTGAGCTGTATCCAGAGATTGACACACAAGGCCTGAGCCAGAGACCTCCCAGCCAGGTGGCAGTAGGAGAGTTGTTTACCCTGCCAGGAGCTAGCAGCCAGCCTGGCTGAAGCATCTCCAGCCAATGGCAGAAAGTAACCAGAACATTCTCTCATCACAGGGCAAGCAGAGCCAACACAAGGGGTTAGCAACTCAACTACAGCACTTTAACCAGTTTGGGACAAGGACAAAGAGGGCCGGAGCTTGACAGAACCACCAGAGTTATCTAGATGCAAACCCTGGGAGATACCATAGCCAACCAAGATTGTAGTCCCAATCTTCTTAAAATCCATTCTAGGATGCAACCTTCTCATGCTTTGCACATCTGGATAGTCACTGTCATTCAACTAAATAAACTAAAATTAGGTTACATCATTTGCCCAAAATCTCCAGATTTCTGGACCCCCAACCTTAACAAGTATGACATCTAAAAATGAAAATTGATAGTAAAATGAAATGAGCCACATCTCTCTGTTTTGCAAAGAGAGGCAAGTGAATGTCAGGGCATAAAGGACAAATTACAAGGGGAGGTACTGTGTAGAAACCCTTTATACAGAAATATTTAAAATCAATACAAGTCTTCCCCTTAAGCCTCGCTGGATTTGAGGTAATTTCCCTTAGTCTATTAGGGTACGTCTACACAGCAGCATTATCATAGTGCGTGTCTACACTACAAGCCTTTATTTCTAAATAATTTTGAGCTGGATGACTTCTTACTCTGACTCATGGTAACACTGATTTCACGAGGAGTAAGGGAAGTTGAAGGAAGAGTGCTCTTCCTTCAACTTCCTGCTGTGTAGACAGCGCCAAAAGCCGAATTAAGCTATTTTGACTTAAGCTACACAATTGACGTAGCTGAAGATGCGTAGCTTAATTCAACTTTTCCCTTCTGTGTAGATGTATCCTCATTGTTCTATGGCAGAAAACCCTTCAGCAGAGCTGGGCAAAATGTTTTGAATGAACAGATTATTCCCTGAAAAATGCAGTTTTGATGGAGAAAGAAAGAAAACATTTAGAAAAATCAAAATGATTTGCTTCAAAACAAAATACTTTGACTTTTTGTTGTGAAACAATGTTTTGTTTACAAATGTATCTATTTTCATTTTTTTTTAAACAAAGAATAAAAAACAATCTGGAATGAAACATGTTGCTTGACCTGGAACATTTTTTTCAGTTTTTCAATTCATCAAGAAAAACCAAAACAACCCCATTTTGAATTGAACCAAAACAAAAAACCAGTTATTCACCAGTGCTACTATCAGCACTGAGTATTGTCTATTACTAAAGTGGATCACTGGCCTCATTCGGCACCATGTAGAATTCCGACTTTGCATCTCTTCTTTTGTGAACCTCTCAGAAAAAGGGTCTGAACAAGATGGTTAGTGAGCCCATATTGCACAATACACTTGGCTCAGACACCAAATGAGGTCAGGGTGAATTGTGAATGAATGTCTTGAAATAGCTTCAAAGGCAAGATATTAAGGGAAAGTCTTGCGGGGAAAAAAATCTCATTTTTGAACTCCAAAACATATGGTGATAAAACATCTTCGTGCCTGGTTTATAATTTTCATTACAATAGGTTCACAGTATTAGTTTGTCAAGTATCAGAGGGGTAGCCGTGTTAGTCTGAATCTGCAAAAGCGGCGAGGAATCCTGTGGCACCTTATAGACTAACTGAAGTGTTGGAGCATAAGCTTTCGTGGGCAAAGACCCACTTCGTCAGTTGCATCTGATGAAGTGGGTCTTTGCCCACGAAAGCTTATGCTCCAACACTTCAGTTAGTCTATAAGGTTTCACAGGACTCCTCGCCAGTATTAGTTTGAAGACTATTATCATCAGGCTGTGGAGCTCTATTGATACACATATCTTTAAAACATTTTTCAATTTTTAAGTTGATTTACACCATCTTTAAACTGCCAGATTGATAGCATGGTGCTTCTGATTCCTACATTTTAGTCTGTGATACACAATGGGACAAAAGGTGCAAAGGGCACGGTCCTGAGAAATCCTGGCTTAACAATTCAGTGTTGGAGGCCTGTGCAGGAAGGCTCGTTCCTGCTTCTCCACCCTGCAAAGAGAAGATTTCTGAGGCACGACTGAGCCTTGGCTTCACCCCCTTTTTGCACTGGTCTTCATAATACAACTAGCTTCTTTGTGGGGAGCGCTGGAACATATTGCACATGTCCATAACGCAGCCCCAAACAGATTGTTTCCTGCCTGAGTGTCTGAGACACAATCTGCCTGGTTCTTCTCTTGGACCACTGGAAACCCTTGCCACTCACTCCTGAAATCTGCAGCATAAAAGCTACCATTTATCTCAAAATGAAGGACAGAAGAGAAACAAGTGTAACCCCCTTTTTCCTCCCCGGGTTACTGGGGAGCAGGTCACACTCACAGGTGTGCCTGGGCGCCTGGTGTTTTACCCCAAAAGAGATCCTGAGCACCCCAGTGGTGATGGTGTTTAGTTGGGGAAAGCCCTATCCACCCCCTTGCTGCAGTCCCTTGCTGGCAGTGAATGTAAAATGGCAGTGCCTCCACCTGGCTGGCCTTGTACACACACTGGTGTGCTTTGAGAGCCTCCAGGAATATACTCATTCCAACATAAATCTGGATCTAATTCCAGAACAACTACAAATCATATACATCTAATAGAATACTTTAAAATAAACAATCTTTACTTAAATAAACAGGGATTAACAGATTAGCAATGAACAGCATTAACAAAACACATAACAATAATTGAAGCTTATATAGCTAGACAACAGTGACCCCACCCCAGAGTGTGCACACCCCTGGATTCAGAGTCCCAGACTCTTGCTTGCGTTGGCGCGCTGATGTTGCAGCTGTCGTGGAGATTTGGTCCAGGCTAAACAGCAGCTAAGTCCCAGGCAGCACTTTCCCAACAAGACCCAAAACTTACTGCCTCATGCTGTGCCTATTGGAAGCAGCCTGCTAACTCCCAGTTCCAACAGGCATCTAGTCCAGTCTGTAGCTGCACTCCCAACAGCCCCTGGACTGGATCAATGTCCTTGGCAGCAGCCTGGCTCCCCTTTGGTTCCAAACTCCAAGACAGAGTCCCAGACTGCTAGACCTCTTTCTTCAAGCACATGGAGAGAGCCAGTCTTCTCTCACACCAGAGTCCTTCCTTCCTATTTCTCCCAAGGGCTCATGGGAATTGTAGTCTGGATTGTAGCACACAGGGTCTTTTCAGAATAAAACAGAGGCCCCTTTAGTAAGAGGACTACACAAGGAACAAAACCACATGGGCTGGGTTCATTTTTTTTCTCCATAAGCATTGAACCATAAAGTATAATTTCCATCATTTTATAGGGCAAAATCCTCACATTTTCTCAGATCTGACTTGACTTTTAAGCCAAGGAATGTTTTGCCCAAGTAAGGACAGCATAAAAGCTAAATAAGGATTTCAGAGTTTGGCCAATAATTTGCTAAATCTATTATAAACGTTGATTTTTGGACTGTTCCTAGACTAACAAGGATTTCAGGTCATTCCAAGTTTCTCTGGAAGAGTCATTTCCTGTAAGACTTATATAGAGTCCTAAGATATGACTTGTGATTCCCCTCAGATTAGATTTATGACCTTATAACATCAGACTTTAATTTCTTCTGGTCTGTTAAGAAATGAATAATGTCTGGGATGTCATTAGCTAGGTGATTCTCCTTAGATTGATAACAAGGTCTTGGGACATATAACTTAAGTATCACAAGGTATTGATGATTTTTATATAATAAGTAGAAAGATGAAAAGTATAAATATTAGGGGGGTTTAGATTTATTTTAATTGTAGTTTGTAACAAAATAAATGTATAAATAGTAGAACTTGGTTTCTAAACATTTTGCCCAGTATTTGCAAACCTGGTGGCTTGAAGTTTATCTTTTGACACTGTTTTGGGGTACTTAAACAAGGAAACTGATTCTTTAGAGTTGCTAAAATCCCAAATTCCAGGTGAAGTTAATAATCAACATCTGAAAATCAGTCTACTTAGGCAAAACCTAAATATGGATGTAGGTACCAACCTAATCTTAGGCATCTTTATGCGAAAATGCTGGCCTTAATTTTAGGAGCAGAAGCCATCTTTTTGTTTTATGTTTGTATAGAATCCAGAACAGTAGCACTTCAGTCCCTGATTGGATTCTGTAGGTGCTTTTGCAAAACAAATAATATATAAAACATGAGCTATACAAGTTCTGCAGGTGCCTAGCTTCACTGGGGTATAATAAAAGTGATATAACACAAGCTCTTCTATCATTAAAGAGATACTCAGATGTGTAATACTGGACAAGTGGGGTCACATTTTCAGAAGAAATCAAGGCTGGATTTTCAAGTGCTTAGCATTGACAATTGGGGTCAGTTCTTCAGAAGAGTTCACTTTCCATTTAGGCATCTAAAATGAGGCCAGATTCACCCAGAAACTAATATCTTGACAATTAGGTCAAATTTTCTGGAGAGAATGGCACACTGGAGCTCTTTCAAAAATCTGTCCTCACTTGTGGTGCTGAACGTTCTGATGTTTTGACAGTTCTTTAGTGGTTTAGATCAGAGTCACATGTCTCTGCAATGGTTTAGATTGTCAGGAGCTTATATCTCCTTCCCTATTTTTAATAATGAGAGTGGCCTGAGAGATTCTGTTTAGTTTTGTTCCTTTCTATTGTATTTCAGATCCAGTAAAGCTACAAGCCTTCCGTTGTGACGGCCACTCCTGCAATCCTCCTGTGGGGAATCTAGCAACAGGCAGAATTCCAGTCTCTCTTACCACATGTGGGCAGAACAGCACAGAACTTTATTGCTTCTACCCAGACCAGAACCTCCGTCATCGGGCCTCCCAAGGCTGTAGGCAGCCCAGATGCACTAAATGCAATGCCAATCAGCCTGATAACTCCCACCTTCCCTCTGACATGACAGATGATTTCTTCCTAAATCCTGGCTCCTGGTGGCAGTCTGCACAAGGGGTACACAGGGAAGAAATCATGCTGGACTTGGAAACGATGTTCTACTTGACCCATGTCATTGTCGTGTTCAAGTCGCCTCGCCCAGCTGCTATGGTACTGGAGAGGTCTCAGGACAATGGACAGACGTGGAGGCCCTACAAATATTTTTCTCTCAACTGTACAGCAACATTTGGGCTGCAAGATGATCTTATTGAGGAGGGGTCTTTGTGCACTTCCAGGTATTCAAGTGCGGTGCCTTGCACTAGAGGAGAGGTAAGTGATAACTGACGTTTGAACCATATTTAGAGGGTCAGTTAAAAATTGGCTAAAAATCAGGAACTAAGTCCCGAAAGTGACACTGTCCAAATCTGTAAATAAAGATAGGCACAACATTCAGGTTTTACATTAATATTTTTTAAAAAAAGGGAGAAGGGAAAAATAAAGAGGAAGTTTCAATAAAAAAAAATAAGCCCTGAATACAAATCTTTCATGATTTCTTTTGTCAGTCAAATCATCTTTAATATAAACTTTCAGTGTAGTCAAATACAATATTTTTCTAGTGCCTAAGGATCAAGAAGTACAACTGATCAGCCTAGTTTCATTGTCCAAGGTGAGTGAATTTCGGGGAGGAGAGGAAGGAATATAACAGCATAAATATTGACCAGGAAATTAGATTAATAAAACTTGTTAATCTTGTAAGGTGCCATTAGACAGAAAAGGGGATTATTCCAACTACATATATTGTAATGATGCATTGACTCATCACTACAACACCTCCTGCTGGTTGTTCTGGGAATTAGCTCTCCAATAGCGTGCCTTCCTCTAGTGGCATCTATCCGCTGTCACTTCTGCAATCTCCACAACTCTGGCACCCACATTGCTCACCAGACCACAGCATCCTCTTCTGGGCACAGCCCTCTCTGGTTGTATCCCGCTCAGTCCTTTCCCCTTTCTAAGGGACTGATAGTCCTTGGTCCAGATACTTGCCTCAGTCACCAGCTGCTGTCTAAAGTCCAGCCACTTGCCTCAGGGGCAAACTGCAATCTGGGAAGTAGCCACTCTTCTCATTGGCACGTGGGTGCAAAGAGGAGAAAGAGGGAGAAACCAAGCCTGCCAACTACTCTGGGACCCAATCCAGAGACCCTCCAGGTGGCAGTCATGTGCTGCGTCTCCTTCAACCCCTTCCATCTGTTTTTGTGGGTCACTTCCTGGTAGCACCAGAACCTTCTCAGTCCTTTGAATCAGAGACCTCAGTCTGGTAGTCCCCAGGCTGGAGCTCCCTCTTGCTCCTCTGACCCTGCCCAGCACTTCTCTGTCCGTGGTGCTGTTTCTAAGGCAGCCAGTTCTTCTCTCTTGTTCTTCAGGGAGAGACTGTCCTCTGCTGTGCTGAGAACCTCTTTATGTATGACCTTCACGGGCCCCGATTAGCTGCTCCAGCAAGCTATCTCCCACTTGGCTCGCTCGACATCCCCTCTTCTACTTGGAGCGTTCTGCGTAGGCTCGGCTCCCTCTGTCCTGCTTTAACCCCTTCTCTTCCCAATGTGAAACAAACACCCCGCTACAATGTATTTATGCTGATAATGTCTCCTTAAAGCCCTCTTTATAATTATTTACTAATCAAATAGCTACTTCCAATACAGCATTTTTTGTTCCTAGATCTCAAAGCGCTTTGGATGGCAAGGTAGGTAAGTGTCATTATTCATATTTTACAGATCGGGAACTAAAGCACAGAGACGAGAAAAGTGACTTTCCTAAGGTCACACATCAGGTTGATCAGATAGCTGAACTTAGAACCAAAGTCTCCTGACTCCAACCAAGTCCAATACCTTCTCATTTGACTACACCAGTGATAGGCAATCTGTGGCCTGCAGACTACATGCGGCCCATCAGGGTTCTGTGTGTGGCTCTTGAGATATTTTGTTTCCCGTTGCCCATGCACAGGGTTGCTAGATTCTGCTGGTTTCCATCTGCATAGTTTTTTCTCTAGCGGTATTACTAAAGTGACATGCACATATAAAGCAAAGGCACATGAAGTGAGGTGCGTGCTGATTGTGCACAGCATTGACTATGAGAGCCGTGTGCTCCCTTTGTATCCCATCAAAGTGCTGCTACAGTTCAATTGACACACTCCTCAAATTCTAGGCACACAAGTGCAATTAGCAAAACTACTCTTTATCTATCTTAGTTTCAACAATCTTGCAGCCTACTGAGATGACAGAGGGCCACTCATCTGGCCCATTCACTAGCCTTGGTTGCCCATCAATGGACTATACTGACCATACACTTCCTTGACATTGTGTGACTAAATCTGAAGAAAAAGAGAACCCTTATACAAGAATGACCTAGGTCACATGGCTGCAATCACAGATTTGAATAAAAGCCTTTAAGAGCTTTACTTCATCTTTTTTCAAGATCCTTTAGTGAGGTCACAGTCTTATTTATAGACAGTATATAGTCACAGAAGTTATGCTGTCACAAGACTGGCATTGGGACTCCACTGCAAAATAAGCGAGGATGGGAAGAGAGATGCCCTAGTTTGCTTAAAATGAATTCCAGTGTGTGGTTGAAAGTAAAAGGTTCGGAAATGTGGCTAGTCCCAGAAAGGCGCAGAAACAGGCAAACTATTACTAAATATCTTTTAAACTTTTATTAAAGGGCTTCTACGTATAAATTATGATTTTATCAATTTCTTACATACGTAGGCACTAAATAATTATTAGAATGTCCAATAAGCAAAATGCAATACAGTGGAGAAAATTCTTTGAGGTTTCTCTAAATCCCAATAGTTGTTAACAAAGGACTAGGGTTTATTAACACTTACATTTACATCAGTCTTACTTATAAGACTAATCATTTACCTAAAACTTTTAACACTACTACTTAACAATACCTCTAAACAATTTCAGATAACAATACTTACATTTAACAGACACACAAACTACAACAACAACATATTTGCTATTCGTTATGTTTGGTATACGTTACGCTCTACAGGAACTCGTTTGGTTCGGTGAGCGGGAGGTGGCCTTCGGGTGATCAGTCCTCGGACCTGGCTCATATTCCGCCATCCAATGTTTATTCAGGATTCCTCAATTTGATACAGGAGGGGAAGCTGTTTTATAGAGAGCTTTTGCGCACTCTTTGTGACCCTGTCTGCTAAGTGACGGGGGTAAAGGGGTGAGATGGTTTCCTGTTTTTCCTTTTCTGCCTTATCGGGCATGACACAATCAGCACAACCAGCATGACATGAACTTTTTATGTCTGGTTTTAGTTCTTGTTTGTCGCTGACCTTTAAGTTACATAGTGCAAGGGTTTTCATCAAGGGGAAGTTGACCTTTTGCTTGGATGGCAATACGCGCAAGAGGCCTGGCCAGCAAAGAGCCTGCTTCCACACAGTGGTACTTATAATTTCACAGCAGCTCAAGGAGATAAGGAATTATTATCACCTTTATTTTCAGGCTGGGAAGCTAAGGCAAGGAGAGATTAAGGGTGAAATTTTCCCCTGTGCATTGGCAGCATAAAACCTATGCATATGGTGCACATATTGGAAATTTGTGGCAGCTAATTTGACTCCCAGTCCATCCTGTTTTTGGCATTCTTGCCATTTTACAGATGGAAAAACTGAAGCACAGAAAGAAGAAATGATCCCATGGTCACACAGGAGGGTTCTCATAAAGTTAGGAGTCAAATCCAGGTTTTCTGAGTCACAGGCCTTAACCACAAACCACATTTCCTTCCCCTGCTTCTGTAATGAAAGCGTCTGTCTCAGTAATACTTTGGTTTGTGTTCACACTTTTATTTAACCTTGGGGCATATCATTAAGCCCACGTGTTGCTGCCAAATTAAAACTGAGAAGTGGATGGCAGAAAATCAAACAGTAAAAACCACATTCTACAAAAGCCTCTGCAATTGCAAATGTTAGTTTGCATAGCAAAAAAAAAAAAAAAAAAAAAAAAAGTATTGCCTAGCCAATATATAAACACAAGAAATGTATAATAACAACAACAATAACAACAATAAATAAATAAATTGAATTACATAGACCTTGCAACCTTGACGATCCCAAATAGTTTTACAAACTGATGTATGAACTGAAAACATATAATATCACTTTATCCACCACTGAAGTTCAGACACCACTGTAATGAAACACTGCAGGTGTATAGCAGTGCACAGCCACATCATGCAGCAAGAACAAGAAGAAAAATACTGATGTTCAGCAATGAAATTAATAATCTTACATTTATCTAACACCCATAACCCCAAAGAATCCTGAAGCTCTGAACAGACTTTATGAGGACCGCTTAATTCACCATCATCACTGAAATATGACTATGTCTGAGCCTGGACCATGACACAACACATTTTTATTCTAAGGACACTGATGGGGGGAGGCATAATGTTGATACCAAAAAGTTGACCAGAACTGTTGTCCTCTTAAAAAAAGCAATATGGGGCTTTTAACTATATGTGATCAGAACCTCTAAAGATGTCACCTACATCCACTCAGTGCCCCTGGGACATGGATTCAACATTGGTTCAGAAGGAAAGGTGTCACCACACTATTTACTGCAATATCCTTTGTTTTCTTTGGAGTTCCCCCATCCAGATTCTGAAGCCATCTTAGTGTGAGAGCTTGTGAACTCATGGCACACGATAGTAGCATTTCAGAAATTATCTAGCTTATTCCCTGCTGAAGTTGCAAATTAATGTTAAGATGCTAGTGTTAGATGCTCTTTTCACTTGAGCTGGTAGCCAATATTCAAGGTCTTGCAGGTTTTTTCTGTTGAGAGGAGAAATTGATAATGGTGTCAGGGATTTCTTTGGTGCAGTCCTGCTTGTTTACAAATAATGCATGCAAATCAAACAAGAGGGGACCATTTCCTTACTTGTTATTCCAAGCCTCTTTTTCCAGCCAGCACTGAACTCCTTAAAAACTTCTCTTTTTCCTTTCTCTTGGGCATATTATAAGTTTGTCTCTTCTCTAGCTGTCCTTGACTTTCTTCTGCCTTCTCTGCGTCTGTGATGTTTTTAGCTGTATCTGCTCACATATAAACACACACCTCCACCAAAACAGTATTCTGCCATTTGTGTTTGAATTCAACCCCACTGCAATCCCTCCATCTACATAGCTCTGCTCCTGACCAGTCTTGCATGTGGCTTATGTTTTGGGCAATGGCTCCTATTTTACTCCAAAGAGAGCTTATTTGCTTTTTATATTTGTCCTGAACAAAGAACAGCTGTTACACCACCAATTTCAACCAGGTTTCCTTCAGCTCCCAGCATCCCATTATGAAATAACATTGTTTAGAAGATTTGTTCATCTACTGTAAAACTTCTATGTACAGTAAATGCTTTTGTGTGGCATTATGTGTTACTATTTGTTTAATGCACCATTTACTAGTGTACATAGGTATGAAGACTAATATTAATCTTAGGTACAGATATTATAATTTAAATGAAGATGTGACCAAGGCAAAGGAAAATTAATTCAACATTGCAGTCAGACTGTGGTGCGTTCAGATGCCTGGGACTTAGATCCCATCTGATGGAGATCAGGGTAGGAATGATAGAACCTGCGTTCTGACAACATGTGCATTCAAGGATCTGGGACAGCAGGAGCACATTTTTAATAAACTAGAGCATCCGGAAAAGAAAACAAATGTTCCTCTCTGTAGAATAATATGTTTGCATAAATGAAAGGCATTAACATGCAGGGTCTGTACCACAGTGTCCCACTTTCAGCCTCAGAGTTTATGACCAGAAATAAGACCCTGCCTACGCTATTGGGTCTGAAGAGTATACGTGACTTTTACATCAAAGGCCCATTCAATTATGTGTGTGTCTGGGTGACAGGTGACACCAATGAAGTGTGATATAACAAGCCCATTATGGAATTCACTGGGGGAGGGAGAGGAATTGTATATGCCTGAATAAGGTAACTGGTTCCTAGGCAACTTGTTTAATGTGCCTTGCTTGGAAGACCTGTATACAGTTCTTTGTCTCAACAACGGTGACCCCTTTGGGTATGAAAGTGCCCTGTGCTGCCTGTTTGTCAAAAATGAGTGGATAAGCTTTTAAGCAAATGGATTTTTAATGATTCCTACAAGGAAACACAGCGAGGGTCAAATTCAGACCTGATGTAAAAGGGGGTGCAGTTCTCTGCTTCACAAGCACCATTTTGCTTAAACTTGGGGTCAGGGCCATCACCGTGGAGGCCCCAGTTCTCTGCCCCCTTTCTAAATGTAATGGAGCAACATGCTAGAGCAGGGGACCAAGGGCCAAATGTGCACCCCCCCACCTGGTTTGCCTATATCTGGCTCCCAAGGCTCATGTCTCCCCCCACTGTTGGGGAGCCCGTGCTGGTGCTCCAGTTCCCCAGTCAACGCCGCAAAGAGGCTAGAGCACATAAAATCTACTGGCCAGGATTCCCCGCAGCTCTTTCTCCTCAGTTGGGGGGCCATGTCAGCGAGGGTGGTGGGTTTGGGGGGTTTTTTGCTTCTCACTTGTGTGTGGCCCCCAACTGATTTTTCTGTGGGTCAGCGGCCCCCAACCTAAAAAAGGTTCCACATCCTTATGCTAGAGACTCCTGGAGTAACTGCTACCCAAAAGGAGGCTTTGAATCACGTAGAGGGAATCCTCTCAAAACTCAATGGTCCTTTATAGGGAACAACAACATGGGGGACAGGCTGTGTGTGTATCATACCTGGGCACAGACCCCTGGCCAGCAGATGGTCCTGTTCAGAGTCCACAAAAAGGAGGACAGTGCTGCAAAGGGATGAGAAGAGGGATAGCCACTCACAATATTTGCTCAGGCAAAATATTGTCTACAATGATAGTTTTTCCTGATAAGGGACAGAGAGATGGGGGCTGCAAGGTTTTCTCTCTTGCTCATTTGACACCATAATGTACTTGTGGCACTACAATGATTAGAGAACTGACAATGTTAAGGCCTCCACAGAGAGGGAAGCAGCAGGACCAGGTGATTTCTGAAGCATGGCCAGCTTTAAGGAAAATGGCACCAGGATGAACTTGCATTTTGGCGCCCCTTTAAGCAGAGGAAACTGTTTTCATGCAAACTCCTTTAAATAAAAGATGGAAGAGCTGGATCTTTACCTGCAACATGGGGATATGTTAATAATGTACAAGGTTTTCAGTGAGGCATCAGCAGCTCCTTAAGGGACTGATCCAAGAGAGCATGGAAATTAATGACAAATGGGGTCGCTCATTTTTCTGCAAAAACAAACCCCCCAAGAGTGGAGGTGCCAGGGACAGAATCAAATGCTCTAAAGAAAAATCCAGGAGATCTGCAGCAAGCATAGCAAACAAATCTCAGCACAATCTGGGGGTTCTTCCAACTTCCAGCTGGAAAAGCTTTGACGAGGAGGGATTAGTCACTCTTGAAGGCAAGTGCCCAAATGTTATGACTAGGGCTGTCTGTTCAGTGTTTAGTTTAACTTGAGCTGTAGAGGAGAGAAAATGCAGAGGCATATTGGCGGGAAGTAGTTAATGCTGGCAGAATAAAGAAGTGGATAATACTGCCAGGCCTCACTTCTCTGGAGGACAAGCTTAAAGAAACACAGGGCTTTGTGTCTGAGGGTGACTTGAACCCAGAAGAGACAACTGGGGCAGAGAGGGGGCAGGTCTGCCTCTGTGGCATATGAACTGCCCAGAGCCCGGGGCATCCCGTTCTGACAAGCTTTATAATGAGCCATGTCATGAGTATTTGTCTGGCACCTTGTAAACTAGCCAGAAAAACACATTGTTTTTGTAGCATTATTTCTGCACTTCCTGACATGCCGTGCAGTAGACACCAAATAGAGTTCTCATCCTGGCTCTGTTATATAAGAGCTTGGAGAAGCTGCCACTTCCTTTTTTCAATCTCAGTTGAGAAATCTCTTTGTATGTGAAGTTATTAGCTTGGTGAATAATTACATGGTTTTGGTTTTAACTCCACACAGAAGATAATTTAATAATTTCTCCATAGTTTTCTATGTATTGTTATGATCCCCAGGATTGTGGCATCTTAGATTTCTACTATGTCTTTGTTTTGCAGATTGGTTCTTCTGAAGTCTTTCAGACAAGCTTTGAATAGGAAAGGTAACAAAAAAGTGGTATTGGTGATGGGTTATGGTGCCTTTCCCATCAGGATTCAGCCTAGATCATCAGTTCCCATCTAACCACGACTAGAAGTTGTTATTTTTTTATTGCTGTTCAGCAGCCAGTATAAAATGAATTTTGTTGTTCTCAGTCCAGTTCTCAGTAGACAGGTGTCCACATCAGAGAAACCACCCACACTGGTGCTTGCAGTTTGTGTTTCAGAAACAACTCGTTGCATCATGAGAATATTTTGTATTGCTGTGTGATGGCCTTATGGAAATGGCCGCAGGCCCCAGTGAAGTGTTGGAAGGTGATGCAATTGTGTAGTCCTGGGATAAGTTTTGGGATGTTTCAATTATCCTTCCATCCTTCCCTGAAGTACATGGGACTGACCTTTTTGAGTTGTTGGAAGCACACCATTGCTTTATGTAATAAAATTACTATATTGGAACTACAAAAGTTAGCAGGGATGGGCATAAGGAGGGGAGTTGATTATGACATTTTGATATTGTCTGTCTCTAATCTGGATCCCACAGGGTCCTTTCCCATTGTTTCCTGACAGCAAATTAATAATCCTTCCAAGGTGGTGCATTATTCTATCATCAGGCAGCAAGAGCAATCAGCAGCAACAGAAAGTTGCTCTGATATGCTGTTTCAATTGGTTTGTATAGGCATAATCCTTGGACTACTAGCAAATTACTGTTGCAGCCCAAAATTTGGATGCTCCTAGCGTGCTTTACAATTTTTACCAAATTGAATGTAACATGTGGTCTAATAGGGATAATAGCTTGTGATACTCAAAAATACTCTTATGAGATAAATTTAGGAGATTTTTTTTAAATATTCTGCATCCAGAATGGAGCCACTGTACTGATGACAGTACTAGATGTTGAATGGAAGATTTGATTGCTGAGATACCTTATCAACTTGCATTTGCTTTGGGCTATCAGTCCTTGCCCCCTCATTTCAAAGTTGAGAAGCATAGAACTAATCTAAGATGTCCATTTGTAGTTGAGTTTAACTGAATCATAGGTGCAAAAACAAAAAATAAATGCATAACTTTTTTCTTTAATAAATTGTCATATTCTCTTTTTAATTGCTTCATAGTTTGACTGTCCATCATGAAAGGGAGGAAATGCAGTGGATTTGGAGCAAACCTGTTCAGTGAATCAATAAAACTCCCAAAGAACTAAAAAGACAACTGGCATTTCTTTGGGTTTCTAATTATGTGCTTCTGTAATGATGGTCTGATGCAGGACAAAGTTTACTTTTGCATTGGATGATGGATTAATGCATTCAGCACTGTAGTTCCATTAAACTGATCATATAACATCTGTTAAAGGGTAGGAAAATTATAGAGATAAAAATGCTTATTATTCCCTTAAGAACTGAATCTGGAATGAAGATGACCCTCCTGACTGGAGATAAAATATCATCCATTATGATGCTGTGCCCTCTGGTGAGCAGAAGAACACATGCCTGACTGATGACTATCTTGATTAATTTTGAACTAGATTCTGCTGACATCCTGGCTGTTAGGATGGTCAGGACAGGGCAGGATAATTAGGGTGACCAGACAGCAAGTGTGAAAAATTAGGACATGGGGTGCAGGATATTAGGCACCTATATAAGTCAAAGCCCTGATTGTTGGGACTGTCCTTATAAAATCGGGACATCCGATTACCCGAAGGATAACGTCCACCTTTATGAATCATGGCTGAATGACTGATGAAAATTAGAAGTGTGGGTGGGAGGAGGAATTAAGGTGATGAATGGGCATTTGTTAGCAGATCTACACCTAAGCATGAAAGTCCTTATTACAATTTCAGGTTTGATCATAAGGATAACTTAGGATTTAGGATGTGTTTCCATAAGATGTTGAACACCTCTAAGAAGATGCTGAGAGCTCTCAACTCTTGTCAAATTCATTAGAAAATGGAAGTTGCTCAGCATTTATCAGGGTGGGATCCATCCTGAGCATTGAGAAGAAGACTCTCTTCTTTAGATATGTACAGACAATTCTCATTAAACTGGCACACTAATGTTGGGAGAAAGTATTCATGGGAGAAGGCACTCAAAACTTTGGGGGCAGAAAGGCTCAGATACCCTGGTGATGGATAGCCTACAAAGATTTAAATAGAAAAGAATAATCTTATTTGAATGTCACACACTGGAAAGCCATCTTTGGATCATCCTGATCAAGAGTTGGTGTCTGAGTAATAAGAACAACACAATTACATGTTAATTGCATTCTCCTAACCTTTTCCCAGGAATGTTATAGGGATGCCAAACTTGCAACTGACCCAGAAGAAGCTAATAAACAAATCAAGTTTTCTGTAAGGTACACCAAATGTAAAAGTCAAATGTCTATTTGTATGCCAAGAATCTGCCTCATACAATTCAGAATGTGCAACCCAACCCTGCAAACTAATGATAAGATCAGATCTCAGAGCTAAGCGTAGTGTCTCTTTCTGGGGCTGATGACATTATACGTTTATTAAGCTTTGGATCCACTTCTATCTAGTGATCCTTCAAACCGCCAGCATGGAAATTATTTAGCTGGCTACCTTTTAAAAAAACAATGGTAATTTGTTAACATTAATATTTTTCACTTAATTTTCCATCTTGTTATCTCAAAGTACGCTCCTGTGAAGGAACTAAGTGTTCTTATCCATTTTACCAAAGGATAAACTGAGGCACACAGTGACTGAGGTCACTGATGGATTTAAACAGCAGCAGGTTCAAAGTGACTTGCCTAACGCCATGCAGGATGTTTATGGCAGGGTTTTGAATAAAACCCCAATCTCCTCAGACAGTTCTTTAGCCACAAGAACATCTTGCCTCTTTTTTTTTCTTTGGTAGTTCATCCATCCATCTATCTATTGAGTGTGTCTGTCTGTCGCCAGAGGCATGTAAATTAGATTACCCGACATAGTCAATGAAGCTGGGATTTAAATAGTCCCGGCTTCATTAAAATAAAAATGGCCACCGCGCTGTGCCGGCTCAGCTGATCGTCGGCACAGCATGGCAGTCAAGACACGTATTGGTCGACAGGGAACACCTTTGTTGACCGCTCCCTCATGCCTCGTGAAACGAGGTTTACAGGAGCGGTTGACAAAGGCTTCCCCTGTCGACCAATACGTGTCTTGAGTGCCGTGCTGTGCCGACGATCAGCTGAGTCGGCACAGCGCAGCGGCCATTTTTATTGTAATGAAGCCGGGGATATTTAAATCCCAGCTTCATTGACTATGTCGGGTAGTTTTACATGCCTCTGGCAACAGAGGCATGTAGTCTAGACACACCCTCCGAGTCTGTCTGTGTGTCTGTTTGTTCAAGAAATCCTCCCAAACTGTAAGAGCTAGGACCACCAAATTGGGTATACAGCTTCCTCTTACTCTAACTTAAACCAAGGTCGGGGTTTGGTTATGCCAGGAATGGGAATGTTTTCCATAACATGGAAAGGGAGGGGATAGCGAGGGGAAGGGCACAGAGGAGGGATGTGATACTGAGAGTGGCCACTGGGGGCAGCTGCAGCACCAAGTGAGTGACTAGCAGGGCTAGGTTTCTGCCTTCTTGCCTGCCTACAGACTAAGGATGTTAAGGACTAGACGACTAACTGACTATCCGATACGCAAATGCTTATTGGATAGTTGAGTCTACTAGTCGATTTCATCCCCCCCGCCCTTGCTGCCTTTATCAGATAGAGGCAGCAAAGGGGGGAAGAGGGGATACTTCAAAGTGGCAGCACCACACAGCTGATCCTGGGCTCAGCTGAGTGGCGCTGCACCTTTGAAATGCTGCCTCGGCGGGGGCTCTTGTACATTTCATAGGAGGAATGTGGAAGTGTCTATCAACTAGTCAAGTAGTCGATGGACATTCCATCGACTAGTAAATTAACCGATATTTAACATCCTTATTCCAGAACAGGTAAGCAATCCCCTGCCCCAAACCTGGAGCCTGCCCGCCCCCCCACTCCCGCCATGGAGAGCCTGCAGGCCATGTGGGGATGCTGGAGTGGGGGCAGCCCCCAGAACCTGGCCCCCTGTGGAGAGTCTACTGGCTGTGGGGACGGGACGCTGGAGGAAGGGGCAACCCACAGTGCTTTCCCTCCCCCTGACAGCCTGCAGGAGGGCTGCTGGAGGGGGTACAACTGGAGGGAAGGGCAGGCCCCGGAACCAGCCCCCTTCCCAGACAGCCTGCAGTCCACAGAGGTGCCGCTGGAGGCCAGGGTCAGCTCCTGGAGCCTTGTGCCCCCAATAGCCTGCAGGCCACAGGAGGGGAGCACTGGCGGAGGAAGCAGCCCCCTGGAGCCTGACTCCATCAACAGCCTACAGGGGGGCCACAGGAGGGGGGAAACATCCCCCCAGAACCTTGTCTGCCCCCCCCTCCCCAACAGCATGCAGGCTGGCAGAGGCAGCTGGAGGCTGGGGGCAGCCCCCAGTGCCTTGCCCCCACCTCAACAGCCTGCACATTGTGGGGGAGGCCCTGCAAGCTGGAGGAAGCTCCCCCTCCCCAAACTGCCCTCTCAGATAGCCTGTAGGCTGCAGGGAGATGTGCTGGAGTCCAGGGGCAGTCCCTGGAACCTTCCCTCCACCAGCAGCCTGCAGGCCATGGAGGTGGGGGAGAGCCACTGCAGGAAGTGGCAACTCCCAGAGCCTGGCTCACTGCTCGGACAGCCTGCAGGCTGTGGGGGTGGGGTGCTGCAGTCCAGGGGCAGGCTCAGGAACTTCACCTGCCCAAATAGCTTGCCGGCCATGGAGCAGGCGGCCCTGGAGGCTAGAGGCAGACTCCCCCCAGAACCTTGGCTCCCCCCAGACAGCCTGCAGGTTGTGGGAAAGGGCACTGAAAGGGGGCAGATCTTGGATTTCCCCCCAAACAGCCTGCAAGCTGCAGGGGGCGCTGCTGATTGGGCAGCCCCCAGAATCTAGTCTGGCCTGCCCAGACAGCCTGCAGGCCGCATGGGGGAAGAGAACTTGGGGAGGCCCGCTGGCAGGGGAGCGCTGCCCCAGTGCCCTGGGAGGAGTCGCCACTGGAGCAGCTGCCATGAGACGCACCGGTAAGCACCTCCTCCATCTCCCAGCGTCCTGCCCTGAGTTCTGCATTTCCTACCTGCCTTAACTTCTGCACCATCTACACCTGCCCTGAGCCCCCCCACACATTCCAATCTTCTGCCCTAAGCCACCCACCCTCTGCCCCTCCTCACACCTGAACTTCATTCTCCTTCTTTCTTGAAAAATATAATAATTGAAATAAAGCATGTATAGTTTTCATTTATTTTTCCCCGCAAAAATTACTTCATTTAAAGACCTGAACAACACTGGGTACATCGGCTAGCACAGTATAAAATGAGTAACTAATTGAAATTACTTTAATGTCTTCCTACCTAAGTCACAAATAAGCTACATATAGCATGTTAGCAATATATACAATCACTGGAATTTTTTGTCTTCTAACTAAGGCTTCATTCTTTCCTATGAAATGAAAACAAACAAATACAATTTTATCCTATTTTTAGCAAAAACATTTTAGTACACTGTTGTATTTTTTAATAAATGATTTCTGGAAGCATATATCATATAGGATATCAGACATACTGGATACATTTCAAATTTTAAATTATGTCCACTGCTTTTTCACTGTAATATATATAAAAGTTGATTAGCTAATGAGAAAATAATAATAAAATGTAAGCAGGGCCACAATAAAAATAATAAGCCACAGAGAAATAGTATTTACACTATACAATCATTTGTGTCTGGAAGATTTTCTCTCTGGTGTTTTAAGGACCATGGTTACTCCTGGGAATGTAATTGATCAAAGAATTTGAAATTCTGGCTTTTTGTACACTAGAAAAATTTGCATTGGCATAGCTAAACTGATTCAAATTGTAATGTAGGTGTGAGCCACCAGTGCTAAATGGAACATGAACTGATGTGACTTACACCAGATACTTATGCAAACTAGGGATGATGTAATAGGATAGTCGATTAAACAATAAGAAAAGCTTATAGGTTAATGCTATAGACTAAATGCATTTCCACCCCTCCCCCCAGCAGTACATTTTTTAGCTGGCTGGCCAGCAGCCCGGTTCAGTCCTAGCTTGCTATGGCTCTGCATTTAAAGTGTATTAGGAGCTGACGGGCAGGCAGCCCGGCTCAGTCCTGGCTCGTACCAGGTCCAGGAGCTCAGACCTCCCCTAGACAGGGGCTGCTGCCATCCCACACTGCTTCCACCCCACACTGTATCAGAGGCAGCAGCACAGGGTGAAAGGCAGCCGGTCCATGAGATGAGCTGTTTTTTAAACTGGCTCCTCTCATGGACCAACTCTCAGCTGACATCCCACACTGCTACCTCTCTATCAGAAGGCAGGGAGCTTCTCAGGAGTGGGGCCAGAGTGCATTGGCTGCCAGCCCTGCCCCTGGGGACTATAGAATAGTCAAGTAACCAATAAGAATTCATGAGCTTAATCGACTATTCAATTAACCAATATTTAACATCCCTAATGCAAACCCTTAATGACATACTGGACCAGTGCAAAACAAGACTTGTACTTCTTTGACTGACTGCAGAATAACTCATGACAGTTCAAATTCCACTTTGCATCAGAGCAACATGCCTGTTAGCTATGCTGGTGCAAATTTTCCTAATGTGGACAGACCTTCAATTTCAGTGAGTCTTATAATAGTGCAGGCTAGCAAGGAGCCCGTGATTGCTGGACCTGGGAATAAGATACAAATGAGTTCACTTGTGTTAATTAGGTGTTAATATTGTAAAAATCTTTCTTTGGGAGAAACAGGCATCTCCAATCTCACCATTGAGCTTATCCTAAAAAGCAGAAGTACATCATGAATGAATCATGTAAGTAAACTCTTGTCTCTCAAACAGGGTCAGCTCGAGCCATTCCTGTGCCCCAGGCAGCGGGCATGCAATGCATGCGTGGCTCTGCCCCCGGCTGCGCTGCACACCTTACAGCTGCAATTGGGCATGCGGCACCTGATTGCAGCTCTAAAGGGCACCTCGCGGCCCCCGGCCCCGGGCACACGGCGTCTGATGACAGCTCTAAGGGGTGCCACGCGGCTGGGCGCATGACGCCCCTTACAGCTGCCATCAGGCGCCCTCCATAGGTTGGCGCCCCAGGTAGCTGCTCAGCTAGCCCCCCTATTAATCTGGCCCTGGTCTCAAATGGCACGGAATATTGCTGTTCCATAAAATGGATGCCCATGGTCTCGATGGGATTTCCAAAACTATTAACATCCCTGCTGATGGGTAGATACTTGGAGCTTTGAGAGGATTTGGAAATGTCAAATTAACTGCCCTGAAGGAATGCAAGGCCCTGAAGGAAAATATTTGCCAAAGAATAAACCCACAAGGAATCTGAGTATTTTCCAAGCTGGCAAGTTAAGAGAGGAAATGCAAAACATCTTCATGACAGCAGACAGAAATACTGAGAGCTTAGCACTCTGCAGCCACTCTCTCAGACTAAAGAACTCATTGTTACATAAGTTTCCTATTGATAGCTGGCAAAGATGGGCCATTAATTGGATACCTAAATTACTAATCACTATCTGAAAAATGTGGCTTACACTAATATATAAAAGATTTCTCATATTACACTACACAGGGCCTGTTTATTGCTAGCATATGCCAATGCACTTCTATTTCCCTCCAATTTATCTATGATCCAAGATATATAATAGCATAGATACTGCTATTCTATAGCACCTTTCTGCCAAAGTTCCCAAATCTTTGCGCAAACATTAATGAATTAAACCTCACAATCTACCCTGTGATGTAGCTCTGTATTATGATTCCCCATTTTACAGATCAGGAATCTGAGGTACAGAGAGATTAAGAAATTTGCCTATGGCTGTATAGGGGGTCAGTGGCAGAGCTGGGACCAGAATCCAGATCTCTCAGCTCTTAAATCCATGCCAATCAGCTGTCCTTATATGACATGTCACAGTGCAAGATGTCACTAAAATATTTTTTCTCATGCTTGTGGTCCCTCAGGTATCCTAGTGGCTTGATGGTACATATGAAGAATGGAGAACACAGATTTAGCAGATTGGTTATGTTTGCACATGGTGTAACTGAGGAAGGCAACTAGGAGCGAAGACACCAGATAATTCCCACATGGTTCTATCAGTATAAAAATGTGTGGCTCTTCGGATCAGTCGGACTAGGTCGTTTGCCCATGGGTCTGTTGAGAAGCAAATATAGCATCCTGTTCTAAAGAGATTTGGTCATTGACCTACGGCTCCATTGATCAGGGGAATGTTGGGCCCCTGGACCAAAGAGAATGGGTCTTTTGCTTATGGTTCCACTGATCAGGGGAATGTGGACATCTGGGCAGGAAGGACTAGGCTACTTTATCATGGCTCCCTGGATCAGGGGAATGTGGGTACCTGGGTTGCATAGGCTGGGCAATCTGCCCATAGCTCCATTGAAAAAAGGAATGTAGGCATCTCTGGTCTGAACACACACTGCCATTTGCAGCTTTGTGGGTGGCTCCACAGAATAAAAGAAGAGAATTAAAAGAAAGGAAGTTATAAAATAGACTGTGCTGTGTACAGGCATAAAATGTGCTGCTGGCCCTGCAGCGTAACTGTCAGGTGTAGGTCTGCTACTGAGTCAGGAAACTGACTGTTATTTTCAAGGGGATCATCTCCCTGTGCCATCATCACACAACAGAGTTATTAAGCACCAATCACCAGTTCTTTTCTGGCCCCTGCAAATGAAAAAGAAATGGAAGAAATATTTTGCACACAGCAAGTATTTAAACTTGTCTATCCACTAAAAAAAAAAAATCCTGAGAGAGAGAGAGAGGGAATCCCTATGGAAACAAAGCTTTCACTTGACTAATAGAGTTAGCCAGACAGAGACTGTCACTGCTCATAAAGCAGGGCCAAAGGACCCCGAGGGCAAGTACCTCTGTTCTGATGGCAAAATGCAGCCAGAGGAGAAAAGAGCTCTCAAATGAGACACACATCTATAAAGGGAATCTAAGCCTGGGAATTAATGCAGCCAGCTCTTTAATTCACTGTCACCCCTCTATCTCCACCCCCCGCCACCCTCACAATAAAAAAAGACCCTGAAAGGAAGAGTCAAAGTGGAATCTAAGATAAAATAGGACATATTTCTGCAGCTTTAGTGAAACACAAACTCAGAGCCTTGATACCAAGAAAAGAACTATTTCTTCTTTGGGATTGTGTAATTTTTAACATGAACAGCATTCTTTAGCATCATGGAAACTTCAAACAAACAATAACCCTGCTTTTAATGTCCAGAAGCCATAGGACGCCTTTATTCCTGGATCTCACCATTTGAATGCTGCAGATTATCTTTCCTCCCTCCTCCCCACTTTAATACTTTGACTCGGCCTTTAAAATGATCTGCTTGTCCTAATGCTTAACGGCGGTGTGGCAGGCTGTGTTTCCTGGTCATTGGTTTCAGGGACTGACTCATGACTCCTCGATTCTATTTTCAGCTTTATCACAGACTGATTGTATGACTTTGAGCAGATCACCTCACCTCCCTGTGGTTCAGTTTATCCTACTTGAGAATGGTGAGACTATCGACCTTGCAGGGGTAATGGGAAGCTGAACGTTTTTTCTCAAAATGCTTTCAGATGCTCAGGTGGAAGATGGAGTAGCAAAGTGGACAATATTATATTTACATCACTAGTATTCCTCTGAGTTGTCACAATCTGTCACCACAAGGTGCCTTATACCTGTTCACAGTGACTAAGGCTGTGAGGAGTCTTCTGAAATGGTGACTATTATTCTTTCCTGAGCATCCTGTTTGTCTGGACTGCACGTATACAGTGGTGCTACATCTCATCAGCCATATGTTTTCTGTTTGCCTCCTAGGTAATCTATCGTGCCTTAACGCCAAACAACAAGATTGAAGATCCATATGGTCCTGAAGCCCAAGACCTCCTGAAACTTACCAACCTGCGTCTCCTTTTATTAAAAAGACAGGAGTGTCCCTGCCAGAACTTGGGGTTGCTAGAGAAACCCCAGAGGTTTGCCCACTATGCCATCTATGATCTGATTGTCCGGGGAAGTTGCTTCTGTAATGGGCATGCAGAAGAATGCCAACTTGCCAATGGGACAGGGAACACAGAGAACATGGTAAGTTCTTGAAATGCACTAGTTTACTTCAGTTTGTATTTGTTTGTACTTCCCGAGTCAAACAGAAACTTCTCCATAAAACTCTTCCCAAAACCAGTTTAAAATAGGGTACCGCTGATAATCTACATCAATGAAACCCAAACCTGATTATCAGTGTGGAAGGGGTATAGCACTAACAGCTGTGCCAAAAATGATCTATGCTAGAGATGGGCCTGAAACAAAAACTTGGATCTGAATATATCTACACTTTGTGGTGAGGTTTGGAATCGGGATTGGGATCCATATCAAAATATGGTGGTTGATATTATACACCTTCTCGTATCTCAACAGGGAGATAAACCAAAAACTTGGACTCAAATGTTGCCAATGAAATTCTGGAATGTCAAAATCCAGATCTCTCTTAAATCATGTAAGGAAATCTCTCTTTAAACAATGCAATGAATCTCATTTATCACAAGCTAGCACATGAAAAGTATTGCTTGAAAATCCATTTTTATTTTCTTCTGTATTCAAATGCATATGGTAGATGAGCTCCCCACCACTGGAGACTCTTGAATTTGCTAGGCATGAGCAGTTACATTAGTTATGATTTTAGCTTTTGACTCTTAACTTCCTGGGTTTTGTTGGTTCAGTCAGAGGCTAAGTATTAATGGTGGGAGAGGGAGATTGTGTGAGTGGTTTAATTATAGAGTCCTACCACCAAATTCATAACTGTTGAAAACTTTTATTGTTTTCAAAGAAAAGTTTACTTGAGTAGGCACTGCAAAGTTTGACTGTAGATACCAGGACAAGAAGAAAGAGGCATCATAGATCTTGTAATTCCTCCTCTTGACTAACTGCAAAATAGTTAATTTTCTGTTGGTTTTCTTGAAAGGTCTTAGCTTGACCCATGCAACGCAATCTAATCTTTGTCTTGATATCTAATGGACTTATGTACAAATAGTTTGTTACTCATTTGTGACTCTAGTAGAAAATATCTATTATATATTTTTAAGAGTTTGGTTGTTTGTGGACTTGTTTGTGCAAAATAAAGTCATACTTTTCAATTACCTACAGATAACAAATTTTGCATAAACAATCCTGCCATTTAAATTAGCTGAATGCTCTACTTTTTGCACTGAAATATGCTGGGTGAAAGGTTTAAATAATTATTTTTGTTTTTCATTGGAAAAAAATCATGACTATTATGATTAGAGTTCCTAAAAAATATTTGCTAACTAAATTAAAATCAAGTTACCTATTCAACTGTCATTTTAATGCAAAGGAAATTTTTACAGTTACAAATCACAAAATAATTCAAATTTAGTTATGGAAAGAATAGTGAAAGCTTCACGAGTTTCTGATTCAAATTTTCTATGTAAGGTAATTATTCAATAAAATGAATAATGTTTGAAGTTGAAAGCCTACAAATTTAAAACTGTTCTTTTACTTTTCTTTTGCAAGCACATTAATCAAAAATTCTCTTACATATATTTAATTTCTTGAACTTTCCTATAAGTGTAATTCTATGCAAAATGACTTTGCCCAGTCAATGACTGGCCTCACCTGCTAGTTCTCTATGAAAGAAACACAAAAAGGTGGAAAAGATTAAAAGAAAAAGCAGTGTTTTTGCCAGTGCAAAAGCGGCTAGGAGTGCTGTGGCACCTTATAGACTAACAGAAGTGTTGGAGCATAAGCTTTTGTGGGCAAAAACCACCTTCGTCAGATACCCCTCTAATACTTTTACCAGTGCAGTTACTGATGTGCATGCATGTTTTCTGGGCACAATTGTGAAGCAAAATGTGGCCCTCAAAAGTGTTTCCTTGAAATAAACTCCGATCGCGTTTTAATTTTAATATCTGCCTGGCTGTTTTTTTAGGCACTTACACCAACAATTTGCTCTAGTGCTGACACTGTCACAAGTTTTAATCTGGAGGGATTTCTTCTCCTTCTGCATACACACGCACCCATGTGCACCCATATGAATAAACTATTGGTATTGATGCTGAGCATTTCAATTGTCAGCTTCAGTCAATGGGATCTGTGGGCATTCAGTGACTGAAAAATCAGGCCTGGCATCCCTGCTATTTTTTGGAAAATGGACTAGGGAGGAAATGGAAATCTCAACAGAAATGCAGGTGGTCTCCAACCCAGGCTTGCCTCTTCCTAGAAAGAAGCCAGGTCTGCAAGGAGCTTGAGAATTATTCTCTTGTGATATATTTGAATCTGCTTGAGATAAGGTTTATAATTAATCCTTTAAAAAAAAAAAGAATGAGTGCAAATTTACAAAGTGTCTGATAAGATTTTTTTTGTTACTTTACATACTTGTAGAGCAAGGTTCAGGGTACAAAGGTAATTCTCTTTCCCGCTGCACCCAACTTAAGACAAGTAAAGATAAAAAAGGATCCGCTGTACACGCCATAAGTTCACTCTTGAACGGTGATAAGGCTGAATTCCCTGCAAAGGTTCCATGTGCCCCTTAACTGACACTATCCTAATTCACAGAAACTTTTTACATTTTATGAAGGGACAACATTCAAACTCCAAACCTTTTCACTGCCATTATACATGCCAGGTACAGGCAGCTGCATGTGACTCCAGTTCAAATATAGCAGTTATGATACCATTTGCCATTGTTTTCAGTAAAATGCTAATTAGCGGAACAAGGAATAATGTAATATAATCTTCAGCAGTCTCTTTGGAATAAAATTCCAGGCTTTGATTTAGGAAAGCACATACTTACACGGATGTATGTGCTCTAATGCTTTCCTGAATGAGACTGTGTCCCTGCATAGAAGCCTTAAAGATAGGTGGGGTGTTCAAATGCTCCTATTCGTACTGCCCTACCAATAATGCACCATTACCAATTATTTTCTAAACACCGATTCCTCAATACATATTGTATGGAGTAACCATAATAACAATCATGGGAGAATTATGTTAATCAAATGTAGTGTGTTATCTAAGGATATCACAAAAGGTATATCCCAGCAGGCCAAGAATTCAAGCCATTTAACCAAGAACAGCAACTCAAGTCAATAGCACCATGGCTTTCTGTCTCTATAATGAGATCTGAAGACATATCCAGCCATTAATGCTTTATTCATGGTACCTTTATAGACTCAAGAAACCCCATTCCACAACTAATGTCCCATCTATGTAGGTATATAGTGCTTGTGTTATAATGGTAGTTTTTAAATTTTGGAATGGATATTCCTAAGGATCTTTGAAGTTTTCTAGTTTTAGAATTTTAGATGATGTATGATTAATAAAATTCATCTACATTTCACAATATTTAAAAGATTTTATTTTCTGAATCACTACCAGCCGTCGTATAAAATTATCATCGTATGTACTCTAGGATTGGGTGATGTTATCCACCCACTGTAAATGTGGACCCATTTAATATGTAACCGTGTAGAAAAAAACACTGCTTAAAGAACACATGTTCTACAGCAAGTTGTTAAATATGCAAGTGGTGAAATAGAATAGATGAGTAACACATTAAATTGAATACAGCTGGTAGAAGAAGAAACACTGCCCATTAAAAGGGAAAACACTATTGTGCGTGTTGTTGGCACAGTCATTGTAAACTATGACTGGGTGTCTCTTCTTGTTTTTTCCATTACTCTCAATGGAACTTGGGTTTTGTGCCATCAAATTATTTCATAGGGCAGAAGGTGAAATAGTTTTGATGAAATAGATTTCACGAGTGACTCATACCGCAGGACAACAAGGAGGATGTATCCTAGTGCTCACTCTGAAACAACACTGAGGGTTTTCTCTGGATAAAGACTTAATAAGATCTGAGGTAGGGCTTCAAGATCCCTGTATCAATTCTCCTGAGGCACAGTGCCCATCATGTGGCAGAAGATGTTTTATAGAACATACTAATAAAGAAGGTAATAAATGGGCATCTTGAGATTTAAGAATATTAAATCTTTTTAATGCTTCAATTATTTAATACATGGTACTTCTAGGAAATGCAAAGCACACAAGCATCTCAAATAAACTATTCATCTCCATGCTGGGTTTTCTTTGGGGGAGAGGAGGAGGGAGTTTCAGATTATTTCATTGGTATTTTTGTCTGGGAGTAGCTGATATTTCCTAGGTTACATTTAGCATCTTCTCTAAAGCTACACTCATATTTCTGTGTACAAAATTCCTATATATTCCCTCCTTAGTCAAATGGGCAGGGCACAAAACTAGGTGAAAAGCCTTGATCCAGCTCTTTTGAGCATTCTTATATTTCAGTGCAGAAACAGTAAAAAGGAGAAAAAATGATGGCCAGGAAATCTATGAGCAAAGAGCCCATTAAGAGCTTTTCCTGCTCTTGCAGTAACAATGACCCTTTTTCTTGTTTTCCCTTTCTCCTCTTTTACCCCCAAGTCATTTGGCAGATGCTGCAAAGATATGAAACATGACTTATGCATCATCTTGGAGTATCCATAGATTTACACTCAAAAGGTGGAATTCTTCTTTCAGATCTGCATGGGCTATATCATCTGGTTCTCCCTACACATGCATGTCAATGAAGGCACTAGAACTTACTGAATCTGGGTGATGCTATGAAAATGACAGGAGTGTTTTGTTGTAAGCACGGGACATTGGCATCAATTTAGAAAGGAATGAAAGTCCTGACTAGGCATGTGTGTGTCTCTGGTCTTTTTTCATTGCTGGACAGAGTGGATAATACCCCCATATTGTTTTTGTAGGCGGTACAAGAATTTCTGCTGCAATGGTCTGAGGGTCTTGCTGTACGGCACTGGGAACAGCGGTCTAGTTTAGGTTGCAGTTAGCTAACACATGGTAGCTAAGCCCAGTCTTTCCCCTAGCATATATCTAGAACACACAAAGGAGCTTGGAGCACAAACAGAGGGCACACACAGTGAACGGCTTCTAGACAAGCTTCCAGTCCATTTGTCAAATATTTCACAATTTTTTTTTAGTGCAAATGAAACAATAATAAAGATGGGACAAAGGAAGGTCACTGTGTATCCAAAAAAAATTATTTATAAAACTCACTGCAGAACCACTGGCTGACAATAAGTGTTGAGGGTATTTTATTTGTTTTTGGTGCCCTCATTGCCAGGAAATTCACATGAATTGCTTCAGACATCAGTTCCTCTTCTTTATTGCCTTGTTTACAAAGAAAAAATGTACTCTTTGTGGGCCTGATCCTACACAATTGCAGCCAAAGGGAATTTTCCTATTGATTTGAATGGGAAGAGGATCTGATCCTATCTGCAGTTTCTTGTTTGGAGTAAGAGAGAGTTGAAACAAGGGTTACATGAGGTAAAACTTGTTTTTCTACAGCACTTTGCTCGGTAGCTTGGCTGTCATCCCTCTTGCAAATATTATCTCCTGACAAAATACCTTGTGCTGTTCTACTGATAATCCTGCACCTAAGTTTCCACAGTCCCTGTTGGATCCAAGTTGTGCCAGACTTTGTGACTTCCAAAGTTCTGTAATGCCAGGAACTGCTGTCTGTAGAAGATGGCAATTCAAAGAGCAGTTTTTGCTGGTAAAAAAAATTAGCCTCCATTAGGTGACTATTGTCCGAATGTTGATGTAAAATAGGCCACCTCAGAATGAGTTCTAGGGCCAGGTCTCCCAACTGTTTTGCTTGAATAAGGACTGAGTTAGGACTCCAGGGTCTGACACTTCCTATCTGAAAGAACAGGAAGAGATAACAGAGGCTATGTAAAAAGAAGTAGTTTGCTTAAGTTTCATGGATTACATGTAAAGAACACTGTAACCTTGACTTCTTTGCTAGTCCTGTTAGACACAAGGTTTTTCTAGGATTCCCTGGTGAAGCACTGGATGAAGAAAGATGGCTGAGCTTCAGATACTGTCTGAGAAAGAAGCTAACATCACAGATAGGTACACTTGGATTTTCTTAGAAACCCTGTGGTAGAGCAGAGGGTCCATGCAACATGGCACCTGTGAGCCACAGATGAGAATTGACTTCAAAACTGTGGCTTTGTGGGTAAGTCTACATTGCGGTTCCACACCTCTGGATGCTGTGTCAACTGACTTGGACTCACAGGGCCCAAGTCCAAATGTCTACACTGCAGTTAAACAGCCCGGTAATCCAAGCCTCACGAGCACAAGGCAGCTGGCATAGACCAGCTCTATGTGTTTACTGCAGTGTAGACATACCCTGAATGACAGTCAAGTTCCCATAAAATTATCTAAACAAAGGCAAAAGATGAGTGTTCAGACCCATCTAAAAAGCCAAATCCAGAATTTCTTTCTCGGGCAAAATTCCCACTCAAGTCAATGGGCATTTTGCCTAAGTAATTACTGAGTAAAATCTGAGTAAGGGCTTCTGGAACTTGGCTCAAGTTTTTGTTGTTGCTGTTGTCTCGTGTAGCCTGAGAGAAACATTCCTATATTAAGTTAAATCTCTGCTGTTTCCTGGGACCAGAAATAGGGCCTGAATCAAAACTCAGCATCCCTAAACTTTGGCATTGTTTTGAGATTCAGGCCAGAATGTTCCAAACAGTCTCATCTTTATTAAGGGAAAACCCTAAACCCCAGGTTCAAATATTCTTTAACTCTGGGACTGGAAACCATCCAAATCTGGAAAGTGCATTTATCCTGGTATGAATTTCTTATGGACTTATACCTGGCTAGTATATCCAGCAGCCCTAAAAAGGATGCCTATTCAGTACTCATGGTGGACATGTCTCATAGAGGTTCATTTCAGATCAAATAATGATACAATAGAGTTCTTCTTCAAAGTATCTTCTTCAGAGTTTCTTGGCTCTCTACAACTGAGTTCAAGGTGTCCCTTAGAGGATTTTTCTATGTTCTGCCCCCAGATGGGCTAGAATAACTTCAAGCTACAATTGTAGAGGTACTTAAAAATGAAAAATAATTAATCAAGCTTTTTAGAATCACCTATGTTTGGGTTTGCATTTAGGGAAAAGGTTCAGATCTCTTTTTTTATCCAGAGTCATTAACACAGCCCTAATTTTTGGAATGTATCTGCTATACTGTTGAGCTCTGGATGAAAGCAGGGGCTGTTGGCCACATCTCTTTTAGCTTTGCCCATATTGATAGCATTCACAATACCCTGAAAATATATGGTCATGTACTGCCTCTCTCTGTGTTTGCTACCCACTGTTGGTTAGAATCAGAACTATTCAGCTTGGGGTCATGGATCACAAACATCTAATGGAGATTCTCCATTACCTGAAATAGGGATCTATGCTTTGGAAGCAGAAGGATCTTAGTTTCACACAGGCTGTCAGTATGACATTTTGGGTGGCTGTGGTGAACAGCATAGCAACAAACATAATAAACTTGTTGGTGACCATGTTATCATCTAGTGAGTGTGTAGTCTAGGATTATAAATCCAAGTAAAATATTCTTTCCAACATCCCTCTGCCAAGAAACACACGTAGAGCTAAATTACTCTTACTAATATCTTGGAAATCTCTTTTACTAATGATTAAGGCTCTGAATCAGGAAACTTATCTATTCAGGAAGGGTGTTAAATTGCTTCAAACACACAACATACACATACCATTTTTGTAGGAAGCAACATTTCTATTCCACTTCTTTGACTTTAAACTGTTTTGTGTGGTGGGATTATAAACTTCTGATCTGAGACTTTATTAACTTTTAAACACAGCCTTTTGTTAAATATAATAGTTAAGAATGAAGAGTAAATCATTCAAAAGTAGTTTCGTTTTATTGCTTAACTAGTTAATTACTGGTTGGGAGCTTTTTGTTGTTGTAATTTTAATCACTTAATTGCGGCTTTGAGTTACTTTCATCTTCTGTGAAGGAACCACACTAATCCTGCCAGTAGAGACCTTTGATTGGAAGTTCTTGTAAATACACTTAGGGCTGGTAAAATGGTTTAATGTTCCTTATATTGCCCTCAGGGTTTTTGGGTGGTTTTTTTTTTTCATTGTAAAAATTAGGGAGGGGGAAAAAAAGAAATGATCAGCTCTGTTTAAAACTATCAAACACCATTTAAGGCCACCATCTCTCCAAAGATCCAAGTACAGCAAATTTCAGAGGATGTTTATTTGGTTTCCTTTTGATACAAGCTGTCCAGAATTAGATTTGATCCAAGCCACTGATACTCTAACAAATCTCAGGGTCATCACAGTTTTTTTTTGTACATGTAAATATCCACTCCCTGCACTCTGCCTCATTTGCCAGCTAAAAATAACAATATCACCCAGACTATACTTTACTGTTTGTTTCTCATTATCAATAGTTAATATTAACCGAGTTCTGTAAAATGCGATAAAGGAAGGAATTTATAGCCACGTATATTGGACTAATTACTGTAAATCCCAAGTAACTCCGTATAGTAAGCGGAGTTACTTCAGATTTGCACACTAGAATAAATGACATGAAAATTTGGCTCACCGGTGTGAACAGATTGTGTTCAAACTTCTCCATTACGTAGCTATGGCAGTGCTCCCTGGTGCTAACCCACTATGTCTATGTGGGGAATCCAAAGATTTCTGCTAATGTACTTTTGGTATGACTTCAACCATTTCTCTTTTCTCCTGAAACCCAGTTCTGGGTCTAGTGATGTTAAATTGAGTTTAATTAATTTCCATTGACTAGTCGATTAGTCGATAAGTGGGGAAAACCGTGGAGCCGCAGTGAGGTTAGCTCCCAGCCTCAGGAGCTAACCCTGCTGCAGATCTGCCTTTTAATTGTATTAAGACCCGTCAGGCTGAAGTGCAGCTGGGGGGGACCAGATGCGAACTGGGATAGCTGATTCTTAATTCATTTAAAAAGCACAAGCATGGCGCTTGGGATGGGGCGCAAGCCAGGAATCAGTGAGCCCATGCTTATACTGGGTCCCCCAGCACCGGCTTCTGCTCCCTCCACCTGGTGCCTCTGATTGAGGCAGCAAGTGGGGGAAGTGACTTGTTGAGTCACTACTCTACTATCTGATAAGCTTATCAGATAGTTGACAATTCATATAGTTGTTTACATTCCTACCTGGGTCTCTACCTAGCAGAGCTGGCCACTCATGACAAAGTGTTTGGTGCTTTTGTGATTTGTGATCACCAAACTCATTTTTACCATTTGATCTGAGAAGATTTGAACTGTGGTAAAATTTCAGGTTATTGCATTGACCCAGTAATATACTGAGTCTTCTTCCTCTTCCTCACTTGAAATACCCACTCTCCATTTAGCGGGGTAATCATTAGAAACCGATCACCTTCTGCATCTTAGAAGTACTGTAATTTTCATGTCCTACGTTCCTCAGGCTTTATGTTGACATAGGAGCTATTATTTCCACACTATTTGGTAGTCACTGACAACATGCTCATTGCTACGCAAGAGGGAAGAGGGCAGCTTTGCTCAAAGACATAAAAAAGTCAAGCCTGCACTGACACAGAAAATGATAAGAAACCTGACTGAGATATTGGCTGGGGTGGAGTCATGCATGAGCTTGAATGTACACACAAGAAGTTGACACTTGATGTATTAGACAACAGAGAACCACAGACAGCTCTTAAATATCCCCCAGCAGGCCTGACTTGCTGTCACAGGAGACAGGATACCAGATAAAGGCCAGATTGGGGACTTGAAACCCTCAAAGGCCCTACTCCACGACATACCTTTATGAATGTTGTCTCTTTGTGAGATTGCACACAGCATCCATGCATCATATCTTTGTCACTATTCAGAAGGTGACCATCTGGCCAGTCTATGGATTCACCTAACTCGTACAAACCACGTTCCTGTTCACCTAACTCGTACAAACAATGTTTTTCTTCACTGTTATTCTTTGGTGAATTTGGAATATGGGGAAAGCTTGAGTTCTAGGGACTGAAGCCCCTCTGATTATGCATAGACTAGGTGCCATACTGCCAACTTCCCATATACTCCTTAGCCTTCCAGTGTCCCTCAGTCCTGTATTACAGAAGCTGCTTGGGATGAGCTGGACATTCCTTCTGCTCTGAGAATGTCTACAAGGGTAATAGTTATGAGAGGGGTAATACAGACACATCGACTTACTCATGTCACATAAACCCGCACATGACATGAGCGGGTAATAGCTTTCAGTTTCTCCTAACCGTGTCAGGCTTTGAATTGGTGACTTCAGTATGGAAGGCCCTGCAATCCATAACTAATCCCCTCTGCCATTTGGTCCCCTAGGGCTTTGCATGCTTGAAAAAGTTGAAATAGTCTTTTCATTTGACCACACAAAAGGATTGAACAGGTTTATAAGGGTCAAATACTGATGATATTATCAGAAATCACAGTTATCCAGTATAGCCAAAAATCCCTTTGTAGGCCCAAAGAGCATTCTTGCACCTCTCAGTCTGGGAGGTCATAAGGACAGCAGGGATCAGTTTGAGGCAGATAAGTGTTTCACTATTCCTCATGACACCCAGGACCCATAAAGGGTCCCTTCCTAAAAAGTCTGTAAGTGACTTGCTGCTGACATGATTGCAAACTGCTACATCCAGAAATGTTCTGGCAACACTACAAAGTGAATACACTGCCTGAAGACAAACATTTTCTCTGAATCAGCAACAGTTGCTCAGTTCTGGAAGGCTTCCAAGCTTAACCTTCATTCAGTAGCAAAATAATGAAATACACTGACAGCAGCCAAGGAGCAGCAGCAAAAACAACAACAACAACAACAATTACTGAAAGGATAAAAAGATAAAAGCCCAACCAGACTGGGAAAAATCAAATGAATGAGGCATGAGATAGGACTGACTGGAGACAGTATGCAAATTCTGCTTTACAGGATGGTTCCAGCCACTTAGAATTCTCTCTTTTCCAGTGTGGTTTATTAATTGTTTTACGTCTGTTAACATCAGATGTTTGGTTAGTGTTCAGGAATTAAAGAATCAGAGAAATTAAAGAAGGAAAAGACCTATTGGGTCACTCTCTTTCTTTCTCAACTGCTCATGACAACGATATGTGTGGATGACACTTGATATAGGGCAAAGTATGAAAGAACTTCCAGTGATCACTTGGGGACTTGCAGTTAAGATTGTCTTTCTAATAAATATGGTATTATTCAACTGTACGTTACTGGGTTCAGTTCAGGAATCATGGGGTGTAATATTGTGGCCTTTGTCACACACGAGGTCAAACTAAATGATCATAACAGACTCTTCTGTAATCTGAACTAGGGGTTTGACATGGCTGGTTGTCTTGCATTCTGGTCTGGACCGATACCATATAATGTGTTCGAGATCACATCTCCCTGAGGCTTACTAGTGCTGAGTCCAGAGAGAAAAATACAGACCCTGGAGTCTGTGTTCAGTCTTCCGTGAGGATGCAGCCAACCGCTCTGCGCAGCGGTCAATCTGCCAGCTGGCTGTAGAGGAGCAATGGCATCAGCTGCAGCCTGTCCCCTCTGTTAGGTACATGAAATATCTGGTCTGAGAGGATTAGAAACTGGAGGAGTAGGGAGCAAATTGCTGCAGGGAGATGGGGCTGGGATAGGAGAGAATGTGAAGATAACTATTATTTTTAGCATTCTTCTCAATCTCAAATTATCTACAATGGCGAGGGTGGGGGATGTAGGAGTCTAGAAATTCAAATATAAATTATGATGTTCAGGAAAAGCTATAGAAAATCATAACGAATATTAGCAGTGAGGTTAAAGGATAACATTAGATTCACGCTCCAATTAAAAATTAAATCAGAGTCTTGATTTCAACAAATTCCCAGAACTCTGGCCAGAGTTGTGGCCATGAGGCTATAGGGAAGCCAGTATGCAAGAAGGAAGGGGAGTCTTAAATTCTTGTCTTTCTGGCTTTGCCTGCCTTGCTGTTCAGACCTTTTCCCAAGAAGTACGTGTCACTGATGGATAGCCACTAGCCTGATTGGTAGAAAAGCAGATTGTCTCTTCTGAACTTATCTTTTCCATCTCCTGCCTCCTAGGCTAAATATCAGGCACTTCCTGAAGGAGATTCATTCTTCCTAGAGTAATTCCCTTCCTGCTTTTGCAACACTCTGCAAGCAGAGAACTTGAATCTCCATTTTTAAAAGACCCTTGTGTCACAAAAGTTCTTAAGGAGCTAGATTTGTGAAGTCCCATGTGCTGAGGTATTAATAGTTCTTGGATGCATCCAGACATTGTGCATTAAACAACAATCAGGAATGGGAGGAGGGCAAGAGGCTTTTTGTCTTCTTTGCTTGCTTATCTGGTGTTCCACTGTACTACTGGCCTGTTAAATAGCGGAGGGCAAAATCTTCCCTCTATGCATTCGCCACTATCTGATCCTGTACTGTGAGATTACTTGTAACACTTACACAAGTATTTCTTATTTGAGAGAAGCTCTTCTCTTCACGCCTCCCAAAGCTAATACATGGTTTTAATATTCACATGCTAGTCTCATAATGATTTTGCCAATTGAGCATCCAGAATGAGAGCTTTGTTGCCATCTGACACGGGTTTATTTGAACTAGCAAAGCTTAGAATAGTTCAGTCCAAAGCAGACTGTGAAGAGCTTCAAAGGGATCTCACAAAATCAGGTGACTGGGCAACAAAATGGCAGATGAATTTTAAAGTAATACATACTGGAGTTTGATAAGACTGGGACTTATCAGCTTGGAAAAGAGATGACTAAGGGGGATATGACAGAGGTCTATAAAATCATGGCTGATGTGGAGAAAGTAAATAAGGAAAAGTTATTTACTTGTTCTCATAACAGAAGAATCAGGGGTCACCAAATTAAACTAATAGGCAACAGGTTTAAAACAAACAAAAAGAAGTGTTTCTTCATACAACGAACAATCAACCTGTGGAACTCCTTGCCAGAGGATGTTGTGAAGGCCAGGATGTTAATAGGGTTGAAAAAAGAACTAGATAAATTCATGGCGGATAGGTCCATCAGTGGCTATTAGCCAGAATGGGTAGGAATGGTTTCCCTAGCCTCTGTTTGGCAGAAGCTGGGACTGGGCAATGGGGTTTATCATTGTCTGATTACCTGTTTTGTTCATTCCCTCTGGAGCATCTGGCATTGGCCACTATCGGAAGACAGGGTATGGGGCTAGATGGACTTTTGGCCTGACCTAATATGACTATTCTTATGTTCTTAACTTGCAAAGCGAGCTCCCTTTCCTGGACAATATGCAACTTAGGGCTTTAAATTCAACCCTGTAAGACAAAACTATATTTTCCCAGGCGCCACTAAAAGATACAGTCAAAGTTAAGCACCTGACCAAGCTTGGCATTTTGATTAAGACAGTGGAGAACCTTCCTCCCCTCCCCATCTCAGCTTCAGCCAAAGCTTCCTAGGAAGCAGCCAGCCCCTTTTACCTAGCCTGCTGGGCTCTGACTGGCATCTTCCTGCTTCTGTCCCTTCTAGCTGCTGATGGATCAATTATTGTTGGTTCTACCAGCAGTGGATCTTCAGTAGCTTCTCTAGAAGCTCTAGAGGGTCTGAAGTCATCGCTCTTTTCACCTGAAAGGTGGCCAGTGTGGCATGACTTCAGTCATTCACTGGCTCAGTCATTCAGAATTAAGCCTCTGACCAAGCTCTGCTTTTGGATTAAGACAGGAGATCCGTCCTCCCTTGTCTCATCTTTGCTCGGGATTGCCTTCCTGGAGGAAGCATCCCACCCTTTTTTACCTTGCCTCCATTACCCTAAGCAGCATAACCTAGTGGCTAGAGCACTGGACTGGGATTCAGGAGAACTAGTTTCTGTTCTTGGCTTTGTTGGTGATTTGGGGCAAATTCCAACCTGCTCTGTGCCTTAGTTTCCCCATGGATTAAATGAGGAGAATGGTACTGACTGCCTTCCTCTGTAAAGTACTTTGAGATCTGCGATACTGCTCTCTCTAAGTGCCAGGTATAATTCCAGGGGAGGACATCAAATGTCTGGCACACCCTATTACCCATTTAGAATCTTTAGACACCAACATTACGGGAGGGCAGAGAGCAAACCCACTTTATTAGGAAATTCATCAAGCAATAAAGCTGCATGTGGAGAAATTCTAGACAGTGTAGGCTTTGTGGGAGTATGGGGGAGCTGCGAGAAGGAACTGTGCAAGTGAAATCCTCCTCACTCAAAGGCCGTGCTGTGCTCTGCTGCATTAATCCTTTCAGCTGCTTCAATGTATTCTCCTTCCCCTGACAGGTCCATGGGAAGTGTGTGTGCAGACACAATACAGCAGGGAACCACTGTGAGAGGTGTGCACCATTATACAATGACCAGCCTTGGAAGCCAGGAGATGGAAAAACTGGGGCACCCAATGAATGCAGAAGTAAGTAGGGGGGAAGCTTAATGATTCAGGGTCTCAGGAACATAAATCACTGTCCAAATAGGCAAGGGTCTATAATAGACAATTCACCCAGTTTGGATTTATGATGCACTTGCAGCAGATGGAGAATGAATTGCTAGGTAACTGCTAGAAAATCCTTACAATTAATGTATTTTTAATGTTGCTGGTCTATTTGATCTATGGCAATATAGAACATACAAGATGGAACTCTGCTCTTCAAAGAGAAACAGTCCCTCATTCCTTTCACCATTCCCAAGCATAGGTCTCTACAGAGCTTTAGCTGTCTAAGAAAGCTTACGGAGATAAATTTAATGGGGAGAAAAGAAAAGTTCAGTGATCTCTGCCTTTGGCATTTGCATGGGAACAAGTTTTCAGGAATGTCTGAATTTGAGCTGGTTCCAACTCTATATTATAGAATTATGTTATGTATTTATTAATAACTAGAAATGGTTTTGAACCAACTTCCAGCTCTTCTCCCATTCCTTCAATTCAAACAAGCATGGGCATTTGTGTGGGGACAATTAGAATCCAAACTTGAATCTGGATTTAAATTTCACAGGTCACCTCCTGTTTAAGTAGTGGTCTGAAGCAGAACCCCAGTTCTGAGCACTCTTAGAGTACTTCTACACTAGCCCCCTAGATCGATCTAGGGAGGCTAATATCCCGCGCTTGATTTGCATGTTCCCGGCCGGTCACCATTTTAGAAATTGACTAGTCCGAAGTAACTGCCCGTGTCTACACACGGCAGTAAAACGGGGTTCCTATTTAAAGCCGTAACTCGATCTAGGGGGCTAGTGTAGATGTATCCTATGGCTCAGAAAGGTTTGAAATCAGAATGTAATGGCTTGTCTCTATGTCTCCATGGTGGACTCATCCAAACCCCTGAATCTAAAAACCCCAAAAACTTGGAGGAATCCAACTCTGGGTCAGATCTGTCTATCTCCACTTTTCCTCATCTAACACTAAAGGTGTGCATAGTGCTTTACAAAACATAAACTATAGCATTGCTGCTCCAAACAGTTTACAGTCTAAACTGGATGAGAAAAAAAAAGCCAACAGCATTTCAAAATGTGAAGTTCTAACTGGAGCAAAACAGACTAGTCATAGTTGATCAATTTAAGAAAATAAAGTGGACTTTCAAGTTTACTAATGATGGATGCAGGTTTGTTATAACAATTACTAATTTTAGTAGGATCAAATTGAAACAATCCTGAAGAGTCTTTATCTTTTTGTCATTATAGTTGCATTGCAAAAGCAAAATTATGAGTGCCTTGAACTGGTTGGAACATGGGAGGTTTTGTGGAAAACGTTGACCATATGGTGAAAAATCAAAATCTGAAATCTTTCAGCCAAAAACTGAAATATTTTGTCCAAAACCAAAATATTTCAACTAAATATTGAAATATTTTGATTCCAAAATGTCGTCACGGTGCCTCATAGGGATTGTAGTTCAGGTGTCTCGTGTCCCCTTTCTTCTGTACAAGATGGGCTTCTTGGTTGGATTGCTTCATGGTTTCCCAGCAGAGCCAACAGCATCATGGGCCCTTGAGCAAGATGGGGGAGGCTGGCTTTGCACTCCCAGAAGGGGTGAGGCCACGGGCAGAAGGGGCGAGCCAGTCCAGGGCTGCCTGGAGCATGGTGCAGCCCCATCCCCCCAGTCCTTAGCACTTCCCAGAGGACATGGTGTAGCACTCCAGCAATGATTTAAAGGGCCTGGAGTTCCTTTGAATCATTGAGCCCTGGGGCAACTACTCCCTTTCCCACTCCTACCCTCTGCAACAGCAAGTCTGTGGTTTCCCCTGTTGTTGAGAGGAAGTGGTGCATCCTGGGAGTCTTAAAGCTATGGTGCATTATGGAAGATGAAGTCCAGCTGGGAATATACAGAGCCATCCCTGGGGAATGGCAAATTGGGACAACCGCATCAGGCTCTGTACTTTGGGGGCTTAACAGGCCAGCACACTTGGCTAGCCCAGGGGTCCTGGAAGTGATGTATTCATCATTTCTGCCCAGGCTCTGCATCTCCTTAAGGCGGTCCCTGGGGACATGATTCAACTGAACTACAACTTTCACCAGGCACTGTGGCAGCATAGGCAAATCAAAATTCTGAGGTTTGGGTCAAAATATTTCCATTTTCAGGCATTTGTGTTTTTTAAAGACTCTTTTAAAAAATGAGTTGCAAACCCAATTTTCCGCCCCAAAACAGTTTTGATAGGAAAGTTTCAACTCGCCATAGTAGTGATAGATTTGGTAGGGGCCAATGGGCTCAGTCTTCTAAGTGAAAATAAGTAGGACAGCACTGAAAGTAGAGATGGTCCAAGCCACAAAGTTTAGATATACATTTGGATCTTAATTTTCCCAAAGTTAGGCAGTGTTCAGATCTGGGATTTTGGTCCAACCCATCTGTAATTAAATTTAGATACTTAGATTAAATTACACAGTTCTCAACAATTGGCTTTAGGAGTCTCATTCTGTTTTTAATATTTCTCTTTTTAACCTAAACCCAGAGAGGCAGGCAAAAGAAAAATGTCTGGCATAAATTAATTTGGGCCTAAATTAATTGCAATGAAACTGCCATGTGAGGGACACTCTCGGCTCTGTGCTTTATAAAAGTGAGTGAGAAATGCCTTTCTCTGCTTCCTAATAGAGTGTCGCTGTCACAACCATGCTGATAGCTGCCACTTCGACCTGAGTGTTTGGCTGTCATCTGGGAAACACAGCGGTGGAGTGTGTGACAACTGCAAACACAACACAGAAGGACATCGGTGTCAAAGATGCAAACCAGGATTTTACAGAGATTTGGGAAAACCTATGTCTTCCCCAGAGGTCTGCAAACGTAAGTTTGTCCAACCAAATACAGTACAGACAACTGGGTTGTGAAAGCTGTTTAGGTCTACACATTCCATAATGAGCTGAGCCTTCCAGCCCATTAATAGCATCTATAGATATCTGTGGAAATTTAGCATAACTCCATTATCCTTTCCTCTGACCCTTCTTTCCCAGCTCTGATTTCCTGATCAAAGACACTTTCCTCCTGACCCTGCCACCAAACTCTGATTTCAATGTGGGATCATGATCAAATGATCTGATTTTAAAAGAAATAATAATTCTCTGAAGCCGTTTCATTTTAGAGAGTTTGCACCAGTTGTGTTTGCATTTAAAATGCTTCTATCCTAGTGAGGCACACATTTTATTTAGTTGGGTTTATTTGTCCCTACAGTGTGTGCACACCTGTGTGCCTGTTTTCTAACTGCTGTGAGGCTCCAATGAGCCATGGGTTCTCTCTATAGACAAAGGTGAACATTGGCTATTGGGGATGGGTAGGGAGCTTGAGCCTCTGAGCTCCCTTTCACATCTCACACCATTTATCCCATCTAGTATTCCTTAGGAAGGTAGCTATATGTAATAATCCCTCATTTCACCCCCTTCCCCCATATTTCCCCTTCTTTGCCTCTGGAAGAAGTTTGTTCTCTCCCCTATGTAATTATGATTCCTCCCCCACTTCCGTGCAAGCAGCCCTCAACACAGAAGAACTGCCTTCTTTGCCACCTGGGTTCACTCCCATTGTCAGCCATTGTTCCTGACATTCTCCTGTCCTTTTGACAGCCTTGACCCAGGTTTCTCTAGACACTTGGGTTACACATGCACATTTTGCTGGGACCAGCTGGCCTGCGATAGCGCTTGAAGTTTCCGTGCACAACATGCCTTCTGATTCTGAGGCTTTCATTGGCCATTTGAGCCAGCTCGGTCTCCTCCCAATTCTTTCTTTTTGATTTCTTAACCTTGCAACAAAACTCATTGGATCAGAGGACGAGGCAGCGATTCTTAGCCCTCACTGCATGCACCGTGGTATTCAGTGCTGACCATCTTTCCAGGGATTTTTCTGCTAGTTTATTTCTGCACTGAGAGGACTTATCATATGCAAAGATTTGTAATGAGAATAAATTATTGTTCTAGTAGATTAGATTTCAAGTTGTACAGCACCAGAAAGAATCAGTGTACACACTCATGTATTTGACAGCAAGGTGACAGTGCAATAACCAGCACTGTGTGCAATGTTAGATAATACTTGAACATTAGAGAGTAGCAGAGAAGAGAAAACATTATTTAAAAATACAGCCTATCTGTGAGGACATGCTAGAACAGACTGCCAGGATGGTATCAGACCTTGAGCCTACCTACAACTCTCGTCTGGTCTGGCTCCCATCTTCTCAGCACATCTTGCCAGGACTCTGCTAAGCAGATAGGAAAACATTTCAGGAGGAAGCTGTCTAACAAGCAGAAATATAACCTGCTCAAACAAAACCATTCTTACAGTGCCAGCATTATAAGTACAGTAATAGCATGTTTCTTAGCAAGGTAGTTAATGCCAGTAGAAGGCTCCCTGCCACTGTTCCCATCCCGTACAAATTCAGCATAGCACTTACACACATGCACGACTGTAAGCACACGTGACTGAAGTCATTGGGGCCACTCGCACTTCAAGTCACACTCAGTGCTTAACTGTTTGCTGGATCATGACCTAAGGAATTGATAGGCAGTTTCCTCACACCCACCCAAGCTTTCATCCCTGATTTAGTTGCATTTGTGTGGAGTATGGAGAAATATTCCATCTTCAGAGAGACATATTTTCACCGGGTATTAGTCTATGCCCTTTTCTATCTTATGTAAAGGTGAAGGGAGAATTCCTGTAAAATGGTTATAGGGTAGCTTTTCAGGCTCCTGCAATTTCCCAGAGAGGCGTATGGGTGTCAGAAATGCTCACAGGTAATTTTTTAGGAAATCTCCCACTGTTTGGCTATCACCGTTTAGCTCTACTGTAGAGAGAGCCCCCCTACTCCACAGATACAACAGTTGTCGGGAGGAGACTCAGTGGAGCGTTATACTCAGTGGAGCAAAAGTGGGTTTGATGGGGGAAAGGTTCATTCCCTTGATCACCGCAGGATCCCCCTGGATGCAAGTGCATTTACTCAAGCTTGGCACAGGACTGAAGAATTATTCCATAATGAGCCTTCTCCTATGCGGGTGCATTTCTGTCATGTTGTAGCTAGCTGACCATGAACTGAAGAGCAAGCAAGTCTGGGTGAATGGGTTTGTGAAGGATTGGACATACTATCTCCTACACTCATTTTGGTTGAGCAAACTCCGCGAAAAATGCCAGAGGAACAAAATCAAACAGATATTCTCAGAAAATGATAGAAGAGAGTTATGGCAGATTGGTCATGGCAGATGGCTCGGATGTTTTTGGTGTGAGCAGTGCGGTCCTTGGCGAAGAAGGGAGAAGAACTTCACCAGGGGATTAAAGCTCACCCTGTATATACAGTAGACGCTGAGCTGGGAAATGAAAGCTGACAGAAAAACTGAATGAAATGCTGTTTTAAGCCCTGTGAGAAATCATGCTTTAAGAGAGTGCTCTTCTGTCCAGCGCAAAGCCTAAGTTAAGCTACTACAGCTCCCTCCAGCTTCCAAAATGTTAGCAGGGCTCTGCTTGGGCCCAGAAGAAATCTTTAGGCATTAGTCATAATAATCGGCAGCATTCTTTCTTAATCACTGCGAGGGGAAGAAAAAGGGTTGTATAACAACTGGCTGCACTGATGCTATCCCTCTTCTCTGATTTCTCCATTTATGAGATGGAAAAGACTTTTGCTTTAAAAAAAACAACAACTGAGCTTTAACATGTAAATAGGATTCTGCCATTTCTTTTTATCTGGAGAGATCGCTGACCTCTTCACTTCTACCATTCCTAGCAGCTGGGGATGAATGGGAGTCAGGTCACGCACAGAGCCTTGTTTTGACATTGCTTAGATTAAAAAAAAAAAGACATGAAAAGAGCCAGAGAGCACAGCACACACCTGCTTGTTATTGAGGGTGACAACACAGGATTAAGCAGTTTGGATATAGGCTTGTACGGGAGCTTTGACTCAGAAGCCTCGTGAAGCCTAATAGTTTCCCAACCAGTGGTCAGAAAAGCTGCTGTATCCTTGGCTCTTTCCTGTGGCTTATTTGGAGGCTTAAAGGATACTTCTGAACTGACACCATCTTTTGTACTCACCCTTTGCTTATCCATCAGGCCAACGTCTCCAGGGAAATGGGCTTTTTACACTCAAGCAGACAGCTTGGAAACTAAAATGAGTGTGTGCGTGCCTGCACGCACACCATCGACAAAGCTGTTCCTTCCCTTCCTCTTTTCCCCGCTAGACAGATCTGTGAACCGTCCTGTTGTAATAGCTGGGATTAATCACATCTTCATCGGAGTCATAATCCCAGTCAGTCAGGCACAGGGTGAGCATGCCCACACACAGCCAGGAGGGTATCCAATTTCCTTGATTTATGGGGCATTGTTGAATGGTTTTGGCCCAAAATTTGACCTGTTTTAAAAACTGTTTGAATTTGGTTGGGAATATATTCTACCCACCAAAGACTCCAATTTGGATTTTTTTTTTAATTTGCCTTTTTTTCCTGGAAAAGATTGAATCTGCTGTTAACTGTTTTGCATAGTAGTTTCAGACAGAAATTAAAGGTTCATTATTTTTGATGGTATGTCTACACTGCAATCAAAACCCCCCATCTGGCCCGCTGGCCAGCTGACTAGGGTTCAGGCTAAGGGGCTGTTTAACTGTGGGATAGATAGTTAGGGCATGTCTGCACTACAGGCTGGATTGATGGGCAGCGATTGATCCAGTGGGGGTTGACAACCGCCAAGCGCTCTCCTCTCGACTCCGGCTCCACCAGAATGAGAAGTGAAAGCGGAGTCAACGGGAGAGCAGCAGCTGTTGGCTTACCACAGTGAAGACTTACCATGGTAAGGAGACTCAAGTACATTGACTTCAGGTATGTTATTCGCATAGCGGAAGTTATGTAACTTAAGTTGACGGTCCATGGTACTGTAGATTTGGCCTCAGGCTCAGGCTACAGCTTACGGCCTCGCACCCTCCCACCTCTCAGGGTCCTAGAGCCAAAGCATCTACACTAGAATTAAACAACATCTAATAACCCAAGCCCCATGAGCCCAAGTCAGCTGACATGGGCCATCTCTGGGCTTTTAACAGCAGTGCAGACATGCCCCTAAAGTCCCTTACTTGTGAATTAATTGGAGTACTATATCCCTGTTATATCTGTGTTGGTTAGAACCACATTAATGCAAACGATATTATAGTTAACATCTGTATCTAATGAAGATACAGCTGGAGACAGCTGTGCTGAGACCAAATATTTATCTGCTTTATGACTATTTTCATTCCTTGGTTCCCTCTCTACCAGCTGCATCCAGGCAAAAATCTTATGATAGCAACTGCCAGTAAAAATCCAAGTGGACATTTGTGATACTTCAGCAACTAACATCTCTTAAGAGACAACTAAATAATATTTTGTAGTGCAAATACTTTGCTGCTTTAAAGAGAAGGACCCAAATAAACTAGCCAGCTCTGTGCCACAATTGTTTGTCCACTGTCCTTAGGAGCCTTTGACAAAAAGGAGGGAATCCACCCATCATCATGTTGGTTTGTTTCATTAGAAATAGAGGTGGATAAATCAAAAACTAGGGTTTAAAAAAAGAGCAAAAAGAAGCAGAGAAAGACATTGGCTTGCAAACACTGGGAAATACAAAAACTTCAGTTTGTAAGAACTTACTTATGTTTCTTAATTATGAGATTTATCATCAAATCTGTGATGTCATTTGACATCTAAAACCTGGTTATCAACAGCTGCCCTTCAGCCTCTGACACTCAGGTTCATACTTTCCTTAGCTATATGCTTGAATTAAATATGTGCACTTTTTTCTACCTTCCTTCTTGGCCTCTGCTAGAAATCACCACCCACCTGTAGCACTTTCCCTTTGGCTGTGATGGTGGAATTCACATTCTCCATGTATCAGACATCCTGTCCTCAGCTGGTGTAAGCCAGTGTAGCATCATTGGAGCGACATTAATTTGCACCAGCTGAGGATCTGGCTTCAGCTATGGAAACCTGGAAAGACAAGAGATGAGACAGAACAATCTGTAAAGGCTAGAGATAGATCCAAACTAAAATTCCCGATCCAAATGATATCATAAGGGAAATCAAGAACAAAGATTCGGACACATCCAGATTTCAACAAAGTTTGGATTTTTTTTGTCCCAAAATCTCTAATGAGGAAAGCATCCATTTCTCATGTCCAAAGACCAAAGACAACATTATAAATAATGTCAACATGTATTAGATACCTCCATTTTTGAGTGGGGTTGAGCATTTCTGAAAATCTACAGGAAAGTTGATGTTTGAAACATTGGGGCAAATGTGCACTATGATGTTACATCTGATTTTCAAATCCTAGTGAACAACAGACCTCCAATTGCTCCCAGACTCAAGACACCTGTGTGGCAGCAGCAGCAGAGCCTGGTGCTACTGTGCCACTAACAAAGCTCCTTGTGTGGAACACAGTATTCATTATAGCATGCTTATTTTCTGTCTTTAGGCTATTGTGCTGGTATTCCCTTGAAAACAACTGAATAGGTTTCTTCTATTGCACAATACATTAATATTAGTAAAAATGTGAGCATGCAGAAGATAACTAGGACAGGGTGAAAAAAATCTAATAGACGATCACAAGAAAACTGCCCATTACACAAGCTGCTGGGCACTGTTTTTTCACTTCTTGTAAGTACTCCACAAAGAGATTGTCCTTTCTAAAAAACAAACACGAGTCACATAAAAGTGAATCAATAACAATTGCATTCTTCATAGAGTCCCCTTCTTGGAAAGGCATGTGTGGAATCAGTGTGTCCATTTGATCTCCTATCTGTGAGCTCAGGAAGAAAAGATGTTCAATTAGTAGTGACTGGCAAACTTCAAAAGGGTTGAAATAAAGATAATCATTCCGAAGGCTGGCCCTTGATCCAAACTATCTTGGGTGTCCAATGTCTCTCTGGAAATAGGTCACGTCCCCAAGATTTTTGCTTCTTCCTTCTCACAGGAGGATGGAGTCGAGATGGCACTTCTGGCTTTGGGGACAGCAGAAATCAAGAGGTGCCACAATGTTCAGCAATGAAAAGGAGCTAAAGTATGAGCTGGACCTGAGTTTGGGGCAAAGAGTCAGCTCACTTCTCCATTTACCCAAACCTATTCATGCATCAGAAGTGAGCGGGCCAGATCCTCTCTTGTGATCCAGCCTGGTAGAGCTGCCCTGACAGCACAAAGGGGCTAGCAGACTGGTGGAACGATGTCTCAGGTAATGCACAACCAACAGTCAGCTGTGACCTCACCCATTCCCCAAAGCCCCTGGCATAGAGACTTTAAGGGCATAGCCAGAATACTGTTAAGCTCCAAACTGTAGTAGCTGGCATAGCCCTTGAAGGCCATAGCCAGTCAATCTACAGCAGCCTCCAAAGTACTGTAAAGCTGCGTTTCTCAAACTGTGGGTCCCGACCCCCTGGGGGGGTCACAAGCAACTTAGAGGGGGGTCATGGTATCACAAAGTTTGAGAACCCCTGCTCTAAAATATGGAAGGGATGGTGTTAAAATGGCACCAGAATCAGGCATCAGAATCAAGTATGCCAGGACTGGATTTGAAATGGCACCTGGTGCTTCTGGCCCCTCTCTTGCTGACCTCAGCAGATGACAGTCACAGCTGAAATATGTTCAGAGGGTTTGGAAAGCTCTCTCTTGTAATATATCCACTTAGGTATGCATGCAAACTTCATGTTTCCTGGCTATACCACATTTGTAGCACTGGAAAGAGAACCTAGGTCCCTACAGCTCTCACTAAAGCAGAATCATGGACGCCTCAAATCTAGAGATGGAAAAGGCCTATGAGGTTATCTGGTCTGTCTCCCTTGGCCAGTGCAGAAGTGCTTTTCCTGGTGTACACTTTTACTAGAGTTTTAAACATACCTGGCAGTGGGAATTCCAGCTCTACCAAGGGGAGCCAATTTAGCCTGATCTACAGCCTCAATTATTGTCTTGTTTTCTTCTCATTTCTTTGAGCATCCCCTCATGTATCACACTAGCAAATCCTCTTTCTTTGCTGTCTACACACTCTGAATGTTTGGGCACTATTATACTGCTCACTGTGGTAAAAGTATCCCTTGCACTGCAATAACATGTTGTTGTCGCTTTGGGTGCAAGTGTGAAGCACAATTGGCAACTGGGAGGCCTTTGTGCCTGAATAGAAGACTATGACAGATCAATATAATTTTATAGTAGACACACTCAATAGGCAAATCATTCCCACCCAGGCTGTGTCTAGACTGCATCCCTCTGCCGACAGAGGGATGCAAATCAAGCACTTTGGAAGTACAAATGAGCCCAGGATTTAAATATCCCGGGCTTCATTTGCATACTCACGTTCCGACGCTGTGCCGATCGGGCTCAGTGTCGAAAGTGAAAGTAAAGCGTAGCCGCGGTTCTGCCGCGTTTCTGCCAACAGCAGGGACTTTTTCTGCAGATCCTGTACTCATTTTTTGATGAGTACAGGATCTGCAGAAAAAGTCCCTGCTCTTGGCAGAAACGTGGCAGAACCGCGGCTACGCTTTACTTTCACTTTCGACACTGAGCCCGATCGGCACAGCGTCGGAACGTGAGTATGCAAATGAAGCCCGGGATATTTAAATCCTGGGCTCATTTGTACTTCCAAAGTGCTTGATTTTCATCCCTCTGTCGGCAGGGGGATGGAGTCTAGACACAACCCCAGAGCATACAGCCACAGTCCAAAAGGCATGTTCACAGATGGGTTAAATGGGAAGCCCTTCTGGTAAGGTATGCATGTGGGACCCTATCCATAGTAGCCCAGCTAAGTGCTTTGCAAATTCACTTGCCAATCCCTCCCTCCTCCTTGCAGAGTGAATGCACACAGTCACACAGGTTACTGCACAGCTGTTTAACATTCTTTATTTGAGATTGGTGTCAAGGTAAAGATTTGGCCCACAGGAAATGGCGCTCACACCTACATTGGTGTCAGGTGACCATTTAGCAGCTTGGGTTTTGTTTTGAATCCATGGCTATGCTGAATGAGACAACCACCCACCCATGCTGAAAATTTCTATTTTGAACCATAGCTGGGTAAGAATATAATGTTTCCCAGTGCTTATATAAAATGACTGGCTGTTGGGAATGAGTGGGACCTATAAAGGTTATCAGCCTTGCAGAAACATCACCTAAACTGCTGACTCTTGGCCTATCATCTCAATCACTTATGTCTTGTTAGCTTGCTCCTGTCAGCCTATGGGATCGACCAATGCAACCTTCAGCAGAAGCTGGCGGTGCCACCCAAAGACGGGCTTCTGTTACTGCAAGCCAGGTGTGACAGGCCCGAACTGTGACAGATGCCTCATGGGATACTGGGGCTTTGGAGAAAATGGCTGTCGGCCTTGTGACTGTGCCAGAGACTGCGACCCACAGACAGGAAACTGTTTCAATGGGTAAACAAGGCTTCTTTTATGGGGAGATAATACTTTGGATCACTTTAAATATGACACTCAGATTAACACTGGGAATCCTGCACAGATGGCATAAATTCAAGGCAGCAGAGGAGGAGGGAGGTATTTGGGGAAACACTGTTCTCTGCATCCACCTTAATCTGAATGGATTGCAGCACTGTGTCATTTGGATACCCCTTGACTGCCTGCATAAGACTCTTTATAGACAGTTCTGAAGCAAGACAGGCAATGCCATGACCCTGCTGGTGTCTGTGAAACTTTGTGCTTTAGAAAAGGTAAAGCATCTGAAGAGCTTGCGGTGCTCTGTGGCCTAGGTGAAACAAGTTGGAGCATCTCAATCCAGTTTCTAGTGTGCAAATGTTCTTACCACATAATACACATACGGGTGACTCTCAGCAGAGAGGCCAAGCCTGAATGGCCCACAGAAACTGAACTATCCTTCTATCCATAGTGGTGGAGTGAGAAAACCTGTACAGATGCTACCAGTGCTGGTCACTTTCTACAAATAACTGCAGGAAATCATTTTTCAGGACCTCAGCCTGGTACCTTCCCCCAGAACAAAATACAATGATCCAAATCCTGCAGAGTGCTTAATACCTACAGCTCCCATTTATTTCAAGGGGCCTGATCCTTGGAGTGCCCTTGATTCCTAAATAACATCACTAGGTGCTCATGCCTGCCAAGTTTTGGCGCTGTAATTTTAAAGAAATTATACACAGCAACTGTACAAAAAAAAAAAACTGTAAAAAGAAGTAGTGAATTTGAAGTATAATCCCAGATGCCACAGCCTATCTGCAGGGCAGTGGGCTAAGGTTTTGCTCTTCTTTGCATTCAAGACTAGTGGTATAATGATTACATTTGCTCATCATGATCTTGGAGGCCATGTTCCTTTCTGGTACTCAATGCTGCAGGCATGTGGTAGTGACTCCCTCTGTGCTAAACATCAGAAATCCTAATAGGAGCTTTTTCTTCTCTATCTCCTCCCCAGTTATGACAAAGAGCCATATTTCAACATCCCCATGGGTGGGCGAATCCCTGACCTCTTACAAATGCCAGCCAATGAGAGTGAAGAGTGGCAATGGAATCATCATGAGCAGGGATTTTCTGCATTGAGACATCCAGGTATGGTTTAGAATGATAAAATCCTTTGCTCTGTTTATTAAATAAACAAATAATTTTTATAGCATGCCAGAAATATGCATGTGCTTTTGACCAAATACATGCATTTATTTTATGTATTTGTTTCTTCAGATGTCCAAAATACAACTGTAGGTATCCATCCAGTGTTCTAGGTGTCTATCCCATACATTAAAAATCACAACATAAGCAAAGGACTGCCTATAAAATGTAAGTGTTCCCACCACTCAACCATTTAAGAGAGGAGAACAAAGACTGAAAACATAGCCTGTAAGCTCTCTGGGATGGAAACCCTAACACAAGGCAGAGAGAGAGTGGGGAAAGGGAAGAGGGAAACTGCTGCTTTAGCCTGTGCTTCTCAGAATCTCACTACTGTGCAGCAATTCTGCACCCACTCAAAAATTGAAAGGCACAATCTGACCCACATAGTGCTGTCCTGTCTGGTCCTTTGAATCTTTGTAGAACTATTCCCTACACTATTTCCGCTCATATCCCATTAAGAGTTCTCCTGCACATTTGCAGATGTAGAAGTATGACATCAAGAACATGTTATTCAAATGAGAAGGCAAATGTGAGCATCCTGTGAGTGAGTGTGAGACTCTTCTGCACCCAGTTCTGAATATTTGGCAGGACACTCCAGGATGAGTTCAAGGAGAGATCTGCATTGTTTTTCACTCTATTTTCCAGTGCAGGGTAAACCTGGCTTTGTGGTCAATAAATGAAAGAGTCATCCTTGAATTCTGTGGAAAAATATGCTTCCAGTTTACATTCATATTATTAATTGATTTACAAAGCAGCCTTTGAAAGCCTTCATTTGCTTTGTGGAACTATAAATGCTAGATACAGAAAGGATCACTTGACCCATTACTGAAATGCAGCCATCACTGGGATGCAATGTAGGTGATTTTAAAACCAACACACAGCCACACTAACAACAACAATTCAGGACAGGCAGTAAAGAAGTATATTGTATTCCCTTAAACTAAGAGAGAAATTAGTCCAATAGAATATAGCAGAACCTTTAATGCTTAAAAGTGGTCAAGACCTCGGTTTTACATAGCATATGACGGACAGCACGAGTCAGTATAGAGCCAATGATGAACTGACTTAGAGGAAAGTATGTCACCTATTGAATCCCCAACATGTCCTGAATCAACATGGATTTTCCATAGTACTTCCATTTAAGGATTGACAAAATTGAATATTGCTTATCTTGCCATCTAACAAGAGCATAATTTATATTATTCACACCTGGATCTGATTCTGATTTAGACTTTGTTAGCATCAGTTTATTAACTGTGTAATGGACCCCATGCAGATTGCTTTTTACTTCACAATGTGGACCAGATTTCAGAACCATTTTTGTATTGTTTAACAAGAACCAGCTTTGCAAAGAACTGAGCTCACTCTTAAATCTTCTTTAAGCATCTATGTTTACTCAGATAACTGGAGCAACTTTTATGCATAGATATATGCATGCATAGAGAAATGAACATCATTTGATTTGCTTTTCTCTTTCATGTTCTGGCCCTTCTCCAACCCCTTGTGGTCTCCGGTTTCTTGGTGCTAGAAAAGTGTGTGTGCAAAGAGAAAGTGCTCGGAAGTGTCACTGATTTCTGCCAGATGAAAAACGCATATGGTAAGTGGCTGATGTGCCTTCCTGGTATGATAATTCTAATGTTTCTGGCATCTGTGAAATCATAGGTAGGTTTCCTTTCTTCTTTTCTGTCTAGAATACTTCTGAATTCTGGCAGAGCTGATCAGAGGACAGCATATATCCCATAATCATAGAATACTAGGACTGGAAGGGACCACGAGAGGTCATCGAGTCCAGTCCCCTGCCCTCATGGCAGGACCAAATACTGTCAGACCATCCCTGATAGACATTTATCTAACCTACTCCTAAATATCTCCAGAGATGGAGATTCCACAACCTCCGTAGGAAATTTATTCCAGCGTTTGACCACCGTGACAGTTAGGAACTTTTTCCTAATGTCCAACCTAAACCTCTCTGGCTGCAGTTTAAGCCCGTTGCTTCTTGTTCTATCCTCCGAGGCCGAGATGACCAAGTTTTCTCCCTCCTCCTTATGACACCCTTTTAGATACCTGAAAACTGCTATCATGTCCGTCCCCCCCCCCCCAAACAGTGATTTCTTCAATGCTGAGCAAATCAACATGGGCTTCATGAACTCATTGCAAAGCCTTCCGCCTATCAGTGTATGTGCTGTAGACCAGGACTTCTTTTTGCCTCTGGTGCTCTTCTTCTGTCTACATAGCATCTCCTTCCCATTTAGCAATAGAGGAAGGGCAGAGTGGCCAGGCTTTCTTGATATCTGCCTGCTACTCCCATGACCCAAAGGTTGAGAACCCATTCTAGAGGACTTGTAGAATTGCCAACCTTTTGCTGTTTACACAGCAAGGTAAACTTGCTATGTCTGTTTGTCATCATAATGAAAAAGCAACTATGTCGTGTCATCACATCATGAAGGGTCACACAATCACTAAAAGTCACCACATTTTTACTCGACACAATGACATTGTGACCAAACAAAGCTTATTTGTTGGATTAGCCTGTTGCAGGTTGGATGATCTTGCAAAATCAGGAAGAGTAGCAAATTGGCAACACTGTCAGGTCACAAACCAAAGCAGCTTTTTTCAGCTGATCTTTATCATCTTAGAATTCTAGTCATGTGGCATTCCTGCACTCCAGCAGGAAGTTCCCTGGGTGAATTGCATTGCTCAACAATGAGCTCCAGTACAGTGGACAGGAGGAATTTTAAAGGGCCAGAATGGACACTAGGTAAATCTAATACAAGCCTTCTAATGTCCAAATATAAAGTCTGCCAAAACTCTCAGTCAGTTTCCTTAAGATCATACCATTGGCTGCTGGGCATTCTTTGAGTTAGTTTTTATGACATTCCTACTATCATGGGGTCCACTCACCACAGTGGCATCTTCTGCTGGCCATCCTGGGAATTAGCTTCACTATTTGGTACACCTTCCTTCAGTGGTACCTCTCCTGTTGTCATCTCTGCCTGCAGACCTTTGTCACGCAAGGAACTGCAGCATCCTCTTTGTGACTCGGCCCGTCAGTTGAGTCACCATCAGTGTCTCCCCCTTCTGGGGTGGATCAAAGTTCAATATTTAGGCGTCTACTCCAGTGACTAATGGGGGAAATCCCAGCCATCCTACCACTCCGGGTCCCAACCCAGGACCATGTAGATAGCAATCTCCTGCTGCAACTTTTTAACTCTCCCAGTAATGCTACCTTTCCCTAGGCCCCCTCTACACAGTCCCAACACACAGAGGGGCCGACAGAATTCTGGGCCGCTGGGAAAGGGTGGGGAGCAGCTCTGTGCTCCCAGAAGGGGAAGAGCCTCAGGTAGAAGGAGTGGAGTGTTGGGTCGAAGGGGCAGGACTGGGACTCCCCTAGCCAGCCTTTCAGTGCCGCCTGGAGCACGCCATCTGAGATACCAGTGGTGATTTAAAGAGCCTAGGGCTCCAGCCTCTGCTGCAGTATCAGCAGCTGGGAGCCTGGGGCTGTTTTGAATCTCCGGTCCCCAAGGCAGCTGCACTCTTTTCCTCTTCCCCCTCACATCCATCGGCAGACCTGCCAACACCACCTCCACCCTCACCTCAGGGCATTCGGTTCATGGGTTAAGGTGCCAGCAGCCAGCCAAGCACCACTTCTTGCTCTCCCAGTCCCTGCCAACCTGCTCTATCCAAGGGGCAACAGTTTCCTCAGGCTGCTAGGAACACAGATCTCACGCCTTGAGTTCCCAACCTCCATTAATTTATCCTACCTTGCAGCTCCTCTTATATGGGATTGCTGGGCCTTGATTAGTTGCTCCCTGCACCTTTCTGTGATTGGCTGTGCCCCGTACAGGTGCTCTAGGTTGCTCAGAGGACTCACCTTGACTGCTTTACTCAGGGCCAGAACATGGTAGGACCCCAAGGCCTCCACCCACCCCTTCCACTCCTGTGTGGGTTGGACACCCCATCACACTATACATAGCCTAGTAGTTTCCTATGACTTTCAAACTGTTGGCAGCAATCCACTGGCGTTGAGTTGATAACTAATCCCTTCCCAATATTATTTAACTGTTTAAATTGAAAAAAATCCAGCATTCCTTCCGCTGATTCATTTAAATAGGAGCGATGATTAAACTAGAACTCGCATGTGTCCGTGTCCAAGTGCCAGTATCCTGACATGACTATGTCTTATCCAACAGGCCCTAACATTCTTCCCTGTAGCGGGGTAAGGAACATCCCACTACTTACTCTGAAAGTAATTATTGGTTTGTGGTGCATGTGTGTGTTTTCTGGCAGTGATAAAAGCCAGAATCCTATCAGCTCATGACAAGGGAACCCATGCAGAAGTTGTTGTGAAAGTAAAGAAGGTCCTGAAATCAGGCAAAGTGAAAATTACCCGGAGTAACAGAAGTATTTATCCAGAGTCCTGGACCAACAGGGGATGTACTTGTCCTATTCTCAATCCTGGTAAGTATTAAATGCTTATGTCCAGGCCTGCTGAAAGAGGGGGGAAGAGGATGGAGGAAACTGCCCCAGGGACCGGACATTCAAAAGGACCCCGGGCTCCCGGGCAGCTCTCAGAGCTCACCGGAGTGTGGGAGTGGTGGCAGTGTGGTACACTCCATGAGGAGTTGAGGGCTGGCTGCTCCAGATTTGCCCCTTCTGTCTGAAGCCCTGCCCCTTCTGAGAAGGCTACGGTGCCACTCACCTTGCCTAGGGGCCCAGTGAGTCTGTCCACCCCCTTGTTTGCATCATGGCTTCTGTGGAGGAAACAGATTCCTGGGTTGTTAAGGTATTCATGTATCCAGTTCTTATCTCACTTTCACTAGTGTAAATCAGGAATAACTCTAGTGAAGCCAGTGCAATTGCACTTGCATTGTACCTAATTGACCATACTGTTGGAATAAGCCATTGAGGAAAAGCTAGTCCAGTTAATGTAAAGCAAATGAATGGATTAGCAAGGGAAAACTGGCACTCTTAGGGTGCATCTACACTGAACCTGTAGCTTGAAATAAGCTACACAATTTGCCTCCCTTTTAAACATTGATCTGTAGCCACCACAGAATTCCTATAAGAGTGCCACAGAATCTAGGACAAAGCTGCCATGGCCTCCATGCCTTGTATGTACATTATGCATAGAGAAAAAGAAATGCAATCTCCGTGTTAACTATCCTGCAACTCTAGAATGTAAATAAATCCCAATCTGACTTTTTAATTAATTACTACATTAGATTTATTTATTACTACATTAGATTTATGCTTGTGAATATACAGGTATGAGAGAGAGAGAGAGAGAGAGAGAGGCATTATCAAGTGGTTTACACAGACTTTGGTGCAGGGGCTCCTTGAATCCCATCTCACAGTGATTCCCTCTGTGGCCATGAGAAACCTGCTGCTACAGTTTCTTCATGTGTCAAGTGGAGCTAATATTTATCAGAACGTATCTACTTCACCGGAGACTCTCTCTGAGGATCAATGGGTGAAGGCACAATTGCAAACCTTGCTGTGCACTTGCACCAAGGTGGGGCTTGTTCGACCTAGTCACAGCACCAGAACATGCATTCTGAGGAGAGCAGCCACTGCTCATAGGTGCTGGGATGAGGGCTGCAGGGGTTGCTGCAGCCCCCCCGGCTTCAAGTGGTTTCCATCATACACGGGGTTTGCAGTTTAGTTCAGTGGCTCTCTGCACCCCTACAGTAAACATTCTTCTATCACCCTGGCCAATGCTTCCCACTCAGGTAGGTAGGGAGCCACCTCTCTCCCCTGAACACTACACCCATGCCAGCACAGAAGAGGAAGTAAGCTGTGCCAGCAAAGGGGTTGGTACATATTACTTCCCTTCAGAAGAGGGAAATAGGAACCAAATAATGACTGAGAGGCACATGTCAGTTCCTAGCCGGTTCCTGGAGTAGCATAGCAAAGCTCAACTTTTCCAGTGCCCCTTGAAATGGAAAAGCACATAGGAGCTGGTTTTTATTTTCCCCTCTGGGTGCCGCACTTCTACCAGCCCCCGCTCTGTCCCTCCCCTGAGACCCGCCCTGGCTCTGCCTCTTCTCACCCCCTCCGCCATCTCCCTGAAAGCCCCCTGCTGACCGCCTGCCCTCCACCTTTCACAAGTGTTTCCTGCCAAACAGCTGATTGGCAGCATTCCAGAACAGCTGATCTGTGGTGCCCACAAACAGCTCTCGCTGGTGGGTGCTCAGCACCCACCTTTTTTCCCCCAGGGGTGCTTGAGCCACTGAACTTCTCATGGAGTCAGCACCTATGCCAGATGAGGGCTAAGCAATATTATCAATAGCTGAATGGATAGTTTTTTTTTCCCATCAGAGGCTCACTACTGCCTTCTTTCCCATCAAGCAATTTAGTAGGCTGGAGACAGAAATATTTGTATTACACCTGGTGAAATCCCATGTAGAGAATTATGGGGAGGTGAGTTAGACTGCTCATGTAAATGCCTCTGTGCTAACTGGAGTTTGGAAATATCATCTCTTCCAGACCCTGCTTTTCTTTTTTCATCTGCATAGGCAGCAAGGGCTCAGTCCCAAGTGGTGATGAACACCCACTGCTCCCATTCACTTCAGTAGATGCTGCAGATGTTGAGTACCTGTATCCCCTGTAAGCTGTGCACTTGTGCAGCCATTCAGGAGAGATTCAAATGCTGCTCAAATGATTAGCAGAGCGCTCAGCTAGGTTTGTGTTTCTTCTGGTGGTGCATATTTGCACATGCCTTGGTGCACATAAGATGTATTCCTCACATGGATGGAAAAGTTTAAAGGGAACATTATTCAGCACCACTGGGGATCAGGCCCTGAATAAGACAGGAAGCTGGTTTTCTTCAGGATGAACTAAATAGTATTTCCAAAGATTATGTTTCACTATTCTGCTTTGCACCATGGAGAGTGAGGACTTATCCACATTCTAAACCAAAACTTGTTAGATAGGGTAACTTTGTTTTTTTCTCTGAATAGATTAAACACACTTCCACACTGAGTAAAAGAATTCCTTGTATTTGGTTTGAAATCTAAGGCTTACCCTGAACTCTAGGACAACTTCTCATCTGAAATCAGCCACATACAAAAGTGCCAATTGTTCTGGTATTGGCAGAGTCCAGTCAAGTCCAGTGTGAATTCTTTCTGTCAGTCCAAATTGAACTGCATCCTCAAAAATTATTTGGATCTTGCATCATCTGTACCACCAGGTGAGGCACTAGGTTTGAATTAGCAAGGATGCAATATTTGGTCTCAGAGTGGTACTTCAATGATGTAACAAACTTGGACAAATACATTTTATTTACTGTAGTGCAAATGGTTAAAGTATTCTGACCCAGCCTGGGAATCATTAAACATCTCCCTGCCCAGCAGTGGGAGCTGCCAGTTGGGGTGGGTGAAGTATGTGTTTAGTATAGGGTTAGACTGTGTCGGATCCTTCACAGAAGCTCAAGGAGGAGAGAGCACAAGGAGGCTTGTGTCCTTGTCTCTCTTTAGCTGTTAGGAGTCTAGGGCCTATGAAATTAATTTGTGCAGTTCTGATGCCAGCCAGTAATAGGCAGTGGCATACCTGCACACTAGCCAGCTCTTCACAGTACAATAGGTTTGGAAACTAGAATCTCATCACAAATAAAGCGTTAGATTAACAAGTGGCGTAAATCAGCATAGCTCTATTGACTTCAGGTTTTTGTGCCCACGTATACCCACTGAGTGTCACCATATATACTCACTCACAATTAAATCCTTGCTTCTGTTCTGCTCATGATTTTTTACATACCCATTTTTGTTTCCTTCTATATGTGCATTATATGCATGAGAGGGTCCCAGGGTGAGGAGTGAGTAGCAGCTACCAATGCCCGCCAGTCCAAACCACCTCTGAGGTCAGCTGGGCTTTCTGCTGTGCAGGGTGATCTGGCTTCCTGCCCAGCTATCTCCACAGCATTGTATTGTATGTTCTTCCCTGGCTGATGACAGGAAGTCCATCTTTAATCTCATGGCCTTTAGAGTTTAATCATAAAACTTTACTTATACAGCTACCGAATGGAATTGCTGTATAGTTACCAAAGAAAGGCTGGCCTGCTTTCCACATTAGTAACTCCCAGCCACAGTAAGCTATTGAGCTGCCCTCTGCTTTGCATATAAATTAGCAATTTTTTAAAACAAGAGAGAAAGAAGCCTCAGGATTTTTAGAGGCTGAAGAAATAAACTTTGGGGGGGTTAACTAGAGTCCTCTCCCGCCTGCCAGAGCTGTGAAGGGCTCAGTCTGCAGGGGAATTGGGCACTTTCACTGTGCAAGAGGATTCACCAAAGGATTTTCAGGGGAAGGGGGGGGGGGAGCAAGATGCGGTGACACCCATCCACAAGCGCTGGAACTAGGAGTGCTAGGGGAGCAGCTGCACTCTCTGGCTTGAAGTGCTTTCATGATATTCAGAGTTTACAGTTTGCTTCAATGGCTCTCAACACCCCCTCTTGTAAAAATTGTTCCAGCACCACTAGCAACTATAGTGAGGCCTGTCAATAGGGGAAAGGGGACAAAGGGGGCAATTGTTCTGTGCCCTTTAAATTGCCACTGGAGTACCACATCATGCGGCTCTGAGGGCTGGGAGGGTGGGCAGGGAGGCAGTGCCATAGTCCAGGCAGTGCTGAGGGCTGGCTGCCCCCAGCCCTGTCCCTTCCAGCTAAGGCCCTACCATTCCAGAGGCACAGAGCCAGGCCTCCCCCTACGCCTTGCCCAGGGGCCCACAGAAGCTTTCAGCCCTCCTGGCTACAGTCCTTATGGAACAGGGATGCACCAGCAGCCTCTAGTGCAATTGCAGGGCTACTGAGTAGGTTACACAGAGAGGCTACGTCTAGACTGGCATGATTTTCTGCAAATGCTTTTAACGGAAAAGTTTTTCAGTTAAAAGCATTTGTGGAAAAGAACATCTAGATTGGCACGGACGCTTTTGCGCAAAAGCACTTTTTGCGGAAAAGCATCCATGCCAATCTAGATGCGGTTTTGCGCAAGAAAGCCTCGATCGCCATTTTCACCATTGGGTTTTTTTTGCGCAAAACTGTTCTCAGTTGTCTACATTGGCCTTCTTGCGCAAAAGCATTTGCGCAAGAGGGCTTTTTCCAGAACGGGAGAGTCATTGTATTTGCAGAAGAACACTGACAATCTTACATTAGATCATCAGTGTTCTTGTGCAAATTCAAAGCAGCCAGTATAGACACCTGGTAAGTTTTTCCACAAAAGTGGCCACTTTTGAGGAAAAACGTGCCAGTCTAGACGCAGCCAGAATGTATAATCCCTTGGAATCCCCTTTCACCGCTACACATACTTGTGGGTGTCAGGGAATTTGGCCTGATGTTTTTAAACTTTATCATGTAAGAGTGAGGTTGGTCGGCTTGAGTCATAAATCATTAGCAGTATCGGTATCTTGCTAATGAAATGATCTCAGCAGGGTGTCTCATCACTGTGGTTATGCCTCTAATCCTACAGGGATATGGTGGTTACATTTCCTGGAGTTGCCTGAGTTGCTGTTAAAGATCCTTATTGTGTGAGGAGAATGGGCATTGTTGTACTAGCAGAATACAGAGTTGGCAGTTGTCATATCAAACAGCCATTTCAGCTAATCTGTGTGCGCCACACAGATTAATCTAGCCCTTCAGACTGCTCAACAACCAACTGGAACGCTGCCTCAGCTGGGGCACTTCAATAATTGTATTTAGTTTGTTTTTCACCAGAAAATACTGACTGATAATGTGGTGGCTTTGTTGCTGCAGGTTTCAGCTGTGAGAGGGAAGGGAAGACAAGACCCTCCCCACCCCTTGTCTATCATCCAGAAGTTTCATTCCACACATTAAGCCTAAAGAACTAAACTTCGGACATTAACAGGGTGGATCTAGAAAGGCTGCCAATTCTCCCCCCCCCCCCCCCAGTTTATTTTCAATTAAGCAATCACATACACACACATGCACAACAAGCAACCAGATACCACAGACAGGAGCACACAACAGCCATATGCAATAACAAGCACATACACAAAAGAGAAACACAAACAGCAAACAAATAGATACACAATAAGAGGCACATACAGCAGCCATACGGATATGAACACACACAACTGATTTCCAGCAAAAATCTAGCCATCCTTTTCAGTTGGGGAACGTTTCTTTGTTGTATTTTAATGACTAGGGAATTTGCAGCTTCCACTTGTGTTTTGTTCTATTAAAACCAACAAAATTAATATAACTTCAGAGGGGCACAGCTCCCTCTATAACCTCCCACAAACTGCTTAGTTGTTACAAAGGTCTCTGAGTAGTAAGAGAATTTTACGTGTTATACTTACTACAGCAAATACACAACCCACCTCTGTTTAATGCAAAACATTCTGCTGTTCAGTGGAGCTACAGTTTCGCCTTTTCTTGAAGGAGCACAGTGTTATATGAAATAACACCTGCACACACATTTGTATGCACTAGCAGCTGCAGATGACAATCTAACAGGGATGGGCTCAATTCTCATCTTCATAACCATCTCCTGGCAGAAACTGATTCTGCTGTCACTTAGCTCCTTGTTTATGCAGGTGAGTTCCAGTGAAATCGATGGAGTTACACTGGTGTAAACAAAACTAAACCCAATCCCAAAACATGACAAAAACAAGCAACAACAAAAACACATCACAGTGTCAGGGAGATTAGAATCAAACCCAATCACTTGCTAATGTAGTTGTTAGATTTTGTAAGTGTTAAACCCCTTGGGACAAATAGGGTTTGTATGTGAAGGTTCTACTATGTGCACATGCACCTTAGAAAATGTATTGCCTGCATACTGAGGAATTCATGCACAGAAAGTGATTGCACATGTGACTAACATGGAATATTAATTTTTAAAACTGGCTAAAGCTAGCTAAAGGGCAAGATCCCAATTCCCAGAAAATGGAGATAATAAGTCTGTACTCCTTTGTTTTCTTTATTTAAGTAATTTCTTTTTTTAACCAGGAACCGACTACCTGATAGCAGGCCAGGAGGACTCAAGGACCAGCAAGCTCCTTGTCAACATGAACAGTCTGGTGAAACCCTGGAAGGCATATTTGGGGAAACAAGTAGCAGACATTCTTCGAACTGGGTGCAAATGATTTCTTATTCAGAAGTTAAAGCCATGAACTTTATATTTTAATAACACTGCAGTGAAAGGTGTAGCTAGCTCATATATTACCATTCAACATGTTCCTAGCTAAGGGGACAAAAGTGGATTTACCCTCCTTTCCCTTGTTACGTGTTTAATCCAGTAATCCTTGGATGTGACTTTTCTTCCATAAATACATAGTCATAGATGAAATTAACAAACCTATTGCATGTAGGTTATAAGCCACAGTTCTTAGCTTGAAGCCATTTTCACAGCTCCCAGAGAGTCACTCATGGGAGAAGCAGAAGCTATGGGTTATTTTTCCACTCTTCAAGAATGAATCTGGTATCAATGCTTATAAGCCACTTGCATAGCGCATTCATTATTTGGGTGTCATTTTCTTTAAATCACTATTAATGGGCAAAAAAAAATCAGCTTGAAAGGTGGCAAAAATATTATTAAACAGTATGTCAAATGCCACTTGATTTGTTTGAAAAGAGCTCCATTGTATTTACCAAGCAAACTGCAGTTAGATCAATATGAGACATGTTGCTTTCTAGACTGAAAATACCACAGCACTGCATAGAGATTAACACTATCTGGTGAGAGCCTTTATAGATGGGAGGCTGTCAGTGCCTAATGGGAAAACACAGCTGCAGGGCAGAACTGCTGGCTCAGTATGGAATCCTGACCCCACACACCCTTATCTGTACTAGCAAAGGTCTCCTCATTCTTCTCTGCCATAGCACTGCTCTTTGTACGGTCACACAACAGTTTGAGAATGGCTGCTGCTGCTGAAGAGCCTTGTGCCAATAGAGTAGCATCAAGCTGCAGCTCCAGACCCATAGGAGGAGGTGATGGAAGCTGGCCCAGACTTGAGTTTATCATGCAACAGTAGGTGGAAGTGTGAAGAGGCAGCAGGCTGTACCAATTTGAGGATTAGAGGGGTATTATTGACTGACAGGGCAGCTACCTTGTTATTCTGATCAACAACTTTGAGACCATGTTCATTATTTGTCATTTTTCCACTCTACTGTTATTCTTGCCACCATTGTGTGTTGAAATAATCAAATGAAGTTACTTTCCAGTCAGTGTTCCCTCTAGTTTTTTCCTTCCCTGTGCAGATTGCATTTGGTTATTTGCACTGAGGCATGTGCAGATGTGCACCACCAGTAGAAGCACATGCTACGGTCTTTGGATATTCTTCTAGTCAGCTGAGTGGCATTAGACTCTCTCCTGAGTGGCCACTCACGCATTCAGCTTACAGGGAACACTGCTCCAGTTTGTGGTTGACATTTGTTTAACATGAGTAGGAGGAATGGTAGCATCTCCACTCTAACTCCTGCTGAAGGAATCCCTACAGATTGGTTTCAGTCTGTTCCACAGTTAAGCCAGGCAGTGGACATGTGAGCTTCTCAGAGCACTGTGAGGGAAGGGAATGATCACACTGTCTCTGCCCAAATGACAGGAAACTCATGGCCAAACAGAGGGTGAAGCCTCCCACTGATAAGTAAAGCATCAATCAGAACTTTGTTCAAAGATACCCTTTTTTGTTCATATAGAGGCATATAACTTCCTAGAGGCTGCTTTTGCACATCTTTGTTCATACCTACAGGAAGAGAAGATGGATTTGAGCTGCATGCAACTAAGTCACCATGAGTGGAAGGAATCTAGGATATCCCAAGGGCCATGAAAAGAAAGTGATGGGCCTGGGATATGAGCAGTCTGATGAGAAAGAGATTGTCAGCATGCTCTATTAATGCTGTTAGGTGACCACTATCTGAAGACCAGGGATGCCAGATTTTTATTACTACTGTTTGTTATCCTTCCTTTTATGTACGGTATAATGACCATCAGAAGGGCACATTTCAGATAATTTGTGAAGAGAAGACCAGTAGAAGATACTTGGAATATTCTTCCAGCCATTCACAGTTTGGGTAGAACTCTGGATTGAACATCAACTTGAGTTAACTCTTTGGCTGTGTCTAGACTGGCAAGTTTTTCCGCAAAAGCAGCTGCTTTTGTGGAAAAGCTTGCCAGCTGTCTACACTGGACGCTTGAATTTCCACAAGAACACTGACGATCTCATGTAAGAAATCAGAGCTTTTATGGAAAAGTGTCCGTGCCAATCTAGACGCTCTTTTCCGCAAATGCTTTTAACAGAAAACTTTTCCATTAAAAGCATTTGCGGAAAGTCATGCCAGTCTAGATGTAGCCTGTGTGTTTACATGAAAACCCTTCCCTTCTCATCCATCCACTTCTCAGCCTATGGATGTAGTCTATATTGTCTCCAGCCAACATGACATCTTATATTTTGCTGTGAATTCAAAGGATGGTCAGTCAAGTAGCTGGCTGGACTGATCACATTTCTAAACCCATTAGTGTTCCTATCACAGCCCTGTTAGAAGCCACTTCCCATTTTATGCCTGCAGTTTTGTATGTGCATTTTTGCACAGACTGGGGCAAGGGTAATCAATATCATTTATATGTCTAACTACTTGGTTGCAAATAACATTGATACGACTTTGAATTTGCAGGCACAAAAAGGGGAAGATAAATGAAAGATCCTTTAAAGAAGTAGTCTGTTGCCTCACACAAATGGATCCAACTACCCCTGGATAATGTCACTTAACTGTAGGTTTGTTCCAATTTTAAAGTGATTCTGTGGGAAAGGAAACACCACATGGTTATTTCAGTAGTTAACTGTGTTAGATTTGTGCTCTTTTAAGTAAGTGTACATGATACCTTTGAGGGTTCCTTTATTAGTATCATAGCTATGATTTTCAAAGGAGCCTAAAGAAGTTAGGCACTCAAGTTCCCATAGTACTGATGTCTGACATTTATTTAGGAACCTTTGCAGTTCACAGCCTCATGTATGTCCTCTTCCAACTGAGACTAGCATAAAACCCATCATCTCTTCTTAATAGTAAGAACTAGAATTGTTCATTGGGCACATTATGATATGGATAGAGATGCCCATCAGAACACTATACACACTGACCCCCCCCCCCACATACCTCAAAGTCTTATCCTCCTTAAATATGTTTTCTTTTTTCTATCAGGTGGGGAGGGGGCAGCACAGAGGAGTGGGAAAGAAGCCACATTATGCATTTGTTGCTACCTACAGCAGTAACCAAGAACTTGGTATCTCCAATTAGACATTTAATTAGTATAATAAAACACTGTGCACCACTAAGGCATTATTTAAGATGTCAGCCCATTAAGTTAGAATAGTAACAAGCAATATTGTTCTCATTCCTCTGTCCAGAATGAGACTTACTAAAAAGATTAGCTACCCATCTTCTTTTAAAAGACGATTAAAAATAATGGTGTGTTTAGGTGACTTTACAGGCCAGTTTGGCAAAATTTCAGTAGTGCCAAGCCTACTGTGACAATGTTTAAGAGCAATCTTTTTAGTAATGCCTTTACATTTACCTTTGTGTGGGCTTCCTATCTGCTGAGGGTCATATTCTGTTCTCATTTACCGAAGAGAAATCTCATTGAGCTCCATGGAATTGTGCAGGGTATAAGTCACAGGACCAGAAGTCCCCCTCCTCCTCCACTATTTATTCTCCAGGGGTGAAAGTCACCCTTTGCTTTGGAAACTGAGGTGGGAACCTTTCAAAGTGATCATTTCAGCTTATGGGCTGGAACAGTGGCCAGCACCTTTACTCTTCAGTGTGAAGGTTTCTGAATCCACATAGCCCAGTCAACCTCTTGCTGTGAGCTGTCACCAATATGCTCCTCTATGCCAGTTTACTTGGCATCAGGAGTCCACCATTCAGCATCTGCACAGCCTGCCTGCCCACTCTATAGGGCTACTGCAGGAAGTGGAGAAGCCGGAAGGCCTGGTGCTAGCCTCCAACAAAGGGACAGGAAGAGTTTCTACATGCTTAATCTTATAGAGGAGAGGAAGTTATACGCAGCTTTAGAACAAGCTTTACTCACCACTAGAGTGCCTCTTCCTGGGTGCTCAGATGATTAGCTCCATCCAGCTCCGATACCCTCTTCTGCTGTTTGCTCTCCCCCCCCCCGGTTCCTCTCACTCTCTGGAACACAGCATGCTCCCTTTCCACCACCACTACCAGAACACCAAAGTCCTTCCAGATCAAGTTGTCCAGTAAGCCATCCTATAATTCAACACTATGCCACTTCCCTAAGTGGTGGATAGGGGACCCAGGCCTGCCTGCGACTGGGTTCCAGCACAGGGATTCTTCTTGGTCCCATAGTCCACTTGCCCCTACACCCTATTGCTATTTCCTCTTCTTCCTACTTTTCTCCCCTAACGCTGCTCCCTTCCCCTGGTTACTAATGGAATTCTCTCAACTATTTCACCCTCTTCAGGTGCTTAGCAGTTTCCAGTCCAAACCCACAGTCTTCCTTCTAGGAGATGACTGTAGATTCCTTTCCCTATAACCTTCTCTGGGCTCAGATTGCTGATTTTGTACCAGAACAACCTACAGCTACTCAGCTGAAATTCATCTTCTATTAGGTCTTGCCTGGCTAGTCTAATGTTTCTACAGGTGCAGCCTACTAGGTTAATTAGTCCCTGCCCTACTACCTTAACCCCAGGTGATGTGTGGAGTGAACACTCCATCACAAGCCTATACAAACAGCTTTGCAATGCACCTTAATGCCAACTTTCAACTGGGTGATTCCTGAGCATATTTATGTATTTGCACCAGACTGTGGAGGTTTTGTGGTACAGGCAGTCCCCGGGTTACGTACAAGATAGGGACTGTAGGTTTGTTCTTAAGTTGAATCTGTATGTAAGTCGGAACTGGCGTCCAGATTCAGACACTGCTGAAACTGACCGCCAGTTCTGACTTACATACAGAATCAACTTAAGAACCCCAGGCGTCCCCAAGTCAGCTGCTGCTGAAACTGATCAGCAGCTGATTCCAGGAAGCCCCGGGCAGAGCAACTCTGCCTGGGGCTTCCTGTAGTCAGCGCTGGTCAGTTTCAGCAGAAGCTGACTTGGGGACGCCTGGGGCAGAGCAGCTGGGGTGCTGCTGGGTTGCTCCAGTAGCGCCGCTCCTGGGTGCTACTGGACCAACCTAGCAGCACCCCATCTGCTCTGCCCCAGGCATCCTGATTCAGCCGCTGCTGAAACTGACCAGCAGCGGCTGAATCAGGACCTGGGGCAGAGCAGCTGGGGTGCTGCCGGGTTGGTCCAGTAGTGCCCAGAGCGGGCGCTGCAGGACCAATCGGCAGCGCCCCAGCTGCTCTGCCCCAGAGTCCAAAACAAAAGCCTGGTCTGCTGGGGGGGGGGGGGGAGCGGGAGAGCACACTAGCTGCCCCCCCCTCCCCAGCAGACCAGGGACACGGGGAGCAGAGCCTCTGAGCCTTTGCTCTGGCAAAGCCTCAGAGACGAGGGACCCCGCCGCGGCTGCGGCTTCAGTCCGGGAGCCTGTGGTCTGCTGGGGACGGTCCCCAGCAGACCACAGGCTCCCGGACTAAAGCCGCAGCCGCGGGGGGGTCCCGCGCCTCTGAGGCTTTGCCAGAGCAAAACCTCAGAGGTGCGGGGAACCGCCGCTGCTGCCGCTTCAATCTGGGTGCCTGCGGTCTGCTGGGGACCGTCCCCAGCAGACCACAGGCACCCAGATTGAAGCGGCAGCAGCGGCGGTTCCCCGCGCCTCTGAGGCTTTGCTCTGGCAAAGCCTCAGAAGCGCGGGAACCCGCCCGGTGCCCCTGGTCTGCTGGAGACGGTCTCCAGCAGACCAGGGGCACCGGAGCAGCTTACGAACGGGGCTTTCTCGCCCCGACTTCCGGGGCGAGAAAGCCCCGTTCGTAAGTGCGGATCCGACGTAAGTCGGATCCGCGTAAGTCGGGGACTGCCTGTATACACAAATGCCCACTGGAAACCAGAGTGGGACCAACACATTTATGCCATTAATGGTCAAGCTACCATATTCTTGAATATATTGCAGCCATTTCTTATAAACAGTGATCTCTCTTTCTAGTTTATCATGAAAAATATGTATTAATGTCACTCCCAAGTGTTTCTAGTTATCAAAAATAGATGAGATTTGGAACAAGGGCCCTTTAATAATCTCTACCACTTCCCTTGGAAGCCACAGCAGTAAAAACAAACCAAGCTAACAAATATTTTGCATTAATTCAGATGTATTCTCCATTGTGTAAACATTGTATTGACTCCTATATGTTTCCAAAAGTGGATCAGCTCACATACAATAATGTGTAAGGATTGGGGAACAAGTGAGGGTAAATGTGAAAAGACATGAACTTAGAAACATATGAATAGTATATCTTCCCCCCCCCCCCACACACACACACTATTATTTTTAAAGTGCTGTAAAGCAGAGTCTACTTCCTATTCTAAAATTGCCATTATTTAGAATTACTACATATAACATTTAGAGGCTATTTGCTGTCTGATGGCTTCTGCTTTACAATCCTTAAGGGTAAGCAGATACCCCACCAGTGTGTAACACAGGTGGGACTAGAGGCTGAAGATACAGAATGGAAGTTATTTATGGTCCACCTAAAAATGATGCTATCAAGCATGTAGTCTGCTTGAAAATGAACATGCAAAGTACAAATGAGCTCCACAGATTTGAGTGAGAACATGATTCATGCTTTGCAATGGAATTAAGACTGTATAAAGGGATAGTTATCTTGCAACTTTTTCACATACCGTGATGGCTCTGAAAAAGATTATTGGGAGACAGTGTGATTCTATCAATATTTTCCTGTGACCAGAATGAACAAGGCCCTACAGAATTAACAAGAAGATCTGCCAAAGAAAATTCACCTACTGAAACAGGAAAATAAACCTGTTGGCGTACTCTAGGGGTTGCTGAATACAGCTCTCCAGGACCTTCTAAAATGGGCCTAGTGCAGCACTGAAAATGTTCACATGAACATTCCAGCCGATAATGTAGCAGACAGGTTGTTCTAGCACAAGCTGTTATTACATGCCAGGAAGTAGCCAAAACAAGCTAGCTGTGTTTCACTGTGCTGCACCTTAAACAGCAGCTCCAGACACCAGGGAAACCAAAGCAAGACACAGAGGTAGGTGGTCAATCAAAACATATAGTAACTGTGAACTAGTTAAGTCAGCAACAGTGTGAATAAAACAGCAACTGTCCAGATAGCAGGGATGGAGCAGTAGGCTCAGTGTAACTGCACACACTCTGCACTATGTGTATGCACACCCCACACAAAAGAACAGGAACTAAAACAGTGAATTCAGGGAGCAGGAACCAAGAAACAAGCAGCAAGAAGGAGCAGGAAGTAATAAGTGGGAAGGCTACACAGACCCATCGTCTGCCTCAGTATTTAAAATGGTTGCATGAACAATCCAACCCATACCATAGCAGACAGGTTGCCCTATCGCTAGCTGTTATCACATGCCAAGAAAAGCTGGTAGGCCCTGCATAAGGATGAAAGAAAAATATTTACCCTCAACAAGAGAAATAAGGAAAGCATTGGAAGAATCCCAATGAGGCAGCGAAGCAAACAGACAATGGCTGAATGGAGCAACATATGTAGAGAAGAGGCAGCAGCACCCTTAGAACAGTTGCATTGACCTGAAAGTATCTGTGAGAGCTGTGCAGCTCATGTATCAATTAAAATGTGGCCGCCCTGGGCTAGTCTTTGTAGAGAACTTTAAAGTATCTAAATAGCTCAGTAGGTAGTTCTTTGTGAGTGCTGAATTCTAAAAACAACATAGCAACCTTGCATATTATTATGCTGCTCCATCTCCTGCTCTTATACTTATATATATATTGGTCTAGCAAGCAGATAGAAGGAAGGAGAAAGAAGGAAGATAAATAGATCTACATAAAATAGTGTATTGCTTTAGCAAGAGTGGCTCATTCTTGAACAGGTAATTGCTATACTGAGCACATTTTCTCTGTAGTGTTCTCTGTATGTGTATCTCAGATTGGTTGAGTGCTGCTTGATGTAAGCTTTCCTTGAATTTATGTAATTCACATGGTGTTCTCTCTAAGGTACCTCAAACCTGGAAAAGTGACTGTTATTTGCAATGTGTTCTGCACACTTTCTTTTTTGTACTTCAACTTTGATTAAAAATACTGATAGAAATGCATACTGATCTTGACTTTAGGTTTGTTCGTGTTTTTATGTTTAAACCATGTGATTCTCAAGCCATGTTTACATTAGTTCTGTTGAACTTAATAAACCTGAAACATTCCAGACATCAAACTCTTGATTCAACAGTCTTGCACAGAGTAGAGGAAACAAAGGAAAGAATTTAGCAAAGAAGGAAATTGTACCCAACATTATTTTCCTAGAAAGCTATAACAAAAATGAATATGTAGCAAATAGATATCTATCTACTGATCTATCTAGCCATCTGTTCGGGGATGTAAGAGTTTAACCAGTTAACCAACAAGTTGATGCCAGTTATTGGTTAAATTCCAGAAGGCTGCTGATGCAGGAAGCTCTCCCAGCACCAGCAGCCCGCAAGAACAGCAGCCCACAGGCTGGCAGCCACTGGGAGCCCACAGCACCAGGAGCCTCCGGGGCTGGCAGCCCACAGGTTCAGTGTGACTGGAAGCCCCCAAGGCTGGCAGTTGCTGGGAGCCTGCAAAACCAGGAGTTCACAGCCCGGGAGCCTGCATGGCTGGTGGGGCCAGCAGCCACTAGGAGCCTGCAGCAGTGGCAGCCCACATCATCATCATCAGTTAACCAGGTAACTGCTTGAACTGTAATCAGTTACATGGTTAACATTTTTTAACCATTTTTACAACTCTTCTATCTAATCTAATCTATCACACAAAAGTGTCAAAAATAGATGCTGCTGACTTCTACCAACAGCACATTAATTCAGATTTTGTCCTCCAAAACCTCACGTGTATTTAAGTTTACTAATATGAATAGCAAGTCTGAGCAAACATTACACATGTATAAATGCTTGCAAGTTTGGAACCATAAAGCTCATCAGCACATTCCACAATCGCTCCTTGAAATCTAACTTATGCCCACACCAGACATGCGGTATGACAAAATACAGGTTCAAGGTGGAGGGAGAAGCTTTTACTCTATTTGCCCAAAACATTTGGAAGCTTAAAACTACTACTTTTTGTTTTGTTTTGTTCATAATTATAGTTGCTTTTGACAAACAAAAATAAATGCACCATGGAGACGTGGTTTTGTGACTTTGGCATTGATTTTGTGCTAGCTCTTTGGGACTTATGAGTTTATAGGATCCTTGCAGGTCTTCCTACTGAGATGTTTGCACCAGAGCTGCTGACAGGGGGTGGCAAAGGGGGTAATTGCCCTGGTGCCTGGCAATACTAAAGAACACAGAGCTCCTGGCCATTGTTGCTGCTACTAGCGGTAGTAGCCGGAGCCCCAGATCTTTTATATCGCTGCCAGAGTGCTGTGCCGTGTGCTCCAGGCAATACAGAGGGCTGCCTGGGGCAGGTGTGGTGATTTCTGGGGAGTGCTGAGAGCTGCTTAGCCCCAATTCTGCCCTTACACCCAAGGACCCATCCCTCCCCACTCACCACCTTGCCTTGGTGCCCAGCGAAACTGTTGCCCTGCTGTTTGCACCTCCATTCTTAGTGGCCTGTAGTCTGTATGCAGATGATTAACACAGTAAACGACGTGACTCCAATCTATGTCTTATTGGCATGATATAACTCAGTTTGTCAATGAGGAGGAGACCTTTTGACTTGGGGAGCAATATCCACTGCTGGCATAACCTGCAGGGGATCTATTTTAAAAACTCAATTCTGCCCAAACAGGTTTGACTTTCATTAAAGCTAAAAGTAGCTGCTTTACCAAAGCAAGGGGAATTGTGCCAGTGTATCTAGCAGTAGCACTATACGTAGTATACAGGCAGTCCCCGACTTACGCGGATCCGACTTATGTCGGATCCGCACTTACGAACGGGGCTTTCTCGCCCCGGAAGTCGGGGCGAGAAAGCCCCGTTCGTAAGCTGCTCCGGTGCCCCTGGTCTGCTGGAGACCGTCTCCAGCAGACCAGGGGCACCGGGCGGGTTCCCGCGCTTCTGAGGCTTTGCCAGAGCAAAGCCTCAGAGGCGCGGGGAACCGCCGCTGCTGCCGCTTAAATCTGGGTGCCTGTGGTCTGCTGGGGACGGTCCCCAGCAGACCGCAGGCACCCAGATTGAAGCGGCAGCAGCGGCGGTTCCCCGCGCCTCTGAGGCTTTGCTCTGGCAAAGCCTCAGAGGCGAGGGACCCCCCCGCGGCTGTGGCTTCAGTCCGGGAGCCTGTGGTCTGCTGGGGACCGTCCCCAGCAGACCACAGGCTCCCGGACTGAAGCCGCAGCCGCGGCGGGGTCCCTCGCCTCTGAGGCTTTGCCAGAGCAAAGCCTCAGAGGCTCTGCTCCCCGTGTCCCTGGTCTGCTGGGGGGGGGGGCAGCTAGTGTGCTCTTCCCCCCCCCAGCAGACCAGGCTTTTGTTTTGGACTCTGGGGCAGAGCAGCTGGGGCGCTGCCGATTGGTCCTGCAGCGCCCGCTCTGGGCACTACTGGACCAACCCGGCAGCACCCCAGCTGCTCTGCCCCAGGTCCTGATTCAGCCGCTGCTGGTCAGTTTCAGCAGCGGCTGAATCAGGATGCCTGGGGCAGAGCAGATGGGGTGCTGCTAGGTTGGTCCAGTAGCACCCAGGAGCGGCGCTACTGGAGCAACCCAGCAGCACCCCAGCTGCTCTGCCCCAGGCGTCCCCAAGTCAGCTTCTGCTGAAACTGACCAGCGCTGACTACAGGAAGCCCCAGGCAGAGTTGCTCTGCCCGGGGCTTCCTGGAATCAGCTGCTGATCAGTTTCAGCAGCAGCTGACTTGGGGACGCCTGGGGTTCTTAAGTTGATTCTGTATGTAAGTCAGAACTGGCGGTCAGTTTCAGCAGTGTCTGAATCTGGACGCCAGTTCCGACTTACATACAGATTCAACTTAAGAACAAACCTACAGTCCCTATCTTGTACGTAACCCGGGGACTGCCTGTAGTTGGTCCCAGGATATAAGAGATGCAAGGATGGGGGGTGAGGTAATATCTTTTATTGAACCTACTTCTATTGGCGAGACAGACAAGCTTTTGAGCCACAGAGAATTCTTCAAGAGTGCTGTGTGATTTGAAAGCTTGTCTCTGGATCATCAGCAGAAGTGATGCTAGTACAGAGGTGGGCAATAATTTTTATAGAGGGGGTCACAATGAATTTTGGTATGTGGTCACAAGCCGGCTCTCCCCCCAGAAGCAGAGGTGCCTGGGGCAGAAAGGTGGGTCTGGGAATGAGCTGTCTGGGGCTGGAGGCTTAGAATTAAAAACACATTAAAGAGCTCACAACTCTCAACCCTGCTGCTAACTCATTGCCTGGCAGCTACCCCGGGCTGCTGCAGCTATTTAAAAGGTTTGCGGCTCCAGCCCCTGCCAGGTAGCGCCACGACCAACCGTGAGCCATTTAACTAGGATCCTGCTGCCTGAGCTACCACCTGGAAATTCAGTGGCACAGGCAGCAGGATGTAAATGGAAAGTGGCCAGATGCAGTCTTCAGGCTGGATCAAAGTGTTAGGTGGGCCGGATTTGGCCCCCGGGCCACATCTTGCCCAGCCTTGTTCTAGTTGTACTATATAGTATAAACACCCTTAGGTACAGCACAGTTGTACCGCATATACCCCTTTAACTAAAGTTGTTCCTTGTGTTAGAGTTGTATATGTACACAAGTCTCCTTTTGTAAATTACAGGAACAATGTGGTGCATTATAATGCCAACAGTTTCAGCATCTATAAGACAAGCGGCTCCAACTCCCAGTCTCTGAACACTGCTGAATTTCAGGGAAGTTTGAATCTGGGTCTGCTTTGTGGCTTAAACCCATATGTAATTAATGCATTTGTAATATGTCTTTTTTAAGAGAGAGGAACAATCATAGGTATTAAGGACATTCATTTTCAACTGAGGTGATACAATGTCTATTAATAGTTTTGGTAGCCATACCAGCTACAATCACGGAGATGCTTCTGGATGTAAATTGGTAATGGGAGAGAGGGTGGGAGCAAACACCCTCCCCCCTTTCCACATACACTGATCAACAAGTATATTATGAATAGGTTCCCTCTCCCCCGCAACTTCCTGCAAAGTATCAGGCCCTTCAATACAGCAGAAGATACTAAACCTGCTGGACCAACGATCTGATTTGGTACAGCAAATCCTACTTCCACTTTCCCCTTTATACGACTGTTGCAAAATCTGAGCTAATCATCAATGTGCTATCACTACAAATCTTATCAATGCTCTTTGTGTTCGCTGCCACAGAGTCCTCATGAGCTTTCTGCTCACTGATGTATTGATGCTAATCTGTAACATGCTTTTCTTTGTGTGTGCATTTATTCTTGTTTTAGAGACTCTCTCCCCCTTTTGGTCTCTTTATGTTCAGCCTCTGAGAGCAATTTATGCTACGGATACAGAATTCGAGCCAGGAGAGAGAAAAAAAAAGAATAATAAAGGCCAACTATCTTAGCAGAAAATAAAGTTAATAACAGAAAGGAGAAGCTGACAGTTCTCTATTTGGAAGCCTTTACCATACATTGCCCTCTTGACACCAGTGGTGGAAAATTGCCAAATCCGAGTTTATTTTCTCTGAATTACAAAAAGTTTTTTTTTCCTAAGCAACAACACTGCACTCACCCCAACAAGTAGGACAAAAGGCCCATTATTAATTATTTCAATTAAATCAGCAAATGACAGGAAATAAAGCAACATTCCAAGCATTTCAATGAGCTATGCAGGCTCCTCCAGCGGATCAAAACGTCTGAAAATAATTGCTCTGGCTTGAGCCATTGGTTGAATGCATGGAGTGCTCCAAACATAAATCCTGGTGCTTCTGGTGGCGGTGGGTACAAAGACGATTGCAGCCTTTTACTGATACTATTAACATGTTAATAGCAGCCTGAGCTTTTAAAAGTCTGCTTGTAAAAATAACCAGGCACTGCAGTTGCTTACTTTCTACTGTTCAAAACCAAGCACATGTTAAATTGGTGAGCTTTTCTTCCTTTACCTCTTCACCACTCTGCTGAGCAGAGATGGGGTCCACCAACCAAGGAAGGAGAAGAGTGTCTTTAGAGACGGACTGTTAAAGCCCATCTCACTAGGTTAAAATATGATTGTGGCATAGGGCTCCCAACCCACTAATTGTTGAAAACTAGATTCTTTCCCTCAAGGTCCTGCCCTGCCTCTTCCGTGGAGGCTCCAGCCCTGCTCCACTATGTCACTCAAGGTTTCATGTCTTCTCCACTGCTTCCCCAGGCCCTGATCCCACTTGCTGCTCTCTCCCGGCACCTTCCTCCAGCCTCATTGCTGGATTCTCTCCACTTTATCCCCCACTCAACTGGAGTTGCAGCCTGAAAGAGAAGCTGCTACCTGCCTGCCCAAGAGATGCAGGTAGGAGGCAGCCCCAGCTGATCAGGAGCCCTGGTGGGCTGTTGACCCAGCACCTCCCTTCACTGCCTGCAGTAACTGGATTTTTGGTATTCCGTCAATACATGTGACAGGACACTGCCAGGTCACTTTGACTGGACTTTCTGGTTGAAAATTGAGCACCTGGCAAAACTAATAGGGCAGGTGACAAAAGCCTACAGATAAGTCCAGAACATGCAGATGTGGGTGAAGAGTCAGAATGTGGAGAGAACATGGATAATCATAACAGGGACAAAATGATACAACAGGGAATATAGAGGTAAATTTTAATGAACATTTTAAGTAGCTACATACTAATGCAAGGAGTATGGGAAATAAATGTGCAGAATTAGAAATACTAGTGAATAATCACGATTACAATACAATTGGAACCATAGCGACTTGATAGGATAATTCATGATTGGAATGTTACTATAAAAGGTTACAGTTTGCTTAGGAAGGACAGATAGGAAAAAAGGAACAGGTGTTACTTTGTATATCAAAGCTATATAAATTTGTACTGAGATCCAGACAGATGTGGGAAGCAGAGCTGTCGAAAGTCTCTGGGGAAATAAACAAGGATGATATTATGGTAGGGATCTATTACATGCTTCCAGCCTAGGAAAAAGTGGTGGATTAGACTTTTTTTAAAAAAGGAAACAACTAACAAAATCATCCAAAGCACAGGATTTGGTACTGGAGGAGGACTTTGATTATCCTGACGTCTATATAATACAGCAGGGAACAGATTATTCAACAACTTCTTTGAATGTATTGGAGACCATTTTTGTAATGCAGGTTGAGAAAACAACTGAAGAGAGGCTGTTTTTGATTGGATTCTGATAAATAGCAAGGAACTGGCTGAGCATGTGAAAGTGGAAGGCAGCTTGAGTAAAAGAGATCATTAAATGATAGAGTTCAGGATTCTAAGTATGGTAGGAGGGAAATGACAGAATGAAGACAATGGACTTCGAGAAGGAAGACTTGAGCAAACTCAGAGAATTGGAAGGTTAGATCCCAAAGGGGAAAAAAGTCAAAGAGAAAAAAAAAATTCAGGAGAATTGGCAGTTTTTTAAAGAGACATTATTAAGGAGACAAAAGCAAACTATCTTAGCCCCAGCCTACACTATTTCAAAATAAGTGGAGTGCCCACACTACTAAGCTTGTTATTTCAAAATAACGGGCTGGTTATTTTGAAATCTGTACTCCTGTTTTCCTCAGGGAATGACGCTTATTTTCAAATAGTTATTTTGAAATAGTGATAGTATTGACGCTCCACTACTGCTATTTTGAAATAGCTACTCCCCAGAGTAATTCAAAGTAGTTACTCCCCAGTGCTTCCGGGGGCTCTAAGTCGAGGTAGCTCATCCACAACAGAGCCTGCCTCAGTCTAATTGCGAGGCTCCCCTATAGTGGGGACACACTATTTTGATTTTGTTATCAGGAGTTATTTCAAATTTAGTTATTTTGAAATAATTTCCTATACATGTCCATAATGAATAGGAAAGATAGGAAGTATGGCAAGAGACCACCTTAGATTAACCAGGAGATCTTCAATGAATTGAAACTCAAGAGTCATACAAAAATTGGAAACTAGGTAAAATTAGAATAATGATTGTAAAAAAACCCACCAGCATCTAGACAAAATTAGAAAACCCAAAACAAGATTAAACAGATAAAGGGCAACAAGAAAACATTTTATAAAGACATTAGAAGCAAAAGGCAGACCAAGGAAAGGGTACTCCCATTATTCAATGAGAAAAGAAAGATAAGAACAGAAAGCACAACAATGGGCAAAGTGTTAAATGGCTTTTTGTTTCCGTTTTCACCAAAAAAGTTGGCAGTGATTGGACATTAAACATCATGGTAAGTAGGGTTGGATCTGAGGCTAAAACAGGGAAAAAACACATGTGGAGAATGAGGTCTAGTAAAAACCTGCTAAATCAAATGCTGACAGCACTTCTGTTCACTGTGGTACTCCTTGCGACTAGGAAGTCGATAGGACCGTTTCTCCCATCGACCTCCGGTCATGAGGATAGTGCCAAAACTCAGCTCAAGGTATATTGATTCCAGCTACATTATTTATGTAGCTGGAATTGCATATCTTAAGATGGCTTTAGTATACACCTGCTCTTAATTAGACAAATCAGATGTCTTCACATTAGCAGGGCCTAGTGAAATCCTTCCTAGAAGACTGAAGAGATCTCTGAGCCATTTGTCATGATCTTTGAGAACTGATGGAGAATGGAGAGATCCAAGAGCACTGAAAAAGGACAATAGTGCCTATCTATAAAAAGAGGAAGAAGGACAACTCAGTGAATTATAGATCAGTCATCTTAACTTCAGTGCCCAGAAAGATAATGGAGCAAATAGTCAAAAAATCAGTTTGTAAACACCAAAAAAATAATAAGGTGGTAAGTAACAGTCAACATGGACTTGTCAGAAACAAATCATGTCAAACGCTAGGATAACAAGCCTTGTGAGAAAGCTGTTACATTCAACATACCTAGGCTTCTGACATGATGTCACATGAACTTCTCATCAACAAACTACAGAAATACAGCTTACTAGAAGATTTGCCCAACGTTGCCCAGATTTGTCAGGGCAGAGCCTTGGGGATGTGGGAGGCTTAGGGTAGGATGGTAGGGTTGTGGGGGGGTACAGGAGTTAGGGTTGGAGGAGGGGCTCAGGGCAGGGGATTGGGGTGTGGATGCAGGGGGTTGGGAGGCAGGGGAGCACTGGGGGAAGAGGTAGGGGCTCTGGGTAGACAATGGTGATGGCCACGGGATTCTCCCCAGGGGCGGCCTTGAGCAGTGGGAACTGTGCACCCTGCCCACTGACTTGTCCCTGGGCTTGGGGGGAGGGGAGGGAAGAAGGGGGCTGCACACTCTACATACCAGCCTCTTCTTGGGGGCCAGGCTGGGGCGGAGGAAGGAACAAACTGGGGAAGGGGCTGCACAGGCCAGCCTGCTGGTGCTTCCTGGACCCAGAACACAATGGGAGCACACAGGTTGGCCTTGCCAGCACACCCTGGTTCCAGTCCAAGGGACAGAGCAGGGGCGGGGTACCTGTGCAGGCCGGTGCCTTCTGGTCCTGGTCTGGGCAGTGGAGGAGAGGCCCCTGCAAGCCAGCATTCTCTGGTTCCAGCCTAGGATGGCAGAGAAGGGAGGCTGTGCAACCTGGCGGGGGCAGGTTGTTGCTCCTCAGGGTGGGTTGGGGGAGCTGTGCTGCTGAGCCCTGGTGATACTCCTGGGGGAGGCCTCAGCTGTGGGTGAATGAGGCTTTCTGAACCAGGTCCTGCTCTGCAAAGGGCTGGCAGGAGGGGCTTGGGGCCACCTAGCTGGCATACAGGGGGGCCCACTGTTTTCCTTGTGCAACTGCTGCCCCCTCTGGTCACTCTGCAGTCTGCTGTCCCACAAGCTCATTGGCCCCAGTAGTCATTCTACAATATAGCTGTCCCTCCAATCAGCCCCCTCCCTTTCCATATTATGGAAAACAATGGAATTCCAAGAATACACTGTTTTCCTGGCACAACCATACCCTGGATTTGCTTTAAGTTAAAAGAAGAGGAAGCTGCATACCAAATTTGGTGGGCCTAGTTCTTACCCTCTTGGAGAAGCTCTTGAACAAATGGCCTCACAGACAGACAGACTCACAGACAGAGAGAGAGATGCACAAATCTCTAAAATTACATATGCATAGACATGAACCTACCATACGATGAGTGCAAATAGTTGAAGAACCATACAAAGAGAGTATTTATCAATGGCTCACAGTAAACTAGAAGACTATATCAAGTGTGGTCCTGCAGGGATCTGTCCTAGGTCTGGTACTATATCTTCATAAATTATTTGGATAATGGACAGAATATACACTTACAAAGTGGTTGGAACAGTACCATGCTGGGGGTGAAGTGTGTCTGCATAAATGCTTTGGAGGATAGGATTAGAATTCAAACTGATCTCTGACAAACTGGATAAATGGTCCAAAATAAATAGGATGAAATTCAATAAGGATAAATGTTTGAGTGGAAAAATGCATTTGTTGAGTCTGGAGAAGAGAATATCTAGGAGGGACATGATAACAGTCTTCAATTATGAATAGTTATAAAGAGGAGGGTGATAAATTGTTCTCCTTATCCACTGAGGACAGGACAAGAATCAATAGGCTTAAATTGCAGCAAGGCAGATTTAGGTTAGACATTAGGAAAAACTTCCTCACTATCAGGGCAGTTAAGCACTGGATCAAATTACTTAGGGAGGTTGTGGAATCATGTCCTTCCTCAATATTCTCTTCTCCAGACTCAAATAAATACATTTTCCCCCTCTTTCTTCGTAAATCATGTTTTCTAGTCATTTTTGTTATTCTCCTCTGGAATTTTTCCATTTATCCACATCTTTCCTGAAATGTGGTGCCCAGACCTGGACAAACTGCTGCAGCTGAGGCCTTATCAATTCTGAGCAGAATGAATACATTACTTCTTTTGTCTTGCTTACAAGGCTCCTGCTAATACATGCCAGGAGGATATTCACTTTTTTTTTGCAACAGTGTTAGAGTATTGATTCATATTTAATTTGTGGTCCACTATATCCTCCAGATCCTTTTCTGCAGTATCCCTTTCTAGGCATTCATTTCCCAGTTTGTATGTATGCAATTGATTGTACCTTCCAAATGTAGTATTTTGCATTTATCCTTATTGAATTTCATCCTATTTATTTTGGACCATTTATCCAGTTTGTCAGAGATCAGAGACCAGCAGGGGGCTGATGCACTCATGGGCTACAAGTGCAGAAGCTGGCAGGGGTGGGGGGCAGAAGCAAGGCAGCCGGGCAGGAAGGCATCTGGGATTGGGCCCAGCCTTGCACTCACCAGTGAAGTGGGAAGCGGAGTGACCAAGCTCCAGCCCGCTCCCTTCTCTCAGGTTGTAGCCGTATTGTCAGGAGAGGGGGCTTAAGGGAAGGGGTGGAACCACGCCCAGAACTCACTGGCTGTGGGAAGTAGAGCCATGTGACTGGAAGAAGAGAGCAGACTGAAGCTGGGTCACTCCACTGCCCCTGCCACCACTGGTGAGGGGTAGATCCAACCTCCGCTGCTAGCACCAAGACCACCACTAAATCCCCTGAGCTGCGTAGCTTCTTCTGCAGGTATAGAGAATATTGTCATCGTTTGGTATTAAAAGTCTCCGATATACACATAATCATGAGCTTTCATGGGCAAATCCCACTTCCTCAGATGAGCAGAGTAGAGATAAAAGGGGACAACATCAGAGGCTCATCCAACTGCACACACACTAATGCAGTGATTCCCAACCTTTTTTATACCTGGGACCAGCAAACCCATTCACAAACTTTTGGTGGACCTGTAACATTTTATTTGCATATTCATTATACAAATAATGAATATACAAATAAAAGGTTACCCGTCTGCCTAGCCTAGGCCTGGGCCAAATCCAGCCCATGGCCACTGCAGGGAGCCCTGAGCAGGCTCCCTGCTTGCCTTGCCCCACATGCAGACCACTCAGAAACATGGCTGTGGGGCAGTTTTTCTTTAAAAACTGATTCTGGAGGGGAAGGAGATGCTTTAGGAGCTGCTCCTGCCCCCAGCACAATCCTATTGACTGGTTTCTGTCCAGAAACCGGCCAATAGGAGCTGCCTGTTTTAACAACAGGTAGACACAAAGCACAAGGGGCTCCAGAGCACATGGATGCAGCCTGTGCAGGGAAGGGACAGGCAGAAGCTGATTCAGGAACTGCTGCTGTCTGGTAAATCTCTTGGCAGAGCTTACCTCTGGCACCCCAGTCTCTTCCTTCCCTGACCCTTTGCTCCCCACTCCACATACCCAAATCCTCTTCCCTCCTCCTGTACCCATATCTCCTCGCAGATCCGGCAGGCCAATCCTCTGCCCAAGATCACAGTCCTCTCCTACCCTAGCTGACAACCCAAATACCTGCACCCCGTCCTGTACCTCCATTCCCTGCCTTAGGTCACAATCCAACCCTCTACACCCCAGTCTACAACTGCCTCCTTCACCCAAACTCCTTCCACCCAAACTCCCTCCCTTTCCCCAAGCTTCCTTCTGCACCCAACCTCCATTCCAGACCCCGCATCTCCTCCATTAATATCATGGAAGTGTGCAGCCCTCGCCCACTTTCCAAATTCTTGGAATGACCCCATCAACAATTATTGTCCACCCGTGATCTAGCCCGAACCCAGCCACTTATTCCCCAGTGCCTAACACCCTTTGACTACTTAATCTCTGACTCACAGCCCATGCCAACACCCTCTCACCCTGTGACCCCATCACACCCTCACAACACCCCTTTGCCCCCAACTCACCCCCTCTAGGGATTGTGGCCATTACTTAGGGTTGCAAAAAAAAGTTGTTGCACTTGTACATTCCCACACTTTCCCCTGCCCAACATGGCAGAGGAAAATGTCCCTGCCGGGCTTCTCTCAGAGAAAAATATATTTTGTTTTATTTACCAGACAGAAGACAAGTGAAAACCAGACACCTGGCAACCCTACCGTTACTTCCACGTGGGATGGGGGAGTGGCTATGGCAGTGCACCCCCACCCTCCGCAAGTATGTCTCATGATCCCATGGGTAGAGGCGGGGGGAGGGGAGTGGAGAGGAGAGGCCACCATCTTACCTGGATGAGAGGGAGGTGCCTCTTGCTCTGCTGCCTCCTACTGCTGCCTCAGTCCCAGCGCCACCACTGGGCAAAATCTGCCACCATAGCTGTCGGAGCTGAGCTGCTGCAAACAGCTGGCTTCAGCTCTGGCAGCCGCTGTGGCCTGGCAGCCAGCGATTCACAGATCTGCATCGGTCTGTGGACTGGCGATTGGGAACTGCTGCTCTAATGTAATATATGCCATCAAGTACTAGCAATGCCCCTCTACCATGTATATTTACGGGGACCATATTTTGTGAACCAAAAATAGGGACACATTAGCCACATATCCTCATAGACTTTAAGGTCAGAAGGGACCATTATGATCATCTAGTCTGACCCCCTGCACAATGCAGGCCACAGAATCTCACCCACCCCTCCTAGAATAATCCTCTCACCTATATCTCAGATATCGAAGCCTTCAAATACTTTGAAGACCCCAAGATGCAGAGATCCTCCAGCTGTGATCTGTACCCCATACTACAGAGGAAGGCGAAAAACCTCCAGGGTCTCTGCCAATCTACCCTGGAGGAAAATTCCTTCCTGACCCCAAATATGGTGATCAGCTAAATCCTGAGCATGTGGGCAAGACTCACCAGCCAGACACCCAGAAAGTTCTCTATAATAACTCCTATCATCCCTTCATTGACCTATTTCCCACTGATAATGAATGGTCAATTAGTTACCAAGATCATGTTATCTCATCAAACCATCCCCTTCATAAACCCATCTAGTTTAATCTTGAAACCAGATAGATCTTTTGCCCCCACTACTTCCCTTGGAAGGCCGTTCCAGAACCTCACTCCTCTAATGGTTAGAAACCTTTGTCTAATCTCAAGTCTAAACTTCCTACTAGCCAGCTTATATCCATTTGTTCTTGTGTCCACATTGGTATTAAGCTTAAATAATTCCACTCCCTCCCTGGTATTTATCCCTCTAATATATTTAAAGAGTGCAATCATGTCCCCCCTCAGCCTTCTTTTGGTTAAGGTAAACAAGCCAAGCTCTTGAAGTCTCTTTTCATAAGGCAGGTTTTCCATTCCTCGGATCATCCTAGTGGCCCTTCTTTGTACCTGTTCCAGTTTGAATTCATCCTTCTTAAACATGGGAGACCAGAACTGCACACAGTATTCCAAATGGGGTCTCACCAATGCCTCGTATAATGGCACTAACACCTCCTTATCCCTACTGGAAATACCTCGCCTAATACATCCCAAGACCGTATTAGCCTTTTTCATGGCCATGTCACAATGGCGGCTCATAGTCATTCTATAATCAACCAGGACTCCGAGGTCTTTCTCCTCCTCCGTTACTTCCAACTGATGTGTCCCCAGCTTATAACTAAAATTCTTGTTATTAATCCCTAAATGCATAACCTTACACTTCTCACTATTAAATTTCATCCTATTGCTATCACTCCAATTTACAAGATCATCCAGATCTTCCTGTATGATATCCTGATCCTTTTCTCAATTGGCAATACCTCCCAACTTTGTGTCATCTGCAAATTTTATCAGGACACTTCCACTTTTGGTGCCAAGGTCAGCGATAAAAAGATTAAATAAAATTGGCCCCCAAACTGATCCTGATCCGTTAAGCCTCACCCACCCCTCACAATGTCCCACGCCTACTCCATGTTACAAGCACTTGCTCTGTGAGAGACAGCCCCTTGTGCATCTTTTATACAAGTGCAAAATACATTGTTTTCTACTGAATTCTCTTAAAAAGCTAAACTATCTCCTACAATTCCAGAATTCCTTTTCATAAAATATTTGAGATGTGACTATCTATTTACACATCCTCTTGTGTATATAGAAACCTGAATAATTACTTAGGTTGTAAACTGTTTGATGCAGGTACTATCCTTTTATTCTGTTTATATAAAACCTAGCCCAATGGAGTCCTGGCTCACATCCTTTTATTCTGTTTATATAAAACCTAGCCCAATGGAGTCCTGGCTCCTAGGCACCATCTTATACAAATAAGTTAGGCAAAACAGAATCCTAAAGTATGTTAAGCTCTATCTACAGGTGCAATGCAGCCACATCTGGGGTAGGACACAATAATATAGAGCACGCAGTTTGGAACAAGGAATTACAAACAGTCTTCATTTGAAACGGCAGGAGGCAACTTTGGTTAACTTTGTCCTAAATTAAATAATCTATTCTTAATTATAAAATTGTATACTGAAAAGTTGACAGTGTTTTGATTAGGAAATTAGAAGTGCAAGCACTTTGAGGCAGAGACTCTTTCCTGTTTGTTCAGCATATAGATGACATAATTAGGAACAAATATTTAATGGTTTATAACAGTATGGGACATATTGACAAGGGACTGAAGTATGGATTCAAATGCAACAAAATTCAAGGCTAGAACTCATGCATTCTGTATTCAGTACAGATGCTTCAAATACTCAGTTACAGATAATAAATCTTAAAGCAGCAAGGTGACAAGGCAGCATGGGAAAGAAAAGCATGGTAGAGAAGCACAATGGGAAAGCAATTCTTAGAACATAGAACTCCTTCACTCTCTGTTATTGCTTTAACAAATAGCAAGCTAAGTTTCCTTCTGAAAAACAAAGGTTCAGGTACATGTGATTCGATATAAATACTGGGCTCTGATAATGAGATTTCATTTCTCCATGGACCAATTGTCTAGGCCTCAAAGTTTAGCACAATGTGCCCACTTGCTCAAATTGTTAACTTGACATCTATTTTACTGATTGTTTCATTCACAGACTGAAACTTTGGCACACTTTGCTTCTTTTAAATGGCCAGAGTATTTGCTATCCATCTCCCTACGATTGAGTTATTACCCAATACCTAATCCTGCACGAAGATTCAATAACTACTAAAATTCAAAAAGAGTACAGACAGTACTTTAGAGGCCAGTGGAAGAGAATAGGTCCTATTAAACTGAAATAATTTAATAAGTAACAGACCAAAGTATTGATACAGGGCACCTCACCAATGTTGAGTAATGAAGCAAAAGGCTTTCAGCCACCAAGACAGACAAATATCTCAACATTGTCACACCTGCTGGAGGGAATATTATTGTAAAATGTATTGTGCTATATTTTGGTAACAACTGACTAATGAGCATGAAGGCAGGTTCCACATGACACTGAGGCAAGCTCCACTTGAATCAGATCCCTTTAAGTATATGCACCACATCTGACTATCATGGCTGTGTTTTCTTTGCTAGTGGAGTGAGTGTTATATGTAGTATCCTGTTGACCTGCCAGTTGTAATCAATGTAATCTTTAGTATAGTGTCCATATACAACTCTAAAGCAGATCATCTCCTCTTTCATGTTGCAGATATAGTAATTCCTCATTTAACACAATAGATGCGTTTCTGAAAATGTTTGTGCTAAGTGAATACATGCTATGCGGGGTCAATTTTCCCATTAAAAATAATGAAAAAGGTGGGGGTTACATTTCAAGTGGTGGCGTCGAAGTCAATTTTTTGTTGGTGCTAGGTCATCAACTTCAACATTAGATATCTAACAACAAGACATATAGCAATACAAGTCGCCAGAATTTGTTAAACCACAAAGATAAACACGTGAGTGAGCGGAGGAGCGCTGTGACCACATGTATTCATCTGTTCATGCTTATTACCACTGTTTTCACCAACTTATATGGCCACGTGAAGTAGTCCACCCCTTGATTATTTTCATGTTATTTCAGGGATGGTCATGTTATTCGAAAAACATTCCCTAAAAAAATTGTGCTATTGCAAAAACGTGTTAAGTGGGCACGTGTTAAATGAGTAATTACTGTACTTAACTTCACAGGATTCATGTATTATGGCAAGAGGTTCTTGTCACTTCATAGCCACTATGGACTTCTGAAGTGTGCCCTGTACTCATCCCACTTCTGCCTCATGAGATGCTTTCATTGTTCATGCTTCTCAGAGAAAGGAGGAATAAACCATATACCTGGCAAATACAGAAGTCAGCTACTTTAACCTAAGAGGTATTTCAGATGAGTTCAAAATCTCTTCAGAATATAAGAGCATGTCATACTCTACTTTCAATCCAAGAACTACCACCACCACCACCACACAAAAAAAGAGACAGGTGTCTGCAAGGTAAAAAGATTTTGCCTTTTTAATATGTGTTCAAGTCATAGTATCTTCTTTGAGGGTGTTACTCCAGGTAACATTTCAATTTTATCGTCAACAACATATTGTAATAACTTGTCTTTGCAAAAGGAATAGGCACTCAGAGAGAGCCCAAAAGCAGAGCTTTCAGAACAAAGGAACACAGTGATCAGCATTCTTCCTATTCATGTCATAGTTTTATCAAAAACTGCCCAACACATCACCATTTTCAAAATGCAGAATCTTATTCAATTCATAACATTAAAAAAGCCACATATTTAAATTTTAGTTTTCAGGAAGTCTTTACCTGGAATTAGCAGTATATGCAGCCAATATCTTCTGATGACGTTTGAAATTATAAATGTTGCAACCTCTAAGGCTTAGACCCTTTTCAACTTTATGGGCTATTGTCTGGCAGAGAAGCTTTAAGAAATTCCACAAAACACTTTTCCGATCAACAGCACAGAACACACTGAAAAGGAATAATGACTGATCAGAACGAACTGAAATAGATATAGACCTGTCACTGGCTAATGAAACTTTTTGGTTGGAAGAAGTATGTTTTACAGACATTATTCAACCTAATCTGCAAACTGACAACTGGAGAAAAAACATGTAAAGCAGTGGTTGCACCGATAACAGTTTACACAGTACATACATACGCCCTTGCTCTTACTGCAGTGTTTACTTGCAAGACCACAGGGATGAGATCTCCACTCCAGGAATAAGTTATTTCATACAATACAATGTATAGAACAGTAAAGGTAAACCCTAAGTAAAGGTGAAAATTCTTAAAGACTCTAGACAGACACTTTGCAAAACGTCCATGTCTCTGATTTTAAGGAATGGAGACAAAAGCCTCCATGTATCTTCATTAGCTAGATCCCGTCTCCTCTTTGGCTACCACAGCCTCTGCAGAAGTAGTTTCTAAATCTTTGCTCTGCTTTTCTTTCTCCTCTTCATCATCTTCTTGGGGGTAGAGGTCTGGATACCTCTGCATGCACTCCTGCATAGAACGGAACTGGTCCACACAGTCCGATCCCTTTATTTCTTCTGTGCTATAGTGGAAACAGGAAAAGGCCGATTTGAATTGTTCCCCACAGGGACCACTAGCCATTCCACCAAGGCATGGGCAATTCCAATTAATATCTCCATTAGGCAATATCAATCCTGAACAAAGACAAAAGACAATAAAAGTTAGGTGTCCTGTAGGGTTCCCCCCCCCCCCCCCAGGTAAATTTTGTTCTATGGAATGTACTGATGACAGCACTGAAGTCTGATATCTTTTATTACATGCACAAAACTAGTACAACATCAACAGTGACACAGTGTAAGGTAAAATGAAGTTCTGCACATGGTTCAGGAGAGACTTCTAAGAGCTGACCATTTACAATCTCTGAATATTCCACCTGCAGTGGACCTACTGGCTATGTTATTCCGGTGTGCTTGGGGACCACAATTCTTTCAAAAACAAAACAAAAACAAAACCACACCACACATGAACAAAATAGAAAAAAACAATAGCTAAGCACTTACTGCAGCATACTGGATTAAAACATTTACTATTTTTTGCTCAACAATCTTGTGAATCTCTAGAATTCACTTTCATTCAAACAAATCACACTAAGAGAAAACAACAATTACAACTGAAGTGAAGTGGGCTTGGTTCAGCACCCCAAAATTCTGACTACCTGCTTTACACCAAAACTAGTAGTAAACTGCACATCCCCCTTTGTACCATTTCTGTGTTGGAAGCACTATTTACTGCCCAAAAAAATGGAACATGGTCTCACACGAGTCTTTTGGACATGCTCACAGAATTGTCACTTATTCTGCTGGACAAAATTCAGTCTCTTACATAGGTAAGAAGAGGTTGCTAGTACACAGCATCATGTCATCTTTGGCAAATCATGGCTGGGATCCAGGGAGGAAAAAAAAAGCAGGAGGGGTCTTAAAGTGGATGGCAGATGCCTGACTCTCTATTGCTAAGGATGATATGGAGCAGAAAGAACAAAGATTGATCTCGGGGTGTAAAAGAAATATGGTTTTGTTTAGTAAACAGACCAAACTAGAATTTGAAGTCACTAAGGGACATTACAAAATATCAACTGTTAAATAAATGGCTGTATTCAGAGAAGAGCCATGAGAATGATTATAAGGGGCATTTTCTAACCCTTTAATGACAGACTAAACAAATTCAATATATTTAGCTTAACAGAGAAGGATATAGGGTGACACAACATTAGTTTATAACTACTACATGTGGAACACATATATGATAATGTTACTTCTATCTTGCAAATGTATTATGGGATCCAATGGCCAGAAATAAAAGTTGACATCCTCAGACAGGACATAAGGCAGTGAGTATAATTAACACTTGGAACAATTTAGCAAGGGTCATGACTGAATCTCCATTATTGGCAATGATAAAATGTAGATTAGATTTTTTTTCCCCTAAAACAGATATTCTAAAAATTATTTTGAAAAAGTTCTACAGTGTGTATTATATTGGAGATAATGTAGCCATGTGGCTAAAATGTAGCCTTAGGCAATGTAATGTGTCTCAATGTACCTTGCCAGCCATCCTTTTTGACTAGCAGAAAGGAACAGTCTAGTGCTGTTGGTAAAGATGCATTAAGCAAGCTATTTGTGTTTATTATTAATGTTAAAGCAGCAACAGACCCAAAGGGTCTATCTGTCACCCTTTTACCGGAGGATTATTTTCTTCTTTAAATTTAAGAATGTCAGAACGTTTTTTGTATTATGGAAGACTTTGTAATAGTATTTGTTATTTTAATCTTAGAATATTATTGTGTACTAGATCTGTTTTGGTAAAAGCAACTATGTAATTCTTGCTTGTGTTAATCAATTATGTAGTTTTGGCTTTTTGTGAGTGAAGAAGGTGAGTGTTTGTTTTAAAAGAGATTAGTCTTAAGGCCAGCATGGCATGCAGATGGTCAAAGAAGGGGCTGGAGACTTTGGGTGCAAAGGACTATCAAATGTACCCATGGCATGGTGATGGATGAGGGGCAGATTGGACATCCTGAAGTTAGAACCAAGCACTCCCAATGTGTGAAGATAATAAAGCCCAACAAAACCAGGACAGGACAACACCCAGAAAAGTCATCAAAAGACTGATATTAAACAATACAAAACAATCTCCAGATAAAGATATGTTGCAGTGACTGATGACAACATGATGCAGCAAAATCCATAAATTTGCAGGAGAAGAGATTTCTATAAAAGACGGGGTGTTCTTGGGTTCCTGTTCTGCCAAGATCCTGGAGCACTGGTGTGGACTGACAGAAGCCTGGCTTCCACTCACACTAACTGGCCACAAGACTGACTGGTAACTATAACAGCAAAAGAACTGGGTGTGCGTGTGTTTTACTGTGTATTCTCAAACATGGCGTGTTGCTTTTTCCCCCAAAAAAGGGAGTTACTCACCTCGTGCAGTAACGAGTGTTCTTCGAGATGTGTGTCCCCGTGGGTGCTCCACTCTAGGTGAAGGGTCGCCCTGAGCCGCAGATCGGAGCTTTTCAAAGCAGTTTTCCCCCTGTTGAGCCACGCATGCCCAGAGGGCGTCTCGAGCCCTTCCCGCCCTCTGCAGCGCGCGGCTCAACCCCCTCCCTTTCAGTTCCTCGTCTCCGCCCGAGTAGTTTAGACTCCGTGCAGAGGGGAGGAAGGGAGGGTCGTGGAGCACCCACGGGGACACACATCTCGAAGAAGACTCGTTACTGCACGAGGTGAGTAACTCCCTTTTCTTCTTCGAGTAGTGTCCCCGTGGGTGCTCCACTCTAGGTGACTACAAAGCAGTGTTCAATATATGGCTGGAGGGAGCCGGAGTCAATGTTTAGCGATGGTAGAGAGCACCGCTGTAGCTACTGCTGAGTCCTGTGTAAGTTGCGGTAGGATTGCATAATGTCTGGCAAACGTGTGATCTGAAGACCACATTGCTGCTCGGTAAATATCCCTTAAGGGGACATTGTTCAAAAAGGCTGTAGAAGCGGCCGTGGCTCGAGTGGAATGCGCTCTTGGGGGGCACTGTAGTGGTTTATTGCCCAAGGTATGACACTTGACTATGCATGTGGAGATCCATTTTGAGATTCGTTGTGATGACAGGAGTGTTCCCTTAGAACGCTCAGCGATTGATATAAAAAGTCTTTCGGATTTACGAAATGGTTTTGTTCTTTCCAGGAAGAAGGCGAGAGCCCTCCGAATGTCCAGGGTATGCAGAGTGGCGTCCTTCTGTGATGCATGCGGTTTCGGAAAAAAGGTAGGTAGTACGATCGGTTCATTTACATGGAATTCTGTACAGACCTTTGGCAGGAATGTTGGAAGAGGTCTAAGTATGACCCTATCCTTCGTAAAAACTGTGTAGGGGGGTACTGCCATTAATGCCCCAATTTCACTCACCCGTCTAACAGACGTGATAGCCAATAAGAAACAGACTTTCATAAAGAGAAATGGGAGTGGTACTGTAGCCAGAGGCTCGAAAGGAGGTCCAGTAAGTTGGTGGAGAACAAGATTTAGGTCCCATAAGGGGGGTGGTGCCTTATGGGGTGGGTATACGTTGTGGAGCCCTTTAAGGAATCTTTTAGTGATAGGATGGGCAAATATGGAGAATCCATCAATGGAAGTATGGAACGCTGTTATTGCAGAAAGATGTACTCTTAAAGAAGAAATTGAGAGTCCTGATATTTTAAGGTCTAGAATGTAGTCCAAAATCATATGTAATGGTGCATCACGGGGTTCTACCCTGGTTTGCTGGCACCAGAGGGAAAATAGAGTCCATTTCTGTAGGTAAGTTTTTCGAGTGGACTGTCTCCTACTGTGGAGGAGGATATCTTTCACTTGTTGGGAACAGTGATTTTCTATCTCCGAGAACCAGAGAGTAGCCAAGCCTGGAGGTGTAGGGTGTGGAGCTGTGGATGCAGTATCGTTCCATTGCTCTGAGATATTAGGTCTGCCCGGTGAGGTAGCGGGTAAGGAGGGTGAACTGCTAGCCTGTGCAGGTACGGGTACCAAGTTTGGCGGGCCCACGACAGGGCTATCAGGATGACTAGGGCTCCGTCTCTGCAGATCTTGCGTAAGGTTTTCGGGATTAACGGTATGGGAGGGAAGGCATAGTGAAGGGGGGCTGTCCATTTGATTAGAAAGGCATCCCCTAGGGAATGTTTGCCAAGTCCTGCGCGTGAACAGAATTGGGGGCATTTGGAGTTCTGGGTAGATGCAAAAAGGTCTATGGATGGCCATCCCCAATGGTTGAAGATTGAGTTTGCGACCTCCGTGTGTAACTCCCACTCGTGATCTGAGGTGAAGTTGCGGCTGAGTGAATCTGCTCTGGTGTTGTTCACCCCGGGTAGGTAGGATGCTACCAGGGTGATCTGTTTGCGGATGCATGAGTTCCACAGGCGGATAGCCTCTGCACAGAGGGAGCGGGAGCGGGCTCCGCCTTGCTTGTTTATATAGAACATTGTGCAGATGTTGTCCGTTAGAATGCGGACCGCCTGATTGGCAATGTCGGGGGCGAAGTGTGCGCAGGCATTCCTTACTGCTCGCAGTTCGAGGAGGTTGATGTGTAGTCGTGCCTCGGATGGGGACCACCTTCCCTGAACGGCTTGGTCATTCATATGTGCTCCCCAGCCAAGGAGGGAAGCATCTGTAGTAATCTGTACAGTGGGTTCGCTCTGTTGGAATGGAACACCTGTGAGGAGGTTGTTCGGTATCGTCCACCACCGTAAGGAAGCAAGGATGTTTGGTGGAATAGTCACCGTCTTGTTGAGGGAGTGTCGTGACGGTATGTATACACTTGCTATCCAGAGTTGGAAGCATCGGAAATGCAGACGAGCATGGTGGACGATGTAGGTGGTGGAAGCCATGTGGCCCATTAGTTGGAGGCAAGTAAGAGCTGTAGTGGTAGGAGTTGTAAGCATTACACTTATAATTTCTAGTATAGTTATGAAACGTTGCCGAGGTAGGTATGCTCGGGCTGTAATTGAGTCCAGGCGCGCCCCAATGAACTCTATATTTTGAACTGGGTGCAGTGTTGATTTGCTTTCGTTGAGTAGAAGGCCTAGACGATTGAGGAGTGATGTGGTCATACTTATCATGGAGGCAGTTTCGTCCTGTGTTGAGCCCTTCAAAAGGCAGTCGTCTAGGTAGGGGAATATGATGACATTCTGGCGTCTGAGGTACGCAGCGACGACTGCTAGTACCTTTGAAAATACCCTCGGAGCTGACGAGAGGCCGAAGGAGAGGACATTGTATTGGAAATGATCCTGGCCGAGAGTGAAGCGTAGATAGCGTCTGTGGGCGGGATGGATAGTTATATGGAAATACGCATCTTGTAGGTCGAGGGCTGCGAACCAGTCCCCTTGATTTAGCGCAGGAATGATTGTTGTAAGTGTGACCATTTTGAAGCGTTGTTTCTTGAGAAACCTGTTCAGTTTGCGGAGGTCTAATATTGGCCTCCAGCCTCCCGTTTTTTCCTCGATCAAGAAGTAGTTCGAGTAAAACCCTTTCCCGTGGAACTCTACTGGTACTTTTTCTATGGCTCCGATAGAAAGGAGGCGGTCGATCTCTTGTTTTAGTAGAGTGTCGTGAGAGGGGTCCCTGAAAAGGGACGGGGTAGGGGGAAGGGTAGGTGGGGTAGTGGTAAATGGGACAGTGTATCCTACTCGAATTATTTCTAGAACCCAGCGGTCCGATGTTATGGATTCCCATTGTGGAAGGAACGGCCGCAAACGGTGGGTAAATAGGCAGCCATGTTGTGTTATTGCTAGATCGTGAGGGAGGTAGTGCAGACCCTCGACCACGACTTCAAATTTGCTGTTTGGAGGACTGGGTAGTTGGTGGGCGACCTTGATTAGGTCGTCTTCTCTGAGGTCGTTGCCTTGGCCTAGTGTCCTCATAGGGTCTCTGTGGCCGGTTGTATTGCCCATATCTATAACGATTGTACGTATTATATGGGGTGTATCGCCTGCGTTTGAAGGGCGGTGTATACATGCCTAGTGTGCGAAGTGTGGTTTTCGAGTTCTTACTGTTATGTAGCATTTCGTCTGTAGAAGCTGCAAATAATTTTTGTTTATCAAATGGCAAGTCTTCTACTTTTGGCTGAAGTTCGCGGGGAACTCCATATGATTGTAGCCAGGAAGTTCTGCGCATGACTATCGCAGTGGCTGTAGTTCTAGCTGCTGTGTCAGCAACATCCATTGCCGTCTGGAGGGCAGTGTGAGTGATGGTGTGGCCTTCGTGGACTATTGCTTTCAAGATGGCTCTTTTGGACTCAGGGAGATGTGGTATCAGTTCTCCGAGCTTCGAATAATTATCAAAGTCGTGATTCGCTAAGAGGGCAGAATAATTTGATATTCTTAGTTGTAGCGTAGAAGAGGAATATATTTTCTTTCCAAAGAAGTCTAGCTTTCTATGTTCTTTGTCGGTACTGCCATTCTTGTATTGCGGTATCTTCGCTCTTTGCTGTGCAGATTCAACCACTAAGGAGTTTGCTTGTGGATGCGTAAAGAGGAAGTCATTGTCTTTCGGTGGAACAAAATATTTCCTATCAATCTTTTTGTTAGTCGGTTGGATGGATGCTGGTGTCTTCCACAGATCTTCAGATGTTTTCATGATTGCCTCATCAATCGGCAGGGCAATTTTACTATGCAGCGTAGGATGCAGGTTCTTTAATAAGTGATGTTGTTTCTTTTGCACTTCTTGTAGGGAGACATGCTGACTTGTTGCTACTCGCTTAAATAGCTCCTGGAACTGTTTGAGGTCATCCATCGCTACGGTGTCTGATGGTATCACTGCATCGTCCTGTTGGGCACCCAGGTCATCTGGGTGAGTGACGTTTATAGATTGAATGTCGGATTCATTATCCGAAAAGCGCTCCTCCTCCTCTTCCTGCTCTGTGTGTGATGCAGGGGGTAGGGGCTGTGGATGAGGCAGACCTCTCCGAGATGGTGTGGAGTGGACTGAGGACCGGCGTCTGTACAGGTCCCATTGGTCCCAGGGCCCCCATTGGGGTGGATAAGGTGGGGGCGGGTAAGACCAGTAGGGGTGCCACGGGTTTTGTTGCGGTCCAGCCCTCTGATAATAGGAACGAGACCCCCTTGGCGACGTCTGTCGCGAAGAATATGTCGTATGGCGGTCATCCTCTAGAAAGGGAGCGCCATGAAAGGACACTGGGGACACAGATCTGGCAGGGGAATGCCTTGCAAAGGATGTCCCTGGTGAGCAGTCAATGGGAGGGGGGCAGGGCTGCTGCTGCCTGCTGTGAGAGTCAGACGGAGTCTTAGAGAGCTCTGCAGCAGACTCCCGAAGAAGCCTCTCATTGTCTGTTGCCGGTGCCGGTGCAGAGCTCTGGTTTGTGGTCGCAACCGGTGCCAGCTGTGTATTAGACTTGCTTTGTTGCGGTGCGGGTTGTTTTAGCGGTGCCGTTCCTTTAAGCGGCACCGGGGTTTTTCGCGGTGCCGGGGCTTGCAGCGGCGCCGCGGTTTGAAGCGGCGCCGGCTTTTCTTTTCGCCCGGGTTTCTCAGTGCGTTCCCGGGAGGGCTCAGAAGCAGCGTGCACCGGCGTTGATGTAGACCGCGAGGATTTTCCCTCTGCTTTATTAGCAGGGGTCCTCGGATTTCTTTGCCCCTCTCCCTGGGTCTTGGGGGAGGAAGAAGGCGGGAGAGAGCGAGATGGTGAGGCTCTCTGCCTTGTAGGTTTCGGTGGCAGGGGGGTTTCATGCTGCGGTTCCCCCTGCTCTGAAGGCTGCAGAGTCTTATCAAATAAAATCATCCTCAGGCGGAGCTCTCTATCTTTTCTAGCTCTCGCCGTGAGGGAAGCACAGTGTGTGCAGCTGCGGGGTGAGTGAGCTTCCCCCAAGCAGCGGATACATTTCATGTGGCCGTCAGAAGCCGGCATAGGCTCGCGGCACTGGTCGCATTTTTTAAAGCATGAGGAGGCAGACATATCTTGCTGCTTGTTTCTTTAAAGTGTTGGTATTTCGTTTCTTTTTCTTTCATATGGTTTATGTGTTTTTTTCTGGCTGAGGAGCCAGGAGAGAGAGCGCTCCAGTTCACCCGGGGCTCCGGTCTGAAGGGAGTTTTAGTCCCCGAGGGGGGATTTTGTTGTCAGTTTCGTTCTTCTTATAAAAAAATATTTTGTTGTTATTATTTCAAAGAGAAAAACAAGGGAAACTAACTTGGAGTAACAGGGGAAAAACTATGTAACCTAACTAATAGAAAATACAGTCTGAGAGACTGTGAGGGAGTTCCTGCTCGCTCCGTCCGCTGACGAGGGCGGTTAAAGAGGAACTGAAAGGGAGGGGGTTGAGCCGCGCGCTGCAGAGGGCGGGAAGGGCTCGAGACGCCCTCTGGGCATGCGTGGCTCAACAGGGGGAAAACTGCTTTGAAAAGCTCCGATCTGCGGCTCAGGGCGACCCTTCACCTAGAGTGGAGCACCCACGGGGACACTACTCGAAGAAGAAAAGATTTTATGAGGGCATTTAACATTTATGTTTTGTACACATTTAAAACACAAGACTATAAATTACAAATGCAATGATTCTGAGTTAGCAAGTTCAAACAAAAGTTCTCCTAGGAATGTTGAGTTTTAAACATTTTGAATTTATAATATTAACATTTTGGTTTCTCAATCCCCTTCAGACACACTGCCCATTGAAAAAAACATCAGGAAACCCCCAAAACAATTAACCTTGAGGAACTTGTAGGCTCTTCAAAAATATTGAAGACTGACAGTTTACAAGCTCTGATGGTTTACTTAGCATGACTGGAAAGGCACAAAATTCTCTCTCAGTGGAAAGAGGAGGTCAAGTCATCCCTCATTTATTTTTCTCCCCTCAAAACTACTGTCTCACCTATGAAAAGTTAAAAAAACAACCCAAAAAGCACTAAGGATAATGGAGCCATCAAGACATGTACCCTACATAATCTTGTAATAATCCTTTCCTTCTGCTGATTTTTTGTCTGTTTTAGGGATGTAATAGTGTAGTCAATTAACCGATAAGCAAAAGCTTATAGGTTAATGCTATAGACTACATGCATTTCCCACCTCCCATACCCTGCCAGTACATCTTTTAGCAGGCTGGCCAGCAGCCTGACTCATGCCAGGTCCAAGACCTACCCCTGCTGCGGCTCTGCATTTAAAGTGTAGTAGAAGCCAGGAGGGCACGCAGCCTGGCTCAGTTCCGGCTTGCACCGGGTCTGGGAGCTCAGCCCCCTCCCTGGACAGGGGCTGCTGCCACCTTGTGCTGCAACAGGCAGCCAGTTCATGAGGGGAGCTGTTTTTTAAACTGGCGCCCCTCATAGACTAGCTCTTGCCTGCCACCCCATGCTGCTGCCTCTGATACAGAGGCAGCAGCACGGAGTGACAGGGGACTCCTCGGGAGTGAGGCCAGAGCACACTGTCTGCTGGTCCTACCCCCGAGAACGACAGAATAGTCGAGGAACAGATAAGAATTCATGAGGTTAACTGACTATTCACTTAAGAGATATTTAACTTCCATAGCACTGATGTTAAGAACTAGTCAACTATCTGATAAGCAAATGCCTCGGCGTTTCAAAGGGGAGTGGTGCACAGCTGATCCCAGGCTCAGTTGTGTGGCACTGCCCCTTTAAAACACCACCATGGCATTTCAAAGCAGCAGTGCCGCATGGAGCCCAGAGTCAGCTGGGGACTTTGATCCCGGGGTCTGCGCAGCATTTCCGCGGAACCTGGGATCAGGCAGGGAGTCCCCACCTGATCCTGGGTTCTGCAGAGATGTCACATGGAGCCCAGAAGCTGACCCCAGGCTCCGTGTGGCATTTCAAAGCGGCAGGGCAGCATGGAGCCCAGGGTCAGTGGGGGGACTCTGAGCTGACTAGTAAATTACTTGACATTTAACATCCTCAATCCCTAGTCGGTTTATGATCCTCGTTTATTGTATAATGGGAAGTTTCAGGGACAAGCTTATGTCTCCACTAGCACTGATTTCAATAAAGAACCTGTTTTTACATTGAAATCTATTGAAAAAAATCTTGTGATTAACACTTTCTAATTAAGACAGTTACGCTAACAGTGCAGTAACGTTAACAAAAGTCACCTTGCATGCACAAATTATTTAAAAACCAATTATAGCAGGTTTCTTAGTTTTAAATATATATATATAGCAAGTGAACTCCCTGAAAAAAACTCAACACTTGTGATGTTTCCTATTTGCACTGTGAAAGTAAAAAGCAAAGTCTTATATAGAGAGAAATATTTGTTCATCTTCCTATAATTCCAAAACACATTAATAGATTCTTAGCCAATTTGCCCTGCTTACCCTGTGAAGACAGGATGCTACAAGAGTCCCAATGTAACTTTTAATACAGCTTTTATGTTCTAAAAGTTGTGATTTAAATCTGTTTCACAGTTTGCCATCCCACTTTGTTAGAAATCATCTGCATCTTAGCCCATTGTCCTTGTAATACTTCTGGCTTAGAAAGTGGGCTCCAGACATTTTGATCATTGTAACTGAATCCTCATGACCAAGGAAGGGGATAAATGTACTACACCTAAATCTTACCTTAGAAAAAAAGCACGATATTTAGGATTTTCCCATGAAATCTACTGATTAGAAACTTAATAAAGATCATCTCTGATGTAAGAGAGGAATTTAACGTCTAGAGCTACTACAACAAAAAGCAATTATATTTTGCACTGTAATACCAACTGCCAGAAGAGCCACAAGATAATTACAACATTCTGCATAAATTTTAAGTTTTACTTTACATTAGGCCTTAATCTGCATTGAGGCATTTATATAATAAACATATTCCTTCTTAAGTGTGATTATTCTGTGTATAATACAGTAAAAAGATCAAAGGAACATTATTGTAAATTATGACAGAAATTGAACATTGGAAATCAAATCTCCTGTTTAAAAGGAAAAACTAAATTAAAAAAACCTATGTTACTTTATGAATGGCTTTTCCAATTTTCTTTTAAATAAAAAACAGTAGAGCTCCTGCCCCACATTTCAAAATGCCCATCTTTCCCCATCCACAGAAGTCCCTTCTCCAAGATACAATGCAATCTGTGATATGTGAAGGTTTTTTTGTTTTTGTTTTTTTAATTTGCTGTGTTCTAGAACAGAGAAGATCTAGAACAGAGAAGATGTGTTTTTCATTGCAAGGTTTCTACAACACAACTAGTTTCTGGACTGTTCTTACCCCCCACCCTATAATGGAGCTGGACAGGCCAAATTAGGAATATAAACCCCAGAGTAAAGCTAGCAAGTGTACTAATGTGCTGGAATTACTGCTTTGTGAGAGGATTCATATCTCCCTCCCACCAAAATTTCTCAACATTCAACATAAACTTGGCATTTCACTGGCTCATTCACAAAAGTTTCCTTTGCCACCTTTAAATTTTGCCTATGCTAACTAGGAAAGGAACGAGATTCTATGACTTACTAATTTCATTTGTGTAACCACTGGCATGAAAGAATACAAAACAACTTGTCCCAAGAGAAGAACCATGCACGATGTCATAGCCAGACAGACCAACCCCCCCCCCCCCCCCCATCTCATCTATCTTATTTGCCTCTCTGAGGTTCCTGAAGCATACAGGGAAGAGAAGGAGCAGTGAAATCAGCATAGTCTATGCTGGCTCATCTGATCCTGAGAAGCTGAAAACATAGATATGAGGAGAGAGAGAGCGATTAAGGCAATAGGCTGGCCTCGAGGCTGCGAGAACTGCCCAGGCTGGCACCCATGTTGATTCGAACACGCACAGTCCCTGGGAGAGGAATTTCCCACTGAGAAAAGAATGCCCAGTACTTCCAATTTAGTTATCTCTCTTACAAGTGTAAATTAAGTTCACAACTCCCTTGTAAGAACTGGTCTCATAAAAGACAGACCAGCACCATTTGGCATGACAGATAAGAAAGAGAAATACGTGACCCCATGAGTATAAAGGTGGTACAGCAGCACACTCTCTTTTGAGTGTCATTCTACCCTCTACCTGCTGGTTGGGTTAGGTGTTTGACCTCCCGAGGTTCTATGGGGACGCCCACCTCGTATTTTCGTCTTTCCTAGGAATTGAGGGACCGGCCCTGGCCTGACATGCTGGAGTCGAGAGGCACAGAAGGGGGTAAAAATGGTACCTGGATGTGGTCCTCTGTCTTAAGTGTATACATAGAAAGAGTAAGCTGTTACTTGGTACCATTATTTCTATTTTTCTATCTTTATCTTCTTTGTAACCATTTTTAAGATCTATATTTTGCTAGTAGTTAAGAAATAGAGCAATAGCCATTGTAACCATATGATTTATAAGCTTCTTTAATAAACCTGTAACTGTTTAAGCTTTAACCTGACTCCTTCAGTTGCTGTAACAGAACCAAGCACAATTTAAAAGAACTTCAGCCGGTCTTAAGGGACACAGTATAGGAAGAGCTTGGGCGTTTGGATGTGTGTCACACCCAGGTGGCAGAATCCACTGGGGCATCTTTCAGTCTTTCCCCAAGGCTGCCCGCTGCGAAGGAATTACGAATTCTAGCAGCTGAAATCTAAGGTGTTATAAGCTCTTCCTGTACACTTATTGGTCACCAGTCAACCTCCTCCAGGTTGCCTGCTGGAAGGGACCCCGGTCTCAGCAGTTAAAGTCTCGGGTGTATAGCACATACACACTGCCCTGACCGTCAGCTGACAAATGTTCACGTTTAAATCGCTTGCATGGCTGCTCTGCGTCACACCAATGCCATGAGATACTTTTCTTCCCTCTTTTCATCTGGCACTGACAATACATTGCTGATTGGCTTGCTGGCCCATAATTATTAATACAACTAAAAACACAATTAACTGTTGCAACTCAGAGAAGGGAAGTTTACATTCACACACCTTATTACTAAATAAGTCCCTGTTGAAGATATGACTGACAGCTAGTGCACAGCAGAAGTCTCATTTAAAAAAATTTACCAAGACACTGTTTTCTAATACCTTTCCATTATAACTATAAAGACTAAAATCAGTCTCCTATAACACAGGACTACATCAATGTAAGGATTTGCCAATATAAGCAGCAGACATTTTGTACAGTTACACACCTCACGAGATGACTTATGTAATGTATTTTAATAGTTCATCACAACATCTCCAAAGGCTTATACTTTCTCCCAAAGTGAGGCTAGGGTAAGATCTGTATTTTCGGCAGTCTAGTTTTGCAGAAGAGAGAGAAGCCAGAGCCAAGACAGAAAAAAGTTGGGTTCTTACCACCATCATTTTGATTAATGAAAAAGATCACTCACATCAGACACTGAAACTTATTTTTTCTAAAAATGTTTGAGACACTATATAAATGTTTCTTCATTGTTTTTTCCACAGAGTACAGTAACTGGCTGATCAGTTAGACTCTTCTCTTAGAAAGTGCTTTTCATATAAAGGTCAACTGTATTACAGAACTATTTGTAAATGGTGTTGGCTCTATTCTCCTCTCTGTAATAAGGAAGTTGTATTTACGGACATGAATGCATAAGACAACAGATGCAAATACAGTATGGATTTTATGACCAGCAGAGGATTCTACCTGAAATCTTTAGAAGCAATTGCATTACTCTCAAAGTGGAGATGTCAGATCTTATTGTGCAGATTGTTTTCACCAAATCTCCTGTTTGAGCATAGGCTCTCAGTCAATAACACATTCTGCCTGAAAATACGAGGGTTAAGGGAACTACTAACAGACACTAAACTTTAGCTACTACACATCTTTCTGAAATCTCACACACACACACACACACACACACACACACACACACACACACACACGAAAGTTTAAGGGGGGAAAACCAGATATTTCTTTTCATCTCAGAAAGAGTGTAAGGTTAACCTCAATCACACCAAGCCTACCAGTCCCATATATTGAGAAAACAAATTAAGCTTATTTTAAACACTGTATCTGAGGTGCATCATCAAGTACTGTGTATGAATGTCTGTTTCTACTTACCTGTTACTGTGGAGTTATGTTTAATCATCTTTTACTACTAGCTTCCACAAGAATTTCCACATGGGCTGTTCTTTATACCTATGCCCTAAACATAACACTGTCTTGAATTCACAGATACTGGACTAATTCTAATAATGTCTTGAATTAAACAATTCTACATATAAGGTTTAAATGTTATTTCTAGCATACACATGCTATCCCATCCTTATTGAGCAATGACTCAGAATATTGCTTCACTTCATAGGTTCCAGCAGTCTTGAGTGGGTGAGCTGAGGGATGGCCAAGAGATACAGAGATGAGGATACAGACATCTCTCACCATACTAACCTAAATCAAGAGAAACTTTTAACTTTGAATAAATTATGCTATAGAACAGAGTCTGATAAGTTACTATTCTATCTGAAAGAAGTCTGTTCACCTGACATACACGTGGCATTTGAAGTAATAAAAGTTCTCTATTTCCTTGTCCCAATTTTCATTTAGGTCATTACGAGAATCAAAGGATCCATGTTGAAGAGCTGTTCAGATACACCTGCTGTAAACAGGTTCAGAATCTGTGTAGGTAGGTGAAGTACTCATTTTAGCTCAAATCAATGTATGAAAACATACAGGAAAAGATGGTTCAAATTAGACTATGTACCGTATATTTGTTTGTAAACATAATATTACCATTGTGATTTTCTGGATGCTATATTATGCATTAATACTGCCCCCTACCAATTATAATGCTAGGGGCAGAGTTTCTGCTAAACAGTTTATGTTTAAGAGATTTCCAACAGGGAAAAGAAACAACTTAGCTCAATCTCAATCAAAGTTGGAGGCAACAAAACCTGAGACCTACTATACCTCAATTCATGCAAACTGAAGTAGACATTAAAGCCAAATTTCAAACAGGAGTTCCTGAAGTTATACACCCAAATAAAAGTGACCAATTTTAGAGCTACTTGAGCATCCACAGCTCCAACTAATTCAATGAGATCTATGAATCTCAGCACCTCTAAAAAAAATGAGATTGTTTCCAATTAGGTCCAGCTTCTGGCGCTCATATTTCAAACTGTTGCCTTTTGTGCCTGGAGAACATAAAAGTAACCTAATAAACTTCAAATCCAGTCTTAAATTTTCATGGGCATTTATTAGCCTCAGTCAAAAAAAAAAAAAATCTATCCACTCAGCTTTTACCATGACTATAAACTAAGAATTTTACTCACTGGTTTTAAGAAAAAAAAGATTACTTGCCCAAGGCAACCACAATTTTACGAGTCTTAATCCCATGTTATCCTGTCTCTCAAAATGATAATAAATAACAATAGTAAAAGCAGAGAGTTCTTAAAATTTGTTCACTTGCAGATGTGAACTGTTTAGCGTCAGTACTGGTTTATCTTGCATGATATTTTGGAAAACTTGAGTTCCAAACTGCAAATGTTAAGTTACTTGCCTCTTAATGCATTAGTGACAACTAGATCCCTTTAGAGTTGTCATTACGTGACAGGAGAAGGAAAATAATTTTAGTACGTGTTGAAATAGGATACCGGGTGCAAAACATGACAGGGTCAAGGATGTAAGTCACTTTCACACTATTTGGGATTCCTGAAGACACTCAGTCAAACTGCATATGTGATAGTCTGAAGAATTAAATGTTTTGGAAGGACTTAAGTAGTTGAGACTAAAGAGGAGACCATTAGAAAATATACAGAATGAAGAAATTAGAAAAACACTACGATACTGTATAGAATGAAACTCCTAGACCTGTTCAAGACATGATTAATTCTCTTTGGTTTCTAAGAACGAACTACATTGTAGAATTACAGAACGTTTGTGGCTAGTTTGCCAAAATGTCAAATGAACTATAGATATACAGGCAAGAATTATGTGATAGTTTAAAAAGAAGTAAATTAAAGTTAAGAGTAAGTTTCATTGTAGAGATGTAAAGAGTTAACCGGTAAGCAGCACTCTTTAACCAGTTAACTTTGAAATGGGATTTGACATCCGTATTTCATGGTATTGCCCTAATAAAAAGACTGACCTAGCTTTTAGAGATCTGCTAAGTACCTACTCTGCCAATTTGAATGGGAGCCACAAGAATATATTAGATTATTAAACATATGTCTTACCATCCTCTTACCAAACGTTACTGACCTTGGTCTTCATAAGGGTCATTGGGGTCATCTGCTACCAGTTCTGCACTACTTGGTGTCTCATGGTCCTCCTTGGTCACAAATATAATTCTGTCTTTTCCTAACATTAAGGAAGGCAAAAAGCAAGAGTTCAGAAAAAGTATTAAGCCAAGACAAAACAAGCCATTTACAAAGACACTGCACAATAAAAGCTTTTGAACTGTTGTGTGCATAAACAGATGCTTCATTTTAAGAGCTAATGAGTCTGCTCTACTTGGCCCTGGTTAGGCTTCGATTAGAGAAGTGTTTGGTTTTGGGAACTGCATTTTAAAAAAGACAAATTGGAGTATGCTCAGAGGAGAGCCACTAAAAATGACAAAAAGGTTTGGAAAAATAAGATCTACAAGGAAAGACTGAGAGAATCAGGCTATGTACAGTGTACAAAATGATAACAGAGGCGAGACAGGATAACTGTCTACGAATACATAAAAGAGAGCATGAAGACAGGGATCAATTGTTCTGATTAATCAACAAGGACAGAGCACGACATAATGAGCTTAAGATACAGCAAGGTAATTTAGGAAAAATATTAATATTTTTATAACAGCAGTTAGGCAACAGAACTTGGGCCAAGGTATATGTAAAGGGGTCCTCACTGAAGGGATTCAAGGCTACCATAGATGCCCATTTATCAGAAATTCTGAGTCAACAGCTAGGATTCATGGACTTGGTGCTAGAAATTACTCTAGGCAAGGGATGGAATGGAATAACTGGTTACCCAGTAAACACTACCTTACCAGCATGATTACCAGGGGTAACCAGTTAACTGGCACCCAGCCTGGCTGTGTTGGAGGAGCCCCTGTGCCATGCTATGGGCGGCTGCTGCTCCAGTGGCCCCACCTCCTGTAACATGGTGAGCCATTTAACTGGTTAAACATATAGCTTAACTAGTTAAGCTAATTTAAATAGGATTTTACATCCCTACTCTGAGCCTCGCTATTATCTGTATTAGGGTGACACATAGGAACAACAACAAAAATTAGGGATCATTTATACTAAAAGACCTTTCAGAATTAAAGTTATATAAGGATATGAGAATGGGCCATACTGGGTCAGACCAATGGTCCATCTAGCCAAGTATACTGTCTTCCCAACAATGGCCAATGCCAGAGGCTTCAGAGGGAATGAACAGAACAGGTAATCATCAAGTGATCCATCCCACCACCTATTCCCAGCTTCTGGCATGCAGGGCCTAGTAATACAGGCAGTCCCCGGGTTACGTACAAGATAGGGACTGTAGGTTTGTTCTTAAGTTGAATCTGTATGTAAGTCGGAACTGGCATCCAGATTCAGCTTTGCTGAAACTGACCAGCGGCTGAATACAGGAAGCCCGAGGCAGAGTTGCTCTGCCCCCGGCTTCCTGGAATCAGCCGCTGATCAGTTTCAACAGGCTGAATCTGGACGCCAGTTCTTAAATACAGATTCAGCTTAAGGACCCCAGGCGTCCCCAAGTCAGCTGCTGCTGAAACTGATCAGCGGCTGATTCCAGGAAGCCCGGGGCAGAGCAACTCTGCCTCGGGCTTCCTGTAGTCAGCGCTGGTCAGTTTCAGCAGCGGCTGACTTGGGGACGCCTGGGGCAGAGCAGCTTGGGTGCTGCTGAGTTGCTCCAGTAGCGCCCAGAGCGGAGCTACGGGACCAACCCAGCAGCACCAAGCTGCTCTGCCCCAGGCGTCCTGATTCAGCCGCTGCTGAAACTGACCAGCAGTGGCTGAACCAGGATGCCTGAGTCAGAGCAGCTGGGGTGCTGCCGGGTTGGTCCAGTAGCACCCACAGCGGCGCTACGGGACCAACCGGCAGCACCCCAGCTGCTGTACCACAGGCGTCCGGAGCAAAGCTGCGGAGCACGAGGGCAGCAGGACAGCCCAGACGCGCCGCGGCTGTCCTGCTGCCGGCGTCCTCCGAGGCTTTGCTCCCCGTCTCCATGGTCTGCTGGTCTCCAACAGACCAGGGAGATGCTGGAGACCAGCAGACCAGGGAGACGGGGAGCAAAGCCGCGGAGCACGCGGACAGCGGACAGCCCAGACGCACCGTGGCTGTCCTGCTGCCGGCATCCTCCGAGGCTTTGCTCCCCGTCTCCCTGGTCTGCTGGTCTCCAACAGACCAGGGAGACGCGGAGCAAACCCCGTTCGTAACTGCGGATCCGACATAAGTCGGATCCGCGTAACTCGGGGACTGCTTGTACTTCAAAACATAGTTTGCTAGCCACTGATGGACATATCCTCTATAAACTTATCTAGTTCTTTTTTTAACCTTGTTATAGTCTTGGCCTTCACAGTAGGGATGTTAAAAATAATGTAATGGGATAATTGTGTAATCACTAAAAATCTCAGCGATTCCACCTGCAGTATAAAGCTTAGCTTCCTGGGAGCAGGACCACCAGACCCTACTAGCCCAGTTCCCAGGGAGGCAGCTTCGCTGAGTGTAACATATACTGTTAATCAATAAGCATTCACTTATCAGTTAAACGGTTAGACATTTACACTCAAACATCCCTGCTTCACAGCATCCTCTAACAAGAGTTTCACAGGGGTAGAGGTAGTGACCCCACCCATCCCCAGCTGGCAGCTAGAGGCTGTAGCTGGGAAGCTTCACTGGTTCTGCAAAATCCCTGATTCAGGACTGGTCAGGTCCCGAGGGTGCCACGCCAGGGAGGGCCAACCTGTACGACAGACTCCTGGAGGAAACCATTATTTACCTCTCTCCATTCTGAAAACTGACAATTTTTTTTGCCCCTTTGTTTCCTACCTTTTAACTAGTTACTAACCCAAGAGAGGCCCTTCCCTATTATCCTTTGCTTAAGAGCCTCTGGAGAGGGAACTTGTCAAAGGATCTCTGGAAAATCTAAGTACACGGTATTTAATGGATCACTCATTTTCACATGATTGTTGACCCCTTCAAGAATTATAGTCGTCTGCAGAGGCCTGATTTGCCTTTACAAAAGCCACGCTCATTCTCCCCCAACAAATCGTGTTCACCTATGTACTTGATAATTCCATTCTTAAAGTTTCTACAAATTTGCCTAATACTTAAGTTAGACTTACTAGCTTGTAATTTTCGAAATCATCTCGAGTCTTTTTTGAAAATTGGTATCACATGTGCTATCCTCCAGTCATCTGATACAGAAGCCAATTTAAATGATAGGCTACACACACAGGTTAGTAGTTATCCAATTTCACATAGGAGTTCCTTCAGAACTCTTAGATGAATACCATGTGGTCCTCATGTCTTATTACTGTTCAGTTGATCGATCTGTTCCAAAACATCCTCTGCTGACACCGTAATCAGGGATAGCTCCTCAGATTTGTCATCTAAAAAGATTGGCTCATGTTTGGGAATCTATCCAACATCTTCAGTTGTGAAGACAGATGCACATTCATTTAGTTTCTGCACCATGGGTTTTAGTGTCTTATTAGTCAGAAAGGGCATAAACCAAATCATACTCTCTTGATGCATAAAGACAGAATTTCTGCTGGGATATATCACAACAGATAAAATGGCAAAATGTGTTTGTTTTGGCTAATGTCAGATGAACTGTAAAGGTCAGAGCCATAAGAAGACACCATGCTAAAAACATCTGAAAACCGCATCTGCACTTGTTGCAGATGCAACAACTTAAAAGCAAAGAAACCAGCTTCCAACAGCTGATCTTTCCCACACATCAAACACCAGATGAGTTTCTCTTTTTTTTTTAATAGTCTTTCAAAATATGAACTAGCTATCACTGGTTAAAATTTAGCATAGAAAAAACAATGACCAGTCAATTTCTAAGAAACTATGTACCACATCACATCATTAATCCACATACTCCAATATTTTTCTTCCAAAAGAGGAAGCTAGAAAACCCCATAATGCATCTAATCAATTATAGCCAGATTTTATTAGGGTGTAAATTACTGAATAGAGTTGCATAGTGTTGTACATTTGGAGCTGGAGATGATGTTGGGCAGCAGACCCCACAGGGGTTAGGAAGGAGTTTATATTATGCCTTGAAGCATTTATTGCAATGAGTCTTATCTTGACATGTATAGCTACTGTCAAGGTGATCTAGAATTACTGCTCTTCAGAAGAGAAGTATCTTTCTAGCATGCATGGAAGGTAATTTACTACAGAGCAAGTAGCACTTTCAGGCAATCTTGACTATGACTTCAAAACTGGCTTAGATAGCAACACCATCAAATGGACTCAGAGTTGGCTAAAGGGGCACAGACGCTACCAACAAATGGCAAAAGTAGCAAGTGTTTAATGGGGTACAGAGTAGGGACATCAGCATGTAGATGACTACACATTAACCAATAAGATTAACCAATAAGCCAGGGCTTGTCGACTACACACATCTCCCCCCTACTCACGCCTCTGTAGGTGCCCTTGAGGAAGTGGCTTAAAAAGCCTGTTCACCATGAACACAGAGACAGCAGGTGGGTGGCAGGAACTGGCGCTGGAGGAGCCCAATAAAAGCTGGTTCCCCCAAGCACCAGCTCTGCAGTGCTGCCTGCCCTCCTCTGCTGCCTCAGAGGCAGCAGCACAGGGAGGAGGAAAGTGCCACAAAGCAGACTGTCTGTGGCAGCCCAGACTCACCATGGACAGAGGCTGCTCTGTGCCAGTCCCCCCCATGGACAGGAGTTGCTGCCACCCCAAGCTGCTGCCTCCGTATTACCTAATAATGATCAGGGTAAAATTTTCCTAACTGAAGTCTATGAGACTGCAGAATATTCTTCCAAAAGGATGGGTTGAAAGCTTCATGCCTGGGAAAAACAACCCAAACACACACATACTTATGAATGCACAGCATTGGGGAATTAATCTTTCATTTAGGAGAGAAGAAAAAGGGGGATACACAGTAGCCTCTCTTTTGTTTGGTGCCATATTAATTAATATTCATTTCAATGTGTCCGGGACATATAAGCTAAATATGTGAAGCCTCTCTGTAGCAATTCTATGCTATTTCAAACACTGTAGAATGCATCACTGCAAACTCTCCCTCTAAAGCAAACTTTGCAGCACAAATAATACTGGAACAAATTATTAATCAATTTTTAAGCATCTTCAGGATAACTGTGTTATAAGAAATAGCCAGCATGGATTTTTTTCAGGAACAGATCATGCCAAAACAACCTAATTTCCTTCCTTGATTGGTCTAATGAATACCGGGTGAAGCAGTATCTGTGATGCATATGGCCCTACCAGATTCCTGATGGTGAAAAACATCACAGACTGTGAAATCTGATCTCATCCATGAAACCAGACTAGTGCAGGGAAGTTGCAGTATTGCCATCCTTACTTCTGCACTGTCTTTAGAGCTGGGCATCTAGAGAATAGTGGTTGCTGGCCAGGCATTGAGCTCTGAAGACAGTGGTGCCACCAGCACCAGTACAGAAGTGAATGTGGCATGATCTGAGGAGGGGCGTCACTTCTGAGGGTGATGATAGAACTGGCCTTGTGGGTGGGCAACATGGTCATCCTCCTCCCCTCTACCACATACAGCCAGCTCTAGGGCCCTTTGACCCCTGAGTGTTGGGAAGGAGCAGAATTGGGGTGCTCTGGTTCCAGCAGCTAGCCTTGGATGGGCTGTAAGGAATGAGACTTCCTCTTCCCCTGCATGGGCCATTCCTGGGGCTGGATCAGACCCACCTCCATCAGTACCACAGAAGCAAGGGATGCCATACTGTACCATGCCATGCTTACTCCTGCATTGCTGCTGTCAGTGGTGTTGCCTTCAGAACTGGGCACCCATCCAGCAGCTGCCATTTCCAGCCACCACTCTCTGAAGGCAGCACTGCTGCCAGCAACAGTTCAGAGGTAAAGGTGGGAATACTGTGGCCCTCCTACAATAGCCTGCCTACACATGCACATACTTTGTGTCAGGACCCCTAAAGTTATAACTGTGAAATTTCCGATTTAAAATGTCTGATAACATGAAATATAAGAATTTTAAAATGCTATGATTTGGTAGGGTCCATGGGCCACAATCCCACCTGAAATTCTCATAAGTAAACAAGTAAAATGTGGTCTAGATGAAATTACACTAAAGTTACTGCACAACTAGTTGAAAGATTGTTATAAAAAAGTAGTCAAATTGGGAGGGCATTTCTAGCAGTGTCTTGAAGGGGTTGGACCTAGATTCAGAACAATTCATTATTTTCATTAATGTCTTGGATAATGGAGTGGATTGCATGCTTATAAAATCTACATATGACACCAAACTGTGAGGGATTACAAGCTTTTGGAAGGGCACAATTAAAAACCAAAATGACCATGACAAATTGGAGAATCCAGAGGAGGTCAACAAAAAATGATAAAAGGTTTAGAAAACCTGGCCTAAGAGAAAAGGTTAAAAAACAATGGGCATGGTAAGTCTTGAAAAAATAAGATTGAAGGGGGGAACCTGATAACAGTCTTCAAATATGTTCATGGCTGTTATATGCTCTTGCTCAATTGTTCTCCATGTCTCCTGAAGCCAGAACAAGAAATAACAGGATTCATTAGCAGCAAGGGAGATTTAGGTTAGATATTTCTAACTGCAAGGGTAGTTAAACTCTGGATTAAGTTTTCAAGGGCAGTTATGGAATCTCTATCACTGAAAGTTTTTAAAATCAGGTTGGATGATTTTGACTGACTTGGTCCTGTCACAGAACAAGATCTTGACTTGGTGACATTGAGGTTCCTCTAGCACTACAGTCTATGATTTAGGTCTCGTAATTAGCTGTGTTATTAACAAGGAGTGCCTAAACTCTAATCCCAGCTATTATAATTAACAATATAATATAATTGTCTTGATAATGATGCTATACCAGTTTATACAGGGCCTGTATCACACTCCAAGACATTTTTTTTTAAATGCCAAAATAATATGTAGAGGGGTTTGAATCCTAAAATGCGTAAGACAGGTTGGTGGAAAGCTTCAGAATTCACTCAAGACCCATAAAACACCATGCAGATGAGCCCTTATGGTTTAACATGTCCTGAGGATAATGTTCTTACTTAACTCCAGCTATAAACTGGTTTATGATACACAGCACAAGGGTTTTAATTACTAACAGGGCTGCATCTCTATTGCTATTCTACATTCTAGCAGAACTGCTTCTTTTTACCATGTGTATGCGTGTCTCGTCCCTACTGAGGCTAAGAGTTTCATAGGCACAAAATGACATTTCGTGCCAGTCAGTTCCACATACTGTGCGGTCAACTCATTATTATATCACAAACCTCATGATATTTTTTTGATCTGAGGAAGTGGGTCTGGCCCACGAAAGCTCATCAGCTAATAAACCATCTTGTGAGTCTTTGAAGTGCTGCATAGTCCTGCATGTTGCTCATGATATTTGGTGTCTTTCTTAACACCGCACCTGCTAGAATGAGGCGACTCAGCGTCGTTGTCACAAGAGACGCGCCTCGCTGCCATGCTCGAGAAGGGTAAAAGCACGAAGACGGGACACGCGCGAACCCTCAAGGCCAAGCCGGGCGGCGGAGTCCAGGTTGCGTAACCCCGCGAGGCTAGCGGGCGCTCTGCAGGGCGTCGCCTGTCCCCACCGCCCCAGGCCTCCCCCGCCGCCACTAGCCCGCAGCCCCCACCGGCCCGGCCCCACCTGCCCAGAGCCCTTCCCCTCACCCAGGCGCCCGGACCCCCTCAGGGCCGGCCCCTCCCCCTGCCGCGCACCTTCTTGCCTGCAGTAGGACATGGTGAGGGATGGGCTGGTCTCTCCGCAGCTCCGGCCCGCGGCGACTGACCTGACTGACCCCGCCAGCGACCCGTCCGTACCCGCCAGCCCCTGAAGCAGCAGCAGCAGCCGGCGCGCGCCACACTGCGACCTCTCACCCTGCACCCGGAAGGACCCCGGGAGGAGGGGGCTGCCCCTGCCGCGCCTGATTGAGAGCCGCACTCAAGACCCGGATGGCTGGGAAGCGGGGTCCCTCTACCGGTCGCCGCCCAGCGCGAGGAGCCGCAGAGAGCGGGAGCTTTAGGGGTCACCTTTCTGCCTATCCCAGCGTGCTTTGCGTTTTGCCGCGCTTCCTTCGGAAACAGTCCTTCGTCGCGTCCTGAAGAGAGCGAGCGGCTGTCAGAGCTCGGATTCGCTAGGGCAGCGGCGCGAACTACATTTCCCAGCATGCCCCACAGCGGGCAAGCTGGGAAACTACATTTCCCGGCATGCTCCCACAGAGACAAAACCAGAAACTACATTTCCCAGCATGCCTCGCCCTGGGGAGTTGCTGCTCTGGGCCAGGGTGTTCAGTGCAACAGCGTGGCCTTTGGGCGGCAACTTTCTAGCGGCTACGCTCGGGGTTTGTACCTGCTGCCTTAGCCTGGCTGCGGCTGAACATGTCCGGGCATGTAAGTGTGAGAGCCCCGCACCCAGCCTGCTACCGTCCTGCAGCGCTGCGACCCCGCTCCCGGATCGCCCCTGCCCGCTGCTTGCTTCTCCCTCCCGGGCAGGGCGCTCCTCGCCTGCTCCCTCTCCCGTGTTGGCTCTCACCCGGGTAGATGCCTCCTGAGGCTCCGGGAAGCCCGTGTGGCTCTTAAGGGGCAGTTGCATGTAGGGTATAAACATTGTCTGGAGCCAATGCCCAGATTGGAACAGAAAGGGGTGGGAGATGGTCACTCCCTTCTTATTTTCTAAAAAAAACCCAGCTCTGTAAATCTTGTTTAGCTCCCCAAGGCAATTCCAAGACTGTTTCTTGTTATTCCCCGCCGCCAAAATAAGCACCTACTGCGTTTTCCACTTCAATAGTATCTCGCTTTCAGTCGCAAGACAGCACTACAGTAATGTTTGTTTATATCAATGGTTCTTAAGCTGGAGTGCACGCACCCACTGGGGGTGCGAGACGCCTTTTCTGGGGGAGCGAGACATGCCAGATTTGTATGATGAATCTTAGGTTTAAAACTGACCTACTTCAACGATTTTTAATAGGGGGTGCAAGAACATTTTAAGAAGCAAAGGGGTGCAGGCTGCAGTAAGGTTAAGAACCACTGGTTTATATCCAATCAGCCAAAGCCATTTATTGCCCAGGATGCTTCATAAGGGAGACATAGCACTTTATTTTTTGAAAAATGTTGTCAATTATTTCATAGGACTATAAAATATCACAGTAAAGTGCTCCATTTTTATATGGTAGGGGTACCAGAAATATAATTTAGCCTGCCAAAGACCAAATATAGGATATTGACACAAAATGAGAAACCTAGCAAAGCATATCTCTGGAAAGTTTAAAAAATATGCTGGACTATTACAGTGTAAATTATCTCATCCAGTAAACCTCAGTTCATTTACAGTTGGGTTTTTTGTATAAATAATTATAAGCAATAAAAGTGAGATGAGACATGTTTAACTGGGAGAGAGATCCGGTTTGCTTCAATTCAGGAGACGTAACTTTTTAACAGTGGGCCCTGATGAGTGGCAGAGCAATTTCTGCCTGAGCTACGAAGTTATTTCATGTTTGCTTTTTTCTTTACCAGTTCTCTGACATAAGTGGCAAGAAAGAACATGTTAAAATCACAAGTGAGCCCAAGCCAGGGTTTCTGGAGCGACTCAGTGAAACTTCTGGAGGGATGCTAATTGGGCTCTCAGCATTTTGTCTCTCTTTTTACCTTCTTTTTACCAATGAGGTAAGTGAAACACTATTAACCTTTGAATTTCTATTAACCTTTGAATTTCTTTTCAAGTGTATGTTCGCCTTTATGCCCAAAGTTCAGTGCTCTTCAAGATAAAAGTCTTCTTCCTAAATATTTGTATCATCATGTTGCTGAACCTATTCCAGGTTTCATCTAGAACTGAGTGGAGAGTACTGATAGGATATATCTGAATAAGATGAGATCCATTGGCAGTGGAGTGGATTGATTGGGAAGTGGTGAGAAAAATGGGTTAACAGCAGTTGAAAAATGTGATTAGAAGTTTAGGATTAAACAAAGACTGAATGGCTAGCCAGCTACAAAAGCAGTTTCTCCTCCCTTGGTGATCACACCTCCACATCAGCTGCAAAAAGGGGGCCTCATCCTCCCTGACTGAATTGACCTCTTTATCTCTAACCTTACTCTTGATTGGAACTTTTGTCTTTTGCCTGTATATTTATACCTGCCTCTGGAATTTCCACTACATGCATCTGATGAAGTGGGTCTTTGCCATGAAAGCTTATGCTCCAATCAATCTGTTGGTCTATAAGGTGCCACAGGACTTCTCGTTGTTTTTGCAGATTCAGACTAACACGTCTACCCCTCTGGTGATTGGAAGTGTTTGTATGGACTTGCATGCGTCTTATGTGCTAGTGCACCTCATTTGTGTCTGTAAATTCTGCTTCTTGCTGCACAGCAGAGACAGTTGTAATAAGGATGGAGCTGAAACACAGAATGAATCACTATTGAATATGGGAATCATAGGTTGTCTGGCTGACTTGTTTCACTGGTCTCAGAAAACAGCTTATCAATGAGCAGAGGTTTTTACACTGTCATTGCATCCTCATTCTCTTGGTATATTGCAAGGCAGATAAATTATCTTAAAGTTATTTAATGCATTAGGTCAAACTGTCTCTTTTAGTTCATTCCTAGGATGATCTTGGGTCCTGATCCTGCAAACATGTATGTTCTCAACGTTACTACTTTGAAGAGTCCCATTAAAATCTACAGAACTACTTGTAATAGTAAAGTTAAGTGCATGCATAAGAGTTTGTGGGATTGAGGCTGTAATCTGTTATCCTGGTGGTATTTCTAGTTAAAGCTGGTTGGAACATTTGGGGTGGGAGCAGAATTTTGTGAAATTTAATTTCAGATTTTCATCAGTTTTCTGACCATTGCTATTTAGATGAAAGAAGGAAACGGTTCACAGGTTTAGGAGATTGTTTCTTGTCCTACAATCTGAAGATAAGGGGGAAAATTGTTAGACTAAATCAGAACAGTCAGACAGTGGAACAAGTTCACAATGGTGCCACCTCAGTGCAGTTACTCAAAAACAACAGGTAAGATACAAAGTGTGAAGGAATAATTTCAGGGGCTTAGCCTGCAACTTCGATGTGCCTGTAACGTCCATTAAAGTCAGCGTGATTATTACATGTATTGCACTCTCATGCTGGTATGAATCAGGAGCAGTTCTACCTACTTAGGGATGTTAAGTGTTTATTTTTGTAAACGTGTAACTGACATTTACAGCAGTTACATGTTTACATGGGAGTGGGGTAGGTGGGAGCTGGTGCTCATAGGAAGCTGGCTTTTAAGCTGGTTTCCCTGGAAACACCATTTCTCACCTGCCCCTCTTTCCCCCCCCACCCTCTATATCAGAGGCAAAAGTGCAGGAAGGCAGTCAGCTCCATGGGAACTGGTACTTACCTCCCCCTCACCTCATGCTGTTGCCTCTGGGAGGCAGCAATGCAGGGGAGGAGGCAGCTCCCTGGAAGCTGGTACACAAGGGGAGTTGTCTTAAAAGCTGGCTCCCTTGCCCCTTTCCCTCCACCTCTGATATGGAGGCAGTAGTGGTGGGGGGAGAGGGAGGGCTGTGTATGTAACTGTTAGGATTAATTGTGTAAACACATACATGTTCACATCTCTAGTTCTATTTGCTTCAGTAGAACTACCTATGCGAGTGGTGTGGTTTTTTTTAAGCGTGCCACCTGTTTTTGCTAGCCTGATTACTCCCACGAGTAAGAGATTGTGGGATAATCCCTGTGCACATGAGTAGATCCATTAAGGTCAGTGTTCTTAATTTCACAAATAAGTACTACTCTCTAAAGTATCGGACATAAAATTGTGACAGATGGGAAGTGCAGATGTGTTCTTAGGTTTTGCCTATTGCATATAACCTACTAGCACTTCATGGAAGCTGTGCCCCATCTGGTATTAAACTAACAAAGTGGCACTGTTGGTACCTCCACATGTGTGGGTTTTTTTTTTTTTTAAATTTTGTTTTGTCTCTTTTTTAATTGACTACAGGGACGAGCCTTGAAGACAGCCACTTCCCTCGATGAGGGGCTTTCTCTTGTAGTCTCTCTTGACAATATTTTCAGCATGTCTCAACAGAATGAGGGAAAACTAGTGCACTTGTCAGGTGCCCTTAAAACATCAAAGGTAATTAAACAATAGTTGGTTTGAAAATAATGCATGAACTAAAAGGAGGGAAAACTCTTCACTGGCAAATTGAAACTGTACACGCTTGATATAAAATATTATTGTGGGCTGTAAATCTTCCATCCAAAAATGTTCCTCCCCTTTCTTATGGTGTATGTTTGGAATCCAGCTGTGCATTTGTGAAGACACCAAGTGCTGAAGCTGTACATCTTCTGCGTGTTCGAGAGATAGTGATGCTCTTCATAGTTAATTTTTTTTGCAAGAGAGCGTGTGATGCAATAGTGGCCAGAAGTGTGAGCCAATTACTTAACTTTCTCAGATTCTTCAGTTTGAGTTCACCTGTAAGCAGATAGAGTGGTGTATACCCTGTCTTTTAAGGTTTATACATCCTATCCATCACTGAGATGTCTCTGTGACTTCATGGAATTTCACACTTTTGACCATGCTAAATATATCTCATTAACAAAATGGAGATAGGTTTTTGTCACATGTGATTTTGGAAAGCTTAACGTGCATGAAATTCTTCAAGATCTTCAGATGAAAAGTTATGCAGTAGAAATAACTGTGCTGATGCATTCTTACACTTTTATTCCATCCTCAGTCTTGCTGTATGTCACCAGGGACATTTTTCTTCTTACTTTTTAACTTGGAATGTTTTTAAGGGAAAAATCTTACATTAAACCCTTTTTGTTTTTTATCACAATGAAGTGAGGTTTCTCTAAGATAGATTAACAAGTATCTGCTCTGCTGGAATCAATGAAAAGGTGCAGTTTGGATTTATCTGAGGGAGATGCACTTTTTAGACTGATTTGTATTCTATTTATATTTTAATAGCCCTTGTTTGATCCCAGCTATGGGCTTTCCATCCGGGCTGTCAAACTGAAACGTCAGGTGGAAATGTACCAGTGGGTAGAATATGAAGACTCCAAGTAAGTCATAGGCTCATTATTTTGACTTCTTACCAGAATCCAATTGCAATTTATGGAAAATGTGCTGGGTGATTAACTTTTTCTGTAACCTTTAAAAATTTATTTTGTAACATGATGACCACAGAACCCTTGAGTTTTTACAGAGATTTTATTTATTTTTTCCTACATTTAATTTTGTTTTGGTGGTTATAGCCTCAGTCCTATAATGAACTTTGTACAGGTAGACACCATTGCAGTATTAGAGTATAAAAGAATCCAATCTCCACCAGTATGTGAAATATTCCTCCCCCAACTCCACCAATAAGCTAATATCAGACCTTTTGAAATCTAAGCTACTGCTGTGACTTTAATGTTCTGTTTTCTGATTTAATTTCATAAGCTTCTGGAACATTTATTTGTTGAAGACAATGACAATAGAAGCCATATATGCTTAACTTTTAATAACTTACTAAAACAGTTGAATACACTTTTGTAAAAAGTATAGAAATCAATTTAAAAGTGGCACTAAGGATCGTACAGACTGATCAATGAGAGTGTACCCCTGTGGAACCTTGCTGAAATCCAGGGATCTCTTTGGCTCTGTTTTGCTTAGGACTTTGCCCTGCATTGATTATTTTGCAGGATCAAGCCCATAATTTCTAAGCATTTGCTCCTGATGTCTTAATTTTAAGTGCAAGGTCTAGCTGCAGTGTATTGAATAAGGATGTGAAAGTAACCGTGTACACGTGAACTAGGTTCATCGTTTAACATGCACAGTTACATGCATACACACTCCTCCCAGTGTTGCTGCCTCTGCTATGCAGGTGGGCAGGCTGGTGAGAGTTGGTATATATGGGTAGCCGGCTTTTAAGCTTCTGGGGAACTCCCTCACCCCAGTGCTGCTGCCTCTGAATTAGTCAGAAAGCTGCTTCAGACACACAGGTTAACCTTAACCAGTAAGCCTCACCTGTTAATGGTGAGGCTTACCAGTTAACTGGTTAAACCTTCACATCCCTAGTGTGTACTCCACACCCTGCCATAAGATAACTGTACCTAAAATGATGCTCATGGTAATAGGAGTCCTTGGTTTAGGGCAGCAGTTCTCAGTCTCTCCTCTATTGGGGCAGGCGCCCCCCACTAATCTAATGGACTCCTCCCTTCCAGTTAGCTATAAGGGAAGGGCATGGTGTGGTCAACATGACCTTGATGTTGATCATCTGTTGTTTAGGAAAACATTCACATCATTATAAAGATAATTTTGGCTAGTGGTTAGTTTCCGATTGGCTTCCTGAAAGTTTTATCTATGTAGTGGGCCCTGTCTTGATCTTCATCCTCTGCATTTTCTCCTACAGAGAATATGAGGAGAATGGTGAAGTTAAGAAAGAAACAAGATATTCGTATAGTAAGTTGATCAATTCACAGTACAAAAACACTTCTCCCCCTTTGAATTCAAAATGAAATTTTCATGCTGATTTAAAAATTAAGTCCTATAATGCCCTGCTTGAAAGAAAGGAAAGGGGTTTGGAGGAACAGGAACAGATTAATTCCCTGCTCCCTTAGCAAATGGTAGAGACATTTTTCTATCAGATAGAGATGGGGACTGAACCGGGACCCTGATCACAAATAACCTAGCCATCCCAAAGTTGTCTTCAGCCTTGGATAGTTTGAGTGGGTGACTGGGGGAGGAGTGCTGTGTGTACTTCATACTGTGTATATTTTTGTACACATTCCCACTCCCTCTCCCTCTCCTCCCTCCCTCCCTCCCCTAAGACACTAGTATCAGCCAATAGAAACACCCAGTATCTTGAGTGCGTCTACCTTTTGGATATGCCTTACAGTTTTTGCCAAATGCTTCTCTGGCAGAGGTAGTAGAGAGGATTAGTTTTCTCTTATTGTGAGTAGAAAACACATACTCTGCCTCTGAGTCATCACATCTCAGGAGATTAGTTTCTGAACCTTATTTGTCTCTGATTCAAGCAAATGGGTATGTAATGTGGGTGTGTACCAATCCATGTGCATGACGTCTAAAAAATACCATTGGCCTGTTGGAATACAGTGCTCCGTGATCAGGAGATATATCAGGACCAGAACTAGTAGCTGCAAGCTAAAGGAGTTGCCCTACATTAGAAGGGAGCTCACATAGACTGGACTGATGTGTTCCAGCCAATAGCTGTCAGAACATGAAAGAATTCTATGCCAGCACACAGGTTCAGCTTTTAATATGGATTCCTTACTTTGTCTTTGCATGGAAACATAGGGAGTTTTCCTTATTTAGCAGATTGAACTGCACAAAAAGAGAGATGAGATTATAACACTTCAGGAGTAAGAAGGAAGTTGCCAGAGCCAGGTCTGAGACTCTCAAGAAGATGCTTTGTATTCTTTGTGGTGAAGGCAGTAGCATAACATTGTGTTCTAGTGGGGCCTCTATCCCTCTTTGCTTGCTGTATCACCACACAGAACCAGCTTGTTCTAGCAGAACTGCTATCTCTTTCTCAGCCAGCCAGAAATCTTCCAGTGATGGGATCCAGGGGGAGAATCCTCCTGGCTCCACAAAACTCAGTGTCAGAAATCTCATTGGCTTCAGTGGAGCCAGGGTTTCACATTGGGTATTCTTTCCTTAAATCCTTCCATTCCTATATAAAATCATCCTGAATTGCAGGTGTGTATGTGGCACCTTGTTAAGTATACATCTTGGTGAAAAGAATGTTACTGCAAGTTGACAGCATCTTGCCTAAAACTTGCCACCGCCCTTTGTGGCGTTTAAGCGGAACATTCTTGGATTTTAGTATTTTTGACTTCTCTCCCCAACTTTGCTCATATTTTCCTTAGACACTGAATGGAAATCAGAAGTTGTTAACAGCAGAAATTTTGATCGAGAGATTGGCCATAAAAACCCCAGGTAATTCTATCCTGAATTTGATATGCATGCTAACTGACAGATCCTGACACACTCCGTGAGGTAGGTGGAAAATTATTGCTATTTTATATGTGGGAAAACTGAGGTACAGACTGGGCAGAGGAGGGGATTTGCCCAGGGACACAAAGTGAATCAACTGTGGAGCCAAGATTAAATTATTTATATTATAGCTAATAACTATCTTCACTGATGGATTATAGAACGACATACCATGTGATTGTCATGCCAGATGCAATAGTGCATGCATCTTTTACCAGTGCATATGCCAGATCACAGATTTGTTTGTGTCAATCACTCTAGGCATAATTTATTTTTAGTTACTCTCTGCTGCCACATTTTGACTTACTGAGTTATTAACTTTTGGGTTATTCTTTTAAGATCCTTGGAGCATAGACCTTCTTTTTGAGTTGTTTGTATAGTGCCAAGCACCATGGGGTCCTGGTTCACATGCTTCTAACACTATGGTAATAGTATCTGAGCATCTTCAAGTGGTGCAAAGTGGTAAAGAGTTGTCATGCAAATAAGAAAGTCTATAAAGACAGGTGGGAAAAAGAGCATTTGGGGTTTTCCAGAAATTGTACATCTCTGGTTTGAAGGTTTGGACTTACATGAATGTCACATAAACTGAAGCATTCTTCTGCAAGGAGAATTTTATTTTATATATATTTAATATATTTCTAACTGGCACCCTGAACAATGCAGATAACTCAGAGCTGGTCACAACACATGGCAGGACGGAGGGACTGTTAGATGTTACTTTTCCTCTATTTGTATTGACGTTTTCTAACCAGATCTATCATGAAAATTATCTGAAAAAAATCACATTCTGCTTCTACCGCTGCCACAAGAACAACAATAAAATATGTAGCAGCAAGGAATTAAATGGTGCAAGCCATATGCTGTGAATGCCCTTGTAAATTAATACATACCTGGCTCAAACTCACTGATATGAACACTAAAATTTACAGTTCATGCCTTTCTGATGAGAATGTGTGCCTTGCAAATCAGTTCTAAATGTGTCAGAGTGTGTTATTGATTCATTAGCAGATTGTCAAATTTTAAGAAACAGTTTGGAGAGAGAGAATATGGCCTTTGAATTTATTCTTTTGTAGGGTGTTCTCTCTATGTATCTTGGGCTTTGATCCTTCAAATACTTATGCTTGTTGTTAACTCATGGTAGAAAAGCAATCAGTAGAACTATTTATGCTAGTAAAGTTAACCATATGTGTTTGCACAACTGCTGGGGCTTCAGCTACTAGTATGACTTGATCCTGGCTTAGTACCAACTTGGAAAGATTTCTGATAAAGGTGTAGTACCACAGGCTTGGTTTGAGGTCTAAGGCCCAGCTAACAATGGACGACACTTGGCTAACATAAAGTAAAGCTTAGCTGTGAGTAAGAGGCAGGCCCCTGCTCTCAGAACTTGGCACAAACAGGGCTGAGTGTGCAAAACACTAATTGGTAATGGGCCCAGGTGTAGACCAGTAACTGGTACTGGTCATATGTTGAAAGCACATTCCAAAAGGATGATAAAACCAGGTCATTAAAAAAAACCTTGATAACCATACTCCCCACAGATACAGATACAGACCCAGCTTCAGGAAAGGGTCTAACATGAGAGCAGAATGGATAGAGATGATCTAATCAAACCATGAGATACAGGCTGATGGGTGGTATCTAAGTAGTGTCTGAGGGTGGCAACCTGACAAGTCAGGAGTGATGTGAAACTTGTTTGTATCTGTATATAAAGTGGTGTCTTAAGGAACAGTCTTTGTCCAGCCAGGGTGGGAGGGCAGTGGGGTTTCCCACAGGTTGAGCTGTGTCCTTTGTTACAAAATGGTTCGGTAGAGCAGGGCGACTCAACAAGTGGCCTGTGGGCTGTATGCGGCCCGTGGTCCACTTGTTTGTGGCCTGCGGTGCAATTTGGGTTTTTGTGGGGCTTAACACGTGACCTGTAGGTGGGATCCTTTGAACATGGCCTCACTGGGAACATGCTCCACAATGGCAAATCAATATAATGGTCTTCTATTGATATGTGTTTTAGTAGTTAAATTCCTGGACTAACACTGCTCATTAAAAGTGCTGTCATATGTGTGGAAATTGGGTAACTATTGCATTTTATTAATATCAGCAGAACTGACTTAAATGGGGCCTGTGTGTTGTATAGTCTTGCCTTATTTGTATTCATGCTTGTCAGTGAGAGAGAAGCTATTTACATATATTTGCATGTATATGCAAACACACTTAAGTTGCAGCCCTCAGCATGTGCTGTGAGTGTCATTGTGGCCCCTAGGGCTTCTGAAATTGAGTAGCCCTGAGGTAGTGTCTAAATACAGGTATTACTGTATTTCACTTAACAATAAACCTGGTCGGGCACCTTTGACCCTTATGTGATTTGTGGTCTTTAGGGGTCTGTGGTCGTGACTAATTGTGTAAGTCAACACAGCACACATCATTGAGCATACATGCAAGCAGCCTTCTGGTTATCGATGGAGCCAGAGACCTGTCAGGACATCACAACAGTAAATCTTGACCTGCAACATCCGTGACCCTACAACAAAATAGTTTGTTAATTTACCAGACACAAAAACATAGCAAGAACCAGTGGCTGGTAACTAACACTAGGCAAATTCAGTCTTAGAAATAAGATGTATTTTTTTTTAACCATGATGGTAATTAACGCTTGGACCATGTTACTTAGGGATCTGATGGACACTTCATCATGTGACGTTTTAAATGATTTTCTAGAAGAGATGCTCTAGCTCAACTAGAAGTTATGAGCTTGATGTGAAAAATCACATGGTAGAATTCTCTAATCTGTGTTGTGCAGAAATTAGACCAGATGATCATAATGGCGTCTTCTGATCTTACACTATTAATAGCCCTATTATTGAACACCTAACAATGTATTTATCTTTATATCATGGCAGCTATTTCACTCCCTGGTACTCTCTCAGGGGTTTGTCTCTATCAGCATGGGTACAGTAGTTTATGTTCTTGTGTATTGTTGATCAACAGTGTGTTCATAGTACTGGTATTTATACTGCAATTATTTCTTTCTCCAAGTGCCATGGCTGTGGAATCTTTCACTGCAATTGCCCCTGATGTCCAGGTGGGAAGTTTCTTTCTTTCAAAAGGTAAGGGGCTGTGTTTTACTTCTTATAACAAACACACGCTGGTTCAGATACATCCCTGGTATTACACTGTTAAGCTCACTGGAGTTGCAGTGGGGATGGCTTTTGGGTCATTATCTCTTGGGATAGCAAATTTTTAAATGGCTATCTAATGCTAACAAAATGAATCCTGAAGTCAATGTGTCACCTAAGACCTACGTTTGGGTCTTTATTTTGCTTAGGTCTTATTGAAAAAATTGACAGTTTTAAGCAGATGAGCTTGTCGAAACTGGAGGATCCACATGCTGACATTACTCGAAGAGGAGATTACTTTTATCACAGCGAGAATCCCGGGCGTCCAGAAGTAAGATGAAGGGGCCTTGCAAAAAGACCATCAAGGCAGCAACTAAAATCGGTTTACTGAAGAAAAAGTAGAGTTTTGTTTTGCAAGTTGCACACCACTTTCATTTTCCAGTGAAATAAATGGAAGTCGTAGTGTTGAGCACCTTGCCAACTTAACTGTGGCTGCAGGGCTATTGGAAGAGTGATTAATTTCTGTGTAGGAAAGGAGCTTCTGATCCACTCACCCTTCTGTTTCTCTTCTTGAGTATCTTCTTCCTGCATGTTAGACTAATAGGCTAAGAAGACACTTTTAAATGGAAAGAAACAGGAGCAGGGCAACTGCTCTTTTCACATAGGTGGGTTTCATTGTTGACTTACTGATCCGTCTCAATTAGGTTTGCTGAGTGCAAGTGTACTAAATGTAAGAATGAGTGAGCCAGGTCACTACTAGCTAGCACTCCCTGCAGCTGAGGAGAGCTAGCTGTGACTCTCTGTTTGGTGGCCCATCCTTGCCATTCCTAAATCAGCCAGAGGAGAAAGTGGCATAGAGCTTGTTCTTCTTCAGGACATGAGCTTTGCTATATCTGCAGCCCTCCCTTTCTGCCAACCCAGCCTGGCAGAATTACACCCCAGGAATCATACCCAGTTGACTCATATGCTGCTGCAAAGCTTTATGGCACAGCGTACTCCCAGGATGTTCCCATTTAGGGTGACTTCAATGAGAATTTTTGTTGAAGTAAATCTCTATTAACTAGGGATGATTTCCCCATTTCCAGGTGGGAGATCTTCGTGTTTCATTCTTCTATGCTGGTCTGAGCGGAGACAAATCCCACCTGGGCCCAGCAGACATGGTAAATCTTTAGGTTCTCTAGGAATTAGCCTCTTATGGCCCTTGTGCTGTAATAACTAAAGCACTTTGATTGGTTCCTCTGCCTCCTTTAAGGTGACTGTGATTGCCCGTCAGCGAGGGGACCAGTTGGTTTTGTACCAAACCAAGTCTGGAGACAGCCTGCAGATTCTTTATCCTGGCGATCTGTCTGCTGAGGTAAGTTAATCCACAGCATGAGTAAACTATTGGAAATAGCTAGGATTGAAACTGGAGGAGATAATGAATTTCCTCTGTCTTCGCTGCTTCTTTGCATTTCATTTGCTGAGGTAAGTTTAGGTGGTAATTTACCACTCTGCTGCTGGACAAGGGAAATCTGATCTGATTATTGCCTCTCCTGCCTATAATCTCTCTGCTGGAGGGCAAAAGATAGTTGTGAGCCTGTGTTGACCTCTCTCATTTCTCTACCCTGGTTTTGCATATGCCTAACCTTGGCTCTGCCTCAGAAGAATGCAAACCCTGTATACTCTTATCCTGTCAGAATTACCCAGTTTGGCTGTTTCATTCCTGCTCATTAAAGTATGATTTGTGGCTAAAGTTACCACACCAAATATCTTCCTTCTGCTACTGCTTACTTCTCCTGTAAATGAGGCTGTGTGTACAGTGGTATCTTGTATTGGACGAGAGATGCTTCACCCACCTTGTTTCTCATGTCCTGTGACCAACACTACTGTAAAATGGCATTCTTTTGCCCACTCGCCCCTTCGCCCTCCATTGTTTGCCAGTTTTGTTTTATGATCACCCAAATGCTTTCTAATGGTGATATATTTTACAAAGTTAGTCTTTTTAAATTAAAGCTTGTAATCCTATCCCTCCCCAAATCCATCCCTTTTAAGAGACTGGGAGGTTTAAAATAATACAGCTTGGCGGAAACCCTCAGGCAACTAACGCAGGCTACGTCTACGCTCGCGGCTTCTTGCGCAAGTACGGCTGTTCTTGTTCAAGAATCTGCAGAGCGTCCACACTGCCCGCCTGCTCTTGCGCAAGTAAATTTACAGTACGGCGTGGTAAGAGGGCTCCTTGCGCAAGAGCTATGCTCTTTTTTTAATAGGTGTAAGCTCTCTTGCGCAGGAGCTCTTGTGCAAGAGGGCAGTGTGGACGCTCAGCAGGGATTTCTTGCGCAAGAAAGCCCTATGGCTAAAATGGCCATCATAGCTTCCTTGTGCCAGATAGTGTCCACACTGCCATGGAAGCTCTTGACCAAAAGCACAGCTCGCACATGGCAGTGTGGATGTTTTCTTGTTCTTGCACAAGAAGCTGCCAGTGTAGACAAAGCCTAACTGTGTTCCATTAAATCCTGCATGTTCCAGGAGTTTGGTGATTCACTTACTCTCCTGGCAGGTTGTTTCCATTAGTGATTGTCTTGTGCCTTGCAAAAAATCCTTGATGCCAAAGACTTGAGTTCCCAGCAGTAGGTAAACCACACTCTTGCTTCAGGCTGGGCTGGAAAGAGAGGATAATAAATTGTTACTCACCTGATCTCAACTGTTGTTCTTCGAGATGTGTTCACGTGCATTCTATTCAGGTGTGTGCATGTTGCATGCAGAGCTGCCGGAAAGATTTTCCCTCAGCAGCCTCCATCAGGTTGGCTGTGGAGCCCCGCCCAGAGTGGCACCTTTATGGCATTCGGCATATGATCTTGCTGGCCTGATCCCTCCTTCGGTTCTCTTTTGTTGACTGCTCCACAATGGATATTGGAATTGGACGTGAACAAAACATCTAGAAGAACAGAAGTTATGGGCAGATGAGTAACAGTTTTTTCTTTAAGTGATTGTTCACGTCCATTCCAATCAGGTGACTCCTAAGCTCTGTCCTGGAGATGCAGCTGGGAGTTAAAGCATTGCTGAGTGGACCTGAAGTCTTGCTTCTTTTGAGTCCTGAGTCAAAAACCCTTACAAATCTTGCTTCTATCGGTTTGGTGTGATCCTTCCTCAGACACTTTTAAACAAGAGTTGTGGGAGTTGCCCATTGGCATGGACTTATTGCAGGGCTTGAGTCCTGGGAACTTAAAGGAGAAAAGTTGAGGTGGAAGGGAAACCCCCACTCCTCACAGAACTACAGCTAAGAGAACTAAACCAGCTACAGCTGTGGAGATAAACTGTAAATCTAGGAAAGGTGAGGAGAACTTCGAAGCTAGTCACTCACTTCTGACAACTCTCACAGGCGGTAAGCAGGAACTGAAGGAGAGAGGTTGGGCTGGCAGGGTCATATATTGAGCACCATGAAAGGCACCGCTCCGAGCAGCTCTATTGCCAAACCAACTGGAGCTGCTGAGGGCTAAACTTTCTGGCAACTGTACACACCTGATTGGAATCGACGTGAACAAGGACTTGAAGAAAAAACCTCATTTGTTGTAAGATGTGAATCTTAATATTTTTACTTCAGCAGAAATGGAGACACAGCAGCAATAAAGACATGGTGAAGAGTAATTGAATGTAGAAATTGGCCCAAACATGATACAAGCATTTTCCAGGAGGTATTTTACTAATAGAAAACACCTTTATAATTCATTGCAGAGCATCTAAAACATGTGTGACCATAATTCATTAAAGTAGTACATATGGTTCTGAAAATCTGCTTTTCTAAAATTGTTTACTAAGTAAGCAGTGTCTTGTTTTACGAATCATGCCAAATTTGTTGTTCAGATCGACAGTATTCCCTAATCCTAAAGAAGGTTGCTGATTTTAGTGTATAGATTTGGATAAGGAGGGAGAATGACAGCAATCTTGAATTAAATTTACACTTTTGTAAAAACTAGTAAAGCTGATTCTTCCTTGCTAGTGAAATGGATGCTCCCAATTTGAGTTCATCAGCAACAATTGAACACTTTTTCAAGTGTGTCCCCACCTTTAATCACAAGACGTGACAGAAAATAGTGAACCAACAAAGATGCCCTTTGGCTACTGCTGTAACATGTAAGGCTGCTGTTAAAGGGGGAGGGAGAGTGGGAGAGCGGGAGCCAGACTTTGTGGCCAAGATAGTATTGCAAATGGCTGTATATCTCTTGGGAAACCATTAATACTTACAAGCACAATCAGCTGTGATGTATTTATTCATAAAGTTGAGAAACAGCAGGATTTGAGTCTAAGAAACTGAGAAATGGGCAATGTATAACAGTGTTTGAGTTTCAGGAGGTGTTTCAAAAAGAGCATGAGAGTAACACCATGAAGACCTGGGGTCTCCGTGCAGCTGGCTGGCTGGCTATGTTTGTAGGCATCAACCTTATGACCAGAATCCTTTACACTTTGGGTAAGTCTGTTAATAAAAACAGAGCTTTGTTTGGAGATGGGACCTGACTCAAAACACTGAATTCTAATGACAAAATGACCAAAACACAAAAATGACTCTTTGGGGGTGCAGAATTTAAATCTGTATCTGAATTTTGGTGTTGGCCTTTAAATCAATAAAAATCAGAACCAAAATCCCAGATCCACACGAGGGATGTTAAATTTCCATCGATTAGTCGATAAGAGTGGGGTGCTTGCTATTCTGCTGCTCTTGCACGTTTCAAAGGCAGAGGTGCTGCGCAAGGGGGACCAAAGCACTCCCTGCTCAGGTAGGGTCGACTGCTGCGCCTCTTCCTTTGAAATGTACAGGAGCTGCCCATGGCTCTTGTACATTTCAAAGGGAGAGGCACAGAATCTCTACCTCCCCTGTCCCATGTGGAGATGGTGTTGGGGGTGGTGGTAACTGGCTTTTTAAAACAGCTCCCCCCAGCACTAGCTCCTGCTCCACCCCCCTTGCTGCCTCTCTCTCTGAGGTGACGGGGGAGAGGGGGAAGTGACTAGTCGAGTCACTGCTTGAGTGCCCGATAAGCATATGTGTATCAGGTAGTTGCCTAGTCATTTACATCCCTAATCCAAACATGTGCCATGTGTATGTATGAAATCTGGATTAGAATTTTGAGGCTTGAACCCATGTAATCTGAAACTTGGATTAGGCCACAATTCATAGTTTTCTCATCTAATCTACACTAGATGCTAACTGAGACTGATACCACTAGTGGGGCAGGTTTTTTAAAAACTTCCCCCTGCAGCCTTTTCAGACCTGCTGTTTGTTTCCAAATACACAACTGCCATGTACTAAAATCTGAATTATGATGTATTGCAGTAATGCCTTGAGTCCCAGTCCACTATTGTGCTAGGCACTGTACAAACACTGAACAAAAGATGGTCCTTGAATAGCATTTATTTTAGATTAAGGCAAATGTTACAAGAAGAAACTTGGCAAAGGAGGTGTTGTTTTTTTTTTTTTTACCTTAAACTTGCTTAAATTCCAGAGCTATCTCTTGGTCTGAAATATCATCTGTCCTGTATTTTGGGAGAAACAGTCACGATACTTAAGATTCTTTAGAGATGTTTTATGCAATTTCCAGTTCACAGTGAAATGTGAACAGTTATACGTAGTCTTGCCTCTGGTGACGCTTTCATACGCATCTAGCCTATGTATTTTATACATAAGCAGAAGGGCAGCCTTGTACCTATAGGACATGCTTGGCCATTAAGAGTCTTTTGGATTCAATTCCCGGCTCTCCCATATAATTGCCGTTATATCTTGGAAAAGGTATTGAACTTCTTAGCTTGACTTTACCCATCTAAAGGAGGGGTGGGCAGGAAATGACACTTAACTGCCTCCCAGAGATGTTGAATGGGGACTTCAACCACACATTTTTAGCAGTATAAAATCTTACAGCTGTACATATTCTCAGATGTTTCATTTTCTGTTTAATTCTTCTTCCCAACCACAGTGGATTGGTTTCCTGTTGTTCGAGATCTGGTTAATATTGGACTTAAAGCTTTTGCTTTTTGTATAGCCACCTCACTATCCCTGCTAACTATTTCTGTGGGCTGGTTCTTTTACCGCCCCCTCTGGGCTCTCCTGATTGGGCTGCTGTCTGCGGTTCCTATTGTGATTGCAAGATCCTGGGTTCCACCAAAGAAGCATCAGTGAAGGTGGAAGAATTCCTTTTTTCCTTGCACTTGGACTTTGTTTTTAAATCCTTTGAATCCTAAATGCATTTATCATGTATCAAGCTATTATATGTAAGGCACATCACAGTTCAGAATTTTGACTCCCTGCATCAGAGTTTAGTAGGAAACCAAGATGCATTTTTTGTATGCTTATTACACCTCAATGGGAAAATGTAACTGTAGAGGCTGCATTTTGGGGTGAGTGATATTCTGTGTATTTACAGGATACATTTGTTACTTACAACTATTTGCCAATCTTTAATTATTAAAACAGTAATGGTGTATGCTATCTACAGGGGAACAAGAACAGATTTCCTTATGCAATCTGTGATGTGCAATATCTAGCAGATTGGCAGGCACACAATCTCATGTAACTACTTCCTTTATTGTCTTATGTACACAGAGGAATATACTTAATGTTGACAATGTTTTGAAGTGTTTATAGACAAAATGCTACTTGCATGTGAGTGAAAGCTGTGCTAGACATTTGTTTTTGGTAGTTAGAAAATCAGGTAATATATATATGGTTTTTCAAAAGTAATTAGTGATTTTTGGCTGCTCAGCCTTTTAAAGGGGATGCTGCAAGAGATGAGACTTCACTTACTCAGAATCAGAACCCTTGAAGCGGTTTCATTTGGACACCCAGAATTGCTAGCATGTCTACCTTGTTTTCTAAAACTTAAACTGATTTCAAATTCCACTTGCTTAAAGGTGTAATCTTAACATATTGAAACTAAGAACTGATGTAGTCTATAAAACAAGTGTAAACTGTAGTTAAATGAAAATATTAGTGTTTCCTCATTTTATTAATTTCACTTAGTTTGGCTAATGAAAAATTCTCAGTTGGTTTCTTATGCACTCAATCTGTAGTGCTTGGATTTAAACAGTCTACTGCAGTGTTTGCAACTGCCTCATACTTAATACCTTAAGTGAAATTAAATCATTTAAAAAATATTTGCACCTTAAGAGTCTTTCAGCCTGCCTTTTTCTGTGCTTCCACTTTGGATGTTTAAGAAAACCTCTGTCCGTGCACAAAGCAGCAATGTGGTAGCTCACTGACCACGATATGGAGAAGGCTGAGTTTTCAAAATCTTATCCCTTGAAGTCCAGTTAAGAACTTGAAGAAAACATCCTTTCCCTTGTTACACTATTATACTTGAATATATTTAATGGATGATGGAGCTTCGCTTGCTCAGGATCTTAGTGTTAAAAAGGAGAAAGTACACCAAAGCTGAGGCATGAAGAAGGTATAGTCCTCATCTAAGGAATCAAAACATGGGATTTTAAAATCAGTTACTTGTAGGTACCAGGTGTATTAGCATTAGTAATATAACAGGCCAAGGACCATTTAAATGATGAATACAAGATGAGATTCCAAGGCTTTAATGATGGGGCAATTTTCTATGCAGTTGTTAATGTCTTGATTGTTGACCTGGTTATTGTCGTCTTGTAATCTACATTTCCTCCAATTCTTTTTGCACAAAATATAATGGCTTATAAAATGTAACATGGGGCAGATGCTGCTACTTGAATGAACAATAATCAGTGTCAGGCAACATTTTTATTCCTGTGGGTGTTCAGCCATTAGCAGTTCGTTTTCAAGGCTCTAGGACCCTATTCTGCCCCAATGGTCAGTGGGATCAGGCTTTTGGTCATGTTGCCTGGACATGCAAATTGTCAATTAAAAGATTTATGAAGTGTTTTGCTACATAATTTGTGCATCAAATTGTGTTTTTGGGGAACTGGTACTTTTCAAACAGACCCCAGCTATCATTCAGCTATTGTACAATGGAGATATGAAAGTTTTCTATGGAAGTGCTGAACTTGTGTATATTAAAAGTTTCTCACATGAGGTGTGTGTGTTTGGATTTTGATGCTAAAGATGGTCTGAACTCTCCTAGAGACATGTTAAATAGAGAGACATACAACTTACAGCACCTAAACTAGCTCATTACTAAAACTATGGTGAGAAAAGCAAGTGTTTTCTTGAAAAATGTGCATTCAACTGTTTCTCAATCTACCAGGAAGCATGTTCATATTACCTGAATTACTAGTAGCCAGGGTAAGGTACTTTATAGATTTTTAGAGCAGGGTGGGGAACCTTTTTTAGGTCAGGGGCTATTAACCCACATTTCCCTTGCAAACCAGAGCTTGGGGGTTCAAGGCTAGTAGATTTTAGAGCAGTAGCATGGGCTTCCTAATGCTGGGGGGAAGCTCTGAGCTTTGGGGACCAGATCCAGGCAAGCTGGGGGCTGCATCTGGCCTTTGGGCCTTAGGTTCCCCACCTGCTCTAGAGGCAACATGATTGAATGCTTTAAAGAGCACTTGAATTTGCAGACAGTTATTTCCTAGCTTGCCATAGAATCCTGAAGGCAGTGGGTAAGTTGCTTAAACCTTAGCATACATTTCCTTAGTTAACTTCAGCCACAGCCCTATCTGCACCACAACCCTTTGAAAAGCATTGTACATAGTGATGGTTCTTGTTCCACTGAAATGAGATTCTTAGTACAGTCAGAACAATTAAGAGTATCCCCAATAGCTTAATTTGTACATATTCATGATGTAAAGCAAAACTCCCTTCATGTAATGGAGTGCATTTCCTTTCTAAGCAGCATAGTCAGAAGTGATATTTTCAGTGCATAAGCAACTAAAATGTCTAGTAACTGCAGTAATATTTCTCTTATGCTGGTTGTACGGAATAGGAACCTCCCCCTGTGATACAGATCATCTGCATAGAGCTGTGTTAGATCATTTAAGATGTTGGTTGACCATGTAATTGATTCTAGAGTCCTCTTCCATTTATGCACAGCTGTCATTTCAGTTCAGAAACTCACTAATTTCAGTGAGTTGGGTTTGGCCCATATACTGAAAATGGCTCACGGTATAACCATGTCCTCATATGTAACTTGCCCAGCATGTAGCACAAGCGAACCCACAGCTTGAAGGGGCCCTCTGGGAATTGTTGCAATGCTGTCAAATCTTGCATTACATAGAGGTTTTTCTTGAAGGCTCTGCTGTAGTCAAGTAACTACCTGAGAATCTCACTGTTGTTTAAAGTTTCTACTCCATGTTTTAAAAAAGTTGGTATGACTCCAGAAAGCTCAAAGAGCAGAATATAAAGAATCCCAAAGTCAATTAAAAAAAAATTTCAAGCCATTCATGCATTGAACAGTTAGGATTGGCAATGCTACTGCTACAACACGAGTAATCACTACCCTGCCTGAGGTCAATGATTTTTCCTCTTTAGTTGTTCACAGGAAATACACTTAAATACACAAAACAATGACCCATAGTAATAACATATCATGCACAAGACTGACCTTTGTAAACACTTTATTTTTTCCAAAAAATAAGTATAAATTTTTTTCTAAATATACATAAGTACTAAAACTTTTCCTTGCATTTTTAATCTTTCTACTAGAATTACAGTGAGTTTGAGCCCATGGCAAAAGGCAAGGAAGCATCAGGCTTATAATATTCCCTCCGTGACTAGGAATTTTCTTAAGAGAAATTTAAGTGAAGTTAGGCCCAACTAAAAGTTTTGAAAATATAATTGCAGCCTAGATCAAGTACATTTTCCATTTTAAAAAAAACCCATAAACAGTTTGCATGGATTTAAGTGTTCCTTTACAGTGTTTAGAATACAAACCCAGTACTGTCTCACTAATGAAATAAAACTTGCTATAGGCAATGGATAACCATCTCAACAGTGTCCAATGATTTTTACTTTTGGAAATGGTGCTTTTGCAAATTCTGCTCCCAACTGAAAGTTCCTTGTCTGCTTTCATTATCCAACCTATGCCATGTGCAGACATTGACCACTGTGAAAAGTTATTTTAACTAAGGTGGTGGTGATAAAAAGAATCCTTGAAAAATGCAACATAACAGGGCCCCAATTATTTGAAGACTTTTCTCTCTCTAGAAAGGATTGATAAAAGGAAAAAAAATCAAGGACAGAAAAGTAAAAAGTCAAATGTTAGGGTTCAGCCAAGCTATGAGGTATTGCCTGTTTCTTTGTATTTCTAGCTTTGTGGTGGACTGCAAATTGGAATAAAAGTTTATTCCATCACTGATTTAAAATATGGATTAGCTACCTATAGCAAGTTTTCTCCAGGCCAATGATAGAGTACAGCATTGTCTCCTAAGTAGCAGCTACACATTCTTCTGTTTGTCAGTAAATAAGACCTAGGAGAAGGAGATGCAGAAATAGGCTTATTGGAGGGGTGACAATACTTGTCAGAGGAAGAACAGCTGCAACAGGGTCACCTTTCTCAGAAGATATAGCTATAAATCTGTTCCTCAAAAGTCCACAGATAAAAAGGATAAACAGTTACCCATGAATCTAAAAGAAATAAGAAAATGAATCCAGTTTCACCTTTATAGAATTCTTAATGCTGGATTGAGAGAAAGGCTTGTGATTATACCACAGCATGTCCACCTCTCACCACCAGAAATGCATATACACTGGAGAGCTAAAAGCACACCGTCTGGTAAGCTGCTGTTGCAATGTATTTTTATCTAATTCCATATCTGCTCTATTTACATTTATGACACAGTCAGACCGAAACAGGTGACTAGTAGAAAAACATTTCCTAGCTCTGAAATTATTTACAAGATGGTTTCTTTAAAACTAACTTTGCCCTTGCATTAAGAAACTGAACATAAAGGATTAAGCAGTCTGTTATAGTCACAACTTCTCAAAGGGAAACAAGTGTGCTGCTTCTCCTTTCTTTTCCCGCTTACTCTTTCTACCTTTTTTCTCTTTTCTTGGTTCCTCCACTTGCCGATTCTGAGGCCAAGAAACAATCACATCTTCAGCTGGAGTCTTTGAACTTGGCTCCCCTTCTTCATCAGAAGAGAATCCAGCTCCGTTCTCCATTATGGATCCTGATTCCTCACTCTGGAAAAAATAAGCAGGGTGCTTTTAATGGTCCTTTATCATCATAATATAGTCTCATCACCATGGAAGATGCTGCTCTAGTTAGCAGTTGTGTTCTATAGCAAACAAGTGGTACATTTTATATCATTCTCTATACACAGCAGCATCAGTCTATGTCTTGTATGTGCAGCGTTAATTCGTGTTCAGAACAAAAGTTCACTAGTTAAGCCCAAATGTAAAAAGAAACCAGCTTTAAAATCTGACTTAGTTATCCCCACGCATGATGAGAAACACAGAATCATAGAATCACAGGACTAAAAGGAATCTCAACAGGTAATCAAGTCCAGTCGTCTGCACTCATTGTAGGACCAAGTACCATCTAGACCACCTCTAATAGGTGTTAGTCTAACCTGCTCTAAAAGTCTCCAATGATGAAGATTCCACCACCTTCCTAGGCAATTTATTCCAGTGCTTAATCACCTAACTTTTATGTAGTTTTTCCTAATGTCGTCCCTTGCTAGAATTTAAGCTACTTGTCCTATCATCAGAAGCTAAGGAGAATAATTTGTCTCCCTTCTCATTTTAACAATCTTTAACATAACACCTTTGTAACATATTTAAGGACAGAATAATTTCACTTCATAACAAACCCACACAGGTCGCTTTTCTCCTCTGAAAACTACCTGCATGGTTTGGAGTAATACAAAATATGAAGTGGATGTGTCAGAACAAGGCCATAATATCAGAGGGGTAGCCATGTTAGTCAATCTGCAAAAGTGACGAGGAGTCCTATGGCACCTTATAGACTAACAGATTTATTGGAGCATAAGCTTTCGGGGGCAAAGACCATGCATGCATCTGACGAAGTAGGTCTTTGCCCCGGAAAGCTTATGCTCCAATAAATCTGATAGTCTATAAGGTACCACAGGGCTCCTCGTCGCTTAAGGCCATAATATAAAACCATGTTGCTTAGTTGCGGAGTGTTCATCTTATATTAAACAGGGACAAGATTTCAAATTTAGTGGGAGAAGAAAGGGAGAGAACTTTCCATGAAGAGATTTTGGAAGTTCTCTGATGTACCCATTGAAAATAAAGCATGCCAGTGTCAAACACTGCTAACGGTCACGTGTCATTTATCAAATAAGTGCGTAGTGACATTAACCACCACCACCAACTGCATTAATAGGACAGCAAGGGTACTCAGCTTCATCTGCCAAAATAACCCTCAAGTGTTCTCACAGGCTGCAATTAATATATGGAAAGGCCAAAGGAAGCACTAGATACGTTACAATGCTAGACATAATTTCAAATCAAGTGAGGATGCACTTAGTTGGGTTTCTTGGCCCCTCACCACTTTAATAATCAAAAGTGTTGAATCCTGCTCATGTTATTCATTTGAGCTGTCCCAAGAAAAGAGCTTGTAAGAACTGGGAACAAGAGACAAGAATTAAATGCAAAGTCCATGGCTACCATTTTCTTGAGAGGTCTGAGTGATGCATGATAGGCAAACTCCACCTTGGAAAACACCTTACTAGTAGCAGAAATACACAAAGATTCTTACCTTTTTGCAGTATCGTTGCTTCAGTCTCTCTCTTATGAGAAGTCCTTTTGCCAGCAATTTCCAGTTCCCCAGTGCTCTCTTTTCTCTTTTCTATGTGGAATTATTATTTCAAAACAAGAAAGCTTTAAAGTCAAGAACTCTGATGTATTCAAAACTGTTTGAAAGGTCTTTGGTGTTTAAACAGAATGGAGAAATTCTGTATATTAATCTAAATGCATTGTATCATTCCTCTGCAGTTATATTTTATAAGGTCTATGTTTGTACAACAATCATATTTATTCCATCATATAATTTTATACTATTACTATCAGCAGCTAGCATAGTTTTTTACATCTCATGAGCTAAGCAGTGCCAGGATTGGTCAGTACTTAACAGAAGAAACCCTAAAAGAATGTCAGTAGATACTGTTGGACAGACTGGGCAAAATGAGGCCCATGGGCCAGATCCAGACTGCTGTGCCACCGGATCCCAGCCTGCAGACACAGCAGGAAGCCCCAGGCATCTCCATGTTTGCCCAGTCCCACCCGCAAACCACTCAGAAAAGCAGCTGACGGGCTGTTTTTCTTTCGCAACTGTGAGCCTGGAGGGCAGGTGGGAAGGCTTCATGAGCTGCCTCCCGCCCCAACACAATCCCATTGGCTGGTTTCTAGTTTGAACAACAGGCAGCACATGAAGCACAATAGCCTCCCTCCCCAGCTCATAGTTATTCACATGTACACATGGCTACTGCAGTCTGTGCAGGGGTGGGGCAGGCAGGGAGGCTGCCTCCAAAACGTGCTGGGCTGCTGGCTGGGAGTCACTCAGGTAAGTCTCCTGACCACAGCCTGCATCCGGAATGCCAGCTCCTCCCTCCCCTGACCCTCTGCCACCCAACCCCACATAACCCAAACCTTCTGCCTCCCACTCCTACACCCATACCTCCTCCCAGAACCTGCTCCCCAATCCTCTGCCCCAGGTCACATCCCAAACCCCTGCCCCAGTCCAGTGCCTCAGGTCACAACCAACTCCTTCACCCTAACTCCCAGACCCTGCACCCAAGTCCCTTCTGCATCTATCCCAGAGCCCCGAACCTCCTCCATTAAATATTATGTAAGAGTCCAGCCCTTGACCACTTTCCAAAATCTTGGTTGTGCCCCCCCATCAAAAATTATTGCCCAGCCCTGCTGTAGGATATTGGGCATTAGTCTCTGAGTCAATACTGAATTGGGCACTTTTCTCAAAGTCCGTACTAAATCAATGTCCCACCATCCAATACTGCAGGAGGGGCCAACATTTGGATTAAATACAACATAGATGTCACAAAGTGGGATGCTGGCTCTCATTCCCTGGCAAATCTCATCTTGGGTAATTATATCATGCCTACAAATTTAGCCCGAGCTATGGATTCTTCACTTTCTGTTCTAAACAGCTATGTAATGTTGCTGTGTGCTGTTAAACAGATGCTGCGATCCATCCCAGAGATGAGAGCATTATTCTAATAGGTCATGTGTCCCTACAGTTTGGATATCAGAGTAAAAGTGCTTTGAACTCTATTTGGATAAATGCTATTGAAATGTTAGATTCTGACCTCTATGCATTGGCTCAGCTCTGTTGAATGCTTGCATAGCCCACACGTTTGACTGTTATATAAAATAATTTAAATTATTGTTCAATATAAAAAATAACCACTCTGTGAAAACAATTCTCACCTCCTTTTCCCTCTTTTCTAGCTCTGCCTGTTCATTCTCCCAAGCTGCAATGAGCACCTCTCTGTATTCTTCACAGACTATGTAGCCATCAGTACTGGAAAGGAGAACAAGTTTACCTCTCAGTTTATGAACTAGCAAAATAGGCCAAGTGCTAGGGGAAGAATGGAACCCAATCAATACATTTTGATGCATCACTGAAGACTGCTGAGTACTGACAGAAAAAGCAAAACAATAGATATCTCTGCAAGGGTGGTTTCCCTACTCTTCCAGAGCAAGAGTAGGCTGCTAATGGAAATGAAAGGATAGGATGTTGAGCTGAATTCTGTGAGGTCATATGCCATAGCTTGCCTGGAGGTATTCTGTGTCTACAGCAGCTGCCAGTGAAAATGGCATGGTATACCCCCTTGGCATGGAACACCCACAATGTAGCATACAAAAAAAAAAAATCTTCATAGGTTCAACAAACCAGAAAGCAGGCATATCACATACACTGGGTGTGAGTAGCCACCATGAAAATCAAATCCAGTGATGGCTTGAACACAGTCAATATCCAGTTTCCGTGCCACTCTATGCAGATTGGGAAGTTTTAGCTGTACACAGCCTATTGGTAACATACAGGGCTGGAAAAGATACACATTTCCATATTCATTCCGGGGAACCTGTTATTGAAAAATGAAAATAAAAAGTGAAGCCTTGTACTGAGTCAGGAAATTAATGAAAATTCCTGCTCTTATTGAGATAGATATTTCACAAGTGTATGCTTAGTTACCCCTTATTCTGAATGTCTGATTAGCAATGGCAACAGTTCTTTAATATTTAAGTCACAAGTCATATTTTCAGACCCTGACCTATACTATGAAACTATATTTTACCTATGTAGACAACCTTGACGTAAGGGTTAAAATTAATTCAGAAAAGGTACCGTGTGAATTTCAAGCAAATTAACTATTCCCAGTTTTTTCCATATGTAAATGCTCTTATACCAGAACGAGAGTACCTTATTCTGAATTAGCTTAATTCATTTCTAATTAGCTAAAAGCTAACTAAATTTGATTTCTAAAATTCTGAATGGCAGACACAAAATTCCAGATTTATTTGCAGTCATAACAACAGAGACATAGGTTAGATGAGGCTAAAATTTGGGCTGTTAACTAAATCTACAAATCCCAGATCTGAACAACTTCAAATTTAGGGATCCCAAGGCTGCAGATTGATCCTACCAGTAACACACAGATACCCTTGAAAAATAAATCCTATCTTCATTCCACATTTTTGCATTCACAACACACATCACCCTCTTTTCCGGGCTGCCTACCCTTCCATCCACTGCCACAGGAGGCTGGTACTCCTCTGTCTGCCACAGGCCAAAAAGTGCCAAATCCTCTTTCTCCCTGTTCGAAGGCTCTGCCATTCGTGCTTTCCTTGCCTGGTTGGAAAATCCTTTCACCATCTGTGCAAACACATTTATTACACTTTAGAAACAAACTGGTACTAATCTGGGATCTCAGATTTTACTTGGGTAACTGAAAGAGAAGGGTGTAAGAGGGGAAAAAGTGCGTAGTCTATACCTTTGACCTCTGTTATAGTTTATGCTTGGTGCACCCAGGGCCGGACGGAGGCATGGGCGAGCTGGGCAGCTGCCCAGGGCGCCAACCGATGAGGGGCGCCTGATGGCAGCTGTAAGGGGTGCGTGGTATCCCTTACAGCTGCCATCAGGACCTGCGTGCCCAGCTCCCGCAGCGCTGGCCCACCCACATCCCCACAGCGCTGGCCAGCAGCGCCTTTCCCCCATGGCTGTGGGGCTCTGCATGGCCTGGCGCGTGCGCCAGCAGTTGTGGCCAGTGTGCACATGCACCGTGTGCCCCGGGGGGGGGGGGGCACGCCCTGGGGGGGCGGGCCCGCACTCCCTGGGAGGGCAGGCCCGCGCTCCATGGGCAGGCCCGCGCATGCACCCTGTGGCGGCGCCGCTCGCCCAGGTACAGGGTTTCAAAAGGGCTCGGGCCAGCCCTGGGTGCACCTGGGCACACTAGGACTAAATCTTCCAATTAAAGGAAGGACCCTAGAAGGCTTTGAAGAGAATCAAACAAAATGCAGGTGTTCAAGGCAGGAGGCCTCCAAACAGGGATAATCCCGAAGAGTGTGAAGAGCATTTAATGGGGTTCTATGTATCGGTGGGCCTGCCTTGCTGATGGATTCACATCAGAAGGGCAGCTACCTGCAACTTGGAGGGAAATAATTTTATCTCCATCCCCATCACAGAGCTCCCCCATGTACAAATCCTGTCTATGCAGCCAATGGGAAGATGGTATAAAAGCAGTATTTTCATACCAGATGGTATTTATTCACAAAGAGCAGACACATTGCAATGATGTAATCCCAAGCTCCCTTACCTTGTAGGGTACTTCCCCAATCCTTACCACTCGAGCTTGCTTCAGCCAGGTGTCCCGAGAATGCAGTGTGTGCACACAGTCTCTAAAAAAGCCAGAACAAAATGATTGCCTATATGCTTTCAATGGATTGCAAAGGTACACAGAACTGCCTTGCTACGGTCAATCAGCTTAGTTACATGTGCATAATTTTTACAAGCATTTGTGTCTTACCTGGCATAGACCGCCTCTCCTCTGCAGTATCCTAAGATAGCAGCAGTCTCAGGGTAGATGGCCTCATATTTCAGGATATGCCTCTTCAGTGCATAAAGAGGGTGATTTTTATACTCGCCAATGGAGGTTGGCAACGGCCGGTCTTGAAGTTTAACTAGAAACTGTGACCCAAGCAAACAATAGTGAAATCAACAATCTTCTGCACCAGCACTTTACAAAACAAAGAAAGATGACACAAAAACATGATCAAAGGAAAAATCAGAACCCCTTACCAAAATCAGGTACCCAAAAGGACAAAAGGCATCCCTGGTGTATCTCTTTTGGTGTTGATGGAATTACACCACAGAAGAGCTTGGTTCAAAATGTTTAACAAGGGCAATGCTGTTCTAAGCTACAATTTACAAATGGGTTTGTCCTCTGCATTTTTTCCTCTAGAATCTCTCCTAAAACAGTCTTCATTTTATCTTAGCTCTTATAATTAACATATGTATGTTCCCCAGAGCAGTCCCAGACTTAAAACACCTGCATACAATTACAGCAAATACTCTAGCACCAAACCCCAGCATCCCTGCTTAGGGAAAATCTCCCAGGGAATTTTGCCAGACTCAGGATGTTATGATTTGGCTCTTAGTATGAAATGAGCCCAACTGACTGGTGTCCATTTACCTCCCTGTCTTCCTTCTTTTCTCTTTCCACAAAGGGGCTTCTATATAGTTCCAGCGTGTCTTCCCACCACTGCGGATCCACACGATATTTCCTTGTCGACGTCATCCATGCGGGATCATACCTTTGTGTTATGTCCTTTACATGCCCATTGGTATCAATCCCCACAATATAGGAAACAGGCTTGGTGGCATATTTGAAACACAGGGAGGGCTGATCAACGATGCCATGAACACAGTCCACACACACCCATCTGTCTTCCCGCTCAACAAAGATTTCCAACCACTGGTCTGTGCCTGTCACTTTGACCGCCTCCTGTTCCCCATCATCATCATCACTTGAGATTATTTTATTCCTCTTCTTTGGTTTATTAGAAGAGCCTGGAGAAGCTGCTTTTGCCAGCAATTGCTCATTTCCACCCGAATTTTTGAACTCCTTTGATTCCAAAGACTTGGCTTTCCTGCTATTTTCAACTGCTAGCCTTGCTTTATGGGGCCCTGATGATCTCTTCTGCTTCTTACAGACAGTTTCAAAATCCTCATCAGAGAAATGACTGTCCTCCTCATCTGAAGCCTCAAACTCAGAATCACTGCCCTCATCACTTCCACTCTCCTCTTTGTAAGACACTTTCACAGTCGCTCTTCGTCGGCAACTGTTTCTGGGCCTGTGTGTTCCTACCTCTTCCTCCAGATAGCTCTCACCGTCGCTGGTTTCCTTTTGTTCCTGGCCACCCTTGACTACCTTTGATTTACTTGACCTTTTGGTTACAGAGACATTTCCTTTCCTGTCAGCGCCTTCACTCCCCGACATCTCCTCCTGTTTGGCTTGTTTGCAGGAGCTTTTTCTTGATGGAGCCTTAGGGGTTTTGGCAGAATGCTTTTTCAAGGAGCTCTTGCCCTGAAAACAAAAGAAGTAATCTTGATTTTTTTCAAGAGTAAACAATGTTTGTTAGACAAATTCCAACTTCCACTGACTGAGCAAGGTGGGAAAAGAACAAATCTTTGTGACTACAGTACTGTTCTGTTAGGCTAAAAGTTTTAGGGACCTCAAACCTACAAACAGCTAAAGAGGGACATTTTGGTGTACTTCAAGAATCTGTGCTCTGTGTTCCCAACTCCAGAAAGCAGTGAAGAGAATATTGGCTAGATGTACAAGCTGGTTGTGAACTTATTAATTAGTCTCCATCATAGATGTTGGAGATGGAAAAGACCTAGATCATTCAGTCCAACTCTAACATTTCATCCAGCCTAGTTTTTAAAAGTCCCAGGCAGTATGATCCCCAAAGACATATGATGGAAGACATTATGCAGCTTAGATCCTTGTTTCAATCACACCAGTGTAACTTGCAACGTGGCTTTAAACTTTTTAAATTTATACTGATGAAAAAAGCTGGATGGACATTCTTATATCAATTTAAATCTGGCTTATTTTTATGTATCTTAAGTTGAATTGAAACATGTATAAGCTAAACGGAAAATAAGATATTCAAACTAAAATAAGCGTTCATCCAACCTTTAGTATAAGCAGCAGTCTCAGGGCAGACAGCCTCGTATTATCCACAGAGGCAGACACATTGCATTAATGTGATTCCAAGCTTCCTTACCTTATAAGGCACTTGCACAATCCTCACCACTTGAGCTTGCTAATCACTTTAACATAACTCCTTTAAGTTCAATTCTTCCAACTCTGCCGTACTACAGCTTATTGTCAAGATTTTTCTAACAGCTTTTTTTTTCTGTCTTCATTAACATCACGTGACTCCAATCAGCCTCTGTGCTAGAATGCAGATTGCTAAAATACTCAATTATTTTCTTTCACCATACTAATGAACCCTACCTTTCCTGCTGGCTGTTTCAGGGGAATGGGTTGCAGAGACAGCACAAGCCGGCACATCAGCTGTAACGCTCGTAGAATAAGTAAAAATATCTGTTTAAGAAAGAAAGAACGAACGAACTTGTGTTTTGTTTTTTAAAGTATGAACAGCCAGCTTAAAACCACATCAGAGCCAGAGTCCAACCCAAAATTCAAGTTTCAGCTAGATCTTTCACGTGGCGCAAGGTGTGTGGATAAAAATTCATTTCAGTTACCTGGTACTTACATTGCGCCCATTACCATAGTATCAGAATGTCTCGCAATATATGTATTTAATGTATTTATGTTCACAACATCCCTGAGTGACAGACGGGGAACAGAGGCACAAAGAGGCTAAATGACTTGCCCAAAATTACAAAAGAAGTTGTAGCGGGACGAAGCCTCACATCCTTTTCTCCCAAATCCGAGGTTAGTGCCAGAACCCTGAACAATTCTTCCTCTCAGTTCCTAATTCCTGAGGTAAATGGTGTTAAAGAAGGCAAGGTGGCATGTCTCTCAAGGATAGGTTCAATAAATTATGTATGCTAATGAGAAGTTACAATATAGAAACATCAGCCATTCCTAAGGGCACTGCAATTCTAGTTTAGTGACTGTAATCTACTATTAGTGGTAACCTGCTGTTTTGTTAGATGGAAGTGAGCAGAAATAAGCAGGAATAGATAAATTCAAGCCAGAAGTGTTTAAATCTAGGCATACCTGTGCTCCTCTCCTGCCAATGCACATAAGCATGATTCCATAGATCCTAACTACAGGTATCTCTGCACCTCCAGCCATAGCAAAGACATTCTACAACTAGAATGATGTTACAATTTCTCAGACTTCCAAGGACCATGATGGAATTGTGGGCAGCATGCCTGCAAAATGGCACTTTACATGCAGCTCTCCTGAAGGATGGGAAGCCTTCCCTTAGTGCTCAGTTTTGTGCACATAAATTATTTTTCTTTAACCAGTAGCCTCTATGTGAACTAGAAAGACATGACTCTAATTTACCCCTACACCAGTTCCCAAGTCACAGGCTGACTTATTGCCAGATGCATTAAAAACAGTTATTCAAAACCTTCAGGCTGTTCTAAATCATACCTGAATACCTTTGGCCTCAAGATGTCATTTTGACTGCTGAGGATTGCCTCAGCGCAATGACACATTGATCACAACTGGTTTTTCCACATATACCCTGTAAACTGGAGACCAGGAAGGGGTGGTGTGCCCCCAGGAATCTCCTTGCACAAGAGGAATCCTTAGGGAGCTGGTTAATGTGGCTTTGTAGTTGCTTTGCCCTCCAGAGCAAACTCGAACAACATTATTTTGAATGAATGCACATACTTACCTGTGAAGACATCAGCATCAGGACCAATTACACCTGGAATTCAGTTGGATATTGCCTAGAACAGAGGGCCAAAAGCACCAGGCCTTCAGTTGGGTACAGCTTAAAACCGGGGGCTAATCACAGCAGGAGCCTGGTGAGTGCTTTTTCAGATTATAAATCAAGTGTGTCATTCAAAGCACATGGACTACATTCAAAACAAAGATAAAATAAAGAGAAAACTGAGGCCCAGAGATCATCTATCAGTTTTCTTCAAACACAGCTTCACCCCTTGAGCCTGACCTGCAACCTCTATAGCAGCAACCCCAATGATCGGGCATCCAAACCCAGCCACGCAACTTCGGGAGCATCCAGACCTCAAGTCACTCACATGGACCAACTCTTCATCATCTCTTGCGGCGTAGATGGCAAAGCGCCTCTCTAAAGTGGACTGGAGGCTCTCTCGATCATCAACAGAGAGTTCAGTGTTGATAGTGAAGGTTGCAACAAACCTTGAAGAATGACAAATTCATCTTACTGTCTAGTAAGAAGAACTATAGTTCACCTTTCCCTAAAAATGTTTAAAAAGGAGGAGGAACAGGAATTTTCCTCACATCAATATTTAATAAGATAAATCACTTGAGCATAGGTGACTACCAGTGTTCCCTGTAAGTTTTGTGCTTGGGCAGCCACCTCTGAGAGATTCAAATGCCACCCAGCTGATTAGCAGAGTGCCCACAGAATCCACAGCTGGCAGCATGCGTTTCTACAAATGGCATACATCCTCACGTGCCTCAATGCACATGAATTTTTTCTATCCATGTGTGGAATAAACTTTGAGGGACTACTGGTGACTACACTCACCAACATTGATCTCTCTACTTGTGTTGCATGAGAAGTTCAATAGTCAACATAAGAGAAGCATGATTACAAAGGAGGTTCTTACCATTTCACCAAGTTGGAGAGGTAGAGAAGGTCTACACGACCTGCAGGCACTTTAGTGAAGTGGGTGGGGATGATGGAAAGGCCAATAGCCTGGAGATCTGGCTGGTTGCAGACCCTGTTCCTATGGAAACCATTTGCTAGCAAACACAGTAGGTGAACCTGGAGAAGAAAAAATAGGTTTTAAGATTGTAACAGCCAGTATTTTAGGTACAATGAATGACTTTACTCCTCTATCAACAGCTAGAGAAGGACAAATACAAAGCCTTTTCAGCTAATACAACAAGCCATACTAATTCAGGTGCAACTACATTACAGTTAACATACCAGCACGAATCTGACCCAAAAGCTATGTGAAAAGAGAATGCAAAAGTTTTCAAAGGAGCTGTGGCCAGGTAAGCCAGAGGAGAATATAGCCTTTTGTTACATACAATTTCTGTAGCCTTTGCCAGAACAGCTTAAATTCTGTCTTTAAAACTGTCACTTCTAAGACCTTTGTTTCAATTCTACTCCATGGCACAATTATTAGGGAAGTGAAACAAAGATAGCAAAAATCTGAGAAGCAGATTTTAAACAAGCCCTGAAATGAAGTGCTAGTAAAGTTCCCTTTGACAACCATACATCCATCTACCATCTAGAAACACTGATGAGCTTTGATTTATACACATCCCATTATTTGTTTTCTGGGACTAGGCACAAAAATTGATACAAAACCAACTTATCTTGTACATGTGAAACTACTGTAATCGCTTCACTAGAAAGCAAGAGCAATATTCATCTTCAAAAATAAAATCTAAAGCTAGTCCTCATTTTAAATACTTTTCATTGTCATGATTTCCCACCCTTTTCCCATCGGTAGTACAAAAACCGAAACATAAGTTGGAAGGATGTCCACCAGCAACAATGGCAAAATCACATACTTCTGCCTTCCTAATTTAACAGAAAATCCTCACTCGGTGTATGTAGATATTTATCTGGCCACCTTCATCATAATATCTGTGCACTACATATTACTGGGTTTGTTCTTGAAACATTATTGTAAAGTAGGAAAGTCACATCCTTGGATCTGTGTCAAAACAGAAATTGAACCCAGAGCTTCTGAGCCAAGGAGGCCATCTTACCATTCAGTGCTCCAGAAGAAAATCATAAAGACCCTGTTCCTCAACAAGTATGTATGTGCTTAACTCCCACTGGTGTAAGTGGGAGTTAGGTACGTACATACTATGAGGATCTTGATCAAAATACATTGTGTGCCCAACAGTATCTTTAGACTTAAATGTGAAGAAGAGTTTAATTCCATGAATATGAGCAGGAGTTGCCCAATACAGTAGCTAATCCTATATAGACCACTGACATCTATTTTGTTCCTGAATTTCAATAATGCAGATTCTGCAAGTGGCAGGGATTCTAAATGATGATCAGAGAGAAACCAGTATGTGAATTGATTGGAACGCTGCTTCCTTTTTCCTTTAATTTCTAGGCAAGGTCATAGATCATGCAGATTAGAATTAGCACTAAATGTCACTGTGTTTTTTCAATCACATCCCACAACTGTTTTGAAGTCTTCATGATCTGTACCCTCTCCACCAAGTTGCTTCTGTGACCCTCACCTTATGTGTATCTTCATGAACCTCCTTGTTGAAGCGTTTCATCATTCTCCGCAGATAGGTCTCGAACTCGGCTTTTCTTTTCTCTCTACAAAGTGATATAAAATAAATGAATGTTGTAATGCCCTATGGACCTATTGTTATGGATTCCTGACTAGGATTTGGAATTATCAAAAAAGAATGCCTCAGAGAATCACTAACACCTGTGCATGCTTTGGAAGAGCTCAATCAATTCTATGCAAATAATCACGAAGTACAGATGTGATTAAAAACTATGAATTCTACATGCCTTACTATTGAGACTTAGTGTGTTGATTTAAAGTTGTCAGTATAAAAGGCCACGATAATTATTACTTGGTTTATTTAGCACTTTTAATTAACTACCTACCTACTCTATCCTCACAATGCCCATATGAATTGGGAAAGAAAAGTTCATCATACACCTATAACAAGTATTCATAGAACTATGAGAACACATGTAAATTCTCAGCTTCACTACCCCTCCAGCATTTCCTATAAGCTGTGCACTTGTGCAGCCATTCAAGAGAGATTCAAATGCTGTCAAGCTATTTAGCAGAGCGTCCACAGCTAGGTTTTTTGTTTCTACTGGTGAAGCACATTTGCGTATATACCTCAGTGCACATAAAAAATGTATTCTGCACATGGATGGAAAACATTAGGGGAAGCGATCAATGTTCCCTCTATACAACCGATCTTACCTTCTCTCTCTTTTCTTTGCCAGCTCTGGTGTTTCAATCTCTATCTCAACTGGTTTGCTGGGCAGCACTAGTGCAGGAAGTGCAGCAGCTTCGCCTGATTTCTCTTCGAGTTCTAGAAATATAAAATTAAAATTGATGCCTATGAAATCAATGTCCCTGGGGAGCTTTTCCTCTCTTGCTTACCTAGGTACACAAAGAAACGGTCATTTGGTGTCTGTTGAGTAACCTACTTTAAATGAGCGGTATGCCATATCCAAAGCAGGAGCAGGCAATAAGTGGCCTGCGCGTCTCAGACAGTTCGCCCGGGTTTGCTTCTGGTGGGCTTCCGGTGCTTTGTATACTTACGCATCCACTGGTATGGCCACTCGCAGATCCTGTTGGCCACAGATCACTGTTCCTAGCCAATGGGAGCTGCGGAAAACGGACACCGCTTCCCACTGGCTGGGAACAGCAATCTGCAGCCAACAGGAGCGGACATGCAGGTAAATAAGGTGCTGGCAGTCTGCCATGAGTTAACCCTGGCAAACCGTGTCTGGCCCATGGGCCATTTGTTGTTCTCCCCTGATCTAAGATACTCATGGAATGCCAGTAGCTTCAGTATCAAGATATTGATTCAGTGCGGTTTCTAGCAGACAGGTCTCCCTTTCATAATACGATCATCACCATCACCCCTCTTTAGCAGAAAGTTCAAAGAACAAATAATTACTTCAGAAGTGGGTTGAAGAACATTTGTGGAGCGGCATAAGAGAAGCATTGCATTGCTATCAGCCATGTTGCATTTGTTGTGGGGGAAGACTGCATTTTGGTTTCAGAACTGTCTCTATGGCACCATACAGGAGCACTATATTCAGACAGTTATTTATAAAATAATCCTCATTATTTTTTGAGCTGTGTGTTCCACATTAGGTAGGAGCTGAGAATGCAGCCTTCTCTATAGTAATGCAGTCCTATTTAACGTTACCTGCTCCAGGACTCTGCCACAGAATGTACAGTAGAGGGATATTATTATGTATATAGTATGTTGACATTCCTACCAGCCTTGGTATTCTTGACTTCATCCTCTGGCTTTTGGTGCCATATTTCTGCATTCAGTCTAATTCTCTAACTATTCATTCAAAAGGACTGGCAAGACTCAGAATTGTTTTTAAGTAGGGAGTTCACTTTAGCAGGCATACATTTACAGCTACAATACAATACAATTCTGGTCCTTGCAGCCTGGTTTGATGGCTAAATGACTAGTACCTTACTGAAGGAGTTATCTGTTCCTGTCCATATCTCTAGGAAATCACAGTCTAGTTCTTCTGCTGGACTAATTCAAAGCTTCTCTCGATGTATATTTATTATTTACAAAGAGTTCAGGGAGTGCCCCTTTTAAGTTGCAGCATTGCAACACATGTCAATAGGTGTCAGGTACATAAAGATGTAGAGCTGTTCTGTTCGCAGACAAAACTATACGACTCTCAACACCAGATATAAAAAGGTCCCATATGTCTTTCTGAGGCAAACTGAATGAGGGGCAGGATAGAACCTGCAGGAAGCAAATTCTGAACTTTCTGTTATTTAAGTAGGCAATAAAGGAAATTTTAGAAAAGGGATAAAGCTGCCCCAATATACTGTTTGTACATGAATAACGAGAGGCTAAAATTCTACCTGATAAATATAATGGGTTAAAACTAAACTCAACTTTAAACACCTATCAGCACTATCATATTCAAAATCCTGATCACTATATTAGATTGAATCACTTATATAAATATTATGAAGGATCTAATAAAAAAGAAAAACCTATAGCTGTAACTGCAGAGAGAGGTTGCACCAGAATCAAATAAATCATCACCAAGAACAACAGTATCTAAGAATATTTAGAGCTTAATAGTTGAGAAGGCGACCTTAAAAGGCTGTTTGTTACCTTCCACATCTTCCCACTCATCCTCACTTTCATCACCATCATCATCTTCATCGTCATCTATTTCTTTTTTAATAGCTGATTTTCTTTTCAAAGTCATCTCCTTTTGAGGGGAGCTTGGTAAAGCACTATAAAGATTATAGAAGACAACAAAAAAGGTTTTAACAGTTAGAGTGTATAGTTTGCTTGTTTTAAGAACTGAAGGAAAATATTAAAAGAATATAAAAACAAATACAATACATCTGTATTAAAAATAGCAGATACAAAGCCTTATAATATTTTACAAGCGAAACCACAAGTGCAGATAATGTATCTCTCTGTATGTATGAAGTAAAACATCCCTGCCATAAAAAGAGGCAGAACAGTAAAAATGGGGAAAGAGTCTTCCTAGTGCAGTATGTAACATTAGGTCCCCATTCTGCAAGGATCTCCATGGAGATATCCATACCCTTAAATGATCCCCATTAATTTCATTGGGATCTACATAGATACAGAGTTTGTCTATATACAACGTTTTGCAGGATCGGGGCCTTACAGAATTCATATTCTGAACTGTTAATCTTGCTGAAGCCTCATCAGTATAAAGAAAAGGAATTAGAAGTGTGTTTCTTTTGCTATTTTAGTAAAACGTGTTCATGTTGGCCAGTGAAACGACATTTTATTTCCTGCTATTAGTGCATGGAAAAGCTTCTACATTTTTAAATACAAATGTCAAAGAATCACAGAAATTTAGGACTGGAGGGGACTTCTTCAGATCCCCTGCACACAAAGCAGGATTATTTCTTTTGTTGCAATTTAAGCCCATTTCTTCTTGTCCTACTTTACATTCCTCCACACTACCTTCATTTAAAGACAAACAAATCTAAAATTTGGCCTAAATAACTCGATAACTTCCATATAAGAATACAATTATTTGCACTATATAAAACTTGGAAACATTTTAAATATTAGCTTTCCACCAAGATTGAATTCCAGTGGCCTGATCCTGCAAATAACTATGCCCCTGAAATAATTATGCTCAAGTGCATAGTTCCAACTGAGATTATTAGCATGACTAAAGGAACCTGGATGTATTTACAAAACTGGGTTTTAACGAAACACATTTAACAAAAAATATAATATTGTTCTAGACTGTTATGCTGATGCTGTAAATTAACTTACCTGCACATTTCCTCTTTAAGATTCCCTTCATTTTTCACAGCTATGTTATTTTCCTCCTTCACTGTTGACTTTGCTCCTTTTTGCCTTGAAGATCTACCTGGCAGTCTATGAATTCCAGTGTCACAATCTTTTTTCTTCTTTTTATTTCCAGCAGGAACTTTTGAGAGACATTTCTTCAGACTGGGCTTTTCTCCTTCAAAATTATCTGTATTAGATCAGAGGGGAAGGAGATATGTCAAAAAGTGAAACCATAGCTCCACAGAACTCAGTCAATAAAAAAAAAAAAAAAAAAACTCAACAACTTCAATAGAGCTAGCATATCACTCACAGGCTTCAGAGGAAAATGCAGGTTTTGCATTTTCCTCTGCAGCCTGTGAACATATTGAACATATTGTCCTAGAAAATAATTTTCATAAATATGCAGCATTAAGCAAAAAGTGCATTTGAAGCAAAACCATCATGGAAATTTCACAGCCCCAAATAAACAAAATGGATACTATCTGCCCTTATCAATAATGATGGATGAAAAATAAATATTCTACTCACCTACAGCCAGAGTTACTTTTCCCAGACAAGTGGAATTTTGCAAGACTGATTTAAATCACCTCTTTTATGAGGATTCTCTCACAACAATAGTAAGATGCTTTCCTCATCACACCTGGATCAAACCACTGTGCCCATTGCGATGGGTACATTAAGTGCATATGAGATTAGAATGATGGGCAGAATTCCCTAATGAAATGTGCAAAGTTTTCCTCCTTTCTAGAATATGGCATGGTTTAACAGAATTGGTATCCATTATATAGGAAAAGTTATTTTAAATGTAAGAAGTTTCAACGTGACTTTGTAAGGAAAAAAATGCCACTTATCTAATTCAATATGGGTTATTCAATATTCCTGGGAGGATGCTGGTGTCCAACCTAACATACAGATTGTTCCTGGAAACACTCACAAACAAGATCAGTCTATTCATGCAGGTAGCTCCACTGAAGTCAATGCATGAGTGATGGAGCTAGTTGCATAAAGTTGCTTAAGTGTTTGCAGAATCAGGGCCACTACCACAATGCATTCTTGGTCAGTATAGTAGAGAAGGGCAGCAGACGTAATTTTGAAGGAGCTGATTTTTTTCCAAAGCTGCATTTTGTCATTTACTAGCTGAATATTCCTCTGCTTGTGACTATGTCTGACATTCAGCTCATTACTTAATAATGATCCCATTTTGGAGAAGGTTTTGCAGGTCACTTTTAAGATGTTTTTATTTTCTAATAAGCAGTGATTATCTGTTGTAAACATACAGCTCCTGGAAGTCTGAGAGAAGCAAGAAAAGTGGAGAGAGATTTCTGATAATGTTATAGTCTTATGATTTTTATGCCAATCCCCATACATTCCAGGGGGTCTGAGTCACATTTTTGAACATCTGGGTCTGGCAATACTGCATTTATTGCTGGACATTCACAATGGGCCCAATTCTGAAAGCAGTAATATTGGTTCAAACCCAATGAATTTTTTAAAAAGCAACTTTGAGAGAAAATGTACTAAGGAGAGTGGTTTTCGTACTTTAAATATTTGTTTTAAAAAGGCACTAATATTGTGAATTGATCCATGACACCACACTCTTAGGCCCTAATGGCCTCCAGTCTTTAAAGGGGTTTTGCATATACACAAGGGACATTAACGTATACATATGGGGAGCTAGGGGAAGCTCCTACATGCATGTAAATGTGTAACAGCTGAATTTTTCAGTGGTTACATGTTTACATAAACACATTTTAACATCCCTAATCAAGAGTTCAACAGAATTCAATCAAGGCCTACAATGACTCTAAAACCATTATTTCTTGAATGGTGTGTTTTTGAGAGGCCTGATTTCCTGAGGCCTCCAGTTTCATTGACCAGGAGTTAAGCATTTTGCAAGATCAAATCCAATACAGCAGATAAAGCAGTTAAAAACAAAACAAAAAAAACATCACTCTGAAAATGTAGCATTTCATAGGGCTTCTTCTAAATTAAGGAATGAAACAGACTGCTTGAAAGTCACACCACATCATCTTCAACAACTATGTGAAATCTAGAGATAAATACTAAATGAAGATGTGGTGACAGAAATACTAACTATAAGCCTCAATGTTAGATGCACAAGAAATACAGAATTAGGATTTAAGATTATATTGTGTTCCCTTCAGTTAGCCTTTTCCACAAACACATATACAATCAAATTCTACCATTATTTGCATTAAGAATGACCTGAATTCCATGCTTATATTTTACATAAATAATACCCTAAAGATATGCTGAAATTACATGTATTTATTAAAGCTGCCAGCAGTACTCTATCCAGAACCTTTAATTTTTCTTAGCTTCATCAAATCATTTGATCCTCCCTCTTTCACTGTAACAAAGGAAATGTTTAGAAATTGTGGATTGTTTACTGACAGCACTAGAAACTTCTCTCAAGAGAAAACTATTTTGCTTATGTAACATTGAAATGTTGACTGTAATGGGGCTGGAAAGAAAAGCTAAATCAGTCATCATCACATTATACAGTATAAGGGACAACAGATCAGCAGATGGAGTTAAACACCACAAAGAACACTACACTATTTAGTGGCTATGCAAAGAGATTGTGGTTTTAAAGGATTTCATCTGCTGTTTAATATTTCAAAAGCTTTATTTTAGTAAGCTCAAAACCAGCAAATAACTGAGACAAGAACAATTCTAAATAAATGTTTCATTTAAACAAATCCTATAAAAACCCTACAGAAAAAATGTCACAAAATAAATACAGCTATAAATAAACAATATCAGAGAAGTTTGATTTATTCTTCACAGTCTACTGTAATTAGAAATGCACATTGGACAGTAGGCTAGAGGATTGCGTTTAAATGAGAGGAGAGTCTAACAAGACAAGTGAGATTTTAAATGTCCCATTGAAATATGTAGCAAAAATCCTTTATCAGCACAGAGGAATGATTTAAAAGTCATTTTAAAGTAATTCCAAATGAGCATGTTATGTGAAGGGGAAATATTCCTCCAAATGAATTTTCCACCCCCAATCTGCCATCTAAGTTCCAGGGGCTGCTTCTCTTTGATAGTATATTCTCCATGATGCTTATGCAACTGCTCGCAACAGGGTCTGGCTCAAGAAAGTCTTCGTCTACACTCACCCTCTCCTTCTTGCCTGAGAGTTTGGAGGGCCCTGGTGGCTGCTGCAGCAGGCTCTGCCTTGAATTTCTTGCTGCTAGCCTCTTGCTGCAAGGAACCTTTGCGCTTCTTGGCCATGCTGTTTCCTCAAGGCAAGGGGGGCAACCACAGACTGGTGAGGGACACAAAGCAAACCCAGCGGAGATGAAGGCAGCCTCCTTCTCTGGGTGAGGCCTTTGCACGCTCTCCCCACCTCCGAAGCGTACGTGCACCCTGAGCCCTCCTCCTCCTCCTCCTCCTGGAGCTGCAGGAAGGCTCTGGGGAGGCTGGGCTAGCACAGCCGGCTCCTGCCTCAGTCTCCTCCTCCTGCCTGACGTCTCTTCCGTCCCGGCCGGCCGAGAGGCAGTCCGCAAGGGCGGCGGATAGCGCCCGTGGCTGCCGTTTGTGCAGAGCTGCCTGGGCGCTGCAAAGGCCTGTTGGGCAGTGATCACCAATGGCCCCTTCTTGGCCGGGGCTGCTCCCAGCGTGCCCCCGAAGCCCAGCCTGGGCTCACGCCGTCCTCAGTTCATGCCCCGGGGGGTGCCTGCGGGCCGGGGCTGGAGCTGTACTCCGCCCCCCCTGTACGCCAGTCCGGGGGCACCGCTGCACTCGGCACGGGCCTTAGGCCGGCTCTCGCGCCCACGGAGCCATTACCCATTAATTCCTAAGGAGCCCGGGCGGGTGCCTCAGTTTCCCCATCTGTAACAACATGGGGCACCCGCGTTCGCTTTCCTTCGCCACGCCGGGGGGGGGGGGGAGCTGACGAGCACATCGACAAGCCCCCCCGGTAACGGAAAGGTGGGGGGAGGGAACTGAGGCACAGCTAGGCCCTGTGACCACAGTGGGGAGACGCGGAGGCACAGCCAGGGCCAAATCCGCAGACCAGCGGGGGAACCACGTGGCACGAGCCCGAGCGGTCCGCAGCCGCACACCGCGCCTGCTCCGCCAAGCCCCGCCCCCACCACCCAGCCTGAGCAACGCACCGGCCGCTCTAGCCTCCCTTGGAGGCCGCCCCCCCACGCCAACCGTGACGTCGCCACCCGCCGTTTCTACGCGCCGGCGTCGCGCGGGAAGAGGCGGGGCTCGCGTTTGAAAGATGGCGGACGAGGTGGACCAGGTGAGCGGCTTTTCCTCTCCTCGCCGTTCGGAGCCCGCGCGAGCCCGGGGGGGGGGGGCGCTTCGGTTCTCCCCTTGCCCTGGGATCCCTCCCGTCTGGTCGCCGTTGCTCTCCGTAGCAGGGACGGTTGATGAACGGGGCTGGATGCGCGAGCGCCTGTGGGGTCTCTCCCTCTTGACTCCCCAGTTTCCCATGTCCCGGCCCTTCCCAACTTGCCGCTCACAGTGTAGCGGAACGGCGGCCCTCCAGCAAAGACACGCTGCATACGGCTCCCTCCATAGCGCGCCCCTCCCCGCCCCTGAGCCCCAGCTCAGCCCATGGGGGCTTGAGCAAGCGTGACCGGAGATGCTTCCGTTTTCCTGGTCTGCCGAACTAAGGCAGAGCAGGCAAAGGGTTAGGGTTTCAGAAAGCTGCAGCCTTTGACTTGAGACAGGCTCCATAGTCCCCTGTGGAGCAGCAAATCTTTAACCTCTCAGTACTGCAGCTTACAGCAAAACGTTTCCTTCTGTTTCAGTCTTCATTAGGTTGATCTTTGCAGTTAATTGCGTGATTGAAAAACATCTAACATCTCTGTGGTCTTAAGTGTCATTTCAGTGCTGGTTTCAGTCTCCTGGAGCCTCAGTATTGGCAGTGCTCTGATCAAGCTTAAGAGATGTATGATTTTGTTATGTTTTGTACTTCTACTGCAGTCTGATTTGTTGAAAGTGAAGCTGAAGAAGTAATGGGGAAGGAATATAAAATACTGGAAAAATTTAAAAAACAACAAATAGTCTAGCAGCACCTTAAAGACTAACACAACATGTAGATGGTATTAAGGATATTTAAATTGTGGTTAATTGACTAGTCAATAGAACTTCCATCAACTACTCAACTAGCCGATAGGCACTTCTGCATTCTTCCTTTGAAATGTACAAGAGTCCCCAGTGGGGGCTCTTGTGCATTTCAAAGCCGTGGAACCCAGGGTCACTGGGAGACTCCCCAGTTGACCCCAGGTTCAGTGCAGCATTTCAGCAGAACTCGAGACAGCTGATCCCGAGATCAGCTGGGGAATCCAGCTGAAACATGGTGGCGGTGTTTCAAAGGGGCAGCGCTGCACAGCTGATCCTCAGTTCAGCTGTGCAGCACTGCCACTTTGAAGTACCCCTTCTTCTCCTTCCCTTTGCTGCCTCTGTGATAGAGGTAACAAGTGGAGGTGAATCGGATTGTTGACTGACTAATCGATAAGCATTTGCTTATCGGATAGTTGACTAGTCCCTAACATCCTTAGAAGGTATCATGAGCTTTTGTGGGTACAACCCACTTCTTCAGATGAATGGAATATACCATTCATTGTGCCCAGGAAAGCTCATGATACCATCTACATGTTGTGTTAGTCTTTAAGGTGCTGCTAGACTATTTGTTGTTTTTTAAGTTTTTCCAGTTACAGACTAACTCAGCTACCTCTCTGAAGCTTATAAAATACTGGATACTTACTCCAGAGATCCCAATGCATTATCCCTTTGGGGCAACGGACCACTATTTCGTACTGTTTTCGCAATGCTGAGTACAGTGGGGCTGAGGACTAGAGCTGCTAGGTCAGCAATGGGCAACCAATAATAGTGGTTTTCATGAGTTGGACCTCCTTCATCTCAGTGGGCAGTATGACTAGTGGTCTGCAGCCTGCTGGGGTTCCACTTGTGGCCTGCACACCCCCTGTTTGCTCCCATTACCCATGCACCCCTCGCACACTGGGACCCTGTAACCCTGCATTTCCTACTCTTTCCCCTCCCTCCCAGCACTTTTGGAGCACCACAAATCACCTGATTCGCACTCCTTCCCTGCTACTCCGCTCCAGCGTTCGCAACTGTTCAAGCTCTGAGGGAGAGGAGTGAGAATGGGGCATAAATCAGGTGATTTGTGGTGCTCTGAATGGGCTGGGAGGGAAGGAAAGGAGTTGAAAGTGCAGGGCCCAAGTGCACAAGAGGCGTGTGGGGGAAGGAGGCAGACAAAGGGTCTGCGATCCACAGTTGGAGCCCCATTGGACTGCATGTGGGATGTAGGTTGCCCACTTCTGTTCTAGGTGCTACAGTACTACAAATAATTTTCCACCAATGAGAACAGCATAATCAATGGCAGTGTAAACTTCTTTACATCCTTGCCAAAGTATCTCAGACTTGACCATGTGAGCTCAATTTGGAGGATGTAAGCTATATTTTGTACCCTTTCTGTTCAGACTTCTGGCCTGTCCACTAAAATTGTCAATAGAGGGTACCAGTTGTGATAATAGTACTGTCCTCTAGGAAGTTAACTGAAATTTATGTCATTTCATACAGGCCACAATATGCTCATTCTATGATAATGATTTTTGGTTTCTACCAGGTTGGGCTGGACCCAATAACTGACCTGAAAGTGAAAGGTACCTTTATCCTATACGTGAAAGAGACTGACCGGTTTTGAACATAAAATTTTTGAGGCTTTTGTATATCGCAAAAACTGCTGTCTGTATTTTTAGCAACAAACAACAAATACTGTAGAGGAGCCACTGGATCTGATCAGACTCAGTCTAGATGAACGAATCTATGTGAAAATGAGGAATGATCGAGAACTTCGAGGCAGATTACATGTAAGTAAAACACTGCAGAAAGATTTAGTACTAGTATACTTTTAACCATTGAAAGGTACATCTAAAAGCCCAGGCAAATTATACGCTTGGGCTACGTCTAGACTGGCATGATTTTCCGGAAATGCTTTTAACGGAAAAGTTTTCCGTTAAAAGCATTTTCGGAAAAGAGCGTCTAGATTGGCATGGACGCTTTTCCGCAAAAGCATCCATGGCTAATCTAGACGCGCTTTTGCGCAAAAAAGCCCCGCTCGCCATTTTCGCGATCGGGGCTTTTTTGCGCAAAACAAATCTCAGCTGTCTACACGGTCCTTTTGCGCAAAAGGGACTTTTGCCCGAACGGGAGCAGCATAGTATTTCCGCAAAAAGCACTGATTTCTTACAGTAGGAAGTGCTTTTGCGGAAATTCAAGTGGCCAGTGTAGACAGCTGGCAAGTTTTTCCGGAAAAGCAGCTGATTTTCCGGAAAAACTGGCCAGTCTAGACACAGCCCTAAAGATTGGTTCTATTGTGGTATACCAGTCAAGTTCATAAGTTTTTATTTAAAGAGTATAGAAATTTCTTTTTTTGCCTGGCACATGTTATCTGAGTGTTTCTTGGTATCTATAAAATTTAGAAATTCATGTCTTCTATTTTGTTATCTTAGAATGACAAGGTGCTGGATTTTCTTTCCTACCGTTACTGGGTGTCTTTCCAACATGATGGTTTAGAAGAAATCTAGTTGAAACTAGTTTATAGTAGTGTTACTTAATGGCTATAAAATGAGACTGGGACTCAGCAGAACCTGGGTTTGTTTCTCACTTCTGCAACTGAGCTCTTGAGTGACCTTGAGCAAGTCACTTTAGCTCTCCATGCCTCAGTTTCCCATCAATAATAATATTGAAACATTCTCTAAAAGTAATGGTATTTGGGCTCAGGCTCATGTCTGACTATTTCCAGTGAAGATGACCTGCCACTTACTCTCAGAAGCTGATATTTGCGATGTGGTATTGTCCTCAAATTCCAAAGGGTCTACTCCGCAGATAAAAATTTGGAAATGGCTTCAGCACCAGTGTGGTTGGTGGCATGTTGGTGTAATGCATTCAGATTGGTCATCTTTGCTTAGGCCTTCTGAGTGCTACCGTAGCTAAAATTCTGATGCAGCTTACTGGTTTGGACCCCAGTAGATCCAGTTTCAGTGGGCATACTGGAGATTAGGGATATAAATGTGTAACCGGTTACCCGGTAAGCATTCCCCTTAATGGGAAGTAGCAAGGCTGGAACAGCCCTTGCCTGCAGCACACGGGCCACTCCAGCCCAGCCATGGCGGGTGAGGGACCACTCCAGCCCAGTGAGTTGGGGGAGTGCCCTCAACCCACTCCCTTTAATCAGCTAACCAGTTAAATGGAATTTTACATGCCTACTGGAGATGATATTTGTGTGGATTTTTATGGTTCATAAATGTCTACATTAAGAGTCATATTAAAGCATTTGCTTAGGTTCTTTTATGACATCTTGAAAGCTTCAAATCTGTTTCCTGTAAGAACTTTTATTCCATGAATGCATAGGTGTTGTGTCACTGTACTACTAAGTTCTTCCTTGGTGGCTTAATGGAAAAAGCTCATTGCATTTTCTAAGGAATACTTCAAATAGAATTACAGGATGGAAGTGAGGAGTCAGCATTTGGTCTGTTCTTCCACTGCACCATCATTGTGAGGCTCTATAAATGTGAAAATGGGCATGAAAGAGGTAGTCCATGTAGTTCCTTCATTTAGAGACAGTGACAAGGTATGTTGCTTATGCATTATAGGATGTTCTCTGAAATTGCTGAATATCTAAAAGCAATCTTCTCTTGAGTTCTCCAAACAGTCCTTAAAATAACCTACAAATAGAACAGATACCTCACACTTGTGTCCAGTCTGTGGGCTCTGTGTGTGCACTGATCACACTAGGTTGCCAATCCTGCAGTTTTACCCTTGTTAGCTTTCATTGACTTCTGTGAGGATCTTGGCTTATGTGAAACCTTCACAATTAGGGCCCTACCAAATTCATGGCTGAGAAAAATTGTGTTATGGACTGTGAAATCTGGCTATTTCAGGAGACAAAAGGTTTCATGTAGGAAGGCAGCTGGAGAGTAGCAGTTGCTCATCAGGATTCCAGCTCTGAAGACAGCTTCCCTGCCCCCCCTCCTTTCTCCCAGCAGTACAGAAGTGAAGGTGGCCTGGTATGAGTGGGAGAAGATGATCATTGGGGGCGTAGGGCCAGCCTGATGGATGGGAAAGTGGGTGACCGCACAGGCCACTGTCATTTCAGGGAGGTTCTGTGGTTACTCCTGCACGCGCACAGCTTGCCCAAGGCCACAACTCCTGAGCACTGGAGCTGGGTAGGGGCAGAGTTAGGGGCACCCCTATCAGGGTTGCATACTGTATGCTGGGCTGCAGCTGCTAGTCCTGGATGGACTGGAGGGAGATAGGACTAACTTTTCCCCTGCATGGGCTGCTCCCAAGGTCTGACTCACCTCTGGGAATCTCTCCAGCTGCTGGCTGGCAGGCCAGTTCTGAAGGCAGCACTGCTGAAGCGAGGATGGCCTAGTATGGTATTAAAAGCTTCAGAAGGGTAGCCGAGTTAGTCTGTAACAGGAAAAACTTTTAAAAAAATAGTCTAGTAGCACCTTAAAGACTAACAAAACGTGAGCTTTTTGTGGGTACTTCTTCAGATGACAGGAGTGTTAAAAGTCCAGATCCAAGAATAAATGAGAGGGGGGAAAAAAGAGGAAAAAATGGGGTGGGGGGGGGGGAAGAGATAGTGAGTAGATAAGCTTCAGAGGCGTAGCTGAGTTGGTCTGTAACAGGAAAAACTAAAAAAACAACAAATAGTCTAGTAGCACCTTAAAGACTAAATAGTTACAAGAGGCTGATAAGAACCATTAGCACCTTAATTGTTTGGTTGGAAAAACTAAAAAAACAACAAATAGTCTAGTAGCACCTTAAATACATTGGTGGAAGATAAAAACAACAAATGGTCTGGTAGCACTTTATAGACTAACAAAACATGTAGATGTTATCTTGAGCTTTCGTGGGCACAGCCCACTTCTTCAGATAACCAGAGTTATGAGTTTAGGATATGCAGACTCAAAATAAATTGGAGAGGGGGGGGGGGGGGGGGACGAAGGGGTGTGGGAGACAGGGAGCAGAGGGTATAGAAAATCAGAAAGGTAGAGAGAATCAGTAAGTATCTGAAGATTGGGTAGTTAAAACGAAGCAGATAAGAATCAGTCAATTGATAGTATCCTTCCTGACATAGGAATCTACACAAAGAGCTGTTTGCACCTTCATTTAATGTTAGGTGAATAGTGTCCCAACCATCCTTCATCAGAATTGAGGCCATTAGCATGAGAATTGAATTTGTGAATGAACTCTAATTCTCATGCTAATGGACTCAATCTCCCTGTCTTTCCCCCCTCCCCCCATCTCTCCCATTTATTTTGGGTCTGCACATCTTAAACTCAAAACTCCGGTCATCTGAAGAAGTGAGCTGTACCCACAGAAGCTTATGATACCATCTGCATGTTTTGTTAGTCTATAAAGTGCTACCAGACCATTTGTTGTTTTTTTCTGCACAGACTAACTCGGCTACCCCCTAAAGCTGGTGGAAGATAATGTGCAAGCCTTCTAATATCCTGGTTCACAGCATTTGCATAAGAATTAAACTTGTGAATTAAGTTAAGTTCCAACCCTTCTCTGTGTGTTTGGCTTGTGGAATTGGTCTGAAACAAAACGATGATTTGGAGATCCGTTAATGAGTGTCCAGGAAGACTTAAAGTGTTCTCCAGCAGGTTTTTGTGAATTGACCTTTTGGCTATCTGATTTGTGTCCATTAATTCTTTCCCACAGAGTGTGGTATACAGTAAACTTCCGATAATCTGGCACCTTTAGGACCCAAGGGGTGCCGGATTATCAGATATGCCAGACTATCGAAAGGGGGGCCTATGAGGGGTCTGGGGGGGGATGCCACCCCAGACTCCTCATAGCTCCCCCTTCAGATAGTCCGGCTCTGCCTCAGGTGTCCCGATTCAGCTGCTGCTTGTCATTTTCAGCAGTGGCTGAATCAGGACGCCTGGGGCAGAGCAGCTGGGGTGCTGCCGGGTTGGTCCCGCAGCGCCAAGGGGCGGGCGCTACGGGACCAACCCAGCAGCAGCCCAACTGCTCTGCCCCAGGTGTCCCCAACTCAGCCATTGCTGAAACTGACCAGCGGCTGACCAGAATCAGCCGCTGGTCAGTTTCAGCAGCGGCTGACTTGGGGATGCCTGGGGCAGAGCAGCTGGGCTGCCGCTGGGTTGGTCCCATAGCGCCGCTCCTCGGCACTGCCGGACCAACCTGGCAGCACTCCAGCTTTTCTGCCCCAGGCATCCAGATTCAGCCGCTGCAGAAACTGACCAACAGCTGATTCCAGGAAGCCTGGGGCAGAGCAGCTGGGGTGCTGCCGGGTTGGTCCCGCAGCGCTGCCTCTCGGTGCTGCGGGACCAACCCAGCAGCACTCCAGCTACTCTGCCCCAGGCATCCCCAAGAGCAACTGGGGGGTGCTGCCGGGTTGGTCCTGCAGCCCCGAGGTGCAGCACTGTGGGACCAACCTGGCAGCACCCCAGATGCTCTGCCCCCGGCTTCCTCGATTCAGCTGCTGGTCAGTTTCAGCAGCGGCTGAATCGCGGAAGCCTGGCGCAGAGCAGCTCCAATTGTCCGGCAGCCGGAGCACTTCCGGATTCCTGATGGTGCCGGACCATCAGGAGTGCCGGAGCATTGGATGCCGGACAAATGGAGTTTTACTCAGATGTATTGCCACCCTTACTTCTGTGCTGGGGGTGGCTCTGAAGGCAGCAGTGCAGAAGTAAAGGTGGCAATACCACAACCCCTTACAGTAGCCTCGCAAACTGACCCCGTGGTTACAGCATTATTAAATTTATATTTGAATATCTGAAATCAATACATTTATGACTTTTAAAAATCCTATTGTGAAATTGACCAAAATGGACCATGAATTTATTAGGATCTGACTTATATAACTTTAACTAAATTATAGTAGCATAGGTTTAAGATTACTAAATATGTGACCGCTTAAACAACTGTTTAAAAGAGAATTAATGCTAGTGCTTTCACTAGTGCTGGTGAAATTAACATTGTTAAAATATTGGCATATTTGAGGGTCAAAGCATTTCATTGAGTCCAAGTTGAAATACCCTAAGAGAAGCTATTCTCATTTTAATCTGTTTGTATCTGAACTACTTTCGCTACAAATATTTAAATACTTTGGTTGTGTGTGGTACAGATTGTAAAGAAAATAATTTAAACTGTTCTCATTCTCACAGGCTTATGATCAGCACTTAAATATGATTTTGGGTGATGTTGAAGAGACCGTGACAACAATAGAGATTGATGAGGAAACCTATGAAGAGATTTATAAAGTAAGGGTTCAAATGTACATATGGTATAAAAAAATAAAAATACTTTACAAGTTGAATTTTATCTAGTTGAACTTAAAATGAAAATTGATTTTTACTAGCTAGATTTGAGCAGGACTTGGTGTAAAACAACTTCAGGAAAATTGATATCAAAGTAAAACCTACAGCAAAATTGTCTGCTAATGGTATTGCTTTTTTCAGCATGTGGATAAGACTTTATTTCCTCAAAACTTGTTTTTTATGAACTTCTGACATCTTTTTCTTTGAAAATGAATTTAAAATTGGTAACATTTCTCAGATGTATTGTGTAAATTATGCTTTCCTTTCCTTCTGCTTAGTCTACCAAGAGGAATATTCCGATGCTCTTTGTCAGAGGTGATGGCGTTGTGCTCGTAGCTCCTCCATTGAGGGTTGGCTGAAACCACAAAGATTTGCCCTTGTTGGAAAGCTGCTCATTTTGAGAGAAGACTCCTGCTCAGAATACATTTCCATGCAAAACTCTGCATATTTTTATATTGTATTGTTGGTTTGTGTTTTGTTCTTGTGTTTTTTCCACCTGCTCAGCTTGTGGATCATTGAAAGTAACCTACAAAAATGAGGAAAGATGATGGTGTAAGACATTTACTTTTCGAAAAGTAAATTTAAATGCTATAATGCAGGTACCTGTCAAATCAGTAAATTAATCTTTTCAGTTTTACAATCTTGGCAGTTGCTGAATTCTGATTTTTTAATAAATATGATTTATCTTTTCGATTATTGATTTGTCATCAGTTTTTGGTATATAAAAATCTCTTCAACGTGCATCCTATTTACAAATTACAATTTATTTTGGAATTAAGTGCACTTAGTCATTTTATAGAGGTCAGTTTTATGTTGTATTTAATTTGAAAGGGTTACAGCTTGTAGTTACTCTACAGGGCACTGTTATATCAGATGATGGCTATTTTGTGCCCAGTTTCTTAACATGCATCCTTGTGTATGCACGTTATGACTTCTAAAGTATAGTCTTCTGCTTTACATTAGTACAGCCCTGGTAACTATTATCCCAAATCAGTTTTGAAAGGATTTATCCTCTGAATATCAACCATTTGTGTTGACCACTATGTTTAAGTAGTCACTAGTTCTGCAGTCCATTTAAAAGGTGTGCTCCTGGCACCTGATGGGAACCTGCTGTTTTTAAACTCTTAAACCTAGCAAGCATGGACACATGGGATCCACAGTATCTATATCTGAAAGTGAGGCTTCATTCTTCAAGACTGTTATTTTTCTTATGGTTTAGCAACTTTATTTTCTATGTACATCCCTTTAAGATCTGTAGAGAAAAGAAAACGTTGTTTTACTTTTTTTCAGTACCCACATCTGTAAAATGAGAATCATGATACCAACCAAACTTGTAAAGTGTGCTCCTCCTATATGGGGTTGCAGAGAGCTCCTCTTTATGTAGCTTCCTGTTACTACTGAGCTACAATAGAGGCTATATGGCCCATTGCCACTGTAGTTTTCAAACCATTCCTGCCTTGAGAAACTCATTTCCAAGGAAACAGATAAGCCTCATTCACCATAGCAGATTAGGAAATGCCCATAACATGTAACCTTCCTCACTTAATGACATTATCTTGTGCAGTGCAACTCTGCCATATTACTGTCTGCTTCTGGTATTTAGTCATGCTTCAAAGCAGGTGCAGGACTTCCTGCCAACTGGCCCCCAAAAGCCTCTGATTTTCTATGTCTGGGGTCATCAACCGGTAGATCACGGCATCTCCATAGGTCAGTCTTCAGTTCCCTCTGAACTGCGTGCCTGTGTGGCTGCGCACAATACATTTTTAATCTGCCCTCATTTGCAGAGCAGCACCTATCAAACAGAAGGTGAGTAGTGGTGGCAACTTGGTGGGATCTGCTGGGGCAGCATTGGAGGGCTGAGCAGCGGCGGATATAGGGCAGGGCAAGTGGGGTGGCTGCCCTGGACCCCGTGCTTCAATAGGCCCTGCGCCAGCGCCGGGGGCGGACTGGCCCGGTGGAATACCTGCAATTTCCCAGTGGGTCATCCGCTGAAGGGCCTGCTGGCTGCTGCTGGAGGAGGAGGGGGATTGTGATGGGGTGCCGCAGCCTTACACTTTAAATTCCCTGGCGCCGCCCAGTACGAGCCAGGTGGGGCCGAGGGAGCACATGCGCAGCATGCTGAAATGCCACGCAACAGCTGAGGGGAGATGCCCGGGTGTGGCGTGGCGTGACGTCACGGCCCAGCGTTGCACCGCTCGGTTTGACATGTGGTCTGCAGCCTGGGCCAGGGTTGCAGCCGCCCTGCAAACTGGAAGGCAGAAGGTGGGTGGCAGAGGAAGCGGCTTCTGCTGAGGGGAGGGGAGCAGGTCAGGAGAAGAAGGGAAGGCACCAAGGGACAGGGTGGAGGAGAGACAAATGCCAGGGGGCCAAGTGGAGACAATGAAGAAAAGGGCAGGAGGAGAGGTATCAGTGGGAGCGGGGACAGGGTGATGCTGGGAGAGGATAAGGTAAGGGCATTGAGGTTAAAGGGGGGGAGGGGGAGATGCTGGGCGAAGGCTTGAAAGGAGGGGTGGGCATGAGGAAGGTGGGGATGGAGCAAGGCATGTGTGAGGGCACAGAGGCATGAGGAGAATGGGGGCAGAGGGTGGTGAGGGGGTGGGCATCAGGGAAAAAGGGCAAAGGGTGCAGGGGCAGTGAGGGAAGGGGGAGGCACCAGGACGGTGCAGGGGTAAGGGAAGGTGCAGGTGTCAGGGGATTCTGGGGGTGAAGCAGAAGGGCAAACACCTGCAGAGGAGGGACCAGCACCAGAGGAGAGAGGCAGGGCAGGTGTGTAAAGGGAGGTATTAGGAGAGTGGATGAGGAGGAGTAGCTTACATGATCGGAGTGGGCACAGAGGGGATGCCTTTTTTCTTTTTTCCCCCCAAAGGGAGGCCCCATGAAATTGTGCTGCCCTGGGCTCTGCAAAACCCTCATCCACTTCTAGGGCTAAGCACCATGGCCAGCTGGGTTGGATCAAAGAGGAGCAGCCAACTGGCCATAGCATTCAGCCCACTGAGGCACACCGTGCTTCAACTGGTCAGGCAGCTGGCCCTCTTTGCTTCAGCCCAGCTGGAGCGCTGCACAGCCTTGGCAGGCTGAATGCCTTGGCCGGGCAGCTGCTCCTTTTTGCTCCCACCCAGTTGGTCACGCTGCAGCTAGGCTGGAGCAAAGAGGGGCAGCCACCCACCAGCTGGCCATGGAGTTCAGCTCATCGAGGCTGCATCATGTGCTATGTGGGCTAGAGCAAAGAGGGTCAGGTACGCAGCTTTTCTCCCTTCCTTCAGCCATTTTGTTAGTTAATGAGGGGGGAGATAATGAATGAACAAAACTTCAAGAGTAGAAGATGGTAACTTGGTGAAACAGGAAAATGTCCAAAGCCATGAGCCCTATGTATGTGCACAGAGGATGTCTTTGAAAGACAGAACAATGCCCCATGTTAGTTGTGTATCTGTATTTATACTAGGACTCTGATCCAGTTCACTGGAGTCTATGGTGACCTTGCTTTCAAAGGACTTTGGATCAGGCCCTGAAATTGGAAGGTATGATTGCTGAGTTCTTCATCAATTTAATTATCAGCTTAGTGGAGAAAAATCAATTATTCATTCAGGGCTGTGCTGCTCTGATTGTAGGGGCAATTGTTAATTTTGGAACCTGATGACCCAAAGTAGATGGGCTGGAGTCAAGTTTCTTTTGCCTCTTTTTGCTCCAGCCCAGCTGGAGCATGGCAGGTGCGACTGTCCCTGCTGGGGCAGCCTTAGCAGGATGAACACATGGCCACCTGTCTGGGCCACGTGGCAGCGGGTGGCTGCCCCTCTTTGCTGTCCCTGCTGGGTTCTAGCTCCAGTGGACCATACTGACTAGCATGCACAAATAAATCATGAACATTTTAAATCCAAACAGCTGTAAAAGCTGTGTCTTCAGTCTGGGGACTAGCAATCTCAAACTACAATCCAGTCTTCAAGGCATTGGCAGATAATGTTCAGTCATAGGTGTCACACTGAGACTTGGTGAATAGAGGACAAAATGTATATTTATAAATACTTGATTTAAGATTTACATAGCATAAATTAAAAACCAGACTGTCTACAACATTATTTTAGGGTAGATCTTGGATTGCATGTAAATTCAAAAAGTGTTCTTGGTCTGAAAAAGGTTAGTGACCACTGTTCTGTGTAGATTAATTTGAAGCTGATCTTTGAATTTTATCTCATTCAAAACACTAGATGGTGCTCTGTTCCTTCAGGATTAAGATTGGTTCACCTTGTCTGATTTTATCAGTGACGGATGTTTATGAGTTACGCTGTGCCTGTACTCAGCAAATTAGTTATTTCTTTTTAATTTTAAATTGCCATCAGATGTGATCCTAATTACTTATACTAAGCAGTAGTTAGACATCTAAATATGTCTTGATATTTACAAAGGCACAAATGACTTCAGGGGCAGAGTAATTGTAAAACAGTTTAGTACATGTGCCCTACACTCATAGTTCTATACTGGGTGGGGGTAGCTCCAATCAGGCCAATGGGATTATCCATGGGGGGCTTGCAGTCTGAAAGCAACATTCTCTGACACCTCCTCTCCCCCCATTCTCTCAATATCTGCATTATGTCTAATTCATACTGTGAAATCCTGGCTGGTTACTTTGCTAATAACAAACATGAAACAGATACACCATTTTAAAAGAAGAATTTGTGGTTAACAGCTTAGCTGCTGCTGAACACTCCTTGAAAAGCAGCAGTGCAGAAAGCATCCATGAGCCTATCACCACTATTGACTTCATTATGTTGCAGAAAAACAGCCCTGATCTGATTAAAGCTCAGCATTAGAAACAGATCAAGCTTCTGACAACAGTTATGTTCTGTTACTGTCACCGTATTGTTCTTTATTTTATTTCTCATCTAGTGAAAATAGCTTAGTTCAAATCTGGCTATTTGAAGGGAGAAGAACCAGCATTAAATATCACTTTGTATTTCTGATCTACAGATAACTTTTATAGGCTATGTTTTGGTATTCTGTATCTAAGATAGGCTCTACTTCCATACCAGGCTGTCAGAAATACAATTAAGGTAGAGGAGCGAACTATGGGTAGGGTAACTGCACTACAGCCTTCATCTTTTAAATATCCTTTTCTGTGTTAGATTGTTAGTTTGGGTGGGCTGACCCTGTTACCTCATGATCATGGCAGGATGAGTGATCCCTGCAAAGGAGAGATGGCTTGAACAGTAAAGATACTGTAGAGGTGAGTTAATGTGCTGCAATGGCAGAGCTGTGCAGGGGCTCAAGCATATAATAGCAAAGGAGAAATGTGAATGTCATCTACAACAAAGACATTTGCAAAGCACTTGGCTGTGCAATCCTGTGCTTCAAATTTCCAAGTAGGATGTTCTTTCTACATACTCAACAAAAAGTGGGAAAGGCAAATAGGAAGTTTGGGACAAAGAAAGTTTGCCCTTTGGGGCAAAATTCTTTTATACTATTCACCAAACTTAGCAGCCAGGATACAAGCAGTAGCACCATGCATAGTAAATAACAAGATACTGGATTCTAAACCTTCTGTGCAAATCAAAAGGGAGAATTTGACCCTCTGTGCATGTAATATTTTATAAGTGAATAATACACAATTATATTGCAATTACTAAAATAAAGGTTAATTTTTTTTAAAAAAATTATTGGATCCGAAATGATAGTTTATTTCTGTAGATTTGAAATACTTTTACATTGGCAAGATCTTCAATTGCAGTAAATTGGCATAACACCTCAATGAAGTTTTATCTGAATTTTGCAAGCTAAGGGACTGGCCCTATAACTTTTATATAGATATATATTGTTGCATATTTTGGATTGTGAACTCTTGGGGGCACAGAGCTTGTCTTTATATAATACCTAATACAGCCTTAATGCTGTACTGTACTTCAATGTATTTTTTCAAAAATAAAACTAATTTATTGTTACTGTTATATTTCCTCTAACATCTTAGCAATATAGTGTTTTTCAAGCATCACTTCATCCAATCATAGTTGAATCATGTAATCCAACCTGCTGCTTGTTCTTTACAATATATTCTCTAGTGCTTTGCCTGGTCCACTTTTATATGCCTCAGGCAATGGGGTTTCTACCACTTACTTCCTTTGAGATATTATTTTATGGACTGACTATAGTCACAGACTTAGACAGTAGCAATATAGGGGTCCTCATTTAAAGGGACTCTGGCAACCAATATGGATCCTGATCTCCCAATAGCAGATCATTTCTCTCCAGCTGATGCATCCTTATAACACCCAGCTGCTGCATGGCAGGTGTGGGCAGGAAGGTGTTTTCTTGGTGGTGGACCTCTAATTTGGGATTGGGAGGATAAAAATATCTATAACTGTCAAGGGTGTCAATTCATTAAGGCGGAGATGGGGAACCTAAGGCCCAGGGGCCAGATACAGACCCCAGCTTGCCTGGATCTGGCCCCTGAGTCTCAGGGCTCTAGCCAGCATTGGGGAGCCCATGCTGGTAAAGGGTGGGAATTTTTTGATTCTCACTTGTGTGCAGCTGCTGACTGATTTTTCTATAGGGCAGTGGCACTGACCTAAAAAAGGTTCCCCACCCCTGCATTAAGGCATCCTCCATCATTCACTGTCTAACAGAGCTCACAACTGACACACTTTCCTTGCTATTTTAAATTTTTCTTTGCTCTAATTTCATTTTATGAACTTCTTTGGGCAACAAAATGGCACACAAATCATTATTGTATTTGAGTGCATCATTCACTACAAAATGCTTGTCTAAAATTATGTAAACGAGTTGCTTAATGGTTTCCTCAATGCATTTTATGTAAATCATAGAGAACCTTGATAAAAACAAAATTTTGGTTGAAACTGAAATTCTTTCCTTTTATAAATGTTCTTAATTTAAAAGACTTATAATTCTGAGCATCAGTCTAATTCTAGCCATGCTATGTGCCCAGTCTTCCTCTGGACCTTTCAAATATAATTGCAGGGGAAAAAATTGAATCAAAAGAATTCAGTGTACTAATTCTTGAGCTGCTGTTTTAAATTATCTCTGCTTCAGATTTCTCTTTGTCATGTTCATCCTTGATAGCTAAAATCCCATTTTAACATCATAAAAGTGACAGTTTGTTTTTCTTTTCTTTGCATAGCAGTGGCACAGGTTAGACACAATTAAAGGAACATCATTTAATGTTTTTGTCTCAGGTAATTGCTGTAGTTTCCATATCAGGCTGTGTATCTTGCAGTTAGAAAGTCTACGTGAAATTTTCAATGATCTTAGGTCATCCACTTTTGGTAAAATTGCTACCTCTCCCAGTTGCAGCTGTTGCATGCTTTTGATTAGCAGAATTCTGGGGAAGAACTGAGCATGAAAGCTAATCTAATTTATCTTATATTGGATGTGTTTATAATACATACATCCAAGTTAAATTTTAGTTACCTACTTAATTCAGGCAAGCAAGGAAGGTTTGGTGCAAACCAACAGGAGATACTATAATAAAATTAAGCATAGTTTTTAATAGGGATGGTAAGGAGCAGTTAAGCTAATTGAGTAATGGATGAAATTTCCATTGAGTACTCGATTAGTCGATAAGGGAGTTAGCTGCTGGGGCAATGAAAGCCAGGACTGAGTAGTCCCAGCTCACACCAGCTCCAGGGCCAGACAGCTCTTACTACATTTAGAAAGCAGAGCTGCAGCAGTCTGGGACCCGGCATGAGCCGGGACTGCTGAGTCCTGGCTCGCACCAGGTCCCCTGCTGCTCTTCTGCCTCCCCTGCCCCCCCACCCAGAGATGCATCTAGAACACCGGTTCCTGCTCCCCCGCCCCCATGCTGCCTCTGATACAGAAGCAGCAAGTGGGGGGCGAGGGGGAAGAAGTAGTCAAGTAGTGACTAGACTAGTAGTTACATTCCTAGTTTTTAACGGGGTCCTAATAATATATCAGTATAGATCAGCAGTTCTCAAATGAGGTTGGGACCCCACTTTAATGGGGTCATCAGGGCTGGCTTAGACTTCCGGGGCTTGGGGCCAAAGCCCAACAGATTTAGTTCTGGGTGGTGAGGCTCATGTTAAAAGCCCTTTTTTCTGGGGCTAAAGTCTTTGGGCTTCAGCTTTGACCACTTTCTCACTCAGGGTAGTGGACCTGGGGCTTTGGCTTTGCCCCCCTGCACGCACACCTGAGTCATTGGGTCTCAGCTGGGCTCAGGTTTCTATCCCTCCTCCTGGAGTTGTGTAATTTTATTTTTTTTTTGGCAGAAGGGGGTCACAGTGCAATGAAATTTGCAAATCCCTAGCATAGATGATCACTATTGCCCGCTGCTGGTGCAATTCAAACCTACTTAAGTGTTATATTGCTTTTTAGTGGCTGCTCTACATATATGCTAAAAGATTTAATACTAGTATTGCTAACTAGAAATTCTCCTTGTGGTAAAATGGTAAGGGTGATGGACTGAATCACAGAAATTGCCTTAGGATTGTCACCCGGGGTGCTGATCCAGCCACTAAGCCCACCTTCCTGCCTTCTGGAACTCCCCACCACCCTGTCCTGCTGAGCCAAAAGCTCTGCTTTCCCCAAGCCAAGGCATAGAGTTGGGGTAACCGGTAGAGCAATGCAGGAACTGAACCAGCTCAGCCCTGGGGGATCTCAGCTATTGGGCACCGAGGAACCCCCAAAAGGGACCAAAACTCCAAATAAATCATCTTACTCTTTATAAAAGTTTTAAACAGAGAAAGCTTATGTGTTCACCCTCTTTTCTCAATGAAAGAGAGATGCACATTGGTTGTACCCCAGGTAACAATTATTTACAGTGGACTTGACAAGTATTTTTATTAAGTATAAAAAGTAGGATTTAAGGGACTGCAAGTGAAAACACGGACCAAAGTAATTTAATAAGCCAAAATAAATACTGCACGCCAGCTAATTCTAATACACTAAGAAACTTATTGCATGCAAATTCTCACCCTAGCAGTTCTAATTAACTTTCACAAGCGAGACAGCCTCCTTGCTTGTGCCCAGTTCTTCCCCCTATTTACCCTTAGCTGTTCCCAGCAGGCATCTTAGGTGGTAAGGGGGTCTCCTGGGGTCTTAAAATTGAATCTATTGTTTGGTTCCCCCAAGGGCTCCATTTCAGGTGCGTGGGGGAGCGGGGGCAGCAGCCGTGTGCTCCAGGACACAGCTTGCTTTTCATCCCGTTCCCTGGGTGTTAATGGAGTGAGGGGAAAGTGCTTGCATTCTGTGCATTCCTCCACATCTGACTGGTGAGGTAACCTCTGCAGCTTATGGGAAGAAGGGCCTTTCTCATTCTGGGGCTAATATATGTGCCTTCCACCATTCTCTTACAGAGGGAGAGGAGGTTGGCTGAGGGGGTCTCCTGCAACTGTGGGACCTATTGCTGATCCTCCCTCCATTCACACATCTAGGCAGAGTTCCTCTGTCCACTGGCACCGTTGACACCTTTGGGGAGCAGTAGGAGCTGTCCAGGGTTCTCTGCTTGGTCTCTCTTTCAGGTTCTCTTGTTTTGACCAGTTGACCTTCATGTCTGTCTGTTACATTCTTGGCAACCCCTCTTAAATTAGATGAGTGCTGGGTCTTGTGGATCCTCCCCAACGGCTAGGGGAGGGTCCTTTAGTCCAGAACCCAATAAGACCAGCCTTTTACAACTGCTTACCCGGCCTGACTTTGTCACACGAGTATCTAGCCAAGTTATGAATTTAAGCATCCAAACTCATCTTATGAAGATTGTAAGTTTCCTATGAGGATGAGAGGTCAGACAGAGTGATCTTGCACCCACAAGTGATATAATGGTATTAGGTAATTTTTCTGTGAGAATCCATTCAAGAGAGAGTGATTGTTTCATTTCACCCAGATAGTAGTAGTTCTTCTAGAGCAAGGATGAGCAAGACACGGTTGGCGGGCTGGATCTGGCAAGCTGGATCTGCTGTGTCCCAACCCCCCAGGCCAATCAGGGTTTGAGGGTGGGGGACTGTGTGAAATCGCCTCCCCTTGCCAGGGGCGCATTGTTCCCTCCCCTTGCCAGGGGACAGCTGGCGGTTCCCTTTAAGTGCTGTGTGCCCCAGGCAGGGCGGGGAGTGAGAGGCTTCTTGTGTTCCCTTCCCACAAGGCTCCAATTGGCATGGGAGCGAGGAAGTGTGCAAAATCTCTTCCCCCGCCAGGGGCATGGGCATGGGCATCAGAGCGAACCGCCAGCTGTTCAAAATGTCTGGTGGTTCCCTCTTGGCACTATGTGCCTATGGCACAGCGGGGACAGGGGCTGAGAGACTTCACACAAAACTGAAGCACAAAGAGGTGAAGTGACTTGCCACGGGTCAGAGTCAATGTAGAAAGCAAAGATCTGCTGATTCTTAATCCATTGCTTTATCCACTGGGCTATGCTGCTTCCTTTAGTGTACTGCAGGATCTTGTAATCTCTAATTTTTGTTGGAAAAGGAGGCAAATCATTCACCCTATTCAATACTTGTGAGTCTCTTGTCTGATTATCATAGAGGAGTTTTTTAAGAAAGTAGACAAAAACATTGAACCAATCTGTACGTTTCTGTTATAGCCAAAGGCTAGTAAGCATGTTGTCTGCTGTAGTATACTCTGTATTGCAGCTGATGTAGTCATTTGGTTATGCTTCTCACTCTTCTGACTCACAAACAAGAAGGGAGAGCAGTCATACGCATCAGTGAGCACTTGACAAACATCCGCATTTTGATCAAGTTCCTATGGCCACTGCACTGATTTCAAAGAAGTGATGTTGGGTGGAGTGGAAATCGTGGGCAGCCTAAATCTATCACATTGATCACATCTCTGAAGCTCTATTTAAACAATATACATAAGACACAGCAGATTTCCTCAGTCTGAACATAATTCTTACGCACCAAAATGCTGGTCTGATGTTCAAGGGGCCCCAAGCATAAGCAGAGTTCTAATCTGCCATAGTAGGGAAGGGAAGGAATTATGTAACAAGCCAGCTTCTTCTCCCATCCTGTTAAAAAAGAGATCAGCCTGTAGATTGCCTCCCCAGTCTCTCTCTGCTATTGAAAGGGAAGATGAGGGAGTGAGGTGTCAAATTCCTATTAAGTGCTCCAATGGGAGATGTGATCAGTTCTTAAGTCAGGGGTTAGGAACCTATGGCATAGGAACCGGATCGGGCCCCTAAGGCTCGGGGCTCCCCCATCTCAGCATCAAGGAGCCAGTCCTGGCACTCCAGCCCTGTGTCCCTCTCCCTCCCAGAGATCCTTCTCGTGGGGCTGGAGCACCAGTGCCGGCTCCCCACTGTAGGGAGGGACAGCCCTTGGTCTTGTGGGCTGGAGTCAGGCAAGCTGGGGCCAGATCTCCCCTGTTCCCTCCCCATCCCCCCAGCTGGGGAAATAACAATGCCGCAAAAGCTTTCCCCTGCCATTACGATTGGCAGTGATCATGGCCAATAGGAGCAGCAGGGGGCAGTGCCTGGGAGTGGCAAGCGATACAGAGCCATGTGTGTCCCTAAGGAGCTATGCCAGGCAAGTGCCCCCCATTTCCCAGACCTCACTCCTCCAGCCTGTTCCTGGACTCCCTCCCATGCCTAGTCCACACCTGCCCAGACCTCCACACCCCAACTTGACTCCTGCATTCTACCTCTCACCCTGACCCCGACCTCAATCTCCAGCCTGTTCCTGCACCCCCTCCAGCCCAGTAATCTGCTCCTGCACCCGTAATCTGCTCCTGCACCCTACCACTGTCACAGACTCACCAACCCACTCCTGTGCCTTCCCTCCTCCCCAGACCCCACACCTGCTTCCCAGCAGCCCCCTCCCACACATTGAACCCCTCATTTTGGGGCCCACCGCAGAGCCTAAGGGGCCCCACAAAATCTCCTAACCTGGCCCTCCCCAGCTTTGGCATGCTATGGGAATGTGGGGAGTCTCTGCTTTTCAGTCAGGGGCTATGTCAGTGAGGTTGGAGTGGGGGGTTCCCCACGCATGCCCTGTGTGACAGAACATTCTTTGAACCAGCTCTCCAATTGCTTGGATTGTACTTAAAGTAGCCATCATATCTCACGAAGGCCTATTAAATTCTTAACACTTTTATCCTGGTTATAGTTAATGATTGCATTTCAGATCCAAAGAGTATCCAGATATTTGGAAGTCTCTTTGAGCCTCAGCTTGGAAATCTGGTTCCCTTGCATGAGCTAGAGATACTACAGGTTGGACCTCCCTGGTCAGGCACCCTTGGGACCTCACCTCACTGGTCCTGGAAAAGGGAGTTTGCCTATCCAGGGAAGTTCTGGGAGGATGTCTACACTACAGAGGTTTTTTTTCGGAAAAACGGCCATTTTTCCAAAAAAACTTCGCTTATGTCCACACTGCAATCGCATTCTTTCAAAAGAAAATCGAAAGAACGGGGGAGGGAAGGGGGGAGGAGATTTCCGACATTGGTAAACCTCTTTCTATGAGGAAGAAGCCTTTTTCCGAAAGAGCTCTTTCGAGAAAAGGTGTATGTGGATGGGGAAGAGGGAGTTCTTTCGCAAGAAGAGGAAAGAGGAAAAAGCACAGGTCTCCTGGGCTGTGTCCAGACTCAGGGGTTTTTTCGAAAAAAGTAGCTTTTTTTCGAAAAAACTTCACCTGCGTCTAGACTGCAGCCGTGTTCTTTCGAAATTAAATCGAAAGAACGCGGCTTTTCTTTCGACGGCGGAAAACCTCATTGCACAAGGAAGAACGCCTTTTTCGACGGAGATCCGTCAAAAATAAGTGAGTGTGGACGTGGGGAGGCCATTTTTTCGAAAATAATGGCCTCCAGGAAGAAGTCCTGGTGGACAATCTGGGGCATGGCTTGCATGTCTCTGGTTCCTGTCTGCAACCATTTCTTAAAGGGACAGGCACCCTCACAGTCACTTGTGGCAGCAAAGCAGCCAGAGCACATGGCTGGTGAAGTGCAGCATGTCCCAGCCCCAAGACCCTCCTGGCCCTTCCAGAGAGCCTTCTGGGGATCCAACCAGGGGCTCCAAACGCCGGGCACCGTCATGGTGTGGCCCAGAGATCAAGACCCTTCTCGAGCTCTGGGGAGAGGAGGAGGCCTTACAAGCCCTAAAAAGCAGGCGGCGAAATGCAGACATTTATGGCCGCATGGCAGAGGCCCTGGCCCAGAAAGGACACTACCCCCGCACCCAGGACCAGGTGCGCTCCAAAATGAAGGAGCTGCGCCAAGGGTATGTGAAGGCCAGGGAGCATAGCTCCCGTTCTGGGGCAACCCTCCACTCCTGCCCTTACTATAGTGAGCTGGACCAGATCCTGGGTGGTGGTGGTGAAGCACGCACACCACGGCGTCTCGTGCAGTCAGGCTTGGCAGACCCTGTGGTGGATGCGCCAGAGCAGGACCCAGAGCAGTCAGGAGACGGGGACATGGTGCCAGAGGAGGACAGTGAGGAGACGGCGACCCTCACCCTGGAGCCAGTCACACAGACCCCAGAGGCCTCCCAGGTGTCATCTGACGCAGGAGATGAAGCAGCAGGTGAGTGCAGTGAGGTTGTGTAACACCCGGGGGGGGGGGGGAGGTAGGTGGGTGCACAGTGGGTGATGCACAAGGGAAACCTGTCATGCTCAGGCTGATGCCCAGGTCACACACAGTGTTACCTTCAGAATGTCTGCTTCCCCTGTCTCAAGGGAGAGGGCATGCCCTTTTGGACAGCTGTTGCACACATGACTGATTGTGATAGAAATGTAGCCGTGTTAGTCTGATCTGAGGAAGTGGGTCTGGCCCACGAAAGCTCACCCCCTAATAAACCATCCTGTTAGTATTTTAAGTGCTACAGAGTCCAGTTTTTTAGGACTGATTGTGTCTTCCTCTTTTCCTCCACAGCCGGACCAGCCGTGCAAGAGGGCCGCAGCACCCCAGCCCCACCTCCATCTCGGGGACATGGGAGCCGCAGACACAGGCGTGTGTATGCGGACATCCTGAGGCAGCATGTAGAGGCCGTGCAGGAGCTCAACACCATCCTGCGAGAGAGGGCAGAGGCAGAGGATCGGTGGCATGACCGGCTGATGAAGGAGCTGGTCCAGCAGCGCACGTCCCTGACTGCCACTCTCAGGGAGGTCTGCGGCTTGCCTGCTCCTGTGCCTGGTCCTGCTCCTCCAGCACCCCATGACCCCGCCCCACCAAACCTCCCTTCCACAACAGCATCCCTTTCCCCCCTTGGACCTCCCTCTCCCCCAGGCCCCCCAGTTCCCCAGCCCCTCTCTCCCCCTGGCCCTCCTCTCCCCCAGGCCTCCCCGTCCCAAGAGCACCCTATCCAGCCAACCGACAGGTGCACCACCCGATCCCGTGGCCATGGTGGACCCCGAACACGAGGCCCAAGCAGGAGACTGAGATCAGGCAAGCACCGTGCAACCTGATCCCCTTCCCCCCTCCAGGTTTCAAGTCCCCTTCCCCCCTCCAGGTTTCAAGCACCCCCATCACCCCAGTTAAATGACAAGGAAAGTGTTCAACAAAATGTTTATTGTACATAGTTTGGCATGAAACTATATTTTCTACCTCAAAAATGAACAAAAGCTTTTTTATGTTTGCAACAGTTATACTATTTTCCAGTGAGTGATATTTAAAAAAATAAAACAGAACTTATTATTTTGAGACAAACCCTGGTGTTTATGATTTCTCCAAATAGGGTCAGGAGATGGGTTGTGGAGGGAAGCTTCTTTTGGGCCAGGGCCCAGTCCCCAGGCAGAAGCCCCTCAGTAGAGTCAGTGGCCTCCACTTGAGAATTGCTCCCGTAGGGCCTCCCGTATGCAAACAGCAGACCGGTGAGCCTGGCGGATGGCAGCTGTCCGGGGCTGGGCAAAGTGCCTCTCCTGACCATCAGCACCTGTACCCCACCCTGGTAGGAAGGCCTCCCCTTTCCTCTCCACCAGGTTATGGAGAACGCAACACGCGGCCACCACCTCAGGGATGTTGCTCTCCCCCATGTCTAGGCGTGTGAGCAAGCACCGGAATCTGCCTTTTAAACGTCCGAACGCACATTCCACCTGGTTGCGAGCCCGGTTAAGGTGAGCATTAAACTGCTCCTTGCTCGCATCCAGGTGGCCGGTGTAGGGCTTCATCAGCCACGGCATCAGGGGGTAGGCCGCATCAGCCACTATGCACACCGGCATGTGCATATCCCCAACCGTAAAGTTGTGATGCGGGAAAAATGTTCCTGCCTGAAGCCTCCGGTAGAGGTACGAGTTCCTGAAGATGCGGGCATCATGTGCCCGCCCTGACCACCCAACACAAATGTCAGAAAACTGGCCACGATGGTCGACCAGGGCCTGGAGGACCATAGAAAAGTAGCCCTTTCTGTTAATGAATTGGGCTGCTCAATGGGGCGGTGCACGGATTGGAATGTGTGTCCCGTCGAGCGCTCCTCCACAATTCGGGAAGCCAAGGGCAGCAAAGCCGGCCATGACGCTGTCCAGATCTGGTAGACAGACGAGCCTGTTGAGCAGCTCCGAATTGATGGCCCTCACCACCTGCAGAACGAGACAGACAACAAAATGTTAGAAGGGGTGCCTTATCTCTTAGGAGGAGAACCCACCACAGACCTTCCCTCTCAAACACCCCGGGAATCCCCTCCTCAGAACTCCCCCCCCCAACAATTCAGGGTGAGTGGAGGAGCTCCCTCCCACTCACACTCCACTTTGCCCTTCCTGACAGTCTCCCTTCCCCCCACCCCAAACTGTGACTGTCCCCAGACAATGACTTACCTCCATCAGGATGTATCCAACAGTAGACCTGCCCACTCCAAATTGGTGTCCCACGGAGCAGTAGCTGTCGGGGGTTGCCAGCTTCCAGAGGGCAATGGCGACCCTCTTTTCCACGGGGATAGCGGGCCGCAGGTGGGTGTCTTGCTGTTGCAGAGCAGGGGCGAGCCAGGTACACAGCTCCCGGAAAGTGGTCTTTCGCATCCGGAAGTTGCGTAGCCACTCTTGGTCATCCCAGAGCTCCATCACGAGCTGGTCCCACCAGTCAGAGCTGGTGTCAAGCCTCCAAAAACGCCTGTCCACAAAGAAGTTTGGAGGCAAGGGCAGTGCGGCTGCATGACGGACGATCCCTTCGTACCTCTGGTCTGGGTCCAGATGGGGAAGTAGCCTCATGACTGTGTCATGCAGATGCAGCAACACTTGCAGTATGATGGCGTGGGGCCATCGCCTGCCCAGGGGCAGCTCTGGCTCCATGCCAAAAAAATGGGTCTAAAACAGAAAAACCTCCACACAAAAAACCTGCTGGGGTGTCCCAGGAAGCTGAGCACTCCAAATCAGCACTGCAATGCCTTGCTTACCTCCTAGAGGGACAGCAAAGACAGCTGCAGAAGCAGAGCAACGGGTGTTCAGGGGCGTCCCTTTAACCACGCGTCTCTGCAAAGGGCAGGCAGCAGCACCCGGAAGGAAATGCTGCCCCCATGACCTGGCAGAAGCAGTTCCGGGTGGCTTTGAATTTCGAAAGAGCGTCCAGCAGTCAGGACGCTCTTTTTCGAAAAAGCGGATCAATTTTCCGATCCGCGTATTGTAGTCTAGACGCGCTCTTTCGAAAGAGGCTTGCAGTCTAGACATAGCCCTGGTGGCCATTCCATCCATAGTAATCACAGCTTACATGCGAAATAGCGTCCATTCAGTGTGGACACTATATTTCAAAAAAGCAGGTCACTATTTTGATGTGCTTTTGCGTGTGGATGCTCTCTTTCGGAAGAAGGTTTTTCAGAAGATTTCCAGACATAGCTGGAGAGGGGATGCCAGCTTCCCTGTTGGACTCCACTTCCCAGCCTCCCAGCCCCGCAAGCTGTGACAGCCTCGTGGTAGCCTCACCATCCCACTGCAGCTCACAGTGGCCCCACCAGCTACACAGCAGACCTGCCACACCCCTGGAGCTCCTGGCATTCCCACCAGCTGTGGGCTCCACTGCCCTGCAAGCTCTGGGCCCCCTGCCAGCTTCCCTGCCCTGCCAGCTCTTGTGTCCCACAGGTTCTGCTGCTCCGCTGGCCCTGCCAGCTGGCCCTGTTCAAGCCACAGGCAACCTCTGCTGCTGAGGCTCTCTAAGGTCCCTCAAAATCCGTGGTCTTGCCAGACCATGGATGTTGCTGGACCAGAGAGTCCCGGGTCACAGAGGTTCATCCTGTACAGAAGTAGCTTTTCTTGCAGCTTCAGCTTCTAGGTAGAGAGGAGGCCAATCCTCCTGCCCACTCACACCTGATCAGAGTGATCCTGCATATGGGGGAAATTTGAAATTAAATCATATGTTGCCACTCGAAACCATGATATTGGTGGCACCTGAAACCAAATGTGCTTGAGCTTTAACAGTATATTGTTCAAATTAAATATGGGGTGGAGGTTGGGGTATTTTTTGTTTATTTCACCCAAACCTATTCACCCATTTCTAGTTGCAACAGAAATGTGAAAATCTTGCAGCTAAATATTACAAACAGAGCATGAAAATATATGACGTAAATAGCTAATTTGCCTTGAGCACTTTTTCTCCTCCATAAGGCCTTGTTGCATAACTGTCCGCTTTAGTCTGGCTCTTGTGTTTATGAGCTGGATATCTGAGGAATTAATCAGAACATTTTCCATTTTAAGGGACCAGCAAGCCCTTGGGAATTTGGAGAGGTTTGCGTTTGAGGCAATAGCAGGCAATAGAGTAGTAGGGGCTCGTCTTCATTGAGTTTGCCTAAGTTTGCCTGAGCCTAAGTTTTCTGCAAATAAAGATGATTGTTTGTGAGCTTGTATAAGAGTGGAATATGCTCTGGTTTGTGTTTTGCCACACTGCAAGCCCGATAAAATTCTCTTACCTCTTGGCATTAAATCATCCTAGGGACAGAGACCATTTCTGGCCATCACCTTTTTGACCTTGAAAGGGTTTCTTCTCAGTCTTAGATGCTCAGAAGAATGCTAAAGTAGAGTTGCAGCCAGTTTACAGAGATGAAGGGCCCTCATGTGAATAATAATATAAGGACTTAAGCACACTTCATCAGTAAACATGAAAGCACTTTACAACGGTAAGCCTTGCCTCAGTTATTATAGATGGGGTATGTGAGGTGCAGAGATTTAAAGACTTGCCCACGATCAGAGCTGGTCTTAGGAGTGGGCGAGCCAGGCAGTCACCTGGGGCCGCCATTTTCAAGGGGCCACCAACAGAGCTGGTCTTAGGGGCAGGCTGCGACCGCATTTCGGCCTGACCTCCCAAATCTTCCCCCTTCCTAGGTTTCCCTCGTTACTCCCCGACCCATTTTTTTTCCTTGACAAATTTTTGTCCGATATTTTTTTAAAACCATCTGGCAACCCTATTGGTGAGCGCCGTGCGATTGCCTGGGGCTGCCAATTGGTTAGGACCAGCCCTGCCCACGATCACACAGTGAGTCGGGACAGAGATAGAAGTAGAGCCCAAATCCAGTATACATAATTGGCACCACACTTTTCTCAAGAAGAGTCCTGCTGAGGTTATTACAAGTGGGGACCTGCAGGTGTTTGTCTTGGGTCTGGTATTATTCAATATTTTGGGGGTTGCAGTGGATCATATCTTGAATGTCAAGTGTGCAATCCTATTCAGAAAAAGACAAATGTGATTCTGTTAGGTATTAGCTGGAGTGCTGTATGTAAAACATGGGAGGTAATTTTCTGCTCTACTCGGCAGTGATGAGGCCTCACCTGGAGTACTATTTTCAGTTTTATGCACCAAACTTTAAGAAAGAAATGAAGCAATAGGAAAGAGACCAGAGAAAAGCAACAAAAATGATAAGAGGTTTGGACAACGTGTCCTATGAAGAAAGGTGGAAAGAACAGGGGATGTTTAATCTAAACAAGAGATGACTGAGGTAGAATATAAGTCTTCAAATACATGAAAAGTTGTTATAAAAAGGGTGGTGAGCAATTGTTTGCTATGTCGACTCAGCTTAGTTTGCAAACAAGGCAGATAGAAGTTTTATAGTTGTTATAACTTTCTAACTTTAAGGACAGTTAGACTTGGCAGGATTCTATTTATGCCATTAATTGTCTTTCAACAATAATTTCGCGCACAATAATTGATAATGAACTAATGAAAAAAATCCCTCAGTAGTAATCGAAGAGTGATATCTGCTTCCATAGAGAATGCAGCCTTCCATGTACCTAGCACCTTTAGGGATATGGTATATGGGGCCCTTCAGCTGCACAGGAAGCCTCCTGAAAATCCCTCTGTCACTGGTTCCACAGTCACACCAGGATCTCCCTTCAGTGCCTTTGTGAAGCCATGAATATTTCAATTGATTTAAAAATGTAAAAATAAATATTGATATCTGTTGAATTTGCAAACAAAAACAAAGAACAAAAAAAATCAATTCTACCAAGCTTAAGGATAGTTAATCACTAGAACAGGTGATCTAAAGAGGTTTGAGAATCCCTGTCATTTTATGTTTTTAGTAAGAGGTTAGACAAACACCTGTCAGGAATAGGCCACATCTACACTGAAAGAGGTCAAATTTATTAAGGCTGATTTTTAGCATGTAGTTTTATAATGTCGAAGGTACATGTCCCCACTGAATGCAAGAATGTGGCATAGTTCAAAGTAGCTCATCCCCAATAGGGTTGCTACCATGAACTTTGAGAGTGATGCACTGTAGATAGCTCTGCCACAGTGCCTGCACCACTTTGAATCCTGGATTATGCTCCCAGTGCACTCTGGGAATAAAACTGTGTAGCAGGTGGTTCTGGGTAATGTCATCAGCAGCCCATAAAGCACTTGTTTCATCTCCCTACCCTGCTTAAGAGACAATGGCAAACAGTCTTTTTGCGCCCTTTTTTCTCTCGGTGGTTATCTGTGCAGATGCCATAGCAGAGTGGATCCTGTTGCGCACCAAAGGATGATGATGATGATATTAACCTTGGTTTGCCTATTGCTGGAGTATGTCCAGCTGTCTGAGGCTGCCTGAGTGTTTTGGGAGAAATCCACGGACTGGCTAGGGAAGCTGGTCAGGTCCCCCCACAAGGATCGCATGCAGCTGCTCATAGAAGTGGCAGGTTTGTGACAATGCTCCAGACTGTCCATTTGCTTCCTTTGTCTTTTGGTATGACTGCCTCAGCTCCTTTATTTTCATTCAGCACTTTAGGACATCCCTGGTGTATCCTTTCTCCTCCAGGCCCCTTGCAATCTTGGCATAGTTATCTGTGGTTCTTTTGCTGGTTCCTAGCTTTGTGAGAACAGATTCCTCTCCCCACACAGCAATGAGATCCAGGATCTCCTGCATGTTTCATGATGGTGCTTGTCTGTGACCCTGGGAACTCATTGAGCTCATGGAACTGGAACTCATGGCCAGATGTGCTGCCTGCTCTGAAGCTTGCTCACCACGCTGGCCACACACGAAATAAATCAAATTTTCCTGAGACTTATTCTGTTCACCTAAGAATAGTAGAGTTGAAAGTTGTGAACAGAGCAGTCACCGTGGGCACTGTGGGACACCTCTCACTGGACAAGAACACGGACTTTCACAGCACTGTATATGAAATACCATAAAGTCGACCATGCAAGATCAAATTTAGCAGTTACTCCTTGTGAAAGCAGGAGTACAGAAATCAACTTTAACTGCCCTCAACGTTGATGGATCGGGCTTTGTAGTGTGGTCTCATTGTTTAGAAAATTGACCTAATGTGGCTAAGTTTAACCTAAACTCCACGTGTACACCAGGCCTCAGTGCAATCAAATGTGGCAGACTTCAAAACTACTTATGAACTTCAGGTCTCATTATGCCATGTCCTGTTTCAGCTCAGAGCAAGATGGAACATTGCATGTTCAGTTTTACAATCTCTGTGGGCTTCTTCTCTGTGTTGAAGACTAAAACTGCCACATTGTGGAACTCTGTGTGGGCAGTATTTGGCTCACAAGCTGTACATTGCCATCCCTCATTTGCACTGGAATGTAAAACTTTCCAGCCTAAGACAGATTTTGTTTTGTTTTTAATTGATCAACAAAATGGAACTTGAAGTGAGATGGACTTAAGTGGGAGTCATTTACAATGCATGAGCCAAGACTAAAGGAATTTTCATTTCACCCAGTATTTACATTCCCTGAACTTCCCTTTGGTGTAAAGAAAACCACCGGCTTAATTGCAGGATGAACAGACCACCAGTGTGGTCACATGATAAGTTAGATGGGACAAAGAGGTGGAGAATATGCTGTGCTTGATGGTGGATGGACTAGGTGAGGAAACAATAAGTCTTTTCCACAGGTTCTCTGGTTGTCTGATCAATAGATCGTCCATACAGCCATGTGATAGGGCGATAAAAACAATCCTGATTCTTAAGAAGCTTCTCAGATGTCAGGATTTATAACATTCTGGGACTTTTTCCATTGTATTCAGTGGAGCCTCTATCAGGATTTATTTCATCCCTTGTCTTATTAGTAGGTTAAAGAAATAAACACAACAACTCTCTAGCAAAATAAGTTTAGGAACTTTATTTTAAAATGTGAAGATGCAAAGATGCCCTTATATGTTTTATGCAGGAACTTGAAAATATGAACCAAGAATAATGAAGCAAATATTGAAAGTACCAGGGAAAAAAGAAGATTTAATGATATAATACATTATATAATATAATAATACATTACTAAGCATGTATTATTGATTTATACTGTAATTCCCAGATCAAGGGCCTGGTCTTGATGTTTTTAGTTATATGAGTAGTCCCACTGATACCTGACCTTGTTGCATGTCATATCCATACTTCTGCTATAACAGATGACTAAAGAAATTTCAGTTAGACAATGAGAGTTACCTTTACCACCTCTGCACATCTTTTTGCGCTGTCTCATTTTGTACAGTTAAAAGATATTTGGTTTGTAGCAAAGTTCACATTTGTCTTCAGATTTAATTCTTAACTGTAGTCCCAGCTAACATTACAATTATTTCCATAACAGGGACAGTTTATTTCTGAAAAGAAGAAAAGTCCAATGGCTTGTGTATGTTTCAGATTCTACATGGCTCATCCACAACAGACCCAATTTACTTATTTATAACCTCCCCTGATGGATGAGTATAGAGATTTTCACTTCCAAAGACAGTGAAATACCTTTTGAGTGATATGTAATGCAGATGTTGACATATACATTTGCATTAATCTCTGCTTTTCTTCCCATGACATTTTGTAATTTCCTAAAATGATCACAAAAAATAAAGCAGTACACTTAGGTTTTCTTTCCCTTCATCTGAAATAGCTGTTAATTCAGTGTTAGCTACAGTAAGTGGCTACAGTAGCTAACACAAACTGTGCTGTAGTCATTTCACTTTGCTTGGCTTGTTGGTTTGACAGAACAAGAGAACTCTTGTGACTTTGGATTGAGGCGATTGTGCACTGAGAGGGAAGGGAGTTTTATGTTTACATCCATCTGCAAATAGTTCATCATAGTTTTCATCTTACAATAAATGCAATGACATGCAGACTCAAAATGTCTTCAAATTCCAGAGTAATAATCAAGGTTTGAATTCTTATCTGGGTATCTTCAGTCTTGACATAGGGCAGGGAATATCATCAGAAGAGGGTGAATACAATTCTTCAGGGCTAAAATAGACTGGATGGTGGTCTGACCTGAGATTGAAAATCCTAATTATTAAATCATTTCTCCCACCTCTCACTGAAAGAATTGTTATTACCTAGTCTAGTGTAGGGGGTCTAAAAACTTTTAGGTATATCTTGCTGAACAAAGACCACTAGTTGAAAGCATAACACCCATTTACCTGTATGGTTGAACTAGCATCTTCGGAGAAGGAAGATGAGCAACTCAGATTACTGCAAAATAATATAGGATGTAAGTGATTATAGACAACTTTCCCCCCTTAATGCTATCCGGCAGGGTGCCCACTAAATTCTAATGTTATTACCATCTGATAAAGTGACCTGCTTGCATAAGGGTTGCGGTTCTCTTAATAGATTCATAGATTATAGACACAGAAGGGACTACTGTAATCATCTAATCTGGTCAGTGGCATAATACAGACCAGAGCACTTCCCTGAATTAATTCCTGTTTGAAATAGGGCATATTTTCAGAAAAACATCCAATCCTGATTTTAAATGTTCCAGTAATGAAGAATCCACCACAGCGCTTGGCAGACATTAACACCACTGTGATGCTGAAACACACTAACTCACCAGCTCAGATGGGGTTAAAGTGGCAAGAATGGCTAATCTTAGGCTGCACCTGGTGGGAAGCGAAGGGGCAATGAGACTGATTGAGAATGAATCAGTCCACCTGGGTAGGAACAGATGGGGCATCTATTAAGGAAGGAGCTGCAGGTAGGTCAGTCTGTAGTCATGCTCCAGAATGCAAGTAGGAGATTAGAAGCCTGAAAGAAGCAGGGGAGGTAGTAGTAAGGCCTGAAAGGGGTAAACCTGAGCAGATGGTTTGAGGGTGGCTGGATTGGAACCCAGTGTAGAGGGCAGGCCAGAGTTCCTTTATCTGCCATTGTGTAAGCGGTGTAGCAAACACAGTGGTGATGGAGATGGCCTGATGCTTTGAAGAAGACTGATAAGACCTCGGAAGGGGAGGAAGACAGTGATTCACCCTGAGGGCTAAACCATAAAGAGAGAGAGAGAGAAAGAGGGAGGCCGGCCATGGAAATGAATGACTGAGGCAAGGAACTGAGGGACTGCAAGAGAGGACATGGGCAGGGGAAGCTAATTGCCCAGATAATCAAGGTGCTATCAAGTAGCCAATAGCATGCCCCCCATGATAGTGCCTGGTACTGGAGCCCAGGGACTGTTCCCTCCACAAAAGCACTTGGGCTGTGTCTACACTGGCAAGTTATTCCAGAAAATCAGCCACTTTTCTGGGAAAAACTTGCCAGCTGTCTACACTGGCCGCTTGAATTTCTGGAAAAGCACTGACGATCTAATGTAAAATCATCAGTGCTTTTCTGGAAAAACTATGCTGCTCCCGTTCGGGCAAAAGTCTTTTTCTGGAAAACTGTTCCGGAAAAGGGCCAGTGTAAACAGCACAGTAATGTTTTCCGCAAAAAAGCCCCGATTGCGAAAATGATGATTGGGGCTTTTTTGCAGAAAAGCGCATCTAGATTGGCCATGGACGCTTTTGCGGAAAAACTTGCCAGCTGTCTACATTGGCTGCTTGAATTTCCACAAGAACACTGACTTCCTACTGTCTGAAATCAGTGCTTTTTGTGGAAATGCTATGCTGCTTGTTCGGGCAAAAGCCCTCTTTTGCGCAAAAGGGCCAGTGTAGACAACGCGGTATTGTTTCGCGCAAAAAAGCCTCAATCATGAAAATGGCGATCAGGGCTTTCTTGCGCAAAACCGCATCTAGATTGGCACGGACGCTTTTCTGCAAAAAGTGCTTTTGTAGAAAAGCGTCCGTGCCAATCTAGACGCTCTTTTCTGCAAATGCTTTTAACGGCAAACCTGTGGAGGTGACATGTTATTGTCACGACTATGCTGAGTTGGAGACTGAGGCCTTTCAGCCCCTGGGGTGGGGGAGATCATAAGCCTAGGCTGGTTTGACGTGACTCCATTAGGCTCTGCTGCCTGCTGGGAAGAGTGGAAGGAATAGGCCCAATAAGAGCAGCCCTGTCACACAGATGATGTGGGCGTATAGGGGGCACTGGCTGCAGGGTAGAGCCAGCATCAGCTTCTCTTCCATTGACAGGCAGGAAGGGGCTGGCACTGAAGTTGGTCACCAGCATGATGTGGTTGTGTGTCAAGAGCCAGGCTGTCAGGGGGTGATTACAGAGCACCCCAGCAACCTACTCTACACATAGGATGGGGGTGTCTCCCCATTGCATGCCACTCCCATAGGACTTGCTGTTGGGAACCAGTGCATAGTCATTGCCCCATGGGAGCTTGAGAGGTCTTGGGAGGCAGCTGGCTCCTTCCACACCCACAGCCTCGCTGACTCCAGGGGAAATCGAGGCCTAGAGAAGGTCCAGCCTTAGCACATGCAGTGAGCTAGCAACAGAGGACAGAATGGAACCCAAGGGTCCGAGCAACTTTGTATCTCTTCAAGAAGCCCAAAGAATCCCTTGCCCTGACTCAGAACTGGTACATAGAGCAGCCAGGCAGCTGGCGGGAACTGCCCTGAGATACGCCTCCCCCCTCACCTGTGCATCCTGACAATTAGGAGTGCTTGTGTGGCTTGGAGGTGGTGTCACCTGCATGGCAGGAGCCCCCAGTTTCCAGGGAAGGAAGTTGTTCTAGGGAGGAGAGTGATGGAGCCTGTACTAGTGTGGAGAGCAAAAAGCCCCAGTGCTGAGCCAGGCCTGGGCAAGACCCTGACAACATCAGGGGCATGTGGACCCTGTCCAATTCCCCCAGTTCTGGGCTCATTGCCTCTCTGTGCTTCAAGAGAAGCTGGATTCCTGTCTGAAAAAAGCCACCAACCTGAGTTTGGTGCTAGCAGGGAAGGTGAGGCCCACAGGGCTGTTACTCACTCCAGGCATGTAGTCAGACCATGGCAGGTTACCAGGCCCAGAAGCCCCATAGCCCAGCCCCAAACCACAGCCTACTAGGAAGTCTCATTGTCCAGATAGAGCCTACTTCCCTCAGCATCAAGGCCAGTGGGCTGGGCTGAGCCAGCAGAGCCCAGGGTTTGGGGCATGCACAGTGCTCTGCCCCAGGAGACTTGCCTGGAAGGGACAGCAACAAGGGTTCCTTCTAAGCCGGGTATGGGGAACCTCAGGCCTGGGGGCCATATGTGGCCCCCTGGCTTGCCTGGATCCAGCCCCCAAGGCTCAGCATTGGGGAGCCCATGCTGGTTCTCCAGCCCCCCTGCCACTCACCTGTGGGGCTGGAGCACATAAAATCTACTAGCCTGGGTCCCCCGGCCTCTGGTGTGAAAGGGGAATGTGGGGAGTGTTTTTCTTCTTCTCAGTCAGAGGCATCTCACTTTACTTCTCACTTGTGTGCAGCCCCCCCCCCAACTGATTTTTCTGTGGGTCAGTGGCCCCCAACCCAAGAAAGGTTCCCCACCTCTACTCTGAGCTGTGTGGCATTGCAGACCCGCAATTGCTTAATCAGCCCCACCCAATCAGGCAGCTCCATGCGCAGAGCCCTGAGCCCCTAACTGGGCAGGGCTGATTAAGCAGCTGCATGGCCCTGCTACTACACAGCTTAGAGGGACACTTGGCCAGCAGGACTCAGCGTTAGTGGGGCCAAGGAAGGACTGGTTCCCCTGCTGGGATGGTACCTTCTCAGTGAGCTGGTATTCATGCAGGTTCAGATAGGAGTGGGCTAATTGGGCAGGCTATGCCCCTGAATTACAGAATTTGCTCAATTCACCCCTTAATGCTTGTTTGTACTTACTGCAAGATCAACGGGGCACCACTAAATCGAATGCTGGTGGCATCCTCATCGACCCCGATGCTCCTCATAACCCTGTGGAGTAAGGAAAGTCAATGGGAGAGTTTCCTCTATTGACCTCATACAGCGTGGCCACTGGAGAAATTTGATTTCAGATACTCATAGCTGGAGTTGCATATCTTAAATCAAATTTCTCCCCCAGGGTAGACCTGGCCTTAGATGATAAGCTAAGTAAATCAAGCTCCTTGATTCTTTCACATGAAGTATGTTTTCAAATCCTTCAGTCGTGCTTGTGGCATTTTTTAACATCCTTCCTGAGCAGGGGGCATCTGAACTGGACACAGTATTCCAGTAGTGATCATAGCAGTGCCAAATACAGAGGTTCTATAGGGTTTCCACATTTATCCATCCATAGGATAGACCTTTTAGCCAAAACATCTCACTGGGAGATACACTTGTTCAGCTGTCTAGTTAGCATTTCCCTTTTGTCGATCTGAGTTATTTTTGCACTATTTGCCATGCCCTTGTGAATTTCCTTGCAGTTTGGGTGGGTGGGGGGGAGGTTGGGGTTTTTTTGGGGTTTTTTTTTTGGCCAGTCTCCATGCTTGTCAATCCCCAGTGGCTGGTGGTGTGGGTAGAGTACACAACCATAGGATGTGAGGTATTTTGTTTTGGGAGTTATCTCACCAGCTGAAGTATGGTAGGAGTAGCAAGACTAGGCTAGCATTCTGTCTTTCACATACACATACCAAGCACTGCCCCCCTCCCTTTCTGAAAAATCTAGTGGGCAACCTCAGAACAGAGGCCAGTGAATAAGGCCCTTAGCTGTGTTTTCTCCAGGAATGGTGGAGCTATACTAATGCAGCATTGTTCATAAAAAAACTTACACTACTGTTACCTCTGTTTCTGCTCTGTGAATAAACAAAGGGCTTTAAGGTGTAGCACTGTCACTATCATGGTGAATGTTTTATAAACACTGATGGGATAGAAAATAAATGGTCTGGGGCTTCTCCTGAGCACTAAATCCATGTACAGATTGAAAAAAATGAAATGCAATTACTGTTCAGATTAAATTCTTTCAAAAGTCAAATCTGCCCAGACCCACAGCACATGTTTGTTTTTAGGGCTGATCTTTGTGGTTTTATTAACCATGCCTTGTTTCCCAGGGGAAGGGTGAGAGAGGGAGAAAGGAAGAACAGATCTTCCTGAGTTTCCACTCTTGGAACAAACTATGTAAATACTACCGGAGAGCCCTTAATTCTGAGAACATGCTGTACTTTGGCAGCATGGTATTTTCAGTAAGTTCCTCTTGGCTTTGAAGAACATGCTAGTCACTGGTTTTCATTATTTATTGGTCAGCTGGGCCACCCTGCTGTAAAAAAGCTGTGAGGTTGGGATACAAGTGAGATGTTTAGGTAGAGAACTCCAGTGATGGATGTGATGATTCTCAGTTTGTTCTTCTCCCAGAATTTGAGGCAAACAAGTGGAAGTAAACAAGCTGATTAAATCCTGGGCAGATGGGGATTAATTTTGTCTGTAATCTTGAGGTTCATGGGTCCAATCCATTTGATCTATCACTCAATTAACACACAGAGTGGACAGGGTGGTATTTGGGCAAATGCACTTATAGGTTGAACCTCTGCTCTGGCAACATTTATGGTCTCCATGATTTTAGTAAGCCAGATGTCCACTTATCATGGGTGTGGCCAGTTTTCCTGCAGTCTCATAAGTTTGTTTACAGCCACCAGTCCTGGCTCTCAGTGTTCTGGGCTTTTATGTAACTCTAATTTACTGTCCAGTAAGCAGTGGAAGTGTTGGTAATGCTGCTAGACAAAACTGAGCTTCAATGGTTCGGCAAATTCTCTGGTTTAGCACTGGTCAGGTCCCAAGGGTGCCAGACTAGAGAGGTTTAACTTGTAATAGCATCCCTGGGCATTGGTAGATTTATTAGCCATTCCCCAGGTACTCATTTGTGGTGCTTCTATTTGGGTAGGCCAACTTAAGACACTTGGGGCCAGATTTTCAAACGTGCAGAGCACCTGATGCTGCAATTGTTTTTAGTTGGAATTCTGAGAACTAACTCAGCACATCAGGTTTCTCAAGCAGGCCACCCAACTAATTAGTGGGAGAAGCAAAAGTAGGACCCAGAGTCTTAAGTTTCACTATTTTGTAAAGTGGGGCCAGTAATTCCCTAGTTCCCATTGAGGTTGTGAGCCTTTCTTAAATGGTTTCAAAACACCTTGAGGTCCTCAACTGAAATGCCACTAGACAAAAACAGATTATTATTATGTACATTAGTATGTCAAGGCTCCCTTGATCTATATAGCTAGAATTTAGTAACCATCCAACAAATTACAAATAAGTTATATAGAATACCCACAAAAGCCTTGGTCATGGTGGTTTTAATGTCTGAACATCCCTTTGTAGGGCAGGAAGTATTTAAATGTTGTTTAGAGTTGAGCTGTTATTCTGAAGAGCCCTGCACAGATCTGCTTCCAGGCAGAAATAAACCAAATCTTTTCAAAGACAGCTTGATGGGCGGACGAAAATAGCAGAGAATGAATGGCAGGGAATTCCTGTTCACTTCTTATTTGCAGCTTGTAAGTGAGTGTCTTTGTCCATTCTTATCTAGATAGCACAATGTGCATGGAAGAATGTATTGAGAAAGCATGCCTGGGTTTTCAATCCTTCATTCACTAGATGGCAATGTTGCACAAAATTCAAAAGAGAGGTCTTAAATTGTGCTCCTGCTGATATGAATGAATTTTGCTACCATTTTTAATAGGAGCAGAAGAGGGATCCAGATGTGCATCTGCCTCTCTGCTTCTGTGGGTCAGCTATATAACTGAACGGGGCATCTGTGGGGCAGCCATCAGGTAAAGACTGGGACTGTGTCAGCTGTGTGATATTCAAATATAGCCATGGGATTCACTTGATTCCATGGCATATGGGTGAAAATTTCTACACAAGGCAGTTAAGGGGAATGGGATTTAAAGAGCACTATTACAACTGCTGTGGCAACATGTGATACTCTAGCATAATGGCTGGTGTAATGTTCCATGGCCTTTCCTCCCCCACCCCCCACCCCATGCGCAGTCACACTTACACCCACACTGTTGTTTAATTGCTTACACAGGCTTTAAGTTGGAAGTCATGATTTACTGTTCCAAAAACATAACGCTTTACACTGTGTGAGTGGGAAATGATGAATATTGCTTGAGGTGTGGCATTCCAGGTATTAGTGGTATACATACATACATGCACATAAAAAGGGTGTCAGATGGCCAGAATTAGAACACAGAAATTCCTGGCACCCAATCCAATATTGAGATGACAAGACTAATGAATTTTGGCTTTCCCCATCATCTCAATTCCCTTTCCCTTTAGTTCAATGCATCCACTTCTTCTGGACTTAGGAAAGGACAACACAGGTTGGATCATTGATTACCTCTGAAGCACCTGGCATTGGCCACTGTCAGAAGAGAGGATACTGGACTAGGATATGGGACTAGACAGACATTCAGTCTGACCCGTTATGACCGTTCTTGTGGACAGAATTTGAAGATTTTTTTTGGCAATGAATATTATAGAGAAGACATATTAGGATTGTCTATTTTTCCTGACTCATGCTGTAAGAACAAAAGGATATTTGATTACATTGAAAGATGGCAAATTCAAAATGGCTAAAAAGAAATGTCATTCGAGGACATTTTGGAATAAATTCATAAATTAACAATAAGTCACAAGGACCAGATGGCATTATATGTAAATTGAGGTAAATACACATTCCTTTGTTTAGGACACACCTGTTAACAACTTTAGTCTCTTCAGGATAGTCTGGTTTTGAACATGTGCTAATAACAGCCGGACTGCATATGTTTATATAAAACATTGCTACATTTATTTCACCATGATATTATCGATCACCAGATTATTTAGTTTTCAAATGATACATACATGAGCAGGCATTTTTGTACAAAGACTATTACAATTGTGTAGGCTGTGAATACAGAGGGGCTTTCTATTACAAATGCACATGCACAAGGGGATTAATTAAGATTGCACAGGCATTTCCTGATTTTTGAGTGCTTGACTTTGCAACCTAAAATGGTGTTTATTTAAGACCTCTTTTTGGGGGGAGGGGCAATATTGCTCTAATTCTGCCAAATCATGCCTTGATGTGGTCTAATCAGCTAGTCATTTTCCATCATTTTATAATGTTTTTTTTTTCAATTTAATAGTTGTTGTTTTTTTAAAACAGTGCTCAGTGCTAGCCTAACTCTGCCTCCATTGACGTTAATGGTAAAACTAACATTGACTTCAGTGAGAGCAGACTCTCTGATTAAATGTTTTAGCTGAAGTTTTCCCAATGAATTCAACCAGAAGCAGATACCTGGCCTGGGAAACTTCAAGTAGAATGGTTAAAATGTGGGTTACAAGCAATTGCAAACAGTATTTTACAATGGGAAATATTGGTCACCCTTTAAAATAAAATAGTCGGCACTAGCTGTCGTACCTATATTATGCACAATTATGAAATGTTTCAGTAAAATCACCTCTGCCTCAGAACAAGCTCTATTTTACTGCCAATTCTTGCAGGCTTCGTACCTTTTGTTACTAAATTCAGCTTTGATTGCCAATTTCTAATTACTCAGAAAGGAATGTCCTACATAATTCATGGTTGTCATTCACAACTACCTTGCACCTATAAAAGCACCGCTTCGGTGTGCTGTGCTGTTGGCAATAGCAAGGTACAGTGACTATGTGCCAGAATCAAAGGATTTGCCTGAGAACCTAGGACGATCAGCCAGCCTCTGTCAGGGCAATGACCAAGTTAGAGATGGTGTCAACGCAGTAGGATGCTGAGGAAGTTTGCACACCTGCTACTGATGCGGTCCCTCATGTAGGCACTCTCCAGTCTGGCACCTTTTTTCAGTGTTAATCAGATGATTAAAACATTAACAGTGAAGTTGCACACTGTGCAGCTGTGGATAAATGTAATTGAAAACTGTGTCTGTGCTAATTTTGGGATGTGTGCATATCCATAAAGGATGATTAATTCTTAAAGCCAATGAGTTCTAAGATTGGTATGTAGATGTAACTACAAACTGCAAGGAAAACAGAATTACGGGAGTGGGTTGTAGTCCATTAAAATACAGCCCTATTCAATGAAAGAACTATAGACTGAACCTCTCTGGTCCGGGACTCTCTCCCAGACCGGAGATGTTGCCAGACCGGAGAGCCCCGACTCAGGGCTGCAGAGCCCTGGTGGCCCCGTGGCTGGCCAAGGAGCTGGGAGCCTGGTGGCCTAGTGGCAGGGAAGTCTGGCAATTTGCTGATGGATCCCAGGAGAGCCCGGAGTTTGTCAGCAGAGGGGCCAACATCTCTTGGTCTGGCCAACTTTCTCCTCTGGGACCAGTCAGGTCCCAAAGGTGCCGGACCAGGAAGGTCCAACCTGTACTGTAAGTAAATAATGCCTTATGCTATTTATATACAGGGATGAAAGCTTTGTTTTCTTTCCATGTAATTTTCAAATGATCTTCACTTTCTCTATTTCACCCCCTCAAGGGTGAACCTTCACTGCTCATTGTCCATGACAGCAGAGGTGCTTCCATGTAGTTATTTTGCCTTGGAGCTTTCGGCCAGCTCACCTCTCTTCATCACCTGGTTTCCTGATGGCGGAGTCAGTTTTTTAGGAACTCTAGACGAGTGAGATTCTGCTACATTAAGTGTCATGTAGTACAATTGATTTCAGGATCAGCTGAAAAGCCAAGGGAGAGGACAGCAAAAAACTAGGAGGCATAAAGGAACATACAAGAGAAGAGAAAGCAGAATACAGTCTCGTATGTATCAGATTGGAGTCCTTACTGGTGCAGCAACGATGGTCTAGCACGCTCAATGAAGTATAAAGATCTGTTGTCATGGCAACAGTCCTTCCATTGCAGCTGCAGCGATGGTAAAATAGAGGTGGTTCTTTTGTTCTCCCACAAAATCTCTTTTACAGGGCCCTGAACATGCAAGGGATGAAATGCTCCATCTCTCCATTTCATCCACCAATTAGGCCCTAATTTCCAACACACCAATTCTGGCTCATTAATTTTCAATCCTCCACTCCTCTTGTTTACCAGTCATAACCTTAACAAAGTCCTTGAATGATATCAGCAGTCCCTTTCTATTTAAATTAGTTCCGTCTTTGTCTCCTTCTCACATGTTTTCTTAAAACACTTTTATATAACAAACTATGTGAAAATTTGTGAACCTTAACCACTTTCCATCAGTTAGGCTAGCAATTAAAATAGCCCTGCTATGCCCCAATTATTACAGCAGGCACCGGGATGTGGATGTTTGTTACACTGCCCCACTGTACATATATATTTGTGTCATGGAACAACTCTCCACCATTTTTTTTCTCTTTTCATTCTTAACATCTTTCTTAATCCCCACCTACTGCTTACCAACTCCTGCTCGGTTTGGTTAGTAAAAGAGTCAATAATATGGTCCCTGTTAACTGCTCATGTACAGGACTGTATTTATAAACCAGTTTCCATATTAGTTTGACATCAGAAAAAATTGCTGTTTAATTTAAACAAAACCTTTTGTGCAGCAGCAAGGGTATGGGCTAGATAAGCTAACACCTGTCACCTGCAATTTCTCTTATGCAGTAACAGTAAAATCCTTATAGTTAAACTAGCTTTGAAGTGGAGCAGACACTGTGCCTGTTAAGAGCTTGCAAGACTCAGAGAAAGAAAAGACATACTGCTCAACTTCTCTGGCTGACGGTCTCAGTTTCCCTCCAGCAGGTGTCACAGATGTTACTTTTCAGCAACCTATTCGGCACTAGTCAGAGGCTCCAGTTCTAAAGACAGATGATAAACTTCTTGTTTGCTTTTAAGCATAAGATTGTTTATTATCTAGAGTCAGGCCTAGAATCCATCCTGTGTGACATTTTGTATCTTCCCTTCTTTGACCACAAACAACCCGGAAATTGTGATGCATTCTCAACATATTGCTTGTCATGTTAATGTTTTCCGATGGCATCCTAGAGCTATCGCCTACAGGAGCTGCAATTAGTCACTGATACTGTGCTGTATGCGTCAAGTTCTATTAATTTGTTTTTACTCAATCCTAGTGTGTTCACAATGGTATGTGTTGTCCAGGATTAAAGGAATATGCTACCAGCTAGGGCCTGGGCCTGAGGTTTAGTCTCTAACAAGTGTTTTTTAAAACCTGCTGTAAAAAGAAAAGCTTTGTGAATATTTTTAAAATTGGAGGGGCAGTTTCAGGGGGTGGTGAAGTGTTGTGACAATGTAGGCTCACATTTTCCAGTGTGTACCTGGTTAAAGTGCACTAATCAGGCTGTGAATCCATGTATATCCGGGCAGTCTCGTATGAGTTAGGTCTGAACAGAACTATGCATGGTGCCCTTATGTTGGATCACACTTTCTATAAATATAAATGAAGCGTAACCAGTCTAGGTTCATAGGTACCCTGACATTATCTGATTAAAATATGACCATGTCGACAATGTTAATCAACCCCTCAGGGCTCCATGCATGGAACTGCCTGACTGGATGGGGCTGATTAAGTAACTGTGGGGCCATACTGCCATGAAGCTAAGAGGGAAACTTGGTTGCCACCAGTGCTATACATTTGCAGCAAAGGTTGTTGCGTGAGGCGTCTACGGAAAGGATATGATTTGCTGAATATGACTCTGCTATTTGTATGAATGTATCATTTTTTTTATTTAAAGTTATGAATAGTAGCTGTGTGTCTGTATTTCAAATGATTGGCCCCTGTGGTAAGACCCATGAGGTATTTAGACAGCACAATGACTATTCAAGTTAAATGGCCCATCAAGAAATAGGTCAAAATGGACTTTGGAAGATGCAAATGGACTTTCCTGTGAACATTCAAGCTAGAGTGCAGGTAATGGTGTCTACTGCTGTGACTAAGCAAGACCATGCATGGACATATGACTTGCACATGTGACTCCATACTCCATCTTCACCTGTAATTTTTCCATAATTAGAACAATGGGATTCCCTCTTCATGGCAGAAGCCATCAAAGGTCCTGGAAATATCTCAATTTTACTTCTTTCTTGTTCCAGCTTTTTTCCTACTCAGACGTTTGGACTCTAGGGACTTATATTGATGGGAGCATTCTAACAAAGGGATTGAGGTCCTTCCAATGATTTGGTAGTAACCAGAGACTTGACTGAAGCCAGCAGTTTATTCCACAACTGCTGGAAGCCTGAACTAAGAATTTTGCTATTATTGTCTGTATTTAATTCATTTAACAAATCTTAACTTTTTATGTAAATAAACCTTTATATTTAGATGCTAATGGATTCACAATGGTGTGATTTTGGGGGTAAGATATGAGTGTTATATTGACCTGGGTGTGGCTGATCCTTTGGGATCAGAAGAACCTTTTATTAGATGAGACTGGTTGTAAGATCTACTCATCTCTGAATCCAGTATTTTTAGTGGTGATAATAAGACTAGAATGTCTCTGGAAACTACTCTTCTGACTTGTTAGCCAGTTAGGTAGACAGAAGTTTACTTAAGAGGCTTATTTGATGTATCTCATGGGAGAACAATCAATAGCATATTTGCCCTGTTTCTCAGAAGTTTGTCCTGAACTGGATGTTCTCAATAGTGTTTCTCAAACCCACCTTAACAGTTGCAGCTTAATGAAATGAAATAAGCAAACCACCAGCATATTAATACTTTAGATTTTGAAAGTCCACTTTGCATAGTGTTATAAGCTTTTTGCTGATAGTGCCCATTTTAGCATCTCCCATGTTAATATGTAGCTTCCATCTATTATTTCTGAATGCTTGACATGAACAGACATTGAGAAATTTCTTTTCTCATGCTCTGCTTCTCCTGTTAATTTGAATTACCAAGGTATCTTCATGGAATAATTTAAAAAATCATTAGCTAATATGTGCATAGTTTAATCTTTAAGATTTTCTCCCTATTAAGTATGTGATCAGCATGAATTCTTGGGAGGTCATTATCACAGCTCTGATCTTAATGAAGAGACTGGCTATTCATGTGTGCATTTAGAAGAACTCAGTGGTAATTCCAGGGAACACAAGAACTGCCCAAGGCACTCTTTGTGCTAATGGACAGAATGAGTGAACACAAAAATGACGGGCCAGATCCTGGGGAGCATCTGATACACAAAGCACAGGCTAGGGTTGCATGTGCAGTGGTAGCTTACAACTCTGATACTGGGTTTGAAAAATGTTGGAATATGAATTTTCTTTTAGAATTTCTCTCCTGGCAAATACATCACCTCATTTGCCTTGATATTAGAACTAGGACCAAGCTTCAGACCAAAGTTCATCCTCCATATCCACTTCTGCTGTGATGCCCACATGAAATCAGCCAACCTAGGTAGAGCAGCAATTACTGATAAGTGACATTATTCAGAATATTTAAACTAAACAATAGCTGACTTGTGAAACTACATGATCTTATCATTACTAGAGCTGGCTGCAGACTTTTCCATGGAAACACATTTTCAGTGGAAAATGCCAACTTGTTGAGAGCTTTTCAGGTGCAGAATGGAATATCTGGTAGGAGAGAGAGCTCTCTCTCCCCTTCCCCCCAATAGCCAGGTGGCTAGGGACTAGGCAGGGCTGTGGGAGACCTAAATTCACATCCCTGCTTGGCCTGAGTCAGATCAGGGGCTTAGAGTTGAACATGGGCCTTCTAGATGAGTGTTCTAACCACAGATCTATTAGCTATTCTCTCTCTCTCAGGGACTTGAACCTGGGACTTCCCCATGCCAGGTGAGTGCCCTAATTCCCATGCTATTGCATAGTCTCTTGCTTTCTCTATTTCAGAAACATTTTCAGAAAGTCGTGGTTTCATTTCACATTGGAATCAAAAGAATTGTTGAAACATTTGGAAAATTCTAAGACTGGGAAGGATCTTATATGGTCACATAGTCCCCTGACATTCTCAACCTATTGAACCCCCCTCGAGAGTCTGATTTGTCTTGTGTATCCCAAGTTTCACCTCATTTCAGAACTACTTGCTTGTAGAATTAGACGTAAAAATACAGAAGTATCACTGCACGCTATTACCGAAAACATTGCTTGCTTACCCATGTTTACCATATAATTATAAAATACATTAAATGTACTTGTGTGTACAAGCCATTGTATGACATTTTAGTTTGTACTGACTTCACTAGTGCTTTTAATGTAAACTATCTAGCTGAGTTGATATAACCTTGGCTGAGAACCATTGATCTAATCCAGTCCCCTGCACTCATGGCAAGACTAAGTATTATCTAGACAATCACTGATAAATGTTTTTCTAACTTGCTCTTTGAGACATGGAGCATGTCTCACTAAGTGTTTGCTCAGCACAATAGGACCCTGTTCTGAGTGGAGAGCTTTGAGTGCTACTGTAACATCCAGGCAAATTATATGTGTGTGCCCTCTGTTGTTGCTAGTCCACTAGTGGATAATAGCCAACGATTGCTACTAGCTAATAGTTACTCCTGTAGTTTTAAGTGTCAGAGGACTATAATGTGGATTTTATGGTCATGAGTTAACATCTTGCAGATGATCCATGCTGATGATAATTTTATTATTATTTGTGTTGTAATGACTAACTATAGCACCAGGCAAGAACCTCAATGGAATTTAGGAATGTTCAAATACAGATCCAGCTTCCCCTCTTGGACCTCTCACTATAATGGATTGAGAGAAATCATGGATCTAAAATCTTGATCTGCCTCTGAGCTATGTAGCTTTGGGTCCTTGTCTGTTTCATGTACTGCAAAATGTATTAGCAGCTACCAACTGTTATGGGCCTCAGCAGGAACCTTTTCCCTCACAACACTTTGAGAAAAATCCCAGTAGCTGTCGTGTATCATAACAAAATAGGTTCTGGGTGTTGCAATCAGATGTTTTCTTCATTTTGGCACAGTGGAGCTGAGGGCTGATCAGAGGAAGGAAATACAGGTTTTATCAGTCTTATCACATTCACAAAAGGTTACTCAGCTTTCCAGCCACAGGCAAGCCCGTTCCATTGTTCCTCCCTTCAGGTTATTTAGGGCTTCATTCTGTGGGGAGTGTAACGGAATTCTATAGTTGTACAGCAAACTAAGAGCTAGCCAAATCCTCTTGAGCTTCCTGGGGAGGGAATGAGAGAGAGCTAGCCAACACTTGCACTTGGTTCACGCAAAAGAGATAAGATGAGGTGACACAATAGGGAATGAGGAGGAGGGGCAATCTGAATGACAGTTATGGTTTCTGTGTGATCAGTTCTTGCAGTTTTACCATGAGTTCCCTGATATTTGGCTGAGGGGAGGGCCCACAACATGGGGGAGGGGACTGGCCCCGGAGCTGGAGGGATGAGGGGCACCCTGACGGTAAAGTAGTGGGGCGACTTCCCTCCTGGCCTAGGGGATAGAGCGCTCACTTGGGAAGCAGGGGGTCGTGGCATTGTGCCACACAAAGAGTTGCCGGAGCTCATGTGGCGATTTAGAAAGTTGGGGGCTCTGGTCAGTAGTAGGCATGGCAGCCAAGAGCTCCAAGTCCTTTTGAATCACCAGGTCCCGGTGCAGTTGCTTTCTTTGCCCTCTTCCACCTCCCCTGTTGGTGGGCCTGATATTTGGTGTCTTTCTTAATGTCCCAGTTCCTGGAGCCATAGTATCTTGTAAGACTCTCTGCTTTCATTTAAGAAAAGTTTCTAACCCCTTGATAGCAGAGAAAAGGTAGAAAACATGACCGCACAATATCTCAAATCCAGAAGAACTCAAACTCGGTTTATTTTTATTTACAATTTTATGGGTTTCTTTTTAAACAAGCCTCACAAATTTTTGAGGGCTGGCTCTAGAATTTTGACCACTTGGGGCTGGTTGCAAGTTGTGATGTATCCTGCTAACCACGACTTTTCTCTTGGAGGACAAGAAGCAACATGGGCAAATGAATTAGCAGATGCTGCAATAGGTCTTTTGAATAGTGTTTCTCTAGCTAAGTGGAGAACAAGAAATTACTGAAGAAAAAGAGAACAAAGACTTTTCAGAGAGAAAGAAGTGGCAAGAGAAGAAAAGAGTAGAGGGAGGTGGAAATATGAGAACATAGTGCCTCACACCTTTGCACTATTAGTGGAGTTATTTCACATAGGCTGCTTGCACTAAGGTTTATAACCAGTGGTGCATAGCACTATTTTCAGGGGAGGGGATATCAGTATTCTGACCATTGGTGCTTGTTATAAGTGACACAGTGTCTTATCAAGGCTGGGACTTGCTATGCTCTGAAAAGTGTAAATTGCTTCTGACACACATACAGCAGCTGCAACAACAAAAAATGCCCCATATGTAATATTGTTGGAATGGAAGTTATTTTAATGCCAGTCTGTGGGGACTTGCAATGATGCTCTATTTGAGTGTGAAATTATATGGGAAAGCCATTTCAATGCTAGTCTATAAAGACCATTGACAACGGTATTAAAAAGTGAGATTGCACATGAGGAAATTGTTCCAGTGCAACCTATGGGGACCAATGCATTAATATGTGAAATATAATATAGAAATTATTTCAGTGCAAAGCTACAGGGCCAAGTAATAATGGCATTGCAATGTCTCCATTTATGGAAATGGAAAAATAATTTCAGTGCCAGTCCACAGAGGCCTGTGACAATACAATTTGTGTGTGAGATTCCAAGGGAAATCCTTTCTATACCAATGAATTGAGGTTGAATAAGGTCATTAGATAGTGAGGAGAAAATTATTTGAGCAGAGAAAGCTCAAAGAATAGTCTCAAAACAGATCCTCAGCTGCACTGAGTTCTCAATGCACAGCTGAAGAGAGCCAGCGGGGAGGTTGGCTGTAAGCAGTGAGGCTGACAACTTTGCCAACCGCTGAGCAAGGCAACTGGCTCTGTGCCCCTAGAAGGAGTAGGGCCTCCGGCAGAAGGGATTGGGGGCCCAGAGGCTATGTCTACACTTGCAGTTTCTTGCGTGAGAAATATGCAAATGAGGCTAAGCGTGGAATATCATTGAGCCTCATTTGCATACCGAATGAGCTGCCATTTTTGCAGAAGAGGCTCTTGTGCCAGAAGGAGCTGTCCACTGCCCCTTCTTGCACAAGAAAAATCCGCTTGCACAATGCTGTTATTCCGGAAAATAATTGGCATAACAATATTGCTCAAGAGGGTTTTTCTTGTGCAAGAAGGGGCAGTGTAGACAGCTACTTCTGGCATAAGAGCCTCTTCTGCAAAAATGGCAGCTTATTAGGTATGCAAATGAGGCTTGGTGATATTCCACGCTTAGCCTCATTTGCATATTTCTCGGGCAAGAAGCCGTGAGTGTAGACATAGCCAGAGTGTGCTGTGCCTACCCTCAGTGCTGCTTGGAGTGAACCATGTGGGGCTCCGGTGGCAATTTAAAGGGTCTGGGCCTCTGGCAGTCACCACTGCCCTCTTGAATCAGTAGGCCCAAGGGTAGTTGCCCCCTTGCTCCCCTCACGCCATTGATATTCCTGGCAGTAAAACACCTTTTCAGTTCTACTATAGTGGCTACTGCAGCAAACTAGCCACATTCTGAAAATATAAATATTTTTGTGAGTCTGTCTCAACATACCAAGTCTCGTCTCTCTAATGTCATCAGAATGCTTCAACATTGGTTTTAATCAATAAAAATCATCACATTTTGCAGAAGTTCAATCAAAGGGACACTTGACAATTTTGTTTCAGTGCTGAACTTCTGAAATCAGGTAAAAACTCTTTACTGACAGCACACCTCAACTCTGCCTTCATATTTTCATCCAGTAACCGTAACCAATACTTCAGCTTGATGTATGCCCTGACAGAAAATGACACTCACAAAGTCATGTTGAACCAAACATGGAAAAAGGGAACTGAAAAATAATTTTGAAAAAGATTCTGGCACACAGAGATTTCAAAGATAGCATAATCAGTAGGGTACTATGCTTGCACAATGTTTAAAAATAAAGATACTCATTTGAGAAACACATTGAAATGAAAGCCAGGAGAAGACTGAGCATCTTGAAAACTGAGCTGCTTTGTACAAGAACAAATAATTTCACAGAGAAGTACTTTCACAAAGGCTTTCATGCTAAATACCAGTGGAAAACTAGTGTCCAGAAATACCAGTCACAGCTTACAATGATGCATGATATTTCCAGCCTAAGCGGCATATTTAAGCTAGTCCACAAACTGGTGGAAGTCTCCATCCAGTGGATGGGTCAAATTAACAGAACGTGACTTCAGAATTCATTTTCACCAAGACCCAATCTACCCATACACACTGCACTGATTTAATGAAATATTTTTTCTAAGTGGATTTAGTTATACTGATGCAATCCTTTGTGGAGATGCTTAAATAGGTTTTAGGGAGCCCTGTATTGATTTAGCAACAGCTAATGATAATTAAGCAAAGGCCTGTTGAATTAATAGCTTCATAACATAAAGCTTCCTTATTCTGCACCACAGCCAGGGATGTAATTCAGATCTACCAACTGTTGTGCCTTCACCATCAACATTTGTTGAAGCCAACTGAGTGGTGGGTAATGAAGGCAAGGGAAGGCATTGCCTATACAAACAGAGATGAGTGGCCCACACTTCACCCCAGGTCATGCCCCCTCCTACCAGCATGCAGATAGAAATTTGCAGGGTTCTAAATACAAAATTTGTGGATATCCCTGGGTCGTTTTTGTGGATTTTAATGTGGCTATAGATGCAAATGTTGTATCCATGCAAGGTTCTACAGTGTGAAAATTTGGGACACTTTTTTTTTCTGTAGGGGATGACACAGTTGCCTATATAAGTCAAAGACCCTGATATTATCAGGGTGTCTAGTCACCCTAGCCATCAGTTTGGCAAACACAAAGCCTCTCTTTGTGGGACAAAAAGGGATGGGAGAGAATGAAAGGAATTGCTTAGAAGGGAGCTCCAAGTTCAGAATCTGGGTCTGAGAGCCTCCATTGTTGCTTCTGCATGTGATGTTATGTACTTATTAGAGCCGAGGACGGGCATTCAGGAGTGCCAGGTTCTGTTCTCTGCCCTGCCAATGACTCAGGAGCCTTTAGCTTGACTCACTTCACCTCTACGTGCCTTCATTTTCCCTTCTCTAAACACAGGGATATTAATAATGAGTTCCACAACTGTGAAGCATTTTGATGGCATTGGATGAAAGGTGCAAGATTAGCATAAAGGATTCTGACCATTATTATCTACTGAGTGAACACATTCAGCAGAGTCCTAAAAATGTTTATTTAAACCAACAACCCTTTGCCTGATTATTTAATCAGCCATGAATAAACCCACTTGAAGCTAGAACAAAAATACTTGGGCCAGGTGCCCAATCATTAAAGGTCATAGTAAGGGCATATGGAGCCTCGCTCTTTTCCGGGGGTCAAAGCCAATGTGCAAGTTCAATTAATCCCTCTGACAGCCAGGTGGCAGACCTGACATACAAAACCCAGTTGCCAGCATCAGAGGAATCCTAAGAGGTCAAATTGCTATAGTGGGTAGGAAAGGGTTTGGAAGGGAGTCTACAAACGGCTCAGACATTAGAGCTGAAACTGATGATACACAGGGCTATATTCAGTTAAGTCTGCAAATTCAAAGTATATCCCCCAGCTCTTTCATAGTGTGAACAACCTTCCCTTACACCTATATTTGCGCCCAAACACACCATCTCCCCACTGGTTGGGTTCATCCTATGACTACCAGGTCAGGCTGTGAGGATGTCTGATGATGCAAGAGAACCATTGGGATAAATTATGTCATGTAAGAAGCAGAGCTTGGCTGGTCAGGAGTTGGCACAGCTGCCCAGGCAGTGAAATCCTATGTAAAGCCTTTTAGGTGCTGGGGAGACTGAGGTAACTCTTGCCACACTGAGGGTATGTCTACACTACAGTGTTAATTTGAGTTAACTTAATCCGAAATAGTTAATTTGAATTAAGCTAGTTCAAAATAATGCATCTATACACAGAAACTATTTTGAAATAGTGCATCCACACCGAGTGGACCCTAAACCGAAGTTAAGGCTGGCCGGAACCAGTGCTGGCAGGGCATCAGGTTAGGACTTAGTGTGTGGTGCTGCTGCCTGAGGCTAACTAAGCTCTGTGCTTAAAGGGACCCTACCCCCACCCCACACAGAGAGTTCTCAGGGTTCCCTGCTTGCTTGTCTACCTCGATGAGTGACAGCAAAGCAGTCCTATCTTCAAGTGCCCTGAGTGCCCGCACTTGGGACACCACAGCACTCAGCCACATGGAGACAGAGCTGCCCTTGGGCACGCTGGTGCGTCTCGTGGAGCCGTTGCCATCAGCCCAGCTGCACTTGCTGCAGGCTGCCATCCAGGGGGTCCATCGGGGGCTGTCAGGATCCAGGAGGCCCTGCGGGAGAGCGTTCACCCCGAGGAGCCCTCAGAGCCACCCCAGTCCTCCCCACTGGGGGCTCATGCCCAGGGGTGGCACGGCACGTGCTCGCACATGCACAGGTTGCTGCGTGATGCGTTGTAAGCAAGGGCCATGCGTGCGGTCCCTGATCTCCCTCCCTCCCTCCCCCCCCCCGGGGGAAGGGGACAGTGATGGCACTTACATGATGTGGCCTCTCCGGATGACCCTGCTCACTCCTCTACTGGAGCTGCTCGGGGGTCCTGCTGGCGTGGTGGCTCCTCCTCCGTGCCCTGGTCAGGGTCCTCCAGTCCCAGTTCACTGCCCCCTGGGGTGGCACGGACCACATCACCTCCCAGGATGCGGTCCAAGGTGTCAAAATAGGGGCAGGTGTCTGCCCCTGCTGAGGAGCTGCCCTGTGTGGCCCTGGCATACCCCTGCCACAGCTCTTCTATTTTCAGGCGCACCTGCTCCTGGATGCGCCTGTGGCCTTTCTGGGCCATGATGGCAGCTATGTGGCCATAGACGGCCGCATTCCTCCATCTAGCGCAGAGACCATGGACATTGGGGGCCTGCCTCCAAACCTCAATGAGGTCCATGATCTCCTCACTAGTCCAGGAGGGAGCGCGGTGTCTACGACCCCTGGCTGACTCCTGGGTGCTGGGGGACTGGGCGGGGGACGGCTCGCTGGCACTGGCTGCCTGGCTCATCGTGGAGCCACTGGGTCGGGGCAGAGACTGCTGGCAGGCCTCGATCTGGCACATGTAATCTGGCCAGAGTCTATCCCTTTTAGGGCTCCAGGGCTGGGGGAGAGGAGAGGAGTTTTCCTGGTTTGGCCCAGAGTGGCCACCAGGGGAAACTGGGAAGGGCTGGAGGCCAGCTAATTCGAATTAAGTGTCTACACAGCACTTATTTCAAATTAGCATTTCGAATTTTGCCTTACTCCTCGTAGAATGAGGTTTACCAAATTCGAATTAAGTGCTCCACTATTTTGAATTAAATTCAAAATAGCAGTTTGCATGTATAGACGCTATTAAAGTTAATTCGAAATAACGGCTGTTATTTCTAATTAACTTTGCAGTGTAGACATACCCTTACAGTGTTGCTCAGTGCTTCGGGTGTGGGCGTCTAGCTATGCCTGGACACATGCAGATATTTCCCCTCTAGTCTGGTCAGCTCTAACCTACCATTCTCCTTATGTACTGGAGTTCTGTGGGCCAAATTACAACTGCCTTATGTGTACACTGATGGGGAAGGATGCCTGTGTGTCTCGTCAACCATTTCCCTTCTCCTCTTCCTCCTCTATCCACGCAGGCCAGGTGCCGTTTACTCGTATAGCCCCACAGTTGGTTTGGCATGTGAAGCAACTCCTCTAGATTTCTTTCTTGGATAGATTCCCTAACCTGCTTTTTATATGCATCGAATGTGTGTCATAGTAAAGTGAGGGGAGCAATTTAATTGCACAAGCTCTGAGGGTTATACTCATTCATGATGATAGCTCAGGTGGTGAGCAGCAGTCCACAATGTCTGAAGGGCACGGGGGCAAATCTGAGGGTAGGATGGAGAGATGCGGCTGCATAGACCCATGCCAGGTTCAGCCTGAATTCTCTGTCCAGAGCTGGTAACTTTCCATTCCTGGCTTTCCCTGAAGGGAGAGGTCTGCCTTGCCAATCTTCGTGTACCAGTCCAGCTGCTCCCAGCAGGAGCCTGCCACAGACAGATACATTCTCAAAAGGTTCCCTCAGGCAGATTAAATTGACTGTTTGGAGCAACAGGGGAAAAAAGGAATGAAAAGTTGCAAGCAAAGAGGAACTGCAGTCAGGCTGTTCTTTTTGGAACCACAAGGTTGCAATTAGTATTTGGAATGAGTACAGTCTTCCTCTATCAAGAAACCCACAGCACGTTCCCAGGGAGAGCCCAGGCCTGCAGCCCTGACTTATATAAAAGTAGCCCCAGTAAAGTCAATGGGACCACTTAAATGAATTGAGCCTGCAGGATAAGGCCCTTGCTGCACATAGAGAAAAGAGAATTACTGTAAGCATCACAAAAGCTGTGGTCGGCATTATTCAGTGAAGATGCTATTAAAGGGTATGTATGTGTGCGTGCAGGTCTATGAGCGTTATTTGAATGCATGTGCATTAAGCAGGCACAGACTGCGCCAGTCTGCTCAGCACAAGTCCCCTTTGCAGTGAATGAACATTTTGTGATTCACAAAGGATGGGAGATTTGGCCATCACTGAGATTCATCAAGGAGTCACTAGACATTGGCATTTTTATGGAGATGTGCAGAGTCTGTAGGAACAGAGATCCTACAACGTCTCCTAGAAAATGACACTCTGAAAGTGATGCAACTATTGAGCCTAAATTCTCTAGCACGGACTTCAGAGTATTGGGCATAAATGTGCCCTTAGAAATGCAGGTTTAACTCCAGTAGCCCTGCTCTACCTTCAAATACAAAAGCGTAGCTTTCATTGATTCTGGTAAGGATTTCACCAGAACAAAGTTAGGTCCCTTGTGTTTGACGTTTGTCACCATTAATACCTGCAGTACAACTACCTTTTGGCTGCGCTCTGTGCTTACCGTTTTTGGTTGAATTTCACAATATCTCAGGGAAATCTGTCTTCCTGTGGGATCCTGTGCCTACAAGCAGGATGCCGATGACTGATCGTGTGATTGTACGAGTGGGTTTACCTTTGTGGGTGTGTGCCTGTACAGGTGTCTGGGGGAAAGGCTGTCATCCTCTTTCATTAGTAGTATGCAGCTGGGGTTCAGCTGGAAGGAAATGAAGTTGGATTTTAACCCACTTCCTGCATGTCTGGGCACCAGAGGTGGGTTTTGCCCTGTGCACTGAACACCAATAATGGCCTGATTAATCGCATGATTTCCATCTACTCCAGCTGAGAAATAGCACATACCAAGCAATGCAGAAGGAAAAGCTGCAAGCGATCTTTGTTTCACTGTGCACTGATGCCCTCAACCATTCCTCTTGCAATAAACTCCAACTACATTGAGTGTTTTCTCTGTTATCTATTGTATGTGCCAGGAGCATAACAAGCTTTTTGTGTCAAAGGCTAAGGAGGCTAGGAGCATTTTCTATTCTAGCAAAGAATCTTGTGACTCAGTCAAGCCCAGAACAAGTCCTTGCAACACTGTGCAGCAAAATATTCATGTGCACAGACTTTTCAGGTATATGAGGAAAGGAAGAGTGACTCCTTCCCAGAACTGAGTGTGTTATGGGTAATCAATATTACAACAAGGAGTTGCAAGTCAAAATAGGGACAGAACAGATGAAAGAATATTTAGATGGAGTAGATGTATTCACGTCAGCAGGGCCTGATCAAATTCATCCTAGGGTACTTAAGGAACAAGCTGGAGCGATCTTGTAACCATTAGTAATTATCTTCAGGAACTTGTGCAGGCTGAGTGATGTCCCAGAGGACTCAAAAAGGGCCAGGGTAATATTTAGCTTTAAAAATGGGAAGAAAGAAGACCTGGGGAATTATAGATCTGTGAGCCTAACTTCAATACAAGGAAAGTTGCTGGAACAAATTAAACAATCAATTTGTAAGCATCTGGAGCATAACAGGGTTATAAAAGAAAGGCAGCAAGAAAAGATGTATCAAGAACAAATCATGGCAAGCCCACCTAACTTCCCTGTCTCACATGGTTACATTCTAGTGGATAAGGGGAAAAGGGGAAAGCTTCAGATATGATATTTCTTGATTTTAGGAAGGCTTTTCAGAGAGTTCTCTTGTCATAAGCAAACTCAGAAAATATGGTCTAGAGGGAATTACTTTAAGGTAGGCTCATAACTGGTTGAAAGAGAGTAGTTCTCAATGGTTCACTGTCAAACCAAAAGAAATTATCTAGTGAAAGCCTATAGCGTCAATCCTGAGTGTAGAGTTATTCAACGTTTTCATTTGTGACCTGGATAACGGGGTGGAGAGAATACTGTAACATTTTCAGATGACATTGTTACATTCTGGGTTGCAGTCCCAAACCCCACATACACACACCCAGCCTACTCCTGCCCCTACTTCCGGCTCAGATTCTGCTCTCTCTCCCCCCCCCGCAACTCCCGGCAGTTTCCTCTTGCACACTGAGCCTCTCATTTTGTCCCCATCCCAAAGCCTACAGGGGCCCCACAAAATCTACTAGCCACAGCCCTCAGCAAACCCCAATCCCAAATTTCCCCCAAATCATGTTCTCTGCACTTTCCAGCTCTCACCTGTTTGTTCCTAAAGGCACAAAACACATCACAGCTTATTAATTTAACTGGGAATAAATACACCCTTCCTTTTAAACACAGCACTGAGTTGATTTCAGGTGAAAATCAAATAAATTTAACTAATAAATACATAAAATTAAGTGGGTTCAAGTGTCAGGAATGACTATTGAAAGACATGCAAGTAAATAAAACAAATTGCATTTAAAAGTCTAAAACTTAATCTAGGCAAGTTACAGACTTTGTTCAAGATAGCTTCTCTGACCAATCATTCTTACTAGCCATGGCTCTCTCTTCCTCATCCAGGATGATTCACAAAAGTACAAGGTTTTTCACATCTTCTTTACTTGTGGAGGTTTCTTGACTATATTCCACTCCAGAGAGTTCAAATTCCCCTCCACTCCCCTGATTGGAGGGAACAGAGCTTTGCATATTAATTTGGACCTTCATTGCTTTTGCTTGACTATTGGGATGGGCAGAGAAGCAAATACACATTCCTTTGTCTGTGGGCTGGTCAACATTAGGAACTTAGGTTGGTATAACTGTAATTCCTGTTCAAAACTAAACCCCTGAGCGATCCAGTTAAACTAACCTATCCCTGGTGTAGACAGCACGAGGCCAATGGGCAAATTCTCCCATCGACCTAGCTACCCTCTCTTGGGAAAGTGAAGTGCTATGCAGCTCTGGGGTTTTCTTTGCTGTGTAGACATACCTTCAGCATAGACAAGCCCTCAGATAAAGCTGCCACTGAAGTTAAAGGGAAATTGAGTGAGCAATGGCCATGTTATTTGGCTCATTGACCTCAGTGATTGTTTTTCCCAAGGAAGGATTTTGGCCCACAGAAAACAAAGGTCTTGAGGTTCAATATACAATTATAAAGCAATGATCCAGAAATAGCACCATGGTTCCCTCTGCCCCAGGGAGTTGAAAGAGCAGCTGCTTGTGATGCACATGCTGTGTGCCTTTAAGATGGACCAGTGCTCAGTGTGCCTTCCACTGGCCATGTTCTTCCAGAAAAAGACTTTGTGAGAACATGTTACCCTGGCACTAGGAGTTTTCATACGGTCCAAGACAAGAAGGAACTGCTGGAAATGCATATTACAGAGAATCAAAATACTGAGCATGGGTTGGGGAACTGAGTTCAGGGTGGGCTTTGGTTGTGTATCAGAAGGATTAATCATAAAGGCTGAGGAGTGTTTCCTACCAGACTTCATCCTCTCACCCCTGGAAGTTTTCAGATTCTTTGGTCATTTCTGCAGAAGCAGCAGGGTACAGGAGGATCAGTCCAGTTGGTATAATGGGGGGAGGGGAGGGAGAGGAAGGAGAATGAAGGAGAAGTGACCCAGATAACACCAAACATCTATTTGCTAGGGAGAGAGTCTGCTGGCAAGAGGACTACTGGAACTCAGATCTGGCTGCACCAAAGCTGAAAGGAGATGAGGCCATCTCCCACTTCTTTAGTTTCATTGGAGTAGAGAATGCGAGCCTCTGCTGCTCCTTTCAACTCCCTTAGCAACTGTCAGCTGCTTGTCATTTTCCCATCTGCAGCATCCTCCTCCACTGGTATCATGAATGAACTAGCCAGAGACACCCACGCAGACACTGAATGCATCTGCCTCCTTATCTGATGTCCATGGTTCCAAGAAGAGGGTGTCCCAGGGTTTCTTCCCACACTCCAGTCATGACCCTGACCTGCCTGTGATGCTGCCAACTTTGCCAACTATAATTTTCTTAATTTTTCTCCTTGCTTGACAGTGGCTTCAAAATGAGAAGGGGACAGTGGGAATCAAAGGGTTGGTGCTAGGGATCAGGAAATCTGGACTCTATTTGCAGCTGAGCTACAGACTCTGTGACCGTGGGAAAGTTACCTCTCCCGACCTGCTTCCCCATCTTTAAGTGATTTCAGATTATTGGTGAAAGGAGGCACCTATCTTGGGTACTCTCTAAGTGGAAGGTAGCAGTATTTTATTTAGAGCCAAACCCTGAAGCCCCCACGCTGAACTCACTCCAACCTTACTTAGGCAAATGAGCCCTTAACTTCCATTTGGAGTTTTGCCAGTGTAAATACTGAGTAAAAGCTTCAAGGTTGTGCCCACAGCTAGCACTTAACTCTGAGAGCCCTTTTCATCTTCAAAACACCGTACAAACAGTAACAGACAAATGGACTCAGAAGGAGCCAGTGTTTCAGCTTTGTGTTTCAGCTGAGTTGATTTCACTCTATGGATTTAAAGCTGTCAGGGTTGACTGATATGGCTGTGATACCTAATAGTCAGAGCACATCAAGGTTGGAGGGGGAGGGAGTGTTCTGGGAAAGTTACAGTATCAGGTTTACCTCCATAAGGAGGTCTCAAGTGATCCTGAGCCCAGCCTGGGAGTCAAACGTCCACTTCCCAACAAAACGAGGGATGTCTGTTGTTTGACTCAGCTGCCAGTCACACCACTGAACTTGATCCGTTTGCCTTTGTCCCGTCTCCTGACTGGGCTCTCCCTCACTATTCTTTAAGAACATGGAAGATTCTGAGGCCCTGGAAATGCAAGTGATCCCATCTGGCCCTATGCAACAACTTGCTGCTTTCCTCACACGTGATACAGTTTCAGCCTTCCTGCTCTCCTTTGCAGTAATGCTATCTAGATGAACAGATGGGAGGGATACCATGGCAGGACTCAAAGCTGACAGCTGCTTTGCAATTATAAATCTGGAATGCGATTTGAGCCTTCTAAGATACTTAGTGGTTGGGCCGTAGTGTGGAAAAATATACCAAGTAGGTCAGACTACGCACAAGAGGCAGAATAACGCAGGGGAGAGGATGCTGCATGTTGTGGTGGTTTGTCATTTCATCTCTAGGTTTGGGTTTTAATGCAGTTCTTGTGCTGTTTTGATTATTCTGTTTTTAGCTCCTGCTTTTTTCTGTCATTCGTCTCTTTGCTTCATTCTTTGCGTGCTGCTTGTAAACTGGAGTGCTCGTGACAAGCACTTCATGTTTCTGATCTACTTAGATACTTACAATACAGGGGTCCTATTGCTGTAGAGTCTGACAGCCTTACAGACATGGATTTATCCTTGCAAGACTCCTGTGAGACAGGGGAGTATAAATATCCTGGTTCCTGGGTGGGGAACTGAGGCACAAAGAGATTAAGTGGTTTACCCAGGAACCCTGTGGCAGAGCCAGAGCTCCAGTCTAGTTCTTTTACTACAAAAACAACTTCCCTCTCTGGAGGTGCCTGAAAATTAGAGTGAGGCTGACGGTGGCCTGGCCCAGTGCCAGCTTCATTAAATCCAAACAACCAACCCAGGGCATTATCAGCCTCTTTCTGGTGGGGAGCCTGAGGTGGATTGGACAGAATTTTGGGAGGGCTATTCCCTCTTTGCCACAAAGCCCCTCCCTCTCCATGGCCCTGCCTCCTCCTCCCCCACCCAGAGATCCTACCCCTTCACCAGGTCAGAAGCTGGAAGCTGGAGCTAGATAGTGCAGGGCAGCTGCTGCACTGGGTGGCACCATGGTGCCTGTAGCCACAGTGCTCCCTGGTCTGCTGCTGCTGCCCAGAGCCCCAGTGTTGCAGCTGCTCCTGAATTCCCTACCACCCTTCGACTCCTCACAGCCAGGAACAACTGAGGACCCAGTTTGGGGGTCAGCAGAGCCATCAGGATCAGCAACAGCAGGGGGCCATAACAGATCAGTTTGGATTTCTGTAGGGAACCTTGGACCTGACAGCTGCCCTGGGGGGCACACCCCGGTGGGTGTGGACACAGACTGGGGGTAGTTTTGGGGCAACAACCTGAGTTTTCTCCTGCACTTCTGCCAGCAGTGGCACTGACTTCAGAGCTGAGCACTTGGCTAGCAACTGCAGGTATGTCCACACTGCTTTCAGAGCTAGGTGGATGCTATGGGAGGGCTAAGGCAATTTTGGGGTTCTGTCCTGTAAAGCTCCCCCACCCCACTCCATGCTGCCGCTGTAACAAATGCACCTCAGCCATGACTTGTAATATTCCTTCATAGTCCAACTCTATGGTTTCTTCTTCCACAGCTCTACCAATGCAGCTCAACCTAGACCCACAATGCCACCTGCTACTCAAATCTTGGACATCACACACAACTCTATCAATGCACTTCAGGCCTGAATTGCACCACACCCTTGTATGCCTGTCCGAGGCCTTTTCTGGCAGAGTCTGACTACGGTTCTTGCCAAACTGGTGTGTTCATCGCATGGAAGAAGGCAAGGACATGGATTAAAACTAGGCGGCAACTTTAGAGCTTAAATTACTAGGAGGTTCTCCAAATACCTTCACTTGCCCTCTAGTTCAACTCCCCCTTTCAGAGGCAGAGATGAGAGAGTGTCTCATCAGTATTGCTGTCAAGCACATTGATGGAGTGCCTCCACAAGGTAGCCTCCTAGACACTGGTTCACATTTGCCACCCAGGAACAAGAAATGTTGCCCCTATCTTGCAAGGAGATGCCCTTGGGATGTGCATGATGTTGCCTTTTGAATCTGTTGCCTAAGTCAGCCAGTTTCTGCAATGGGCAGCAGTCATAAGGAGGCAAACTAGTTAGTGATTTTTGTAGTGTGAAAGATGGTCCACTTCGGCCTAAGCTGAGACAAAGAATAAAATCTGGTTCTTTTCCAGTGCTTTCAATTGGTAACTCTCCAAGTGCTCTACCGTAGAAGTAAGTATCATTACCCCCAGTTTACTGACTGGGAAACAAAATCACAGACAGTGAAAGTGACTGGCCCAAAGTCATAGAGCAGGCTAGTGGTGGACCCAGGAATATGGTGCAGGTTTGCTGAGTTTTAGAGCAGAGTTCTGCCTTCTAGGCCACACTGTCTCCCCTAAGAAATTCATTTCCCATAAACTATGATGAGATGTGAATTAAGATTCTCAGCCACAAAAGGCTAGTGCCACAGCGACACCAGCATGCGTCCATTTTTATCCAAACAACATGTCCCTTTTTTGTTTGAGAAAGATCAAGCATGGGACCAGGGGAACTGACAGCCTGTGCAGTTCCTGGGCATGGTCAGGTGGGGGCAGCTCTGTGCTCCCAAAAGGGGCAGGGCCTCAAGCAGAAGGAGCAGGGCTGGGGGCAGCTAGTCCTCAGTGCTGCCTGGAGTGTGCTATGCTGCTCCCACCCCAGCTGTTAGAGTCACCTAGCATGCAGGGTATGGCTTTCCAGCAGTGATTTAAAGGATCCAGGGCTCTGGCGCCCCAAGTTCCTTTGCGTAGCTGGGTCTCAAAGCAATGCCTCTATTGCCCCTCTCTGCCTCCCTGTTGGTGGTTCTGCATGGAACTGACTAGGTCAGGTTAATTTGAATAAAGATGAAATATGGTAATTGAACATATGCTTTTTAGGATTTGCCAGTTTTAGCTGAAATGGAGGTAGTTAGGACCTGGTTAATCTGTGCTTGTTTTTCTTTTGTCTATTTTGTGACTCGGAGATGTAAATGGGAACTCATGTCATAATATGCCATGCATTTGTGACTTTAAGAAGTGAACTTCATTTGTATATGCTTCCTAGTTGGCATGGAATTTTTAACTCCAAACCTGTCTTCAGAGCTTTATCTCTAATATGCTCTGCTATGGGATAGACAGAAAAAAGGAAGCAAATATGTTGCCGGAAGAATTGTAAATTACACCAGCAGGATCTGAGAGTGCCAACAATGGCATGTCCAGTATAGCTTATGGGCTGCTAGTTCACATCTCTAGAACTACTGGAGTGAGTGCTTTCCACAGATGATTACAGTTGCGTCTTGTCATACCATCTGCATTTACCAAGCTTTCTTTAACTTCAGTTCCTATTTCAGCTGTTTCTAAAGTCAATTTCTAAATTCCATGGATGGCAACAAACAGTGGGATAATGCCTTACAGTACATTTTGAACCTCAATGAACGACAGGCCTTGCTTGTGCTTAGGCATGGTTGAGATAGGGAGAAGACCAGGAAAACTAGAAATTTAGAAATCCTATGTATCATGATGTTTCAAAAAGATAATTATAGTAAAAAGATCCAAAGGATGTTTAGTGTTGGTCTTAGGAATTGCCAAACTGCATTAGTCCATCAACCCATGACATTAAATAATTAAATACATAAAATACATGTAAACACTTTAGTTATGAAGGAACAACCTGCCACACATACAAAATGGGAAATTACTGTCTAGGAAGGAGTACTGCAGAAAGGGATCTGAAGATTATAACAGATCACAAGCTGAATGAGTCAGTAAAAAACTTGCCCCCCCCCCCCAAAAAAAGCCAATTTAATTCTAGGTTATATTAGCAGGGGTGTTGTAAGCAAGATGTGAGTAGTAATTCTTACATTTTCCTCTGTTCGGATTAGGCCTCAGATGAAGGCTTATGTTCAGTTCTGGGCACCACATTTCAGAAAATATGTGGTCAAATGGAAAAAGTCCAAAGAAGAGCAACAAAAATAATTAAAAATCTAGAAAATGTGACCTATGGGGAAGATTGAAAAAATGGGTTGTTTAATCTTGAGAAGAGAAGACAGAGAGGGGATGTGATGCTAATAGTTTACAAGTACATAACATGTTATTATAAGGAGAAAAATAGGTTTTGTTAACCTCTGAGGATATGACAAGAAGCAATGGGCTTAAATGGCAGAAAGGGTGGGTTAGGTTGGACATTAGGAAAAACTTCCTGCCAGGACAGCTAAGCATGGGAATAAATTGCCTGGGGAGGTTATAGAATCTCCATCACTGTAGATTTTGAAAAGCAGATTAGACAAATGCATATCAAGGATGCTCTAGATCAGCCATGGCCAACCCGGGGCTCACGAGCCACATGTGGCTCTTGCCCCCCCAAAAGTGCAGCTCACAAAGCTGCTCCTGCCCTCCCTAAATAGCCCCTGGCTTCTCTGTGCTTACCGGGTCAGAGCTGTGGGGTTTTAAAAATGGCACCCAAGATGGCGGCCATCTTAAAGGGGCAGCCTCCTTTAAAAATAAATTAAATTCTGTTCTGGAGGGCTTTTTTTTCCCTTGAGAATTCTGGTGTGGCTCTTTGCATTTTTTCCACCTCTGTTTTGGCTCTCTTTGTTAAATGGGTTGGCCACCCCTGCTCTAGATAATATTTAGTCCTAATGGGAGTGCAGGGGACTGGACAAGATGACCTTCCTAGGTCCTTTCTAGTCTTACAGTTGTCTGATTCTATGTTGGTTCTATAATCTAGAACCCATAACTTCTGATCCATTCACTACTGAACTACATTCTCTTAAAAAGCTATGCAGCAGTGTGTTGATCTCGATATCTATATTTATACCCTATGTGAGCTCACAACAGCACATAGAACTTGTTGCTCTTTATGGGAAACCTTGGGCCCACCTCTATCAAACTTCATTTTCCCAAAAAGTCAGAGAAAATGACTGGAAATCATGGTGTGATGGCATGTTCCCCCTCACCCCCCATGCTTGCCCTGAAGGGGTTGAAGTAGGCTTGGAAGGGGACCAAACCAGACACAGATGAGGGGAATCAGAAAACTTAATAATTCCGTCTGAGGGAGCTCAGCTGAAGAGGAACAAGCTGAGGTGGGTTATAAAGACAGGAAGTAGCTGCAGGGAAGGGTGATATATTTGAGGGCTCCAGTGTCAAAGTAGTTTCTCCCTAGAAAGAGGGAGTTTTGGGAATGGCAAACACTGAACTAGAAGGTTAAGAAAGGATGAGGAAAAGCAGTAAAGTCCAGAATGGAACAGACCCTGATTGAGGGTCCCTGAGCTGGAACTTGGAGTAGATGGTGGGCCCTGGTTCCCCTACCTGCCACCCGGGGAAGTGGCACTGGCTAAATAGTGAATGGGAAGATTTCCTGAGCCCTTTCATAAGAGGAGACTTTGATACCCCAGAAAGGAGGACACGTGAATTGGCTAAGCCATGAGCACAGGGTGTTTGTGTAGTTGGAGGCTAGGAGCAGAAGGCAGGGTATGTGTTCTGAGGCAGAAAGGAGATGTCTGACCTGATGGCTGAGTTCATGTTTTGGGGTCTGTTTTGAGATAGGTAGACAGAGTCTGGCCACACAGAGCCATGCAGGGATTGAATTGGATATAGTTACTCACCTTCTCAATGTCCTCCATAGCTTTGCTCCAGACGACCTTCTTGCTCTCTCTGCTCCCATGGCTTCTCTCTGCACGTATCCAGTACTGACCTCTCCTCTGGGTCTTCACCCCTTCTCTCTAAAGATGATTCAGAATCTTCACTTCTTCCTTGTCCATTCTCCATCTGAATTGAAATCTCTGTTGAAGACTGTGCCAGGCCTCCTGCCCCGTGCCTCTTCCGAGGAGTGACACCCCACAAACTGACCCCTCACCAGTAGTCCCTGGCAACTTAGTCTGCCTTCCAGGCCCAGCCTCAGGGGCAGTCCGGCCCTATGGCCCAGACAATATCCCCTTCTCTCAGGGTAGGCAGCTGGGAGGCAAGAAGGAAGGAGCCAAAAGGGGGTGTCAGCACCCCCACTCTTTATAACATTCCCAAGCTGCCGCTTCCTCCCAGCAAAAGGCTTCTGCAATACCCTTCTTTGGGAAGTTCTCAGGATTAGTATCTCTCTCTCCTCTGTCTACCCACTTCTGAGTTGTCCCAATTCCTTTTAAGCTTCTCCTCTAGGTGAAGGAGGGTCTGCAGGTGCGGAGCCACTTGTCCAAAGCTGTTCCTTAACTGTATCACATCAGCATTGTCCAACACTTCACCACACAATTGCATGTCCACTAGGTGCGTAATTGTGCATTTCTTTTCTTGCATACACCCCGCTGAAAACCAGATCCTGAATGACAACTGTGAAATCAGCATGAGTCCTTTCTCCATCCTCAGACATATGCAAAGGTGTAACCAGCAAGCTATCTCTTAGGGAATGACCATTCCATGCATCCAAAGTGGGTTTCAGTGTCACATCACATGAAAGATCCATATCAAACTAGCGTGAGTAAAGCCCTAGCAAATATACTAACAAGGACAATCCTGCACTGGCAGGGGGATGCAGGAGATCCCCAAACTGGTCTTGTGTACTTTCCATTTCTGAAGTATATGGGCCCGACTCTGCTCTCACTTCCATGGTATTACCTGTGGCATTCCACTGACATCAAGGGATTATTCACACATGACACCCATGTGAGAGGAAGGATAGTCTTGTGATTTAGGCTGGAATCAGGCACTTACGTGGTGGAGGGTCAATTTCTCATTCTGCCATATGGGAGCAAATCATTTAGTTCCTCTGAGCCTCAGTTCCCCATCTGTAAAATAAACTTCCTTTCTCACACCCCTTCTCTATTAGGATATAAGGTCTTTGGGGGCAGGAAGTGCCTCATGGTGTGTTTGCATACAGCCCAGCATCCTGAAGCAATGACCTTAGTTGGAGTCTCTGGGTACGTCTACACTAGCCCCCTAGATCGATCTAGGGAGGCTAATGAAGACTACCGGAATTGCAAATCAAGCCTGGGATTTAAATATCCTGCGCTTGATTTGCATGTTCCCGGCCGGTCACCATTTTAGAAATTGATTAGCCCGAAGTAACTGCCCACGCCTACACGTGGCAATGAAACGGGATTCTGATTTAAAGCCCTAACTCGAATTAGCTGGTATTCCTCCTGCAATGAGGTTTACCAGCTAATTCAAATTAGGGGCTTTAAATCGGAATCCTGTTTCACTGTCGTGTGTAGACGCGGGCAGTTACTTGGGGCTAGTCAATTTCTAAAATGGCAACCGGCCGGGAACATGCAAATCAAGTGAAGGATATTTAAATCCCAGGCCTGATTTTCAATTCCGGTCGCCCTCATTAGCCTCCCTAGATCGATCTAGGGGGCTAGTGTAGACATACCCTAAGTCTAGGAGCTAGTATGATAGGAATAATAATGATCAGAATCAAGTCTCACAATTCTTTATCCACTTAGGAAAAAGTGAAATGCTTTAATTTTTCTTTTGTGCCTTGCCTGTGATTTCCCTTGTCCCTTTTTTTTGTCAAGATTCACGTTTTCTCTTCTTTTCTTGCATGATTCCTCACTAAATCCAGAAGAATACATTTTGTCTTCAGTTGCACTTGTGCAAATCTGGATTCCCTTCAATCAATTTACTCGGGGTGTGCATTGTCATAGCTGAGAGATGAATGTGGTCCACAGTGCTGAAAAAGCAATTCCCTTGGTAAGTGACTGCACTATAAGGCTATGTCTACACAGCATAATCTGCATCTACACAGCCGGCAGTATTTTGACATAATGTCAAAACACTGTCAAGCTGGAGGACTTCTTACTGGGATTCCTGTAGCACTCATTTTATGAGGAGTAAGGGAAGTTGGAGGAAGAGTGATCTATTTTGAAATAAGTGCTGTGTAGACAGCACCAAAACTTGAAATAAGCTACATAATTGACGTAGCTCAATTTGTGTAGCTTATTTTGAGTTCAGCTCTGCTGTGTAGTTGCACCCTAAGAAACACAAAGCCATTAGGGAGAAATTTGTTTACTGGTTAGAGCAGGGGATTGGGAATCAGGGCTCCTCCATTCTATTCTCAGCTGAGGGATGAGAATGGTCTATGTTTACATCAGTAGGCTGGCAATCAGCATGCTTAGGTTCTGTGTCTGATTAAAATGGATTCATTGTTACACCTTGAGAATGGCTTTAAGATCCTTAGAGGAAAGGAGCTATAGAACTACAGAGTACTATTACACCCTTACCATAGGATCAGCTAGAAGAAGCTGCGTTGTTAGGAAGCAAATTCCTATACAATGACAACACAGAGAATACAGAAAATTACAAGAATGGTAAATAAGAGTTTTTCTATAAATGTTCTGGTGTGTATCATTTTATTCCCATCTGCCTCCGAAGGTTCTGACACAGTTTACAGTCCCAGCTCAGAATCAGCCAATAAGTAATGTAATTGGGCCCTGAAATCCTCTGCTTAAATTGGATAGAGCTGCAAGTATTAATCAGGTTTTCTGAATTCTTTTTTTAACACCAGGAAGGAAGCAGTCAGGCCACAGCAGTATTAACAGCTGATGTCTTAAATTCCTCATGGAAATGGTATAGAAAGCTATTTATTAAGGGAGACTGAGTTCAAGTAACACCCATACATGGCCTTTGGTCTGAGCTGAAATAAAAATAGAAGTACAAAGGAGAGACTCAATTATTTGAATTTGCGTATTCACAAGAGAAGCAAATAGAATTTGTAAGTGACATTGATCCCAGGAAGAGAAACTGAACACACACCTGTCTGTGCTCTTCCAGCTGTAGAAAATAACTTCTGCTATCATCTGTGTATGTGGGGGGCAGGGTATTGCTACAAGCACCTAATTAGCCTTGTCCCTCCAACTGCATGTGGGGAGAATAGATTGAGGCTGGTGAAGAAGCTTGATGCTTGCAGGAGGATTAGCAACAAATGTGAGCCTGAGATGCCAGGAACTAGCCAAAAGAGGGGGAAGGAGGTAAAATGGAAGAAGGGAAAAACACGTAAAATTAATAAATAGCTAGACCCTGGTGATGGGAAAACTGTGAAGGACCAAAGAACACAGGTGTGATACCACAGTATAGTCTCCTTAGACTCATTTGGGAGGACAAGTGTGCCCTGTTACAATGTGCTTTTACTTCTTTTTGGTTACAGCAAAGTGTTGGGTTAAAAAGGAGGGCTAGGCAAACACCAGGGAGACAGATGGAAGGTAAAAATAGTTTCCATGGAGTCAAAGTGGCCTTCATAGTCATACCTTTAAGGTCAGGAAGGTTCATTACAACCATCTAGTCCAGGGGTCGGCAACCTTTTCAAACCAAAGAGCCAAACCACATCAAAATTCAGAACAAGTGTCTATACAAAGAGTTATATAAGAATGCCCATTTGCATGACTGAAATTATACAATTAGTATTATTGATAATTGACATGATGATTAATAATAGCATAAATGAAACATTGTACTCACAGGCTTTATTTAATGGGATGTCTCTTGTTGCATCTTTTTGTGCATTTCTTTGAAGTTTACATCATAACTGATCAAATTCAGGTTCATGCACGTATTCAAGCTACATGAGTAATTAAGCATTTTTTAAATTTTTAATTTTTCATTTAAAATTTTAAAAGTTGCATGCATTTTGGGAATGACAAAAGAGCCATAGGTTGCAGACCCCTGATCTAGTCTGATCGTCTACATAACACAGGCCAAAGAACCTCATCCTGCAATTTTGGCTTCGGTTCTATCAACACCAGGGACACTTTCTCAGTGTTAACACTGGTGCGGTTGAACTGATGATAGCTCTGAAGGGACATAGGTAGTAGATTTCCCTGATAAGTGGGTGGCATTCTCCTGCAGTCCATTTTTTTTAACCTTTGAAAGAAAACACTGTTCAAAAGCACAATATAGAAAGAAAACTTCTGTGTGTATCAGGAGTAGAGATTGAGGGTGGAAAAAACCCTTTTCATTCTACAAAAATTAACTGAGAGGAATCTTTTGGGGTATCAGAATGAAAAAGCCATGATTATAGGATACCATTACAGAAATTGTTTCCAAGGGAAAATACTGGCAGCACAGCAAACTGACTACAGCTGGTGATATTCATTCTCTGAGAACAAATATAAATCTTTAGGCAAGTTGCCCCCATTGTGCTTCAGTACAAAGAGGAGTGGATTACCGTGGACTTCATCAGAATGGGCCAGACTCATCCTGGTGTCAGCATGCATGAAGTGCCCTTGGGGATTACCCAGTGCCTTCTAGGTTGTATGGTAATTTTATGTTCAGATACCATGGAGACAGGATGGAGGGTGATGATGGGAGATTGTAAATTTGCAGAGAAGCAGCTAAAGAAAGTACATTTAACAAAGCTAAATATATACTTCCTGCCCTAAAGATGATTACAAAGTGATCTGAAAACAGTGTACAAATATCTGAATGGTATCCTCCTTCAAGAAGGGAAAGAATTGTTGGGAGAAGGAAACTAGAAGTCAGAGCATGATGCTGAGCAAAGAAAAACCTGCACTAGCCATTGAAAATGTTATTTCCTAGCAGTAAAATCAGTTTAACTGTGGAATTCTACAGTTAGCTCAGGGATTGGGCTTTCACCACGTTCCTTGAGTTCTTCTCTAACAGAGTGAACAAAAGAGTTTGGTCAACTAGCTCAACATCTTACAGTCAGAAATTATCTGTGGTTGGGAAGGGATTGGATCAGTGTTCCCTGTAAGCTGAGTACTTGGGTGGTTGCGCAGGAGAGATTCAAATGCCATCCAACTGATTAGCAGAGCACCCACATCTGGCAGCATGTGTTTCTACTGGTGGTGCACATCCATACATGCCTTGGTGCACATAACAAAATGTATTCTGCATATAGATAGAAAAAATTAGAGGGAACACTGGATAGGATCCAAAAAGCCTTATCAATCTATGATTCAGTAGAGTGATCTGTTCAGACCAAAACTGAAATCAAGATTCTGATTCATAGATTATTAGATTCTGAGGCCAGAAGGGATTATTGTGATCACCAAATCTGATCTCATCTATAATACAGGAGAAAAGATTTCCGCCAAATTGTTCCTAGAGCAGATCTTTAGAAAAACCTCTAATCTTGATTTCAAAATTGACAATGATGGAGAATTCACCATGACCTGTAGTAAATTGTTCCAATGGTTAATTACTCTTATTATTTCCATTTTTTAATTTCCAGTCTGAATTTCTCTGGCTTCAACTTTCAGCCATTAAAGTGAAAGTTACACCTTTCTCTACTATGTTGATGAGCCATTATTACAGATTGATACTGTGTGCAGGCACTTATAGACTGTAATTAAGACACCGTTGGCCACTTCCAGCTTTGGAGGTCCCCCATGATAATGAAAATTAAAAATGACCACACATAAAAACAAAATATGGCACCCAAAAAAAAAGAGAAACATGTTTTGAATTTTTTTATTTAACAAATGTTTTCTAGACTTTTTCAGGTCTCTTATTTGCTTAAATTTGCAGCTTGGGGAGCGTGTCCAATAGGGATGTGAATAAAAATAAGTTGTGAAACGTATCAAATGCCAAAAAATTAACAAGTGTCTAAATTTGAGGCCTCCTTTGAGCTTGAGACCTAGGCCAAACAGCCCGTCTGCTCCTGTCTCTGATTGGCCCTGCCCAAGATTCCAGTAAGTCTCTCCATAGCCATGTGTGTGCATGTGTGTGTAAGAGCAAAATTGCACAAGCATTGGTGAAACATGGGGATCACACACACACACACACACACAAAGAAATCAGGCTTTCTCTGTGCATAAGAGAGGTCACCTTGATCTCCTTACTCAGTCGGTCCTTCAGCCCTCCTATACATTGTACCAATCACAGCTCATCTTCTGTTCTTCTCTTATCCTTGCTTTCCTTCTCCATGTGTGGCCATGCCTTTTCCATGATAAAATCTTCCTATCTCTTTAAAAGTTGACGAAGCAGCTGTTTCAGTTCCAGATTGTCAGTGAACCTAGCTCAGGGCTGGCCCACAACATTTTGGCACCTGAGGCGGGGAGCTCAAAAGACGCCCCCATCCCCCTTGCTTGAGCCAAAACTTTGAAAGGTCTCAATTCTGCTTTCTTCCTGTTCTACTCCTCTCATGGTACTGCTGTGCTACTTACCTATGCACCAGCAGCAGGCACAATTTTCTACACTCGGGATCCTTGTGGCACCCCCCCACAGTCTGGCATTCGCCTCAGTTTGCCTCATGGTAAGGCCAGCCCTGGCCTAGCTATATGCCTGCCCATCTCATGCTGCTGTACTTGCTTTCAACAGCAACACCTTGTGCTCTACTCTGCTGTCAGATCACTTCATTGGGGGATTCAGTTGTGGATTGAAATCCCCAGGATTCTTTTTCTCATCACCCTATCCATGACAGACTGTTGTTCCTCTGTCTTCCTTGGCAGCCATGTTTCTCTGCCATGCAACTTTCTCCGCGAGAGTTCACCTTTCTAATCATAGCATATGTTGCCTGAAGAAACGGCTACAAGTAAAACCACAAAATGCGAGAGGTATGTGTACTGAGCTGATTATTTAACATCAGCAATGTCTTTGGCATGGTGCAAGACTTCTCATGCCCCTAAAAACTGCCCAAAGAACTGTAGCAAGGTAGTGAGAAGAATAAGCAGGTCCCTGTCCTTGTCTTGGTTACATTTTCCTTGGAGGAAGATTAAACAGAGACAGGCATGAATCTTCCTAGCTGTCACTTCCAATCATTTAATTCCCCTTTCTTGTGGACTTGTAGCTAGGAACTGCTTCGGGAAGTCCCCTTGTATGTTTGTGCCTGTCAGCTTCACATCCAGAGATCAGTGTCACTGTTCTCCTGGGAAAAGCACTCAGCAGTTTGCTTGGGGTGGTTCCTGTGCTGGCACTCGTGGAATGTAGAGTGAGGTTAGTGCCAGCAAAGAAACCTTTAAAAATTTCCATACTCAGTCAAGGTTTAAGCTTAGAAGATTCTTCTATTCATTTCTAATGACAGGTTTAATTTATTATTAGATTGTGAAAGTGTTCCCACCACATTTGGTCTCAGGTCTTGCGTAAGTCCTGCCCCAGTCTCCTCAGCTGCAGAAAACCCTGACATGATAGAAGCAGGGTGTAGAGGTAATGAGTCAGCAAGCCAAGAGCTCTGTAGGGCAAGAGCCTTCCCTTACACACTACAGGGAATAACTCTGGGGAGGCATGTGGTGCCAGGATATAGGTGGGACTGGAGGATCCCTGACAAGAAGCATCTTCCCAAGGAAAGGGTGAAGGCATGAACCATGAAGGCTGCTCCAGCCATTAGAGTGTAGTAACAGTAAACAGAGTAGGGCTCCACTGTTGCTCCAAAGTCTGATTAATTATTTGGGTTTGGGACAGGATTTAGGCCCAAGTACACGTCTGTGTAATTTTAAACCAAATACACATGACTGCATCACCAGCTATTACATTAGGACAGTAACAGAGTCTAACTATAACCTGAAAACAATCTCAGCAACATTGCTGCATCCCAACGACCACCCTGGCTTTGCAATAACAACTGTAAATATGCATCTGTGTATTTATAGCCTGTTATCTTAGTTTGCTCACACCAGGGGCACGGGTATGCCTCCTGTCATGTCCTTGTATATCCTGCTGTGTTTGGCAAGTAGTAAATAATAATGACAGACACTGATGTAGTGCCTTGCCCCCAAAAAGCCTCAGCTGATTGGCTCTAGCTAATCTTTCTATCAATCTAATCAATAACTGTTCTATAAACTTGTGGGGTTCTGCACAAACCAGTTCCAGTGACTTTCAGATCAACATCCAGAGCTGTGATATTATATCTATTTATGACAGCTGAGAAGCAGGCCCCAAGAATTTTAGGTGTTCTCTGAATTGAACTTGCAAACTTAAGATTCACCTGTTATTGCCCCAATCTAATTTTGGTGAATTCTCCTTTGTTTTGTCCACTGCCAGGAGTTTACAAATGTGTACCTGATATTCTTATTAGCCCCACTGAACCTACTTTATGCAAAATAACCAGAGACTATTGACCTTCAGGATGTGCTGCTAAACTCATCTAGGCCAGGTGATTGAAGAGGTTAGAGAGTCTAATACAGGCTGATTGTACTGGACCTGAGGGTTTGGAAGGCAAAGTTCTGCATACTGGGTTGTCTGGGTCAAAGTTTCATTGGAATTTGCCTGGGTGAGTTTCTGATGGTTTTAATGTATTGTTTTAAATCGTATCATGCTAGAAGAGCAGATGGACTCCTTTTAGATGTTATGTATTGCAACAGATACATAAAATTCTCCACCCACTGAAGTCAATGGGAGTTTTGCCATTGATTTCAGTGGGATCAAAGGGTTGGACGTCTATTACTAGTTACAAATTTGAATCAAATTACTGTGTGTTGAGCTAATCACAAGTGGTTAATTACCTAAACTCCCCCTCTCATTCTGTTGAGTGCAGTATCTTTCACCTTCTGGCCTAGACTTCTCTGCTGTGTAGTTGTCTGATTGAAAGAGTTACTTAGTTCCATTTTGGAGATGGCTCCATTTCAGTAGAGGAGGAAATGTAACACACTTTGTAGAAATAGAAGATGGCGTATGTAAAACTAGGATAACTTCATTCCTGATCAGAGGCTGCTTGGTGTAGTAGCACTTGTCATTCAGAGTTCTGAAGCACATGGGAATTGTGTTTGCATGCTAGGACCCATCAGACTCAATGCACAAAAGGGTGGTGAAGTTTGGTTTATAAAGCTTGGAGGAATCACTGAACAGTATTGGCCTTTCTTCTGCTGTTTGAGCCAGAATGTTCAAGGTTGTCTCTGCACTTGTCTGCAGAGAGGTGCGATGTTTGGATTTTCTTTGGATTAAAGCAAATCTCTTGCATCAGCTTTCATATAACTGTTCACAGCCCAGGACAATTGGATACAATTTTGGTTAAAAGAATATAACTGACCCCAGGCCAATTTAACTGAAAAGGTTTGTTTTCTGCTTCTTTTTCAACAGCAGATTATTAAACTAGTTCCAGGGAAACAAAAAAGAGGTAATCACACACAAGTAAACTTGGCAGAACTTCCACTAAGTAAAAACCTAGGTTCCTCATTTTGCTGTTATCAGCTCTTTCTTAGGCAGCTTTGGCCTGTAGTCAAATTCTCATTTCAGTTAAGATGGATTATAGATCAAGAGCAACGTCTTTAAAGGCAATGGAGTTAGTCTGAATCTACACTGGTGTAACAGAAATCCAAGTCTGGCCCTCTGAATATGCAAGTAATTGGGGCATATGTTTGAATAAGGACTTAGTAAAACTGAGTAAGAACTGCGGGATTTGACACAATCATTTCAATAGGATTATTTGCTTGAATAAAGTTAATTGTGTGGCTGAGTTGCAGTTTGGGCTTAACATTTCCCCTCTCCTCTCTTTCACAGTTTATTTTGAAGTTTTTAACAGGTAAACTGTTACCAAAATGTGTAGTTAGTGTAGAAGAGAATTACAAGAGAATTCTGTATTTATTATATCTTTTACATGATCTAATAGTAGAAAGCAATTTAACCATTAGGCTAATTTTTGGTTTCATTTGCTCCTGCTAATTAAGGAATAGAGATCAACATCATGCAGGCATCTGGTGTGAACACAAGCCCTGCTATTAGGGGGTAGCATGCCTGCTTTTATCCACAGAAGAGCAGCCTGGGCAGCAGGAGGGCAAACTTCCCCACAAAGTGCTTTTAAATGTTCCTGCAATATAACTATGAAATAATAGCAATAAATGGCTTTCAAGAACTAGATACACAGGGGTATCCGAAACCATAGTCCAGTTGTGTGTGTGTGTGTGTGTGTGTGTGTGTGTGTGGAGGGGTGTCTGTATACTACAGATGTGAAGTTCACCACTTTACATAACTGAAAAGCAGTAATAATTTTTTTTGTTTTTCTACAAGAGCAATCTGCTTAGCTCCATCCAATTTCATCCAGCATTCAGAATGAGCTGAGCTAGCCAAAAGCTGCCCTGGAAGCAATCCTAATATACTCCTACCTGCTCCCAAGAGTGAATTGTTTAACGGGAGGGTAGGATACTGGTGCCAATGAATGTGAAAGGCTGGAATGTTTCAATTTTAGTGCATTCTGTATTTTCTATTCAAGACGTTCCCCACATTTTAAAGGTAGAGGTTACACAAAACTCACTGATAAACGCTTTTTGCTAAGCAATCAAGAGTCCTGCCAAAAGGGAACAATTCTGGGAAACAACCATTTTCTTTTTTTTAACTAACATTTTTCCAAAAAACATCATTATTTTTAATTTCTTGTGCTTGGGAAGTTTATATGGCTATTCTTGATTCCTTCATGTGGGACACTTGTCTCTGTTATTCAGGTCCTGCTGAGCTGGCACTCCAAGAGAAATGTTTTTCAAGGAGTATTATTTTTCTCTGTGCACTCTAAGTCAGTAGCATAATTAACCAAAGGATCTTAATGTGAGAAATCCTAAATCTTGTCAGGGGATTTAGAGGGATTTGGGAGCTTTAAAGATTTTTCATTGTCATGAGTTGGATGATTTTTTGGGTACATATTTCCCATGTAAAGCTCATGAAGAATACAACATCCTATTAAGGGGAGAGATGGGACTGAAACAGACATCCCAGCTCCTGTGAAATGCAGCCACCCACCTCCTCTGGAGGATGGGCTAACAGCACATGATCCCTGGGCTTCCAGCCCTCCACTAGTTCTCATTCCCTTTTCTTTTCCCTTGTCCTCATCATCAAAGCCATGAATGGGTTAAGGTCCAGGTACCGCAGCTACTATATCTCCCTCCACATTCCATCAACGCAACAGTATCTCCCTGAAACAACACTGCTTAAGAAGCTACTGAAACTGGAGGTGGTCTGTAATTGGGTAAAGGAGTTCAGCTATGGAAGGCGCTTGCAGAGGGGATTAGTGATCTGAAGTCTGACTGCCCCTGGAGGCATGCTACAATGCCCTCTTCTTGGAAAAATCTTTTACTGAAAGCATTAAAAAGAACAGAAGAGTCCATGAAAGTCACTAGGGACCCAATTTACCTAGGAAAGACTAAGACCACATCTTCACTATGCGGAAGATTGAGGCTGCCATGATCAATCTTCCAAAGTTCGATTTAGTGGGTCTAGTAAAGACCCACTAAATCAAACACAGAGGGCACCCATGCTGGCACCAGTATTCCTGCTCCTCGCGAAAAGTAAGGAGTGTTTACTCCTGTCAACCTTCAGCTGTGGAGATGGCATGGAAACTCGAATAAAGGTACGTCACCTCCATAATTAATGTAGCTTGAGTTCCATGTCTTAACACAACCTTCCCCTGTAGTGTAGACCTGGCCTTAGATAGTACAGACACAGGCATTACATAAGATCCTGAGATAGAAAAAAATGTCTCCTATGTTTAGGAGTGTAGTTCAGAGGATCCAGATTGGAGGTTTTGGTTTGTCCCAAGTTAGAAAAAGAGTCCCATTGCTAAGTTCAGGGCTGGATCTGAACTGCCATCATGCTCGGGACATGTTTGCATTGAGGATTTTGGTTTGGCCCCATCTCTGACTAGGGCTTTCTCTACCCTACAAAGTTTTTGCAGCAGAGAGTATGCTAATGAGGGATTCCTTAGCACGAGTTGCAACATCATTAGCATGTTTTCTGCCAATGCTTTTTGCGCAAGGGGTTTTTGCGCAAAAAGAAGCAGTGTAGCCGCTTCTGGGAGGTATAAGGTTCTTGCGCAAAAAGGGTTTTTTGCGCAAAACGGAAGAGGCTACACTGCTTCTTTTTGTGCAAAAACCCCTTGTGCAAAAAGCATAGGCAGAAAACATGCTAATGAGGTCACGACTCATGCTAAGGAGTCCCTCATTAGCATATTTTCTGCCACAAAAACTCGCAGTGTAGACAAACCCTTAGGGGAAGAAGGTTTATTCAGAGATTCTAGTAAGAGTTTCTGTCATGCACTAAGATAGACTCCATGTCTGTTAAACAGAATTGGTCTAGATCTAGAAGAACATATGCTGGCCAGTGGCAAACTTCCTACACACCTGAAATTGGTACTTGTACCTCTCATTTCAGAGAGCAAACAATCCAAGTAATGTTAATATAAACAGGGCCATTTAGGGAGGCTGCTGGGCACAGAGTCTGATTCTTTTTCGCATGGGCTGCCTAGTTTCACCTCGAGGATTGCCTCAGTCCTGGCCTGGCTTCAGCAATCATGAACATTCTGCTTAATATGACATAGAATCTATTGCTATTATTTTTCACTCATCTTACTGAAGATAAATATACTGGGACTATGAATGTAATACCAGAATGCAATGTGGTATTTATATTTTTATTGGTAGCAATCCTAGGAAAAAATAATCTTAAACTCTATGGGTAGATTTTAATTTCCCCCAGCCCTTCCTCTTCTTTTCTTATAGAATTAATATTATATGTGGATGTATTTAGTGGTTAGTGTGATGCTGACAGTTTAATAAAGAAATGTACTTACGTTGATCTCAGGCTACATCTCCTCTTTGAGTTGGAGGCTTGATTCTCAGCTGATGTAGACATACTCGCACTAGCTCTCTTCAAACTAAAAAATAAAAGCTTGGGCAGTGGTGAGAGGCAGCATGGGCTAGCCGCACCAAGTACAATCCTTCTCGGACCCTGGGTACATGTATTTGGGACAGCTAGCCAGTGCTGCTGCTTGCCTCTGCCTGTGTTACCAAAGCTATGCTAATATTTTAACATGCTAGCTCAGTAAGAGCTAACAGGACTCACATCCCTAATTCCAATTGTAGATGTAAATGTAGAGTGACAGACAGCAGGTATAAACAATCAGGGCAGAGGTGAGGATAATAGGCGACTATATAAGATAAAGCCCCAGATATCAGGACTCTCCCTGTAAAATTGGGACATCTGGTCAACCTTGTATAAACATCAGAGCAGATATCGGGCTCCAGTGCAGAAGAAGGAGGGTGTGGGGATTATTAAGAGGAGCAGAAGTAAGGAGGGATAACTTTCAAGAGGTGGATTTGAAGAAGTGTGTCTGGGCACCTGGTGGATGAGAGGATGAAAAAGTGCCCCATTGACACAAAGGTGGTAGTTGAAGCCATGGTAAGAGAACAGAGAGAAAGGACTCTCAATAGGACGCTGGGAAACACAGAAATTAGAGCTAGTTGGAAAAAATTTGGACAAAACATTTTTTCATGAGAATTGATGATGATGTTGAAATTGAAACACTTCCCAGAGATGATTCGATGAAGTTCAATGGCTCAAACCCATATTCTGAAATAATTAAAGTCCCCCACGGAATAGTATTACCTTCCTCTGCCCATCTCTGAAAAACAGAAAGGAGGCAGTTATTTCTTTGATGGCTCCCCTGAATATTCCCAACCAGAATCACACCTTTCTGTTGGTGAAATCTCAATAATCACTGTTATGTCACAAAGGGCAGGGACTCCTGGTGGTGACAAGAGACTTCGGGGGTAAGCAGATGAAACAGATGGTGGTAGGCTGTGGTTTAAATTCACAGAGTGGATATGTGTAGACTCCTCACCTTTGCTCCCTCCTGATGCGGGCTCTGCTCTGTGCAGAACCAATACCCCTGCCCTTGACTAGAGCAGCCCCATGACCATTGGTTCAAAAATGCAGGCAAGAATTAGCATAGCACAGTAGCATTCTGGTTACACCTTTCCTCCTGCCACAACACCTGTTCCCTGCTGCAGTAGCATGAATGGTATAACAGCTATATTGACTTGATGTCACCATAGAATCCCCTTTAAACTTGAGTGATCGTCCTTGGACTAGTCACTCTATTTCTGGGGTCTGAATGCAAATATTTCTCTCACTTCTCTGCTTGCCGTGGAGTTGCCCCTAGATACAAGCCCACATTTTCAATTGCTTGCTAATTATAGCCAAGGTTTGCAAAAGTGGCCAGTGATATTGAAGACCTTACTTGGGCCACTCTAAAGCAGTGGTTCTCAAACTGTGGTCTGTGGCCACCTTTCAGGTGGTCCTCTCCCTCTCCCCCTCCTCCTCCTCCCTCAGCTGGGGGAACAGCAGTGTGTGGGCGTGCTGCTTGAAGGCTTTCCCTGCTGCTCCCATTGACCAGAATCCGGCCAATGGGAGCAGTGAGAGGCGGTGCCTGGAAGAGAGGGGCATGAAGGCAAGTAAATGTCCCCCTATCCTCTCATGGCCAGACACTGCACTCCCAGCCCCTTCACACACTTGTGCCCCCACTGAGACCCTACACCCCCCAACCTGCTGCTGCACCCTCCCCACTAGCCAGAAACACTACCCCAGCCTGCTCCTGCACCTACCCTTGCTCCTGCACCCTTGCTCCCACTCACCGTCTCCTGCACCCCGCCTCCTGCCCAGATCCTACACCTCCCTGCACCCCCCTCCTTCAGTAAGGCTGGAGTGGAGTGGTTGGGATTTGTTTTGTTTTGTTGTTGTTGTTTTTTATTTTGCTTCTCACTTGTGTGGTCCCCAACTTAATTTTTTTTTGTGGGTCAGTGGCCCATGACTAAAAAAGGTTCTCTAACCCTGCCATAAATAAAGCATGGAAACCTTTTGTGTCGGAAATAAATTAATATTTTACTTAATTTATCAAACTTCATTTTAAATAAACATGAGAAAGTTAAAGCACTTATTCTGTTTAATTTAAATTAATATTTTCTTTCCTAGTGATTAAATTAAACCATTCTCCTTAGCTGCAGCACAAGCAAAATGGCTCAAGTGTAATTATGTAATTAACGGCGAGTTTCCATTAGCAACTGGTGGTCCACAAAAAGGTTTGAATTGAGCCAAGTGGGCCACAGACACGGACCAAAAAGTTTGAGAACCACTGCTGTCAAGGGTTTTTATTTCTAATGGTGGATATTCAATTCTTCAGAAAATCAGGGTCCCTTTCATCATTCTTAGTTTGAGTACTCGGGTTGGAAGCATCAGGAATTCGTGTGTGCTTTCATAAATTTTGATCAGGATCTTTTACAACAATGTGTCTTGTGCTTTTAGTGAGTCCTTAAGGCTAATACTAGGAAAAAATGGTCTTGACAGCCATCCCACAAAGAGTCAGCCTCTTCCAGTAGGGGAGAGTCACTGGTGAATGAGCTTCAGAAGCTATTGGCCTTTGAATCTCACTCTAAGAATTTCATTTGCAAGGTTGGTGATATGGCTTTGAATATATACATGAGCACTGATTCCAAGATTGGTCCTAACAGAGGAACTGCACTAAATATATTTATATAGACACATCTGAAAAAGTGATGGAAGGAGTACTACCCCGTGGTTAGAGCATAGGACTGAGAGTCATAGCTTCTGTATTCTACTCCCAGCTCTGACACCGACTCTTTGTTATCTTAGGCAAGCCACTTAACGTCTGTGCCTCAGTTTATTATTTTCATTTTTAGGTAAATCTGAGAGGGGTATTATCTCATAACAACATTCTGAGTCTTCATTATGGTTTGCAAAGAGCTTTGAGGTCCTTGATGCTGCACCCATTTAGGGTACAGCTAGACTACACACTTCTTTCAAAAGAAGCTTTTTCAAAAGAATCTTTCGATCGTCTAGACAGCGACAACTTTTTTCGAAAAAACGATCCACTTTTTTGAAAAAGAGCACCCAGGCAAGCTGGATGCTCTCTTTCGAAAAAGCCCTGTTTGCAGCCCTGCTTCACTTATTAGGAGTCAAGAATATCTTTTTTTTTTGAAAGAGCTCTTTCGAAAAAAGGCGTTCTTCCTCATAAAATGAGGCTTACCGCTGTCGAAAAAACCACCACGTTCTTTTGATTTAATTTCAGAAGAATGTGGTGGCAGTTAGACACAGGTGAAGTTTTTTCGAAAAAACCCTGTGGTCTAGACATAGCCTTAGGCTACGTCTACACTGCAGGCTTTTTGCACAAGAACTGTTTTGTGGACGAGTTCTTGTGTAAAAAGTCTTCCACAAGAGCACGTCCACACTGCCATGTGCTTCTGCACAAAAGATGTGCTTTTGCACAAGAGCATCCATGGCAGTGTGGACTCTCCCTTGCGCAAGAAAGCTCTGGTGGCCATTTTAACCATAGGGGCTTCTTGTGCAAGAAATTCATGTTGCCTGTTTACACTGCCCTCTTCTGAAAGAGCTCTTGCGCAAGAAGGCTTATTCCTCATGGGGAGAGCAATAACTTCTGGAAGAAGCCCTGTTTTCCAATGCTATACTGTAAATTTACTTGCACAAGAACATGCGTGCAGTGTAGACAGCTGGCAAGTTTTTGCACAAGAACAGCTGTTCTTGCACAAGAAGCGTGCAATGTAAACACAGCCTTAATGTCTTAAACATACTGATTATTGTTAAAGATGAGAGAACTGTGTGTTTTTATTGATTTTTTTTTCTTGTGTGTTAACTAGGCTACAACTAGAGAAATTAGCCAGAATCAAGTGGTGACCCACCCAAGTGTTCTGGCCCATGAGGAAATACCAGAGGGCTTGGGCATTTTCAGACCAGAGGAGACAGGATGGCTGTTTACAAATACATAGTGGGACATTCTAAAGAGGATTCAGATCAAATATTCTCAGTAGCAAGAGGACAGAAAGGGCTGTTGTGAGCTTAAGTGTCAGCAGGAAATGTTTGGGATAAATATTAGGAAAAAGCTTTACAGTTCCAAAAAGAGTCTCAGCAACTGGAACAAGCTGTCCGGTCATGTATCCATTTCCAACCTCCAGCCATCACTCCAGGATGATGAAATCAACCCTGCTATATGGCAGGAGATGAGACGGCCTCTGTGACCCTCTCTCCGCCCCAGAGGAATGTCTCTGAAGAAAAGGGAATGCTTGTTTGCAGAAGTGGAAACTTTATATAATACACTGATTCTTCTTTAGATTGGACATGGCCCTTCAGGGCAGGGTCTGTGTCTTCCTCTGTGTTTGGAAAGCGCCCAGCATGTTTTAGGCACCGCTGCAATATAAACAATCATAATCCTCAGTCCTGAGTTGCGTGGTAGGAGGAAATCAGAAGAAAACTAATTCTCTGTGGTTTGAAGAGTGGAGCCAGACAGTAGCGCGCTCCAGCGGAGCACTTTCACTTAAATAGTTAACTTCAGGGCAAATTCCTCTGGCGACAGCCCCAGGCACACAAGGCTGATATCACCCCTGCTCTAGTTGTTCTTACTCCTCTTCTCCCTTTGCTTTCTTGAGTAATCAGCAACTATAAGAACTGAACACCATGAACTAAGTTTAATAAGGACAAATGCAAAGTGCTCCACTTAGGAAGGAACAATCCATTTCACACATACAGAATGGGGAGCGACTGTCCAGGAAGGAGTACTGCAGAAAGGGATCTAGGGGTCATAGTTGACCACAAACTAAATATAAATCAACCGTGGGATGCTGTTGCAAAAAAAGCAAACATGAGTCTGGGATGCATTAACAGGAGTCTTGTGAGCAAGACACGAGAAGTCATTCTTCCGCTCTACTCTGCACTGATTAGGCCTCAGTTGAGAGGGAAGGGGAAGTTGGAGGCTTGGCTTGAGGGAGGAAGAGGAAAACTGAGATGCTGCTCCATGAGGGCCTATTGGATTAAAATATGTCCACATATTCACTCTGCTGATACCATTATTGGGCCTAACCAAGTGAGTTATAGGATCAAGAATACATATTCCTGCGCATCCAGAAATATAATTTATGCTATCATGTGCCAAAAGTGTCCGTCTGCTATGTACATTGGACAAACATCTCAGGCACTTCGCCAAAGGATCAATGCCCACAAAACAGATATTAGACAGGATCACAAAGAAAAAACAGTTTCTTGCCATTTCAACCAGAAAGGACACTGACTCAATGACTTAATTACCTGCATCCTGCTCCAAAAGCCTTTTAAATCTGCACTTGAAAGGGAATCCTCTGAATTGTCATTCATGCTCAAATTTGACACTCTACGTGTCGGTCTCAACAAAGACAATAACTATCTTACCCATTACAAAGATAGCTTCCCCAATTATCACCTCTAATATCATTAGCTCACAGACATTTACCTTCCTTCCCCCCCGCATCCCTCTTCTGTTCTGAAATGTGATTTGTCCTTTTCATATGTGTTCACTTTTTTTTTTAATTGTATCCTTTGGTATATATGGTTGCGACTATTTTCTTCCACTATTTGATCTGAGGAAGTGGGTCTGGCCCACGAAAGCTCATCATCTAATAAACCATCTTGTTAGTCTTTAAAGTGCTACATAGTCCTGTATTTTATTGGATTAAAAGTGTGCTACATTCCCTGTTTTACTCTTGTATGGAGATATTTGACCAGGAAGAATCATCTGTGACTGGCTCTGTCTAGGTCCCAGGAGGATGCAAGTACTTCCTAAAGTTACCTACATGGTGTACAGCCTGCCACATTCGACACACTTTGGGTTACCAGTCCCAAGTGTTCCTATAGGACTGGCTTCAATCTCAACTACTATAAAGATCCAAGACTCTGCCCGATTGTACACTGGGCCAAATGTAGGCTTGGTCAGGCTTTTGGTAACATGGGCTCAGGCAGTGCACACATGCTTATAGTCACCTTCCTCACTAAGGAGATGCAGGTTCATTGCACTCCCAGCAAGGGTGGATTCCATATGCATAACCATAGGAATTCCGCCAGTCTGTATGGCTAATTCCTTTTAAAACACCCTCTAGAAAGGCATAGTGCATTCCTAGCATTGTGGAGCTGATAGAAGTCCCATAGTCACATTATCACAAAGACAGTGTAAGGATCATACAGAAAAAAATCCACCTCAGATCTCATTGTTATGTGACATATTCCAGCGACAGCAGCAACCTACGGCTCACTTTAGTGCTCACACCTATCTTACCCTGTGTTGTTCCAACTTCCCAGCTGGGAACCATTCGAACCTGAGAGCTCTCTTTCATTTTGGCACAGCACTCCGATAGCATCATGCCTGTAGACTCTCCATGCCATGTAAATAATATTGGCTCCAAGCCACACTTACAATACGATGCTACACAATTAATATGGGTCTCAAGGTATATAGAGAAATCCCACGGATGTTAGTGGACTTTGTCTAGACAGAAGTTAGCATGTGATTTTGAGCTTGTGACCTAGGAGGCAGCAGACAATACTCAGAAGTGCCCATTTGCAAAGCAATGTAACAAACTTTGGTATTGCCCATCTCTTTTACCTCATCAGGTCACTAAATATCATGTCTCCATTTTCAAGATGGGAAAGCCACGGGGTTGAGACATGAAATGACTTTCCCAAAGGCCCCACAGTGAGGTAAGGGCAGAGCTGTGTGGTGCAGAGCTCAGTAATACCTGTATCCCAGCCCTGTGCTTAAAAGACTCCACTGCCTCTTTAAAAGATGGAAGTCCTCCTAACTTTTATACCACCTGACTAATGTGTTCTAATTATAAACTCTGGAACATTTTGGGTGCTAGAATGCACCTTAGTCTGGAGAAGAGAAGACTGAGAAGGGATATGATAATAGTTTTCAAGCATGTTACAAGGAGGAGGGAGGAAAAATTATCTTTAACCTCAGGTGATAGGACAAGAAGCAATGGTCTCAAATTACATCAAGGGAAGTTTAGGTTGGACATTAGGAAAAACTCCCTAACTGTTAGTGTTTAAGCACTGGAATAAATTGCCTAGGAAGATCATGGAATCTCCATCATTGGAGATTTTGAAGAGCAGGTTAGACAAACATCTGTCAGGGACGATCTAGATGGTGCTTGGTCTTGCCATGAGTGCAGGGGTCTGGATTCTGTGACCTCTCACAGCCCCTTACAGTTCTAGGATTCTGCAGTCCTTGAGGATAGCAGGCATGTATTAATATTAATTAGAAAAGGGCCCAGGAGTTGTGATACATCCCTGAATCCAGCTTAAGTTTAGGCTAGTGGCTGGGGGGTTGCATTGAAAAGTGCCTATAGTTTCCCAACAGATTTCATCCATGTCCAAACTGGAAGCAGCAAATTTTGACTCTGATTAGGAACCAAAAAACATAGTAGAGTGGAGATGCAAATCCAAATACACCCCCCTTCTCCTGCAAATTTAAATTCTAGATTCCAGATTTTATCTTCTCTCTGTTATCAGCATGTCATTGATTTCAGTAGGATGTTGGTGGATAATAGCAGCACAGCAGGAAGAGGGAGTTAAGCATAACATGCGTCTGGAGTTGATGACAGACCTGTAGAATGGGAGTTTAAAAAAGTGCTCAGCTTTGGCCTGGCTCTGGCTCTCATTGAAATCAATATCTATTCCCCTTGAAGTCAACGTGAGTTTTACCATTGAGTTCAGTGGGAGCAGAGAGAGGCCACTGCTGAGCATATTTGAAATCTCCAAGATACAGGTTTCAGGCTAACTTCATGACACAAAGGCAGTGTCTCAAGACTTCTTACTTGCCACTGTCTCTGGAGTGGAAGGGTGATGCTCTGAATGAGAGATTAGGGGTTTGGTTTTTTTCAGATTCTCCATTCCTGTTCATTTCATGGTCCTGGAGGATTCTCTAAACTAAGCCGTCTCTCACTTAGCATTTCCTGGAAATAGTAGTAATGCTTTTCTTGCTGCTGTTGTACTTCTTAGCAGCTTACATTTGCTCAAGTATTTAGCCAAGATGCAGTAAATTCTGCTGCGGCTTTATTCCTTCTTCGAGGCCTGAGTCAAAGGGAGGCATGTGAAGCTGGAGAGAAGACAAGGTGGTGGTGCATGCCAATATAGCATCAGTGGCATTTCTGTCATTGCAGTTACTAAAGACATTTGCACTGGTGTAGGGGCTTATTCTTTCCCATGCTAGCTTCTTTCTTACATTAGATCCTCCTGTGGCGTTCTAGTCAAACTTTATTCCTCACCCAGGACAAGTACAAAAAATGAAGACAGGCAAGACCAATGGCTAGAGACCAATGGTGTAGCACAGCAATGTTCAGGTGCAAAAGGCAGAGGCAGGACCTTAGCTCTGAAACACCTGTCTGGAAAAGATCAAAGTGAACTGGACACCTCGATCCAGCACCAAATCCCTCATCAGCCTCCACAGCAGAACAGAAGTAGCTAAGACTTCTGAGTAGTGTTTAGGAGTATCTCCCACTTTGAGAGAAGAACAGGAATATAACCAGGGGTCGACAAATACGCTTATCTACTCACCCGTGGTGAGTAGATTTCAGCTGGTCACCCCGTTCACCAGCGGCCCGCGCATGCGCAGTGCGGGTCTCATGCATGCATGGTGCGGGGCTGGCAAGTGGCTTTCTCCGCGATCATTGAATATAACCTTGAAGTGATGTAAATAAGGGAAACCAACAACCATGGCAGATAAGGTCACAGCATCCCTGATGGTAAAAAGACCAATCACGCAAACCAATGAAACACAAAGGGCTGAACTACCCCCATTATGGCTTCTGTGTTTAGTAGAAAGAAAATTGGTGCTGGGATTGAGGAAGAAAGGACTGATCCCCTGGTTTAACTACTAGTCACCAGTATAACAGGAAAAATCAGGAGGAACAAATTAAAGCTTAGATTTACATGGGTTGAAATTATGCCTTTTAACTTTGCAGCTTGTGCTCATTTGAACCTTGCAAAAACTCAGGGATGCTTGCATCTGGCTGAGGAAAGGGAGTGGGGCAGTAATGTCAGCTCCATCTGATCTATATCTGAAATGTTTTAGAAGTGTCTCCTAGATTGGAAGTTTCTTAGAGAGAAGCACTTGGACACACTAACACTGGGATGACTGACTCCTTGCCAGCCACAGCTGCGCTTCTCATTAACTGGAATCTCCTGTCTGCTGACTTGACCCGATGAGGAAATACTAGAACATTGACATCACTGCCCCGCCTCTTTTTGCCTTGCCTGTCAAGATGCAGAAACATAGGCGCACAGCTGAAGCCGTCCTGTACGTGGATCAGGAGGCTTTTTGGGAGCACCAATATTTGGCCAAGCTGGCCCACATGTTTCAGACAAGACCCAAACAAGGAAAAAGACCTTGAAGTTGAACTTCTTCCATACTGACATTTCCATTCCAAGAAGTGAAAACTTTCCATGCTCTATAAAGCCACAAGCCCTTCTTTGTTTACAGGGTCTCCTAGATGTAATGTCACTTAGCAGCCTGCCTGCACATCGAAAACACAAATGTGCTTTCATCTCTTAACTCGGCTTGAAACTTAGTACCAGGAATTGCAAAATACACTGGCCTGCAGAGCATCTGCTATTGTTAGCTAAAGTAGGGACAGAAGAGCTAAAGGGAAAATGGACAAGGGGACAATATACTGAAAGCAAAGGGGCAAAATGTTTGATGAGTTTGGTTTTGTAAAACCAAACTCAAACAAAGTGAACTATGGAATCGGATCCTGTTTTGGATTGTGGGTTGGATGCAACTGGGTAAGTGATTCGAGTTTGGGAACCTCTTTAGGGTAGATTTGTTGAGGATTGGCTAGAAAAGAAGGGAAGGAAATTAAAAATGAAGGGACTGGAGACAAGGAGAAAAGGAGAGGAACAGGGAGTCAGGGGGAAAAAATGGGAGGAGAGGGGAAAAGAGATACTAGGAAATATAGTGCTGGCTACTTTAAAACTAAAACAGTTAAGCCCAAATCCTGCAATCCCTCTTGGGCCTTACTCAGGCAAACTTCCCATCGAAGTCAATGGCAGCTTTGCCTGAGCAAGGACTGCAACATTTTCCCAATAGCTTTATAAATACTGACCGGAAAATTGAGCTGCTACTTAGTTTGAAAAAAATTCAGCAAAAGCAATCTGATAAGAGAGGGCAAGTAGCATGGATGTGCCCACAGCCCCTACTGATGGGGACTGTCCCAGGCCTAGATCAATGCTCTCAAATCCATTTGTATGGGTTGGCACTGCTGGATAGCACTCCCTGCACTGCCACAAGGGAGCTGTGGACCAGCACTGCTGCAGGGAAACCAGCGGCAGTACGAGACACCTGGTATGCTGCACCCTTCCCTTGGCTTCTCCCCAGGGTCCACCAGCAGCAATGTGGCACTGCTGGATAGCACTCCTAGGGCTATCCAGAAAGAGCTGTCTCCTCCCTCCTTGTAGGAAACAGGCAGCCTGCTGAACACTGGAATTACGGAGACATAGGTCATAGAACTACAGAACTGGAAGGGATCTCGAGAGGTCATCAAGTCCATTCCCCTGCCCTCATGGCAGGACCAAGCACCATCTTAGACCATTCCTGACAGGTGTCTGTCTCTTAAGCATCTCCAATGATGGAGATTCCACAACCTCCCTTGGCAATTTATTCCAGTGTTTAACCACCCTGACAGGTAGGAAGCTTTTCCTAAACTTCCCTTGCTGCAATGTAAGCCCATTGCTTCTTGTCCTATCCTCAGAGCTTTGGAGAATAATTTTTCTCCCTCCTCCTTATAACAGCCTTTTAAGGTACTTGAAAGCTATTCTCATGTTCCCTCTCCTACTACGTCTACACTGCCTCTTTTTTGCGGAAGAGGCAATGCAAATGAAGCATTCATTAGCAATTTCTCATGCTTCATTTGCATATTCTCTTCCAGCGCTTTTTGCAGAAGAGGTTTTTGCACAAAAAGATGCAGTGTAGACAGGTCCGTTTTGCGCAAAAAAGTCCTTTTGCACAAGAACTATTATTTCTCAGAAAATGAGGTTTACAGGTTCTTGCACAAAAGGGTCTACACTGCTTTTTTTGCACAAAAACCTCTTCCACAAAAAGCACTGGAAAAGAATATGAAAACGAAGCACAAGAAGTTGCTAGCGAGCGCTTCATTTGCAGTGCCTCTTCTGCAAAAAAGAGGCAGTGTAGACGCAGTGCTAGTCTATGTCTGTCTTTGACACTTAAGGTTATAGTCTGAGTGGGCCCAGTCATGGAACAGGGTGTCATTAAGTAGTTTATTATTTATTCTATAGCAGTGTTTCTCAACCAGTGGTATGAGTACCCTTACGGGTACTTGAGAGAAGTCTGAGGGGTACGTCAACACAACTGAAGTCTGGAGAAAACTGAATTTTTGTTTTAAGTTTTACAGCACTTTATGATTTTTGTACTTTTTACACCCAAAAATTTCATCGCCCACCCGGCTATGATTAAGTTGTTTAAACACGTGTGGCAGAAAAACAATTTTGTGTGTCTGAAAACTGTAGGTCTTTATAATTTTTTTTTTTTGAAAAAGGGGTACTTTATATAAAAAAAAAAAGGTTGAGAAACACTGTTCTATAGGACTGTGTCATTCAGAGCATAGGGAGCCTTTCACCACTAGGTCAGTGGTTCAGAACTAGTGTATGTCAGGATTAACTGAAGGTTACTCTGTGACAGCTGGTTGGAGGCTCATGGAAAAAGAGATGTTGGGCTGAGTCCAGTTCCTCATTGGTCAGGTGTCAGCATCACACAATCCCCATCACAACTGCTACTTGTTGCAATCTCAATGAAGAGGCCAAGGACTAAATAAGCCCAGGAGGCTGAACTTTCCTCTTATGCCTAGAAGTCGTTGTGCAAGCTGAAGATTAAAGCACATTAACTGGGCAGAGCAGGGGAGAATGGCCACATGACTTCCTGTTGGAGTGAAAGTAACTTACATTTCTTACTGGTACTGTCCTAGCACAGCTCCCGCCCCTTGGGGGAGTCAGGACAGCGGGTGAAGGGGGGTTGTGATTCGCCAATACCTGTCAGAAATTGAAGTGAGGGGTGGAATGCAGGGGGCTCAGGGAGAGGGTTGGGGTGGGAGGATGCTGGAGTCAGGGTCAGAGGCTCAGAGTGTGAGAGGAGGTTCGAGGGCCAGAGGTCTGGGGCTGCAGGGGTCGTGGCTGGGAGTGTGTAGGGAGCAGTGGAGGGGAAAGCAAGTCCTGCTTACTGTTAGGTTACATTTACCTGGCTAATGGACATATCCCTACCATGACACTCCTGTTCACTGCACTGCCACAAGGGAGCTATGGACCAGCACTGCTGCAGGGAAACCAGCAGCAGTGCGAGACCCCTTCTGGCATGCTGCATCCTTCCCTTGGCTTCTCCCTAGGGTTCACCAGCAGCAGTGTGTGCCATAGACTGTACGAGCACTGCCTGGCATCCACTGAGAGGGGCAGTAGGACAGATGCACCAGGAGCCCAGCTGGGAATGCACCTACCTCCCCTACAGTGTGGCCCTAGCTGGTCCCTTTCATACCTGCCTGCTTCACCTGGCTGTATGTGCAGGGCCATCAGCACCAGCCTGCAGCCGGAGCCCCAGGAGCCCAGCTGGGATAGCACACCACAAACAGCACAGTGTAGCACCCCAGCCGGCTCTCAGCCAAGTGCCCCAGCTGGCTCTTGCTGGAACGGCCCTGCCTTACTTTCATCTCTGCTTCCTGTGCGACACTCCTTCTGTGCAGGCAGAGATGCCTTCTGGGCTGCCAGTGTAGTACCTTTCAGGAGCACTGCATTCATTGTGAAAAAGCAGGAGGAGGCCAGCAGCCAGCTTCAGTAATAGTCTCTTTGTCTATTTCTGCAGAGCAAAATCAGCAAAGAAATCTGCTGACAAATATATTTCACAGGAGCTTCATAAACTTGATTTTTCTTTTGATGTAAAGAAAAGTTCAGCTTTTCTGTCATGTAAGTTCTGCAATCACATGCCTCATTTGCACACACATTTACCATGAGAGCACGCTCAAATAAAAAAATGTGGCATGCAAGACAGATTAAGCAAGTCTGCCTGCTCAGTCACCAAATATGTATGAGCTATTTAGGTACCTACTCTGAAAATCTGGCCCTGAGATTTCCACTGGTGAAAATGGCACACAATATTATGAGTTAAAAGTCACTAGTGGTACATCAAATGTCATGTGTCTATTTCAGTGTTTCTCAACCTTTTTTTAATAAAGTACAGTAATTCCTCATTTAACACTATAGATGCATTTCTGAAAATGTTCATGTTAAGTGAAAACGTGTTATGTGGGGTCAATTTTCCCATTGAAAGTAATGGAAAAGTTGAGGGTTGCGTTTGCGCTTGCAGCTCCAGCTTGACTTATTAGCAGTCGGGACCGGGACATAAGGTTGGGGGAGAAAGGGGACTGGGGAAGTTTTTGGCTCTGGGGAAGGGAAGGCGAGGACAGGGAAGGGGGCTTGCAGTCGGCAGCTGGATTTCCCCAGCTGACCGGTTGAGGGCAGCTGAGCGGGGCTTCCTCTGCCTCCTTACAAAGTGGCGGAGGTTTGCCACTCACCGCGCCATTCCTCAGTGACCCCGTTCTGGCCGGATGCAAGGCATTTGGCCAGAGGGGGTCACCAGGCAATGGTGCTGCGAGTGGCAAACCTCTGCTGCTTTGGAGGGAGGCAGGGGAAGCCTCGTGCAGCTGCCGGCCACCGGCTGGCCCTAGAGAAAATTGTGTTATTGCAGGGATGGGGTTGTGTTGTTTGAAAAAATGTTCCCCCCAAAAAATCGTGTTAAGCGGGCACGTGTTAGGTGAAGAATTACTGTACCCCTTTTTCAAAAAAAAATTATAAGTACCCCCAGTATCTACAGTTTTCAGAAACACAATTTTCCTTCCACCATTGCAACACGTTTGTTTAAACAACTTAATCGTAACCGGGTGGGCAATGAAATTTTTGGGAGTAAAAAGTACAAAAATAATAAAATGCTGTAAAACTTAAAACAAAAATTCAGTTGTCTCCAAATTTCAGTTGTGTTGACGTACCCCCCAGACTTCTCTCAAGTACCCGTAAGGGTACTCATACCACTGGTTGAGAAACATTGGTCTATTCTACATAGGATTTTATGCTGCACCTATTATCATAGTATGCAATGAAAAATTATGACAGAAATGTTTTCAGACCTTTGCTGCATGAAAAATAGCACCATTTTCACATTGAAAAGAATTGTTTTCCTCCAGTTAGTATGTGAAAAATAGCAGTTTCCTGCTTTTATTTCCATCGAAAACAGAAACATACAGCAGAAACCACACAATGATTTATTTTTCATCAAAACAGTATTTACTTTTTTCAGTCATTGCAAATTTTATTAGAGAACACTGGTGGCATTTAATTATCAGGGTTTGTGCCATACTCGTGAGATACTTAGATTCACTGGCATTAATAATAGTAATAAATAATTGTTTGCAAATTAGAGTCACACATGGACCCAACCTTAAGAAAACAAAGTCCAAGAAGAGGAAAAAAAGAGCCATTCTAATGCCAAGGGGAGATGCTAACGGCCAGCCAAAGTGGGCGGGGGGAGAGAAAGGGCCAGTCCAAAGGGAGAGAATTAAAAAGAAAAAGGATAAGCCAAAAGCTAAAGGGAAGGCAAAAGGGCAAGTCTAAACTCAAAGGAAAGTAAGAAGTACAATAGGGAAACAGCAGAATATGAGGCAGAACATCCTTTGAGCAGGAGCACTGGCAGAGGTAGACTACCCTGCTCTGCTCTTCATGAAATATTTGATTCTGTTGGGCTTTCAGTATTAATACATGTTTGGAGAAGGATATTTCTGAAGCCGAGGGGGGAGATACTCTGTAAAGCCTTTCAGAGTTGATGGTGTCAGTCCAGGGCAATCTGGCTGTTTCTGGGTTCTCTTTAATAAAGGTATGTTGCAGCCACATGGGGCTGTCCCTGTGCTCCCTGCTCCCGCCTGCCTCACAGAACAGGCCATTTGCTGTTGGAACTTCACTGAGATGGACCAACATGGTGGAAGTGGCCAGTTATCCTTTCTTGAAGTAGACATGTTTGCTCCCTGAAAGCTGGCTCCGTGTCCTCAGAAAGAGGAAGTGATGTGTTGTGATTTCATGCCGCTACCAACAGTTCTATGGAAAAGACCTGGCCCTGGCTCTGAGACAGATCTGTTTATCCTCCCTCCTGGCTGGAGTATTGTCAAGTCAAGTTCTGACCCTAATGCATTCTGAACTTTACAGTGACGCCTCAGGAATCCACTCCACCTATCTCATCTGGCCAATGCTATGCACAGAGGCCAGCAAGAGCATTAAACAAAACAAAATCATTCTGGGATATGTTAACGGGAGCGTTTCAACCAATACACAGCAGTCATTCCTGGCCCCAGGCCAGAACAGTCAATGCTTCCGCACAGACATTGTCGGCCTGGCATTTGTGTGGTGCTGCGCCTATGCTGGCTCATGCCCAACAAGTTGCCAACTGCACGGCTGATCATGCTCTTCCAGCATGGCCAGAATTTCCACATGCCTGCTCAGGAGGGTTCCCAACTGTCTAACTGCACACGCCCTAAGATCCTGGCTCCGCCTTGCTCTGAGGTCTTGCCCCTTCTCTGAGAACTCCCTTTGCTCCCTCCATTCTCCCTCCATTCGTCGCTTTCTCTCTTCTACCCTCACTCACTTTCATTAGGCTGGGGCACGGGGTTGCGGGGAACAGGCGCAGGGAGGAGGCTTGGATGTGTGAGGGAATGAGGGGTCAGGCACTGAGAGGTGGTTTGGGTGCCTTGAATTTGCAGCAGGAGATGAGAGTATAGAAGGGGGTCAAGTGGTTCACACTCACCTCAGAGAGCTCTCGAAAGTGACAGGCACACCCCTCTGGCAGCAGCGTTTCCTCACAGCGTTGCCCACAGTCACCACCCCTGCATCTCCCATTAGCCACAGTTCCCAGCCAATAGGAGCTGCAGAGTCGATGCTTGGATTAAAGGCAGCGTGTGGAGGCCCCCCACCCCTGCTTCTGGGAGCAGTGCAGAGGGAGGGCAGGTAGGAAGCCTGACTCAGCTCTGCTGCACTGCAAGTGACCCTGAGATATCTGGGAATTTTTTTCTCTCCCTTCCCCTCTCTTCCCCCCCCCCCCTATTTCCCAGTGGATTTGCTCTGCCACTATAGTGCTAAGCATGATGTTAATCCCTTGGAAGAGAGAACACTCCTGAACATGGGAGAAATTCAGATCTGTGACAAAACTTTGTCTTGATCCTGTCATGAATATACTTAAGACGGCCCAGGAGTTGATAGATGAGGAAAGATTAGCTGACAGATCCCCTCTCAAGAGGAGTTGGCAGAAAAAAAGTAAATGAATGGAAGCAGGGCTGTTCCAATGTGTGTGTGGTGAAATACAAACCATAGAACATCTAGTGGCCTGCCAGCTCCTGGACAAACCATACACCATGAAAGATCTTGTCAAGGCTACAGAGTGGACCATAGTTGCTTTGTCCAACACTGAACAAAGGGCTGAGCTTCCAGTGAACTTGAGTTCAAGTTTTAGGGTGAACTAGGGCTGCTTCTATGGATGGTTTGGTGGTTTTAGATAGGGATGTAAGCAACTAGTTGAGTAGTTGACTACCTGATAAGCCTAGGCTTATCCAGTAGTCGACTCACTGCTTGACTAGTCGCTTCCCGCCCTTCCTGCCTCTGTATTAGAGGCAGCAAGGGGGGTGGGGAGCAGGAGCTGGTGCTGGTGGGAGCCAGCTTAAAAGTCGGTTTCCCACAGCACCATCTCCATAGGGGCGCAGGAGAGAGAGGTGCAGTGGAGGACCTGGTGCGAGCCAGGAGTCAGTTGCCCCAGCTCGCACCTGATCCCAGATCACTATGGCTCTTAATACATTTAAAAGGCAGAGTCACAGAAGGTTTAATTCCTGGAAGCAGCACAATCTGGGACTTAGTACCAGCTCAAGCCACCCCAGGGAGCTAACCTTGCTGCGGCTCTGCAGTTTAAATGCAGTAGGAGCTGGGCTGTTGTCAACTAGTTGAGTAGTCGATGGAAATTCCATGACTACTCAATTAGTTGATAATTTGCAATTTAACATCCCTTGTTTTGGCTGCTTTTGGCTGCAAGATTCTCTTGAGCTCAAAACTCAAGAGTGCAATTAAGGGCCTGAAGCCCAGACAAAGCAAACACAGAAAACACGGTCATCTGCAAACAGAAGCTGTTATGTTTTGCACAATGTTAGCCAAACCCACAGATGGACTCAACCCTCCAAAAATCAGATCCAGGTTTCAAATAACCCAAAGTTCTGAGCCATGGATTGGGATCAAACTTACTCTAGTCCAAACACAGCATGAGACTTAGTTTGTTGTATATTATTGCTTCAAAATGGAATATCTACAGGCAGGTCTTCAGAGAAGACTTGAGAAACAACACTACAGGAGCCAAAGGGCTTGACAGTTTCTTACAGCTGTTATCATATCACAAGCTGTCCTGGAGTGCAGGGGGCCCTAGGGCCTGGGGTAGGGTGGGTTGCGATATGACCACACCTGTAAGAAACGTAAGTGTAGGGTGGAGTAGAGGGGGCTCAGAAAAGGGGGCTGGGATGAGTGTGGGTTGGGAGGCTCAGGGCAGGTGGTTGGGTGAGTGTGGGGAAGCTCAAAGCAGGGGATTTTGGTGGGGGGGGGTGCAAGAGTCAGGGTTGGGGGGGCTCAGGTCGGAGGGCTGGGGCATGTGTGTAGAGGGGAGAGCAGGGGGGGCTTGGGACTGGAGAAGTCCTGGTTGAGGGGCTCAGGACTGGCCTGCTGCCATCCCAGTCACCAGTTACCCAATGGTTCCTACTCCATGCTGCTCCAGTTCCTGCCAAGGCTGTTTGGGTTTCCACTGCATGCAGGTAAATGAGCAGCGGTAGTGCGTAGACCCCATGGCCTGCCACTCCCTTCCCGTTCCCCCCACAGCAGGCATGTACCTGCCTACCATCCAGCCAGCATGGTGAGAGAGGAAGCAGGACGGGATGGGAGGTGGATCCCCCACCAGGAGCCCGGCTGGGACATGCACGCCTCCACCTAGGGAACACCCCTAGCTGGCCCCTTCAGGGCCAGCCTCAGGACAGTGGGAACCCTGGGAGCCCAGATGAAAGCAAGCTCTAAGCCTCCATTTGCATGGAGCACCCCCAGCCGTGCCAGCCCTTTTTAAAACCAAGCAGCACCCCCACACACTTTCACCTCCCGTCTTTGCTACCCTGCAGCTGTGCTGATGTAGCCTGGTGAAGACACACTGTGTCGATGGGAGAGAATCTTCTACCAACATAGTGCAGCGTGCAGAGCGCTTTAAGTCAATGTAACTTCCCTTGCTTTTCACAGCCATGAGTGATGTAAGTTAAATCAAGTTTAGTGGTAGGGTAGACAAGCGCAAAGTGAGAAATAAGGTGTAGAAATACAGACCCACTCAGCATCGTTTTAGTGAATGAACAGCAAAAGCAAAACCAAGCTAGATGGTTTGAATTCTCTCCAGTTATGTGCTGCCCTCAGGTACCCCTTGCAAATCAAATAGCTTCAGACAGAGACTTTGTTTTTCTCCCTGAATAAATAGAAATTGTGAATTCCACACCCCAAGAACGCCTTCTTATAAAAACAAGAACATCTTGGTCATCTGAAAACGAAGGTTGGAAGGAGTCCAACCCACTGGGTACTTCTCCTGCCGAGTGTGCCATGTGCCATCGCTATAATACAATGTGTTTTGGAAATAATAACTCTTGATTAACAGTGTTCAGTGGGGTGGAAGGAAAAATAATTAGAAAATGTTTTAAAGCTCCATATGAACATAATCCATGGGCAGTGATTTCAAGCAACCTGTCAGCCTTTAGAAATATCAAAAGATGATTCATGCACTGATGACTGAAAGGGTACAAATACCATTCCAGTGCCTGATAGTGCTGCTGGAGTTGAGTGGTTGTTGCTGTTTCTTCAATAAACACACCAGTTTCAAGGCTCGGTAACGTGGCTTTTTAAAATTTGCTTAAATTAATAATCTCACCTGTTAGGGCAAGACCCTCTGTGGCTGTAAATCCATGTAGGTCCTGGGAAATCAGTGTTTTGATTTACACCCATGGAGGATCTGCTCAGAACCTGTAGGCTGGGATTTTTCTCAAGCTCTTAGCACTGTCCCAACTCTGGCAATGGCGTTTTTTTCCATTGATTTAATACAGGGATGGGCAAGATATTGCCCATGGGCCGGATCCAGCCTGACAAGCTGTTTGTTCCTGCCCACTGCCTGACGCTGGGTGCATGGAACCCAGAGGGAGCCATCACCCTCTTTGAACAGTGAATGACTTTGCGTTCTCCCCTGCTGCCAGGTCCCAGTTTGCCTGGGGGCAGGAGAGCACACAAAGTCTCCTTCCCTGCCCCTTCCACCTAAGCTGTCCCCTTTTGGGGGGCAGAGCTGACCCACGACCACAAATCAATGTTCGTGAAGTGGCCTCATGCAAAAATTATTGCCCACCCCTCATTTATTAGGAACAGAGGCAGGTCAGTGCTACTGATCACTTAAGAAAACGTCCCCTGGGCACGTCATCTCCCAGATTTTGAGCCAAGACTTTGGAACAACCAAAGAAAAAACTCCTCAGATAAACCATCTTGGTTAATCCAGTCCATGTGCTGAGTTTAGGGAAAGCTGAGAAGGTACTTGTGCAGAGTTCATAGTTATGAACCCTAGTAGTGAATCTTGGGGACAAAGCCAGCTCTAATTCCCCACTCACATTGCTAGCAGCAGAACTGACTTCTTCTCCACTTCACAGTTAGGGCATAGGGGCAGGAGGATTCAAATTACTCCTTTAATAGTGCAGGAGTTCTACATGACACAATGTTTGTGGGTACAATTTGTTTTTACCTTTTTTGTGGGGGGGTTAAAAAAATTCTCTCTCCTAAAAATAGTATGGTACAGGCCATGTGGATGAAACCTCCGGCCTTCGTGCTACTATGTGGCAGGAGCAAAATACTGAATGTACAGTATGTGCCTGACTGACCGAGTCATGCACATCAGCACAACAAAGAAGCATTTAAACAGACTGATGGGGAGCAGGGAACACTCTTATAATGAAATAACTTTAGAAGATGGGACAAAATTGGAACTTTTGTGAGTAGCTGCTGCTGATATTCTGGCTGTCTCAACAATGCCCACTTAAAGGACCTATCCTGAGAGATGCTGAGCACCTTCTAGACCTTTAATGTGTATGAGCCTGATTTTCATTTAGTTTTATTCATTCATCCCATTCCACAATTATTTCAGGTAATAAGGGATTATAGTTGGGTGTTTCAGGTCCCTCAACCTATATGTTTAATGTTTTAGCTATTTCATCACCTAACCTGGGCCATAATTGCTCAGAAATGCATTGCCTGAAGTATCTGCTTATATACACTGAATACTCATGTTCTCTGTAAGTTGTGTGGACATTCAGGAGAAATTCAAATGCCGCATCGCTGATTAGCAGAGTGCCCACAGCTAGGTTTTGTGTTTCTACTGGTGGTGCACATTTACACGTCAGTGCACATGAAATTATTCCACACATGGATGCAAAAGATTAGAGAAAACACTGCTATCTAGTCCAGTCAAACCCCCGCCATGTTAGCTATCTCTTTTTTGTCCTAGTGGAGAATGTAGACAGTATACTTGGTAGTGAGTGTCTTCTGTCAATGATGTTTTCATGCATGTTTTAAATTCAAAATGACATTGAAGTCCAATGCATGATGTGCATGCTCATGAGCAGATCGGGCAGACAAAGTCATTGGTAAGCATCTTGGTACCTATAGCAATACGATGATACTTTTCCCTTGCGGCCAACAATTGATTTTTTTCTATTATCTTCAAAGGCTTGGAAACTGGGGTGTGTTGGGTGTTGCCGTACTGATCTGTCTAACATAGCCTTCTCAAGATCATTCAGTTTTATTGCACCAAAATGTGTGCTGTTTTTTATGCTGTCCTCATAGCCATAGGTGACATGTGGAGGGGCATGTGACCCCCAAAACACCATGGAAAAGAGGCTAGACAAGGGTAAGGGGCTGGCAGGAGGACTAGCTGCATGGGGGGGGGGGAATCCAGTGCCCACAGCAGATCCCCTTCCCACCATCACTGGAAGCGCCTGCCTTAAGGAAAATGGCACCCTGGGCAAACTTGTGTTTTGGTGTCCCTGATTCTGGTGGGCATAGCGCCACCTATTTCCCTTGGCACCCATGGACTCCCTGACCCCTGCACCCCCATCCTGTGCTCTCTCTACCATTAACCTCTGCATTGTGCCCCCTTTCCCCAACCCCTGCACTTTCCTCCCCACTTACACCTCCAACCCCAGCCCTGCACTTCCAGCATACCCTGCCACACTGCTCCCCTGCCCAGTACCCTCCACCCCCTTTGCTCAGCATGTCCAATTGCCCCTCACCCTCTGACTACGGTGGCCTAGGCATGCGCCTAGTTTGCCCAGCCCTGGCAGTGGCCGAGAAAGTAGAGCAATGGCCCCAGCTGTCTCTGCTCCTCTGGCCACATTGCTCGGAGAGGGGTGGAACCTGCAGCAGGTGTCCAGCCCACCTGTGTTCACCGGTAGGAAGCGGAGTGATGCAGCCAGAAGACCAGAGCAAGCTGGAGCCATGTAGCTCCACTTTGCCCACTGCTGCCAAAGAGTGAAGGAAGGAAGGAATGGGGCAGGAGCCAAGCAAGGGTGGGGGAGAGACCATAGCAGTGATAGGGAGGGGCGGAGTAGGGGAGGAAGAGGCAAGACCTGAGATGAAGAAGGGTTGTCCCAGCCCCTCTCTGAACTGGGAGAAGTCCCATGGCCAGTGCCTTCCTTGTCCCTCTTCACCAGTTGTTCCTGCTTGTAGCACTTTCTGGGGTGGCCTCGAGTATGATGTCCTTGTGCCAATTCTCCTTCTGCCAAATTTTCTCCTCAGAAAATGTTTCTGGGGAGTCGATGTTCAGGCATCCTAATGAAATGTCCAAACCTGCATAGTTAGGCTTTGATCATCATGGCCTCGATGTTTATGGCATTTGACTGTTGGAGAACCTTAAGATTAGTACCTTTGTCCTGACAGTGGATCCCCATAATGACACGCAGGGACCACGTATGGAAGGTCTCTAGCTGTTTGATATGTCAGCCATAGTAGAGAGATGTGAGCTCAAAAGCATCATGAAGTTTTTATTTTTGCTGAGAGGGTTACCTAGTGGGTTTTCAGGACTTTGTTACATAGCTTTCCTAGTGACTGAGAAGCTTTCTGTATCCTGTTTGTGATCTCTTTGTCAAGAGATCCCACATTGGAGACGGTGCTGCCAAAAAAGGTAAAACTGTCAAACTTGCTTTATTTGGGTTCCACAATGGGACATGACACGGAGTGGTGAAGATGACTGATGTAACACTCCAGTGTTTTGCAGGCTGATTGGCAAAGTGATCTACGGTATATTGGCATACCTTCCTCTGTGTGTGCTAAGAGGGCATGATCATGCACAAAAAGTGCTACTCGTATGAGTAGATCTGTTACTTTTAATTTTGCTATAAGACTTGTAAGTCTGAAAATTGAGCCATCATGTCTGTGTCTGGAATGTAGGTCACTGCTGAGCCCATTTGTAGCATGATTGAGAAGTTGAGTAAAGAAGTTGAACTATACAGGGGCAAAGAGACAGAATAAGATATTGTCTTCACCAATCTCTGGGAAGTTTTTTTTCTTTTAAGTAGATAATTGTTAAAGGAAGGCTTTGCAAATAGAGACCTATCTCTTTAACAATTATTTGAATTTTAAAACATTTGCAGCTGAAAAAGCAAAGTTGTTTTCAAGTGTATAATAAGTACAAATGGCCTGGAGGGATAATAAAACAATGATTCTGTGAGCTGTGTTTAAACAAAAGCTGATGATCTTTTGTTTATAATTTCTAAATGACAATACCCCCATATCATACAGGATGGAAACTAAACGTGATTAGCTGATCATTCGTGTTACCAGTTTTGGGGTATATGAAACACAATACTCAAGGCCATGGTTAAAATTCTCCTGTCTGATTTTACTGTTAAATGCTGAGAGAGAACTTTTAGGGTATGTCTAGACTACACTTTTTTCCACTTTTTTTTCGGAAGAAGATTTTCCGAAATTTGGCCCGTCTACACAGGGCCAAATTTCGGAAAAACCCCTCTTTTGGAAGAGCCCTTCTTCCTCATGGAACGAGGAAGACAGAGCTTCCGAAAGAGCACGTCTGTTCTTCCACAAAAAAAAGGGGGGAAGAGCAAATGCATTTCCAGGACGTGGTGGAGTTTTTTTTGGGGACAAAAAAACCCCACAGTCTAGATGTACCCTTAGTTTCTTTTTAACGGCAGAAGAATGCACTTACATGGAGGGCTCAAGAAACTGGAGAATGAGCCAGGCATGCCTGCAGGGATACAACTCTTCCAGGACTGCCAGAGATTGCCCATTTTTCTGAAATGAGGTGGGCTTCATAGCACTGTAGAGTACCCACAGGGAACTAGAACTACCCTTGTTGTTGTTACTTTCTCCAGACCAAGTCTCATTGTCTCTGAAGAGAAGTATGTCTAGACCTTATATACTGGTGAGTTCAGGAGAAACTCCACTGACAGAAGAAGGAGAATGTTGTAGTTAATGCACTTGGTTGGTTTTCAGAAGACCGGAATTAATTCTGGGGCTGTACTGACTGCCAGCTTTCTGTGTGCCCTTGGGCAATTCTGTAATCTTTCAATGCCTCAGGTGCCAACTTTCTGTGTGACCCTTTTCCCAGCCCTTTGTCTTGTCTGTTTAAATTGCAAGTTATTCATGGCATGGTCTGGCTCATTCTATGTGCTTGTGTAACCACAGGCCAGTATATCGCATAACACCATCTGTTCATAATCCACAGAGGATATTGGCCTGTTTAACTTCTAGGTAGACAGGCTGGCTCTTTACCTCAAGCCACAGGGATTCCTGTCTTTGGATCTGGAGGTACATGATTCAAATCTGGGATTTGCCAAGATGGCTGACACATTTGAAAAGAGCCTTGTAAAACAGGGCCTTGATGCTGGCTGAGGCCTGTAATAGGTGCTACAATAGTACAAATACATATACTAACAAAAAGGAAAATGAAGCCTGGTATAAGGACTCTAGGAGCTGGCCCTCTGTGTACAGAGCATGGGGGTGCAGAGAGGCTAGGTTGGATATGGAATGGTTCACCAATCAACCTCCCATTAATGGTTATTATCCCAGGATCCTTTTACTTTTTCCTATCACTGTTTTTTTTTTAATCTACCTCTAAATATTTCAGACATTGGCTCATCCCTTTCCGATAGCCAGCTCTTTTTATATTTGCTCTCTCGGGCTTACGATTCCGACAGAGCAGAATGCTGGTGTTAGTTTTCTCACTAGGAGTGATTCAGTGAGAGATTTGTGCGTGGACAGGAGCCAGGGAACAAAGTATGCTGTCAATGTATCATTTAGCATGGTGCCAAGTTCTTCCCAAGCACAGTAACTTTCCTCTTGTAAAACCTGCTGGGTGCCAGGGAGGGAAGATGCACTGAATGAGGGAGGAAAGTGGCAGCAGATCCATATCTAGAAGCTGAACTGCGTGTATGTGATTGCTGCTGGCAGTAGGAAAGTATTTCACCAAGGGACAAAAAAGGGTCTCTATTGTTGCCTGGCAATTGTTCTCATTACACCTGTTGCTTTGTTTGTCACTCTTGTTTCATGCCAGAGCCCTCCACCTACCTCATACACTTGTTTGGTATCCCAGAGGTCTTTCTCAGGCCTGTACGCAGGGTGTGTGTGTAAAGGATGGGAATTCATTCCCCCTGTGTTCTCCCAAGTTGTTCCAGCCTCCCTCACCATGCTCTGGCCAGCTGGGGAAAGGCTGAGATGGTGCGCTGCCTGAGCCTTCTTCCCCTATACTTGGGCTGCCAGGGGAAATCTGGGGCTGATTTCTCCTCCTCCCCCAGAGCAGGGCTGGGCCACTGTGGCAGGACCAGGGCAGGCACCAGCCCTTTCCACGGGTTGGGCTGGGCTGCCAAAGCCATGGACCAGCCAGATAGGAGCCGAGTTTGCCCCAGCCCTCATAGGTGGCCAGGGAAGCAGGCTGCTGGTCTGTTTCGTGATTCACCAGTTGACTACTTGCAATTGACCAGTCGACCATGATCGACGTCTTGGGCACCCCAGACATAAGATATAATTGGGCTATAGTTTGGCCTTGCTGGGCATCCCATTGGCATCAGGTGATTAGTGCTGCTTGGTAGCAGACTGTTCTTCATTTCATTGCAAAGATGGCTACCAGCTAGGATGCCAATATAAAGCAACAGTAGACGAACTGTTGAAACTTACGCGTTAGCTTTCCAGTGATCACAGTTTATTTTGAAATGGCCATATACGTGCAATTTCACTACAACTGGGCTGATTCCCTGTATGTATTTTATTCTAGTTTAAATTAGTATTTATTCTTGAAATTTGTTTTTTAGGCACAACTGGAATTTAACTAGAAAAAAGGGATCATTTTAAATGTAAATGAAAATTATTTAAAAATAAAACCCTTTATAAAAAAGATGGTCCCTTATATTCCAGTTGTGCTGTTTTTTATTCAGAACAGATAACGGGAGAAAAGAGCAGCGCGAAATATATATTTTTAAAATTGCGGTCCATGTTTACAAAAAAGCACCTCCCGTAGACATCCCTGCATTCGGGCCTGTTTCTGTATGATGGAAGGGTGGAGGAACTAACCAAGGGAGGAGGAGATAGGAGGAAAGGGAGTCTTTCCCACTCACAAAGGAGTACAGCAGTCCTGTCTTACAGCCAAGGCCTTTTCTATGTCATGAACAGCCCTAGGTTTGCACATTCCCTTGCACATCAATGGGAGTCCTGTGGACAGAATGAAAGCAGAGTGGAGATTCATAGTGCAGATAAAAGATCTTCAGGGAGGAGAATGTTGTCCTTTGAATTAGGCTACATGCAGCTTCTCACACATAATGCACTGACTGCAGGGATCAAACCTGATCTCCTCTATAATACCCACCCTCATCCCACAAATAATTTCTAGAGCAGATCTTTTAAGACAAAAAATCCAAACTTGATTTAAAATTTGTCAGTGATAGAGAATCCATCACAAACTTTGATAAATTGCTCCGATGCTAAATTACTCTCACTGTGAAAAATTACATCTTGTTTCTTGTCTGAATTTGTCTACCTTCAACTTCCAGGCATTGGATCATGTTATACCGTTCTCTGTCAGATTAAGGAGCCCATTGTTACATATTTATAATTTGCAGAAGTATAACGCCAACAGGCAGAACCAAATCCGGTACCTCTGGAATTTAGTGCATGAGCTTCTACTATTGCTTGAGCTAAAAGTCAGGTGGCCGTCAACTAAGGCTGTAGAGGAAACTTTTTCTCTCCTCTGTAAGTGGTCTATATGGCATTATATGGGACAGTAAACCACACCCAGTAGTGTGTGGGTTACAGGAGTATTTACGGACATTAAACAGTCACCCCTTATTGTTCTTTTTGGTAAGCTAAATAGACTGAGCTCCTTGTGTCTATTCCTAGCTCTGCCACAAACTTATTGTTAGATCTTGGGCAAATGAACCTCTACTCCCGCATTACGATGGAGGCGGTGGTAATAGTCACTTGCTTTGCCTCAGAGCGTTGAATCGGTGTTTTTAATGAAGGCGTGAGGGGATGGGGGCACATTATAATTGCAATAGTATATTATAATGCAGTAGTGAGGCACAAGCACTTGGTTCTGGTTAGATTGAAAACAAACTTAATACCATATACTCTGCTATGCGCAGCAGGAGAAAGGGCTTCAGTAAAGAGCTGATTCCAGCTCTCTAGCCCTAGAGCCAGGTGTCTCTTGGCCCTAGCAGAACGTAGAGAAACTTGGGGACTACTCTCAACTCCACGAACTGATAACCGCTCCCAACGAGATGTCTGTCAGTTGGGGATGGTTCAGCCATGCTGTCTCCCCTCCTGACCATGATGAGGGATAGGGATTCCCTAGGGGGTCACGGGGCCCAGAGCACCTCCCCCCCCCCCGCTGCCACCACAGTGAAGTGGAGCACAACAAGCTGGGAGAGGGCAGGGGGGCAGAGGAGGCTGCCAGGTCACTCCAGTGTGGTAAACATTGGGGGGTGACCCCTGCTGCCGTCCTGTGCCAGACCCTGCTGGTGATTCCTCAGGCTGCCATGAGCACCATGGGTCTTGTCCATAGGATGGTTGAGGCAGCTGCTGTTGGGCCCTCCAAAGGGCAGTGCCTGTGGTGGCCATCCCAAACCATCCTTCAGAGGGGTCAGCTCTGATGAGGAAGCTGCAGTGGTGGAGATAGAAGAGTTATCTTCACTGGCTTTACCTCTTTTGAGAACCCTAGGCCCAGGTGTCCCCAGCAGCAGAGACTTACCAGCACAGCCCAAACTGAGAAGACTGGAGGCCAGGATGTGGTTCAAAGGACAAATGAATATGCAGGAACCCTGAGTTATTCTCCTCAGCACTGTATAAATCCACTGGATAACAAGTGAGCTACTGAACTTCTCATTTGTCAGCTTATCATTTGTTGGGAGACTCTCCTCAAAGACAGCACCATGAGACCAAAGCATAAGAAACAAGGATTCTGCAGCAGCAACTTATTCATGGGATGAAGAAACACAGACTGAATTTTTGAATGTCCTTAACTTTTTCCTGCTTGGCTCCCCAGTACCGCCTTGGCTTAAAAGGCCTTATAGTGAAACTCTTCAGTTTCTCTGTTATGGAAATATTGTTCCTTTCTATTTTTAGAAAACATAACATGACATGAATAAGCCAAAACTCACTGGGCTCAGGGAGTTCCAGTTGGCTTTGGACCTCTGGCAGAAACAGATGTAGATTTGCCAACCCTGTTAGCCAATTACTAAGTCAAACCTATTTCTGTCTTTTCCTGGAAATAGTATGATTTTGTGATCATGTGTGGATGGATTTGGCTGTCAGACTCAACTGGGATGATCCAGTTTTAGAAGCTTGTATCAGGAAAAATTGTGAAGAACTATAACCCCAAGCAGTATGGTTTTTGGAATGACTTTCTTGGGTTCTCCAGTTGCAGATCTAAGAGCTGAGATAAACAGTCCCAGCCTGCCAGGAGAAAGGAGGATGACTGTAAGCTCCAAGAAAGGGGATGACTTGAACAATAGGAGTAAAGGGATGAACATGGGCAAAAAGAGTAAGCTGAATCTCAGGAAATATTTTTAATCACTAGATTTACTAGACTATGCAATAATCCTCCAAGATCTATGGTGGGAGCCCTGTTACAGAAGGCATTGAAAGCAAACTAAAGATTGTAATGGAGAGCAGAATGATCCTGCATTGAGTCTGGATGAATTAGTTAAAGTTGTATTTTTTCCCCCATTTACACATGAGCATGATTCCATATACCTGCTAGTATTCACCACACTTTTCATCAATTTAGCAAAGCTCTGAGTTTAGTGTGGCATCTAACAGTTAGGGTCCCTTAAACCATGGCCTTCTGACCATTAGTGTCCTGGTTAGTTTCTCAGATTCAGGAATGTATGTAGATCTCACACAGATGTGGTGATTCTACCCACCTAGTTAGAATGGATTCTTCTCATTCTACTCTAGATTCGGACTATCAATGTGCAAGTTTCTATGTGGTGAAAACACCCCGATGGGCACATCCACAAAAAATGAACTGAGCACAGGAATAAGACTATGAAACAATGTGCATGAATTAAAGCAGAAGATGAGCCTTCCATACCTCTCCATCCCACCTCCACAACATGCACAAAACCCAACACATAACCACAACAGTAGCCTAGGCTGATACCCCCAATGTACATTAGCTATGTTGACCAGTCCAGTGATCCCTGGGCAAGGTGGGGGAGGTGGCTCTACACTCCCAGACGAGGCAGGTCCTAAAGTGGAAGGGGCAAGGCTGGGGACATCACTCCCACCACGAGCCCTCATGCTGCTCAGCCACTGCCCTTTGCCTCCCTCCCCATCAGTGGGCCTGAACCCACCCTACAGAAGGACCCGATTCCCATCCTCTCCAGACCATGCCCTGGGATGGGCCTCTGTTCTAGTTCTCCCAAACTTCACTTCTATTTTGTCAGGAAGTTAGAAGGGGTCTCGCCGGAATTCAGGCCCTAAATTATTTAAGGCTCTAATTACTAAATGTAAGTCCTTGATGTGCATTGTTTAAAACGTTACTGAATATATTCTGCGTGAAATAGGCCAGGCATGCTGGGATTGTCCTGAGTTTGGGCTCTCGCTGTTGCTCACAAGTTGAATGGTATATGTGGCATGGTAGATATATTTATACTACATCAGTGGAAATAGTATTTCCAAATGAGTTTTAAGGGCTGAGCCTAAAGCATTTAGTGAACAAAAGCCCCAGGGTTCAGAAATGTCCCCTCATACATCTGAAATCCACTGTCAGTCTCTTCAAGCCAGTGCTATAAAAAAACACCCGGTGAATGTAATACTAATGGACAGCTTAATGCCAGCATCCCAGACTGCTGATGCCCCTTAATGAACTTAGCTGACCCAAATTGGCAGTACTCAGGTCACTCAACATTCTAATAAGGATGAAGAGAGGTGCCAAGACTTCCATAAAATCACTTCATCTTTGACAGCTCCTGGAAAGGGTATTAGTGAGAATGTTCCCCTTATAACTCAGCACCAAGCTTGCTGGGGATAGGAGATGGGGTCTGAGCAGGTGCAAAACTGATGCTACCTGTAAAGGGAGGCAAAGGACCCTTGTACATCAGTGCCCAACAATTTAGCCAAAAGTGAGCATGAGCCTTCCTGGGAAGTGAAGTGGAAGCCGGTACAACTCTTAGACCAGGCATGTCAAACAGGCGTCTGGAGGGCTGCATGCGGCTCAATCGAAGTTTTTTGCAGCCCACCACTACATTTTATAAAAGAATAAAGTGCAGCCCACTGGCCACTAGGAGCACGTGGTCAAGTGCAGATCACAGCCAGCCACTCACTCTGCGCACTGTGCCACAGCAACTGCTCATGGCCAGCCGGGCCACTCTGTGCCCAGCGCCTAGCACATGCTCACGTTCTGCACACGGCGCCCAGAACATGCTCACAGCTGGATGGGCCACTCTGTGCATGGCGCTCGGCCACATGCTCACGGCCGGCCAGGCCACTGTGCACAGGCATCAAGCGCGTGCTCAAGCCGCCCCAGTGCCTGAGGAAGAAGTATGTGGTGGCAACGTGACAGCAGCTCTGGGACCCAGGCATTAGATCGGGGGGGCTGGGAGTGCCTGGTTCTGGGGGAGGCATTAGCTTGGGGGTATCTGGCTCTGGGGGAGGAGTGAGGCATTAAGTTAGCAGGGTATGGGGGGGCCTGGCTCTGGGGGAGGGGAGACCACAGCCCTTTAGCTCTTCCCCTTGTACAAGCATACAATTCAGTGTTAATTGTATGGTGTCACATACTGTTTCTCAAATAATATGATAGCATACAGTGTTTTTCCACCGAATGGAATGGAATGGAGTCAAGAATACTATAATATATACACACACAAGGGGCTGATTTGTGGTTCCCCATTTAATTTTCATATGTCCTGAGTTTTAAGTACTTAACTATACTGTGTTAATATTTGTCATATGATTTTCTTGGAATGTAGGCATTGCCAAATCAGCCAATGGGACCCCCTAGTCTAGTCCAGTATTGTAGCTACAAAAGTGGCCAATACAAGTTGTGTCATAGGATGGGATGTGCATGTGCTTGCACATGTCCACAAGAAACTACAGTGGACGGTTATCTCTGGATAGGGAATGTTTCTTCTTCACTCTCATCAGTTTGTGGCTGGCTTATGACCTGAAACATGAGTGGGTTTTAATCTGTTTTTTTATCCTACCTATGGTATGTTAGATGTTTTAATTATCAATAAGCCTTCATTCTTTTAAAAATCTTACAAACTTTTGACCTCACTGCAATTTAATGGCAGTGAGTTCACAGATGAATTGGGTAAAAAAAGTTTCCTTTTATCAATTTTTTGTCATGTTTTGACTGTTTGCTCATCAATTCCTACTTTGCACATCTGATATCTATCTTACATTTTACCTATCCTTATTTCATTTTCTGCTCTCTAGTCTTAACTTAGGATGGATTTCCAATTTCTGAAGGATACCCATTTGGCTCAAATAACATCTGCTTTAAAGATAAAAAAGGAAAAGGAAATTATCTAGTTTTATATCTAAGAAGTACCAGCCAATCAAGGCTAACTGGGGCATACCAATATTGCTAATAAATATGCATTTGTACATCAGTCAGCTAAAGAGCACTTAATTTGTTGGTCTTATATGGATTATCTGTGTAAGAATATTACATGTACCTTTGAAAGTGCAAAGTTTAAGAAATCCTAAGGATAACATAAAGACCAGCTTTGCAAGCCACTCGATTTGTTTTGGTAATCCTTCTGGGGACAAATAGACACTTAGAGCAGGCAGAGGAGGAGGGTATGGATGCAGAATAAGGCAGCCAACACAGATGTCATATTTAAATTCCAGGGCAAAAACAGAATCAGCATGTACCTGGTTTACACTGTTTCTTTAAAAAAAATTCAAAGGCTATTGTTTGCCAGGCTGAAGCAATTATTCTGAAATATGAGTCTCTCCCTTATTGTTTTGGTCTATACTTGTTTTTATTTCAACAAAACAAGTTATGTATCATATAAAAATAATTAAAAAATACCTTCCATTTATATTTAAAAATTATAAAAATTATTATATATGAGCAAACAACAATTTTTACACATCAAACTATTGTATTATATTGAAACAAGAGCTGAAAAAATATTATACAATATACCTGAAACATAATCTATAATAATAAATAATTACGACTTTCCAATAGAAGTACATTGGTGGCCCTGAAAGCTATCTGTTTTTGTTTGTGTGGCCCTCCATAGGCTCTGAGTTTGACATGCCTGCCTTAGACAATGGAATTATTTGCCAAGTTAGTACAGGATGAGACACAAAATTACTGCAAGGCAACCTTCTAAACAACTTCTGATACCCAATAAACAGCAGTTACAAACCACAGCTCATGAGGAGCTCACCTGGCTGAGCCACCCTGCACTAATATGGAACAGCGATGGGCAGCCTACCTGGCACATCATGCTCAGTACCCATCACTGTGTGGGCTGAGCACATGACATCTCTCTTATTTGAGATGAGCCATTCTGAGTGGTGTTTGTAAGTACAGGTTGAACCTCTCTAGTCCAGCACCTTCGGGACCTGACTGGTGCCGAATCAGAGAATTTGCCAAACTCTGGGAGGACAGTATTGTCTGGTAGCATTACCAACACGTCCACTGCTCACTGAGTTCTTAGAGGACATTTAGGGGTAAACTAGAGCTAAATAACAGCACAGAACATTGAACACCAGAAGTGGTGGCTGTAAACAAATTTTCTGGGATCACGGGAAACTTGCTCACACCCATGATTAGTGTACATCCAGCTAACTAAAGTCATGCTGGACCACAGAGTGCCAGACTAGAGAGGTTCAATCTGTAAATAAGCCTGTTCCATTTCCAGTACAATATGCACCAGAAGGAACAACTTTGCCTGTGGAGAGACTGTTTTAATCTTCCTTTGCAGAGTTTTCCTTGCCTGTATCCTCTCTTTTAAACTAACTTATGCTTTCTCTCAAGTCTTTAAACTCCCACAAGCAGTCTCTTTTCCTGGAAATTTTATGATTTTGGAAGCTTTTATAAATAGATCTGGCTCACAGGAAGGGCCAAGGATGCAAAAGTGTAGATTTGCTTTCACAGAAGCCTGGATCAGGCTATACTGGGAAGAATGAGGTGGAATAAGCAATGTTTGTGTAATCCGCATGACTCTGGCAGCAATTTTCTTAAGTTCTCCAAATGCAGTGCTAAGCACAAGCAGAGGCTGAAATAACCAGGCCTACATTAACCACTCTAGTTCGAACTAGGGTGGTAGTGTAGACATACCCTAAGAGTGCCTGCTTTTCTATGCCATCCATGACTTTACCTCATTCTATCATGTCTCCTCTCTAAACTCAGTAGGTCCCTCTTTTTCAACCTGACCACTCATTGCACCTCTTATCATTTTCACTGCCCATTGCTGCTAGGGATGTAAAATCCCATTTCATTGCTGTTAGGGATGCTGCTAGGAATGTAGGGGGCCGGTCCAGCCCAGTTGGGCTGGAGTAACTGCCCTTCCCAACATAACCAGACTGAAGTGGCCCCCCCTGCCATAGTCCAGCCAGCCATAGCAGACACTGCCTGCATCTTCCCCCCACCCTCCGCTGAGGATGGGGCTGCTCTGGCCGGACTGGAGCAGCTCCCTGACCACAGTGGGTGGGGAGATGCTTCTGCCCCCACTGCATAATCAGAACCAGTAAGCACCACTCTTTAAGGGTGATGTTAATCTTTCACATCCCTAATGTCTGCTGTAGGTTCGCAGAATAGAACATAGCAGTCCACTGATTCATGGTAAGAGCCTGATTTCTTTGTTCCTTCTCGCTGACACAATGGTGGATTGGACATGACTGTTGGAAAGAACGGAACCCAGACAAGTGCCCGTAGGTGTAGCAGCTGAGACCAACTCTGGAATTCCTAGGCTAGGCCTTTACCCATATGGGTTCTCTGGGCCAAATTCAATCTTGGAGGAATTCCACTGACATTGTCAATCATGCCAGGTATGAATTTGACCTCTGGAGCTGGATCACTCTGTCACTGATGGGGTGTTTTATATTTACTTAGGTTTTCCTGGGCATGTCCTGCCGCATCCTTGCAGATATACAGATCTGAAAGGGAAGACTGAAGATTGCACAAGTGTGGCCACTTGTTTGACCAGGCTTTACCTCTTTCTTTTTCTGCCTCATGATTTCCGTAGCGACTCAGCTCTTGTTTCTTAGCATGTCTGTGGAGGAGTCACATAGGCACTTCCCACGGGGACGGCAATGGTAGGCGAATACCTGTAAGTTACTCAGTGTGAAGGGAACACAACAGAGAGAGAGCAAAAGGAGATGTAATTACCTGATAGTTCTGGGCTGCTGAAGTGAATAATGACGGGTGCTGATGCCATGCATTATATTTATTTATTTTTGGTATGTAAGATACTGCCAGGTTGTCAGCCATAGATGTGAAGACAGCAACTAGCCCAATGTTTCAGTTGCTAGGATCTCTCATCCTCTCCGTAACTTCCTTCCTCCCAACAATGGCAGGTGACACCAATCCATCTACTGTAGCTTCAGCAGGGAGATCATTCACGAAACCTTCCTTTTGCTTCTAAAACCGTATTCTGGCTAGTATAATGGTTAAGTAGTAAACATATTCCTTACCAGCTAACCAGTTAACCAGAGCCTTCTCCCCACCCCAGGGCAGCCCAGCCAGCAGGACTGCAGTGGGCCCAGAGCTGCCCTCCGAGCCGCTGAAGGGGCTGGAGCAGACAAGGAGCAGCCTCTGCTACCTGCAGCTGTGGGTGGGAAAGGAGCAGCTCCTGCCACCCAGGGCTGCAGTGAGGAAGGAGCAGTCCTTTTTGCCTGTGGCTCTGGTGAGCAGGGGTGCCCGCAGTCGGTGGTTAACTAATTAAACAAATTAACTAGTCTGGGTGGTTTTTACATCCCTAATTCTGGCTAGCAAGGACTCTTCCCTCTTCTTCCTCCACTTTGTGACCCTTGTCTAGGAGCTATCACTGCATAATCGTGGCCCCGTATTCTCCTGAGAGCAAGGACTGTATTCTATTAATTCCCCTTGGGACAGCAACTACCCCCAAGAGGGCAGATTTGCTGGATTGCAGCCAGCAGAATTTAGCCCAGTGTTTTGCTAGGGGAAAAAATCCAGGAGAGCTTCTTGCTATTGCTTTAAAAAATCAAGCATGATATGTGAGCTTGTTGTGAACTGGTATAAATCAGCATACCCCTGTTGAAGTCAATGGAGCTATGCCCACAGAAACTAAACGAGGATCTGGTCTGTCTCTTTTAACTGGATTCAATTTGTTGTGTTTTCCTGCTTGAGATTTACGAACTGGATTAAAATAAATATCACACAGATTTTCGAGAATCGTTATTTTTCAGTCTAGCTATCTAATGACAGCTGCTTCCTATGCTTTTGCATTACCAGGAACCCTGGATTTGCTGCTTTCTGTATCAGTGGAACTAGTGTCAATGAACCCATGTTCTCCAGAGGGGCTATTATTGATGGTACACCACAAAACCAGCCAATGTGAGGAGCTGGCTTGGAAGCAAGCTCAGACCCAGAGACGGAGCAGTGCACAGGATTGAATTAAGGTCGTGTCTCCTCTAGTTTGTGGAGAAGAGTTAGAAAACATGCCCTGAGTTCAGCCAAAGACTTCAAACACCCAGTGCCACATAAAATGATCCCCAGGTGTATTTCTATTCGTGATTTCAAGAAGGGATGTCAACATGTAGTTGACTGCACAATTAACCGGTAAGCCTGGGCTTATTGGTGAATCCTGTTGACTACACACATCCCCCCCGCCCCCACCCGCCACTGCCTCTGTATCAGATGCAGCAAGGGTGGAGAGGTGGGAACTGTTGCCCATGGGGAGCCTGCTTTTAAGCCGGCTCCCCACACGAGCATCAGATCCCGCGAAGCCGCCTCCTCCCTTCTCTCACTCCCAAGAGTGCTACCTCTGATAGAGCAGTGGTCACCAACTAATAGGTTGGGATCTACAGGTAGATCTTGGATCCTCTGACAGTGGATCCTGACTGGTTTGTCCAGGGAGCTACCAGGACGCTGGCACTTCAGTTGCCCCACCACCCACTGTCATGCTGTTCCTGCCCTCTGCCTTGGGACTGTCCTCCTGGGAGCCTCCTGCTTGCTGTGCAGGGTGTGGGAGGGAGAAGAGGGTGAGCACTGATGTCAGGGTGTCCCTCCTTCCCCCCCCCCATTCCTGTATCCTATTTCCACACAAAGAAAGTGATGGAGGGAGCTTAGAAATGCGATCTCTGTCACTCTTACCCACTGTGTGTGTGTCTGTCACTCTCACAAACACACACCGTCCTTTACTCTCATCTCCTGACCCAGCCCACACATGGGGGGAAGTTGTTGTTACTTCTTTTGCTGCTTGAAAAATGTGATAGTTTGGGTTTTTGACTGATCTGTGCATTTAATAATTTTCATTTCTCTCTTATGCTTAAATTTAATTGTTTGAGTAGTGAGTTCTAAAATGCCTAACCTGTCTTGTGGCTGGAGTCATTATTCCTGTGGTAACTGCTGCTCCTGAAAGTGATTGGTATATCCCTGCAGCCCCTGAGAAAGGCAGAGCAGGGGGTCTCCACATGCTGTCCTTGCCTGCAGACACCACTCCTGCAGCTCCCATTGATCAGTAATGGGGAACTGTGGCCAGGAGAAGCTGTGGGCTTAGTGCCTGTAGCTAAGGGGCAGCATGTGGCACCATGGAGCCTTTGCTGTACATGCCAGCTGCTTTCAGAGTGGTGCAGGGCCAGGGGAGGAGTAAGCCTGCCTTAACCCCACTGCTCCACCATCCAGAAGCCATCTCAGTTAAGTGGTGCCCGGACAAAGCCTGCATCCTAAATCTTTGTCCATCCTGAACCCCCTCTTGAATCCAACTTCTTGCCCCAGATGTGAGTCCCCCTGCATCCAAACTCCTTCCTAGTGCTTGCACCCTGAACCCCTTCCTGGACCCCAATCCCCCACCCTGGGTTAAGACCAGAGCCCCACCTACAGTCTAACCCCCTTAGCCCAAGACTAGAGCCTGCACCCCAAACCTCTAGCCCAGTCCGGTGAACGTGAATGAGGTTCAGGGAGGAATCTGGGTGGGGGGAGGGAGCATGGTGAGGCCTCAGAGAAGAGGTGGAGCAGGGACGAGGCCTCAGAGAAGAGGTGAGAAGGAAGCGGGGCAAGGATATTTGGATTTGAGGTAGATCTTACAGTGCACTTAAATTGAAAAAGGGATCTTGTGGTTAAAAACGTTCACGACCACTCTGATAGAGGGTGAGGGGGTCAGTTGGAGCCAATACACATGGGGAGCCAGCTTAAATGCTGGGTCCCAGGAGTACTGGCTCCATGGAGCCACCTAGTTCCCCTCTCCCTGCGGGGGAACACAGTGGGGACAAGGGAGGCTGCCAGGCAGCAGGCTCACCGCAGACAGAGGCTATTTCGTGGGATGGTGCAGACTCTGTCCACGTAGAGCTTGGGCCCTCTGCAGACAAGGGCTGCTGCTGCCTCTGATAGGCAGCAATGTGGAATGGCAGGAGGCTGGGCTGGAAGCACATTGCTGCTGGCCTTGCCCTCAGAGACTATCAAATAATCGTGTAACTGCTAAGCTTTGATGTGGTCACACAATTATTTAATTAATCGATATCTAACATCCCTATCAAGAAGCCATTCTCTTTTTTCAGAGTGGGGGAGGCTGATTCATGAGTTTTGAACTCTTGCTGTTGACAAAACAGCACATGGAAGTTGATTCTGTCTCCCTCTGCATCCAAGAGCCCAGACAGAGACAACGGGAAGACACAGATCAGGATCAGCATAAGAGAAAAACAAAACAAAAAACCCTCAGCAATCAGATGGGGACTGTGTTAGTGAAAGGCTGAACAGGTTGAAGTGGGTTCCTGAGGGGTGGGAAGAAATTCCCATATGGTCCCACCTATCCCCCTTATTGGTGTCATTTTGAGGAGTTAAGTGGTGATGTGATCACATAGGAGTTTACGTCAGTACCTTTGAATTCATTAGGTTCATGAAAGAGATTTTTCTATGAGCCTAATAAATGCCAGAATTGGTCACTGATATAGATAAAAACTCTTGAGTGTCAGCCTAAGCTTTCCCTTTAAGACTGAAATCTTAACCTGTTGTCACTAGATGGCAAAATTAATCATAGATAGTAATTCTGGAACTAAATAGTAAACATAACACCAAAGAAATCCAATCCTGACCTCAGTGTTCCAGTTTCTCAAACTCAGCTCTCAGCATAAACAACTTCAGGGAAACAACTCATGCAGGGAGGTTATGCACTATGCTAGTCAACATTTTCCCTTTGCACCCACAACTTACTCATTAGTAATGGAAGAACTTGTGGTGTATTAGACACTCATAATAGGATTAATTTACATAAGATTACTGTTTTCACAAAGCAGCTAGCAACGGCCTCAGGCCCATGTTCTGATCAGCCAATGAAAGATTGTGCTGGAGATCCTTGTGATGTGGTAGACTCATGAACCTTTAGTGAAACTTGTCAGATTAATCTCTGACTCTTCTTAATGTCAGGCCTTGTCTACACTGGCATATTTTGGCAACAAAACAGAGCATTTACGCTGAAATGTGACTTTTCTGGGGAAAAACACCCAGTTTTGGTGACAAAGAACTTCCAGTCGTGCAAGAGACTTTTTGCTTGTCCCCTCTATTGTCCACAAAGAGCCAGTGTGGACTCTGCTGTTTGTTTTGTTAAGAGAACTGACTTCTGCCAGTTTCCCACAATGCCCTCCTTGATGACTGTGCTCAGTGTTTTGCGATCTCTGCTACCCTGCGGGAACAAGCCCCTTCCCCTTTCAAAACTTTGAGAAGTATGTAACAGCTAGGTGAGGTGCTCCGTTTGGGGAACAAACAAAGAACAAATAATTGGAATTGCTCCTGTTCTGCTCTGTTAGGAACCTAGCAGCGGGCAGACTACTGCTGCAGGGAGAGGGCTGGAGAAACTGCTGTGCTGCTTTGACATTCCTCAACACAGAGGGATTACAGAGCAGCTTTGCCTTCCTACAACACTGGACTGTGGGATGCTTATCCATGTTGCTTTGCTCTGTCTGTCAAGAGGGTGCTAGCAATGTGGCCATGAAATGTTGACAATGGGCGACAAACACCAGTTTGACCGGTTTTCACTTTTGGCGACTTTTGCATGTCGACAGCACTTTCGTTGCCAAACCTTCCCATCATAGACATAGCCTCAGTTGTTATTTTTTCCTGCTTCACCTGCAGATTATTAGGGCCATGAATGAAATATCATAACTCCAAATCACAAAGACCCATTAGCCAAAATCATGGGTCTTTCCCAGGCACAATGCTCATTGCTTGTGTAAGGAAAGAAGGCATTGACTTTACAGTTTTGAAGTCATCAGCCGCTTTTTTCATCCTATAGCCTAGTAAACAGCTGAATATGATGGTGACTGTTTTTGTGAAAAAGTTAGATGAAAAGGAATTCATCTGTGTTTTATTCAAAGTTTTTTGTGGAAATGTGATGTTTTAAAAATGAAATCCTGCGAAAATCATTGTAATTAAGAAAAACATTCAAAAGAACTGATTTTTCTCCATTAACATGTTTGTTTTGAATATAGGCCTTACTTCATCAAAAATATATCTCCAGATTAAAAAAAAAACCCCAACTTGAATGGAAATTGCAATGAGAGCTGTTCCAAAAACAGAATTTGCATCCTGGGAAATTTCAATAATGGGAAATTAATTTCTATTCTGAATAGAAACAAAAAGTAAAAATATTGGAAAAATTTAATAGAACAAAAAGTTCAGAAACTTTAAAATCTAGTATCAAAGCAAAATGTGTCAACTTTATCAAAATGAAACTTCCCAGTCCTATTATTAACTGAATACTTAGGAACATAGATCACACAAGGACCCCATTTTGTAACAGGATTTACAAACAGAACAAAGACAATCTCTGCTCCAAAGACCTTATTTCAAAATTAGTTTTCATTCTGAATGGAATTTTTTAAATGAAAGAATATTTCATTTTGAAATGTCAATGGTAGACAAAGTTCTCCTGACTGGAAAAAAATTGAAATGTATATTTCCATTTGAAAAAATATATATTTACATGAAACAGCATTTCACAAATTTTTCTTATGAAAAGTTTAAATAAGCTCTAATTAGAACCATATCACTAACAGAGGGACTATCCGCCAAAAGAACAAAGTGCTTTTGAGATTCTCACTGCAATGTACATGGCTAGATAACTGTTAAATCTTTCTATCAAACTCTGCTGTCAAGTGAGGAAGGTATTTTGTTTCCAGAATTGCTGCAGCGTGTTATAGAGGAGTCACACAGGCTGTGCTCTATTCTGGAGATTTTTGTTGTTGTTGTTTTTTTTTTTTTGTTATTACCCTTAAACTAAAATTCTGAAAGTAAAGGTTTTGCTTTTTCTGTGTAGAAACAGAACATTCACCTTCACTTCCCTTGGCTTCCTTCTTCCTGATTTGAAATACAAATAGAGCCCAGAGGAAAATGTCATGAAGAGAAATCGGAGGAAATAGCTGAGAATGTTTTGAACAAATAGCCACGCTTCGTAACTTTGTGTTGCAAGGTTGCCTAGAAACATGGAAGAGCAGAGACACTTCTATATATATTACCTAGTTTAGTGTTTGCTCTTGGAACTTGGAATGTGATTCTAGGCAACGTTTACAAATGAGTTGGACCAACTATTCCAATAAACTAAACAAAACAAAACAAATAAATAAATAAATAACCCCTTTTGTTTCTGTTTTTCCAGCCATGGGGCCTGGCTACATGGATGGAAAGTAGATAGTGGCTTACATAGGCACATCCAAAATTGACAGTGAATATTAATGCTCTTTATATGACAGATTTTAGATTAATAGATATTAAAGCTAGAAGGGATCATTGCAATTGGTTAGTGGGAACACCTGCATAACAGAACCTAGGATTTTCCTGTATTAATATCTGCTTCATAGCCAAACATATATTCAAAAAACAATAGTAAATCTCAATCTTAATTTTAAAATATCTAGTGATGGAGACTCCATCAACATCCTTGGTAAATTAACCACTGGAGCAGTTACTTTCACTGTTAAAAATGTGTGACTTATTTCTGGTCAGCCATTATCTATCTTTAACTTTCAGCCACTGGATCTTGGTATAGCCTTGTTATCTAGATTGAAGAGATCTCTGTTATCAGATTTCTGTGCCCCAGGGAGGAACATGATCTAGTCACCACTTAAACGTCCTTTTGATAAACTAAACAGACTGAGCTTTTTATGGCTCCAACTATAAACTGTGTCGTCATCAAAAGGCAGTTTTTGGCAACAAAACGTGCTAAGGTAGACAAGGCCTCAGGCATGTCTTTCAGTCCCTTCATCGTTCTCATGGATTTTCTCTGACTTCTTTCCAACATCCCTCTTGAACTGTGGACACCCGAAGTGGATACAGTCTTCTAGTAACTAATACAGAGGTACTATAAGCTCTCTCTACTCTGTTCAAGATTCTCCTCTTTATGTATGCAATGATGGTATGAGCAGTACTGTCAACTTCAAGAGATCAAAAATCATAAGTCAGAAAGTCATGAGATTGGTCTTCAAAATAATGACATTTTTTAATAAAAGCTTATATCAGTTTTTAGGTCAGTCTCAAAGGGTATGTCTACACTACCACCCTAGTTCGAACTAGGGTGGTTAATGTAGTCATACGAACTTGCAAATGAAGCCCGGGATTTGAATTTTCCGGGCTTCATTTGCATGTTGCCGGGCGCCGCCATTTTTAAATGCCGGCTAGTTCGGACTCCATGCCCGCGGCTACACGCGGCACGGACTAGGTAGTTCAGATTAGGCTTCCTATTCTGAACTACCTGTACACCTCGTGGAATAGGAAGCCTAATCTGAACTACCTAGTCCATGCCTCGTGTAGCCGCGGGCATGGAGTCCGAACTAGCCGGCATTTAAAAATGGCGGCGCCCGGCAACATGCAAATGAAGCCCAGAAAATTCAAATCCCGGGCTTCATTTGCAAGTTCGTATGACTACATTAACCACCCTAGTTCGAACTAGGGTGGTAGTGTAGACATACCCTTAAGCTTTGAACCCAGCCCCAGCAGCTGGATGTGTGAGGATTCATACTAACACTCCCATATGTGCTGGGTAAGATGATTTTGGACCCTGCTACAGAACCCCTCACCCCCACATGTGCCTGTCTCATAACCAGCAATTAATCCTGTGCACCAGAGCCTCAGCCTGTGACCCAATCCCCTCAATTCAATCCCCTAGGGCCCATCATCACCACCCCATCAGTTCAGCTTTCTATCTCATCAACCCTCTCTGTCCTCAGGCCACCCACCCAGCACACACCCCATCTCCCTGATCCATTCTGGCTCCCCTGTTGCTCATTCCCAACTTCTGGCAAACAGCGGCTAGGGACATCACCCCCACCCATTCTGTCTAACCACTTTTCTTGAACCTAGCCCTCTGCTCTGCTCCTCCCCCTTCCTCAACCTGAGTGACTTAGCTGATCACCACATTGTCCAAAATTCATACATTCTTCCAGAAGTTCACATAGACTAACACGAAAATTTTACAAATAAAAATCGCCAGACCCAGTGGAGTCAGAAAGAATAAAACAAATCAAACCCCCCAAAACAAAACAAAACAAAACAAAGCAAAAAGCCCAAGAGAAAACAGAATGTGAATTCAGTAGGGAGAACGCAGGAAAAGGGCTGTGTGTGTTAGCCAGCAAATCTTAAACAACATTAACTTCTTAGCAACAGTAATTCTGTTTTGTTTAACTAACAAAAGATACTGTAAGCAAATGCATGTTTTGGGGGCAGATAAGGCTTTTATTGGACAGTACTGTTATTGGCTTAAGACTTGGCAATTAACTTGTATTTAGCTGTGGGATAAAAATATGATACTTAAGTATTTGCATCTAACTGAGGGAAAGGTTAAATGTAAGGCTGTCTACAAATTCCAGTTCCTACAGAGAGCTGGAAGTGTGCCTCCCAGGCAGACTTGCACTAGCTCTGCTCAAGCTAGTGCATTAAAAATAGCCTGCATATCATGGCACAGGTGGTTCGGGTTAGCCAAATAAGTCCAGGCCTGCTGATGGGGGGACAATTGCCTTGGACAGTGGTGGATACAGGGCAGGGCAAGCAGGGCGGCTGCCCCGGGCCCCGCGCTTCAATAGGCCCCGCACACGCAACCCGCACACGCTACTTCTGGTCAGCTGCTGCCGAGGCGCATGCGCAAAATGCTTCTTATGGTCGGCTGCTGCCAAGGCGCATGCACGAAATTCTGTTGCCCTGGACCTCGCGGCGCTGCCCTGGGCCCTGCAAAATCATCATCCGCTCCTGGCCTCAAAGCTCAGCAATTCAAAGGACCTGGGGCTACTGCTGCCGCACCAGCAGCGGCAGTGGCTGGAGCCTGGGCCCTTTAAATCACTGATGGAATGCCGTGCTGCACACTCCGGGCAGTGCTAGGGGATTGGGGGGTGGGGGGTGGGGAGGGTGCACACTGTGCTCCAGACAGCACTGAAGGCTATGGGGGGGGCCACTCCGCATGGTGCTGAGAGCTGTCTGTCTTCGTCCCTGCTCCTTCCAGCACCTGTCCATCACCTGGAGTCTGAGCTCAAGCAGCCAACCTGAGAAGCTGCAGGTGCCACAACAACTACAATGCTATTTTAGAGTGAGCTTGAGTGGAAGCAGTGCTCCCTCCCAGCTATACTATAGACATGTCCTTTGTGTGCAGCAGGCTAGAATTCCACGCCAGCTTGCTGCATGTTAGCTCTCTATCTAGACATGCCCTGACTCAAAGAAATTAAGTAACTTGCCTCATGTCAAGCAGCAAGCTGGTGTCAAAGACAGGATTGCAAAACAGTCCTGTCCCAGTCCTCTGCTTTAATCAGTAGACACCTCTGTTTTTCATGAAACTTAAATGTTACCACAGTAGCAGCCTCACTGGAAAATGTGTGTTCAAAAAAGCTACAGATGAGGGCTGGTTGGCAATTTTCAATAATATTTTTATGGAAAATGACAGTTTATCAGAACCAAAAAAATCACGTTTAGTAGGTTTGGATAAATATTCAACTTTTCAAAACATTTCAATGTGTTTGAAATGAGAAACTTGTTTTTGAGTTAAAACAGCCTTCATTTAGAAATGTAAGTGAATTGTAGGTTTTTAAAAGAATTTCCAATTGCTCAGAATCAAAGTAAAATGTTTCGTTTGACCTGAACCAGCTATTTTTTTGGAGGAGGAAGGCAGTGGATGGCTATTCGGTTCATGATAATATTCAAGATTTCAACTTCTCAGCCGGAATCCGGACGGGATCTTTTTCTGATAATGATATAATTTTTGCAGGACAGGAAAACTGGTTCTCTCCAATTCCCTCGCTGATTACTTAAGAACAAAAAAGTTTTAATGAGAACTTGCTCAGTTTATCAACTGTCATTTCTCTCTTACTTCCTTTATCTCAATGTTGGGCTAGTAAAAGTCTCCTGACAGTTGTTTGAGACTCAGCTGGCAAATCTTACAATTTATGTTTAATATGGTCTTTGTAGAGTGCCTCACATCCACTTCCTTTCCTTGTGTATCAACTAACCAATAATAATAGTAAAGCACTATCTTTCTGAGATCCTCCAGACCTTTTACAAAAAAGAGTCCTAAAACCCCAATCCCTGAAATTCATTGCACAAGGATGCATTGCTACACCGGATATGCAATGAATTACAGGATCAGAGCCTAGAAGAGTCACAACATAACTCTGAGAGCCAATGGGTAGGTAGTACCCATCTTCTGCAGATGGATAAACTGAGGCACAGAGAAGTTTAAGTCATTTGCCCAAGATTACACAGCAGGTCAGTGGCAGAACTGGGATTAGAACCTTAGAAATTTTGGTTCCATTGTCCTATTCTAACCACTCAATTCCTTGCCCAGTAAAATATTTGACCTTCTGCATCAAGTACCCATAAGCTATGGAATGATATATTTTTTAAAATAGATCAATAAAAGTAAAACATGCATAGAACAAACCTACTGATTTACCAAAGTTTGAAGAATCCAAGATGCTATCAATTAGCTATTAGGGGCCTACATTAATGGAGTTGAAGTCCTCTTGGCTCAGTTCCACAAAACCCTCTGTTATATTTGCCTCTTTTGTTGGCAACCACAGCAGGAAAGCCAAAGACAAATGGGTCAAAGAGGTGAATTCTTCTCTTGTTCCCTTATAATCACTCCAGCTGGTGGTCCAGGTATACTGAAAAACAAAACAGGGGCCAAGTTCACATTGCTACTGCCACTAGTGAACCAGATTTATGAATAATCATAAAATTTCAGGCAAGGCTGTCAAGCCAGAACCCCTCACCAAGTCTAAATTCACTCCCCACACAACTACTAAAAAACAAACAACAACAATAAAAATACCCTACCCCTTTGAAGAAACAGACAATTGATCTATGTACAACATTTCATATAAGGAGTGGAATTAATTCCTCAGTAATCAGGAAAATTAAATAAAACTGAGGCTGCAGAACATACACTTTTAAATATAGTTATTTTAAAAGTCTCCGTTAAATTCCTGGATTATGTGTACAAGAAGGACATATCCTTCATATGACATTGCCTTTCAGTCCAGTAACATGTCCATCCATTCAAAGGGGGAAGCAGGTATCTGAACTTTGGGGATTTCTTTGGTTTCTTTCTATGTGAATTCAAACACATATGACTCCAAAATTCCATCTGAATCACACACTTTAACCCCATAATTTCAAAGCCAATCTGAATTGAGATGGACAGAATTGCATATCAGAGTAAGAAAGCCACCTATTTCACATTATTCCAGCACAGGTCAAGAAGTTAGTGGATTTTAATGCAAATCTAAGCAGTCTGAGAGATTCATCAGTCTCGATGAATCTTTCAGATGACTTTGTTCAAGATTTTTTTATGAAACTCAACAAGATGAACTGGCATCTTTACGAAAGCAAGCAATGAAAATCTGTTTAAAATCCTGAATCATTCCCAAGGCATATGTGCAGGCGGTGTTGTTCTCTATCTCTCCAACTGGTTTATATTAACATTTCTCATACAAGGGGTTTCTGAGGATAACCTAATATTTGTAAAATACAAATAAAAGGTCAATATGTAAAGTTTATGCGCCAGTTCCTTGCAACTCACATTGCATGAGTTGAGTAAAGAATTCTGTGTTTCCGCTGAAACCTACAACATTGTCATAATGCAGCAATTTTCACATCTTTAGATATCTCTGGTATCTTCAGCTGGTGCAGGGGAAATGCCAATACTTGAATTCAGCTCAACAGTTTCTTCTTTCAGATAGGCAAATGTGTTTTTAATAACAGCAACATTTTACTTTTCATTATATTAGAAGAAAAATATCCATCCAATCATAGAAAACAGGGTTAGATATTACTAGTGAGCCAAGTTGTTGGTCCCCCTGGTGGTAGGACTTCTGAGAAGGACACAGATTGAGAGAAGCAAATATGAATGAACCAGATGCTTAGTGGATGCCCCTGAGTGAAATCCTGACTACATTAAGTCAATGGTAAAACTCCTATCAACTTCAATGGCGCCAGGATTTTTCCCTCAGGCTTTGGTTATCCTACACCCAACCTATCTTTATTGCTCAGGAAAGGGAAGCAAAGAAAGTTTTAAGGATTTCCTGAATTAAAATAACAAAGTGATCCTGCTTGCATAGTATTTGTTCTCAGATATTACAGTGACAAGGGCCATATAAGTAGATAGGGAGATAAGGAAGATAATTCCAGTCTGGAGAGTCTGTTAGGGGAACGGTATTGATAGAGTCCTAACGTTAAATCCTTATCTCCTTATTTTCAAGCAAAGCGCATATTGCCTTCATTTTGCCACCAGAAATTAGAAGTGGAAAAAAACTGTTAGATCATTTTCCAGCCAGTACCATGTTGTAATCAACAGTGCATTCTCCAGGGTTATGCCCAGAGAAGGTTGAGTTACTGATTGTTTTTTTAGGGATAAAATTGTTAGAAAACACAAATTATTTTAAGAACCTAAGAGTGGCCCATCCGCCGTCCAGCCCAGTATCCTATGGTGTCAGATGCTTCAGAAGGCATGAACAAAAAAGGGTAATTGATTAAGTGATCCATCCTCAATCATCCAGTCTGAGCTTCTGGCAATCAAAGGCTTAGGGGCACCTAGGACATAGGGTTGTGTCCATGACAATCTTGGCTATTAGTCATTGGTGGACCCATCCTCCATGAACTTATCAAATTCTCATTTGAACCCAGTCGTACTTCACAACTGCACACTCACAACAAGTCCCACAGGCTGACTGTGTTGCATGAAGGAGTATTCATTGGGTGATCCCTAATTCTTGTGTTATGGGAAGGGATAAATGACACTTCCCTATTCACTTTCTCCACACCACAGCACTCATGATTTTATAGACCTCTACTGCATCATCCTTAGTCACCTCTTTTCTATGCTGAATAGTCCCAGTCTGTATGATCTTTCCATATTCCCAGTCATTTTTGTTTCCCTACTCCAAGGGAACACATGGGGAGGGGGGGAATGAAGGGGCATGTGACTCCCCTTTCCAAAAAAACACAGTTGGCAGGAGGGGCAAGGGTCCAGAGCCTCTGAGCAGCCTGGGGGGACTAGCAGAGCTGCCCACAGCAGATACCAGGCCTTGGTTCCCACATTTACCAGCAGTGGTGGGGGAAGTAGAGCAATGCAGATCCACTCCCTTGGCTCCTGGTCACTTCACTTGGGGGAGGGGTGGCAGGAAGTGTAAGGATACAGTTGGGAGTTGGGGAGCAGAGCAAGCTAAGGCCGCATTGCTCTGCTGCTCCTCGCCACCCCCAGTGAGTGCGGGGAAGCCTGACCCTTGCTGCCAATGCTAGGCTCTTGCTATTTCCCCGGGGTGAGGGGATTTGGGGGAAGAGGCAGGGCAGGGGTAGGGCAAAGCTTGGGTGGCGTGGGGACGGAGCCAGAGAGGGGAAGATGCAGGGTGGGGTTGGGGGCATGGTGGGGGCAGAGCCAGAGTAGGGAAGAGGTAGGGCAGGTGTGGAGTTGGGATGGGACAGAGCAGGGGTGGGGCAGGGGCAGGGGCAGAGCAGGGGTGTTTTTAAATAGTTTCGAGGTATTTCATTCTTGTGACTGCTCCTTTTAATTTCCATTTAATTAGCTTTCTCATTTTTGGGTAGTTCCCCTTTTTGAAGTTAATACAACTACAGTAGGTTTCTGTGGTATTCTGCCTCCTACAAAGATGCTACATTTAATTATATTATGGTTGCTTTTACTGAGACATTTAACTTCTTGGACTAGATCCGGTGCACCACTTAGGACTATATCAAGAACAGCCTCTTCCCTTGAGAGTTCCTGGACTAGCTGCTCCAAGAAGCAGCCATTAGTGGTGTCTAGAAATTTTACCTCTGTGTTCTTTTCTGAGGATATAAGTATCTGTCCATATGGGGATACAGGCAGTCCCCGACTTACGCGGATCCGACTTCGGATCCGCACTTACGAACGGGGCTTTCTCGCCCTGGAGCTCACAGGCAGCGGTCAGCCACCTCGAGCTCCGGGGCGAGAAAAGCTGCCCCGGTGCCCCTGGTCTGCTGGAGACCGTCTCCAGCAGAGCAGGGACACCGCGAGCGAACCCGCAGCAGTGGCGGGGGTCCCCCGCTTCTGAGGCTTTGCTCTGGCAAAGCCTCAGAAGCGCGGGAACCCGCCGCTGCTGCGGGTTTGCTCCCGATGCCCCTGGTCTGCTGGAGACGGTCCCTAGCAGACCAGGGGCACCGGGAGCAGCTTTTCTTGCCCAGGAACTCGAGGTGGCTGACCGCTGCCTGTGAGCTCCGGCAAAGCCTCAGAAGCGCGGGAACCCGCTGCTGCTGCGGGTTCGCTCGCGGTGCCCCTGGGGACCGTCTCCAGCAAACCAGGGGCACCAGGAGCAAAGCGGTCTGGCGCCAGAGCAAAGCCTCAGAGGCGAGGCACCCCCCCCCCACCGCTTTGCTCCCTGTGTCTCTGGTCTGCTGGGGGGGGGTGCAGCTAGTGTGCCCCCCCCAGCAGACTAGGCTTTTGTTGTGGACCCTGGGGCAGAGCAGCTGGGGCACTGCCGGTTGGTCCCACAGCGCCGCTCTGGGCACTACTGGACCAACCCAGCAGCACCCCAACTGCTCTGCCCCAGGCGTCCTGATTCAGCTGCTGCTGGTCAGTTTCAGCAGCGGCTGAATCAGGACTCCTGGGGCAGAGCAGCTGGGGTGCTGCTGGGTTGGTCCAGTAGCGCCGAGGAGCGGTGCTACTGGAGCAACCCAGCAGCACCTCAGCTGCTCTGCCCCAGACGTCCCCAAGTCAGCCGTTGCTGAAACTGACGAGCGCTGACTACAGGAAGCCTGAGGCACAGTTGCTCTGCCCCGGGCTTCCTGGAATCAGCTGCTGATCAGTTTCAGCAGCAGCTGACTTGGGGTTCTTAAGTTGAATCTGTATGTAAGTCAGAACTGGCGGTCAGTTTCAGCAGCAGCTGAATCTGGACGCCAGTTCTGACTTACATACAGATTCAACTTAAGAACAAACCTACAGTCCCTATCTTGTACGTAACCCGGGGACTGCCTGTAGTTGAAATCCCACGTTATTGTTAGGTTTTCTCATTTTGTGGCCTTGTGAGGATTTCACAATCACATTCAATTTTCTGACATGTATTAAAACAACTATTAAGGAACAAATGGAAAAGATAAGTCAATACTGCAGAATTAAGGTGGTGTAAATGACAATTCATAATTTTCAGCCTGTGAGTTACAGTAGGTATGCATAGGGGCCAGATAATCTGCTGATGCAACTCACCATTGGCTTTAATGGAGCTATGATGATTGAGCCTAGTTTAGAATCTGGCCCATTTATTTTTATAAAAGTTACCATTTTTAAAAAATAGTTAATCTCGTTTGGCCCATAAATGATCCAAATAAGGAATCATCTGCTACTTTCCTTGGGAGCCTATTCCATAGTCTAATTGAACAGGTTTACCCATTAGGAGATTTTTTGGATAGTCTTAAAACTTGAAGTCTTGAAGTTTTAAAACCACATTCCATTTTTCCCCCCCAGTTGAACTTCTTGGACCTCCTTCAATGCTGCTTCTCCTTTCTGGGTGTTTTCACCTTCCAAACCCTGGCTAGTTATTATATTCTTCCCCTCATCTATTTGGCCATGCCACTCATACTTAACTTGTTTAATATTTCCTCCTAAATCAATCTCTCATTTTTATCCTTCTCTTCTCAATTTTTGGCATATTGCTGGCACTGATATGCCCAGCTCTCAATGAAATACAAACAGACTATAGTAGTGCTCTTGATCAATAGAGTTCCAAATCCTTTTAGCTATATGTTGTTTTTATTAAAACTATGTTGCATTTCAAGCTTCTATTTAATTTACTGTCTACTATCATCCTGAAGTCTCTTTTGGCATTAATACTTACTAATGATTCTCCTATGAAATAGCTGTGTTTTGTATTATTTTCCCACAGATATAATACCTTGATTTTTCCCAGGCGAAACTTTGTTTCTTTCATGCTTGTATTTGACACTCTTTGTATTATTTCTCTGTTCTGGTGTTTGCCAAACTCCCAGGTTAGACTGATCATCTATTAATTTAATTAGCTTGCTCTTTGCAACAACTCAGGTCATTAAATACCGTCTGCCGGCAGTAAACTGAAAGACTGAGCCCTCAGAAATGTACTCATGGGAAGGCTCTGACAAATGAACAGCATTAAGTGTTAACAGAGGAACTGTTAAAATCAATACACTGCCTTAGTGCAGCAGCAGTGCTGATGGGATTTAAAGGCAGGCAAAATTTAGACATGATGGTAGTCTGAGATGGCAGTTTTGCAGATGAGTTTGGATTAAACTACAATGTATTTGTGGCCCTGCCTGTTGAAGCTGTCAGCAGAGAGTGTGAGGAATGCAGCCAAGATGTAACTTGAGAATGAACCAACCTCTCACATCATTTCTCTGGAAAAGGAAAAACTATAATCTAGTTGCATTCCTGAGATAGAAGTAGGGCATTTGAATGAGAAAATATAGCTGATCATGAAAACATAAACCCGGACTAAAAATAACTTGAAGCTTCTGGACTGACATAATGGATTCAAACATTCAATGAAAGTCCTTTCAGTAATAACGAAAGAAGCGACAGAGCCAAAAAGATCCCTGGTTTGAGTCTACTACATAGACTGAGGGTATGTTATCTCCATATTGACTGCGTACACGTCACCTCAGGATGGGATGCAGAGAGAAAATTTCTTGATACCTTAAATGACTGCATCTTGGAGCAGCTGATTCTGGAACTCACAAGGGAAGAGGCTATTTTTGATTTAGTCCTAGGTGGAGTACAGGATACAGTTCAAGAGGTAAGTATAACTGGACCGCTTGGAAATAGTGACTATAATGTAATAAAATTTAACATCCCTGTGGCGGGAAAAACACCTCAGCAGCCCAACACTGTGGCATTTAATTTCAGAAAGGGGAACTACAGAAAAATGAGGAAGTTAGTTAAACAGAAATTAAAAGGTACGGTGACAAAAGTAAAATCTCTGCAAACTGCATGGAAACTTTTCAAAGACATCATAATAGAGGCCCAACTTAAATGTATACCACAAATTAAACACAGTAAGAGAACCAAGAACGTGCCACTGTGACTTAACAACCAAGTAAAAGAAGCAGTGACAGATGAAAAGACATCTTTTAAAAAGTGGAAGTCAAATTCTAGTGAGGAAAATAGAAAGGAGCATAAACTTTGTAAAAAAAAATATATAATAACAAAAGCCAAAAAGGAGTTTGAAGAACAGCTAGCAAAAAACTCATAAGAACATAAGAATGGCCATACAGGGTCAGACCAAAGGTCCATCTAACCCAGTAGCCTGTCTGCCGACAGTGGCCAACACCAGATGCCCCAGAGGGGGTGGACCGAAGACAATGATCACGCAATTTGTCTTCTGCCATCCATCTCTAGCCTCTGACAAACAGAGGCCAGGGACACCATTTCTGTTCCCTGGCTAATAGCCTTTTATGGACCTAACCTCCATGAAATTATCTAGATTCTCCTTAAACTCTGTTATAGTCCTAGCCTTCACCACATCCTCTGGCAAGGAGTTCCACAGGTTGACTATGCACAGAGTGAAGAAAAACTTCCTTTTATTAGTTTTAAACCTGCTACCCATTAATTTCATTTGGTGTCCTCTAGTTCTTCTATTATGGGAACTAATAAATAACTTTTCTTTATTCACCCTTTCCACACCACTCATGATTTTATATACCTCTATCATATCCCCCCTCAGTCTCCTCTTTTCTAAACTGAAAAGTCCCAGTCACTTTAGCCTCTCTTCATATGGGACCCGTTCCAAACCCCTAATCATTTTAGTTGTCCTTTTCTGAACCCTTTCCAAGACCAAAATATCTTTTTTTTTTAGGTGAGGAGACCATATCTATACACAGTATTCAAGATGTGGGCATACCATAGTTTTATACAGGGGCAGTAAGATATTCGGAGTTTTATTCTTTATCCCTTTCTTAATAATGCCTAACATCCTATTTGCCTTTTGACCGTCACTGCACACTGTGTGGAAGTTTTCGGAGAACTATCCACAATAACTCAAAGATCTCTTCTCTGATTTGACATAGCCAAATTAGCCCCCATCATACTGTAAGTATAGTTGTGGTTATTTTTTCAAATGTGCATTTCTTTACACTTATCCACATTAAATTTCATTTGCCATTTTGTTGCCCAATCACTCAGTTTGGTGAGATCTATTTGAAATTCTTCACAGTCTGCTTCTGTCTTGACTATCTTAAACAGTTTAGTATCATCCGCAAACTTTAGCACCTCGCTGCTTACTCCTTTCTCCAGATCACTTATGAATAAGTTGAACGGGATTGGTCCCAGGACTGACCCTTGGGGGACACCACTAGTTACTCCTCTCCATTCTGAAAATTTACCATTTATTCCTACCCTTTGTTTCCTGTCTTTTAACCAGTTCTCAATCCATGAAAGGACCTTCCCTCTTATCCCATGACAATGTAATTTACACAGAGACTTTGGTGAGGGACCTTGTCAAAGGCTTTCTAAAAATCTAAGTATAATATATCTACTGCGTCCCCCTTATCTGCATGTTTGTTACCCTCTGAGTTCTTTGAAGGGGTTATGTCTACACTACCCCGCTAGTTCGAACTAGCGGGGTAATGTAGGCATACCGCAATTGCAAATGAAGCCCGGGATTTGAATTTCCCGGGCTTCATTTGCATAAGCGGAGCGCCGCCATTTTTAAATCCCCGCTCGTTCGAACCCCATGCCGCGCGGCTACACGCGGCACGAACTAGGTAGTTCAAACAGCGGGGATTTAAAAATGGCGGCGCCCCGCTTATGCAAATGAAGCCCGGGAAATTCAAATCCCGGGCTTCATTTGCAATTGCGGTATGCCTACATTACCCCGCTAGTTCGAACTAGCGGGGTAGTGTAGACATACCCTAATAGATTAGTAAGACATGATTTCCCTTTACAGAAACCATGTTGACTTTTGTCCAACAAATTATGTTCTTCTACATGCCTGACAACTCAAAAAGTAATAGTAAAGGCTATGGGTACACTACATGCTTTGCAGAAAGAGGCAATGCAAATGAGGTACAGATTAGCATTTTCTCGCCCTTCATTTGCAAACTCTCTTTAGTTCCGTTTTTGCGCAAGGGATTTTTGCACAAAACCAAACAGTGTGGACATTTCCTTTTTGCACAAAAAGGGGGTTTTGTGCAAAAAAGAAAATGTCCACACTGTTTGGTTTTGTGCAAAAATCCCTTGCGCAAAAACGGAACGAAAAAAGTATGTAAATAAAGTGTGAGAAAATGCTAATCCGTGCTTCATTTCATTTGCATTGCCTCTTTCAGCAAAGCATGTAGTATAGACAAAGCCAAAATATTGTTTAAATATATCAGAAGCAGGAAACTGGCTAAACAACCAGTATGGTTCTTGGACGAACAAGATGCTAAAAGAGCACTCAAAGATTATAAAGTCATAGCGGAGAAGCTAAATTAATTCTTTGCTTTGGTCTTCATGGCTGAGGATATTGGAGAGATTCCCAAAACCCAGCCATTCTTTTTAGGTGGCAAATCTGAGGAACTGTCCCAGACTGAAGTGACATTAGAGGAGGTTTTAGAAGAAATTGATAAATTTAACAGTAACAAATCACTGAGACCAGATGGCATGCAGCCAAGAGTTCCGAAAGAACTCAAATGGGAAATTGTGGAACTATTAACTATGGCTTGTAATGTATCCTTTAAATCAGCTTCTGTACCTAATGACCAGAAGATAGCTAACGTGACTCCAGTATTTAAAAAAGGCTTTAGAGGTGATCCTGACAATTACAGACCGGTAAATCTAATGTCAATACTGGGCAAATTAGTTGAAACTATAGTAAAGAATAAAATTGTCAGACACGTGGATGAACATAATTTGTTGGGGGAATGTCAACATGGTTTCTATAAAGGGAAATCATGCCTTACTAATCTGCAAGAGTTCTTTGAGGGGGTCAAAAAAACATGTGGACAAGGGGGATACAGGGGATATAGTATACTTACATTTCCAGAAAGTCTTTGACAGGGTCCCTCTCCAAAGGCTTTTAAGTAAATTAAGGCATCATGGGATAAGAGTTGTGATGGGGCTGGCCTGCCCCGCACTGAACAGGGGGGCGGAGAGCCTGTCTATTAGGTAGAATATGCCCCTCCCCCACAGCCCAACTGGGCATGCTTGCAGTGCAGCCCCCGTATAAAAGGCTGCTGGGCTGCTCAGTTGCGGCTGACCTTCGGGTGGGGGGGGGGCAGAAGGAGCTCCAGCCCAACCCCCAGAGCCACAGCCAGACCTGCTGCTGGAACCAGAGCTGTTGGGACTGCCGCCGTTGCTGCTACTGTCCCCGGGTCAAGCGCGCCCGCAACACCGACTCCAGGGGGGCTGCCCGCCCCACCACGGTGGACAACCCCTTTGCTGCTGCCCCAGACACGGGACCTGCCAACATTGCGGCCACCGCCAGCCCAGCTTCGCCAGGTAGGGTCTCCGTCGGCCACAGGGCTGGGGTAGGAAGCAACCCAGGGCAAGGGGCAGGAATCCCCCAGTGGACTCGACGCGTTTCGGGGAGAACTCCCCACTGAGCCGGTGGTGGGAACTACCCACCACTAATAGAGCCCTGGGTTGGGGTCTGGTGAAGAGGGAGGGCCTGGACCCCCCTACTCCATCCCTTCAGGGCATGGACTAGGCCTCAGGGCCTGCGATTGTGCTGAACTAGGCCTCAGGGCCTGCAATTGTGTTGGACTAGGCCTCAGGGCCGGCTTTAACCTTGGACTAGGCCTCAGAGCCGGCTTTAACCTTGGGGAGAAGAGGGCGGGGCCTGGGGACCCCGCCACAGAGGAAAGGTCCTTTCATGGATTGAGAACTAGTTAAAAGACAGGAAACAAAGGGTAGGAATAAATGGTAAGTTTTCAGAGTGGAGAGAGGTAACTAGTGGGGGTCCCCCAAGGGTGTGCCCTGGGACCCATACCATTTAACTTATTTATAGATGATCTATAGAAAGGGGTAAACTGTGAGGTGGCAAAATTTGCAAATGATACCAAACTGCTCAAGATAGTTAAGACCAAAGCAGACTGTGAAGAGCTTCAAAAAGATCTCGCCAAACTAAGTGATTGGGCAACAAAATGGCAAATGAAATTTAATGTTAATAAATGTAAAGTAATGCACATTGGAAAAAAATAATCCCAACTATACATGCAATATAATGGGGGCTAATTTGTCTACAACTACTCAAGAGAGAGATCTTGGAGTCATTGTGAATAGTTCTCTGAAAACGTCCACTTAGTGTGCAGCAGCAGTCAAAAAGGCAAATAAAATATTAGGAATAATTTTTAAAAAGATAGAGAATAAGACAAAAATATCTTATTGCCTCTATATAAAACCATGGTATGCCCACATCTTGAATAATGCATACAGATGTAGTCACCTCATGTCAAAAAAGATATATTGGCATTGGAAAGGGTACAGAAAAGGGCAACAAAAATTATTAGGGGTTTGGAACCGGTCCCATATGAAGTAGTTAAAAAGACTTGGACTTTTAAGCTTAGAAAAGAGGAGACTGAGGGGGGATATGATAGAGGTCTATAAAATCATGACTAGTGTGGAAAAAGTGAATAAGGAAAAGTTATTTACTTATTCCCACAATATAAGAACTAGGGATCACCAAATAAAATTAATAGGCAGCAGGTTTAAAACAAACAAAAGGAAGTTTTCCTTCACTCTGTGCATAGTCAACCTGTGGAACTCCTTGCCAGAGGATGTGGTGAAGGCTAGGACTTTAACAGGTTTCAAAAAAGGGATAAATAGATTAATGGAGGTTAGGTCCATCAATGGCTATGAGCCAAGACGGGTAGGAATGATGTCCCTAGCTTCTGTTTGTCTGTAAATGGGTGACAGGAGAGGGATCACGTGAGGATTCCCTGTTGTGTTCCCTCCCTCTGGGGCATTTGGTATTGGTCACTGTCGGCAGACAGGATACTGGGCTAGATGGACCTTTGGTCTGACCCAGTATGGCTGTTCTTATGTTTACCACTGTGTTCCTCTAGTTTTACACTTGTAAATCCACTGATTTTACACTTGTGTACAACCGTAGTAATACAATGCTTAAGAGAGACCTGAGTGCCTAAGTGGGACAGTCTACAAATTCACAATGTACTAAGGACACAATACACTGGAGGCTGATCTTCTAGTGTTTGATTTAGCAGATCTAGTATAGATCCATAAATTGAGTGCTGCAGGCAGCTCCCGCCAGCATCCAGTACTCCTCCTTCTGTGAGGAGTAAGGGAAGCTGCGAGGAGTGTGGATGCAGCCACAGCTCGGCTTAAGGTAAGCTGACTCCAGCTATGAATTTTGTGTAGCTGGAGTAGCGTATTCTTAGCCGACCTTTCTGGGTTTGTATAGACCAGTCTATATTATTCCTGAAAAATGAGCCAGCTCAGCCTAGCACTGCATCTGGATACTTGCTGGATATAACTGGACCACTCAGTAACAAATGAAAAGTGTTGAAGAAACTCTCAAGTATATGGGACTTGGCCAGACACTAGTGGTGTGTCTAGACTACATGCCTCCGTCGACGGAGGCATGTAGATTAGCCAGATCGGCAGAGGGAAATGAAGCCGCGATTAAAATAATCGCGGCTTCATTTAAATTTAAATGGCTGCCCCGCTCTGCCGATCAGCTGTTTGTCGGCAGATCGGGGCAGTCTGGACGCGCCGCGCCGACAAAGAAGCCTTTCTTGATCGGCACAGGTATGCCTCGTGAAACCAGGTTTACCTGTGCCGATCAAGAAAGGCTTCTTTGTCGGCGCGGCGCGTCCAGACTGCCCCGATCTGCCGACAAACAGCTGATCGGCAGAGCGGGGCAGCCATTTAAATTTAAATGAAGCCGCGATTATTTTAATCGCGGCTTCATTTCCCTCTGCCGATCTGGCTAATCTACATGCCTCCGTCGACGGAGGCATGTAGTTTAGATGTACCCTAAGAGAGAGAAAAGGTTAATTCACACAATTCAGGAGAAGCACTCTGATCTGAGCAGAAATTTAAATGGCTGGTACGTACAGACATCAAAATCCTGAGAACAGGCACATCTAACTGGCAAGCTGGGCTGAGCCTTGACTATGACTGTCAGCTATCCCTCAGTGATGTGGCAGTTTAATGATAAGTGTCCGCAGCCATGAAAGTGTCAGGACAAGAAGACTATATAAACTGGGTGGACAATGCGGACAGAGAGCAGAGAATCAGAAGACAGTCATAAGATGAGAAAGAACTTGGATTGTCAGAGACCCCCGAGTAGCAGCTTAGGCATCTGTGGGTGAAGCCCTGAGATAGGGCCATACGGAGTATGGGAGATCACAGAGGTAAACGGCAAGGATCCCAGGGGAAGGGAGGCGGTAATGAAAACCTTCTGAACAAGAATGAGAAGAGGAGGATTGCTGCAGGAGGCAAAGCAGAAAAATTTAGAGTGGCTTGAGAGGGGCAGAAGCACGGCTGGATTATCCAATAGGCAGACTAAGCATGTGCTTAGGGCACCAGCAAAACAGGGGCACAAAAAAAAAGATATTTTTTTTTGAAAACATTTTATTTGATTTTTCAAAAAAAAGCATCGAAGTAGTCGTCACGGGAAAAATCAGAACTCAGCAGAATGCTCTTTTTCTCAGCTGAAAAGAGTAAAAAGCCCTCCGAGAACAACCATGTGTCAGGACAGACTTGATTCACTTTCCCTATTGTGTATGGAAGCAGACCTGCTTTCTCGAGTCAGCTTCGATGGACTTATCCAGAATTTTGCAATCAGAAAATCTAGAAAGAAGCTATTTTAATTTCAACATACATGTAAGTTTTGTGTCATTACGAAAAATAAAATGTTATTTTACGGTATATTATTGTTTTTATTTTGAATTACATATGGGGGGCACCATAATCTTTTCAGTGCTTAGGGCCTCTAAGGGTATGTCTACACTACAAAGTTAATTCGAACTAACAGCCATTAGTTCGAATTAACTTTCAGAGCGTCTATACATACAAACCACTAGTTCAAGCTTAATTTGAACTAGCGGAGCGCTTAATTCAAACTAGGTAAACCTCATTCTACAAGGACTAATGTCTAGTTCAAATTGAGTAGTTCGAATTAAGGGCTGTGTGGCCACTTAATTCGAACTAGCTGGAGGCTAGTCCTTCCCAGGTTGCCCTTGGTGGCCACTCTGGGCCAAACCAGGAAAACTTCTCTCCTCTCCCCCAGCCCCGGGCCCTTAAAGGGGGTAGATTCTGGCCAGATGGCACTTGCCACAGCCAGCCCTGCCATCAGTCTCTGCCCCGACCCAGTGGCCACAGGATGAGCCAGGCAGCCAGTGCCAGCGAGCCGTCCCCCACCCAGTCCCCCAGCACCCAGGGGCCATAGGTGGCGTGCCCTCCTGGACTAGTGCAGAGGTCATGGACCTCATTGAGGTTTGGCTGCGTAGCGGCCACCATGGCCCGAAAGGGACACAGGTGCATGCAAGAGCAGGTGCGCCTGAAAATAAAACAGTTGCGGCAGGTGTACGCCAGGGCCACCGCAGCAGGGGCGGCGCCGCAGCAGGGGCTGCCACATGCTCCTACTTCCCCGTCCTTGACCGACTCTTGTGGGGCGGGGTGGTCAACGTCAGCCCGGGAGGCAGCGAGCCGGGACCGGAGGGCTCTGACCCAGGCGTACCGGAGTGACCACCACAAGGAGTTCCTGCACTGGAGTAGGCAGGGTCGTCCAGGGAGACCATACCGGGTAAGTAGTTTGAATTAAGTAGTTCGTGGCGGGGGGGGGGAAAGCGGGGAGGGAGACCAGGGACCACGCACATGGGCCATGCCTCCCACAGATTATGCAGACACCTGTGCACGTGCGAGCATGTGCCATGCCACCCTTGGGCAGGTGGCTTCAGCTGCAGGGGCCGTGGCCCACATGCGTGTGTGAAGAGACCTGACATGCTCCCGACTCCAGGGCGGGACCCAGCAGGATGCTTTCCCTTCACACGTCCCCTCTACATGGAGGCAGGGGACATCTTTCCCCCGTCCCCCGGCCATACTATACACAGCACAGGGACATGGGTGCGGTCTTGGGGCAGCTCCCAGTCCCGGGGAGAGCCAGACATGCCGACCATGGCCTCTGTACAAGCACAGCAGTTCTGACGGTGCAGGGCACAGTCACCCTCAGGTCGCGCGGGGGGCGGGGGGGAGGGGGGGGCTGGGCATCATTCACTGTGTCCCCAGGGAGAACTGACCACTTCTCTTCTTTCTTTACAGCTGCACCAGCTGCTCGTGCAGGCGCACCATCCCGCCCGGGACATGCTCCCGCACCTGCGGCCTGCTCCAGACCACCGCCATGGAAAAGGAGTACTGGGACCAACATCTGGGGTTGTTGCGAGCCCTGCACTGCACAGTGGAGGCCTGGATGCAGGCAGACCTGCAGCTCCGCCAGGAGCAGCTGGCTGAGGACCAAGCCAGAAATGCAAACCTGCAGGCCCTGCTGCAGAGCATGGTGCCCTGTGCTGGTCCTGCGCCTGCTGCCCCCCCCCCTCCAACAACTGTCCCTCCTCCCACTCCTGCCCCCCTCCCACCTCTTCCTCCACACCCTCCTCCTCAATGTCCACATCATCCACCTCAACCTCCGCACCATCCACCCCATCCCCCTGGGGACGCCAATGCCCCCTCCCTCACAGTGCTGGGAGGCGGTTGGCCCAGTGAGACCCCCCACTCCTGACCCCTGAGTTTTCCCTCCCCCTCCTTCCCCTTGCTTCCCCCTTGCAGCTCCCTCCTCCCAGTTTTTCCCTCCCCTCTCCCACCCTCTCTCCTGCCCTCTCCCGCCTCCTTTCCCCTGTCTCCCCACAGTTTTATTCCCCTTCCCCCAGTTTTGTTAAATAAAGAGAGTTTGTATTTTGTCCTTTATTTTTTTACATCAGGAAGGGGGACTAGGGAGGGGTAAATGAAAGGAGGTGAGGGAGGAACGGGGCACGAGCCCCCAATGGGGAGGACTGGGGTGGCTCTGCGGACTCCTCGGGGTGCAAGCTCTCCTGCAGGGCCTCCTGGATTCTGATAGTCCCCCGATTGACCCCCCCGGATGGCAGCCTGCGGCAAGTGCAGCCGGGCTGATGGCCGAGTGCTGTGATGTGCCAAGTGAGGGCACTCAGGGCACTCTAAGACAGGACTGCTTTGCTGACCCTCATCGAGGTAGACAAGCAAGCGGGGAACCCTGAGAATTGTCTTTCCGGGGTGGGGGGTCAGGTCCCTTTAAGCACAGCCCTCGGCTAGCCTGAGGCAGCAGCTCCATACTCTAAACCCTAACCTGATGCCCTGCCAGCACTGGTTCCGGCCAGCCTTAACTTCGGTTCAGGGTCCACTCAATGTGGACGCACTAGTTCAAATTAGCAAAACGCTAATTCAAATTAGTTTTTAAGTTTAGATGCACTAATTCGAATTGGCTTAGTTCGAATTAACTAATTCAAATTAAGTTAGTTCGAATTAGTGCTGTAGTGTAGACATACCCTAAAGGTCTTAATCCGGCTCTAAGCAGAAGAGTTATTAGTTTGAAGCTATCGTTGGTTCTTCCATTATTGCAAAAAGGGCTTGAACTTAATGTAATCTGGTTGGAGGGCCAGGCTATGGAACAGGCTAAAGAGTCTGTTGTGGGGAAGTGGCTGTGGTTGTGCGGTCTAGAAAGGAAATCCTCAGCAACTCCATGGTCTCATGCTAGGCAGTGCTATGGTGATAAGAGCAACCACCTACGTGGGCCAGACATTCTGCCACTGTCCTTTGGTTTAGGTCATCTCAGAGAGTGAGAGTATTAGTGCACTGCAAAAGAATTTGGATGCCTAGAAGTTAAAACAAAGGGGGCAGTTCCCACTCCCCTGCAGCTTAGGAAACCAGTACCCTCCCTCACAGGCCCTGTCCCTAATGACTAGCAAAATGAGACCTTCCCTCCTGTTTTCAATCTACTTGAATCTACATGACAAGGGAATAATCTTGTTTTCATGGGGCTACAGCTTTAAATGTGGATGATCATAATTATAACCTAGGATGAATCCTTCCCGCATCACCAAATGTTGCTTACGACATGAACAAGGTTCTGCCAGCCCTGGCTATCCAGGGTTGCTCTTTGCATAGTATGAAACTATTAATGTTTTCTCCCCTTCCCTCTAGAACAGGGCTACTCAACATGCGGCCCATTTGTTTGCAGCCTACAATGTGGTTTGGGTTTACACGGTGCTCAATATGTGGCCTATATAATGGTCTTCTGTTGATATGTGTTCTAGTAGTTAAATTCCTGGACTGTCATTGCTCATTAAAAGTGCTGTCATATGGGTGGAAATCGGATAAATATTGCATTTTATTAATATCAGCAGAACTGATTTAAAAGGAGCTTGTGTGTTGTGTAGTCTTGCCTTAAATTTTGTATTCATGCCCGTCAGTGCGAAAGAAGCTTTTTGCATATATTTGAATATATATTTGCATGTATATGCAGTCACACTTAAGTTGTTACCCTCGTCATGTGTTGTGAATATTATTGTGGCCCCTGGGGCTTCCAAAATTGAGTAGCTCTGATCCAGAATAACACCTCTAAAAGCAGAAAAGTTTCTCTGTGAAACTTTTCACCTCTCAAATGAGATGGCACCTATGAGAGGGTATGTCTACACTACCCCGCTAGTTCGAACTAGCGGGGTAATGTAGGCATACCGCACTTGCAAATGAAGCCCGGGATTTGAATTTCCCGGGCTTCATTTGCATAAGCGGGGAGCCGCCATTTTTAAATCCCCGCTTGTTCGAACCCCGTGTAGCGCGGCTCCACGGGGCTCGAACTAGGTAGTTCGGAATAGGAATCCTAGTCTTTCCCTTCCTCCCCCATTCTCAGGGAATTTCTATAGCCTGAATATATCATCCATTTTATATGACATTACATCAAGATGCAGAGATAATGTTTTGGGATATGGATGTCCAGGCTTTTGTTTGCAGATCTGAGCCATGTTGACACAGGCATCTGTAAGGTGAGATTAGCACTACACTCCATGAAGTACATGCGTCTATTCAATGTTGCTCTCACTGAGAATGAAGACCTGATATTGTCAAGTTGAATTAAAAGTCTGGAAAGCAAATCTGACAAGCTTCAGAGCAGTGTCCTTGAATTTAAAGAGAGTGCAGTACTAGCCTACCTCCTTCCCCCTTTTCCTAAACAAACAAAATGTGAAGTGAATTGTAGAGGCTCATAACGTTGAAGTTTGAGACACTTTCAGTTTAGTCCCATTAAATTGTATTCATTAACAGGCCACTTGGACACCATCTCTAGCACACCAGAGTCCTAGCATGTACCACAACCAAGAGGATACATGGAACTGTGTAAAAACCAAGCCCATCTGAGTAAGTGGTTTTGTTCTCTCTGTACTTGACTGCAAAAAGCTGCTTATGGCTGCAACCACACTACTGAACTGATTGTATCTGTCAGCATTGCCTCTGAAATGCAAGGGAGAATCCATCTTTTCACACACGTACTAAAATGGAGCTGAGAGAAACAACTGTCCTATGCTTGAGAGATGTTGGCAGGCAGCTATAAACAGCTGAGGAGGGGAGAGCCCTTTCAATTCGAGACAGGAAATACATGTACATTGCTCAGTGAATGGATTTTCTGTCCCTTCCCTGTGAGACTGACACCATGCTGGCTACATTCCTAATGAACCATATTGCTGTGGAGCATGGGCAAGGTTCAGGTTACTTCTTTGGAGGCAGTGACATTATGGCTATGTTCAGAATCAGTGCCACATGATTTGTGATTTCTTAGATATGCTGTGCGCTTGATTCTGATCTCATGCGTGTATGTGGGAGGCGGGGGCTTTGACTGTTTTTAGTGGAGCTGTTCCCGATTTTCATTGAGGTCAGTCTGACCCTAAATCTGCCATACCACTAGCCGCAGCTCTGCGCTGTACAGGCTGTGTTGTTCATAAGTTCAATGTGTTAAATCTTCATACTAACAGCTCCCTTCTCTCCCTCCGTCTGGGTCACATTGCAGCTGGCCTTGCATGGGAGCACTCTGGAAAGTGGGAGGTGGGAGTAGAGCACTTCCCCCCTTTATGCTCCAGTACGGGGATCAGGCATAATCCCAGTCCTTCATTCCTCATCTAGGCGAAGCTAGTACGTACAGTCATGATGGTGGATTCAGTGAAAGGGACAAGGAGGAGCCTGGTGAGCAGAACTACACCTGTGAGGCCAAGTACCAGGGTCATCTCAGGCCTCCACTTGACAGCATTCCTGCCTGCCTTGAGCACAGGACTTCTGGGAGCATTGGTGAATGCACACTCACTGCTTGCCCCATCAGCTGGAGAGGTAACTTAAATCCAGACTCTCATCTCAGGACTCTGGGAAAGTCTTGTCACTTCTGTTTCCATATGGCGCTACAGTCTCTTGTCTTGTATATCCCAGTCCAGTCCTTGGTCAGATCACGTTCTGAGTACTGCAGCTTTCTCTGTCTCCTCTCGATCCAAAGTACTGCAGTTAAAGTGATCTTCCTCTCTCGCTGCTCTGACCATACCACCCTTCCTCTTCCTCCCAATCATCCTAAGCTCATGCGCAAGGGAGTGAGGAAGTGAAAAGTTCCAGGCACGCATTTCTTGGACCATGGATTCAGGTGTGTAGGAGTAAGCAATGCCCAGCTGCTTCCTCTCCACCAGAGAAGATTGTGTATGTGTTATTTCTGAGCCACAGAATCATAGAACCATAGAGCTGGAAGAGACCTCAGAAGGTCATCAAGTCCAGCCCCCTGCTCTAGGAAGGACCAATCCTAACTAAATCAACCCAGCCAGGGCTTTGTCAAGCCAAGACTTAAACACCTCTAGGGATGGAGACTCTACTACTTCCCTAGGTAACCCCTTCCAGTGCTTCACCGCTCTCCTAGTGAAATAATTTTTCCTAATATCCAACCTGGACCTCTCCCACCACAACTCTTTGGAACCTCCCTTCAGGAAGTTGAAGGCTGCTATCAAATCCCCCCTCACTCTTCACTTCTGCGGATGGACTAAACAGACCCAACTCCCTCAGCCTCTCCTCATACGTCATATGCTCCAGCTCCCTAATCATTTTGTTTGCCCTCTGTTGGACCCTCTCCAATGCGTCCGCATCCTTTTTGTAGTGGGGAGTCCAGAACTGGACACAATATTCCAGATGTGGCCTCACCAGACCCCCCTGCACTCCACCCCACACTTAAATTTCTTACAGGTACTATCTTATCGCAACCCCCCAACTCCCTGCCTCGAGTCCTCCTGCCCCTCAGGAGGTGTGATATGACAGTACCTGTAAGAAAATTAAGTTAATTTTACCCCTAGAATCATAGAATAATAGAACTGGAAGGGACCCTGGGGCTATGTCTATACTCGCAGCTTCTTGTGCAAGAACATCTTGCGCAAGGGTTCTCGTGCAAGAAGTCTTGCGCAAGAAAACGTCCACACTGCCATGTGCAAGCTGTGCTTTTGCACAAGAGCGTCCATGGCAGTGTGGACACTCTCTTGCACAAGCAAGCTCTGATGGCCATTTTAGCCATAGGGCTTCCTTGAGCAAAAAATCCCTGCCGAGCGTCTGCACTGCCCACTTGCACAGGAGCTCCTGTGCAAGAGGTCTTACACCTGTTAAAAAAGAGCATAGCTCTTGTGCAAAAAGCCCTCTCTTACCACGCCGTACTGTAAATTTCCTTGCGCAAGAGCAGGCGGGCAGTGTGGACGCTCTGCAGATTCTTGCGCAAGAACGGCCATACTTGCGCAAGAAGCCGCGAGTGTGGACAAAGCCTGGGAGGTCATCGAGTCCAGTCCCTGCCCTCATGGCAGGACCAAGCACCATCCAGACCATCCCTGATAGATGTTAGTAGCTGACAACTACCAACTTGGAGATTTATCCCTTTAGGTCAAGTGGTAGAGCTTCATGCCTTTAACATGGAAGTTCCCTGTGATGGGGTGGACAAAGCCTAACCTCCCCACTGAAGGCCTTTCAGAACCCTGACTAGCAGCAGGAGCAGTGGAGAGGTCCTCCAAGCAGGGTAGAGGGACAGCCTTCACAGCAGCCAATCAGGATGCAGCAGGATGCTATAAAAGGAGCTGCTAGCTAAGGCCTGTCAGTTCCTTCCTGAAGCTCAAAGCAGGCAGACCTCTGGGCTGACTGGGAAACACTGGAACCTTGGATAGTTCTGAGTAGGAGCTGGGCCTTGTAACTGATCAGAGCTAGATCCTGTGGCTAAAGGCTAACCAATGACACCCTGTAGAATCCCAGACAAGGGGAATTCAGCAACAAGACCCTAAAGAAGGACTGGATGAAGCAGCATCCTGGGGAAGTGGCCCAGGGATGTGACCGCAATTATGGACTTTGAAACTTTGCAGGTAACTGCTACGTATAGGGTCCCTGGGCTGGGACCCAGAGGAGTGGGCAGGCCTGGGTCCCTCCAACCCTTCTGCAACTCAAATCTGGCAAGGGGGCTAAAGAAGAAGCCTGAACCCCAGCCATGGACTGAACATTGACTTGCCCACAGACAGGCGAGTAAATATTGTGAACCCCCCCTTCAGCCACCAAAGGGCACTTGCACAAAGGACCGAAACTGTTCCAGTCACTCATGCCAACTAAGCTGATGTTGGTATTCCCAATCCTCCTGCTACCCACCTGTATTTGTGTTAGAGAGGAACCCAAACATAAACCTGGGATCCAAATCCCTCAGAGTTGGGAGAAGTTTGGATTTGAACGTGGTACCTTAAGCCTAGTTCTAGTTAGTGGTGATTGAATTATATTTAAACACATTGGGGAGCATGGAAATTACCAGACTAGAACAGACCAATGGTCCATCTAGTTTAGGATCCTGTCTATGAGAATGGCCCATATTCACTGCTTGTATTGGTCCATAATTGGCTATTTTGAAAGCTGTCTGAATCAGCTACAACTGAAAAGCATCATGCAACACAGCTGGAAGATCAAGTAAGGCCGTAGATATGGTTTTATCTATCTGGGTGCAGGATCTTATGATTTACCAGCGCTAATCCTAGTGCAGCAAAGAAAAGAGGGAGATTTATGGCACCTATAAGCTAGTTAGAAGGAAAGGGGAAGCCCATCATGACTTAATCAAATGGACATCTGCAAATCTTATGACCAAACGTTTTGAAATCAGAACACAATAAAAGAGCAGAATTTGATGGGGTGGATTCTGCCTTCATTTCCATGTGACTGAGTCTAATCCATGAAACACGTGCACATTTTTTTTTGTTTACAGGAAGCTATCGCCTTAGCAGAGGAAACGAATACTACAGTAGGTCTGAGTTGCGGCCCTCATGGGTTCAATAAGGAAGTAATCCATAGAAAAGAGGCTGGTGCGTCATAAGCAATTCACTGTTATGACTCTCTGCAATAGAAGTCATTGCTAAAAACATGATTGAGTTTTGAGACAATTTGATCCAGGCAGTCAGGAATAATTTAAAATTAGGGGGGGGGGGGCGCTGTCCTCAGGAAACAGCTGGTGACATCAGTGTGAGAGGCACACGTGAAAGTAGAATTTAGCTCCATGTTTTTAGCTGTGATCTGGAGGAGAAAGGGGACTTAATGCTCTGCAGTGCCTTAAGGCAGAGAGTATCCTCAATTTTAGCCCTGTGCAGTGACAAGCATATTCTTGACACTTAAATTATGGGATAGATTTTGCCTTTAGGCAGAAGCTTGGGCAAGGGGTGAAGTGTGAGCTGCACCACCCAGGAGTAGCCCAGGGTGGTCCTCAATTAGTGTATCACCATTTACTTTAATGGAGGGACTGGCCTGTACCCTTGTGCCTGTTAGGAACTGAAGAGGGGCCAGGATCAGTGGACCTGCCAGCATTGACAGACTCCAATCGCCCAGTAGACCTGTTGGAGACCCAGGTATTCACGGAGAGGGAGATGGAAGTGGTCCATGGAGACCTGGCCCAGTTTAGTGGGGGCTCAGCAGTGGTCAGCGTGTAATGGTGAGGATCTCCGTGGACCCAGCAGCAGACTGCTCTGCTGCTAGTAGGGTCCTGGGATGGGATGCAGTGGAGTGGGTGGGCCTGCATTCCCCCTTCCCCCGCCAGCCACCTACTGGGTGGCAGTCTCTCCCTCTTGGCCACCACAGACAAATTGCCTGAACCCCTTCTGCACAAAGAGACATTCTAGTTTCTAGTGCTTACCTGTTTACCACTGTGTGTTTGCCTGCTGCCCTGCCCTAGGGCCCGGCCATAAACTGTGTGTTTGCCTGTCGCCCTGCTCTGAACCAGGGCTGGGGCTTAAGACTGTGTGTGTTTGCTGCCCCACCCTGAACTCAGGCGTAGGGCCACGACGATATTGAACTGAACTGACTATTGGCCTGAGACCATGAACTAAAAGGGGCTCCACGGACATTGGCGGAGTGGCTGCCCACTGACCCGGAGTGGGAGGAAGCCTTCTGTGAGCTCCCCCATGGGCTGTAGGGCCCAGGAGCAGGTAGGAACCCTCAGCACCCTCCATCCTAGCCTGGACTCATTTCCTCTCTTCCCCCCTTCCTCCTCAAGACTGAATCTCACTCCCCCCCCCCTTCCTATTTCTTTGGCCACTCCCACTCCAAAGGAGCTTCTACCACTTTCCCCCACCACCGCTACACTGGCTCTGCTACTCTGGCTAGTAAGGCCATATCTGTACTAGGAAACTATTTCAAAATTGGTGAAGTTGACTTAACTCTGTATTTAACAAATTCAAACTAGTGTGTCCACGCTACAGGAAAGCCTCAAAATTAGTCCAAGGCAGGCTCCGTTAATGTGGACGTGCTACCTCAGACTTAAAGCCCGAGGAAGCACTGGGAGTATTTAGTTCAAATTACTCTGGGGAGTCATTATTTCAAAATAACAACCCTGGAGCATCCACGCTACTGTTATTTCTAAATAACTATTTTGGAATTAGCATTACTCCTAATGAAAAGCAGGAGTACAGATTTTGAATTCTGCAGCCCATTACTTTGAAATAATGGGCTTGGTAGTGTGGATGCTCTGCTTATAAATTCAACCAGGCAGCTTATAAAATCACACGTGTGTGTGTGTGTGTGTCTTCAAAATAAAAGCCTCTTGTAGACCAGGGCTATGTGTGTATGGGCGTAGGGGCAGTGGACCCAAGTCTACCAATTCCTCAATAATCTTCTCTGGTGGAGGGGAAGCAGCTGGGCATTGTTTACTCCTACACACCTAAATCCAAGGTCCAAGAAACATGTACATGGGAGCTTTTCACTTCCTCATACCTTTGCATATGGGCTGAGTCATAATCTAGCCCTATATTAATAAAAGTTATTGTTCAGACCACTCCTAATTACTTCTTCCATGATGCTCACAAGAAGTACAACAATAATGAACAAGAACACAATGTCACAGCCAAGGTAAAACCTTTCCCTGGGTTTCCCAGTGCATTGGGTCATCTTTTGGAAACAACTGCCATGAAGACAATTTGACTAGGATATATTGTTTCCTACTGTGGGTAGTGTCCAATTAAGTAAGCATGACCCCTGTAGTTGATGATTGCAAAATAGGAACTTTTGTGTGCCTTTTAAGCTGTGAGCATTGTAGGGTAGAGATTGTCTTCGTCTAATATTGCCAACTGTCAGATGCTGGAGTAGACAGAGGCTTGCCAGCTCATTTCACATAGATCACCCCAAAAAGCTAATAGGTGCTAACAGTTTCTAGCCATTACAGACATTACCTGGTTTCCAGATGGTGTCCTTAAGGTAAAAGGTTTCATGTTCTATAATAGTGTTCAAACGAATCAAAATTTCTGATGTTAATTATTGTATTTTAATTATTATTTATAGAGCATCATGACTACAAATGTTACAGACTCATAGATAAAAGGTATTAAATAAAAGCAAAATTCAGGGCTAATTTGCCTAAAACTTAATCTAAAACCAGATACAGTACAGTTAAGAGGCTAAATCCCAAACTGAGGTTTTCAGGTTGGATGTTTTGCCTGAACAAGGAGTGATTAAAAACTGAGTCCAGACTTCAGGATTGGGCCCAATGAATGGTATACGGACGTTCTGGTAAACTGGCATTTTTTAGCTTGAGCAAACTGTTCCTTTGTTCAAAACTCAAAAGCTTTATGAAAGGGAGACATCCAAATTCTCTTCAATCAACTCGCAGGGACTGTTTCAGGATGAAAAGAAGGAGGGCTCAGTGATTAGAACACTCATCTTGAATGTGAGAGATCAGAGTTCACTTCCCTTCACTAGAGCCTCCCCATGTGCAATTAAGTGAGTCACTTAGCCTCTTTGTGCCTTGGTTTACCACACATATAATGGGGATAAAGGTACCTCATATGGGAGTTGTAAGGATAAATATATTTTACAAATTGTGAGATGCTCAGATGCTATAAGTACCATAGATAGATTTCTTCTGTACAGAATCACACACAATTTGATTGGGCCCTTTCCGCAGCTGGTGATCTGTTCCAAAAGGCTCCTGTTACTAATCTCTTGATTCCAAAGGCTGGAAGCTACAGCAGTAGTGAAAGCTATGAGGATACACACATCAACTGACATTTTCTCTAGGTAGCACCTGGATCTCAGTCATTGAAATGTTTGGCTTGACAGATTCAAATACCTTGCATTAGATCCTCAGAAGGCTTCCCTGACACTTCCATTGTGAGTTTCCACCAGCTGAGTTGAGTATCTAGCCCCTTTCATTTGTACCATGTTGGTTCTTGAATATCCTCATGTAAGATATCAAGAGAAGATATACTTCCCTTTGAGGCTCAGAATTTAATCCAGCCTTCTCTTATACAGTTAGTAATTTTTATAAATATTTACACTTCAATGGATATTTCAAAAGGCCATAAACATGGAAATATTGAAAGCAAGCAGATGTTAAAAACCACCTGGCTTTAGAATAGAAGATGTTTTATCTCTCCCTTGTCCTGAAGGGTTTAAAAGGACTTGCAATAATTGTGTTGAGATATGTCTCTCGGCTTCTCGTGACCTTCATGACCTGCCTGCCTGGTGCTGAGTTATTTTAAAAATAAAATCTCCAATAACCTTCCAAAAATATATATTTAATGACAAGCCTTTTAAGACACACTTTACTACACAGACAAGCTGAGTGAGGTAATACTTCTTATTGGACTGACTGTTCAGGAAAGAGACAAGCTTTGGAGGTTACATTGAACTCCTCTTCAAGTCTGTAAACTCAAGAGCTAGTCTCTGTCCCTCACCAGTAGAAGTTGGTCCAATAAAAGATTTAACCTCACCTACCTTGTTTCTCTAGTGATATGGGGTCAACACCTCTATAGTAATACCACCAACAGTAAAGAATACTTCTTCTTAAAAGTGTACTTCAACAAGGTCAGGCCAGAGGGCTGCTATGGAGGGGGGAGCGGGGAGAAGGCAGCCCTTCAAGGCCTGCTAATTAGAGCTGAAGGACTGCAGGACAATTAGGAGCAGCTGGCAGGGAGCTGATCCAGGCAGATTGGGACCAGCTGACTCCATGTCAGGCCTGCTGAGCTATGTCTACACTGACAGGTTCTTGTGCAAGAATATCTTGCGCAAAGGTTCTTGTGCGAGAATTCTCGCACAAGAACACGTCCACACTGCCATGTGCTTTTGCGCAAGAGCATCCATGCCAATGTAGACGCTTTCTTGCGCAAGAAAGCTCTAATGGCCATTTTAACCATAGGGCTTTCTTGCACAAGAAACCCCTGCCGTGCGTCTACACTGCCCTCTTGCTCAAGAGAGCTTATACTTGTTAGAAAAGAGCATAGCTCTTGCGCAAGTAGCCCTCTCTTACCACGCTTTACTGTAAATATTCTTGCACAAGAGTGGGCGGGCAGTGTAGACGCTATGCAGAAGAACGGCTGTTCTTGCGCTAGAACCTGCCAATGTAGACATAGCCCTGGAGGCCTTTAAAAGCCTTTCCAGTTAGAAGGGGGAGAGTAGAGAAGTGGGAGTGAGCAAGAGTTAGAGACAGCAGGACAGGGAATCCCAGAAGGTGTGACTGGTTGCCTTACCCCAGAAACCAGCAGCAAGCCCAACCCTTGGCAATGTTGGCCAGGGAAAAAGGGGCTCTTGCTGCAGTTCTTATAGCTTTCTTTAGAAAAAGGATTTTGTGTTTAAACTCATTCATTTTAAATGATATTTAATGCCTTCTAAAGGACAATGGCCAAATGTTAACTTTAATTTTATGTGTAATACTTAAAGGGAAGGGATATCTCCATCTTCTCTCAATCAAGCAATTACATATGCCCAGGAGCATGAATACACTTATCACTTTCTTAGTTCACAGGATTTGCTCACTTAGAGCATAGCATTGTAAGTACTCATGCTAATTAAATGGAGCAAAAGTAGGTAAATAGAACAGACATGTGAGGACAGAAAAGGGAGATGGAGGAAGGAGATTGCAGAGGCTGCTGGGAGCTGTTCCATTTATATATGTCCTTGAATAAAGAATCCAGCTTTATCTCACTAGAGTTCATTCACTGCATATAAATTCATTGCTGATTCTCCTTCTCACAGGGGAACTGTGTAACAGGGGAACTACAAGGCCCGGGAGATTGGATTGACCTCCAGCTTCCTAGTTCAAAAGCAGCCCCAGCAGAACAGTAACTAAGGCAACATCAATAAATGGCTCTAGGGGGCTAATTCCCAGCTCCAGGAGACATATTTGTGCTAGTTCTAGGTGGGTTTCTTCTCCAGGTGGTTTTGAGGCTGCCCATGCTACTGTGGTTATGCTACTATTTTTAGCATGCAAGGTCAATGAGAGCTAGTACAAGTATGTCTTCATGGCCCCTGCTCCAAGTGTAGGCAAGTCATCATCCATTAGAGAAAGATTCTACTGCTTAATGGTGGATGTGTATGGCCCTGTCATCTTAAGCTAATTGAGGCTATGTCTACACTACAATGTTTTGGGTTTTTTTTGTTTTGTTTTGTTTTTTTTTAAATAGCCTTTTTTTCCTGAAAAAACATCACTTGCGTCCACACTGCAATCACGTTCTTTCGACAAAAAAATCGAAAGAACAGAGGGTTTTTTCTAACATTGGTAAACCTCTTTCTATGAAGAAGAAGCCTTTTTCCGAAAGAGCTCTTTTGGAAAAAGGCATGTGTGGACGGGGAAGAGGGAGCTTTTTTGAGAGAAGAGGAAAAAGCACAGCTGCTCTGGTGCCACTCCGTCCATAGTAATCACAGCTTAAATGCGAGATAGAGTCTATTCAGTGTGGAAAAGCAGATGGCTTTTTCGATGCACTTTTGCTGTGTGGACGCTCTCTTTCGGAAGTTTTTTCAGAAGACCACTCCCGAAAAAGCTTCTTCCAAAAGAAGCCTACAGTCTAGACGTAGCCTTAGTGAAATATCCATAGTGGCAGGGTCTCAGGCCAGTTCCTTCTGGCACATAATAAAACCCACCTCCAGGTCTGTAACTGAAATCCTAATCGGCAGAGAGGCCAGCAGAGCGCTCTCTCTGTTTTAGAAACAGTCCCTCCAGAGTCACTTTGTGTTGGCAGGCCTGCCGACCAGGGGAGGGTGAGGGAGAAGAGGGCAGTTGTCCCAGTATCCAGCAGCTCAAAAAAGCTTGAGGCTCCCAGCAACACTACTGCAATTGCTGCAGGGGCAGTGGCTGGAGCCTTGGGCCCTATAAATTGCCACAGGACGAGGGTGTCCAGTATCCTAGGTGGGAGAAGGCACAGACTTCCCAAACCACGAGCCTGGCCCTGCCCATACTCTGCCCCTAGAACGCCTGCTGTAGATATTCTGGGGCAGAGTGTTGCTGCCCCCAGCGCTCCTTGCCAGGGAGGCTGGAGCTGCACATCCTCCCTCCCTGTAGACTGGGGGCGGGTGGCTGGGGCACACGTGCCCATCCTCCCTCCTGTCCTCTCCATAGAGTGGGGGGGGCACCTTCTCCAGTCCACTCTCCAGCCCTCCCCATAGTGTGGGGGGCATGCTAAGCATGCTGCCCTGCCTACCCATGGGGGGGCAGGGAGGCGGCTTAGCTCCTGTGTGGGTGGGGCCTCAGCAGAAGGGGTGGGCTAGGGGCTTCCCTCCCCCATCCCCACCTTCACTGACTGCCCTTGCCGCAGGAATGCTGCACAGCATGCTCTGTTCAGCTCCGAGGGTTGTGGGGGGAGCATCACATTCTGTGTGATGTAGAGGGCTGGCTCCACCAACCCTGCCCCTTCCGACTGGGGTCCTGCCCTTTCTGGGAGTGAAGAGTTGCCCTCCGCCCCCTACTTTGCCCAGGGGCTTGCAGAGGCAGTCGGTTCCTCTGGTTGGCAGGCAGGACAATATGGAGAAGCTTAAGCTGCTATTTCAATCCTTGCTGTAACCACAGGTATGTCTACACTCATGGGCAGTCGGTGCAGCTAGGTGGGGGGAGGCAGGCCGCAAGCCTCACCTCTCTGCTGAGGCCCCATCCCCCACCATGGGGCGAGGAGGAAGTGGCAGCGTGACTAGCCCCCCCCCTGTGTGAGGCAAGCGCATGCACCACAGCTTCCCCATCCCTGGATCTTGGGGGAGGGAGGAGGCTGCATGGCCCAAGTTTCCCCAGCCCCGGAGCACTGGGGAGGGAGCAGGCAGTATGGCTCCAACCTCCCCAGCCCCAGAAGATGAGGAGAGGAGGTGACATAGGACTCCAGCCTTCCAGCACCTTGTCCCTAAAAGCTGTGTTGTGTAGACATACCCTAACTGTTTTCTTTAAAAACACAAGACTTTATATTTGGCTCCAGTTCTTCCAGTCATTAGCAAATAATAATGATAAAAAAACCAATACCAACTAATGTTTCCCCTCTCCCACATCAGTTATATTAGTAACATGAATTGACTTCCTCAAATGATAGCACATGTTCCCCTGCCTGGTCCCTTTCCCGACATACTTTAAATAAATTAAAGAGACTCCCAAACTGAGACTATCAACTGATAGCAAAATCCAATGTCTCATCAGGCTTCCTGTTGTTGGGAGTATTCTTTTCCCTTATCAGTTCATATTTACAAGGTTTACTTAGTTATCTTCATTCCTTTTGGTGACCATTAAAAATTCCTATTCTAAATGCAATAATGAGCCTTTCTTTATTTGCCCTCCATAAATAATTTGTCTTGTGCCTCATTTGTCTTAAAATCAAGGAATCAAGAGTGGGGTTGGTTTTTTACAGTCTCTTCATATGAGAGGTCTAGGTGTATGTCACTATACTTTTGGTATGATGTCTGTGTGACATTTCTGCTTCTAGATGTACTTCAGATCATATGTATATTTATTAGACATAGTATAAAACCCCTATATTATTCCTGGGTTTTTTTAAAGGTGTGTTTAGTACTAACACTCTTAGATCCAGGAAATAATCAAATCCAACTCACAATCCCCAAATGTGCCCACTAAAATGAACAGCAGTGAAATAGTTAATGTAACCCAATGAGAGGTTCGTCATTAGGCACCAGAGTTAATGTCAATTGAGATGAATTGAGTGTTTCATACCCCTATTGTTCCGTTGTTCAGGCTCTCCGTTAGCAGTTTCTCATCATGCGTGCCTCAGTTCATGTTCAGAGGTGTTTCTTTGCAGCTGCAAAAGCTTGCTGCTTTTCTTTTTTTTTTTTAATAGAAGAAATCTGAAATACAGCAGAAAGAGATGCATGCAGCCAGGAAAATGTTCATGCAGTGTAACACAGAGTATTGGTTTAGCCCAACCCCCTGCTTCTAGGATTATAAAAGTACTCCATTCATTTCTCAGGATGCAGGAGCTCAGAGAAAAGATATTCTTATATTCACAGGAGTATTTTTTTAGGCACACCCATAAGGAACAATATCGGGGGCAAATGTCCTATTTTACAAATCATTAAATTAAAAATGTATCCCTGATGTGACTCCATCAAGTGCATAGGGATGCATAAGGGAACTCTACGGCCTCCATAGCACTTTTAACCCTCCTGACTTTTTTCTTTAGCTTAGGGTGATAATGACACAACCTCTCTTCCCTTCAAGTGGTACCATCCAATTGTCAGTTTAAGCTCCTCTGCCCTGAAAATGAAGTCCCTTCTGGCTCACTGTGCAAAATCTGTCTCAAACCGTGTTCTATTACTAGTCCTCCTCCAACTCTGGCTCACCTTACGTCCCCTTTATTCCAGTTCGTTGATATTTTCCTGGCCAAAACTGCAAGGAAAGGGATTAATGTATATTCTATAACTTGGAATGAGGTGGGAGTCATTTGCTCGGATGCCAGTGTGCTCTTTATATGAGATAGCAGGCCCTCGTGAAGAAGCCTGTTCTAGGATGGGATTGGGTTACTAAAAAAGGGATGATTTAAAATCTTGGCATGTCCAAGGTTCTCCCCTCACCCCAGCCAGAGAAAATGGAATATTCCATTCCACTTTCCTCGGGAGTGTGTGTGTGTGTGGGGAGAGAGAGATGATTTCTTTGCAATCCTCTGTCTCATTCTGAAGCTGCAGATTGGATGTATTTTTATTGTAAATTCATACACACAGTCACAGATGTCTCTAATGGGATAAGAACAATGGCCAGTGACTATTGTAGTTTCAGAGTCTCTTGGGATTCTCATTCAAGTTGCAGATAAGATGTCATTTTCTTATCAATTAAGAAACACAGAGAGAGAGAGAGAGAGAGAGAGAGAGAGAGAGAGAGAGAGTGTCTCAGTAGCAGCAGCCCTGGGAACTACAAGTTGTGGACTACAAACTGCGGCATGTTGGGAGAACTTCCTGGTTCCTGCCAGGATGTGCCCTCTGCCCCCAGCAGGGTCTCAGCAAGGACTGTGCTAGAAGCAGCACACAGGCTGCATGCTGAGAGAAGGGGCTGCTGAACTGTTTTCCTGTTCTATGTTTTTTACAGAATAAAGCCTGTTCCTGGTGATTTGTCGGAGTGGGTCTGGTCTGAGGTGCACTTACACATACACAACGCAGAGCACGCCAAGCAGCCTCAGGCCTAGCCCTCCCCCCACAGTGGTGTAAGAAGTCACAAGTTTCCCCTATGCTGAATAACCTCACACTGGGCTAGCCAACAGGAGGGGTTATATATATATATATATATATATATAATCACCAACAGTCAGCCCTATGTGCCTGTGACATTCCCCTTTCTGAGACTAGTACAGTATTTCGTTTCCCATCCTTCACTCTATATAGAAAGCCTAATGCTTTTTGTAATAGTGAAGGTTTCCTCTTTAAACAGCAGTTGGTGCAGTTTACACTGGCATAGCTGAGACTAGATTCTGTCCCAGAGACTTTAAATGTGTCCGTGGTCTCAGCTCAGTCTCAGGCCCAGATGAGCATTGCTTGCATGACAAGGGACAGTTAAGCACCATTATTCAGGATCAGCATACAAGTGAATGAATGGGAAATTCAGAGCTAAATGGGAAATTGCTTTGTTGTCATTTTAGTTGTCAAACTAAACTCTACAATCATGCAGCCCAGCTTGTTTTAATAGATCTAGATAAGGATTTTAAAATGGTTGCTATTCTAATCATTATAGTAACCTCAGAAGATAACATAATCTATTAATGATTTCCTGCAGTGTGAATGATTTACAGTGATTCTTATGGACGCCTGCTGTTCTGCAGGTTGGATAAAAATCACAATGGCAATCAACCCTCCACTTGGGACATGAGCTGATTATGAGCTGGTGTCAGAAACATATTCTCTAGGAGAGGCAATGCTTTAGGTGGTCTTCACTAATAATGAAAAGGTATGTTTTTACAGCACAACTAATAGTGTTAACTATCCCGCTGGAAAGTCCAGAAGAAGATAAGCTACCAGCATTTTCCATGAGATAAATTAGGAGAGGCTGTAATTGGCAAGAGAGGAAGGATAGTGCTGACATCACCTAGTTTTCCTTGTAGTAAACTGACAGCATTTTGCCTCTAGAATGGAGTTCTCATCGTAAACCCCTGCATCTGAAGAAGTGTGGTGTGCCCACGAAAGTTCATGATACAATCCACATGTTTTGTTAGTCTCTAAGGTACTGCAAGACCATTTGTTGTTTTTTAAGTTATTGCAGGTAAGTTATCTCCCTGTAATGAGAGGTCACCTATACTTGCCCAGAGTAGGGGTTCAGAGTGAGGGCAGTTGGCTTCAGCAGTGTTATTGAGCATGCTCAATCCATGTGAGCATGTTTTGTAAATCGGGGCAAGGTGACCCCCCCCCCCCCACACACACACACATCACCTTTTGGTTACAAAGAAATAGACTTAGAGGCAAGACGTGTGGGCAGGTGTAATGTTGGTCAATTCTGCTACAGGTTTTACAGATGCGGAGACAGGACATTTTGTGAAGCACTTCAATAAAGCTGATACTTACTGTCTCATACTGTATTAATTGAAAGATCATAGTGACCGGAGGCACAACTGTGGACATGTGGTCGTCTTCTCAGGATGATCTGTCCTATAGTAAGATTTACACCATATTGAAAGGGAAGGTTTTTTGCTTACCATGTACCTTTACAAGGCCAAAAGCTTCAGAGGGGTAGACGAGTTAGGGTGTGTCTACACTGCAGGGCTTAACTCAAAATAGCTCAATTTGCATAGCTTATGTCAATTGCATATCTTATTTCTAAATAGGTGCTGAAAAGACGCTCCCTATTTCAAAATAGAGCACTCATCCTCTGATTTCCCTTATTCCTCAGACAATGAGGGCTACAGAAGTTGAAGTAAGAAGTCCTCCAGCTTGGCAGTATTTTGACATTTATTTCAAAATAACTGCCTCCTGTGTAGATGCAGACTAAGTTATTTCAGAATAGTGCTAGTTATTTCGAAATAGTGTTGCAGTGTAGACATACCCTAAGTCTGTAACTGTTGTTTTTTAAGTTTTTCCAAATAATCTAGCAGCACCTTAAAGACTAACAAAACATGTAGATGGTATCATGAGCTTTTGTGGATACAACCTACTTCTTCAGATGAATGGAGTTAAGGCCAGAGCAGCATAAGAGGACTTAAAGAGGATGGAAACAGCCACCTCTGGATACTCCCTGTGAAGGGATCCTTCCTAACTGGAACAGAACTGGTATCAAACCCCCACCGTGGGGGCCATGCCTAGAGTGCAGTGCACTAGGGCAGTTTTCTGCTTCCTCAGGCCTATAGTGGACCCCTAACAATCAGAGAGTATTTTAGAAAAGCCTTAAAGATGTTCTAATTTACACCAGCCATAGATCAGGTCCTCTACACAAGCTCAGAATACAGGGAGCACAAAAGGTGGCTTTAAAGCCAATTTCAAACTTGCTTCTTGTTCCTGTCAGAAAGGCAGGAACGGAATAACTTAGAATCAAGCCCCTAGTGATGGATTTTCAGAGATTTTGTTCATACAACTGAAATGTACATTAAAGTCTTTATTTATTCTGTAGATTAAGAAACCCCTACGTCCAGGATCTCTCAGATAGAAAGATTTTCCTTTTTTTACGGCCTGTGGAGGGAGCTGACTTTTGTCAGATAACAATCTGCCTAGAATAAACTTGGATCTTGTGGTGTCTATCAGCCAAACCCAAGTGGTGGAAGACCAGTTACAGGAAGATCAGCAAGCGTTATAAACCATTGTGCATTTCAAGAGGTCTGATGGCCCCATTCGAAAGGCTACAGGAAGCACTTTGCCCCCTGGCTCTGAATAAAATCTGCCTTTTGTTGTTATCTGGTTTGTAACATTTCATTCCAAAGAGCTTTAACTGGTTTTCTCTTTATTTGCTGATCTGCCGTGCCAGGCTCCTGGGCTTTGTTTTGCCCCTCTTTGTGCGTGGGGGTGGGGAGAATGTCCTTACTGGCTTCAGTGGTTGTCTTTCATGTGGCAGCGTTTTCAGCCTAATCTCTCTTGTTGGCAACAGCCGGAGTCAGATGCTTAAACCTCACATGGAGGCTGAGTCCTTCTAATATGGGATTGACTGGCTCATGTGCTCACACAAGCCAGGGTAGCACAGGCAAAGTAAAGACAAAGGGGGGGGGGGGGAATCCTTTCACCTTCTGCAAAGTCCTCTCCTGCCTTGATTCCTTTAATTGCACAAAGGGTGTTGACTTTTGTAGCCCGTACTAAATAATTGGTGAACCTCATGTTCTGTCCTGATAACAGAGTAATGTTCTGTGTTTACCAGAGACAGGTACAAAGGTTGGGATGTTCCAAGGGGCGGCAAGTACTGCTTTGTGTCTCCCCTGCATTTGCCAAATTCCAATGTGCTGCCTCCAAGCTGAGATACTTTTCATTGAAAACAGTTTATTGGAATATACTGGAGTCCGCTGCAAAGTTAAACAACCAACGGCAATGATGCAGGTTGTACCTCCCTTAATCAGGACTCTAGTCTGGTAGGACCATGGACCTTCCAGAGTCCAGGTATAAAAGAGGTCAGGCTGCAGGGCAGGAGCAGGGAAGGAGTGGTAGCAGGGGGCAGCAGTGGCCACAAAGTCCCAGGAGCCTCAAAAGATGTGGAGTCCTGGCAGCCCCAGCGCTGTGGCAGGCGCGGAGCCCTGGCAGTCCCAGAAACCACAGCAGCCACAGAGCCCCAGCAGCAATGGAGCTCCAGCCTGAGGAGCCATGGCGGGGCAGGCAGCAGCGGGGCTTGGCTAGAGTCCTAGCTGGGGACAGCATGGCTGCATGGGCCATCTTGGGAGAGACCTCCCCTCGTTCGGCAAATCTCCTTGTTCGGGACCAGTCAGGTCTCAAGGGTGCCAGATGAGAGAGGTACAACCTGTACTATATAGGACAATAGTCATAGACCCAGTCAGATCTGTTCTATGGAGGGGAAAGATTAGAGGAATTGGCTTCCTCTGTTGTTCTGCAGCCATGGAACCAACCTTAAAGAAAGGCAGACCATTTAAAAAAAAAAGATAGTACTGTATCTGAAAATCTGACCATCAGATCAGAAAGCATATCAGCAAATCTAGCCTGCAGTTCCTTTGAGTTGTTTGTCTGTAGTTCAGCTACAAAGAGTGTTTAGTGATTTACCTCATGACAGCTTTAAAGCAGTTAGTTTAAAACTTTCCCAGAATTCAAAGTTCACAGAGGTACCAAACCATCATTAGCTACCACACATCCAAGCAACTAATGCTCTCAATAGTTAATAGTTTTGTTGATGTTTTGAAGATTATTTTGTCTTTTTTTTTCTAGCTACATATCTCTGAGCCCTTATGAGACACATACAGCTAAAGAAATGAAACTTAAATGGAGCACTAACCACAAATTCCACATGACCATAACCAGGAAGAAAGCCTAACAGACAAGGGAGGAAAAAGCTATTACAGTACACTCAGTGGTGCATATGTGTGAGGTGACAGGGTTGCATTGTATAAAGTAAAACTCTGTTGCTATATAAGGAATGATTTGGGTAACTACTTTTATACCTGAATGATTACTATATTACCAAGACAACAAAAGCCTTTCTAAACCATATGTTCAGAGAAGGAAAATCCCTTCTCAGAGTGAATTTTGCAGGTAAGCATTTTACTGACATGCCAGATCAGTTGGGTTTTAATGGTCTATAACTGCTACTTTGCCATAGCATAGGTCATAAAGTTTATTACCTGCAACTGAGTGGCACCCAAAAAATCTTTCCTACCTTGCAAAACAACAAAGAATTCAGTTCCAACCTGAACCTTAGTCCACATGCTCCATGAATGAGCATAAGTAAACACAGTGTAGCAATTAGAAAATAGCTAGATAAAGGGAGGATCAATTAAGAGAAGACCCACTGGAATATTCTTTTCCTTTACTCTGCTGATAAAACAGTAACAACTGAGACTTTTAAAGAAGGTGAAAAATACTATTTATAGGTGGATGCTATGTTTTATTAAAAAGAGCCTTATAAAACTGGCAAGCTCATTTCTATGAAAGTTAGGGAGATGAGAGAAGAAAGGTAACAGAAAGAAGAGATGAGAGGAGAAAGATAGGGGCAAGGAAAGGGGGTGGAGAGAGAGAGATCCAAGGGAAACTGCTGCTACTGATCTAAAATAATAGAAATGGTGGTAAAAAATGAGAGAGGAAAAACACTTTCTAATCTGCTATATATTTTAGAGCGTTTGTGTGCCTATCTATCTATCTATCTATCTATCTATCTATCTATCTATCTATCTATCTATCTATCTATCTATCTATCTATCTATCTATCTATCTGTGAGTCTGTTTGTTCAAGAACGCCTCTTACATGCTAAGAGCTAGGATCATCAGATTTGATATGCAGCTTCTGCTTACCATAACTTAAAGCAAGGTCAGGATTTAGTTGTTCCAGGACAATGGGATGTGCATGAAATGCGATTGTTTTGCATCAAATGGAAAGGGAGGGTGCAATAGCAGGGACAGCTATGCCCCAAAATGACCACAGAAGGGATAGCAAGTATTCCAACCCCAGGAAACAGCTGTTGGCCAGCAGCATGGCCCCTGCCACCCCAGAGAGAACATGGCAGGTGGGCTGTGCAGCCCCCACTACCCTGGATTTGTCCCAGGGAGCAGCTGCTGACCACCCCCACCTTCTTCCTTTAGCCTTTCCCACCCTGAGCCTCACATCCTCTCCTCTGAGCCTCCCAACCTCCTGCCCTGACTCCTGCACTCCCCACCCCTTTCCCAGAGCCCCTCCTTAATGTTTTGAGCAATGCCAGGTAAATGCACTCATGTACCTATAAAGTTAAATGGTAAAGCCTAAGGGCCATAATCTACCTTAGTGTTGCATGGGAGTAGCCGAAATGTCTCCTGCTAATACCCTCCCAAATCCTGACGTATGCAAGATCTGCAAGATTTTGACAGGATTAATATATGGTCCTGTAGTGTACAGGAATATAGTAGTAACCCTTTGAACAGTTTGTGAGTCCTTTAAAGGCTCCCACTGACTTCCATGTTTCAGGACCACTGTAGCTAGGCCTTGTCCATTAAATATGTCTAGTAAACACTTTGCCAATGTGGCTTCTTTAAATTTATAAATGTTGTATAGAGAACAAAAGACACATGAGGATTTAAAATAAATATATAATGAGGGGGGGCATATTTGGGGTTTGTACCCTCTCCTACTCAATCACCATTGGGTGATCATTTCAAATTTTAATAGAGTTTGGATTCAAGTCTCAATTCCAAGTACTGTACTGGGGATTTTTCAAGAGAACACAGTGGTAAGTCTTTCTGTCCCAAATTTTCAGCAGCATGCTATGATTTGAGGTCCTCAGTTATTGGGTGGCCTATAATTTGGGGCACCTAATAGGGGCCTGATTTTCAGAAAGAGCGGAAGACAGCATCCTCCCTCCCCAACAATCTGGCTGCTTTAAGATGTCTCAAATTAAGCTCCTCAAAACTGATGCCCCCTAGAGCCACTAACCCCTTCTGGGAGTTGAGGCTGCTGTTTGCTTCCAAGTCAATCTGAAAAACAAACCTAGCAGGTTTTTAAATCATGCCGTTTTTATGATGCGAAATTAGCTTCACTATAAAGGGTCTGACTGTGTCTCAATGTTCACAGAGCCTAGCTTGCTAAATTTAATGGAAAGCAGCAATCACTTCACTTGATGCACGAAGGGAGGAAGAAAGAGAAGTTCAGGATCAGGAAGGAAAGTCATGGGGGCAATAGAATTTGTCAGTGGAGGAAATTAGCCCCAAATATTAACACAGTAACCTAGAGCACCATTAAAAAGCAACCATCTACTTCAAAATGGTATAAATATTATTGTTGCTGTCTATGTGCTAATGATAGTAATCATTGAGGAAAAGTCAATACCATGGTACAATATTTGCTTACTGTTTAATAGTGTTCTGCTGAAAGGTGTTAATGAATGCCAGCAGGTGTATCTCAGATCCAAATCTATTCTCAGCTCTCATTAGAGCCAATGGGTATGCCAAGAACTCTTTTTTTCTGGCTCAACAAAAAGAGCAATCAGTTCCCTTTCTGTAGTAAAAATGGAGGGCTGTCTGAAGCTTCTGCCTGAGACACTAAACTGCTTGGCAGTACAGAGATAAAATTGTGTGGACAGTGGGTTTCTACTGATTGCAGACTGGGGGGGGGGGGGGGGGGTGAGGGGACAAGAAGCCAGCAGAAGCAGCTGTCAGTGTGACTTCAAGGTAAAGCAGAAACTCAGAGATTCTTAGTCATAGAACTTCCTAGACTGACAGATTTCTGAGTAAGGAAAGTGCCTGCTGTTCTTACCGTGTTCAGGGGAACAGGACTTCATGGACATTTTTGTAAGTAAACAAGCTTAGCATCATAGAACTCTAGAACTGGAAGGGACCTTGAGAGGTCATCAAGTCCAGTTCCCTGCCCTCATGGCAGGACCCAGTACCATCTAGACCATCCCTGATAGATGTCTATCTAACCTGCTCTTAAATATCTCCACAGATGGAGATTCCACAACCTCCCTAGGCAACTTATACCAGTGTTTAACCACTCTGAAGTTAGGAAGCTTTTTCTAATGTCCAACGTAAACATCCCTTGTTGCAGTTTAAGCCCATTGCTGCCTGTCCTATCATCAGAGCCCAAGGAGAACAATTTCTTCCTCCTCCTTGTGACACCCTTTTAGGGTATGTGTACACTTGCCCCCTAATTCGGACTAGGGAGGCAAATGAAGCATACCAAAGTTGCTAATGAAGTGTGAGATTTAAATATCCCGTGCTTGATTAGCATATTCGCGGCTGGTCGCTATTTTAAAAAGCTGGTAGCCCGAATTAACTCACCGTGGGTAGTCTGATCCAAAACCCTTCCCTCTAATTAATTGTTACTCCTCATTGCATGGGATATTTAAATCCCACACTTCATTGGCAACTTCGGTATGCTTCATTTGCCTCTCTAGTCCTAACAAGGGGGCAAGTGTACACATACCCTTAGATACCTGAAAACTACTATCATGTCCCCTCTCAGTCTTCTCTTTTCCAAACTACACAAGCCCAATTCTTTCAGTCTTCCTTCACAGGTCATGTTCTCTAGACCTTTAATAATTCTTGTTGTTCTCTGGACCTTCTCCAATTTCTCCACATCTTTCTTGAAATGTGGTGCCCAAAACTGGACACAATACTCCAACTGAGGCTAATCAGTGCAGAGTAGAGTGGAAGAATGACTTCTCTCATGTCTTGCTCACAACACATATGGGATGCATTAACAGGTGTGTTGTGAGCAAGACATGAGGTCATTAGATCAATAACAGAACACCAATTTCTCATCCTAATGGAAACATCCCTGAAAGGCCTTGACTTGGGCCATATGGGCAATAAGGACAAGAGTCACACCCAAAGTGAATAGTCTAGTGGGTCCCAGGTAGATTTATTTGTCAAAGTACCTGATTTTTGCCGGGGACACTGAATTTTAATTAAGGATACGGTTGTACTAGAGCGTTTACAGCAACACAGCAGCACTGATGCAGCTATACTGATGTAAGCTCTCCAATGTAGCCTCTCTGAACCAACCTCAGTTTAACTACACCGCCCTCTGTGAGCAGGAAAAGCTCCCTGCAGATATAACATTGTCCATAAGGCTCCTGTCACCTCCCCCTGAAAGTTTCATACAGGAGGTGTGGTCCCTGGTGGAGCTCTTAGCTGCAACACAGCATTAGTGTGGAATGTAAATGCTGCAGAGGAGAGATGCCCCTGGGTCAGGGAGTCAGTATTTTGTTTATAGAAGGAGGCAGGGTGATGAAGACAAGAAAGGAATCCCTTTGCAAGTGGGGGGAGCTGTTGAAGAGAGAACACAGGAGACTGACAAGAAATACCACCAAGCCCTCTGAGCCAAGGTTACATTCAGAAAAGAGGGAGTTTTGAGAGGTATGGGTGAAAAAAGGGACCAAAACACATGAAAGTGATGGGGAAAGTGATGGCATTGGAAAGTGATGGCAGTGAGATAGAGAAGTTCCCATTCTACCTGTGGTACTTATGTGGTAGAGCAATGGCTGCTGTGCAAGTTTAACTGAAAGCCACTTTGTTCTGTCATTTTTTTGTTGTGAGTTTGAAAAAAAAAGCGTCATGAGTATTAGATGTGTTTATGCCTCAGATTCTTAGGGATTCAGCTGTATCCAGGACAACTCCAGAACAAAGCACAAAAACTTCATCCACCGAGACGATTATTGTCATGATTTGTATTATGCACTGGGTAACATCTATGTTCTCAGCACTGTTCCAGATATGCCACAAAACGTAGCCTTAGGTAAGATGACTCAGATATTTAAGTGTAAGAATATAGTATTGAGCACAAGTTTAATAGGTATGAGTGGGAGCACTGCTGGCATGAAGCTTTACTTGATTAAGGACTAGAAGGTTTGACCTTCCAACGTTCTTTCAAGAGGAAGAGCTGCCCAGAGCTCCTGGGTCTGCTTATTTTCCTTTCTTGCCTGCAGTGGCCTTTTTTTTGAAAAATTTAAAATGTGGAATTTTCTTTGTTTGGTTTGAAATAGTCTCTTGTGAGAACTGCAACCCCATCCCGGCAGTGTTGTTTAAGAGCCTTCTGGAAAGTGACTAGCCTTTAAAGAGAAGTGAAAGCAGCGTTACTGACTCTGATGACTGTCACGAGTCTCATGATAATTACTGCTTTCTGTAAAGCCTCAGCTCAAGTGGAGTCAAGTGGCTATGTACAGGCAGCAGGCAAACTGCAAGTTTGAGGAAACTATCCCCAGCCTGACCCTGTCCTGACCTGCCCCACTCCTTCTGCCTGGTGCCTCACTCCTCTCACTCTACTTCCTCCACTGGAGGCCAGAACCGCCTTGCACTGCCTGAGTATCCCCAGCCCAAAGAGTGGGTAAGCGCATCCCTGCCCCGCAGCCCCAGAGCACTTGGGGACATTAGCATTGGTCCCAACCACCTGGAATCCCTAGCCACAGGCCAGGCCCCAGTTGCCCCAGCCTGGGGCCCTGGCCACAGGGGAAGAAGAGCCACAGTCTGTCGGCAGACGGAAGACCTGGGAATGGAATGTGGGTGGGGCCATAGAGGGTTGTTTGTGACAAGTGTCCAGTTTTCAACCAGAATGCCCACTTGAAAAGGGACCCTTGTGGCTCTGGTCAGCACCACTGACCAGGCTGTTAAAGTCTGAGCAGCAGTGCAGTGGGTTAAGATAAACTCTCTACCTGCCCTGGAAGCAGTCAGCATGTCCCTGGGGCCCCTACGTGGAGGGGTTATCAGGGGAACACCAAGTACTGCCTCTGCACCCAGCGTTGGCTCCATAGCTCTGGTTGGCCAGGAACCATGGCCAGTGGGAGCTGCATCTGTGGATGTGGGCAGTGTGCTGAGCCCCATGCCAGCCACTGCCAGGAGCAGTGGGGAGCCAGATCAGGCAGGGAGCCAGCCTTAGCCCTGCTGCACTGTCAACTGGGAGCTGCTTGAGGTGAGCGCTGCCTGGGTGGAGCCTGATCCCCAATCCTACTCCCATACCCCACTCCCTTGCCCCAGGTCAGAACACCCTCTCAGAGCCTGCATCCTGAAAACTCACTCCCAAGGCCAACACCCTCCCACATACCCAAACCCCTCTGCCCCCACCCTAAGCCCCAAACCCCACATCCCTTGCCACATCCCAAGGTCACACTACCAACCAGAGCCCACTGTCCCTCCTGCATCACAACCCTCTGCCCCAGTGAAGGGAAAGTGAGTGGGGGGTGGATGGAGTGAGGGGGTGTGTCCTTGGAGAAGTGGCAGGTAGGGCGGGGCCTCAGAGAAGGGCTAGACAGGTGTTGATCCCTATAGATGGGAGGGGTAGGGGCATGGCCTTAGGGAAGAAGCAGGGCAGAGGTGTTTGCTTATGTGCAATTAAAACATTTACAACTTTACTGCCGGCCTCTGATACCCACCCATGTGGCTATGTGATGATTTCAGCTGTCATTCTTAAAGAAAACTGAAGCAGCTAGCTCTTGTGGTTGTGGAGAAAGCTTTTAAATATCATCACAGAGCATCTAAAGGCTCAAAAATCAGAAGGCAAAGAAAAAGAACATCAAAGCTATCATTTTTACTCAATCCCATGATTTTAAAATAAATCTCAGTGTTTTTGGTGAGCCTGATTCATGATTTTTAAGCATTTGAGTTGGCAATATTGTGAAAGGAATTTGAAAGTATCAGTTTCCCTCCTGTCTACACTCAGTTTCTAATTTATTATTTGTAGTTAGGTAACACCCCTAGATCCTCAGGCAGGGGCAGTATAATCTCGACGGCCCTTGACCTACAAGAGTGTTTCCACAAGTTAGTGAAATTATCCACTCCAAGTTTAGTGAAAAGTGATAGAAAATAATCTAGATTTCTCTATAACTGATGTTGTCAAGGCTGTTCCCCACTGTGGCACTCTGAGTGCAGAATGTGGGGGCCTGCAAGAGACCTAAAAATACCTTACCTCTATAGGCTTCTGCTTAAAAGCTTCCTACGATCACAGATTTCCTGGCCTTGGGAGATAGGTGGCCACCACCAAATGAAAAACCCCTTTCTTCTTGAATCCGGGAAGAATCCCCTGAAACTTCTTCAGAGGGGTACCCCCAAGCTCTTCTAAAACAAGAGAGCTTGAATAAAAAGAGAAAACAAATTGTAATCTCTGATAACTGACCTGGGCAATTTATTCCAGTGTTTGACTACCCTGACAGTTAGGAACTTTTTCCTAATGTCCAACCTAAACCTCCCTTGCTGCAGTTTAAGCCCATTGCTGCTTCTTCTATCCTCAGAGGCCAAGATGAACAAGTTTTCTCCTTCCTCCTTATGACACCCTTTTAGTTACCTGAAAACTGCTATCATGTCCCCCCTCAATATTCTCTTTTCTAAACTAAACAAACCCAATTCTTTCAGCCTTCCTTCATAAGTCATGTTCTCCAGACCTTTAATCATTCTTGTTGCTCTTCTCTGGACCCTCTCCAATTTCTCCACATCCTTCTTGAAATGCGATGCCCAGAATTGGACACAATACTCCAACTGAGGCCTAACTAGCGCAGAGTAGAGCGGAAGAATGACTTCTCGTGTCTTGCTCACAACACACCTGTTAATGCATCCCAGAATCATGTTTGCTTTTTTTGCAGCAGCATCACACTGCTGACTCATATTCAGCTTGTGGTCCACTATAACCCTAGATCTCTTTCTGCCGTACTCCTTCCTAGACAGTCGCTTCCCATTCTGTATGTGTGAAACTGATTGTTCCTTCCTAAGTGGAGCACTTTACATTTGTCTTTATTAAACTTCATCCTATTTACCTCAGACCATTTCTCCAATTTGTCCAGATTATTTTGAATTATGACCCTATCCTTCAGATTAGTCGCAACCCCTTCCAGCTTGATATCATCTCACAAAAGCTTATGCACTAATAAATTTGTTAGTCTTTAAAATGCCACCGGACTCCTTGTTATTGCTGAAACAGACTAACACAGCTACTTCTCTGAAATGCTCACAGGTATTATTTATTCACTCCTCTCAGCTAACATAAATTAGTTTGATATAGGATGTAGTGGTAGACATAGCCTATGGCCTAATCCTTCAGACATAAGCATATGAAAGCCTTAAGCACATGAGTAGTCTCACTGAACTCAAAGAGACTGCTCATGCATAAAGTTACAGGTGTGTTTGAGACTTAGCAGGATTGGGACCTAATTCAGGGCAAAACCCGTTCTTGTGCTTTGATCTGATGGGCAGCAAAACCTAAAACTGGTGGTCTTCAGGGATCAGTTCAAGCCTTTTGTTTGGTTTAACTGGACTTTTAACTAGTTAATTACCTTTCCTTTTGGTAGTTGCTCTTCAGGCCATGCAGAATTCAATTTGTAGCTCTTTAAATCAGAAACGTCAGTATTTCATTTCAAATTTACAAAATGATCTGATTTTCTTTCATTCCCCTCCACCCCCGCATAGTAGTATAGGCTTGTGAGTTTTCATTTCCCACAAAGTCTTATTTTTTAAAATTTAAATAAAATAATCTGGTGTTTTTTAAAAGCTGAATATAAATACTGTATATGAGATTTCAGCTGGACAAAAATCAATTTTCACATTAAAACATGCAACATTTCATGTTGGTATATTTTACTTTCATACTTAAATAGGTATGGAAATATGATTTATTACCAAAATTGCCCAGAAAAAAAAAACACGTTTTGTTGTGAAATTTGGTGATAAATTCCTCATTTTCACACATGACTAGCTTCCATCCAGAGTAAATGAGGTTGTGTACATTTTGCTGACATCCATTTTTTGGGGTTACTGAATTTGGAGTAACATAATCTAAAGACAGAAGAATCCTATTAGCTCTTCTAGTCCATCTCCCTGTAAATGTAGACTTGATCTCTATTGTAACTTTATTAGTAAGCTTTCCAGCCTACTTTCAAATGTCTCAATACAGTACCACTCTTCTCTGGGCAGACTGTTCCACAGACCAATAGAGCCCACAGTCAAGAAGTTAAAACTGACATTCAGGTTAAATTTTCCCTTTCTTTGGCTGTGACTATACCTGCATTTTCTCCACAAAACTTTTGTTAGTTACTGGAGCTTAAGTCCCCAACATGCATACTGTGAATGACAAGATATTGCCTCAGCAAGTGGCCATGTGAAAGCTGCTTTATCGGCAGGAGCACTCTCCTGCTGACAAAGCAAAACGCGCTCATTGGCGGTAGAAGTATTATGTCAGCAGAAGTGCTGACAAAAAGCATTGACATGAGTTGACTTTTAGCAACAGAGCTGTGACGACGACAGCCTTGTCGCTAAAAGCTCCGTAGTGTAGACATACTCTTAGGGTCTTTCTATTATTACTAACTATAGGGCCTGTAAATCTTCCACATCTTTGGTGTTGACACCCTTAAAACAGAGAGACTCTTATCATGTTTCCTTCTTAGCCAAGTCATATTGCACATATTTGAAGACCTTCTCTCCACTCCTTATGAATCTCCTAGAAGTCAGTGCATGTTTCCCCTGGATAAGGAATGCAGGGTCAGGTCTGACATTTTTAGGGGCTGGTCAAAGGTCTGTTGAAAGCAACAGAAAGATTCCTATAGGCCAGTGCTTCTTAAACTGCGTTCCATGGCACACTGGTATACCACGAGACAGTCAGAGGTGTGCCGCGGAGAACTACAGAGTTCAAAATGGCTGCTTTTACAGGGGCAGGCAACTTTTTTTTCTTTTTGCTCAATAACTTTGTCCCTGATTTTGGTGTTCCTCACAAAAAAAAATTGTTTGGTGTTCTTCAGTCTTAAAAAGTTTAAGAAACACCGTTATAGGCTTTGGAGGACTTAATCAGCCCTTATAATTCTATCTAGGGAGGCTATTCCTAATTTTGTGGAGCGCTGTGTCTATTAGGTAGGACTTAGCACCAGAGGTGACTTTGTCCAGGGAAAATGAGAGAAGACTGGAGGAGGCTGTGGCCATAGGAGGACACCAGTATGGATGGGGGTGGGGGGAAACCGCAGACTATATAGAATCAGACAGGTGAAAATAGGCCTGTGCAGCTGGAGGTAAGCTCAAGTAGGTTCATGTAAATGGACTGATGCAGGCGGGAGAGGGCACACACAAGGTGGGGCTAATGCAAGCAAGAGCAGGCTTATGTTGTCCAGGGTGGGGTTGTGCTATATAAAGTGGCTACTTTAAGCCAACCCCTTCCTCAGTCCTCTGTGATTCAGAGATTTCAAGGCCATGGGACTATTGTAATAATCTAGCCTGACCCATTGTATAACACTAGCCATGGAACTTCCCCAGGTAATTCTTAGGGCAGATCTGTTAGCAAAACATCCACTCGTGATCTAAAAATTGGCAGTGATGGAGACACAGTAACCCTTGGTAAACTCATCTAACAGTTAACTACTTCCCCCACTCTGAAAAAAATGCCTCATTTTTGGTTTCAATTTGTGTAGTTTCAACTTCCAGCCCTATGGAATAGAACAGTGTTTCTCAACCTTTTTTTTATAAAGTACCCCTTAAAAAAATTGTAAGTATCCCCAGTACCTACAGTTTTCAGACACACACACTTTTTTTTCTACCATTGCAATACATTTGTTTAAACAACTTAATTGTAGCCGGGGGAGGCGATTAAATTTTGGGGTGTAAAAAGTACAAAAATAATAAAGCACTGTAAAACTTAAAACAAAAATTCAGTTTTCTCAAAATTTCAGTTGTGTTGACCTATCCCCCAGACTTCTCTTGAGTACCCCTAAGGGTACTCATACCACTGGTTGAGAAACACTGGAGTTGAAGGCACCCAGCTGCAACAGTTAGGCCTGGTAAAAATGTCTAATAAATACATGTAGCTCTTCTTGCTACAGGCATTTACAACATAGAGTGATGGATATACACAGCTCAATTCATTTAATGAAACCCCTCTGGAATGTGAGTTCTCTATTTGTGGACCACAGACAGTTTTTATATAGCTCAGTATTAACCAGGCTTTTTTCTAAGGCGCTGTGACCTTTAATCTCATTATGTACGGAGCTGTGTATGTAAATGTGACCTATACATTTGTTACCAGGATATCATTTGAAGCAAACATCCGAGGGCTTTCCAAGTTGGCAAGGATGATAGTTTCTGAGTCATCCCTTTACAGAATATTTTCACATTTTAAAGGCATTTTAGACCATCAAGAGAACATTAGCTATCTTATCTAACCAGTGCTATCAGACTCCTTCAATTAGTTTCACAATGACTATCATAGGGATGGTCCAGTGACAGGCATTTCAGATCTGGATGAAAACTTTTCTGAAGTTAAAGGGGAGCCAGTTGAGCTTATTATAGAGATCGGGATCTGTAAAAATTTAAATCCAAATGAATCCACAGGTTGAACTAGAACAAGGTAAATTCTCACCATCTTCTTTCAAGCTTCATATTTAACATACATAGCACATGCTATGTATGTGAATAAACATAAACAGAAGAAAAGCTCTGTGTGGCTCGGGAGCTTGTTTCTCCTCTCAGTAACAAAAGTTGCCCCCCCAAAAAAGATATTCCCTCACCCACCTTGTCTATTTAATATCCTGGGACAGGCACAGCTACTACTATACTGCACATGTTGCATATAACTAACTGCATAGATATAATTTGTTGGTTGCTGCCCTCATCCCTCCCCTTACTTGTCTGTTGTCATAATTTCCTCAGTGCAGGGCTAACTTAGGGTCCGATTCTGCAAACTACGTACTGCCAAATATAGCACTCAGACTAGTGTGAGTAGTCCCACTGATGGCACTAGGAATAGCCATGACAGTAAGTCTTGAGCCCATAGTTTGTCAAGCCCTTAAGGTAGAGACCATCTGTGATACCCTGGCCCCACTGAACTCAAGGGGAATTTTTCAATTGTGCCAGGATTTCACCACAGGGGGTTTGGTTTCTTTAAAATGTCATTCATATATATGGAATTGTACACATATATAATAATTAATTATTGTTAGTAAATAACTTCCTGTCAGATATTGGCCCTTTCCAAGGTCCCTATAGAATGATGAGAGATACTGAGAAAACACAAAAAACTTTCTCTGTTCTACAAGGTTTATTTCTGAATTCCCACTCGGACCAGAGGTCTGATCTCTGGAACACTGGGGCCATGGGGTGTTTTCTATTGACTAGGGGCCAGGATTGGAACATGGAATGCCAAAATATAGTGAGAGTAACCGTATTTCAGATAGATCTAATGTGATTCGAAGCAGGAGTTACTGAAGATGTTGCAGAAAGCTTGTAGCATACCCAGCTACTAAATTAGTGACAAAATACAGGTTGAACTCTGTGGTCTGGGACTGTGTTCCCAGACCAGCGAGCCTGAGCCACAAAGGTTGCCAGCAGCTAGGAGATCAGCCAGTCTATCAGCCTGCAGAGCCAGAGGGCAGTGAACCTGGCCAGCGGGCTGGCAGCCAGAATGGAGCCAGCAACTGGGGGTGCAGATCCCTGTGACCCGCAGTGGACCAGCAGCAGCCCCATCAGACAGGAGCTGAGCTCTGCCAGCTGGAGAGGGGCCAGGAGCAGGAAGCCCTGCTGGTCAGGAGCTGAGCTCCACCAGCCATAGCAGGCAGGCTCCTGGGGGCAGGAAACTCTGCTGGCAGGGAGCGGAGCTCCGCTGGCCAGTGCAGGAACAGCTGCTGGGGGGCAGGGATGACCGCTGGCCATAGTGGGGCGGGAGACCTGGATTGGAGCCTCACCAGCTGTCTGGGGCAGCACACTGACCTCCCCTGGTCTGGCAAACTCCCTTGTTCAGGACCACTCAGGTTCCAAGGGTGCTGGAACAGAGGAGGTCCAATCTGTACTAGAGCATCCTAAATGATATACCTTCCTCAATACAAATAGCCAATAATACTATTATGTTCTTCTTGGAGAAAATTAAAATTAATCCATGCTTTCATATTGAAAGTACAATCAAATCATCACATAGAAGGCATTATCAGTGCAATTAATTATTATTCCTTTTAATTAGACTCTTTGTCAATAATGTCACCATGAATTATTCAATTAATGAGATTTCAGTCCATGATAGGTGAGCCCAGCATTTTAAGGGCAAATGTGTTAGGCCCAGAAGGGTAGTTTCTAGATATTTAACAACTAATAGAAATGTTTTCATGTTTTTTAAAAACGTTGGGGGGGGGGGGGCGCGAGGGAAGAAATCACTTCAGAAAAATGTATGGATGTATGAATATGGGGTCTGATCCTGTGACTTCTGAAGTCAGTGGCAAAATTCCTGTGTATATCAATGGGAGTCAGTCCATAATAATTGCATGATAGAGCTGAAAAGCAACACACAACAGCTGCACAGTGCAATTAGTGCCTGAGAATTAGAAAGTGAAATTGCCACTTACAGATGTTTACAGGAGAAAGCTGTTATCAACAAAATCATGTGGTTTGCAGTGAGTGACCAATGACAGACTTCTAGGTAGTAGATAAATCAAGATAAAACATCTGTTATGTGCAAGATATATTACTTAAATAGCTCACATTTCTTCCTTCCTCATTGTATTCATTTGCTGAAATGTAAAAAGAGAAGTCAAATGAATAGCAAACATTCCCCAGACATTAACTGCATTGAGCTTGTAAATACAAATGATCATTAGGAACATCAGTCTATGGCTTTGTCTACACTTAAAAATTTAATGGGCAGCCAGGGCAGTACTTGAAACTAAAAGTCTTGCCACAGCAGGAGCACTGAGAGAGTGATATACCAGTGCTCTATGTAAACCCCCTCCACCAGGAGAGTAACTCCCAGCACTTTAGCCTGCAATTTGCTGCAAGAGGGGAGTGGTTATACCCCTGAGCCAGAAAGTTACAGCGCTGTAAAGTACCAGATGCCTGTGTAGACTTAGTCTCACTTTAAACCAGTAAAGGTTTTTACACTTTTATTTTCTTAGTAAAAGGTACCAATTCAACCATCTTGCAGAGTGAGGTCCTGTATTACAGTCCAAAGAGATGTCAATGAAAAAATTACACCCCTCTGGAACGTGTAATGTGAGCTGATATGCTCTTCTCTACTTCCCCACTAACGTAACTAGTAGGGTGGACTTTTGTTTTCACACTGGTATTTTCCTTTATTGACTTTATTGGAGTTTTTCTATATTTGAATAACTGAGAACAGAAGTGTACCCAACAACTATAGGTAGGAGACAATAATTCTCTCCATGCTTCATCTTGTTCTTATCCATCTTATAGCAATTCCCAATAGGGAGTCAATTATGATCTATTAATACTTAGTATAGTCTGAATGAACTATAAAGTTGCTAAAATAAATTATGACACTACTAGTGAAGTCACAGTGTTTTTCTTTTTTCAGTTTGATTGCCCGATACAATAGAACCTCAGAGCTGTGAACCCCTCAGGAATAAAGTTGTACGTCATAACCCTGAAATGTTTGCAACTCTGAACAGAACATTATGGTCGTCCTTTTAAAGTTTACAACTGAACATTGACTAATACAGATGTAAAACTTTACTATGAAGAATAAAAATGCTATTTGAACCATTTTCATTTAAATGAAACAAGCACAGAAACTGTTGTAAAATCTTTTATTTTTTAAATCTTCCCTTTATTTTTAGTAGTTTACGTTTAACCCAGTACACTTTTGTATTTCCTTCCTTTCTGTCTCATTATGTCTACACAGCTTCCCTCTTCTCCAAAAGCCTATGCAAATGAAGCATGGATTAGCATATTGCTGCACTTCATTTGCATAATTAGGAGCCGTTTTTGCATTGAAAAAATGGGAGAACGGCTCTTGTGCAAGAGGGGTTTCTTTGTGCAAAAAGATGCTGTATAGATGGGGCCTTTTTGTGCAAAAACATCTTGCACGAAACCAGTTCTTAACTAATTATGCAAACGATGTTTGGCAATATGCTAATCCACACTTCATTTGCATAGGCTTTTGCAGAAGAGGGAAGCAGCGTAGGCTGAGCATCTCTCTCTCACTGGCTGCCAAATTGCATTCTTGCCATTACAAATAAGGTATGTGGTTGATTGGTCATTTCATAACTCTGGTGTTCATTCCTCTGTGGTTCTATGGTAGTAGACACTTCCAACAGGGTTTGAGTGGGTTCCATTAAAAAATCCATTTTTATTTCCTTTCCACTGTCCATCCTATTGCATTTAATCTTTCTTCAGGATATTTAGAGCACTTGTTCTAACAAAGATATGTACCCCCATTACCTCTAATAGATTCCTCATTTTAAAGTGGGATTCCTCATTTTAATATTTCAGCTTGGAAATTAGTGCACAATTTATTAGACATCTGGGGTGCATCTACACAACAGGGCTTAACTAAAAAAATAAGCTACGCAAATTGAGCTACATCAATTGCATAGCTTATTTCAAAATTGGAGCATCTATACAGCACTTATTGCGAAATAGAGCACTCTTCCTCTGACTTTCTTTACTCTTCATACAATGAGGGTTACAGGAATCGGAGTAAGAAGTTCTCCAGCTTGACAGTATTTTGACATTATTTTGAAATAACTGCCTGCTGTGTAGACATGGACTAAGTTATTTTGAAATAATGTTGCTGTGTAGACATACCCCTGGAAAACACCAGTTTGCTGTGCAATCAAGTCCTTTTTCTCTTCCTTAAAAACATGTACACTCCATGCATGAAAGAAACCAGGAAACTGGCAGGCAAATAACTTAATCAAGAGCAGCCTTTCACTAAAGGCATAAACCTAAGTAATAGACCAATATTGCCAGATGGTTTTTCATGGTAATGGATAAAGCAATAGTTTATGCCTGTAAACACAATCAGCTGAACTTGTGACGCTCATGAATTTAATTACTGAGTGTCAAAACTTGGATTGAAGGGTCCCTCAGTAACTGAGGACATAGCGGGAATATCCTAAAAGATAACGTAAAAAGGAAAGAGTCTTTGCTAGGAGTATGGTATCTAGTATTATCATTCACCGCAAAATCTTTAGTTGTTGCAGTCACAACCTGTCCCTGACCCCTATCTGGTTGGGCACCAGGCTGTTGGGAGTGGTGGACCCAAACACTAAATTCTATGTGCTTGCAAGCCTGCTGGATCAAGAGAATTCCTAGCTCTTAGCATCTCTGTATCTGATGCCTTTCTTGGGCAGAGGGACCATTCAGTCAGCCTACCTGAGGACCCCCTCCCCAAAACTAGTGCCTTGGTCCTCCCGCAAATACTTATGCATGCTTCCTCAGAGGAATTTCCAAACCACAGCAACTTTAATCTTGAAAGCATTAAAGAGTTACAGTTCTATGAAAAACAATAAAATCCTTAATGTGATTCCCTGGAGTCTGATCTCACCCTTCCTTTCAGTCAAGGGTTTGGTCTAGTCAGTGTTCTCAGACTAGGACACCTTTCATGTCTTCCTAGTTGTCTTGCATGATCCAGATGGGTTAAAATGTTTCCCTCCAGGCTTATGTGTGTTACCATTCCTGATTTCTGATTTGTGTCCATTTATCTTTTGTTGCAGAGACTGTCTGGTTTGGCCAACATACATAGTAGCGGGGCATTGCTGGCACTTGACGGCATATATCACATTAGAGGATGTACAGTTGTATGAGCACCTGATATTGTAGCTGCTGTGGTTAGGTCCTGTGATGGTGTCACTTGTATAGATATGTGGACAAAGTTAGCGAAGGGGTTTCTTGCAGGGGAAGGTTCCTGGATGAGTGTGTCTAAGGTATTGTGTGTGGCTGCTGGTAAGTATTTGCTTCAGGTTGGCGAGTTGTCTATAGGCGAGGATTGGCCTGTCTCCCAAGGTCTGTGAGGGTATGTCTATACTACATTTCGAAATCTTATTTCGAAATAACGCGTCTACACACAAAATGCATTTCGAAATAGCTTTTGCTATTTCAAAACAGCGCATCCACACTGATTGGACGCAGAATCGCTTTTAAGGCCGGCCAGAACTGGTTCCGGCAGGGCATCAGGTCAGAAATTACCTTGTGGCCAGGACGACCAGCAGGGCACCATGGGAAGGGCTGGAGACCCCCTACTTCGAAATAAGCATCTACACAGTGCTTATTTCAAAAAAGCATTTTCGAAATTGGCTCTATTCCTTGTGAAATGAGGTTTTCCAATTTCGAAATAAGCCCTCTGCTATTTCAAATTAATTTATTAATTAATAGTGGCTTGTGTAGATGCTAAGACAGTTATTTCAAAATAATGGCTGTTATTTCGAAATAACTTTGCTGTGTAGACATACCCTGAGAGTAAGGGATTGTTTTCCAGGATATGTTGTAGTTTGTCAATGATGCATTGATGGGGTTTAAGCTGGGGTCTGTGGGCCCTGGTCTATACTAGCGGAGGCCCTATACACTATGCTATAAGTGGAGTGTCCACACTACCAAGCCCATTATTTTGAAATAACGGGCTGGTTATTTCAAAATCTGTACTCCTGCTTTCTTCAGGGAATAAGCTTATTTCGAGAGAGTTATTTTGGGGGTTATTATTTAAAAGTTAGTTATTTAAAAATCATTTCCTAGTGTAGACATGCCCGAGGTGATGATCAGGTACAGAGTAACACGGCTACCCCTCTCAGCCTTGTTAGACATAGTCTTTCCACTAGGTGTCGAACCCTTGCTACAAAATGATTCCTCAGTCTATAATTAGGGTATGTCTACACTACAAAGTTAATTCGAACTAACATCCGTTAGTTCGAATTAACTTTGATAGGCGCTACACTAGCGCTCTGCTAGTTCGAACTTAATTCGAACTAGCGGAGCGCTTAATTTGAACTAGGTAAACCTCATTGTACGAGGACTAAGCCTAGTTCGAACTTACTAGTTCGAATTAAGGGGTGTGTAGCCCCTTAATTCGAACTAGTGGGAGGCTAGCCCTCCCCAGCTTTCCCTGGTGGCCACTCTGGCCAACACCAGGGAAACTCTATTGCCCCCCTCCCGGCCCCAGACCCCTTAAAGGGGCACGGGCTGGCTACGGTGCCCGTGCCAGTTGCAAGCCTGCCAGCACCCAGCCAGCAGACCCTGCACCTGGCACGGCTCGAGCCAGCCACCCGATGCCCCCCAGCCCTCCCCCTCTTCCCGGGACCAGGCTGGCGGCTCCCGGGAGCTTGCCCGGGACCGCAAGAGGCGGGCACCCGCCTGGGCTAGTGCGGACATCGTGGACCTTGTCCACGACCTCCGCACTAGGCACAGGAAAGTGGCAATCTAGGGCACGAGAGCTGCTAGCCTGGCCACCCAGGAGCAGGTGTGCATGAAAATCAAGGTGGTCCACCGAGACCCCCGACCCTGAGCCCTGAGCTTACAATGGCTGTACTGGGTCAGACCAAAGGTCCATCTAGCCCAGTAGCCTGTCTGCCAACAGCGGCCAACCCTAGGGACCCTGGAGGGGATGGACCGAAGACAGTGACCAAGCCATTTGTCTTGTGCCATCCCTCTCCAGCCTTCCACAAACCTTGGGCAGGGACACCACTTCTACCCCCTGGCTAATACCACTCCATGGACCCAACCTCCATGAATTGATCTCAGTTCTCTTTAAACTCTGTTCTAGTTGTAGCCTTCACAGCCTCCTGCAGCAAGGAGTTCCACAGGTTGACTCTTTGCTTTGTGAAGAACAATTTTCTGTTACTAGTTTGAAGCCTGCTACCCATTCCTTTCCTTTGGTGTCCTCTAGTCCTTCTATTATGGGAACTAATGAAGAACTTTTCTTTATGCACCCTCTCCACCCCACTCATGCTTTTATAGACCTCTATCCTATCCCCCCTCAGTCTCCTCTTTTCTAAACTGAAAAGTCCCAGTCTCTTTAGCCTCTCTTCATATGGGACCTGTTCCAAACCCCTGATCATTGTAGTTGCCCTCCCCTCTCCCAGCCTCTCTCTTCCCCTCTCCCACCTCCTTTTCCCAGTCTCCCCCAGTTTTGTTCAATAAAGAGAGATTCTATTTTTGAACACAATTGTCCTTTATTTTGTACATCAGGAAGGGGGGCTAGGGAGGGGTAAGTGGAAGGAGGTGAGGGAGGAATGGGGTACGAGCCCCTGATGGGGAGGACTGGGCTGGCTCTGCGGGCTTCTGCGGGTGGAAGCTCTCCTGCAGCCCCCCAATTACCCCCTATCCCCAGATGGCAGCCTGCGGCAAGTGCAGCCGGGCTGATGGCCGAGTGCTGTGATGTGCCCAGTGTGGGTACTCCGGGCAATCCAAGCCAGGACTACTTTGCAAGCGGGGCACCCCTGAGAACTGTCTGTCCGGGGTGGGGGTCAGGTCCCTTTAAGCACAGCCCTCGGCTAGCCTGAGGCAGCAGCTCCACGCTCTAAGTCCTCATCTGATGCCCTGCCGGCACTGCTTCCGGCCATCCTTAACCCTGGTTCAGGGTCCACTTAATGTGGACATGCTAGTTCGAATTAGCAAAACGCTAATTCGAACTAGTTTTTTAGTCTGGATGCGTTAGTTCGAATTAGCTTAGTTCGAATTAACTAATTCGAACTAAGTTAGTTCAAATTAGCGCTGTAGTGTAGACATACCCTAAGAGAGTTTGTAATTTAGTATATAGGTCAAACCCCAATCTAAAGATTACTGTATCAAGTAGACCCATTAAACAAAATGGATGTCTACTTTTTTATTGTTTTATTTTTTTGGAAAATAAAATTAAAATGTACATGCTTCATTTCAACCATTGCTCTGTGGTATAGGGCTGGGTTCAATATGCGGGCTGTCCTGGGGACAACCCCAGGCCTCTGTCATGGCAGCAGCTTGGGGCCAAATGAGAAGCGCCTCTCCATGACTGCTGCAGCTCCAGCAGGCACAGCCATGGGAGAGGTGTATGTCCCCTGGCTGGAGTAGGTCCAGGTTCATCTGTCCCCTTGCACTCCCCACCAGAGTGAGGAATGCACCAATCTCTGCATATTACCCTCACTCCCTGACCAAGGGGAACAGCCAGCAATGTACAAATTGGATGGGGGAGCTTCAACCCCCTTTCTCCTGCCCACCCTAAAGGGTGCCTCGAGTGTTGGGGGATGGAGCAGTCCTGGACGGGGGAGGGAGGTGTGACCCCCAGCTAGCCCTTTTCATCTGCCTGGTGGTTCTGTCCCTTTTCTGTATGGTTTTATGAGAAGCAATCCCATTCCAGGCACATCCCATTTTCCTGGCACAACCAAACTCTTACCTTGCTTTAAGTTATGAGAAAGCTGTATACCAAATTTGGTGATCCCAGTTCTTGCTGTTTAGGAGGAGTTCTTAAACAAACAGGCAGACACAAAGACAGAGGGTACGTCTACACTACAGCGCTAGTTCGAACTAACTTAGTTCGAATTAGTTAATTCGAACTAAGCTAGTTCGAACTAGCGCATCTAGAACTAAAAACTAGTTCGAACTAGCGTTTTGCTAGTTCGAACTAGCGCGTCCACACTGATTGGACGCAGGGGGGCATTTAAGGGCAGCTGAAACCGGTTCTGGCAGGGCATCAGGTCAGCAGTTGCTTTGTGTGGCTGCTGTCTGAGGCTATCTGAGGCTCGTGCTTAAAGGGACCCCCCCTGGACAGCCGGTTCTCAGCTTTTCCTGCTTGCTTGCCAACCTCGCCGAGGGATAGCAAAGCGTCGGTCTCTGTGCCCGTCTGTGTCGGTGCTTCCCTTCGGGGGGGCCGCCGCAGGTGGCAACATGGAGCCACGGCTCGCCCTGCACCTTCTGGTGCACGTTCTGGACTTGCTGCTGCAAGCCTGCCAGCAATGGCTCGAGGCTGCCTGGCACCACCTGGGGAACGTCAGCCCCCTGCCTCTCCGCCTGGCCGCCCTGGGGGCCATGGAGGAGCCGCGGCGGCGCCCCGGCACCGGCGTGCCCCGCCGCATCTGGCGTCTGGACACCAGCAGCGACTGGTGGGACCGCATCGTCCTGGAGCACTGGGACGACCGACAGTGGACCCAGAACTTTAGGATGAGGAGGGACACCTTCCTGGAGCTCTGCGAGTGGCTCGCCCCTGCCCTGCAAAGAAGGGACACTCGCATGAGGCCCGCCATCCCCCTCCAGAAGCGGGTGGCCATCGCCCTCTGGAAGCTCTCCACGCCGGACAGCTACCGATCCGTCGGGAACCAGTTCGGCGTGGGGAGATCCACTGTCGGAGCAGTGCTCATGCAGGTACGGCGCTCGTCGGCCACCGAGCCGGGGGGGAGGGGGGCTGCGAGGAGGGGATGGGCCGCCCCAGGGACAAAGGGGGGGGCGGGAGGAGGCGAAAGCGCCCCGCACCGGAGGGGTCGGGCTGTCCCGGCCGTACTACACGCCGCCAGGGGGGTTGCTTCCGGGAGTGGGGCGCGGGGCACTGCCAGGGCACGCACGCTCCCAGCCACCCGGGCGCCCCACTGATTGACGCTTTGCTGTGTCTCTCTCCGCAGGTGGTCAAGGCCATCAACCGGGTGCTGCTCCGCAGGGTGGTCCGCCTCGCCAACCCGGATGCCGTCATCCGGGGATTCGGCGCCCTCGGCTTCCCCAACTGCGGGGGGGCCATCGACGGGACGCACATCCCCATCCGTGCCCCGGAACACCAGGCGTCCCGGTACGTGAACCGCAAGGGGTACTTCTCCGTCATCCTGCAGGCCGTATGTGACCACCGGGGACAGTTGACGGACATAAATGTGGGCTGGTCCGGCAAAGCACACGACGCCCGGGTGTACCGGAACTCCTCCGTGTGCCAGCGGCTGCAGGACGGGACCTTCTTCCCCGACCGCCACATCAGGGTCGGGGACGTGGACATGCCCGTCTGCCTGGTGGGGGATGCCGCCTACCCACTGCAGCCCTGGCTCATGAAGCCCTACACGGGACACCTCAATCCCTCCCGCCAGGCCTTCAATAACAGGCTGAGCAGGGCCCGCATCGTGGTGGAGGGGGCCTTCGGGCGACTGAAAGCCCGCTTTCGATGCCTCCTCACCCGTCTGGACCTGGCCGAGCACAACATCCCTCCCGTGGTGGCGGCATGTTGTGTGCTCCACAATTTGTGTGAGCGGAAGGGGGAGGCTTTCTTGCCAGCCTGGATGGCTGAGGCTGACCGCATGGCTGGACACTACGGTCAGCCCCGCACCGCCGCCGTCCGGGAAGCCCAGCGGGGGGCCATCCGGATCCGGGAAGCCCTGCGGGAGAGCTTCCAGGTGGAGGAGGAGGAGGACTGACCTCTCCCTGCATACCCCACCGGGGCCTTCTTCCACCCTACCCCCCCCTTCCCCTTTCCCCTCCCTACCTACTGTCAAATAAAGACACCTGTTTTTCCAACAAAAACGTCTGTTTATTTCACAGAACTGGGGTGGGGGAGGGAGGAATGAAGGTGGGAGAAGGGAGGGGGAAACCTGGGACGAGGGAGCTGGAAGGGGAGGGGAGGGAAGGGAGGAAGGGAAAGGAAAGCTCAGGGGTGGGAGTCTGGGTGCCTCTCCCGTCTCGCCACACTGCGGGTCCGGGGGCGTCGGTGGGGAATGGTTGTGGAGGGGGGGGCAGAGAGGACAGGGGGTGTGGAGGAAGCAGGAGCGGAAGCAGGAGGAGCAGGAGGAGCAGGGGGAGCAGGGGGAGCAAGAGGGGGAGCAAGAGGGGGAGCAAGAGGGGGAGCAGGGGGAGCAAGAGGGGGAGCAAGAGGGGGAGCAAGAGGGGGAGCAGGGGGAGCAAGAGGGGGAGCAAGAGGGGGAGCAGGGGGAGCAAGAGGGGGAGCAAGAGGGGGAGCAGGGGGAGGAGGAAATGGAAAGCGGTCTAGCAGGCTCTGGAGGTGGCCTCGCAGGGCACGGCCCTGCTCCTCCAGGGCCTCCAGACTCCTCTGGCGCAGCCTGAGGTCCTCCTGGACCCAGTGGTCCTGGAGACGGAGCTGTCGGTCCAGGAACCGGAGATGCCGCCTCTGGTAGTCCTCCTGGTTCCTGGCTGTCCTGCTTGCCCGGGCGCGGGCGGCTGCTGCAGGCGGGGTGGTGCGCCCTGCAGTCCCCGGTGCTGCAGCTGTGGTGCAAGAAGACCAGCGGTCAATTACCCCAGGGGCCCAGGTGTGTGAAACCCAGCTCCCCTCTGCAAGGCCAGGGCCCCTGCAGGATCCCCAGCTGCTGCTCCGTAGTGGGCAAGGCCCAGGCGCACGGTCCCGGGGCTCCCTCTCGCCCCAGCCCCCCGTACACATAAGGGGAACACGAGGGTACTCACAGGTGGATGCCTCCCCGGCCTCTGATGATGCAGGCGAGCGGCTCTGTGGGGTGCCTCGGGGGTCCCGGGTCCTGGGAAGGCTGGCAGCAGGCTCCTGGCTCTCAGAGCCCTCTTCCTCCTCCTCGGTGTCCAGGAGCGGTCCCTCTGCCCCGGGGTCAATCACGTCCCGGGGGGCAGGGACGGCATGAGGCCCCAGGATGCGGTCCAGGGCATGGAAGTGGGGGCAGGCCTCCGGGTCAGCCCCTGGCAGGCAGGCCCGGGAGTAGGACTGCCGCAAGTCTTTAATCTTGCAGCGCACCTGCTCCCGGCTGCGCTGGTGGCCCCTGGCGGCCAGGCTGGCAGCCATGCGTCCATAGACGGCCGCGTTCCGGTGGCTAGTGCGGAGATCGTGGACATTTGAGGCTTCCCCCCAAACCTCGATGAGGTCCACGATCTCCGCACTTGACCAGGCGGGCGCCCGCCTTTTGCGCCCCCGGGCAGGCTCCCGGGAGCCGCCAGGCTGGTCGTGGGGAGCAGTGGAGGGCTGGGAACCCTCGGATGGCTGGCTCATCCTGTGGCAGGTGCAGGCTGTGCAGGCACGGGTGCTTGCAGCCTTGCAACTGGCACAAAGTGAGTAGCCAGCCCGTGGCCCTTTAAGGGCTCCGGGGCCGGGAGGGGGGCAATAGAGTTTCCCTGGTGTTGGCCAGAGTGGCCACCAGGGAAACCTGGGAAGCCTTAGCCTCCCACTAGTTCGAACTAAAGGGCTACACAGCCCTTAGTTCGAACTAGCTAGTTCGAACTAGGCGTTAGTCCTCGTAAAATGAGGTTTACCTAGTTCGAACTAAGCGCTCCGTTAGTTCGAATTAAGTTCGAACTAACGGAGCGCTAGTGTAGCGCATAGGAAAGTTAGTTCGAACTAACGTCCGTTAGTTCGAACTAACTTTCTAGTGTAGACATACCCAGACAGACAAACACACAAACTCTCCCTAATATATAGTAGGTAAATCCTACAGTAACACCAAGATCCCTAAGCGCAGGAGTGGAGTACCTCATGCCCAGGACCCACATCTGGCCATCCAGCTTTCCTGGATCTGGCCCCCGAAGCTCAGGGATCCCACATATTGGGGAGTCTGCGCTTGTGCCCCAGCCCCCCTGCCACCCTTGCACAGGGCTGGAGCACACAAAATCTACTAGCCTGGGCCCCCACAAGGCTCTGGTGTGCGAGGGAAATGTGAGGAGTGTCTTTTTCCTTCTCAGTCAGGGGCTTCTCACTTTGCTTCTCACTTGTGTGTAGCCCCTGATTGATTTTTTCGTGGGTCAGCAGTCCCCAATCCAAAAAAGGTTTCCTGCCACTGCCTTAGTGCTTTGCATGATGGAAAATTACACATGGTTTGAGGTGTTCTATGGTTCTTGTGATAATTGTTTTGTGGCTTTAGGGATGAAACCTACAATGCGCTATGCACACCACACTCCTATTGAAGTCGGTAGCTACTGGGGATACTTGGCCCAGTTCAGGAGTTGCTCAATGTCACTTAACAGGGTCTCCCCCTTTGCATCTGATTCTGCACCATGGACCTCAATGGGAATTTTGTCATTGATATCAAGAAATGCAGGATCAGGACCTTCAGAATGATTTGCTCTTCTCTACCTTTCCTCTTGTTCTGTTCATATTATTATGGTTATAGAGTGAACGTGTGGGGCTGTGGGGTGCTTTATAGAACATGTGAAAACACATAACAGGATCTCTGTCCTGAAATGCTATAGCTAGCTTTATCATTTCAGCCATTTATAAAACTAGACTGGGTAAAAATCAAGCAAATATACTGTAGGGAATAATATTGTATTGGCAAGAGGATGGCTTGGATCACTTAAATGGCCTTCTTGAACTCTTTCTTTCTTGAATCTACTGTTCTAGACAAAGCAGTTCATTCATGGAGTTTCATTTTTCAGTCTGAATGTTCCTTATTTGAAACATTTACATCAGAAGCACACCTCATAACCAAATATCTTTGATACCCCGTGTTTCTGACAACACACTTGATCATGAATAGTGGAGGAAAATTTAAAGTCAAGCATACTTTTCTTTTTCCTGATTGGAAATGAAAAAAAAATCAAATCCACGATAGTTTTACAAGAATAGACATTTTAGTTTAGAACGCCTTAACGACTCACCTCTGGCTTTCAGCCATGGCAAAGGAATGATTATTTCTTTTTCATATTCATTTTTGTAAGCAATGGCAGGATCTTAGATGTCATAAAAGCCTATTTTACAAAATATAAAATTAGAGTAAGTCTAAGCTGCCAATGTCCCTTTAATGTTACATTAACTTGCAGAGAATTTGCAGTAAGTGCCCTAGAAGTTGAAAGAAGGGGCAATGTAGCTTCAGTTTCCATTAAATTCTTTTCATCAGTCTGGGGAGGTGACTACTTGTGTCATGATGACACATTCTTCTGGGTCACATGTTCATGAAAGATGGGCTATATGGAGACACACAGAGTGGAAACTATTCTAACTGGAGATCAGTTATGTTGATGAGCTCCACACATGTTATATATTTGTTTATTCCTCACATGCATCTTATTAATAGTACAAGAGAGAGACTGAGAGGAAAAAAAGAACCAGTTATTATTCTTTATCCAAATAAAAAATTAAGTCACTTTCCCTCCTTATGGTGTCAACCCTACAAAGGGCTCAGTACTTCTCATGTCTGTTTGGGTAGAGCACAATGCTATTCACAAATGCAGTGAAGAGCAAATGGAAGTCATAGAGCACAGATCTCCAAGCCTACCTGATGGTAGCAAAGAAGAAACGAGGCCAAGAGAAGTAAGAAGCAGACAGAATTCAATACTGAATGGGAGGAAATGAGCACAGACAACTATTCTAAAAGCTTCTTTAGAAACTAATTTTTAGGGCTAATCTCAAGAACAAGCAAAACAAGAGGCCACGTAGGGGCCCATGACCCAGTGAACTCCTGGGCCAGCCTTATCTACTGCTTTGGTCCTGTCTCCAATCAAAGGACAAGAGATTTCCCCACTCAAACTACCAAATTCCATCCACCAGTGGGAGCAGGAGAATCCTCTCCACTTGAAATACCTCTGGTCAGGAGATTGGGGCTGTGTCCAGACTCCATGCCTCCGTCGACGGAGGCATGTAGATTAGCCAGATCGGAAGAGGGAAATGAAGCCGCGATTAAAATAATCGCGGCTTCATTTAAATTTAAATGGCTGCCCCGATCTGCCGATCAGCTGTTTGTCGGCAGATCGGGAGAGTCTGGACGCGATGCCCCGACAAAGAAGCCTTTCTTCATCGACACAGGTAAGCCTGGTTTCACGAGGCTTACCTGTGTCGATGAAGAAAGGCTTCTTTGTCGGGGCATCGCGTCCAGACTCTCCCGATCTGCCGACAAACAGCTGATCGGCAGATCGGGGCAGCCATTTAAATTTAAATGAAGCCGCGATTATTTTAATCGCGGCTTCATTTCCCTCTTCCGATCTGGCTAATCTACATGCCTCCGTCGACGGAGGCATGGAGTCTGGACACAGCCTGGGGGATTAAAAGCATCATCATACCATTAGCACTAAAAGCATGTGTTGCTACCACTTGAACTAAAGTAGCTCATAGCAGCGGAAAGCCAAAAATATAGCTAGGTTAAAAAAATAGATGAAGGATGGCCCCATCAATGGCTATTTGCCAAGATGGTCAGGGACACAACCTTGGATGTCCATAAACCTCCAATTGCTAGAAGCTGGGACTGGCCAATCACATTGTCCTTTTTTGTTCACCCCCTCGGAAGCATTTGGCACTGGCAACTGACAAAAGACAGGTTACTGGGCTAGGTGGACCATTGGTCTGACCCAGTTTGGCTGTTCTTACGTTATCTTCTTGTATTCTTCTTGGAGTGAGGAACAGAAGCAGAAAGTGGGAGGGGACACCACACTACACACCATTGTGTTACCTTGACTTTCCAAGGCAGCCCAGCTGCAGGAATGGATCAGGAATGTTCCACAATAATTTGGTCAGTCTTGATATAAAGAGTATCACTCTTTAGAGATGGGTCTGAACTAGATCCAAAGCTCCTAAGTCTTCAGATCCAAAGTTATGATTCAGGGTCAATCAACTCTAGTATTCACAATGTGAGGTTATGTTCCTTTAACATACTCTTCAGTTTGTCCTTCATAAGATGGTGAGTTAGGATGAACATTACAGCCTCACAGACTTTCAGCTCAAGATAAATTAGCTCTTTAGAAATTCTGTCATGAAGCCATCATAGAAAGGGCAGATGTCACTAGCATGGGTCATGTCAAATACAGATGGAGCATTCAGATCAACAGCACTATTTCAGTGTTTACACATTGGAAAGAGTATTTGTCCAGTGGATAGTGCAGTCATGTTAGAGTCATACTCCAGACACATGAGTTCTGTTCCCAATTCTGCCTCTAATTTGTGTTATGACCTTGATCAGTCACTTACTTTCTTATGGGTCTCAGCATAATCATTTATGAAATGGGTATAACAATATCTTCTTCTTTCAGCATACAGTCAACCTGTGAAACTCCTTGCCAGAGGATGTTGTGAAGACCAGGACTTTAAAAGGGTTCACAAAAGAACGAGATAAATTCATGGAGGTTAGGTCCATCAATACTTATTAGCCAGCATGGGTAGGAATGGTGTCCCTACCCTCAGTTTGTCAGACGCTGGATGACAGGAGAGGGATCATTGTTGGAAGATACTGGGCCAGATGGACCTTTGGTCTGACCCAGTATGGCTGTTCTTATGAATATTGTAGAGCTGAATTAACGGTTATGTGGAAGATGTCTTGAGTGGAAGCATTAGTATTATTGAACAGATGGTATATTGAAAGACTGTCTGTCAGCCGACAGTCAGGGCAGTGTGTGTGTGTGTGTGTGCTATACACCCGAGACTTCAACTGCTGAGACCGGGGTCCCTTGCAGCGGGCAACCTGGAGGAGGTTGACGAGTGCCCCAATGGATTGTGCCACCTGGGTGTGACACAAATCCAAACTCCCAAGCTCTCCCTATATCTGTCCCTAAGACCGGCTGAAGTTCTTTTAAATTGTGCTTGGTTCTGTTACAGCAACTGAAGGAGTCAGGTTAAAACTTAAACAGTTACAGGTTTATTTGAGGAATCTTATAAATCATATGGTTGCAATGGCTATTGTTCTATTTCTCAACTACTAGCAAAATATAGATCTTAAAAATGGTTACAAGGAAGATAAAGATAGGAAAATAGAAATAATGGTACCAAGTAACAGCTTACTCTTTCTATGTGTACACTTAAGACAGAGGACCACATCCAGGTACAATTTTTACCCCCTGTCTGTGCCTCTCGACTCCAGCATGTCAGGCCAGGGCCAGTCCCTCAATTCCTAGGAAAGACGAAAATACGAGGTGGGCGTCCCCATAGACCCTCGGGAGGTCAAACACCTAACCTGACCAGCAGGTAGAGGGTAGAATGACACTCAAAGTGAGTGTGTGTTGGACCTATCTTATATACTCATGGGGTCACGTATTTCTCTTTCTTGTCTGTCATGCCAAATGGGGCTGGTCTGTCTTTTGTGAGACCAGTTCTTACAAGGGAGTTGTGAACTTAATTTACACTTGTAAGAGAGATAACTAAATTGGAATTACTGGGGATTCTTTTCTCAGTGGGAAATTCCTCTCCCAGGGACTGTGTGTGTGTTCGAATCAACATAGGTGCCAGCCGGGGCAGTTCTCGCAGCCTCGAGGCCAGCTTGTTGACTTAATCGCTCTCTCTCCACATATTTGTTTTTTTCAGCTTCTCAGGATCAGATGAGCCAGCATAGACTATGCTGATATTATTGCTCCTTCTCTGTCCTGTATGCTTCAGAAAGGCAAATAAGATTGATGAGATGGGGTGTTGGTCTGTCTGGCTACACTGTCTCTCAGGAAAAATAGATTATAGCACATAAACCTCAAATCCAGAGCTGTCTCTAGACATACATGAAATATGCGGTGTAGAGCACCTGAAAATTTGGGGCACGAAGTTTTTGGGTGTCCCTACGCAACTGTGTATGCTTAAGGACAGCCCTGTGCAGGGCCGCTGATGGGGGGGTGATAAAAGGGGCCGTTGCCCTGAGGCCCAGCAATTTAAAAGGGTCCAGGACTCCCAGCTGCTACTGCTGGGTAGCAGCAGTGACCAGAGCCACAGGCCTTATAAATCACCTCTGGAGCCTCATGCGGCACGGTCTGGGTGGCATTGAGAGCTGGCTGGGGAAGGCTAGTCCCCAGCCCTTCCACCTGAGGCACCGCCCCCTTCTGAGGATCTGGAGTTGAGCTGCCCCCACTTTCCCAAGGCACCATCAAGTCTGTTGCTAGTCCTGGCTCTCTGTCACCCCCACTACCTGCTGGTTCCACATTGGCCCCTCCTCCCAGCTATTCTTTCCTGCCAGCAGCAGAGCTTCTCCCTGCTCCATCCACATACTTTTGTTCAGCAGCCAACCACTAACTGAGGGCTCCCTTCTGCCAGACTGGGAGTGGAAAGGAGCCCTCAACCTCTGTGGCTCTGCTCTAGCCCCCGGGAAGCACCCAAGCTCCGGTAGAAGCCGTGGGAGGAGGGAAGTCGCGCAGAATGGGAGGGAAACCCTGAGGACAAGACCTCGAGCAGAAGCTACATAGTAGGGGAGGAGGGGATGGCAGCCCCAGGGAGAAGCTGCATGGGTGGTGGGAAGCCCCTGGCACCCAGCAGAGACTACACAGTGAGAGGAGAGGGAAACCCCAGCCCCCACCCCTAGCAGAAACTGTGAAAGGGTAGGAGCAGCCTCAGTTGTGTAGGTCCCCACAAATTGTAAGGACAGTTCTACTCAAAGCATTAATCCTAGAAAGTCTCAGGGGGCAGCCATATTAGTTGGTAACTTTAAAAACAACGGGTAGTCCTAGGGCACCTTAGGGTACATCTACATAGTGCGGCTGTTTTGGAATGCTGGAGGTATACCGAAATAGCTACTCTGCATCTTAACAAGCCACCTGTTATTTCAAAATATTTTTCGAAATAACGGGAAAGTTATTTCAGCATCCCTGTATCAGTTAAGGGGTGTTTCAAAATAGTGTGTTATTTCAAAATTTGGCACTGTGAAGACACACCAAATTTCAAAATAGTATTGAAATAAGATAAGCAATTTCCGTAGCACCAATTGTCTATCTTATTTTGACTTTAGAGTGCTGTATAGATGCACCCCTGGAGACTAATACACACACACAAATATGGTATCATGAGTTTTCATGGGCAAAACCCCTCAGATAATGAGCTGGCTAGGAACAGCAGAAACCAAGTATTTTATACCAGAGGGGGGAAAGGGACCTGCCAATTGAAAGACTGGTGCAAATCCTAGAGTTAGAGGATGGAAATAAATGAGAGAGACATCTTTCTTCAGTGTCAAACAAAGTATGTCAATGGGAATAATGCATTTACGTTTGTATTGGATGCATGGAACTCAGTAGGCTCCTGTGCATCCTAGGTAATACAGGACTATAACAAATAAATAATAATTAAATGACGCATAGTAGGCCAGTGGGGTTTTCCACCGTGATTTAGCTCCTCGGCTGTCAAAATAAAGACACATTAGTGGCTAAGAATGTCTAGTAAGTTTTCCAAGCCGACATGATGTAGTTGTAAGGAAGATACCAGTTTTAAATTCCACCCATTTCTTTTCTCCCTGTAATTGTCCTGCTGCTACTGCTTACAATGTCATGGTACCCTTGAAGTAAGGAACTTTTCTGCAAGGCACTTTGCTAGCTTATTTAGAGCAGTTATTTCCTTCTCCCTAGTATTTCCTTAGGCCCTACTGCAAATCAGAAATCTCTCTGGCACTGGTGGATCAGTCATATGTTTCCTGCTGATCCCTGAGCCCAAAAGCTATTTAGTAGTTTGCCCAAACAGTTTGCAAAGTGGCCTGGAATCCCTGTGGCTAATATAAGAGGTCAAATGGTGCCATTAGACAAATGCATGCATGCGTTAATGGGAACCATGCAAGAATATCTAAAGACCACATGTGTCCTAAGGTCATTACCATTTGAGGAGACATGCCCATCCATGACTGTTCATTTCACTCCATAATAGTCAGTGAGTTGTGTCAAAACTGTAAGAAAGGAGCATTGTCTTTTCAAAAGGGCAGTAGGAGAGCTTAATGCTACTAGCTTCACACAGTTTGGGTATGTCTACACTTGCTCCCTAGTTCAGACTAGGGATGCAAATGGAGCATACCGAAATTGCTAAAGAAGCGTGGGATTTAAATATCCTGCACTTAATTAGCATATTCATGGCCGGCCGCCATTTTGGATTCTGGGTATTGCGAAATAAGGTGCCCCGTGTAGACGCGTTATTCCAAGAGAAAACCCTTCTCTCAGAATAACTGTTATAGATGTTTAACAGTTATTCCGAGAAGGTTTTCTCTCAGAATAACGCATCTACACGGGGCAACTTATTTCGCAATACCCTGAATCCAAAATGGCGGCCAGCAGCGAATATGCTAATTAAGTGAGGGATATTTAAATCTCACGCTTCATTAGAATTTTGGTATGCTCCATTTGCATCCCTAGTCCGAACTAGGGAGCAAGTGTAGAGATACCCTTAGAGTGTCTTAAACCTTAGGCACCATCTGAGCCCTGTAGCCAATTCATATATTAAACAGACACTGAATGACTATTGTGCTTCTCTAGGCAACCACCTGGCTAATGATATTATCCTATGAAACCTGATGCTATGTCTACACAGCAATGTTATTTTGGAATAACATAGAGCGTGTCTACACAGCAAGCCAATATTTTGAAATAATGTAAAGCTGGAGGACTTCTTACTCCAACTCCTGTAACACTCATTTCACAAGGAGTAAAGGAAGTCAAAGGAAGAGTGTTCTTCCTTCGACTTCCTGCTGTGTAGACAGTGCCAAAAGTTGAATTAAGCTATTTTGACTTTAGCTACACAATTTATGTAGCTGAAGTTATGTACCTTAATTTGACTTTGTCCTGCAGTATAGATGTGCTCTGAGGTTGTAAGTGTGGTGGGTTCAGTCAGAGATCTCCTTGAGACTCTCATTTGATGTATAGAAATACTGAGTCCACCAACCTACCCTCTCGGACACCCCACCACCATGTCCTGGTGGGACAGACCACCAACCTTCTTGGTGAAAACCAAAACAAATTCGTCATTAAGAACCTCTGCCATTTCCACATTTTCTGTTAGGGTATGTCTAGACATCATTTTCCGCATCTTAACAGCACGCCCATTATTTTGAAACAATCGAAATAATGGGCTTGCTATTCTAACGTCTTGGTACACTTTGTTCCACGAGGATTAAGAGTTGGAATACTTGTCTTTTTTTGAAATTTAGCACTGTGTAGACAGCACCAAATTTCGAAATAAGGTATTTTGAAATACTCTTGAAAAAAGCTTCGTAATGTGCATTGCTCAAATTGCGTACCTTATTTTGAGCTATGAGTGGAGTGTAGATGCACCCTTATTGTTTTTCCCTTTTCATTGAGTAACGGTTCTACCCTGTCCTTGGTCTTCCTCTTGCTTCTAATATATTTGTAGAATGTTTTCTCGTTACCCTTTATGTCACTAGCTTGTTTTGTGCCTTTGTCTTTCTAATTTTGCCCCTAGATATGTGTGTTATTTGTTTATATTCATCCTTTGTAATTTGCCTAATTTCCACTTTTTATAGACTCCTTTTTTATTTTTAGATCACTCAAGAACAAATTCTTTCCAGCAACCATGCATCACACCTCAAACATACTCACCCAGTACCTACCCCAGCAATAAACTCCGTTGCCAGAATAATTTCACAAACCAACCAGAGAAACTGCAGAACTGGCCTTCATATGCAAATTTGACCTCTTTACCCAGGGACTGAACAAAGATATTTCCTGGATGTGCCGTTATATTCAACACCCAAATGCATCAAAAGCTAAGTATTGGACACTTACAGCCCACTCTATTAGACTCATTTAGTACAGACACTTTAATTTACAGGTTTATTTCTTCTCCCCCGCTCCCCTCTTTTTCTGCTTTATATTTTTCCCGCTGTGCCTCTTGCTCCATTCATCTGAAGAAGTGGGTTGTGCCCTGTCATGATCGTGAGAGATGGCCAGCAGCCTGGGGACTAAGGGGTTAACTATACCTAACCCATGTAAAATTGGCCAATAGGAATGTAGGTAGGAATTTCAAACTGGACCAAAGGAATTTTTAGGTTTTCCTTCCTTTGTCTCTGGGGCAGATTCTCACCAGCTACTAAGGGAGTCAAACAGAATGTCTCCCTCCAAGACTAGACTCTTCACTCTTCTATAGGTAGGGTAAAGTTTAGATAAATCCATTAGGTTTTATTGTTTTTTGGTTTGGGAAATGGGATCTGATGTCTGTGCATTTAAAATGGGGTTTTCTCTCTTTTGCAACTAAGTTTGGGCCCATAGTGGAATTCCCCATGAGTATATTACTTTGTGACTTTACCATCTAGTCATTATGCTTGCAACAGGAATATTGTGGTGATAATAAAAGTTCTTTCTCTTTCCTTTTATTAACCTGGTATTGGTTAATTTTTGTGTCCTGGTTTGTACTTTAAGGGTGAGATTTCCCAAGTGATCTCTCCCCTGATTTTTTTATTAGTTGGGTGGTGGCAGCGGAGTTTTTATCCCCCAAATCTTGGTTGTTAAGATTTTGGGGGGGAAGTTTTTTTACCAAAGCCTGGGAAGATAAGGTATTGGGGTACTTTTGTGGGCCTCCACTTCTGCATTTATCATGCCAGAGTGGGGGAGGAGCCTTGACATGCCCACAGAAACTCATTATACTATCTATATTTTTGTTAGTCTCTAAGGTGCTATGGGACCATATATTTGTAAAGGTTTTTTTTAGTGGAATGTTGTTATCCTATAATGAGGGTGACCTGGCTGGAGGGCTGAATTACTACCCAATGTTAAGGGTACATGACAAAGCAATCTAAGGGTATGTCTACACTACCCCGCTAGTTCGAACTAGCGGGGTAGTGTAGACATACCCTGAGTGATGTCCCACAGTGAACAATGGATGTAGGGGAGAGTTGGGACCAGTGTTCCCTGTAAACTGTGTGCTTGTGTGGCCACCCAGCAGAGATTCCATCTGATCAACAGAGTGTCCACTGGTGTTTTTGTGTTTCTACTGGTGGTGCACATTTACACATGCTTCAGTACATATACCAAAATGTATTCAGCACATGGGCTGGTAAGCTCACTCGGTCACAGAGAAAAAGGGTGGGGGAAGGGATGAAACATACAGAGTGAGCAATGTGATTGTCTCATGTGACATGGAAATGCCACAATTTTTGTCTTAAAAGTATTTTCGGTGAGGTCGGCATGGGGTGCAGGGGAAGCTGGTGTGGCTTCTTATTGGAATAGGCCAGGAGCAAATTATTTCCCTGAAAAGGGAAGCAGCCCTCAGACAGACAGGGTTGGATTAAGAAAGGGTATTTAGGAGCAGCATCTCAGGGCCCCAGGATAAGCTGGGGGGAGGCACAAAAAGATCTCTGGGCCACCAAAAGTCTACATCTTTCTGTGGGGCCCCCTTAGCCCCGGATCCTGGGTTGCAGCCCCATAAGCCCCTGTGCATTATCTGGTCTTGCTGGCTGGGGAGGCAGGGAGGTGGCTCCACACACTACCATTAACCCCTCGCTAGGTTGGTGCTGCATTGTCATGAGCACTGGGGGAAGCTTGGTCCCTACACTGCCCTCACCTGCAGGCCTTGCCCCCACAGCTCAAGGCAGGAATTTGGTGCGGGAAAAGTGGGGGGGCTGAAGCGGGAGCTGGGGAGCAGTGAGGGGAGGCTGAGATTCATACAGGAATTCTGCACTATCCCTGTCACTGTCAGGAAGTCACTGTCACTCCTGCAAACCCCCCCCCCCACACACACACACAGCTGGTCTGCCCCCTGCCCTGCCCAGCCAGAGTGAGCCCCTCACTCTGCTGCAAACTATGCACTTCCCCCGGCTCCCTGACAGTGATGGGAAGGGGAACAGCAGCAAGCATAATCTTAGTACAAATTTGGGGGGGACGGGGAGCTTCAGCCCCACTCCCTACCCTCCCTAAATGGCACCCTGGAGTGAAGGGGGGGGTAGGACTGGGGCAGTCCCAGACTGGTGGAGAATGGATGAAACATGCAGAGTGAGCAATGGGATGGCCTCAAGTGGCAAGGTAATGCCACAAAGTTTGTGTTTAAAGTACTTTGGGTGAGATCAGCATGGGGTGCGCCCCCAACCAACCTCCTTAACCTGCCTTGGTGCCTGCTGCATAGTGCCCTGGATTCTAGACAGCCTCACAAAATCTAATAGCCCCAGTTCCCCAGAAGAGTTAATCTGGCCCTGCAGACATGTGTGTCGGGACCCACTTCCTGGTCGGGTTACTTGTGGGTGATGCTGCCTCCACGCCATCCTTGCTCAGGGGATGAGTTGAAAGTGACGCCCTAGCTCTGAACTCACCTAGCTCAGAATAGCCCTGTCAAGTTTGCCTACCCTCCTCTTCTGACATCGCACCTCACATGGAGAGCACATCAGGGGATTTTGTTCTATTGCAGTTAGAGGCTGGGATGCACGTGTATTTTAAACAGGGCTTATAATAGAAAGCTTACTTTGACCTTCACTATGGAGAGATTAGCACCATTCCGTAACTAAGTACCACACCTTGTCCTAAATATCCAGAGGCAATTTCTGCTTGCAGCATTGCAGGTGTGCTGAGCTGAACTAGCCCAATAACAATAAAGCCAGTGCTGTCCTGTCACAGGACCACGGGGATTCCTTTCCAATCACTTCTTTATTAGGTGGACTTCTGTCCTGCTCAGGAAGGGTTCAAGACATCTGTGTGCTGATGCTGGAAGAGAAGCCTTGAGCTGTGGCAGTTTGCTGAGCAAAATTGCATTGTGTGTGTTTGAAACTAGAGAATGGGAAGTTTGTAATTACTTTGCCTTTACCCATGAGACACCTTTGGTTTCTCCCATCATGTTCAAATAAGAAATGGTGTCAAACTGCTTCCTTGTGAGGGCTAGATTCTTCCTGGTCTATATATGGTTGCATACTGGAGGATGGGGAGAAATAAGAAACTTCTTTTCCATTTGCACTGCCTGTGCAAGGGGCAGGCAGAATTGCAGCTCCTCACACCTCCTCTCTCCCTGAGAGCATTTAATCCCACAAAGGTGACTTGAAGGGGAGAGGAGGAGGCAGGGTTATGGCTCTGTCTCCTCACATACATCGACCCCTAATCTGCCACCCCAAAATGACTTTAACAAGCAGACTTTGGAGCCATTTGTGCTTGACATATGGGATTTTCATAAAGACAACATTGTCTTATGTTGCTGCCACTGACTTTAATGAGGGTACAGTTAGTTCAGTGCCGGGCACTTTGGAGGCCCGGGGGGGGCAAAGCAGAGCCAAGCCGCGGAGCGCGCGGCCAGCGGACCAGGGGGACGGGGAGCAAAGCAGAACAAAGCCACGGAGCCCGAGGGCAGCAGGACAGCCACGGCGCATCTGGGCTGTCCCGCTGCCCCCGTGCTCCGCGGCTTTGCTCCGGACACCTGTGGTACAGCAGCTGGGGCACTGCCAGTTGGTCCCGTAGCGCCACTCTGGGCGCTACTGGACCAACCGGGCAGCACCCCAGCTGCTCTGCCCCAGGCGTCCTGATTCAGCCACTGCTGGTCAGTTTCAGCAGCGGCTGAATCAGGACGCCTGGGGCAGAGCAGCTTGGGTGCTGCTGGGTTGGTCCAGTAGTGCCGAGGAGCGGCGGCGCTACTGGACCAACCCAGCAGCACCCCAGCTGCTCTGCCCCAGGCGTCCCCAAGTCAGCCGCTGCTGAAACTGACCAGTGGCTGACTACAGGAAGCCCCTGCCCCGGGCTTCCTGGAATCAGCCGCTGATCAGTTTCAGCAGCAGCTGACTTGGGGATGCCTGGGGTTCTTAAGTTGAATCTGTATGTAAGTCAGAACTGGCGTCCAGATTCAGCCGCTGTTGAAACTGATCAGTTTCAGCAGCGGCTGAATCTGGACGCCAGTTCCGACTTACATACAGATTCAACTTAAGAACAAACCTACAGTCCCTATCTTGTACGTAACCCGGGGACTGCCTGTAATGAGCAAGCCCATTGCAGACAATCGCATGATTCAGGTTAACAAATGTTTGTAGGATCAGATCCCAAAATACTAGTCTTCAGCATTTCTTGATAGTATTCCATACAAGTACAGATCTGTCTTAATAATAGGCAGCTGATTCCTAATCTGAGAATCTTTCTCAGGTTATAGACAGATGACAAGGATGAAGAAAATAAACCCCACAACCAAAAACCTAAACCTCCCCCCACTCACCCACAGTAAAAATTACTATAATCCTATGCCCATTCTTTAGATTTTACATTCCCAGAAGATAAAGGATGGCCATTTGGCAGTCTCAATTCACTGACTTCATTGTTATCTCCTGTTTCTTCTACTAAAGTGGATTTCACTGATCACAGACCGTGTGTTTCTTGGTCCAGACCAGAATTCTACCAATATTCTAGCATCACCCATCAATACTCAATTCACAGCTCAGCGTTTGGCCAAACTGAGCCGGCTCACCTGGTGTGCTAGGTGCACTACAAAATAAAATGTATCCAGTCCTCATCACAGAGTAACCCAATCTTTGCTGCCAGTTACTCCCCTGCACTCCTATTGACATCATGGTCTAGATCAGGGGTGGCCAACCTGCGGCTCTTGAGCCACATGCAGCTCGCTGCATAAAGAAATGCGGTTCTTTCCAGTTCTTAGTCACATGCCTGGACTGCTCATGACTGGCAGCACATGCCCCAGCACCTGCTCACAGCCGGCTGCTCTGCGGATGTGCCCTAGTGCCTGCTCATGGCTGGCTGGTCTGCGCACGCACCCCAGCACCTGCAGGGAGAAGTGCATGGGGGCAGCAGCTCCAGGACCCAGGTATTGGGTTAGAGTAGGGGGGAGAGGGGTGTGCCTGGCTCAGTGGGGGGGGGGGGGAGGAGACTGGGGGTGCCGGGCTCTGGGGGAGGAGAAGGGGATTGGTATGGGGGGGAGGATCCCTGGCTGTGGTATAGGGGTGGGGAATTGGGTTAGAGAGGGAGGGGGGGATGAAGCACCTTAAATTCAAAGCCTTCGTGGATGCAGAATAAGGCAGTCAACACAGATGTCATATTTAAATTTTAGGACAAAAAAAGAATTGGCTCGTATCTGCTTTACACTGTTTCTTTAAAGAAAATTGAAAGGCTATTGTTTGCCAGGCTAAAGCAATTATCCTGAGATCTGAGTCTCTTCTCTATTGTTTTTGAACCTCTCATATTTGCAGGCTGGGAAAGACCTGAATTTTTAGAATTTTAAAAAGCCATAATCTTCATAAGTTTAAAAAAAAAAAAAAAAAAAAAAAAAAAAGGAAACCATACTAGAGATCAACAAACTGGAGTGAAACAGGCACTTCAAACTGTGCTAATTTATTTCTCAGTTCAGTTTAATTTTTAAAAACTCACAGGACATAATAGGGCAGTAGTGTTAAATTTAAAATACATGGTGGGATGCTAATTTTTAGGGTGAGAATATTACTGAATTTTTAAAGTTTTTTTTTTTAATTTGATGTTTATTCCTTGTCAAGTTCTCTGAAGATCTATGGACTGGCCATGAATTTTTTAAGTGACTAGAGACTTTTTTATTGTTTTTTGTCCAAACTGTCCTATAATGTCATTTTTATCACTACATTTTGTGTACTATAGCTATCTATCTATCTAGATAATTATATATATATAAATAAATATATAACACTTGGCTCTTTGTACTCCATCCATAGCTATTTTGGCTCTTCGTCTCTAACTGGTTGGCCGCCCCAGTCTAGATCACCCAGAGCCATCCCTACCAGTGCTGGTGCCCTGTACAATGCGCCCCCCTGCAGGTGGAATGGCCAGTTTGCATGGGCAGAGTGGTTGCAGGGGCAGAAGCTGTAGAGGGCAGGGGGTTGCCAACTCTTCTGGAACAGATGCCATTCGTGGCAATGGAGTCCAGTCTCTCCAGTTTGGGAGAGTTGGCAACCCTGCAGCAGGGCAGGGAGGGAGACTCACGGCACCCTCAGGGCAGCAAGTGGGAGGTGTGGGTAGTGGTGGAGGACATGAGTGCAGGCTGGAGGAGTAGTGGATGGCTGTGCTGCCAGCCAGAGAGAACCAGCACTTTGAAGGGAAAACTGCTACTTGTGTCCAGCTGAGGGCTAGGCAGCCGCCACCTGCTCCTCCTAAGTCCTCCGACCCATGCTGGGCGCAGCCCTCAGGGGGAGGGGCCCATCCAAGTGATAGGGCTGGGGGCTACTGGAGCCCTGGTGCTGAGCCTGCAGCTGTTTAACATCCTGTTCATAGGCATATGTAGCATAGAGCCCTATGTAACCCATGCACTTAATAGGGAGCTCTCTCTTTAAGAGAGGTAGGAGTGAGCTGAGTGTTACTGTTGCTGTGTAGATTCAGCACTCCACCCAGAAGCATCTGGAGTTGGGTCCAGTAGTTTGGGGTCAGACTTCATGAGCAAGCAGCAGGGCAGATGCTTTTCTAAGGCCTGTGTGAGCTGGAAGAAGCTAATCCAGGAGCAGGGGCCTCTGTGAGCCTAGGCAAACTAGGCAGTTGCCTAGGGCGCTGCTGGCCTGGGCGCCCGATGATGACGTCACTGGGCGCCGGGGCGCCCCGTGAATACATCATGGCCCTTGATGGCCATGCAGGTGGGGGCGCTGGTAGCGCCTCTGCCTAGGGCGCCGGCTGCTGCAGCCAGCCTCAGGCCGCTCCTGTCCAGGAGCAGAAAACTGGCTGCTGTTCCTCACTCTGCAGCAGGTAGTGATGTTGTTACCGCAATGCTACTTAGAGCTAGGAGAACCTGGGAGGGAAAGTAACTTCTGTGTTAATTGTCTGCTTTAAATGCTGTTTGGATTTTAGTCAAACTGTTCTAGTTCACTTTCTCAGTCTGTGGGATTCTTCAGCTCCTCTGTAACTGTAGCAAAAGTCCTTTCTGTTTTGTTATTCTCAAGTGTTTTTTGTATGTTCTTGTTGTAGGGTTTCTGTAAGTCTGTTCACTTGTGAGCTAACTGACTAGTTCAGGCATGTCCAAAGTCCGGCCCGCGGGCCAAATGCGGCCCGCGGTCGGATTTAATACGGCCCCCCGCTTCTCCCGGCTCCCCGGTGCTTTTTTTAACTGGCGCGCTCAGCGCGCCGCTTCGGGCCGCCGCTGCGGTCCCAAACCCTGCCCCTGCACTCCGCTTTGGGGCTGAGAGTGCAGGGACAGCCCCCACTTCCTCCCCCTCTCCTGGCTCCCCGGCGCTCCTCTGACTGGCGCCGCTTCCGGCCGCGCCGCCGCCGTCCATGGCGGCCGCTGCGGTCCTAAAGTCCTCCATGTAGGGCACGTCCGCAGCCCCGCTCCCCGCTTGGCTACGGGTTCACCCTGCCCCCGGGCCGCCGTGAGGCCAGCTTGCCCTGCGCTCTCCGCCCGCCTCTGACCCTGCAAGCCCTCTACCTTGGGGCTGAGAGTGCAGGGACGGACTCCGCAGCTGCTGAGATCAGGGACGGACTCCGCAGCTGCTCAAGCTCAGTATCTGTGATTGGCCCTGTGCACTGTCAGCTTCCTGGCGGGCTCAGGCACGTGGAGCTGCGAACATTAGAGACTTCGCCACAAACGGGCTCAGGCACATGGAGCTCATCATTAGAGACTTCGCCACAAACAGCCACAAAGGCAAGAGAATTCTTGTTGGGCAGTGTATTAGTGCAGTGTATTACTTGGGCAGTGTATTAAACCTCTGGCACTGCGCTCACATGATCCCTTCCCCTTCTGGTCAATTTAAAAAAATGGCGACTGTAAATAAGAGAAGGAAAGTTGACAGTGAGGGCCGCCGCTTCCAGGACAGGTGGAAAGTGGAATATTTCTTCACTGAAATAGAGAATCACTGTGTTTGTCTGATATGCCAAGAGACTGTGGCTGTTTATAAGGAATTTAATGTCAAGAGACACTACCAGTCGAGACATAGCACGTACGACAAGCTTACAGGGCACGACCGCAGTGAAAAGTTGAAGCAACTTGAAGCTGTTTTAATGTCACAACAGAAATTTTTCATAAGAGCCCATGAGTCAAATGAAAATGCCACAAGGGTGAGCTATGAGGTGGCAACGTTAATTGCTAAAAATTGTAAATCTTTTGCTGAGGGTGACTTTATCAAAGAATGCGTTATGAAAATGGTTGAGAATATCTGTCCTGAGAAGAAGCAAGAGTTTGCCAACATTTGCCTGGCTCGTAACACTGTAGCACGGAGAATTGAAGAGATTTCATCAGATATTAAGAGACAGTTGACATCCAAAGGAGTGGATTTTGACTTCTTTTCAATAGCCTGTGATGAAAGCACGGACCTATCTGACACAGCTCAGTTGCTGATTTTTATGAGAGGGGTGGACGATGAAATGAATGTGACTGAAGAGCTACTTGACCTCCAGAGCCTTACGGACCAAACAAGAGGAAAAGATGTATTTGTTTCTGTTAGTTCCGCCATAGATAACATGAAACTGCCTTGGAACAAAGTTACTGGGATTATTACTGATGGGGCACCTGCCATGGTTGGTGAACGAAGTGGATTATCAACCCTAATCTGTAACAAGGTGATCGAAGAAGGAGGCAAAGCTATTAAACTCCATTGTATCATTCATCAACAAGTTCTCTGTGCTAAACATCTCAAATATGATCATGTTATGAAACCGGTGCTAAAGACAATTAATTTTATTCGCTCTAAAGCCCTGTGCCACCGCCAATTTAAACAGTTTCTACTGGACATCCAGACTGAATACAAAGATGTTTTATATCACAACGATGTAAGATGGCTCAGTCGGGGGTCTGCACTGCAGCGTTTCTACTCTCTCAGAAAGGAAATCGGAGAATTCTTGGAAACAAAGGGACAACCAATGCGAGAACTATCTGATCCTATTTGGCTGGCTGATTTGGGGTTTCTAGTTGACATAACAAAGCATCTGAATGTACTGAACACGAGTCTTCAGGGGAAAGATGCAGCGGTGAACCAGCTTTATTCACACCTCAAAGCCTTTGGGACAAAGCTGCAACTTTTCATAAGGCAGTTGTCACAAACACAGCCCAATACCATACATTTTTCAGCGTTGCAGGAAATAATGAACAGTTTTCCACAGGACAATATCAGTGCGCAAACGAGCAGGTATGCAGCAGACATTGCATCTCTGGCTGGGGAGTTTAAACGGCACTTTCAGGATTTTGCAGCTATTGAAAAGGAGATCAGCCTTTTCTCCTCTCCATTCTCTGTTGACCCCGAGGATGCTCCAGATCAGCTGCAGCTCGAGCTCATTGAGCTGCATTGTGACAGCGAGTTACGCAGTCGTCACCAACAGCTCTCTCTTGTGAACTTTTACCGCCAACTGGATAAGAGCCGGTTTCAAGAGATTCGAACATTGGCTAAGAAAATGCTGAGCTTGTTTGGCTCAACATATATGTGTGAGAAGACATTCTCTGCTGTGAACTTTAACAAGAACCGCGTGAGGACAAGACTAAGTGACTCTCACCTGCGTGACATTTTGCGCATCAAAACCACTGCCTTTGAACCAGACCTAGCCTATGTACTGCAGTCCAGATCTCAGTTTCACCCTTCACATTAGTGTAGGCAAGTTTTTTTTTCAATTGAGATGAATACATTGTAAAATCTCAGTTAATGTCAGTTGGTCTAAATCAGTTATAAATATATTTGGACACAACATGTATAGTTAGTGTTATGTCGTTTGCCGTTTGCAATAAACTTTGCATAAAATAGTTAATTTGCATTTAATTTTAATGGTTCAAAGAATGTCAGGCAAAATGGTCGGCCCTCACGCATGTTCACTTCATCAAATCTGGCCCTCTTTGAAAAAAGTTTGGACACCCCTGGACTAGTTAATCAGTGAGCTGGCTGCCTAGCAGTGACCCTAGCAGAGGAAGAGTCTGCCTGGACTCCAACTGAGGGTTCCCTACAAGCAAGTGGAGAGAGACTTCAGACTCAGCATATGGTGCAGATTTGATATCAGAGGTACAAACTGAGACTTTGGTGAACCAAATCTAAGCTCTTGGGACCTTTCAATCTTTTCTTACTGTGTTTGTGTGGACTGAACTGTTCAAATTTCACTTTTAGTTTTCTCTTTACTTATGTTTATTGTAATTATAGATATTATTTGTGGGATATAAAATAGCTGTGTTCTGCTGTAAGAATTAGATTATTTGTCTCTTTATAAAATTTTATAAAGTTATTTAATTAAATTCATTCTTTTGGAACTTGAATGTAGGGAGGTTGACACTGTGTAATCCTTGCTGAAATTCCTTACAGATTAAACTCTGGGTCTCCAGTACTGCTGTGGAAGTGGGGGTTTCTTTAGACACTGGAGAAGGGCAGTGAAGTCCAGCCCATTCAAGGTTACACCTACACAGCTGCATTTAGTGCACACACCTAAGGATGGCCTTGGGGCAACCTGTGGCCCATGGGCAGCATACAGCCCATTTGGGTTCTGTGTGTGGCCTATGAGACATTTTGTTTACTGTTGCCCATGCACCAGGTTCACAGATTCTGCTGGTTTCCACTGATGTAAGTTTTTTCCTACTGGTGTTACTAAAGTAACCCACACATAAAGCAAGGGCACATGAAGGGAGGTGCGTGTTGACTGCACGCAGTATTGACTGTGAGAGCTGTGTGCTCCCTCTGCATCCAATCAAAGTGCTATGGTTCACCTGGCAAACCCCACACATTAGTGCAGTTAGCAAAACTAACCTGTTTCGGGACACCATCTTGGTTACAACAATCTTACAGCCCACTGAGATTAAGAAGGTCCACTCATGCATCCCAAGCACTAGCCTAGGTTGCACATCACTGGTCTAGATCCTCAACTGCTGTAAACTGATGTTGCTCCATCAGAGTCAATGGAGCTACATTGACACACATAGTGGTGGATCTGGCACCCTGTGTTTTACTGCAGCAACAACAATGGGGAAGATTTTACAGATTATTTGAGTTACCAAAAGCACTAGAATTGATAGATGAGACACCTGTAGCAATTGAGGAATAGCTACAAAAATGACCAGATCAATAAGAATGAAAACCAAAAATCTGTATGGTGTTGTCATTGCTATTTCCAAGCAGAGGACAACCCACACATGCACCAAATATATCATAGTAATACCACGAAATCCATGCACTCATGCTTTTCTAAAACATTAATCCTATCAGAGGTCACTTTGTAGTCAAGTCAGAGTCTCTGCAGGCTAGTTGGAGAGTTGGGATGACACACAGATTCTTAAACCCTGGGATTTCCAAAGTTAAACTAATTAGGTAGTTTTCACTGCAGCCACTTGTAGAATCCAGAGTAAGTTCATCAGTCCTTGGAGGCATTTGCCATCCAACCTAAAAAAACCCATTAAAATAACCTCTGAACTCTCTTCCTCTTTTGTAGTTGCTCGATTTTGCTGGGTAGCACATTGGATATACCCCTGCACACCCTGTTGCTGAGTATGCCGAAGAAAGTCCGGATTCTACTTACAGGTTCACTGGTGCAACACCACTGAATTAATTAGTATAAATTAATCTAAAACTGGGCTGGTAATTCTGCTTCTAATGTGCCCTTTTTTCTTTTCAAGAAATAGCCTAAGAACTATACCCCATCAACAAACTTTCTGCTAGCAGAGCAAACTGTAAAAATAAAGATACTCAAAAGCACGTGCGTAGGAGATTGTTAGTAGCATAAGCATTAAATTTTTGGACATTTTTATTTAAATTAAGAAATATAAGATGCCTCTTTGCAGTAATATTCTCCTCCTGTCAATCAAGAGTTCAGTGCAGGCCAACAGAGTATACTATGAGAAGCCACAGGCCCAGTTTAAAAGCCTTTACTCAGATGAGTAACAACAGGGAGTAACAGAGACAAGCCCATAAGATGTCATGGAGATCCTAGCAAATAAATAGATTGTTACTCAATTATTTTTGTCTCTTTCCTTATTCCAAGGGGCATTTACCAACTTTCTCAAATTTATTCCTTATGTAAAATGATATAAAGAAAGGGCTTTGCCCAATAACTCTTGGTTTGTAGATCATTTATGAGCAGTTCATTGCTGATATTCAGTATTCAAGCTAATAATCTATTTATATGGTCTGCCAATCCTCAGTGATCTATCCTTACAACTTCCCTATGAGGTGGGGAAAGATTACTATCCTCATGTGATAGCTAGTGATTAAGCAACTTGTCCAAGTTCACAGAGAAGGTCAATGACAGAGCCAATAATTGTATACTGTACAGTCTCTTCAAGGCCAGTCCATTGCCTTATCCATCAACCATTTCTTCCTCTTAAATTGTCCTCCTCCTTCCAGCTGCATTGGTTAGCTTTGTTTGGTTCCCAGGACACATGGTACTGTTTCTGTTCACAGAGTGGATGAGCTTATTGTCCCCTTACCGGAAAGGGAAAGCGGGGGGCAGAGGAGCATCATAATGCACAAAACTGTTTATTTTTTTATTTACGTATTCAACTTCACTTATGCAGCTATCTCATTTCCTTTCCATTACTGTTCAATATCTCTTTTCTGGACACCAAACCCCCAAGTTACTTCCTTTTTGTAACCTCAGCTATCTTTTTTTTTCTAGCTCGTTGCAAAACTATGTTGTTAATTTCAATGTCCAGTAATGATGCATACAAAAAATGTCCCCTTTGCTCTGTCTTTGAGTTGCACAGAATTGTTCTCAGCTGCGCCGTAGTTTTCCTACTGATCATGAAGCCGTGTGGGTTGCACAGTGATTCAGATGCACATTTGATGAATCAGCCAAGTTTGCAAGGGTTGGAGCAAGAACTTGCAATGGAAATTTACAGAATTTCTAGCATCTCATGAACTTCCCCAGTTGAACTTTCAAAATCCCAGTACTTCCCCTCTAAGCCAGTTTTGCAGAACAACACAATGTTGTGTCAGTTTGAGAACTTTTGCTCTAACTTTCCCCATTTCTCTGGCTATCAGCCAGACCTTCGTATAAATGTTCGCAACAGTGTTGGTAGTGGGTAACAATCCATGGTTATCTGAAAGGATGAAAGAGAGAAAAGGGCTTCAAGTACAAACAAAATACAGGCACATGGTGGGTGGTTAAAAATGTGTTCAACAAATTAGCGCACAATATGAGAGCTTTTGTGAAATATGTGTCTATTAGGCATATGAGTGGGAATAAATAGAATGGTATGTTTTCAAATGCTGGCCTACTAAGCAGTCTTTCCCTTTTATTTACTTTATTTATTTATTTGTAAGAAAGTACAGTGTTTTTCAAATGATCTGAAATGAGGCCCTGGAGGTTTTTCGCCTTCCTCTGTAGCATAGGGTACAGGTCACAGCTGGAGGATTCTCTGCATCTTGGGGTCTTTAAACTATTTGAAGGCTTCAATATCTGAGATATAGGTGAGAGGATTATTCCAGGAGTGAGTGGGTGAGATTCTGTGGCCTGCATTGTGCAGGGGGTCAGACTAGATGATCATAATGGTCCCTTCTGACCTTAAAGTCTATGAGTCTATGATTTTGACTTGGGGGATAAGAGAAACATTTGTCTGACAAATGTCAAATCTATGTGTGAGAAGAAGGCTCATCTCTCCAGATTCCAGAACTATTAAAATTAATGATCAATGCAAATGCAGGATTCACTGCAAATTAACATTTTATGAGAGTATGAACTGAGTAAAAGTTGATGGCACAGAAGACACATGAAGGCCAAATTCTGGAGTCATTACACTCAAGCACAATCCTTCATGGTGTGCTTTTCAGCCCAGTGCAGGAAAATGAAATGCCCAGTCCTGTGCTCAGCAAAGTCCATAGGAATATTGTTGTTGACTTCAGCTGACTCAGGCTCATGCCCTCAGTCATCTTTATGTTGAACCTTTTAGTATATATAGCAGAATGAATTGTATCTTTGTAAAGCTAGGGAAAAGGAAGCAAAGTTTAACAACAAAGGAAAGTGCTTTAAGTTTGTGCTATGTCAGAAGATAGAACGCATTATGTGACTGAATTAATTTAACTTGTAAACGAGCTGCAGCTAGAAGCACGGAACCAGCCAGGGCCAGCTCATCTAGAGAGAAGAAACCATTCCGAGACCAGCTTCTTTGAAGAAGACAGTCAACATGACTTACATAACTTGCTCAAATTCCAGTAAAAGGTCCTGATCTTGTAAGCAGTTTCTTGTATTGACATGGACATATTGGACTCTGCAAAGCCATGGGGTATGACCAAGAGTTCATCCCCCTGAGTCTGTTTGCAGGATCATGGACTAAATGATGATCATTTGTCCGGATAAGAACAATAATCACTTATGTAAAGCAACAAGCTCTAATCCTTATAATTATAAGGGTATCTTGGTATGACAGTAATAATTCAAATACTAATTAATAATTTAGGGCAAGGATAAGATAGATAATTCCTAGACACCCACACTCAAGCTATTTTTAATGGATTGTCTATTTTACATTTACTGCTTTTCACACAACACAAATTTGATTGAAAATTCTCCCAAGGCCATAAGGGAAAGGGTTGAGTGACTAATCCAAGAGATACAACAAAGATTTTAAAAGATACTGAAAACCAGAATACATACACCTTGAAGAAAAGCAGACACATTAAAGGCTGGAAGACTGCACAGTTCTGTGCATCATGTAAAATGAGTGCAGCTCAATCCTTCTGAATTGTTCACGCTCAGAGCTTATACACTATGTCCTTGACACCATAATCGCTTTGCAAAGCTTCCTAATGCAGCTGAGTCAGTTAAAAGCTAGTTATAAACAAGGAAGCATATTTAGCTGTCAAGGCAATTTTCAGTTATACTACAACAGAATGTGATGGGCAAAATTCTGCAGTGTCTTATGCCTGTGTTTCCCACTGAAGCCAGTGGAGTTGCATGGGTGTGCATCAGTGCAGAACATGGCCCAGCAATTTGCAGTTTGTAGGGAACACACCTGTGGACAGCATAGTCACCCCATCACCTTCTCAAATCATTCTATCCATTGCAAAATGGTTACATAAATTGCACTTGTTCTGCTGTTGTGAATGTCAAAGTTCTGCCTACGTCACTGACATCTTTGTTTCCACAGTAACCAATGCCCTTCAGTGTGGGGAGGGGAAACAGAAGGTGAGTCACAAAAGCGTAAAAAGTTTAACAGGATAAGACAAATCTAGGGTGTAAATACAAATTAAATGGCAGCATTGACATATTTAAAAATTGGTATTGGCCGTTCATGAGGGGTATATCTATCTCCCGTCTGGTTCCACCGCTCCTGGAATTGTAGTCACCTCAGTCTCTTGCTAATAAAATCTATTCAGCATCACATGTTATCATGTAGACTACAGATAGTAATAGATTACAATAAATGCCCTTATTTGGTGCTGTGGCCCAGAGTGGCCTCTACTGAGACCTTGTTTGCTGTCTGATGTGAGTCGTGTGTCACTAGCAGGTGTTTCCAAGCCTCACACTCAGCATAGGAAATAGAGGAAGGACTGGGAAGTTACAGATTCACCCTAAAATTAATCAAAATATCTGTCATGCTTTCCAAAGCATGACGTGTGTGAGATATATAGCTCTCGTGAGGCTGGGAGAGACATTCTGGAGACTTAAACATTATTGTTTAGCGCACTTTAGGTGTTTGCATTTGCTAGCTGGATTCCCTATCATTTTCTTTTCAGCCTTTTTTAAAGTAGAAAGTGACCCCAATATATTACCTGGATTGGAAGAACTGCAGACAGGGGAAGCTTGGATTCACAGCCAGCTCTGAGATGCCATTGACTGCTATCTGTGCAGTTGGCAGAATAAGTTCCCAGCTCCAGAGGGCTCATTAATGCCCATGAAATACACTTGTGTTTTCTTCTGTTTCCCCTGAGGGACTTCTGTTTGTCAGAGGCAGTTGGAATGTGAGGAACTTGTGCTAGTGAACCACTACTGTATTCCTGGTTTTAGAAACTGCAGTACAAATTGGCAGCAAGAATCCATGTTTTCCTGCAGATCACACCAGATGGCAGAGCCCAAAACGTCTACTTTTAACAGCGATGTGATTAGAGTCCATTCTGTTCTATCTCCCTGTGTATTTCTGGTGTACCCATCACTGCGGTTTCCAGGCACTCTTGTTGGCAATTAGGGACCTGCTGTGATAGTCTCCCAATTATTATTATAAGAATGTTAAGCTAAATGAAGGGAAATGCTCTTTTGCTGGCCAGCTTGTAATCTTTGTGGGAGAATTGGAGCTGTTTGAAATACCTGGACTCTGTGGGTAATGTAGGAAACTTCTACTTTAGAGAACCCAAGAGTGACAATCATGTGGTTCCTGTATTTATCACTAAAATATGTTCTTTTTTTTACAATAACTGTCTGATTAGAACTGTGTGAAAGGTTCAACTCTGGTGCACTTGAAATTAGCTATGATTTGAATCTGACCTCCATTCGTGAGCAAGCAGGCATTTTATGTAGCTGCAAACACTCCCTCAGAGTGTTGGTTTAGGGGGGTTTTGTTTTTGTTGTGGTTGGATAACTACAAACTATCTGTCTGATGTTGTGCCTCAAGGTTAATTGGGGTTCGGTGGAGCAAGTCAGGTGGTATTGTTGTGTACCAGGGCATCTTATAATACCAAGAGATATATGAAAATGAACTAATATAAACTTAAGAAATAATAGCCCACTTGCACTTTATGCCAGTCTGCTCATTTATTATATAATAAACTGTAGTTGCCATATTATAACTGTGCTGAGGAGAGAAGGAGATTCTAGGACAAGACTTAGAGCCTGATCTTGTAAGCCATACTCATGTGTTTGGTCTATACTTCTAGAAATGGTCCCATCGAAACCAGTAGGACTTTTTGAGCAAGTATTTGCATGAGCAGGGGCTGCAGGATTACACTTTTACTGTTTTTAAAATACAAATATTAAAACTGAAATAAGTACTAAAGCAATTTTTGTGTAACCCATAAGTATTCTTTGCTATCTCAAAACAAAAATTGTAATGTGCCTTAATTTGTATAAACAATTGTGCTATTTCAAAATCAACCATCTATGTAGCTCTGGCTTCTATGTCTTCATGTCTTGTTTTGTTTCCTTAATTCCCTTCCCATTCTTAGCGATTGTGTTCCTAATTTCTCCCCTCCCACACACACCCCTTTCCTCTTTTTTTCTTAACAGTGAAACTAGGCTTGTGACCCAGACATACTTTTTTGTTCATGTGGATTAAAAATGTTTCATTCCACAGTCTCACAGACCATAAGAGAGTCATCAGGGATCACTGATGACTTCCAGGCCACAACTAGAGATCCACTATCTTAACCCAACTCATTGAATGAAATATCTACTTTGTAAGCTTGTCCTTTCCACTAGTCCTGTTTACATGGTTTTGCCAAAGGCACCATTGAAGAAGAAGGGGCAGAAGGGATCTCTAGCTCCCCTCCCCTCCCCCCGCTTCAAATTTTGTACTGGGGGTCTCCTTTCACAGTATCCCCAGACAGAGCTCTTAACTGCAACAGAGCCTGAGTGTGTCTTCATGTATACTACCAAGTTTTGTTGCCTTGTCCACAGAACTGGTTTCTGCCAGTATCCCACAATGCCTGCCCTGATCCCTCTGTTCAGTGTTTTGGGATCTTTGCTGCCCTGTGAGCATGTGCTTTCCTCCCCTTTCAAAGCTCCTGGAAGTATCTGACAATTGAGTGTGCTGCTCTGTTTGAGGAATAAACAAAGAGAAAATCATTGAAAATCTCCTGTTCTGCCCTGCCTAAGAACACAGTGGCAGGCAGACTTGCTGCTGTGGGAGGAGGAGAACAAGCTGCTGTGCTGCTTTGACATTTCTGAGCATGGAGAGCTCACAGAGCTACACTTGATGCTACTCCCAGGAGCTGAAGGCTGAGAGAGAACTCAGAGGGAATCCCAAGATGTGCAGGGATAAGCTCTGTGGGATACATTCCCACAGTGCACTGCTCATACTGCTGACAATGGTATCCTCCTCCCCCTATGTGGGCATGATCTGTTGACAGAGGGAGCAAGCATGAACACCTAGCAATTTTTGTTTTGGTGACTTTTGAGTGTAGACATAAGTTTTGTCGACAAACTTGATAGTACAGACTGTAGCCTGTGATGAATTCGGAAGCTGGGAGCAGCAGAGCCTTTGAGGCAAGGAGTTTGTTTATAAACAAGTAGGATGATAACAAAAAGCTCATCATTAAAGTAAATTAAGGTTCATTAGATGCTCCTGAAAGCACTATCAGGCACTCCAGTTAAAAGATAGGAATAACAGGTGAGAATGGATTGAAACAAATAATGGTGTCCCCTAGAGGTCTGTATTGGGACCAGTGCTGTTCATTCAACATATTCATAAATGATCTGGAAAAAAGAGTAAACAGCAAAGTAGCAAAATTTGCAGATGATACACAATTCATTCAAGATTGTTAAATCCAAAGCTGACTGCAAAGACTTACAAAGGGCTTTCACAAAACTGGGTGACTGGGCAACACATTGCTGATATATGAAAAGTAATGCACATGGCAAAATATATTCCACATATACATACAAACAATGTTTTTTGTGTGCGTACTGTCACTTTTTTGGGGGCGCACTCACCTCTTTCCCCCAGCATAGCCCCCAGCCAGTCCTGGGAGCATTCGTGCTGTGCTGGATACACAGCAATTAAAGAGGCCATGACTGCATTTTGGCCTTTTTTTTTTTTTTGCTCCAACAACCCTAGAACCGGCACCTGTTTTATTAATTTTTTTCCAAAAAAAAAAAAAAAGAGCACTGCATACAAAATGATGGTGTCTAAATGGTTGAACTCATCAATAAAGAGATCTTGGAATCATTGTGGATAGCTGTCTGAAAATATCTGCTCCACGTGTAAGTGGCAGTCAGAAATGCTAACAGAATATTGGGAATCATTAGGAAAGGGATAGATAAGACAGAAAAGATCATATTGGCTCTATGTAAGTTGATGGTATGTCCACTTATTGAATACTGTGTGCAGATTTGGCCACCCTATCTCAAAAAAGATTTATTAGATTTGGCAAAAGGTACAGAGAAGGGGAACAGAAATTATTAGGCCTATTGTACGCATTCCATATGAGGAGAGATTAAAAAGACTGGGACTTTTCAGTATGGAAAAGAGATGAGTAAGGGGAAGAGATATGACAGAGATCTGTAAAATCACAAATGGTGTGGAAAATGGAATAAGTGTTTTTTACTCTTTCATATAACACAAGAACTAGGAGTCATCGAATGAAATTAATGGGCAGCAGCTTTAAAAGAAACAAAAGAAAGTATTTCCTCATGGTAAATCTGAGGAACTCGGTGCCAGAAGGCCAAGACTATAAGAGGGTTCAAAAAAGAATTAGATAATATCATGGAGACTATGTCCTTCAATGGCTATTAGCAAGGGTGAGCAGGGATCCAACACCATGTTATGCATGTCCCTCACCTGAGTTTGCCAGAAGCTGGGAATGGGTGATGGAATGAATCACTCAGTGATTGCTTGTGTTCATTCCCTCTGAAACACTTGATATTGACTACCACTGGAAGACAGTTTACTGGGCTATATGGACCTTTGGTCTGACCCAGTTTAGCCATTCTGATGTTCTTCACAGAACCTGATGTATCTGCCCCTTCCCATCGTCATAACTCACTAGACTCCCTCTCCTCCCAGAGTGAAGATAACACCCAGGAGTTATGATGGGGGTCTCTCTCTGCAGAGTTAGTCACAAAGTTAAAATATACATTAATTTTTTAAACCTAAGTGTTCCTTTACTGACTTGATTACAAAATCTCAGAACATGTTATCAATAGAGCTGACTAGGTATAATATTTATTGGTCTTTTTCTTTTATATGGAAGTAGATACAGGGCTCTATCACCTAACTGCTAAATTATCTGCCAAACAACTGGTTTCAAGTTCCAGGGTAGCCCCCAGAGTCATGGTTAAAGTTGCCCCTCCCCCAACCAATATCTGACATGGTACCCCAGGTTTTGCTGAGTTTGGTTTGGGAGGTATCAACTGAAAGTCAGTATACATGAAGGAATTCATATTGGCCTTGATTCAGGAAAGCACATACACATGAGCTTATATTCATCATGAAAACATGAATGGGAAACATATCTGGGGTCTTCCTTTTCCACTGCATGAATGGGATCATTCTTGTGCTCTAAGGATGAAACTAATCTCTGCCTATAGGGCAAGCATGAGGTCTATGCACACTGTAAGCCATCTAATAGGACTCAGGTCTCACTAAACTTTTGCATATACCTAAAGCTGTCTGTCTGGATTCAGATGAATTTTACCCTAACACAATAAACAAATACACAATTTATGGTATTACATTAGTTCTGATTCATGATCTCTATTAGACATCAAATCAATATGTCATGTTGGATTTGAAATAAAAGTGACGTCATAAATATTCTGTGGAAATGTGTAATCCTACAAAAATACTGGGAAAATAGACAATAAATGGTCATTCAAATCTGGGGAAAGAAAGAAAGAAAACCCTCCACAAGTTCTGTTGGGTTTCCTGCAGAAACATTATTCTTGTCACAAAGAGATGCTGCATGTCAATGAGTAGCCTGCTCTTCTCCTAGGGATCTAACATATTGACACAAATCAGAAAAAAAACTCAGTTCTGGGGCTTCTGTTCTCCTCCAAGTCCATTCATTGTGGAGTCTTCTGTGTTTCATTAAAAACAGTTCAAAATAAAGCCTCCTTTAGTCTATGCGTTCACCCTCTTATCAGAGCTCTTTCCAGGCCTCACCTTCCAGCAGTCTGTCCTAACCAGGATCTGGGGAGGGAGGGTCTCTGATCTCCCTGATCATCTCCCTCTTCTGCAACTTCCCACTGACTTCTAGGGGAATCACCTGCACCCTGCTCAGCTGTGCCTATTTAGTAAGCAGGATTGATAGGCCCCAGGTTGCTAGCCCATAAAGGAGCAAGCCACTTTCACACAGTCCATTCTTTTTCACTTGAGCAATTTTATGTATCACAAGGTACTAGAAATGAGAAGAGATTCCAACAGTACATAACTGGCTTTTAGTCATTTCAATGGAAGCCTACAATGAAAAGTACTAAGATTTTTTAAAAAGTTGAATATGCAGCAAAACATAATGGTATAAATTAGACCAGTCTCTTCATGACACTCCGCTTGACTCGAGTCCTACAGTTACTTATGAATGTGCTTTACTCCCACTGGAGAACTATTGCAGGAGTAGTGGGAGCTATGTTTGTAAAATTAGTAGCAGCAGCACTCACTATGTCAAGGTACTTTCCTAACACTTCAGGAGAACAGTCTCTGCTCTAAGTACCTCATAGTATAAGCACAGAGGTCGGGGAGAAGAGGAATAATAATAGGCAGGCATTCTGATACAAATCAACAAAGGTCACTATAGAGACCATTCAACAGAAGTGGTCCTCTAAGAAGGATTACGTGTAACTTTGCAAATAACTGCAAGGAAGATGTACCAATCATAGATGGACACATGGAAGAAGGGATGCAGGTAAATAAGAGAATATGACTACCAGATGGAATAAGCTGGGAGCAGAGGGGCCATTGTGAGCAACATGAAGTTTGACCCAGGAGGACAAAAAGGGGAGGAGCAAGTTTTAAATGGTTTAAAGGCGGTGATAAGAAGCCAAAATATGAAACCCTATCAGAGGGGGAAGCCAATGGAGGGATTTTGTATAAAACCAAGTCTACACTGGCACTTTACAGCATTGTAACTTTCTGGCTCAAGGGTTTGAAAAAACACCCCCTGCCCCTGAGCACAGAAAGTTACAATGCTGTAAAGTGCCAGTGTGAACCAGGCTACAGCACTAGCTGCTCCCCATGTGGAGGTGGTTTACATCAAGCACTGGGAGAGCTGTCTCTCAGCACTTGTGCCGTGGCCATACTTTCAGTTTAAAGTGCTGCCCCAGTTGTGCTTTAAACTGTTAAGTGTAGACAAAGCCTAAATAGCTGGAATCACTAACATACCTTGGATACTTATTTCCACCAGTAATTTTTGTTTAAAAAAAGTGACAAAGCTGGAATAAATCTGTATAGCACCAACAACCTCAATGAACTTGTGATTTACACAGGCCAAGCATCTGTCTCTCTGTTAACAAATCCCAAATGTTTCACACATTTGAGTACTGATTACGGAACTTCACTTTTCAATCATTATCCTCATGTTCAAGAAGATTCTGCCAAAGAAGTGAAACAATACTATACTAGTTAGGTGACCGGTTGTACAGTACATACAAGGAATGCTAACTACTCAAATTCTGCACCTTGTGAACAATGCATTGTCTGAAAATTATTTGGCCAAATTATTCAGCAAATGTGTATGAACTATGAACAATTCCTCAGCCATCAGGATTGGTTTGGGAACCCATCACAAAATGGGTTCAACTTGTAAAATTATACCATGTGCATTGGGGTAGGATAAAGTTTAGGCATCACTTAAGTCCCACAGAAATTCTCAAAATATATGCATAGAATTTTTGGGGGGTCTCTGCACGAGGTTGATTTTCACCACTGACTGCTGTGCAGGAAATGTTATAGTCAAGCAAGAATATATTGCACAAAACATGTAGGTAAGAGGACAGAATAAATGCAAACAAGAAAAAAATGGAGAGTATCTGTTCAAAAACAGCAACAAAGCAATGTAAGAGAAATGCAAATGTAAAAGAACAAATGGTATCAAACCAATCTGACAGCTTTTTTTGATAAGATAACAAGTCTTGTGGATAAGGGAGAAGCAGTGGATGTGGTGTACCTAGACTTTAGTAAGGCATTTGATATAGCCTCACATGACCTTCTTATCAATAAACTAGGGACATACAACCTAGATGGGACTACTATAAGGTGGGTGCATAATTGGTTGGATAACCGTTCTCAGAGAGTAATTATTAATGGTTCACATTCATGCTGGAAGGGCATAGCAAGTGGGGTTCAGCAGGGGTCCCTTTTGGGACCAGTTCTGTTCAATATCTTAAAAAATGATTTAGGTGATGGCATATACTCTAGAGAGTATGATTATTAAGTTTGCAGATGATACCAAGCTAGGAGGGGTTGCAAGTGCTTTGGAGGATAAGGTCATAATTCAAAATGATCTGCACAAGCTAGAGAAATGGTCTAAAGTAAATAAGATGAAGTTTAATATGCACAAATGCAAAGTACTCCACTTAGGATGGAACAATCAGTTTCAAACATACAGAATGGGAGTGGTTGTCTAGGAAGGAGTACTGCAGAAAGGAGTCATAGTGGACCACAAGCTAAAAATGAGTCAACAGCGCAACACTGTTGCAAAAAAAGCAAACATAATTCTGGGATTCATTAACAGGAGTGTTGTGAGCAATACACAAGAAGTCATTCTTCTGCTCTACTCTGCATTGCTTAGGCCTCTGTTGGAATATTGTGTCCAGTTCTGGGATCCACATTTCAAGAAAGATGTGGAAAAATTGGAGAAGGTGCAGAAAAGAGCAACAAAAATAATTAAAGGCCTAGAGAACATGAGCTACGAGGGAAGGCTGAAAGAATTGGGCTTGTTTAGTTTGGAAAAGAGAAGACTAATAGGGGACATGATAGCAGTTTTCAAGTATCTAAAAAAGTGTTGCAAGGAGGAAGAAGAAAAATTGTTCACCTTGGCCTTTAACGATAGGTCAAGTAGCAATGGGTTTAAATTGCAACAAGGGATGTTTAGGTTGGGCATTAGGAAAAAATTCCTAACTGTTAGGGTGGTTAAACACTGGAATAAGTTGCCTAGGGAGGTTGTGGAATATTTAAGAGCAGGTTGGATAAACATCTATCAGGGAAGATCTAGATGGTGCCCCCACTGTGAGGGCAGGGGACTAGACTTGATGATCTCTCAAGGTCCCTTCCAGTTCTAGTGTTCTATGATTCTGTGATAAAATAAATCTCATAATAATATTATAGACTTGATATTAAGTTTGCCTGAAGGATGGCACCCAGCTAACATTTTACTGACACAGCTGGTTATGTTCATATTCCATGAAAAACTAGGGGAGCTGAGCAGTGGTCTGGATTGATGAATTGATTTCATTTAAAGTTTTCAATAAGTAAAAATAAAGGCAAACTATATGAATAATCTCATATTGGTTTTGTGGATGCTTTTGCATTTTCCGAGAATAGCCCCTGAACCTGAGGGTATGTCTACGCTACAGCATTATTTCGAAATATCTTATTTTGAAATAGTTAATTCGAAATAAGTTATTTTGAAATAATGCGTCTACACACAAAGTGCATTTCAAAATAACGTTTTGCTATTTCGAAATAGCGCATCCACACTGAGTGGATGCTGAATCGTATTTAAGGCCGGCCAGAACCCGGTACGGCAGGGCATCGGGTCATGGGTTCGGGCAGAACGATCTGCGCATACGCAGAATGCCAGACAGAGCAGCCGGCCGTGGCTTGGCAAGCCCTGCTCATAAGTAAATTAGGGAAATATAATATAGATGTAATTATAATGAAATGGGTGCCCAACTGGCTGATAAATCATACTTGAAGAATAGTTATCAATGACTTCCTACCAAACTAGTAAAGGGTATCTAGTACAGGGCTACTCAACACATGGCCTGCGGGTGGGAGTCAAAACAAAAATGTAGTCAATATAATAGTCTTCTGTTGATATGTGTTTTAGTAGTTAAATTCCTGGACTGTCATTGCTCATTAAAAGTGCTGTCATATGGGTGGAAATTGGGTAAATATTGCATTTTATTAATATCACCAGAACTGACTTAAATGGGGCCTGTGTGTTGTGTAGTCTTGCCTTAATCTTTGTATTCATGTCTGTCAGTGTGAAAGAAGCTAATTGCATATATTTGCATATATATGCAACCACACTTAAGTTGCAGCCCTCGGCATGTGCTGTGAGTATCATTGTGGCCCCCAGGGCTTCCAAAGTTGAGTAGCCCTGATCTAGTGGGATATCACTGGGGTCAGTCCTTGGTGCTAGTCAATATTTTCATTAATGACTCAGAATGGAGAGTATGCTTATCAAATTTGGATATGACACCAAGTTGGGAGAAGATGCAAGCACGTAGGAGGGCAAAATTAGACATCAAAATGACCCCTGACAAACTGGGGAATTGACCTGAATTCAACAAGATGGAAGTCAATAAAGACAGATGCAAAATGCTTCACTTAGGAAAGAAATTTAAATGAATAGCTAGAAAGTGTGGAATAACTGTTTAGGTGGTAGCATTGCTGACAAGGATCTGGGGGTTATAGTGGATCCCAAAATTGAATATAAGTCAACAATGTGATACAGCTGTGAAAAAAGGCTAAAATGAGGTTGTTATATATTAACAGGAGTATCATATGTAATGCATGGAAGGTAATTGTCCTGCTCTACTCAGCACTGGTGAACCACTGTGTCCAATTCCAGGCACCTTCCTTCAGGAAAGATGCGGACAAATTGGAGAGACTCCACAACAGACCAACAAAGGTGATGAAAGATTTGGAAAACCTGACCTTTAAAGATAGGTTTGTTTAGTCATGAGGAAAGAACACTGAGGCTGGGAGGAGGGACCTGATAACAGCCTTTAAATATATTATGCGCTGTCAAAAAAAGTTGGTGATCATTTTTTCTCTAAGGCCAGTGAAGGTAGGACAAGAAGCAATGGGCTTACTCTGCAGTCATGGAGATTTAGGTCAGATATTAGGGGAAGCTTTAAGGAAGTTAAGCTCTGGAATGGGCTTCCAAGGGAGACTGTAGAATCTACATCACAGGCAATTTTTAAAAGCAGGTTAATAAACACCTGCCAAAGATAGTCTGTTTATTTAAACTTGCCATAGTGCAGGGGGCAGTACATGATGGCTTCTCAAAGTCCCTTCCAGACCTACATTTCTAGGATTCTATATAGCTTCCATTAGCTATTCTTGCCACTATAAGCACATAGGCTGTGTCTAGACTGCAGGGTTTTTTCGAAAAAAGTAGCCTTTTTTCGAAAAAACTTCACCTGCGTCTAGACTACAGCCGCGTTCTTTCAAAATTAAATTGAAAGAACGCGGCTTTTCTTTCGACAGCGGTACTCCTCATTTCACGGGGAATAGCCAGTCTCCTGTTCCATTCATCTCAATGGGGTGCTAACTTTGGAGACTATTGAGAACTATCTTGTATTAGTCATATTAGAAGATAGATCCCATTCTGGGATTGTAGATAGAGTTTGAGAACATGGAGGAAGTCTGTTTTGTGGTTGCAGTTTGGGCAAACTTCCACCTTGCCCCACAGAAGTCGGACACACTTTGAACACTGGTAAGCATCGTTCACATCCTTGCTGCTCAAGAACAAGAGGCATGTATGTGAGAGTACTATAATTGCACAGCCAACTGAGTGGGAGTTGGGCCTGCTATGGAACATCCAGTTTCAGCAGAAAACAAATCACAGGCTGATGCTGTAATGATGTGTGTGGTCATGGGATGAGTAAGCCTGTGTGTGATTGAGCTATGGAACTGAAGGGAAAACATTTGTGCCAGCAGGATTGAATGCATGCTCTTAGCTAGAATTACGTGAGCTCATTTTTCACTAGGGTATTAGTATACAAGTTGCACTTCTGCAGCAAAAGACAAATAGTAGCGTACAGAAGTGGCAAGTTGGAGACATTTTAACCACTCTCCTCCCATCATCCTATTCTACCCTACAATCAGTGATAATTTCTCACTCTTTTGGCACTTCACTGTTTATTTCAGCAAAATGGAATTTATTATGATCTTGGAATTTTCAAAAATGTGCCATTCCAAAGTTAAAACTAAAGGAGTGGGACAATTTAATGAAACTTTAGGTAAGTATTTGCTCCTGAAATCTCTCTCGGTGCTTACATTTTTGTCTGGCGTCTTTTATTCCTTTAAAATGAGACTAAGTTAAGGATCTCTTATAAAGTTATAAAGAAACTTTTATAGAGAACTCTCTGGTATGTAGGGGAAAGCAAGCACCTGTTGTTATATATAAACACTCCAATGTATTGTCTATTTATGGGATGGGTAGGATGCCTTTGTGGCTAAAGCAAACTCTGGGATAAAGTAAATGTGAATTCTAGTTTTGGATCTACCACTGAATTGCTGTATGGAGTTTTTCTTCTAACCACAGAGAAAACAGTAAAGCAAAACAACTGCTGTGCAGCAGAGACAGGCTAAGGAGATGGTTTGGATCCAGTTATCGATTAGGTTTGCGACCAAGCCATGGAACTGATTTGAGATTTGTGGTGCTTAAATCTCACGGGCATCTAAAATCTTGTTCAAAATGATGTCACTCTTCAAAGATCTCCAACATCTGAGACCGGAATCTTTTCAAAGTGGCTGATTTTGATGAAGTTCCAGCCCTATCTAAACCAGGCTTCTCCCAACGGGTCCCTGCCAGCTCTTTAAATAGCTCCTTGCTGGCTTTTGCCGCAGCTCAGCCAGCTCTTGCCAGAGCTGCACACCAGGGCACACCTGCATTCTTTCACCTCTGGATCCATGGATTCAAAGATCGAACTCACCTTGAAATTAAAAGATCTGGGTTTGTCCTGTCTCTGCATATTAGTATAAGGCCTCATCTGTACCTAAAAAGGGTTGACAGCATAGTTATGCTGGGAGAGCTATACCCGCAAACTGCTTGAGTAGCGACCCAGCTCCTGCTGGCAAGAGTTCTCTGCCAATGCAGCCTAAACAAGCTCCCTGAACGCAAGAGGCCTTAGAGCCACAATGACATTTTTTTGCCTCTGTAACCATGTCTGCACTAGGGCCTTTGCCAGCATGGCAACACCTGTTAGGGATTTGATTTTTCATTCTCTTAATTGACACAGCTGGGCCAGCACAATCTTTAAGCGTCCACCAGCCTAAGTCTCAATGTCACTTTGTATCCATGCCTGATAAAAGCAAGGCTGCAGTGTTCTTGCACTAAGACAGAGAGAGCCTCTGTTGAACAAAAGGCTAACGGGCTCTCAGCCTCTCACTGCACTGGGTTCTCAACTCCTTGATTCCTTTTCTAAAAGTCTACTGTATATTTGAGAGAGTTTGTCCGTCTGTGAATGAGTGAGCAAGTCTGTCTATCTGCCCATCCAACTGTTTGTTCAAGAACTCCTCCTACACAACTCCTAGAATCACCAAATTCAGTATACAGCTTCCTCTTATCATGACTTAAAGCAAAGTAAGGATTTGATTGTGCAGGAGGGAAAAAGACTGAAGCTTCCCCCTCCTCCTCCACTCCCCTCCCAGTTCCTACAGGGATGCATAAAACCATAGGGTATGTCTACACAGCAAAGTTATTTCAAAATAACAGCCGTTATTTCGAATTAACTTTCTTAGCGTCTACACGGCCAAACCCGCTATTTCAAAATTAATTCAAAATAGCGAAGCGCTTATTTTGAATTTGGTAAACCTCATTCCACGAGGAATAACGCCAAATTCGAAATAGCTAAATAGAAATAAGCGCTGTGTAGATGCTTATTTTGAAATAGGGGGCCTCCAGCCTTTCCCAGGGTGCCCTGGTGACCCCTCTGGGCACAACCAGGAAAACTCTTCTGCTCCCCCGGCCAGCCCTGGATTCCTTAAAGCAGTAGACTCTTGCCTCAGAGCCTATGCGAGCTGCAAGCCTGGCAGCACAGAGACAGCAGTCCGTACACCTTGCCCAGCATGAGCCAGCAAACTAGTGGCACCCAGCCCTCCACCGCTTCCCAGGAGCAGGCTGGCAGCTCCCAGGAGCCTGCCAAGGGCCACAAAAGGTGGGTGCCTTCCTGGTCTAGTGTGGAGATCGTGGACCTCATTAAGGTTTGTGGGGAGGCCTCCAATGTCCACGATCTCTGCACTAGACGCAGGAATGCGGCCGTCTACACCAAAGGCCACATGTGCACCCAGGAGCAAGTGCGCATGAAAATAAAAGAGCTGTGGCAGGCCTATGCCAGGGCCTTATGGGGCAGCTCCCAACCATGGGATGACCCAGACCCCTACCCCTATTATGATGCCCTGGACCATATCCTGGGGGTCAGATGGTCCATGCCACCCAGGTGGTCATCGATCCTGGGGCAGAGGGACCTGCCCATGACACCGAGGAGGCGGAGAAGGAGGAGGATGGCCAGGAGCCTGAGGAGCCTGGAGGGAGCATGCCCCGCACCCAGGACCTCCAAGCTGTCCCAGCAAGCCTGTTGCCAGTGTCATCCAAGGCCAGGGAGCCCTCGACATGTGAGTGCCATCACTGTCCCTTATGCAGAGGGGGGGAGCGAGAGGGAACCCAGGGCCCGTGCATGTAGGCCTTGCTGACCATGGAGCACGCAGCAACCTGTGCATGTGCCATGACACCCTGAGCATGTGGCCCCAGCTGGCTGCCACATAGGGGCCCTTGCCTGTTACCCATATGTATGTATGTATGAAGGCACATGACATGCTCCTGACCCCGGGGAGGGACACTGCACGATGCCCTCCCTCCAGAAGCCCCGTCTACGCAGAGGCAGGGCACATCTTCCTTTCCGCCCCTCCACACCCACACTATATACAGCACAGGGGCCAGCCCACACTCTGGGGATAGCAGGACATGATCGTGCGGAGACCTGCCGTCCTCGCCTAGCACAGGGGGGCTGGGCCAGGGATAACTAACTGAGAGTGCATCTTCCCCACCACTGCCCCGCACTCCCACTCTCCAGGAGCAACCCCCCCTGCAATCCTGGCCACTGTGGGCAATCTGTAGTGCACCTGGGACAGAACAACCCCCCCCGGGGAGGGGACTTGCACCACCTCCCCCACTTTTCCCTGGGGCAGCCCATCCCCTCCTTCCCCCCCCACCCCCCCAGGCACAGTGGCCAGAGACTGCCATATCTGCATGAGCACCGCTCCAACAATGAATCTCCTCGTGCCAAACTGGCTTGCCACGGATCAGTAGCTATCCAGTGTGCTATTCCAGAGGGTGGTGGCCACACGCTTGTGGAGGGGAATGGCAGGCCTCATATGTGTGTCCCATCACTGCAGAACAGGGGAAAGCCACTCACAGAGCTCCATGAAGGTGTCCTTCTTTATCCTGAAGTTCTGGGTCCATTGTTGGTCTCCCCAGCACTCCAGGATGATGTGGTCCCACCAGTCGCTGCTGGTATCCAGACTCCAGATGCGGCGGGGCACACTGGCATCCGGGCGCTGCTGCTGCTCCTCCCCAGCCCTCAGGAGGGTCTGGAAGAGGGCCTGGGGGTTGAGCTGCAGCAAATGCTGCCAGGCAGTCTCCTGCAATTGCAGACAGGCTTGCAGCAAGACATCCAAAATGAGGACCAGTGTGCCCAGGGGCAGCTCTGGCTCCATGGTGCCGAGTGCTGTGGTGTCCTGAGTCAGGGCAACCAAAGCAGACAGAGACAAAAATGCTTTGCTGTCCCTCAGCAAGGTAGGCAAACAAGTAGGGAAAGCTGAGAGCCAGCTGTCCGAGGGGGTCCCTTTAAGCACAAGCCTCAGGCAGCAGCCACACAAAGCAACTACTGACCTGATGCCCGGCTAGAGCCGGTTTCAGCCGCCCTTAAAATGCGATTCAGCGTCTACTCAGTGTGGACACGCTATTTCGAAATAGCAAAACGCTATTTTGAAATGCATTTTGGGTGTAGACGTCTTATTTCAAAATAACCTATTTCGAATTAACTATTTTGACATAAGATATTTTGAAATAACGCTGTAGTGTAGACATACCCATACAGAAAAAAGACAGAATCACCAGGCTGGTGATAGGGGCCCTTCTGGGACTTCCCCAGCCCCAAGCCTCCCACCTTCAGGCGCTCTTTAGGGAGGACGGGAGAGACTTCTGATTCACACATACACACCTGATTCATAGGGGAACATTGCTGGCTTTTCCCATTCATCAGGGAACCAGGGAAGTTCACAGTTTGCTGCATTCCTCACTGTGTCTGGGGAGTGCAGGGGGCAGATGAACCTAGACCTGTGCCAGCTGGGAACATGCACCTCTCCCTTGCTGTGCCCACTGGAGCTGCAACAGCCATGGAGAGGTGATTCCCACTTGGCCCTAAGCTACTGTGGTGTGAGAGGGCCAGGGTAGTCTTCTCTCCCCAGGACAGCCTGCGTACTGAATCCCTCATTTCCAGACCCATCTCAGAGCAATTATTTAAATGAAGAAAAACAAAAAATTATTGAGTTAAAGGTAATTTTTGATGTGTTTTTAATTAAGACTTTACCTCCTTAGTTAGCACATTTAGTGCTGTAATGTTCTGTTCAAAGCTACAGCCCACTTCCTCATTCCCATAGACAGCTTGCAGCTCCATTGCGGTTCAATACCACAGTGGCTATGATGTTACCGGCAGAATGTAGGAGTTACAGCTACTGGCTGTGGAGCAGAGGGTTTTCGTGGCAATGCAGATAAACAGGGGATGGCTGAACCCCTAGCTACAAGTGAGTGTTTCAAAGGTTGTCGAATGACTCTCCTACCTTGTCTGTTTTGGGGTAGTCTACATCTCAGCTTGGTTATGAGGAGAATTTGAGTTCAAAATTCTTCCTTTTTGGTAATTTGTATAATTCTATTTTAGTAGGGAGGTTGGTTGTTGTTTTTTGGGGGGGAGTTAGAAATATTTAATTCCTAGTGATTTGGGCTGAAGAATCAGGGCACAGCTGAGAGCAGGGCTTTTCAAAGATGGGTCGTGGGCCTGCCCAGCTAAGCCACTGGCAGTCTGCAAGACACTTTGTTTATCTAAGCCTCCATAGGCACAAGGCCCTGCAGCTCCCATTGGCTGACATTTGCAGTTTCCAGCCAAGGGGAGCTGTGGGAAGCGGCATGGGCTTCCCAGTGGGTCACCATTTCCCATAGCTTCCCTTGGCTGGAAACAGCGAACCCCAACCAATGGGAGCTGCAAAGCTCCATGCATATGGATGCTTAGATAAACAGAGCATCTCATGGCCCGCCAGCAACTTCCTTGGGTGGGCCTATGACCCAATTTTGAAAACCCCTGATCTAGAGGAGGAAGCAATCAGCTCAGAAACATCTCGTTCACTTTCACACACCAATGTGTGCACATGACATAACCCAAATGGTCTGCACAGAATAGAAGAGTCTGCAGTGTTATGACAGAAATGGCATCCTGTGAACCTCTGGCAATGCTTAAATGTTGCAAGACCCTTCAAATGGTGGGGAAATGTACACGCAGTCCGCCATGTGCCACAATATTCACACAGGACATAAAGATAACTTTTCCAGCACGGGGGAAGAAGGGGCAGATCACAGTAATGGGCACAAGATTCCTTACAATTAATTCAGTGTTATCACAGGAAGCCAGCATCTTCAAATGTATGTCAGAGTTGGACGCTGTGCGGGTTAGATTAGAGCAGTGGTCCCCAACACGGTGCCCGCGGGAGCCATGGCGCCCGCTGGGGCATTTATGTGCTCCCGCCGAAACATCTGGGCTGGCCCCGTCCCCGGCGCGCAGCACATGCATGGTGCCGGCCCCGGGCGCGTGGCAAATGGGCGGCCTCTGCCCCGGGCACGCTGCACATGCATGGTGCCGGCCCTGGGCTCAGAGCGCGTGGGTGGCCTCTACCCCTGGTGCGCGGCACATGCGCGGTGCCAGCTCAGGGCGTGTGGGCGGCCCCCACCCCCGGGCATGCGGCGCATGCGTGGCCCCACCCCCGGAAGCGCGGCGCGTGAGTGGCTCCGCTCCTGGGCACCCGGCAGCCACGAAAGGTTGGGGACCACTGGATTAGGTTGCTGTTCACTACTCTCCTCTTTTAGAAGGTTCCAGTCATCCAATCAGAGCAGAAACAAAACCATCTGACTTAAATGACTAGCCTGCCGAACATTTGAAGCAGAGATAGAGAACACTCCACAAGTTGGAAAGCTGCTCACCCTGTGTGGTGAATATTTGTTAATTTGATAAATATTTAATATTTGATTTGCAAATTATTGGCTAATAGGGGCCTACATTTGCAATTAATAATCGTAAAAATAGATCTAACAACTCTAACACATTTCCTCCAACTGACATGTTCCATTAACATTCTTAGCTGTCGACTTGAACATCCTATTGAGAACACAATTGTGAATGGAAACATATGAGCAGTCCATTTCCTGGGAGTTCAGATGTGGCTTACATTTGTTCTTTGCCAAAGTCATAACACTGAAATTACCCATATTATTCATGGGTCTTTTTGCTGTTGTCATTTAATGTGAGCATGACTGGAAAGAGGTGATGTGTTTGTGGCATCCATCTGAATGCTGATGACAACCTGCAAGAAGATAGGGAACAGGATGTCTTAGAGGATTTGTGATGGTCCAAAGAGACCTTGTGTCACTGGATCAGTTCAGTTTGTATCAGTAATGCCGGAAACTTGCATTTCCATAATAGGTGTTTTGTGGCTTATTAGGAATGAGACAGTGGCCTGAGTCCTGTATCTCTGTTTGGACATCACACAAGCACCCCCACAATCAGTACTTGTTGACAGTCTCAACAGAGATGCCAAGGAATGAATAAAGATGGGAACTGAACTGCCTCTCAACCTTGAAAGTAATTCCTCAAGTAATGACTGAAGCACATTGGCTGGACTAAGGTGCTGGGCAAGCTTCACAAGCCACTGCCTATGTTGTACTTTTCCGTGGAGAGAGAACTTCACTCTCCCGGGCTCTCTCAGTTGAGTTCCTTTCACAAGTGCAAAATATCATTTAATAACATAATGCAGGTTTCATTTCTCTAAACTAGACATTGCCATGCATGTGCTGAGTTCAAATATTATTTACCCAAGAGTGCACCAATTCTGTCAAAGCTTCAGGGTGTAAAATAAAAACATAACCCCACTTTCATATTTAAGCTGCACCACCTCCTCAGGAATTAGTGTGTTGTGCTTTTGACATAGTTTTCTATTTCTATAAAACATGAGACAATTTTAGTCAACATGGAAAAGCAGAGTGCAGTTTGTTTACACGTACTTACAATCTGATCTAGAACACAAGATAGAGACCTGGTGTCCTTGCTAATTTCCATCAAGGTTATTATGCATCTTGTCCTTTCACAAGTCCAAAATGTCATTTAATAACATAATACAGGTTTCATTTTTTCCTGCATTCATGGCAGGACCAAGCATCATCTAGAGCAGACCATCCCTCTCAAGTGTTTGTCTAACCAGCACTTAAAAATTTCCGATGATGGAGATTCCACAACCTCCGTAGGCAATTTATTCCAGTATTTAACCATCCTGACTTGAGATTGTTCCTAATGTCTAACCTAAACCACTCGCTGAAATTTAAGCTCGTTGCTTCTTCTTGTAGCCCTAGAGGTTAAGAAGAATAATCTTTCTTCCTCCTCCTTTTAGATACTTGAGGGCTATGTCCAGACTGGCATGATTTTCTGCAAATGCTTTTAATGGAAAAGTTTTTTCATTAAAAGCATTTGCGGAAAAGTGTGTCTAGATTGGCACGGACGCTTTTCCACAAAAGCACTTTTTGCGGAAAAGCATCCATGCCAGTCTAGACACGGTTTTGTGCAAGAAAGCCCCGATCGCCATTTTCGCCATCGGGGTTTTTTTGTGCAAAACAGTTTTTAGCTGTCTACACTGGCCCTCTTGTGCAAAAACATTTCCAGAAAAGGGCTTGTGCCCGAATGGGAACGTCAAAGCATTTCTGCAAGAAGCACTGATTTCGGACAGTAGAACGTCAGTGCTTTTGCAGAAAACCTTGCCAGTCTAGACGCAGCCGAGAGGTGTGATGAGGTCCCCTCTCGGTCTTTTCTTTCCCAGACTAAACAATCACAGTTCTTTCAATCTTCCCTTACAGGTCATGTTTTCTTCCCTGAACTTTAAGGCCATGTGTATAGTGATAAATGGGCACTGCTTTCTGATTCATGTCTTCTTCCTAGATCTAACTTGTCACTGGGGTTATGTCTAGACCACAGGCTTCTTTCAGAAGAAGCTTTTCTGGAAGAGATCTTCCGAAAAAGCTTCTTCCGAAAGAGAGCGTCCACACTGCCAAAGCGTATCAAAAAAAGCGATCTGCTTTTATGGATGCTCTCTCACATGTAAGCTGTTATTACTATGGATGGAGTGGCCACTGGGGCACCTGTGCTTTTTCCTCTTCTTCCGAAAGAACTCCCTCTTCCCTGTCCACACATGCCTTTTTCCAAAAGAGCTCTTTTAGAAAAAGGCTTCTTCCTCGTAGAAAGAGGCTTACCATTGTCGGAAGAACCCCTCTGTTCTTTCCATTTTTTTTCCGAAAGAATGCGATTGCAGTGTAGACATAGTTTTTTCCGAAAAAAACTCTGTAGTGTAGACATAGCCTCAGGCCAGTTCCATGTCCCCATGGGGAGTGTATAAAGATAACATAAAAAGACACCTATACTGTCCTTTGGATCCTTCAGAACATCTGGTCCCAAGGATCAGGGTCCAGGATTGGATATGATCTGGATCAGAGCCATGCAGCAGCACTGGGATCTAGTAAAATGTACTGTATTGTGGCCAGACTATGGCAATTTGTAGGAAAACATTTTAAAATGTTTAATACTTAAAGTCAGGGAGAGAAAGAGATTTGATATCTATTACAACAGCAGTTAAAGTATTTTTTTTACTTGCTTTAAACAAGATTTGCTTTATTCTTTTTGTGGTAAAAATTGTGTCTGAATGCCATTTATAGATTTAATATATTAACTGACCTTTTTTTTCTTTTTAGTAGCATGGGGGAAATCTGTCCCTAATGGGATTTGTGGGATCTAATGTTTTTGTGGGTGGGAGAGGGATAACAATGCAAGAAACAATGTGGGAGCAGTATTGTGGAATGGGATGGGAATAGGATTTTAAAAAATAGTCTCCTGCAGGGCTCCAGCGGATCTCATTTTACCTGCAATCTAAAGCTGATGAGATCTAAAAAAAAATGATCCTGATTTGTCCAGTCTGTGGAGATACTGTTTTCTTTTTAATCCACATGGCAAACAATTTCATATCTTCATCTTCTGCCTCAGGCTCCTGAAAAGAATTGAAATGAACAAGATGCTTTGTGTTTAAAAGGACGACAGCCATCATCCCAACTCTGACTTCTCCTTTCTTCTTCCTTATATAGTAGAAGTTTGTAAAGTCAATGCAACTCTCTATATTTTTAATTCCTCCCCTTTAAACCAAAAAGTTTGTCTTTTGCTAAAACAAAAAGTCAATGTTAAATCTCTCTCTCTCTCCCCTTCTGTCCCCTTCCTCATATCTGCTTCTTTGTGTGCAAGGCACAGATTCCCTATCAAAGTTACATAGGAGGTAAACAACAGGAGAGCATGCTGTATTTACCATGGCACGCCATTTCATGCCCTATCTGTACTGACTCTAGTAGCTCTGTACTGAGTCTAGCAGCTTTCACGCAACAAATCAAAAATCATTGGGCACATAACAGTTAATAAAACCAGACAATGCAGTAATTTTCTACTGGATTTTTATTAAAGCTCATTTAAGTCATACAGGCCTTCCTGAGAGTTTTTCTCTTTAATCCCAGTAGGGATTTACTGACTAAAAGCTAAATGGGAGACCTGCATTCTAAACTCTGGGCTCAGTAGGGCCACTTGATTTAGAAAAACATAGGCTCATAAAATATTTGAACTAGAATGGACCTCGAGAGGCTATCCATTGAGGTCCAAGCACCATCCCTAGACTATCCCTGGCAGGTGTCTGTTTAATCTGCTCTTAAAAATCTCCAATGATGGAGATTCCACAACCTCCCAGTGTTGACTCCTATTAACTTTGGTCTACTATGATCCCTAGCCCCCTTTTAGCAGTACTTCTTTCTAGGCACTCATTTCCCATTTTTTAAGTGTGAAAGTCTGTAAAACCATGTGGGGACCTAATGTGCTGTACACTGCACAGCCTTTGCACAGATCTCAGGGCGGAATGTCCACAGAGCTAAAGTTTGCTCCTAGCAGCTTTGCTGGAACTGCTATTCAAAGACTGGGTATTAAATTAATGTGAGTATGGTAACAGATTCAGGCCTGCAATGAGTGAAAAGGCATCTGACTTTGGCTATGCACATAAAAAAGGTGTTTTGAAATCAGTGTGATCTCTCCAGTTTTCATGGCAGAGGTCAGAGCAGAATAGACAAACATACTAGTGGGCTTATATCACAGCAGCTGGAGCTTGTACAAAGTCCCATGAGGGAAGCCAGCCAATAAAGAATTAAAATAATCTAATCTGGCTGTGATAAAAGCATGAATAACTATTTCAGTGTCTCACTGGAAAATTACCACAACTTGCCGCTGCTCCTTAAACGGTAACAGGAGAAACTCTGATGATGTGGTCAAAGTGGTTCTCAGAAGACAGAACAGGGGTCAGGAGGACCACCAAACTCGTAAACAACAGAGAGAAAACAGTCTTTTTTAATCAGAAGAAACCATGGATAGAAAATGAACGCAAGGATAGGCCCAAACTCTGTGATGAGCACCCATGGTTCCCATTCATCTCAATGATTACCAAGGACACTCAGGACCTCTCAGGAGATACTCTGCACTGCACAGGGTCAGGTCCAACATTCTTATAGCAGTTGCCTGGCACCAAATATGTCAGGTAAGGCTGCAAAACAATTTCCATTCTGAGCACCTGTTTCTATGCCTTCGTGTTTCCCAGATAATCACTTCTTAGATTCATGATTGGTCCCTCTTTCACTTAGAAGCAAAATCTCTTCCACCATTTTGGATTGGAAAAAGGATACTTTTTCTAATTTAGAAATAAATTGCCACATTTTCACAGAGACAAGATGGGTGAGATAATGTATTTTATTGAACCAACTGTGGTTGGTGAGAGAGACAACCTTACAAGCTATCTTGAATTGTTGTTCTTCTATATAAAGCTCAAAAGTTCCTTTCTCTAGCCAACAGAAATTGATCTGTTAAAAAGTATTACCTCACCAACATTCAAGAAAGATGTGGAGAAATTGGAAAGGGTATAGAGAAGAGCGACAAGAATGATTAAAGGTTTAGAGAACATGACCTATGAAGCCAGGCTTCATGAACTGGGCTTGTTTAGTTTGGAAAAAAGAAGATTAAGGGGGGACATGATAGCGGTTTTCAAATATCTAAAAGGGTGTCACAAGGAGGAAGGCGAAAATTTGTTCCTCTTGGTTTCTAAGGACAGGACAAGGAGTAATGGGCTTAAAGTGCAGCAGGGGAGGTTTAGATTGGACATTAGGAAAAAATTCCTAACTGTCAGGGTGGTCAAATATTGGAATAAATTGCCAAGGGAGGTGGTGGAATCTCCCTCTCTGGAGATATTTAAGAACAGGTTAGATAGACATCTGTCAGGGATGGTGTAGACGGAGCTTGGTCCTGCCTTGAGGGCGGGGGGCTGGACTCGATGACCTCTCGAGGTCCCTTCCAGTCCTATTATTCTATGATTCTATGATTGTCCCTCCAATATGCTGGCACCAAGATGACTCCAGCAACCCCACATTTTTATCCACAGATGACATATGGCAAAAGGGTTAGTTTTGCCCGGAGTGCATGGGAGACTTTTAAATGTCAAATTTCAACATATGAAAATCCAGCTGTACTCTCAATGTGGACTATTTTCACTCTCAGATGGGCTAGTTATCACTGGAAAATAGGCTTGTTTTCAAGCAAACAATTGATAACATGATCCCTCCAGCTCTGCTGCCTCCGGAATGGCTCTTGTTTTTCAATTTCTAATTAATTAGATTAAAATTTCAGTCCTTTTTTGCAAATGTACCCCTCCCCCAATAAAAACTAATTAGCTCACCCCAGGCTCCCTACGTGAACAACGTCATGCATGGTCAGGGGCAGGATGAGCAAGGCACTTAGATTAGCATTTCTCTTGAATTAAAATTCAGTGTCTTAAAAGAAATAAAGGATTCAAGTAATATGAGCATTCAAGTGAACTTTTTCTGTCCTAGCATCATCTCTTACGATTTCTTACTGGACTATGGCATCCTATATGTCTCCTTGCCTCCATCATGTTGCAGGAATGGATCTCTATCTGTTGACAAAAATGCTGATAGGTCTCACTAACACATCATGAGCGGCAGTTGAGTTGTTCCTGAAGCTGCAAAGGGATGAGTAGGAGTCCATGTATCATATATATAACATGAGTTTTCTTGTGGCATTCACAGAGGTGCTGACCACAGTGGAATGCCACTTTTGGGCTTGGGAAACAAGCACTGAGTGGTGGGAACCTAGCCTCCTTTTTATAACCCTCCTGCTCCCAGCAAGCTGCTTGAATTCTTCCAAACCCACTTACTGGTTGCATCATCCACAGTCTCCAAGGGTTGTGAGAGGTTCACCTCTTCTGGGGTACAAAAGAGCTCCTGACTGCAAATCCCTAAGGATGCCAAGTCCTCTTCCAGCTCACGGTCCTTCTCCCACTTAGCATACTCGGCCACAACTTCCTCTTCCTGTCTCAGTCCACTGTCAGACGCCCCCTGAGCCTTTAAGGTATCCTCATGGGGTCTTCAGAGTGGAGGTGGGGTTGTTTCCAACTCTGTCATCCAGCTCTTTATGGTACCTGCAGGTTGTGGGTGCAGCACCAGTGGCATTTTGCTTTCCAGGCCTTGTGGTAAGCATTTCACATCTTCTTTACTTTGACCCTGCACTGCAGTGCATCCCAGTCATGGCCCCTTTCAGTCATGCACCTAGAGATATGCCTGGAGATATTGTAATTCCTGCAGCTGACACTGGACAGCCTCCTCTCCCCAAATGCTGATGAGGTCCAGCACCTCAGCATTGCTCCAAGCAGAGGCTCTCCTGGTATATGGAGCAGTCATGGACAGCTGGAGAGATGCACTGAGCAAATTGCCAAGCAAACAGGAAGGTGACTTTCAAAGTTCAAGAAGAACTTGGTTGGTCACCAGGGGCAGTGGGTACAAGAAATGGGAGAAGTCAATGCCTTCCCAAACTGCCAGCCCAGCCCCGCTCACACTTTTCCACCAGCCCCCCTTCAGTATGTATCTCTCAGGGCTGTCTGGTATTCAGCCCCACTAAGGCTGGAGTTGTGCTGCCAGCTCTCCAGGGGCTGGGGAGGTTTGGGGCTGGGCATTGCTCTTCCTCCCTCTCCCTAGTGCTCTTGTCGAAGCAGAGGAAGGCCTGAGCAACATGCTGCCCGCACTCATCTCATGCTCTGACCAGACTCAGGAAAAGCTGGGGATTTGTGCTGTCTGCTATACCCCCATGCTCAGGCCAGACTCGGGGAAGGCTGGGGCTGTGTGCTGGGCACTCTCCCGCCATGCTCCGACTGGGGCTGCAAGCTTCCCACTCTCCTCCCCGTGCTCCAGCCAAGGAAGGCTGGGGCCACATGCCATCTGCCCTCCTCCCACATGTTCTTGGGCTATGGTGGAAAGCTGGGGCTGCACACCACCTGCGGGGGAAGGGTGGCCTGCCCCTACAGCAGGAGGGAGTCCTTGGCTCCCATAGGGCACTGGATGGCAAGGAGGGAGGGGCTTAAGCAGAAGAGGCGGGGCTTAGGGCTTGCCTCCCCCTAGCCCTAGTTTCACCCACTGCCCATGCTGATCACCTGAGCAGGTCAGTAGAGTTCATATGGATGACCAGAGAGGCCAGACCATGCATTGTGGAAAGGGTGCCAGAGGCCAGACATGACTCAATACTACACCACAGTGTCCACACTGTCACCCAGTGCGCTATCCAGAGCAGAGCAAGCTCTACACTTCTTGCGGAGGTGGTTTACCTAGAGCATGTTAACTGCAGAGCTAGTGTGTACTAAATGCCTTTCCAGTGTGGACACTGCGAAAGTTACAGAGCTGGGGGCTGCTCAATAACTTACCAGTGTGGACTTGGCCTTAGACAGACCCCCAGTGCAGTAAGATATAGAGGAAGTGAAAACCAATTAAAATGAGTCTTCCAGCCAACAGTCCAATTAAAATTCCCTGTAATAAATTGCTAAGAAAACATTTCATGTTGGCTTTGGAACTTTCCACCAACTAACAACAGGCAACATGGACGGATAGTTATTGTGAAGGGTACCCAAAGTAGGGCTCTCTGCAAGGGGGAGAAAGAGGGCTGTCTGTCTAGGTTAAAGGCTGGGCAGTGCTGCTACTGCTTTCAGCTTCTTTGTTTTGCTGACCTGTGCTTAAGGAACAAGAAACAGCGACCTCCTACTGCATCCCAAATGGGAGTTATAGCTGGGATTAAACCGTCAGTTTAATGAACCCAACTACTGCTGATCTTGACACTTAGTACACGTGACGCCTGCATTTACTGTGTGACCTTGCTGGTTTTTATGACTAGCATTGGAGGGTAAGGTACAACAACGCTAATAGGAGTTACACATGCCTATTGAGTGAGATGAGAAGAGACAGATCCATAACTAATGTAAATCATTGATTTCAATGAGCATGCACCTGTACCAAACATTGCCCCACTACTAGTTGGTGTTCATTTTGTTTCCCCACTTGCCTGTCACATCTATCATTTAAACAGCCAGTTCCTCTGGGAACAGACCTGAAGTGTATGAGTCTGGTTTTCCTCTCATTCACACTGGTTTAAATCAGGATTAACTCCATAGTTCTCATGTAAAGTCAACAGAGTTGTCTCAGTGTAAAGCCAGCATAAATGGGAAGAGACTCCGTCCTTGTTTACATTCTGTTCAGTGTGTTGCACAAGCGTGGGTGCTATAAAATCATTAATAACAACTGCCATTCACGTAGTGCTTAATGAGCCAGCCTGGCCTTGAGGGGTATTTGTTTTTCAGAAAATATTTAAAAATGAATGGGAAAAAAAGGACTTAAAAGAGTTGGGAACATAAAAAATGTAACTATTTGTTACACAATAGCCCTGCAACAAACTGTTAACATCTTTTGCATTGTAGCATGCAAAGTAACCATGACTATTAAAGTCAGCCATCTGAGGCTGTACAGTGTCTTGGAAAAGGGCAGTTCACTTGCAATGCCCTGGGAGAGATGATATGTCATTCACAAAATTGATTTGACCTTACAGGGTATATCTACACTGCACCTAAAACCATGGCTGACCTGTGCCAGTTGACTCAGGCTAAGGAGTTGTTTAATTATCGTGAAGATGTTCAGACTCAGGCTGCAGCCTGTGTCCTAGGACCCTGCAAGGAGGGAAGGTCTCAGAGCTATGGCTGTAATCAAGCCTAAATGCCAGTATCAAAATTAAACAGCCCCTTAAGCATAAGCCCTTTAGCCCAAGTCAGCTGGTGTGGGCCAGCTGTGTTTTTTTAAGTGCAGTGTAGAAATACTCACAGATGCGGCTCTGGACAAGTGCAGAGGTGAAACGGGTTGTGAGATGGGAGATAAAACAAAGATAAAAGTAACACAAAATGCTAAAGCCTATAAATGGGAGGAAATAAATTACAACACTGCAATAAAATCCATAAAGAAATGAAGACAAATGTATCAGAGTCCATTTTTCCTCCCTATCCCTCACCCTTCTGAGATTTGCATATTTCCTAGCACTACAGAGATCATCAGACTGTTGCTTGGTAAAGTGCAGTCAATTAAGCATCAAGTTAAATACTTTGGGCCTTACGCAAAATATTTAGAAACCCTGTTAGTTTTTCTCACCTGGGATATGTCTACACTGCAGCTGGGAGGTGTGATTGCCGGCATGGGTTGACAGATTCACAGTATGTCAGCTCAAGGTAAGACACTAAAAACAGTAGTTTGGACTTTGTGGCACAATTGGAGGCATCGGCTACAACCTGAGTTTGAACGCAAGTGTTTGGGCAGGCTTGGACTCAGGAGGCTAGCCAGGACTGCTGCCATTGTGCAAAGTCCACTTTGTTATTGTTAGTTCACTTGCTGATGGTGAGCTAGCACAAGTCTGTCTTCCCACACTGGGAATCACACCTCTCCGCTGCACTGGAGACATACTATCAAGCTCCTTCCATGGTATTTAGTTAGTTATGTCAAACCACTTCCAGCTCACCAGATTGTCAAAGGGAGAGTAACGGCAGGCACAGTTTGGGGGATAAGGAAATTAAACCCTTTTGGAGTTGCAGAATCATTAACAGGCTTTAGACATTTTGGAGGTAATTCAATGAAAGAGACTGGGGGTTATTTTACCATCTGTGTAGCTAAATGGGACTGTTTCCAAAAACGTTTGCTGTTTTATGAAATGAAGGCCAAATGAAATGAGTACATAGAAACTAGAACCTTAAACCCAACCCCTCTTTAGTATTGGGTAATTCTCCAGTAGCTGGCTCTAACTTGGCTCCTGTAGTTTTGAGTCCATGCAGGATCCAGAACCAAAAGGACTATGTTGGGTTATATGCAGCCAACATTTCTCCACGGAGTTCCTTGATACAATGGGCATTACAAAATGTCCAACATTCCTGATGGCAGAAACTTTGTGAGCTCAGTTCTTCTTGTGAGATTGCCACCATGTTCATACCCAGACCGCAGCAGAAAATCTGATCTCATGAAATATCTGTCATTTGGGGCTGAAAAGTCATGAGAACAGCTTGCCACATTTCAGTACTGTTGAATTAGAACCCAAGACCTTGCCCTCATTCAGCTTCACTTGAAACATAATCCAGATCCAGGCCATATTGTCTAGAATTTTAGGGTCTCAGGAGAGATCACCACATCTTCCTCTGTGTTTATATAGCACCTAATATAATTAGGCCCAGGACATCGAGGGTATGTCTACACTTGCACCCTAGTTCGAACTAGGGATGCAAATGTAGGCATTCAAAATAGTCAGTGAAGTGGGGATTTAAATATCCTTCATTAGCATGATCTCGCCAGCATGTTACTCCAATCAACACCTGTTTTGAAAGTGAAAGTGTGCACCGGAATGCGTTAGTTCGAACCAAACCCCTTGGTTCGAACTAACGTTACTCATTTTTTGAGCTACTGACATATAAACAACAAATAATAATTGGGTACACAGTTGAAGTCACTTTCTCAGAGCAAAAGGCGCAAGGGAAAAATCCTCAGATGGGATTGATTTAGCACCATTTATATCAATGCAGCTTCACTGACCTATAGTGGCTGAGGATTGGGCCCTTAGCATCAAAATGAGAAGATTACACTTGCCTTAGAGTTAATGTCAGAGCTGGAAGTCAGGAATTAAGGGGTCACTAGGCAGCTTCTCTTAGCTTTAAAGAGGGATATTCATGTTGAGGGAAACTTCCAAGTAGATCCGATTTAAGTGCAAATCCATTGACTTTTGGCGTGTTTTGCCTTGCAGCCTGTTTGCTACAGAGCACGGCTATTTGTGTGTTCAGACAAATGGGATGCACTCTGGGGAGACATGGACCAGTTAGTGAGTTATTGGAATAACCCACTTCTCCTTGTTGCCAAGTACATCACTCACCAATTTGGTTAGTGAGTTTTAAGTTGCTTTAATTCACATGCTAAGGTCGCGGGCTAGGGAGGATAGCAGCAATCAATAGTAATCAACAGCAGTATGTGAGAAGATATACAGTAAATGAGAAAATCTGGATTCTTTGCCTGACTGGCTGGCCAAAGCAGCTGATGGGGGTCCTGTACCCAAATTGCCCCCTCTGTAACAATAGACAATGGGGCAAGATTCCCTGGTGCTCATCTCACACAACTGGGGCCAGATTCTGAGTCATCTAAATAAGGGACAGATAATCAAAAGAGAAAATATGGGTAATTATTTTGGCCTGCGCTCCTTTGAAAATCTGGCCTACCACATGCTTTCCTCTTCCTGCAGCCTATGTTGTTCCCAACCTCTCACTATCCGTGTCCTCCTTCCACCTCCCTTTTTATGCCTTTTTTCATGATACCCCATACACTTGAAATAATCTACCCCTTCTTATAGACTCATAGACTTTAAGGTCAGAAGGGACCATTTTGATCATCTAATCTGACCCCCTGCATAATGCAGGCCACAGAATCTCACCCACCCACTGCTAGAATAATCCTCTCACCTATATCTCAGATATTGAAGTCCTTGAAACGATGGTTCAAAAACCCCAAGATGCAGAGAATCCTCCCACTAGTGACCTGTGCCCCATGCTACAGAGGAAGGCAAAAAACCTCCAGGGCCTCTGCCAATCAACCCTGGAGGAAAATTCCTTCCCGACTCCAAATATGGCGATCAACTGAACCCTGAGCATGTGGGCAAGACTCACAAGCCAGACACCCAGAAAAAAGTTCTCTATAGCAACTCCTATCTTCTCACCATTGGCCTATTTACCACTGATAGTGAAAGGTTAGTTAATTGCCAAGATCGTGTTACCTCATCAAACCATCCCCTTCATAAACCCATCTAGCTTTATCTTGAAGCCAGATAGGTCTTTTGCCCCCACTACTTCCCTTGGAAGGTTGGTCCAGAACTTCACTCCTCTGATGGTTAGAAACCTTCGCCTAATTTTGAGTCTAAACTTCCTAATAGCTAGCTTATATCCATTTGTTCTTGTGTCCACATTGGTATTGAGCTTAAATAATTCCTCTCCCTCCCTGGCATTTATCCCTCGAATATATTTAAAGAGAGCAATCATATCTCCCCTCAGCCTTCTTTTGGTTAAGGTAAACAAGCCAAGTTCCTTGAGTCTCCTTTCATACAACAGGTTTTCCATTCCTCGGATCATCCTAGTGGCCCTTCTTTGTACCTGTTCCAGTTTGAATTCATCCTTCTTAAACATGGGAGACCAGAACTGCACACAGTATTCCAAATGAGGTCTCACCAATGCCTTGAATAATGGCACTAACACCTCCTTATCCCTACTGGAAATACCTTGCCTAATGCATCCCAAGACCGTAGTAGCCTTTTTCACAGCCATGTCACAATGGCAGCTCATAGTCATCCTGTGATCAATCAGGACTCCGAGGTCCTTCTCCTCTTCCATTACTTCCAACTGATGTGTCCCCAGCTTATAACTAAAATTCTTGTTATTAATCCCTAAATGCATAACCTTACACTTCTCACTATTAAATTTCATCCTATTACTATTACTCCAATTTACAAAATCATCCAGATCTTCCTGTATGATATCCCGATCTTTTTCTGAATTGGCAATACCTCCCAACTTTGTGTCATCCGCAAACTTTATTAGTACACTCCCACTTTTAGTGCCGAGGTCAGTAATAAAAAGATTAAATAATAATGGTCCCGGAACTGATCCCTGAGGAACTCCGCTAGTAACCTCCCTCCAACCTGACAGTTCACCTTCCAGTATGACTCGCTGTAGTCTCCCCTTTAACCAGTTCCTTATCCACCTTTCAATTTTCATATTGATCCCCATCTTTTCCAATTTAACCAATAATTCTCCATCTGGTACTGTATCAAATGCCGTACTGAAATCGAGGTAAATTAGATCCACTGCATTTCCTTTATCTAAAAAATCTGTTACTTTCTCAAAGAAGGAGATTGGGTTGGTTTGGCACAATCTACCTTTTGTAAAACCATGTTGTAATTTGTCCCAATTGCCATTAACCTTAATGTCCCTAACTACTTTCTCCTTCAAAATTTTTTCCAAGACTTTGCATACTACAGATGTCAAACTAACAGGCCTGTAGTTACATAGGTCACTTTTTTCCCTTTCTTAAAAATAGGAACTATATTAGCAATTCTCCAGTCAAATGGTACAACCCCTGAGTTTAGAGATTCATTAAAAATTTTTGCTAATGGACTTGCAATTTCATGTGCCAGTTCCTTAACTATTATTGGATGAAGATTATCTGGGCCCCCTGATTTACTCCCATTAAGATGTTCGAGTTTGGCTTCTACCTCGGATTTGGTAATATCTACCTCTATATCCTTATTCCCATTTGTTATGTTGCCATTATCCCTAAGCTCTTCATTAGCCTCATTAAATACTGAGGCAAAGTATTTGTTTAGATATTGGGCCATGCCTAGATTATCCGTAACCTCGATTCCATCCTCAGTGATTAGCGGTCCCACTTCCTCTTTTTTTGTTTTCTTCCTATTTATATGGCTATAAAACCTTTTACTATTGGTTTTAATTCCCTTTGCAAGGTCCAACTCAACATGACTTTTAGCCTTTCTCACTTTGTCCCTACATGCTCGAACCTCAATAAGGTAGCTTTCTTTGCTGATCCCTCCCATCTTCCACTCCTTATATGCTTTCTGCTTTTTATGAATCACCTCTCTGAGATTCTTGCTCATCCAACTTGGTCTAAAACACCTACTTATACATTTTTTCCTCTTTCTTGGGATACAGGCTTCTGATAGCTTCTGCAACTTTAACTTAAAATAATCCCAGGCCTCCTCCACTTTTAGATCCATAAATTCTTTAGTCCAATCCACTTCCCTAACTAATTTCCTTAATTTATTAAAATTAGCCATTTTGGAATAAAAAACCCTAGTCTCAGATTTATTTTTGTTTATCCTTCCATTTAGTTTGAACTGAATTATCTCATGATCACTTGAGCCAAGGTTGTCCCCTACAACCATTTCTTCTATGAGGTCCTCGCTACTCACCAAAACCAAATCTAAAATGGCTTCCCCCCTTGTTGGTTCAACAACTACTTGATGAAGAAATTCATTAACAATCACATCTAGGAAAATCTGAGCCCTATTATTATTACCAGTATTTGTTCTCCAGTCTATATCTAGAAAGTTGAAATCTCCCATGATTACACAGTTTCCATGAGTATTTACTTCTTTAAAAACATTAAAGAGGTCTCTATCCATATCCAGATTAGATCCTGGTAGTCTATTGCACACCCCAAGCACTATCCCAGGGGAGGATCTAATAGTTTTCTTCCCCAATGTGATTTTTGCCCAAACAGACTCTGTCTTCTACATTACTTCACTTTTTAATTCTTTGCAATCTACCTCATCATTGATATACAATGCTACTCCACCATCTTTACTTCTGTTTTTCCTAAACAGCACTTACCCTTCAATACCTGTACTCCAGTCATGCCTAGTATTCCACCATGTTTCTGTTATTCCTATAATATCTGGTTTCACTTCCTGGACCAGTAGCTCTAGTTCCTCCATTTTGTTACCTAGGCTCCTCGCATTGGTGTACAAACATCTTAATTTTTGCTGTTTCACCTCACTCACATTCTTTACCCCATTTGGCATGGACATTGTACCTCCAATATGACCTATTAGACTAGTATCCACTCTGCCCTTCCTCCTTATGTCCATTCTCCTACCCCCGGCTATATCCTGTCTTACTTCGTTTTCCTCCCTCTCAATGCTAAAATCTAGCGTAGAGATTACCTGGACATCTCCCAACCGTCTCCCCCAAATTCCTAGTTTAAAGCTCTCTTAATCAGTTGTGCCAACCTCCATCCTAGAAGTGTGTTTCCTTCCCTACTTAGGTGAAGTCCATCCCGAGAGAACAGTCCTCTGTCCGTGAATGCCTCCCAGTGGCCATACATCCCAAAGCCCTCCTTATAGCACCACTGCCTGAGCCACCTATTGAGCATCATAATCCTATCACACCTTTGTTGCCCTTCTCTAGGAACAGGCAGAATCCCACTGAAGATCACCTGAGCCTCGATTTCCTTAAGCGTCCTCCCCAACCTGGCATAGTCTCCCTTGATTCATTCCAGCGAGAATCTAGCCGTATCATTTGTTCCTACATGAAGGATGATCAATAGATTCTTTCCCGCTCCCTTTAGGATCCTCTTCAACCTTAGTTCCACATCCCGTATCTTAGCACCTGGCAGACAGCGCACCCTTCTGTTCTCTGGATCAGCTCTGGTTACAGGCCTGTCTATTCTTCTCAATAGGGAGTCCCCAATCACATAGACCTGCCTTTTCCTGGTGACAGTGCAATTCTCTGGTCCATCCCTTGTTTCCTCTGGCTGCAAGTCCTTTCCATTCCAAGCATGTCACCAAGGACCGAGCATATGTTAAACACCAGTTGAAGTTTGGTGATACAGCCTACAGGCTGGTGTGTTTGAAGTATATTTTCTGAGGTCAGATTGTAAACCAACAGAGGCAGAGAGCATCCCTCTATGCTTATGTAGTGTCGGTAAGATTCCCAGTGTATGATAAACCTTGAAATAACATTAACATAACAAGCATAGATCATTATTAGATTGGTCATTGTCCTCTAAAAATGGAGACTCTTTCTGGCTGTTTTGAATCCAGAAAATGAATAAGATGTGGGGTAAAAGTAGGCACATAAGGTCAGATTTTTAGGTATTTAGGTGCCTAAAGATACAAAGAGGCACCTGGTGAGATAGTAAAAAGCATAAGGCGTCTAACTACTGTTTGGTGTTCTGAAAATTCTGGATGGCACCTCACTGTATCTTTAGGTTCCTAAATATCTTTAAAATATGACTCCAAATGCCTAAATCTCTTTTGATATAGAACTAGGTCTCTTAAGCACTTTAAAAATTGAGCTATGAATCTAATACCAAAAGTAGATCTGATTGGGGTACAGGGTAGGAGAAAAAATTGTGAAATTCTTTTTGAAATCTTCACTTCTGTTTTTAACTACTAAATTTCAACATTTAAGAGTATTTTTATTAGTTTTTAATTGTCCAAAAACAGAAGGAAAATTGTATAGAAGTTACTGGTTGGTTTTTTTCCCCAAATATCATCTAAAGTCAAAACATTTGGACCAGCATTGTTTAGAATGCTACAGTTTGATAGTGTTGGTAGTGATTACTTAAAGATATTTTTAGGCTGATCACAGGCAAATGAGTCAAATCAAAATATCATAGGGTGTATATTTTTTCCTACCGAGGCACAAAATTATAGTCACTGTGCTACACTATGTTTGCTAGTCTATTATTAAATGTAACTAGGGGGCTGTACCCCCTGCTCACTACACTGGCCAACCCCCCTCTCACAGTGGGTAGGTGTCTGGCTGTGGGGAGAGGGCAAAAGCAGGCTGGGGCTAGGTGTCTGACCGGGGGAAGGGTGAAAGAGCAGAGGAGGGCACAGGAGCAGGCTGGGGGTGCAGGGTCTCAGCAGAAGGGAATGTGAGGGGACTGGTGGTGCAGGGTCTCAGCAGAAGGGTGTGTGAGGGGACTGGGGGTACAGGGTCTCAGCAGAAGGGTGTGTGAGGGGACTGGGGGTGCAGGGACTCAGCAGAAGGGTGTGTGAGGGGACTGGGGGTGCAGGGTCTCTGCAGAAAGGAGTGTAAGGGAACTGGGGGTGCAGGGTCTCAGCAGAAGGGTGTGTGAGGGGACTGGGGGTGTAGGATCTCAGCAGGGCAGTGAGTCAGAAGGCTAGGGGTTTGGGGTCTCGACAGGGCAGTGTGTGAGGGGGATGAGGTGCGGGGTCTTGGCAGGGTGGTGAGTGAATGGGCTGGGGCTGTGCGGGGGGCCTGCGCTGGCACTCCAGTCTCACCACCCCCAGCCTCGCCCCCCTACTCCCGTGAGGTTGAAGTGCCAGCACGGGCTTCCTGTGGGGGGAAGGAAGAAAGACCCAAGGCTCCCCACATGCTGCTGCTTCCCTTGCCCCTTCCCTGGCTGGGGGAACAGCAGTGCAGAGATGTGCTTCAAGGAGGCTTTTCCTGCTTCTCAGCAGGGCAGTGAGTGAGGGGGGTGGGGATGCAGACTCTCGGCTTGAGGGGGCGAGGCTGGAGCACCAGAGTGGCTCCCTGCTGCAGGGAATTGAGGGGGGGGGGTGGGGGCTGAGCTGAAACTGGTGAATGAGGGGGATGGGTGGAAGGGTAGGAGTGAGGACCATGCTGCCCGCAGGGCTCCCTCTGCTTCATCTTTGCCTGTGAGGGAGGCAGGCAGCACTCAAAGAGCCCTTTGTGGTGTGGCTGCTGCCCTGCGCTCAGGGCTGTCCCATGCTCCGCCCACTGATAGTGCAGGTTGTGGCCAGGTGGGCTTTCCCCTCCTTTCTGCAGAGCTCCACGCTCCCTCGGCTTCCCCTTGCCTTGCTGCCACCTCCTCCCCTGGCATCGCAGCGCCACTGGGGGAAATCTCTCTCACTGTCGCCTACCCTTCCTCCCAGTCTGTTGATGCTGACATGAGGACATCATTCTGTCATCCCACAGGAAAAAAAAATTATATATAGAGAGAAATTATAAATAACTAGCACAGTTACCTGCTGTCATGGAGGGGCTCAGGGAATGGGGTGTGTGGGAGTCAGGCTTGAGCATGGGGGGTGGTTCTGGCCAGGGGACTAGATATGTGTGCATGTGTATGTGTAGGAGGTGGACGGGGAGAGCAGAAGTCTGAATGCCCTCCCTCCGTCGAGATTCATACCAGGACGCTACTTGCTCTTCCCCTTCCTGTCCCTGTCATGGGGCGAGAGCAAAGTGTACAGCTTTAAGTTATGATAAGAGGAAATTGTGTATCTAATTTGGTGGTCCTGGCTCTTACAGTTTAAGAGGAGTTCTTGAACAGACAGACAGACATGTGCTCCCCAACCAGAGAGAGGAATTCAGCAAACTGCACTTTCCCCTCAGTCCCTGATTAAGAGAAATAGCCAGCAATGTCCATGTATGAATGGGAGGTGGGGGGAGGGAGGAAGCTTCAGCTCTCCCTCTACTCTCCCCAAAGGGCTCCTGGGGGGGGGAGTCTTGGGACTGTGGCAGTCCTGAACTGGGGGAGGGGAGAGTGCCCCCAGCCAGCCCCTTTCACCTGCCTGGTGATTCTGTCTCTTCTCTGTATGGTTTTATAAGAAGCAATCTTATTCCAGGCACATCCCGTTTTCCTAGCACAACCAAAACATTCTGTTGCTTAAGTTACGATAAGAGGAAATTGTGTACCTAATTTGGTGGTCCTGGCTCTTACAGTTTAAGAGGAGTTCTTGAACAGACAGACAGACAGACAAAGTCTCTCAAATATAGAGTAGATTAACACTAAACTACAATAGACAAAATATCTGAACCAAGCACTTTTTGGCTGAGAGTTTTAAAGCTGCCTCTGATGTCCAAATTCCATATATAACTTTGAAAATATCAGTTTTTGTGTGCCATCATCTTGCTTTGCTCTTGAGTATGCTCTTTTACCCACTACCTCACAATAAGCAAACACAATCATCTGGGCGAATTAGCAAGATATTACACTAATAGGGAAATAAAGAGCACTCTGGAACTTGCAGATGTCTGAATGAGAAGCCAAAAATTCCTTTCAGGAAACCACAAAGTGAAAGTGTAGAGAAAAGGGTACAATACAGATTTCTAATAAAAATATTGTAATGTCCATTCTTATTATTTACCTTGTTAGTGTGTAATTCCCACTCAAAAGTTCCATGCACAGGCCCTCCGGTGGCATGATGCTACAACCATAGGAACAAATCTAAAATGCATTTGAATTGACAGGCTGTTTTTCAGTGGGAGTTATGCAATGTGTTAGTACCTCGAGGTACAAGACCAGTGGGATTTCTACTTGTACAACAGATGGTCCATGCATCATTGCTGGAATGCACATGCTGACCCTAGGGCAGAGGCCTGAATGGACTTCAAAAGAGAGAATGAGCATGCTTCACAGTGCTATTGTGTAAATGTTCCACTAAATGGGGACTCCGGAACAAAATATCCAGCTGAGGTCATTCTAAAAATGTCAACAGATGTAATGAGAAAACAGCATGGCATTGGGAGGAAGTTATTTCATAAGAGTATTTCTAGTATTTTGGTTCATAAAAACACTTTTTTTCTCAGGTGTCAGCAGGTTGTCACAATGTCATTGTCATACTGTAGCTGAACCTTAATTTGTTTTTTGATGGAAAGAGCAAGAAGGATGTGTGTGTGGAATAAAAGACTTGGAAAAGTGCAACTTATCTACTGAACAGGTATACTATAGCTCCCATTACCAATGGTTATTCCATCATAGATACACTTTGGGCTAAATCCTGGAGCCATCGCTCAGTTTTCATTGACTCCTTTAGTAAAACAAAATTCTCATTGACTTCAGTAGGTGTTTTGCCTATGTAAGGACTCAGTGAAAAGCTAAGAACATGATTCTGTGGTTGGTAATAGTAAAATCCTATTCTATTCTATTCTATTCTATTCTATTCTATGACCTCAGTTATAATGAGATCCTCCACCTTTGAGTTCTTCCATTGATTTCAACAGGAAAAGGATCAGGCACTTACTCATGTGAGTAGTCCTGATATCAGTGGGACTACTCATGTGCATGTAGATTTCTCATGTGAGTAAGCATTTGCAAAACCGCTTTTTAAATAAGGAGCTTATCATTTGGCCCTTCATTCCTTATTTGTGTTGGCTCAACTCTGGGACAGCGTAGCAATAACAGCCTTAATAATAATCTTACCTTTTATCTGATAATTGCCACTGGCTTCTCACTCTCTGGTGCCAGGAACCTGCCTCTGGCTCTCCGCATCTGCAGCTCCTTCCCCACCAGACACTCCCGGGAGAGTATCACATCTCTGGACAGCTCCCCCTAGTGTCTGTATTTCCCAGCCAGGTCCAGGGCATGAGGCAGCAGGTGTGGCTGGAAGGTAGGAACCCTATTAATTGCATAAAAATCACTGGCAATTTTTCATCACCTTTCTTCAAAGAGCAAATCAATCGACCACACTAGATAAGTTCTCATTCTTCAGAAGTGATATAAGCAGTGTGCCTTGTCCAACTATTGGAAAGGTGTATTGAGTGTCTCTAATTCTTTTAAACAAAAATGAGATGCAATGCCATAGCAAGGAATTTTGTTGCCCGGGACAAGACCAAACCTTAACTGCCTTTAATAATTAATATATCTATACAAATAATTTTGAAAATGCTTCTTTAAAATATTTCATTACCATATATGCAAACTTAAGGATCAAAGACTATTCGGGCTAACATGGCATATTGTTGTAAGGGCTGCAAAAAGAAATTTGCCTGGGGCCTCCAATTGATTAGAACCGGCCCTGATCGCCAGTGTTGGTAATTCAACAGGAGGGAATGGAGAAGAATTTCCTCTGGTAGAAGGAAGCTGCTAACAGCAACACAAACTTTAATAGCACCTTAACCTTCAGAAACACCTCTCAGTCAAGAGTCTTTACAATGACACTGAACGTTAATTTACCCTGCAGTTAGTAATTGTCAAAAATAAAACACATGTGAAAGTAATAACCCTCATATTAAGTCATAAAGGGAAGGTTCATCCATTTCTCACATCCGCATGCAATGAGATCAACAGTCCTGATGTAGCGTGGCTACAAGAACCAAAAGTCAAGGTAACACATCAAAGAACTGTAGAGACAATTACATTTGCTTAGTCATAATAAGCAAGTCGCGACTGGCATAAAAGCTGATTGGTAATCAATGCAACTGTGCCAAAAGTGGCATGGCATTCAGACTCCTTGCAGTTGATGTTTGTACAACTTGTAGTCTGTTAATTATTTCCCTGAAAGTAAAACACTTAAGCATGAGTTTAAGGCAATGTGTTTTCAGAAAAGTACTTAAGCCCATGCTTAGCTTCAGCATATGCTTAACTTGAAGCATGTACAAAAACATTTAGTTGAATAAGGTCCTGAGAACTGGGCAAATAAATCCTCGCAAAACAAAAACTTAAAAGAGTTTTTGTCTCTTTTTCTGATTGTGAATGCTCACAAAGAGCTGACATGCAGCCTGCAGGTTGTAGATAGTAAATTTATTGTGGATATTCAATATTCAAGCTGTGTTGGTTAGTTATTAGTCACAGTCTGTCTTTTAGTTCCCTAATTGGAGGACTGATGGGGTATGTCAACACAGCAGGGCAAAAGTTGAATTAAACTATGCAGCTTAGCTACGTCAGTTGCGTAGCTGAAGTCAAAATAGCTTAACTTGGCTTTTGACGTTGTCTACACAGCAGGACGTTGAAGGAAGGAGTCAGAGTAAGAAGCCCTCTGTCTTGACATTATTTTGAAATAATGCTGCTGTGTAGACATACCTGTAGTGTTAAAACAAGTTTTCTAGTATGCTTGGTTGCACTGAGAATTCAAAATTCACTTTCTACAAATATTTTACAAACACAAAAAATCACTTCACAGATCTTCCTAAATCCAACTTTGCCATACTGTTCATGGAACATAAAAAGAGCATAAACCCAGGCAAAGTGAATTGGTTTCAAAATCCTAATATATTTTTGCCAAACAGGGGAACAGGTTCAAGTGAACTCAGAGAAAAGATATTACATTAATGACCCTGTTCATACTATTTCCTTGAGTATCAATAGAGCTATAAACATTTTCTGTCAACAGCTTACAAAGAAACCTGCTCTAAAAATGATGCATTGTGAGAACTTTTACATCCAAATGGAACGCTAAAAACAATATGGTCCCATATGGGGCTGTTGGTTAGAGCTAGTCACATAACAATGAAGAGGGATTTGCAAATAACCCCCTCTGCTTATCTCCTCCTGTAATCACAGAGTCATTATAATAATTGTTCAAGAGGGTTTGGACAACTGCCTGTTTATTTGTGAAATGTTTACAAATCTTAAATATTTTATGAATTTTATCATAAATGATAATTGGTCCAAAAATTCATATTGAAAAATGTGCTATTGGTTATTCTACTCTAAAAGTTAAATACACATTAAGTCCTTTGGTGAATAATGAAAGACTATCAGTATGTCCTGAATGAAAGCCTAAAAAATTTTCATCTCTCCAATCAGGGAGGAATGTGGCCTTTTCAGAAGTTATTTAAACTGTCTTATTCATTTACCTTAAACAAACAAACACCCCGAACCATGAAATCTACAAATTATGCATGTAGTTTGTCTGTGTAATCATATGTTCCCTTAAGTGAGAACAATAACATTCTTCTTCCTTCACACTCTGAATATAGGGTTTTGAGGTTTTTTATTTGTGTATGGGGGTTGTGTGCATGCACACACGTGTATGTACACAGAACTTTAAGGGAAAGCACTTTTAAGAAATGAGCTCAGCATTCACTTTTGAACACAGTGTGGTTACGTCTAGACTACAAGCCTGTTTCGAAAGAGCGTCTAGACTGCAACCTCTTCTTTCGAAAAAGTGAGCTGCTTTTTCGAAAGAAAGCACCCAGGGTACGTCTACACTACAGCGCTAGTTCGAACTAACTTAGTTCGAATTAGTTAGTTCGAACTAAGCTAGTTCGAACTAACGCATCTAGAACTAAAAACTAGTTCGAACTAGCGTTTTGCTAGTTCGAACTAGTAAGTCCACATTGAGTGGACTCTGAACAGGGCTTAATGATGGCCGGAAGCAGTGCCGGCAGGGCATAAAAGGAGGACTTAGAGCATGGAGATGCTGTCTCAGGCTAGCCGAGGGCTGCGCTTAAAGGGTCCCGACCCCCACCCCGGACACACAGTTCTAAGGGGTGCCCCGCTTGCAAAGAAGTTCTGGCTTGGAGTGCCCTGAGTGCCCACACTGGGCACATCACACCACTCGGCCATCAGCCCGGCTGCACTTGCCGCAGGCTGCCATCTGGGGAGAGGGAGTAATTGGGGGGCTGCAGGAGAGCTTCCACCCCCAGAAGCCCGCAGAGCCAGCCCAGTCCTCCCCATCGGGGGCTCGTACCCCATTCCTCCCTCACCTCCTTCCACTTGCCCTTCCCTAGCCCCCCTTCTTATTGATGTACAAAATAAAGATAACGTTTCTTCCAACATTGACTCTGTCTTTATTGAAAAAAACTGGGGGAGACTGGGAAAAGGAGGTGGGAGAGGGGAAGAGAAAGGCTGGGAGAGGGGAGGGCAACTAACATGATCAGGGGTTGGGAACAGGTCCCAGATGAAGAGAGGCTACAGAGACTGGGACTGTTCAGCTTAGAAAAGAGGAGACGGAGGGGGGACAGGATAGAGGTCTCTAAAAGCAGGAGTTGGGTGGAGAGGGTGCATTCACAAAAGTTCTTCATGAGTTCCCATAAAGAAGGACTAGAGGACACCAAAGGAAAGGAATGGGTAGCAGGCTTGAAACTAGTAAGAGAAAGTGGTTCTTGACAAAGCAAATAGTTAACCTGTGGAACTCCTTGCTGCAGGAGGCTGTGAAGGCTAGAACTAGAACAGAGTTTAAAGGGAAGTGAGATCAAGTGATGGAGGTTGGGTCCATGGAGTCCTATTAGCCAGAGGGTAGGAGTGGTGTCCCTGCCCAAAGTTTGTGGAAGGCTGGAGAGGGATGGCACGAGACAAATGGCTTGGTCATTGTCTTCGGTCCATCCCCTCCAGGGTCCCTAGGGTTGGCCGCTGTTGGCAGACAGGCTACTGGGCTAGATGGACCTTTGGTCTGACCCAGGACGGCCATTGTAAGCTCAGGGCTCAGTGTCGGGGGTCTCAGTGGACCCCCTTGATTTTCATGCACACCTGGTCCTGGGTGGCCAGGCTGGCAGCTCTCCTGCCCTAGACGGCCACTTTCCTGTGCCTAGTGCGGAGATCGTGGACGAGGTCCACGATGTCCGCACTAGCCCAGGAAGGTGCCCGCCTCTTGCGGTCCAGGGCAAGCTCCCGGGAGCCGCCAGCCTGGTCCCGGCAAGAGGGGGTGGGCTGGGGGGCATCGGGGGGTGGCTCTGTGCCGTGCCAGGTGCAGGGTCTGCTGGCTGGGTGCTGGCAGGCTTGCACCTGGCCGGGCACCGTAGCCAGCCCGTGCCCCTTTAAGGGGTCGGGGCCGGGAGGGGGGCATAGAGTTTCCCTGGTGTTGGCCAGAGTGGCCACCAGGGAAACCTGGGGAGGGCTAGCCTCCCACTAGTTCGAACTAAAGGGCTACACAGCCCTTAGTTCGAACTAGCTAGTTCGAACTAGGCGTTAGTCCTCGTAAAATGAGGTTTACCTAGTTCGAACTAAGCGCTCCGCTAGTTCGATTCAAATTCGAACTAGCGGAGCGCTAGTGTAGCGCATAGGAAAGTTAGTTCGAACTAACGTCCGTTAGTTCGAACTAACTTTCTAGTGTAGACATACCCCCAGGCAGTCTGGACGCTCTGTTTCAAAAAAGCCCTGTTTGCATTCAAGAAAGCCTTTTTTTGAAAGAACACTTTCGAAAAAAGGCGTTATTCCTCGTGAAATGAGGATTACCCCCATCAAAAGAAAAGCCGCGTTCTTTCAATTTAATTTCAAAAGAACGCGTCTGTAGTCTAGACGCAGGTGAAGTTTTTTCGAAAAAAGGCTACTTTTTTCAAAAAATCCCTGCAGTCTAGACACAGCCTGTGAGGGAGGTTACTTTGGTATTATTGTCTACTGCAGTAGTCAGAGTGTTTGGAATGTTTCCCTAATCTTTTCCCTCTGATCCTGGTTGGGTAGAGTTTTCTGTAATTTTTGAAATGTGGCAAGATGCAAAAGTTCTCAGGGACAGAGCAGAGAAATAGTTTCTTCTTGACGTGCAATAAGAAGACTTATTTCTGCCTGGAGGAGAAAGTGGACTGACAAGGGCATAGCAGAAGTGCTTCTTGCATTCCTTATGTCCACTTCACCAAGAATCCAGTCCAGAATATGGCTGGCTCTTTGTGCATATGTATCTCGAGATTGCCCATGAGGAACTTAAGGCAGGATCGAAGAAAAGTTGGTTGGGGCTATCTCAATAGAGGTTCTGTTCATGTGGTTATTGAAGTTTCCCAAAATGATGACTCTCATGAATTTAACCACTGTGTTAGACAGTGTTTCTGTCATCGCCTCTGGAAAAGCTCTGGAATCAGGTACTTTATAGATGAGCAGGATATTAGTCTTATCCTGGTTCACATATTAAGGTGACTCACTCAAAGAATTTTCAGTTGAGTAAACTCCTCCTGGACTCCAGCCCAGAAAGGGCAAGAATGGCTACTAAGTCTTCTCCAGATCTGTCTGCTCTAGCTTGGCTCTGTGTGCAAGAGACTATCTTGGTTGGGCCAGGTGACCTAACAGGTTTGTGGTCTCACTTAGCCATATTTTTGCAAGGCACACTAAATTGGCTGGCTTGTGGTCAATAAGATTATGCATGGTAAAGAGCTAATTGACCACAAATCAGTGGCCTCATGTTGGTTTTGGCCATGAACAGCAAAATGGTGGGATCGGTGATATATTAAAAACCCTCATAGATTAAACCCATGCTGAATCATTCAGCATAGCATACCCTTTTTACAACTGTCCTTACCACCACTATACATTGGGAGATTCTGTGAATAATTGCTCTCTCCTTTGTAGTCAGTGGAAAGAAACCCATTCTACCAAGGTATTAAAACTCCATGTGAAGAAGTTATCCCTGTGCAGTCCTTCAATGCTTTTTTTTTAATCTCGACCCTGAAAGAGGATTACTAAAAACAAAGAGTTGTGTGTGTCTCATATTTGAGAAATACATGAATTGCTTACTTGCAGGAGCGAGACGCACCTCATCCAAGAACTAGTTGCAGCTCATTAGGACATTTGGCTCTCATATGAAATTAGTTGGGCTCAGCGATGGTGTGAGACAGGAAAACATGAGACAAGAGCTGGCATCTCAGATCTTCCCCTTCCAGATCCTAGCTGAAAACCCAGGAATGTTCTGGTGAACATTATCATCACAATAGAATATTTCCTAATTTAAGAACAGGCTATATGTGAATGGGAGGAGACTATTAGCCTATGGTTGAGTATCCACAGTATGTATAAAAGTTATGGCATAAATTCTGGATTAGTTGCTAGGAACTGGTAATGATGTTCTTGGCATAACACCACTTACATCCACATACTTGGAGAAGGTTTCTATGCATTTGTTCATTGTCTTCTAGATCTATGATAAGAAGTTACTTGAAGTCCATCCAGAACACTGGGGGAAAACAAGCAATAATGGAGAAATCTTCCTTAACCTCATTTTGCTGTCTTCAAGAGAGCTCTAAAATGAACTGGTCTCGGTCTGCATAAAGAAGGGAGGTTTTAGACCTGCTCAGAGACAAGTGTACCTGGAATACTAAGTTCAGCTCTGAATATCTCAGTACTAGAAAGATGACAACAAATTGGAGGGGATTCAAAGATGAACAACAGCAACAAGAAAAACTGATTGAAGGGCAGGAGGGATTAGTTTATGAGGATAAATAGATTAAACAAGCTAAATGAGAATAGCTTGGCAAAGTGACAGCTAAATGTATCAAGTAGCTGTCTATGAGTATTAGAAGAGCGTAAACACCAGGAGTTAAATATATTGTTTAGTGTGGTGCATTTCCATACCTTTTATACAAACCTTGTTGTTTTAAGCATACACAATTATCACCCCTAATATCATTACCTCACAGACACTAACCTTCCCCCCTCCCCCCCTTCAAAAATCAGATTTGTCAATTTTATATGTGTTCACTTTTTTTTTAATTGTATCCCTTTGGTATATATGGTCGTGCCAATTTTCTTCCACAAATTGATCTGATCATCTGGCCCATGAAAGCTCATCAGCTAATAAACCACCTTGTTAGTCTTTAAAGTGCTGCATAGTCCTGTCTTTTGTTACATCTCCCATAAGGTTGTGCATATCTCATTATTTTTGCAACCCGACTCCTCAGTAATCCTTAAACGCTTTACAAACATTAATTAACACATTAGGCATCTGCAGTAAGGAAAGCATCTATAATAACCATGTCATCCATATTTTAAATGCAGCTACTTCTGAGGTAAAACTAAACAGGTGTCAGACTCTCAGACCAGTTGTACCCCCTTTGCACTACCCTGCTGGCACAAAAGAAGTTGTCATCACCCTTAACTCCCCTATAGGAGACACCTCCACTATGGATGCAACAAAGAATCTGCTTCCATATGTTTACCTGTGCACAGAAGTGCTATACAACGTCTTAGGGGCAGAAATGAAAAATATATTATCACAATAAAATGACAACAAAGAAATAAGCAGGCAGAATGTAAGCTACCGGAATGGAATATGGTTGGGTCACTAGTTCTACCACCCATACTCATATGAATAGCCAAAATCAGTAAGAGAATACAAATGGATAACATTCTGGTATGATATCTCTTCTGAGAACAGCACAGTCCCTCTAACAATGCTAGGACAGCACTGATTCAAGGAAAGTGGGCCCTGGACAGAAACACCAACATCACTTTTTCTTATAACTTTCTCCCAAAGCACACTGACAATGTGCAACAAGTTAAATCTGATGTGGAAACACAACACAAAGGGCTGTAGCTAGGCTGCTGCATGTGTACCATTTAATGGAGATTTATCTTCCTCCTTCTCAAACAGCTAGTCAAAGCTAAAGATGTTTCTGATCCTGGATGGCCACATGAAACAACATTTCGAAACATTGCTCAATTTTTGAGGCAACTACCAATCTGTTAACAATTGGGCTTAGAAAGTGAATGGTCCATTGAAGTTCATCCCTGTAGAAAGTGTCCTCAGCTTGTAAAGAGAAGGAATCCCTAGCTTGTAAAGAGAAGATGCAATGTTTCATCAATCAGTCCAAACTATTTGTTAACAAAACTGCTTTTGTGGACATTGACAAATGTGTGTACTAACAAGTTTGCGGGATTACTTTAAACCCTGTTAAATTTGTTCACATTTAGTTTATCTTTCACTAGAGACTTCCCTGTCAACTTCTGTGAATGACTAGATTTGCTGTGTTAGAAATTACGCTGATATGGAGACATTATAGTAAATGGTTCTTTTTCAGCTAACTTATTCCTAAGGCAACTGGAAACTGAAATTTGTTACAAGAGAAGTCTGCAAACAATTTAATTTGCACTCCTTAGAGGAGTTTGGTTAAACTGATATATGCAAGGGTTATTATTAATAATTACCAGGTTAAATCCTGACATTCTTACTCAGTGTTTACTCAGTTCTTATTTCAGGCAAAACTCCCTTTGGAGGTAATGAGATTTCCATCTGTATAACAATAACAAAGCATTCAAAGTTTGGGATACTTAATAATAACCCTGCTAAACCCATTATTTCTAGATAATTTGATTTTCTACTCTGTAGCAAAGATGTATGTGTTGGGGAGGGAGGGTTCTAGACTTGCTTAATCTTGAGTTTCTTTTCCAATATTCTTTCTCTTATATTCTGCCAACCAAGGCAGAATATCATCATTACTGTTGATACCACAGATCTGCAGGTGTTCATTCACTATTTAAACTGTTTCTCTGTAACAATAACGAAGTGATTTCAGCTAAATCCCTGCCAACACCTACTGAACAATCCATCTTTGGGGCTGAGAATGCAGAGCCATTATAACACCAAGCATGGGGAAGTGACAGTCTCTATCCAAGCAGTTTTAAGGCAGAGGCACCAGGAATATTACATTCACCTATGAGCACTACCTTACTAGCAAGACTGACAGACTGAAAACAGCAAAAAAGATAAGAACATTTGTGGGACCGAAATACAAGGAATTAGGAAGGCTATGAAAGGCTATTAAAACCTGTTCAATGATTACAGAGTTTCAGAGGACTTTTACACAGAGGTATGACAAAGGCCTCATCTACACTATAATATTTGCTCTCTGATCCAGTTACAAAATGACTTAAAGTAATGTAGATGGGACCTAGTCATGCCTGTAACCAGGTTCAAATCCTGACCCGTCCAATGTTTTAATGTGGTTATGGGCTCACCGTTAGATTCCCTCAACACAACAAATGTTAGCCAGGTCATAACCAATTGTCATCACTATGTCAGCTGATTCAGTGAGAGTTGTCACAAGGAATAAGAATATTTAGACAACACTAAGAAAAGCAAAAATTAGACCAGGAAATAACTTTCCAATGGTGAAATCTTTTAGACTATGAAAAAAATTTGCTAAAATCAGAACAAGAGCCCCATTACTTGCAGGTCAGGAAGGCATCTAATATATTGAATATTAGAGGCTAAGCTAAAAGCAACAACCCTACACAGTCAGGGAGAACCATGACTAGAAAAATGTTGGAGGACTATAAGAGCTTCGTAGGTCTTTTCATCCTCTGATGCCTGTGATTTCTTCCCTCCCAAAGTGTGAGTACGTTGCCCTGTCCTATCATCTGAGCCATGATAACGCAGAGGGAATGGCTGATTTGCTTCCACAGCAACAATATTTTTTTTTGTGATGCCAATGTCATCACCTTACTCATGGAAAATAAAGTACCAATGACAAAAGCAGGATGGAGCTCTATCAAATATGTAATGCAAACATCCGCAAAGCTATGGTCTGTTCTACTCAAAAGCCATTTCACAGAAGGTAAAAATGTGAGCCATGGATGTTGCTAATATAGCAAAGATATTTTGGTTGGGTAATTGTATATCTCTAAAACTTGATTTTTAAAAAATTGTTAATTTGAATTTCCAGTTATGAAAAAAAGAAAGGAAAAAGCTACCTCAGCTTATAAAAGAGCTTTGCAAAAAGGTTTCCATTCCAGGTGCATTCTCACATTAAAAAAAAAAAAAAAAAAAAAAAAAGACTAGAGATTTTCTAGTTTACATGAAAATAAAAAAGAGTTGCTAGATGAGAAAAGCTTCCACTATGTTGTGGAAACAAGCTCTCTCACTGCGCCTTGATGTCTCATCCTGGGGCAAGGTTGGAAACGTTCATGCTTTTGCTCTTTGCAAAATTTTGTAATGTTAGAAGCAAACATCTCTGATACTGGTGCAAATGGGAGAAACCTGATTTGGACTCAGATCCGTGTGATACTAGGGGAATACAGGTGGTTTTGCATCTGTTAAGTGGTGTGTAAGTCATTAAATAAACACTGAGGATGAAATTCTGGGCCCCTTGATGTCAGTGGGAGTGTTGCCATGGATTTCAATGGGACCTGGCTCTCACTTCAAATTTAAGCCTGAGATACTGCGCAAGGGAGAGAGTCCCACAGCCCAGGTTCTAGTCCAGGCCCAAACATCTACTTGCAAGCCCAAGTCAGCGGGCCCGTGTCAGCTACAACGATGCCACATGTCTTTTATCATAGTATAGGCAAATTGTCCTAACTACTAGGTGAAATCCCTCCCAGGGATTACCACCCTGTTCTATTTATGTCTACTTAGTCATTTATACTGTGCTTATCATCATAGTACAATGGTTCTGACCCCCTTACTTTGATCTGGCCTGCAACAAGTCTTGGGGCTTTCCTCCTGCAGTGAGGTGAGCCAAAGCTCACGCTCTAACCCACTGGAAAGTTTCCAAGCTGCGCCTCCCCCGAGTGGCTGGAGCACAAGCGGAGCCCCAGTATTCTGAGTTTAGTGTGAGTGAGGTGAGGTGAATGTGTTTCTGGTTTTGTTTTGCTTTTGTTTTACTTGCGTGGCTATTTCTAAACTACAAAGAAAAGTCAGAAAAAGATATGCAAATTACGAACCTGTGTATCTTTTTCTGCTTTTCTTCCGAAAGAGGCTTTTCTGACATTTGGCCCATCTACACGGGGCCAAATGTCAAGAAAAAAACCCTCTTTCAGAACATCTTTTCTTCCTCGTAAAACGAGGTTTACAAGGATGCCGACAAAATGCATCCACTTTTCCAACTTTTTTTGTTAAAGTGGATGCGGTTTTTGGACGCGGCAGAGCTTTTCCAGGTGTCCCAGAAGAGCTCTGTATTCTAGATGTACCCTGTGTGGCACCTGATTGATTTTTCTGTGGGTCAGTGGTCCCTGATGGCTAGAAGGTTTCCCACCCATGCTGAGGGTACCTGAGTGTCTGCTGTGCTAGATTATGCATGGTCAGTGCTGAGACCCATGTTCTGTGGAGCGTGGAGTGTCCTGCAAAGCACATCTGCAAGCTTGCCCCAACAGAGCCACTGCAGGAATTCAGGGATACAGAAAGGGAGTTACCAGGGCCATTTATTGAGGGCTTTGTCTATACGGCAGGGTTTTTGCACAAGAAGCTGTTTACAGACGAGATCTTCCACAAAAACTTCTTGCACAAAAGCGCATCCATACCTCAAAAGTGCATTGCAAAAGTGATGTGCTTTTGCGCAAGACAGCATCCACACTGTATGGACACTCTTGCACAAGAAAGTTCTGATTTAGAGCACCTGTGCTTTTTCAGATAGGCTCTTTTTGTGCAAGAAACCCCTGTTAAGCGTCCACACACACCTTCTTGCGCAAGAACATTTTCTTGCACAAAAACGTGCTTGAGGTGTGGACGCTCTGCAGGTTTTTGCGCAAAAACCTTGTCGTGTACACATAGCCAATGTGAATGTTACCCTTAATCCTGCAGTTCTTTCATGTGCAAAACTCCCAAGAGCTGTTCATTGTTTGAAATAATGACATCCAAATTAATCCAATCAAGATTACATTTTTTTGTATAGCAAATGCCTACAGAAACTCTTGGCCTTGGGGGTCTTGTGTCTTGTCTATTAATAGTTCACAAGCCTGGAACATTTGATTCATATGATGAAGAAGAATTTAAGAATATATCAAATTCTGGGAAGGAACTGACATTCCGAGTATTGTTATGAACACAAAAGTAGCACTAGACTTATGTCCCATTTTATTTGATTTGATTTAGTTAAAAACATGAAAACAAAAACAATTCATGTATTGCTGATCTTGCAGCTCCACTGAAATCAATGGGACTTTTATGTCAGCATCACAGGATTCAAGCCAGGGTTATTGTGTGGTAGTTACCTAAAATTAGTGGAAAATTGCTTAAAATAGATATTTTTAAAAGCCAGAATGAAGTGAGTTGATTTAGTAAATACTTTAGCAACTAGAGTTGTCTGGGAAAGTCATGTAATTGTTGTTACCTATGCCATATAAAATAAATGATATGAATAACAATTTGATTGTTAGTGTATAGCAAGCGCTAAGGAATGTACTGAGGGAACAATTCTTTTTTTGGCAGGGGAATGGTCAAAGGGAACAAACAATGTTTTCAGTCTTTAATTACTTTGATTCTGTGAAAAATGCACAATACTGCAGTGTTGAACACATAGAACATGGTTGCAAAAGAAGACAGCGAATCATTCGTCATTTCAGTGCTTAACAACAACCACATATATGGATATTTTAAAGTAAGTAAATTATCTTTCTGTTTATCTTTTTATGTACCAGTGAGACTATTCTCCCTTGAATACACATGCATATTTATCATTAATCTTAAAGGGAAACAATCAACTTCAAAACTACATTATTTTCTGAATTTTCTAAAAGATCTGCTCTAAAATAGAAAATAAAAAGTAAAACAAATAAGAAGAAGTGGAAAAGTGAAGAAAGTAAATAAGGAAGTAATATTTATTCCTCATTACACAGGGGTGGGCAATAATTTTCTCAGGGAAGCCACTGCAAAAATTTGGTAAATTGTCACGGGCCACACTTTTCTACTATATTAATGAAGGAGGTGCAGGGTCTAGGACAAAGTTTGGGTGCAAGAGAAATCTCCAGACAGGAGACTGGTGTACCGGAAGGGGTGTGGTTCTGGGAGGGAGTTTGGGTCAGGAGTGGGATGGGATGTAGGAGGGGGAGCCAGGTTCCGGCTCTGACTGGGAGGTGCTTACTGTAGACAGCTCCCAGCTGGTGGTACAGTGGAGCACTTGTGGCCACACACACTGCTCAAAGTAGCCAATGGGAGCTATGAGAATGGTGCTGGGGTGTGGGCAGTGTGTAGAGACATACTTACCCCTCCCAAGGGGACTAAATGCAGAGACAGGCTTGCCCAAGCAGCTTTGAGTGGCATGTAGGGAAGAGGCAGGCAGGCAGCCTGCCTGAGTGCACTGCTGAGCTATGGGACATCAGCAACAGTCATAGTGGGCTGGATCCAAATGTTTAAAAGTCCAGATCTGGCGTGCAGACTGTATTTTACTCACCCCCATCATAACACAAGAACTAGGGATCACCAAAAGAAATGAATAGGCAGCAGATTTAAAACAACAACAACAACAACAACAACAAAAGCACAATCAACCTGTAGAACTCCTTGTCAGAGGATGTTGTAAAGGCCAAGACTATAACAGAGTTCAGGCTTAGCCAGGATGGGCAGGGATGGTATCCCCAGCCTCTGTTTGCTAGAAGTTGGGAATGGGCAACAGGGGATCACTTGATGATTACCAGTTCTGTTCATTCCCTCTGGGGCACCTGGCATTGGCCACTGTTGAAAGACAGGTTCCTGCTAAGTGGAGCCAGTACAGTCATTCTTGTGTTCTCAGGACTTTTTTTGATGAAGCTCTATGACTTGTGTTAACCAAGAAGTCAGATGCAATGATCACAGTGGTCCTTTCTAGCCTTGGAATCTAGGAATTTATGAAAACCAATGTAAACAAGTCCAGTGAAGAGAAGCCCTTGATGTCCAGGCAGTTCCAAAGACAATAAGCCTGCCGTATTTTCCAGAAGTAGAAATGGTACCATGTTTGTTGTGTACATTGAGTGTGCTTGAGTGCTCAATGTTTGGAGTTATCTCTAGGGAGCCCAAGCCACAAACCCTGGTTGGTCTCCTGAGTGGGAGTCTTGTGTTCCATTTGCTTGACCATACACCCTCTTTTTTTAGGGGTGTAATCTTGTTTGAAATCCAATGAAAGTAAGGAGCTTTCGGGTGTGAGATTTTTGTTTGGAGACTACACTGATAGTTCTCAGAGGTAAACATCCCTAAAACCTCAGCCTCGGCCAAACTAAGTAAATGCAGTCAGAATTTCAAATAAGTGAGGGCTTTGAGTACAGGTGTGTTGGGGTTTATGGTAGGTGAAAGGTAGAACTTGATTTTTTTCCAGTTACTGTTGTCCTGGTCCCAGGACAGTCATTTAGTAGCAGAGAAGACAACTGTTTGAAAACATACACACATACAAAACAGAGAAGACAACCATTTGACACCCCCCCCCCAGAACCCCCCTCCACACACACTAGAGGAGACAACTGTTTGAACACACACACACAGGGGAAGGCACTGTGGACCCAGGGCAGCTCAGAACTGCAGACAAAGCGCTTCTTGTCATATATTTCACAAGCAACACCCTGAACCACCACACATGATGCCATGCAGGGCAAGAAGGTGAAGCAGTGCCCACAGCTCAGCAGATTTAGATAAAAATCCCAGGACAAATTTCTTAACTGTAAGACCAGTAGGACAAGGGAGCAGACTGCCCAGGTGGATCCTGGAAACTCCTTCACTGGAGGTTTTCAAAAGGAGGCTGGACAGCCAGCTGTCTTGAGGGTTTTGACACAAACAATCCGGCTTCCTGCTCCCTTGTGGCCCGTTTCCATCCTGTTGTTCCAGGGTCCCGCTCCCTCCACCTCCCCCCTCGCCTGGATGCGCACAGGCCCGGGAGGCGGGATGCGGGCTTGCATGAGGAACGCTGTGCCACTTGTCCTCGGTGGCCTGCGCGGGGCACCTGGTGCTGCTGTCTGTGCCGCGCGCGGCTCTCCCCGACATCGGTGTCAATCCAGAGTGACTCCAGCGGTGGAGCCGCGAGGGACCGGGCTGTCCCAGCAGCGGGGGGAGCTTCCACTTTCCCTTTCGCAGAGCTCAGCTGCTGGCCTCTCCCAGCCGCAGCTGTCCCCCCTTCCTCCTCCTCCCTGCCCCCGGCCCCGCTGGCCGCCTGGCGGCCCCTCCCCGGAGCTGAGCAGGCTGCCTGCCAGCCCAGGCTCCCCGGCTGCATGTCTGAAAGCGTGGCCCCTCCTCCCCACACCCCTTCCTCGCGCACCCCCGCCCCTCCACCAAAGAAGAGGCAGAGCCGGTGTTTTTCCACTCAGCAGGATGGGTGATGCTCGACGCTCCCTCATTAGACAACGGAGACGAGAGGTCAGGAAGAAAGCGCTTATAAATTACCCTTTCTTCCCCCGCAGCCCGGCTAGTCGGGCGGCCCCTTTCCCCAGGACGCACAGCACGGACGCCCCTAGCGCCCTGGCCAGCCACCTGAGCCCGCCGCAGGTAAGGGAGCGCGCGCCCCTCTCGCCCCATTGTCTGCCGGAGAAGGAGACGCTTCGCGTTCTGGGCGCTGCCGAAGGAACAAAGGAGCTGTCAGGCGGCCGAGGGGAGGCAGCGAGGAAGCGCTGCTAGGCGCGAGAGGGGCTGAGGGGAGGACGCGTTGCTGCTTCTCTGGGGCTGCTTCATGGAGTCGGCAAAGAAAGGACGCTCGGAAGGAAGTGTGTGCGTGGGGGGGATGTTGCATTGGTGGATGAACGCTGCAAATGTTTCATCTCTGTTCAGAGTCTGTTTCCCTCCCCAGCCCCTAATTTTTGCCGTAGCCTTTGTTAGGTCTGTTACAGCGAGTTGTTTTGTTGCAGTTAGGGGGCTCAGACCAGTAGGACTGTTTCTTTGCAAGTCCCAGTTAAAAAACAAAACACCCCCCTACTTGTACTTAAATTGCTATCTAGGCTGCCGTGTGGTTTCTCGAGCAGTTATTTCCATCATGTCCTCTGTACGTGCTCCACCACCTTGTGTTAACTTTTTTTTTTCAGATAACAGTTTGCAGAGAGAAATTAACCACTTGCTTGGCAGCTCTCCAGTGTTTTAAAAATACATTTCTTCTTTTTTCCGTTCCTTCTGCTGCTGTTAAAATACAAGCTTTTTTTGAAGGTTGTATGCAAACCTCCAGCCTGGTCCAATTGAAAGACCAGTACAGTGCAGGGCTGCTGCAGCTGCTGCTGCTACTTACCAGTAGATCTGATTGGGATCTGACATTCTTTTCTTCAGAGGCAATTAAAGTTTCCAAAAATGTCATAACTCGGTGGGTCACGATTCTGATTTCAGTTACCTTCGTGTCAAAAAAGTAATTTCGGATTCACATCCGTGTGAATTGGATGGGAATATAGCCTACTGAGTTTAAGGTGATGAATATTCAGTGGTGTATGATAATGTAACAAACAACGCAACAAAAGACAGACTTTGGAGACAGCTCTAAGTTTTCAAAGAACATGAGGGTGTATGTGGGAGTTAATGTGCATTCATACAAGAATATAAAACATGCATAAAAAGATGGAGAATTCAGAATATATTCACTGCTTTATACTTCCTCATTTGGTATAGCCGAAAAATGTATTTTTCTTTTGATAATTTTTTTTCTTCAAAATGACATAATTCTTGCACCTACACATGCTGATCTCTTGTTCCTTCTCTCTTTTTTGTGATTCTTTAAATAACAAATGAAAATATGAGTGGGGAAACAGAGGTCCAAGAAACAAGTTTGAAGAAACACAACCACACATATAAAAGATTCTTGTATTTCAGTACAATTCATTCCAAGGTGGAGAGAGGGTTTTTTTGTTGTTATTAGGTCCCATTTTTTAACCGTATTGGGAAAGGCATTAAGAAAATGTACCAAGAAGAGCTGGTTGTGTTTATAGTGCTATTTTGGTAACCACTGTGTCTTTTTACTTCTATGTCAAAATGTTTCAAGTGTTGGACCAACAAGAAGTGTAGCGGTATTGTTCAGGAGACACAGAGTTAGTTGTATGGATAATTTGGTACTTGGATGATAGTTGCTACCAGTTTAAATTCGATGGATGTAGATTTGTAAGGAAATCAACCCAATGTAACTTGGTGGTGTGGAAAGTTGAGGAGAGAGACTTTGAACAAAACTTTTACAGTCTTGGCATATGGATTTGGAATCAAACAAAATTATCCAACTTTTTTTGGCCTTGTTTTTTTCCAAAGAAGTATTATGGAAGATCATTGAAGTTGGTTGAAGATCATTTCCTTTTACAGAAGTATAGTATGGTTGTGGTGAGAGAAGGAGATTTTAGTACCATACTAATAATGCCATTTGCCTCTATATCAGAGCACAAATTTAGGATGAATTGTATGTGTCTGGAGGAAGAATACCTTTAGTAAACAAGTGACAGAAATGTAGCCGTGTTAGTCTGGTGTAGCTGAAACAAAAAACAGGACTATGTAGCATTTTAAAGACTAACAAGATGGTTTATTAGGTGATGAGGAAGTGGGTCTGGCCCACGAAAGCTCATCACCTAATAAACCATCTTGTTAGTCTTTAAAGTGCTACATAGTCCTGTTTTTTGTTTTAGTAAACAAGTGTGAGTAAATGTTAGCTAGTACTTGTGAATCATTCAGAGATAGTCCCTCTCTCACTTCCATCTTTTATCTACCTTTTTGTTCTTTCCTCCCCCTCCCTTTCTCTTCTCCTGTCTCTCCAGCTCACCTTAACTACTTTTTTCATTTCTTGCATTCTCTTCCACCTTCTCTTTCTTATGGGTTTAGGCTGCGGCCATCAGAGGGTGACATTGTTTCTCAGTCTCTTTGCAAGACGACTGCACTATGACATTCCAGCCATTAGAGGGCAGGGAATGGCGAGCAGACAAACTTAATGTATGAGTGAAATTCAGACTGGGGTTCACAAGCTGCAAATGGCTCTTTTATGTGTTCCCCCTAGCTTCTTACGAGCACATGGTATTAAAACGCTATATGATTTTATTTATAACCCAATTGTTATTTGTGGCACTTTCAGGTATATTGTTTGCTAATTTGACTAGTGAAACACTGACGTCTGAGTATCACTGTAATAAAGATGGGCAGAGAATGGAAAGGCAAGGGATTTCCTTTTAAAACTTAAAATGTCTGTTTACTATTTATCAATCTGCATTTTTCAGTGTGTAGTGTTGGACAACTGATTTCAAAATCCTCTGGCTACCTGCTGTGGCACTATGTAAAGACTAGAGCAGTAAACCCAGGCAGCAGAAATCAATCTCTGGGCATTAAGGAGATGGACAGATGGGGAGAAATGCTTTTCTAAAAATTGCCATCTTTGGTTTTAGGGATATCAAGCCAGATCCTGATGTAAATCTAGTATAATTCTGACGATGTTAATGTACACTAAGAAAAATGAAGGGCAGAATTTGGCCCTTCAAGTTTAGTTGGCAGCATTTTTATTTTTGGGTGGTTTGAGGGTTTTTTGGTTTTTGTTTTAAATGGCATAACACATGAGCTGAGGTAAGAACAGGTCTCAAAGATGTCTGAAATCATGCGTGAACAAGAGGAGCAATGCTGCTGTTGAAAAATACAAAGGAATCTTAGAATAGATTACTATTTGTACCTGATGTTTGAGAAGTCTTGTCTGCCAGAATTGGATTGCTTCAGTAGGATTCTGCAGAGTGACTTGTTTCATAAGTAAAACGGGGGAGAATTCCAAGGATTAATTGCTTGATTTGTAATCTGAATACCAGTACAGATTTACGTCCTTGTGATTCACACTTAAAGCTGCCTTTCCACTTGGGGATACATTTCTAAAGAGGCTTTTAACTGAACAAGCTCCATGGATTATAATGCAGTGAGAAAACCCCATATAATACTTTGAAGCTATACTCCCTCATAGCCTAATTGTTTTGTGCTACCTGCACTTTCATTAGTAGGAGTTGTTCCATTGTGTGTCTTTGTAACTTGGCTGTTCCTACTTGACTCTGCATTGAATGTCTAATCTGCATTTTGCACCCAAAATCCCCCAATAGAGCCAATTGAGAGTATAGATTACGGGGCAGAGAAGTATAAAACTTAAAGGAAAACCAAGCCATCATTGCACATTGAACTGAATTTAAAGTAAACCACATGTCTTTTCACTTTACTGAAGCATCCTGAATTTTCAATTTAGTACAATAATAGGACTGTTTAAATCCCAATCACATTTTATGTTATTAAGCTTTCCCTCCTCAGAGCATAACACTATAATTCTTCAGTCTTCTAAATCTTTCTTTCTCTATATTTACCCTACAGTGTTATTACATGTACCATAATCTTTTGGGGAGAAAAGATGAATTATTTTCTCATTCTATTGAATCTGACAATATCTTCTTTAAAAAAATGAGGGCGGTAAAGGAAATGAATATCTGATTATATTTATTGAGAGGAAATTGTGCATACAGAATGTAGGTTAAAGTCAATTTCATTGCTAAAGCTCTTTCTGTCCATTGCAAATAATAACGCTGTCAGCCCTAATATTGCCTTGGAAAGCCCTCTATTTCCAGTATTAAAATACTCTACAGTATTCTGCACTAATAGTAGATTCTCAATATTGGCTCTTTTGACTGAGATATTGTAGTATATAGATATAGATATTAAAATAAATCAATGTCCATCAGAAAAGAGAAGTACAAGTGCACATGTTGAGTATCACATGATTTTGTTGTCCCAAGGAAGTGAAGATTCAGTAACAAACACTTTGATGTCATATATTTTACTCATTTGGATCTACTCTATGCCTTGGTCTACTGTTTTCCTTAAAGGTCCTAGTTGATTTCCCATTTTTGGAAAAACTACATAGTCACCATCATTTAATTTTTAAGTTTAGATGTATAAAATAATTAGTCTCTGAGCCTTGTCCTGTGTCTGTGATTTCCACAAGCGCACCAGAACAGCCTTTGTCTGTTTCTGCTAACCGGGTAGATTTGGCGAAACGAAGAATTTGTAACAGTGTAGTGCCAGGTCCTGCTTTTAGTCAATTCAAACTCCTTATTACATCCCTCTACCAATGCTCCTCAAGTTCTCATTTTTAGCACTGCCTGTTCCCTTCCCAGTCTGCCAGTGCACCTCTGTCCTGACATGAGACACATGAACCAATACCAAACTGGCATTATACAGTTGTGCCGTGTTCTTTGGTGATTTTAAAATGTAGACAAATGACTCTATAAAGATTACTTTGCTTTCTTAAGAACACTTAATATTTTAATGTCGCAGTATGGTCCTGGCAGCAGTGCTGGGAGAGAGCTCTCTCAACACTATTAGGTAAACCACCTCCAAGAGGGAATAGCTAACAGGGAACCTATTTATACTGGTGCATTACAGAGTTATAACTTGCTCAGAGCGGGGGGTATTTTTTCACATCCTTGAGCCAGAAAGTTACACTGCAGTAAAGTAGCAGTGTGGACAACCCCTAATCTCCTGTTTCTTGTAAATTCAAGCAGTTCAGTTAGAAACATGCAACAACTAAAGCTGGATGTGAAAACTGGAGAAGTTACATCTTTTTAAAAGTACTGTAGTCTGATCTGATTCATTGTCCTAATCAACTGTAGATGCTTTAGAATGGCAGTTTTGAATACATTACACTGGGAGATAGTGGTGGAACAAAATCAAATGCACTAAACCACACTTATGCTATAAAAGGCTTTTAAAAAGTAATCGCATGGTCCCCTCTTTTAAGCACTCAAAAGAAAAAAAAGAATTCCCACTGACTCCAGAGGCAGTTAGAATAGTCTGTTTACAGGAATGATTCCCCAGTAGTTTGGAAGGAAAGTCAGAGTATCAAGTTGTCATTTCTATGTTAACTGAATTTCCCCCCACAAGTGCAATAGGTTGCGATTTGGTTGTGATAGGTAAACCAAAAGCTAGTCTAGTGTAAATCAGTTCCACTGATTGAGTTGAAACAAAAGACAGAACTATGTAGCACTTTACACCTGCTAAGTATCTGAGCCAAAGCATTTTTATCAATTCAAAGACAAGAGTGTACATGCTAAACTCTGGCCATTATTGCTAAACTTATACTGTGGTTGATATAAGAGTAAATTACTCCAATAGAAGTTTGATAGTAAAAGTGTAATAAAGTTATCCATTAACTTATTTCCAAATATAAGTATGATGACTGCCATTGGAGGGTCAACATTTACCAGTGTTATTTACCTCAGATCTGAGCTTCTGAGAGAGAGAAGCAGGGTGGGAAGAAGGGGTTTGGCTTCTTCTGTAGCAGAGGTAAGCAATAATTTTGGCATGGAGGTCACTTAATGAATTTTGGTATGTGGTCACAGGCCAGCTCCACCTCTCGAAAGGAGTGGAAGGGCAGGGACTAGCCCCCACCCAGAGTTGTCTGGAGACGAAGGCTTGGAATTAAAACACAGTAAAGGGTTTGTGGCTCCCAGACCTGCTACTGTGTTGCCTGGCAGTTGCCTGGAGTTGCTGGGGCTATTTAAAGGGCTCACAGCTCCGGCCCCTGCCAGGATAATGCCGCAATGGGGAGCTGTGAGCCAATTAAATAGGATTCTGCTGCCTGAACCACCATCCGGAAATTTGGTAGCACAGGCAGCAGGATGTAAATAGAAAGTGGCCAGATGAAATTCATGGGCCAGATCAAAGTGTTTGGTGGGTCGGATCTGGCCCCTGGTCGCATGTTGCCCAGCCCTGTTCTATAGCGACCGTTGCATTTATGTGGATTTTGTCTTTCAGAGGGACTATATGTATATTAGCAAGGGCATGTCTACACTAGGAAATTATTTTGAAGGAGCTAAATTCAAAATAATAACTCCCAAAATAATGATTTCAAAATAAGCTTATTCCCCAAGGGAAGCAGTGGTACAGATTTAAAAATAACAACGGGTTTGTTAGTGTGGATGTTTCCCTTGTTTTGAAATAACTCCCTAGTGTAGACCAAAAGAGAATCTCCTTAGTTTTCCCAACCCAATGAGCATACAAAATGACTGCTAACTGGGCTGGCAGGAAGAATGTGCACTTTTTCACTCATGTGCAGCCCTAGTGACCAGTACACAAGCTTTTAGAGCTTGTCTACACATGGGACTTATTCCAGTATTAGAGTGTCCACACTTGAAGTTGTTTAAGAATAGTTATTGTGCTTTAAATTCACATCCTTTGTGAATCCAAATTAACTTTCAGGTATACACAAGCCTTGTTTATACTGGAGACAGATAGGGGAATGACCCGAGGCATGAGTTATACAAAATCATTTGTTGGAATGAAGGCTTGTTCTGTCATAACAGCTCCATTGTGTTTGTTGTTGTGGGTTCCTAGCCATTTCAGGGGAAGTCATCACATTCAGATGAATGTGGCCATCTATGAAGATTTTAGGAAGTAATTAAAAAAGTCTTCTTACTTTGATCCACATAAAATGGCCTTGGAGTTGTATTATCCCTAAGACACAGTATAGTGTAATTGACTTGCTCTTACGACATATCCAGTCAAAATTTCTGCAATAATTTATGTTAAAAAATTGTTGTGAGGTGACAGATGAAAAACGGTCTATTTTTGTGTTTTTATTTTCAGTGTCATGATGTACTTCAAAAAACTTCTATAGTTATCTTTATTACTTATTGGACATCATCTGTGTGATGATGTTTGAATCAAATGTATCTTAGTATCATTATGGACTCCTCCCCTCCTCATTTTATTTTATTTTGTTTATGTATGTTTATTTATTTGCTTTTTCTTTGTTTTCTTTTCTGTTTCTTTTTATCCCCTCTTGAAAAAGGAAGAGACAATCCATTCAGGAGAGACTCTTCTTCATGTAAGTGTTGTTTATGCTCATTTATGAAATTACAAAAGGATTATAAAAATTATCAAAATGTTCAATTACTGAACACTTACCATCTGGTCATAGAAACCACTGAGCAAAGAGCATGTAAAAATAAATGGCTGTTACACAATAACAATATCTAATGCCTGTTATCTCAAATCTGCATATGGAGTTCTGTTGTGCACATCACAATAGTATGTAGGCACTATTACAAAGCACTTTACAGACATTGGTGAGCACACCACTCCTGTGAAGTATGTTGTGATGTGTCACTTTACATAAGAGGACTAACAGATACATACAGGCTGAAGGTCTCTGCCAAAGCACATTGAACTTGTTGGAAACACTTTCATTGACTTCAATGGACTTTGGATCAAGCCCTAAGTGACTTGGCCAAGGTCAAAGAAGGAGTCAGTGTCAGAGCTCAGCTTAGCACTCAGGAGTCCTAACTCCCAGTTGAATGCTAGAAAAAGCTTTTCTCTCTTGGATTCTTCTATAAAATCCAAGTTGTGTCTGTAAAGTTTTTTTGTTTGTTTGTTTATGCATGTGGCCTCTTTTGTAGCAAATACATATTTTAGGCCTTTTCTACAACCTATAGACCCTCTGAAATGAGAGTAAATAACACCAAACATTGATGAATATTGTTGCAAATGTTTTGTGAATACATTTGCCTCCAGAATAAATGCTCAGTCTAGGTTAGGTTGATGAATCTTGTACAGGACTGCAAAGAATACATAAACCACACATCATGGAATTCAACAGTTTTACACATCGCTGAGCAACTGGTTTTGCTTGCAGATCTCTGATTTTAACATTTTGAGCAGTCAAGTAAGTTCTGCTCCAGTATCTTTTTCCAGTAAGTAAAGACAAGAAAATATTTCAAAGAGTATAGATTAAGGCCATTATTGTCTTAGTGCAAAATTATCCTTAATGAGGGAAATGACTGCATTAATTGCAATGCAGAACCTTTGTATAACTTTGAAGCATGCATTTCTCATAAATCAACTTTTTTGTCTCCAGGAAATAACATACATCTCTGAATTATGGCACTAGATTAGACTCAAATAGCAACTACTGGCTAATATGTAGCAAAACGTTGTGTGGTGTCAAATGTGTAGGGTTTTTTTGGTGTTATTGGGCTGGAATGTTAGTTCCGCTTCTAGATAAAAGGAGCTTGTGCAGTGCGCACTTGTAACCATTATTTCCCTGCCTAGTATGGTAGTTATGTAGTCAACTGTATTCAGCTGTGTTTCTCTCTTACTCTACCCTTTATTTTGCATTTAAATTAGAGGGTTTAGGTGTAGGCAGAGATTGGAGCCTCTTTGAACCTAGCAAGACACAATCACGTGGTCCATTGTTAGTCAAAACTCTCTCTCTCTGGCTATATGTTATAATACTTTTATTTTGTATTTTGAATCATGAAAGAACAGTCATTTGGCTGGTTTTATGGAAATATATAAGGCAATCAATTAAGGATAAGCTTTTTAAATGAGACGAGCACGTGTATAATAAATGAAAAAAACACACCAGCAATTGAAAGGAATTGTCCTTTACACTGGGTTGCTAAAATTGAGACTGAGGGAGCTCTTACATCTTTGAGAAGCTACGGCACTATTTTTTAAAAAGACAATAGGAATAGAAAAATTCCAGGAATCATATTACTCACATTTTTCAACATGGGAACCTAATATAGAAAATTCAAACCTCTTAAACAGAGTTCAAAGGACATAGCTCCTCCAGTTTTTTAAAGATGAATCACCAGAGGGTAACCAAAAACATCTTTAAAGGAAGACGCTTTAAATAGAAAAAGAAACCTAAAGACATCATGATATGGTGTCCTGATGTACACTAGAATCTGGAGCCCACTGGAACGCAGATCCAAAGATCTAGATTTAGTACCATAAAGCTGAATATCTGGATAATTTAAAGCCTTGTAACTGGAATATATTCCATAAAATGGATCAGTAATACAAAATGTATGGCCTAGAGCCCATATACAGTACAGCGTTTTACCACCTGCTGTGTCATTAAGCTTTGAGCACCAGAGCCTCTCTCTCCTGGTTCTCTGCACGAAATATCATGACTCAGATTTGATGTCTATGACCTATCTCTGTATGTGCCTCAGTGTCTTGGCTCTCCTTGACTTCTTCAGTAGTATGCATTCTCAAAAGAGAGTTAAACTCCCGGAATGTGACTAATCAGAATATTATCAAGTGTTGGAACTATGAAATTTTCAGAAGGGTCTAAACTTCTACGGATAGGAATTTCCAGTTTGGGATTAACCCCATCGACTATGAATGACCAAAACGAGACCTCTTTGGTCATGTTAAACTTTCAGAAGCTAATAATCCTCCCTGAATGTGAATTTTCGAGTGGAAATTAAGACCAGGGATTTCAGACTTCAGATGGAGGAACTCATTGATGTATGTGAAGTCTCAGAGGATGTATGTGAAGTCTTCATCAGGATTGTGTCTGCAGACACGTGAAATATTTGCAGGGGACATCCTTGCCATGTGACTTTTTGAAAAAGGACTCCTTGTGAGAGTAGCCAGACATTTGTATTATAATGGTAATAAAGGGACCATCTTGTGATTGTCACTTTGCGACAAATTCTACCACAATTCATTACTTTCCATCAGTGCCTCACCCTATGGAGGAATCACCACTGCCCATCTACAGTGAGGAGGGGACAGAAGTCCCGACTGGTGAGTGCAGTTGGGATGGGATATTTGTAAAGGGTGGGGGCCATGATGATACATGGATTTATATGCCTCATGTGTGTGTTCCCATTTGTCATTGAAAATTCTAGGACTTGTTAACAGTGGGCCGCCCCTCCCCTTTTTTAAAGTATTGTGTATTTTAGTGTTCCTGAAAGTTGATATATTGGCGTTATTGGTTCTCAGCGGAGCCACAGAGAGGGTACAATACAAGCAGCAATCATGTAAAATTCCACTTCTCATTTTTCTACTAATGTCTCTTAACTCAGAGCTGGAAGGATCACCTTGTGTTAAAAAACATAATGGTAATTCAGACTCCATGCCCTTTCCACCTTTGTGCTCAATGCTGAAACTGCCCATAAATCTGCCAGTTGGGATGGTGGTTTTTGGAATGAGGACACTTGTTCTTCCAGGAATTCACCAAACTCATTTTACATAAGCCAAAGGGCAACCAACTGACCTGGGTTGGATTTTAACCAATGATACAGCAGCAGAGTGGGCCAAATCCATTGAGCTTCATACTATTATATACATCTGCATAGGAGTACCAGTCTTTTTGATAACCAAAGAAAATAAAACAAAAAGATTGCTTACTGTGCACCTTTGGATTTTAAGAGTGTCATTGTCTAAATCATTTCCCCTAGATTCTTGTTTAATCTGTTCTTGAATGTGGGCAGTTTCTGTACCAGAACTACCTCCTTTGGGGGTCAGTGCCTTTACATTCCATCCTGAACTTCTCCTACTTAATTTCAACCAACTGCTCCCCATTCTACCATCTTGGGAGCTAGATTAATTACTTACTTTCACATATATTGTTACTTTGAAAGTATTTATAGTTGGATTTGGTTCACAGCTTCTGGACTGTATTAATTTAGTTCTTTCAATCTCTCTATCTGTTCTTGGATCACTTTTCCTGCACTTATTTTTGTTTCCTTTAATTTTCTATATCTGTTCTAATCTGTGGAGACCAGCACTGCACATACTATTCCCACTATGGTTGTGCTAGGTCTCTGTTAACATGACACTGTTATCTCTTTAGCTTTCCATATGATTTTTTATATATACAGATCCAAAAATAGCATGGCATCCCATTCTCGTCCACAGCAGCATCAGGCTGAGACTCTGTATTAATTTGCAGTCTGTGACCACCCTTAGATTTTTCTCAGATTCACAGCTAGCTCCCCTTCAATTAATAGCTGTTCTATTTATTTCCTCTCCCTCGATGCAGGAATTTACATGTACTAGTACTGAATATCATCTTATTGCATGATGCCCTGCAAATCCAGAGATATCTGCTTAATATCTGCGGGTATCTGCATCTGTGGAGGCAGCTATCTCAGATCACTTTTGTGGATTGCAGATAGGATGTGGACGCAAATTTTGTAATTTAGACCCCTGCAAATCTGTGGATATTCGCTTGATATCCATGGGTGTCCACAGATCATTTTTGTGGATTGCAGATCAGATGGAGACAGGGCCACTGAGGACAGGGGGACAAAAGGGGCAGTTATCCTGGGTCCCAGCAATTTAAAAGTACCCATGGTTCTGGGCAATCACTAGTGCCACTAGAACCCTGGACCCTTTCAATTGCTGCTGGAACAGTGCTGAGGGCTGGCTGGTGGAGACTAGCTCTTAGCCCCCCCCCTTTTCCATCTAAGGCCCCCACCCTTCTGGGGAGGCTTGGACCCTCTCTCCCCCAATTGCCCAGGGCCCGGCAAAGTATGTTGCCAGTCCTGGATGCAGTTACAGATTTTCTATCCTCCCATGACTCTATTTATTGCACTAGGGTTTGGTTTAAAACAGTATGACTGTTTATTTTAAAGCACCTAGACTTATCCTGGCTTTCATATTGTAGTTATTGTTTTGCCAGCTGCATGGCAGAGGATCAGGGCCACCAACGGAACAGGGGAGCGGGCAGAGCACTGCATGGTGCTGTCTGGGTGGTGCTGAGGACTGGCCAACCCCTAGCCCTGTCCTTTCTGCTCCATCCCTTCTGAGGCTATGTCTAGATTACAGGGTTTTTCCAGGATACCAACCCCACCGAGTTCAGGGAAAGCGTCTGCTCTTCTGCTTTTTTTTGTGGAACAGCAGATGTGCTCTTTCAGAAGCCCTGTCTTCCTCCTCTCACAATGAAGAAGGGCTCTTCCAAAAGAGAAAGCTTTTCTGAAATTTGGCCCTTCCGAAAAAGCTACCACAATTTGCATACCTTTTTTCGATAGATCAGTGTAGTGTAGATACAGCCAGAGAGGTCCAGAGCTGAGCCTCCCACCCCACATTGCGAGGACCTGGAGCCCCGGAAAGGATTCATTGAGAGACTTAATTCACATTTATGTTTTAATACCCCTGCTGCATTTGTCCTCTGTAAGCTAATGCAAACCCTGTTCCCAGATCTGCCATTTTATCTCCATCTCTTCCTCCATTTGGTTTATACTTGTTTTAAAGGATAGTAAATAATACAGAAACTGACAAGTATAGCATTTTCCTTTTCTTCATATTGTACTTTTTCTCTCTGTATAGCTAGATATTGTCACTATATGGCTCATACGCATGAGGGGAGGTAGCCTGTCACGTAGCAGAGATAATCTCTTCCTCGCCTGTGTTGGAGCTCTGCTCAAGTGAGCAACTAGTTGACATGAGTCAACTCATTTAGAACTGATTGTTTTAACTCATATACACTGGCAATTTTTACCACCTCTCTTCCATTGCCTTGATGGTGGCTGGACTGCTAGGACAGTGGCATCTTCACCAAAAAGGAAATTAAAACTTGGTGTGAATCATGAAAATCAAACAAACAAAAAAGTGGGAGTGAAAGCTTTTCATTTACAGTTTGCTCAGTGCTGTCATGGAGTGCATGTCCTGGACTGTGTACTGAGCTCTAGAAATAGCTGTCAGACTACCCAGCTTGAACCAGATATAAGTCAAACCAGATCAACGGTGATCATTAAAAGTTTAAAATAAATGAGTGTATTATGTATATAACACCTTGTCAGAAAGAGGAAACAAGTGGCAAAGGTAAATGATGGTGAGAGAGATAGGAGTGAGCTACTAAAAAGTTAGAATATGGAGTCTGACTGTAAAAAATTGAAGCTAGGATTTTAGCTCTGCTCACTATATTCTGTAGAGCTAGAAGTCAGTGTCTGGTTCTGGATTCTGATTATAGTCCCCCTTCAGAAATGTGGGACTGATTTAGGTCTGAGGTTTTCATTTGGGTCCTTTCTTATAAATCGAAAGGAGTCTTGTATGGAGGAATCACCACAAGTTTAGGTAGGTCAAAAAAGTTAGTAATTGATACCCGCGTGTGCGCGCATACACACACACACAATCTGTACATAGTGATACAGTTGTCAATGTAATTGATTGTAGTGACTACTTAGTTAAGACAAAAAGTAATTGTGTGAAGTAATCTGATTATTTCCTGTTCTGGAAAATAATTTGAATTACTTGTTAAAATTATCTTGTTTTGCTTCTTCCAAGCACCAGTTGGAATGCCAACCCACTTTGCAATTCACATATTTAATGCAAACGTAATGCGAAAGACTTGCAAAAGGAATCAGTAACACTCCCTACACAGCAGATTCAATTTTGCAAAGAATAAATTTAACTATGGTGATTTTAAATAACAATAATAGTGAAAATAAATCCAGTTCATTACAGTTGCCACATGAAATGAACAATTTCAAATCCTACACACTCATGAAATATCACAAACAATAGATTTACCAATAAAAGAACTAGCAAGTGCTCATGCCTGAAATAGTATGTATTCCAGTGAAATACTGTATAGGTTCTCTGAGTTGAAGAACGGGAGGTGATAAAATAATATTCTCATCTCCTTGTGAGGCGGTGAAGATGTTGGCATTTCTTCCTACCTCGGTAAGACTTTTTGATTAAGAAGAGGCCGGGATGCTGCTTATTCTTGATTTGCTTTTGCACTTTTATGACATATGCTCCCATGGAAAGCTAGGGGAGCAAAATGTCAACAAACACGTTAATAAATCAAGGCTGTAGATGAAAAGGTGGCAAGCAGGGAGTATTGAAAAGAAATCTATTTTATGTGTGATAAGAGAAGATAAAGACGAAGAATAAAAGAAAAAAGGCAAAGACTCCATTTGGCTCACATTCTTGTGATGATTAAATTATTTAGTAGACTCAAGGTGAAAAAGCAAGCAGGGCAGGTCATTTCTTCATTCTGTGTTATAGTAAGGTCATGGCTAAAAGCCACAATCAGCAGTTGCGTCCTGTTTAGACATAGTTTAACATCCTTTCAGTTGTTAGCTGTTTATGTGCTGACTTCATCTAGACTTTATCAAGAACCTATGAATGGCCATACTAGTTCAGACCAATCAGCCATTTAACCCCAAATACTGACTTCTGACAGTAGCTAGTGACAGAAGTTTCAGAGTGAACGACTAGAACAGGCAATTTCAAGTGATTCATTTGCAGTCATCCAGCCCTAGCTTCTGTCTTGGTTTAGGGATACTCAGGGCATGGGATTGTGTCCCTGACCATCTTGTCTAATAACCATTGATGGACTCCTCCATGAATTTATTTAGTTGTTCTTGAAGCCAGTTATGCTTTTGATCTTCACACTATCCCATGGCAAAGAGTTCCACAGTTTGACAGTGCTTTCTGTGAAGAAGGGCTTTCTTTTGTTTGTTTTAAACCTGCTGCCTATTAATTTTATTGGGGCCCCCTTGGTTCTTTTGTTGTGTGTAGGGGTAAATAACACTTCCCTACTCATTTTCTCCACATCCTGCATGGTTTTGTAGACCTCTGTCATATTCTCCCCTCTTCTTCCGTCAACTCTTCCAACATGAGCAGTCCCAGTCTTCTCAATCTCTCCTCATATGGAAGCTGTTCTGCATCCCTAATCATTTTGATGTCATGTGCACCTCTTCCTATTCTAATATTTCCTTTTTTGGTATATTGAACTCAGGCATTAGAACATGATTTTCCCTTAAACACAAATTTCTTCCTATGCTGCTTGCACTCTGCTATTAAAAGTTTCTTCCTGAGGTGCCAATTTATTCCTGGCCATGGTGGACTTGTTAAAAGACAGATGATCTATCTCTTTCTCCTTAATATGACTGTGTTTCTCACAGGCAGGGCTGCTCTTCAAGGAGAATGAGCATCAATAGCACCTCTTTGCCATAAGCAAAAGAACCTCACTGGCTCTTTGGAGTGCCAGTTAGCGGTGCCCTTTCAGCAGGCTGGTTGTTTTCTGAAGACAAGAGCAGACTGTTTGTCTCAACCTCTTCTGGATTTGCCCCTTCATGGGAATGATGGCACTGAGATCATTTGAGATCAAAAGTAGGATCTTTCTCTTAGACATCTAAATTGTATATTCTTTGGGGCAGTGATCTTAACTGACAGTTTGGTGGCATTGAAATCAGTAGGAATCTTAGCATTAATTTCAGTAGTACTGGCTTTTCACTCAATGGCTCTTTAAATCTCTGGAAAATGCCAAGATATTTTACTGTGATATAAAGTGTTTTAATAATTATGTAACAATAATTGTAACGATTTGGGACGTTTAAATGATAGATACCATTTAAACTCCCCCCTCCAATACTAAATGCCCATTTCATATTGACACAATCTTAAAAAATTCTGAAAAAGAGCCTCTGGCTGTTTAGGATCTATACAATCTCCCATTGCCCCTGCCACTAAGTGATGTTTCCCTGCAGCAGACAGAGGTCACACAAAGTTGTGAATGCTGTTCAGAGTTGCTGCTTCTCACTTCAGCTGTTATTCAGTTCAGCCATAGAGCCTAGAGTTTTGAAGAGGGGGTTCTTGGAGCTTTAGGAAGTAACACATTTTCACTGGTCGGATGTGCTAACAGAAAATTCCTTTTGTCAGAGTAATTTTATTTTAACCTGCTTCTAAGAGATGCAGAACTACATACAGCTTCACTTGTCACTCTAGATAATTTGCTATGATCTCCACTCCAAAGATATTACCAAAAATCCCCAAACAATTATGAACAGTCTCCTGTCTGGGGTCTTACAGCCCTACTAGGGGCGGTACAATTGCATGGCTGGGAGGAGTTGCCAGCGTGGGGTGCTGGTTCCTGGGACTCGCAGCACCATGTTTTTCTCTCTTGGCCACTGCATTTCCTGGGAGTAGAGCCCTGCAGATCTGTGGATACCGATTTCTATCCACAGGTATCCGCATCTGTGGATAAAAAATTGTGTCTGGGCAGGGTTCTACTCATTTTCCATTGGGTCTATCAGAAGCTAAACCTACAGACATGGCTGCCATAATGGACTACATTCCCTAGCCTGCCCTGCTTTCCTGGATGTCAGAGAGTAAAGCAGACTGAGAACTACTAAGAGCGAATCTTGCCCCTCACCTTTGAAGAATAGCATAATGTTACTCTAGGAAATATATTTAGGCCTGTTGGTTTAGTTTTATTACCCATACCTTCATAAAGTGGTAACCAGCAATAGATTATGTAAATGAAATTTACAGAGCCCTAGGGACAGAAAAGCAATATACAACTAAAGCCATCAGTTGATGCCTGTCAGTCATGATCAAAAAAAATGAGGAAAATGGTTGAGTTGCTCTGTTTGTCAAGTAATATCCAGAAACATGGCCACCCTCAGAAGACCAACAACAGGGTGACAACATGGACAGCTGAGGGGAGAGGGAATGGCACTGCTGGGATTCTTTGCTCATATCAGAGTTGATCCTATACTCTTCAGTTGCATCAACGTTATTGTGGAATCTTTCTCTGAATTTAAAGTGCAGGTCCAAGACCTTTTGTTTGTATGTGAAGCTACTATTTCACTTTCAGAGCATGTGTGGTATGCAAAAGTGCTCTGTGTGTTCAGTTTCCTTAGAGAAGTTAAATGTTTGGCTTAGGTGCTATCTTGATTTTCATATCTCTTGGTACAAAACCAACAGTGTGGCTTTCCTTCTATGAGAGCTGTCAAAGCTGTGTGGCTAACCTGAACTGAAGATATACTTCTGGTTTAAAAATTAATGAAAATCACATGATGTTTTGGAGAATTAGATGTTTCATGGGATTGGTAATGAAATAGGAAGACTTTCATTTTCAGATCATTAGATTAAATCCAGTCACTAGTGACCAAGGTTAGTTTCTGTTGGAGGCTATTCAGTGGCACTGTATAAAATGTATTACTGATCTATCTCAGAGCTGACACCTTTCTTGGGAGTCTCAGATGATAATCCAAGCAGTGGATGGCTCATGAAGGTGAACTATCTTTTTATGACTGGATATTATCATCCCTCTGGGTCATATAATGGAAGCACATTGAAGATGGGGAGAAATACAGGGAAAGTGGACACTGACCTAAACACAGAACTTCAAATTCCAGCCTGTCAGGTCAACACCCTCCACTAGGTGCACAGAAACACAGAGAGAAAACATCATATAATTGTCATGATTTTGCTTCTTGAAGATGTTTGTTTGAAACTGTGTGAAGTTTACCGTCTCCATCAGCTGATGCAGCTATTTTATAACTTCTTTTGGTATAGAAACATCCTGGTCTCTGTTTCCCACAGTATACCAATAACCACTGTAAGATTTCATTTCCCGTGTGAATCTTGATAAAGTTTAAAGCGTCTGTTCAGCTGTTGTTTTCCTGAAGTAAATAAACAATGCTCCCCTCCTCCAGTTTCTATCCCACCCAAATGAAAATCTCTTAGGGTACATCTACACTACAGCACTAATTCGAACTAACTTAGTTCGAATTAGTTAATTCGAACTAAGCTAATTCGAACTAACGCGTCTAGAACTAAAAACTAGTTCGAATTAGCGTTTTGCTAATTCGAACTAGCATGTCCACATTAAGTGGACTCTGAACCAGGCTTAAGGATGGCCGGAAGCAGTGCCGGCAGGGCATCAGAGGAGGACTTAGAGCGTGGGGATGCTGTCTCAGGCTAGCCGAGGGCTGCGCTTAAAGGGTCCTGACCCCCACCCCGGACTGACAGTTCTCAGGGGTGCCCCGCTTGCAAAGCAGTCCTGGCTTGGAGTGCCCGGAGTACCCACACTGGGCACATCACACCACTCGGCCATCAGCCCGGCTGCACTTGCCGCAGGCTGCCATCTGGGGAGAGGGGACAATCGGGGGGCTGCAGGAGAGCTTCCACCCCCAGAAGCCCGCAGAGCCAGCCCAGTCCTCCCCATCGGGGGCTCGTACCCCATTCCTCCCTCACCTCCTTCCACTTACCCTTCCCTAGCCCCTTTTCTTGATGTACAAAATAAAGGACAATTGGTTCAAAAATGGAATCTGTCTTTATTGAACAAAACTGGGGGAGACTGGGAAAAGGAGGTGGGAGAGGGGAAGAGAGAGGCTGGGAGAGGGGAGGGCAACTAAAATGATCAGGGGTTGGGAACAGGTCCCATATGAAGAGAGGCTAAAGAAACTGGGACTTTTCAGCTTAGAAAAGAAGAGACGGAGGGGGGACAGGATAGAGGTCTCTAAAAGCAGGAGTTGGGTGGAGAGGGTGCATCCAGAAAAGTTCTTCATTAGTTCCCATAAAGAAGGACTAGAGGACACCAAAGGAATGGAATGGGTAGCAGGCTTCAAACTAGTAACAGAAAGTTGTTCTTCACAAAGCAAAGAGTCAACCTGTGGAACTCCTTGCTGCAGGAGGCTGTGAAGGCTACAACTAGAACAGAGTTTAAAGGGAAGTGAGATCAAGTCATGGAGGCTGGGTCCATGGAGTGGTATTAGCCAGGGGGTAGGAGTGGTGTCCCTACCCAAGGTTTGTGGAAGGCTGGAGAGGGATGGCACGAGACAAATGGCTTGGTCACTGTCTCCGGTCCATCCCCTCCAGGGTCCCTAGGGTTGGCCACTGTCGGCAGACAGGCTACTGGGCTAGATGGACCTTTGGTCTGACCCAGGACGGCCATTGTAAACTCAGGGCTCAGGGTCGGGGGTCTCAGTGGACCCCCTTGATTTTCATGCACACCTGCGCCTGGGTGGCCAGGCTGGCAGCTCTCCTGCTCTGGCTGGCCACTTTCCTGTGCCTAGTGCAGAGATCGTGGACGAGGTCCACGATGTCTGCAGTAGCCAGGCAGGTGCCCGCCTCTTGTGGTCCCAGGCAAGCTCCCGGGAGCCGCCAGCCTGGTCCTGGGAAGAGGGGGAGGGCTGGGGGGCATCGGGTGGGTGGCTCAAGCCGTGCCAGGTGCAGGGTCTGCTGGCTGGGTGCTGGCAGGCTTGCACCTGGCACGGGCACCGTAGCCAGCCCGTGCCCCTTTAAGGGGTCCGGGGCCAGGAGGGGGGCAGTAGAGTTTCCCTGGTGTTGGCCAGAGTGGCCACCAGGGAAACCTGGGGAGGGCTAGCCTCCCACTAGTTCGAATTAAGGGTCTACACAGCCCTAATTCGAACTAGTAAGTTCGAACTAGGCTTAATCCTCGTGGAATGAGGATTACCTAGTTCGAACTAAGCGCTCCGTTAGTTCGAATTAAATTTGAACTAATGGAGCGCTAGTGTAGTGCCTATGAAAGTTAGTTCGAACTAACGGACGTTAGTTCGAACTAACTTTGTAGTGTAGACATACCCTTATAGTTTACAGGCTGTGAACTAAAATTGTCTTACAAAGTGCCTTAGAAACATGTTTACCTCAGTAAGGATATGTCTAGACTACATGTCTCTGCTGACCGAGGCATGTAAATTAGACATACTGACATAATCAATGAAGCGGGGATTTAAATATCCCCTGCTTCATTAGAATAAAAATGGCCGCCGCATTGTGCTGGCTCAGATGTTTGTCGGCACGAAGTGACAGTCAAGACAAGGATCGGTCGGCAAGGAAAGCCTTTGCCGACCGATCCCTTATGCCTCGTGCAACGAGGTTTACGGGATATATCAATACCATGATGGTAATGCCTATACTATGTAAATAATACCTAATAATAGTTGCCAAATGAGATCACTTCCCAACTTGCTTAGAAAGGGCCTGATCTGATTTAAACATTAAGTTAGGATTGGGCCCAAAGGAATCTGTTGATGTTACCCAAGAAGATGCAGTTAACATTTAGTCACCCTTTAAAAATATAAGGTACCACTCAGTAAAAGCCCTATTGACTGGTAGAGGCAATCTTTGAAGAAAATTGGAGATACTTTGAATTGACGACTTCTGACAGCAATGCTTTCTCTCACTGGACATGGGGTCTTTAGCACAGGTTTCACTTTGTGAGTCAGAATAACTCAGAAATGCATTGTCACAGCTAACTCCATTCAGGTCTAGGCAACGTACAGCCCAAAGACAGACAAACAAATCCCTTGAAACTAGAAGTCAAAACATCTCACCTCTTTACAGAGCTCATAAAGGGCTTGTTTACCCAGACACACAAGTCATGACAACCTTCTCTTTAGAGAGAAGATAGATCCTGTCTCTCAGTGTATGCACCAGTATTTTCACATGGCATCTTAACATGCAGTTTAAATCATCAACTGCTTGGATGAGGAAGACTCACAAAGAGTCTGTCCATCATCCACACCGGATTGGTGTGATTTGACTGCCGTGGTAACAGACCCGATCTCTCTGCGGGCTCTTGTGGAGCAGCAGGGAGCCTGGGGTGGTCTTTTGGGGGGAGAGGCCAGGGGTGCCTCAATTTCAGTGGTTCTCAAACTTTTTTGGCATGTGGACCACTTGGCTCAATGTAAACCTTTCCATGTACCACCAGTTGCTAATGGAAACTCACTGTTAATTACATCCAAGCCATTTTGCTAGTGCTTCAGCTAGGAAGAACAGTTTAATTAAAATTATTAAACAGATTAAGCGTTTTAACTTTTTAATGTTAGTTTATCAAACTTCATTTTAAATACAGTAAAATATGAATTTATGTCCAACACAAAAGGTTTCAGTGTTTTCTTTATTTATGGCCAGGGTGAGGAACATATTTTGGGCTGTGGGGGGCCACTGACCCACAGAAAAATCATTTAGGACCACACAAGTGAGTAGCATAAAAACTCCCCAACCTCACTGATGCATCCCCCAACTGACACACCTCACTCCTCTGGTGCTCCAGTCCCAAGGGGTGAAGGGAAGGGTCTGGGAGGACTGAGGTTCAGGGCTTCCTATAGGCCAGATTTATTTTTCTGGGATTCCAGAGTTAGTGGATTTTATGGACCCCCTCTTAGGCTCTGGGGTAGGGACAAAAATGAGGGGTACAGAGTGTGGGACAGAGCTGCCTGTAAGTGGGATAGGGATAGGTGCCGGACGTGTTAGGGAGGTGGTGTGTAGAAGGGGAAGAGGTTGTGAGGTCTGGATGGGAGGTAGGGTGCAAAAGTAGGCTGGGAGTAGGGTGTCTGGCCAGGTGGAGGGAGTAGGAGCAAGAGAGGGTGCAATGTGTGGCCAGGAGGGAGGGTGCATGAGCAACAGTAGATGCAGAAACAGGGTGGAGGTAGGCAGTCTGGGCCAGGAGGCAGGGTGCAGGAGCAAGGGAGGGTACAGAGTCTGGTCAGGAGGGAGGATGAGGAGCAATGGAGGGTGTCGGTGTAAACTGGGGATGCAGGGTCCTGGCAGGGGGAGTAGAGGGAGTGAGGAGTATTGGGTGCAGGGGTCTGGGTAAAGATGCTTACCTGGCTTCATACCCCCTTGCAGTGGGGAAAGCTTCTGAACAACATATCACTGCACTGCCATTCCCCCAGTGGGGTGGGAAGGGAGCTCAGCCCTGCTGCCCATGCATCAGGAAGCCCGCACAGCCCCAAGCCTGCAGCACCAGCCCCTGTTTCCTGCTCAGTGGCAGAAAGCCCCGACTCCACCAGACCTGGCTACAGAGAGTGGCAGAGTGAGTGGCTCTGTGCACTGTCGTTCCCCCAGCAGTGTGAGGAGGGACGGGGGCGAGGGCGGGGGAGAGAGCTTGAGTGCGCCCTACCCTGTGGCACCCCAGCTGGGTTCCATGTGTCCCTGCCTGGGTTGAAGCGGCTGCTCCAAGAGTCGCCGAGGTCCAAGAGTGGTCCTACCTGGTTTTGCGGCTGTCTCAGACCCACCCAGCACCCCTCTCCCTGGCAACAGTGGCAGCCCCTGTAACAAAGCACTAGCGGCTGCCTGGAGATAAAGGAGGAGGCTGCTGTGGTGCAGCCAGACCAGGAGCCCGCACAGAAGAAGCAGTCCTGCTGTGTGAAGGAGGAGGTGGCTGTGGTGCGGCCAGACCAGGGCCTCACACAGCAGAGGCAGTTCTGTGGGAAGAGGAAGGAGGCCACACAGCATGCAGTGGTGGGGCAGCCACACTGGGTGGAGAGGTGATGGGGAATTGCTGGGTGGTGGTGCACATTGCACTCAGGGAATGTTGTGGACTCCAGTTTCTGATTGGCTCCAGTAACTGTGCACCATCGGAAGCCAACCGGCTGCCCGCTGGCAAAGCACCAAGGGAGCTGCCTATGTGCTGGGGGTGGGGACAGGAGGCCGTTACTGCTGCACCATGCTAAGATGCATCCCTGCAAGGTTGCCTCAGACAGGTGAAGGGAAATGGCAGTGCACAGAGCCATTTCTGGCTTGCTTCTTCCCTGCAAGCCGTATCTGGCAGGGCTTTCCGGGACATTCAACTACTTGATGGGGACACCAGGACAGAGTATTTAAATTCCAGACTGTCCCAGAAAATCCAGGACATATGGGAGGGGTACTTTGCGTATACACTCAGCAGTGGTTTTTCCTGTACAGTCTGGTGTCAATACTGCCTGCCATGTTATCCACCGATGTTGGTATTAATGCTTTCTGGGAAAATTTTGGTGCATAGGTATCACATTGGTGGCTGTTATCACAGCTCACAAGGTATCACAGGTATCATAATTCGCAAGCAGGGTTGGAATAAGTCTTTACATACTTTCTAAGCCATCTATGGTATATAAGGCCAGTAAATAATGTGGAAATAAAGTCCCATGCATATAATAAGGATATCTATGCTACAGTCTAGTGATATATTTGTCACAAACTGTAGAGTGACTTTTGTAGCAGTTGTTAGAGCATCACAACAGCTGTTCTTCTGCTTATCACTGGGTATATTACAAAAAAAATGTGAATGTTACTGACATTGCCTTTTTTATCTTTGCATAGTGTTGCATTATTTATGGTACAAGTAGTCAAAATAAATTAAAATAATAACCCCTGAATAATATTTAAAAACTGAAAGTATATATCCCCCCAGAGAGACAAGGTAGGTGAAATAATACCATTTTTGGACAAATTTCTATTTCTCTCAAGCATTTATTCTAATGTATTTGTTTGAATTGAGTATTTGGAAAACATTATATAAAAAAATTTAACTAACATTTGAAACTGGCCTATGAGTAAAAGACGTGGGTTAACGTAGTGACAAATTGAGGATTTGTTGCTAAAAGAAAGCAAGGATGTAAAATCCCATTTAAAATGCTAACCGGTTAAACTATATGTTTAACCGGTTAACTGGGTATGGCATTGTCTAAAGGAAAGCATTTTAGTGCAAGATGAAATTATTCCCATGGAGTCGGCAGGAAGAGCTATGAAATAATATATTTATACATCTCGTTGTATTCTTTGCTTCATCAAATTCCTGCTTTATATCTGTAAATGCCATAAATAGGACATATTCAGTACATTATTAACCACATACAAAATATCAATAAGTAAAATAAAAAACATTGCATATATTCAAGTTTATAAGCTCTCTTGTTCTGAGAGGTTTCATTATTACATGATAAAGTAAATTTCTCCATTGTCCATACTATGTAAATGTTTGCTCGTGGCTTATCAGAGGTTATAGAAAAGGTTAATGCCCGAGCACACTAATGAACTATGACTTCATTATATAACAGCCTCTTAGAAGCAAAAAACCCACAAACCAAACCAAAATTAAAAGACTAGGTTTAGTAGGAAGATGAATTATTATTTCATGCAAACAAATCAGTTAAAAAGGAAAAAAAAAAGATTTACATGATGGGTCCTCCTTACATTCACAAACATTGTTGGTATGGCTATCTGCTGTGCCTTGTACATTGCATGCATCCATACATTTTGTGGATTCAGTCAAGGCACCACTCAGATTAGGGACTTCACGTATTAATCCCTGTAAGCCATGTGCTTGTGCTGCTGTTCAAGATGATTAGCAGAGCGCCCACAGCTAGGTATGTGTTGCTAGTGTTGGTGCACATTTGCACATGCCTCAGAGCACCTAATAAAAATGTTTTTAAAGGCAAGCGTGTTTACCTCAATTTACCTATAAGTAGTAAAACAGGACAATCAAAGCAACCGGTGGAGATGTCAGGAAACAGAAGAATTTGCATTTCAGCAAACACAAGTGGGGCACAAAAGAGCATGCCTTCATTCTTCACCACCCAGATCTGTCATCTTCCTCATAGCTTGAATGATCTTAACTGTGAGGGGTATCCTTGGGAAGAATTCACTTCAGAGGGTCACTGGACTATAAAAGAAAGGCCCAAAGGACCCCAAGTTAGTTCTTTCACCTAAGATAACACAGGCACTAGCCCCTTTTGGCTTCTGGAAGAGATCCAGACCCAGGAACAGGTCAAGGCCCTCTTGAACAAAGGCTTGAGTTAAAACTTGCTAGATTAAGTTTTAGGCTTTTAGATGAGTATTTTCACTTTTATTTGCTCGTAACTATTTCTCACTTTATCTTTATTCTTGAGCTCACATAAAATCCTATAGTCTTTTGACAACCAACTTGTTTCACTATTAATTTAAAAAGGCTGTGTTTGTGCTCAAATGAATGCCATCTCCAGTGAATGTGGCAAACTGGAGGGTTTTGTTCCTTTAAAGAATATTACAGATCCTATTATACCTCAGAAGGTTGCGGGAATGGGTTGGACAAATCAGACTACTCAGGAAGTACAGGACTGGGGGTATGTTGGGGTCATATGCTAACAATAACCAAGTCTGGTCAAGACAAAAGTGTGTCTGTGATCACTGTTTGCAGTCTGTTGGTTTCACAGTGGTCGAATCAAAAGCTACAGCATACAGAACAGAAAGTGCATCTCTGTCTCTAGATTGTATTCATTACTGCTCCACAGTGCCAGTAACAACTAGAGGTCAGTAAGGCTACATCTACACTGCAATGCTATTTCGGAATACCGGAGGTAAACCTCATTCCATGAGGAGTAAGGGATGTTTGAGAATAGCGATGTATTTCAAAATAAGTTCTGTGTAGACACCACCAAATTTCAAAATAGGCTATTTTAAAATTAACTCGAAATAAGCTATGCAATTTGCATAGGTCAAATTGAAAAGCTTATTTGAGCTCTGGGTGCAGTGTAGACGCACCTTTATGGAACAAGCCTGTTGGTGCAAGACTCTCTCTACCTTTGCAATAGTTGCATGTGAACCTTTTTTTCAGCCCTAAAATCTAGGGGGGCTAATTCTTTCCCTATTGAAATAAATGGGGTTTTGCATTGACTTCAATAGAGACCCAATTGGTTTTCATCTGCTCACATGGGAAACTCTACAGAGCTTTCATTCCCCTTCGTCAGTTGTATCCAAATACTTCCCTCCTTTTCCCCAAGGCCCATATGAAAAGGTGACCACTGATTGATGAGATTTTTTTTCTTTAGGCTTCATGATTTGCTTTGAGTAGAACAACACTGCATTAAAATACAATCCAGTGTATTCTCTTTGTAAACAAAGTGTAGCTTTAACTCTTCCTCCCTTCCGTGATCCTCCCATTAGAAAGGCCAAGGTACAAAGGCAGTGGATTTTTATTTTCCTCAGTCAACTAATCTTCTGAGGTTTCATGATGATCGATTTATTGGTTCAAATAAAGAAGTACAAAAGAATGAGATTTTAGAATACTATATGATTGCGGATTTACTGTTGCAGCTAGTGTTTCATAATAGCTCTGAGCTGAGACACAGGGCCCATTTACAGCGTTTGACTAATATGAACACAAGCACCACATAGAAAAGACAGCTGGAAAAAATAGATGCCTTTTGTCCAGGATACAATTGATTTAAAAAGAAATTGCCACAAGCCCAGGGCTTTTGTAACTCTCCCCGGCTACATAAAGGAATATCTGTTGCTCCTGGAATTTTCTGTAGCAACTTTTCCAGATGTCAGCCTTCAAAGGAAGAGAAAAAGGAGTGTAACAGTGAAAGAAGAAGGCAAAAAGAGAAGTCAGTGGAGAGACGAGTTTGAAATAGGAGAGAGTAGAGGAAGGGAAAAGAAAGGAAAGAAAAGGAAGATGGAGGGAGGGAGAGAAGAAATTAAGGAAAGAAGATTGAAGTGGACATAATATACAAAGAGGAGAAAGTGAGGCAGATGGTAAGAAATAGAGAACTTCAAACCTGTAACAATAGCCACAAAATTCTTGACTGTGCTTACTCTCCTTAACTCCTATCCCAACTCTTCTGCTTTATCAGACAAAATGCCCATCATATTCTCTAAAAAATATCAACGCCCATGTACTTACCTTACTGTCTCTCAAGCAGCCAGGCAAAGAAATGGATCAGTATTTTTCGAGAAAGACCTGTTAAAAGCTAGAATGTTTATCTGAGGTTATTTGCTTTACTACTCTATTGAGTAGGCAATTCACTCTGATATTTTCAGGTGGAAACACAACAGACTTCTAGAGTTGCCAGCTTTAGAGTTCTCGTCTCCTAGGAGGTGAGCCAAATGTAGGAAACATTTTATTTGAGGCCTGATTCTATTCTTATTGAAATCAGAGTTTTCCCTCATTGCTCTCTGGTACACCAAAGGTTGTGAACAGCTAGGAGCTGGAATCCTGATGTATCAATATTGAAATATTTGTGAATCTAAAGATATGAAAGGTGCCATGTGCATGCTTGCAGTTGAGAAATAGATGATTGTACGAAAATATGAACTGAAGATGGAAATGTTACTTCAATTTCACAAATGCATGGAGATCATATAGGAGATATGATACAATCAGGGTTGCCAGCCTTCCAGGATTGGCCTGGAGTCCCCCAAAATTGACATTGATCTTTCCAGTGATCTTTGAAAGCCATCTTGGATATTTTAATAAGATATTTTAAGAAAATGACATTATGTTATGTTGGGGGAAAAAATCTCCCGGAATAGCTTCAGTCAGAGTTGGCAACTCTAGATAAAAACTAAACTGGCAAAGGGTGATCTGTTTAAGTAGGGGTATAAAATGAATTATAATTTGTTAAAAAGAAGGTTTTAAATATGACAATCTGTTAAGAAGTAGCCTGAAGAAGTTAACGTTAGGGGACCCTGCAACAAAATAGCAACAAAACCAACTAAACATCAACCTGCAGAGAATATCCCAACCCCATCGGAGTTTTGAGTTTGGAGCAGCTTCACTTCCAACTCCTTGTGGGTGTAGGAGGTAATAGAGGAGCCTAAACAATGGCCCAGATCAATTACTCAGTCTATACTCAAATAGGAAATGGGCAGAGTCAGATCTCACTCCTGTTCAGTTTTTATTCAGTCCTCTACTGGACAAAACTTTGGTCAATTTCAGCAGATTTCCATGAGTAAAAAACTGAGTTTAATCTTAGAATTTGGCCCAATGACAATCCTTAGGATTTACAGAGCCCTAAACAAATATTAATTATCTCATCATGCCAATATCCTTGTGAGGAAAGGAATTAGCAGGCTCACATTTCAATATATAGGAATGGAAAACAAATGACTTGGCCACAACAGCAGAGTAACTTATTGACAATGCCAGGAGCAGAGCTGAGATTATCTTGGTCCCCAGTATTGCACACACACTAGTGTACCATTCTTATGGTATGCCACTCTTCTCTGGTTCTGCGAAGAGAGTATTTAGCCTGTGTGTAGCTTGTGAAGTGCATTTCAGGATAGCTATAGTCTATCAATTGCCTACACTCCCGAAGCTACCAAATTAATTCCCTGAATGTACTGTAGCTTTTGCTTAACACGAGTTTTTAGAGTGTATTTTTGGCATTTTTGTAAGTCATTCCTAACTGGGTTTCTTAGGATTTTTAAGGGACTTAAATAAAGCCCTGAAGAGCATCATGAAAGAAGTACACGTATCTTTACAATCTGCAAAGTCACACATGCAAAATTATGCCTGTATTGTAGCACGCACAGATAGTTGTGCAAAAAAACTCCAGATGCACAGGAAAGCCTTGATTTGCACATATGTGATCATTCTGTTTGTACTTGGTGCACATGCCTTTGCAGATTTGACCCTTAAAGATCACTTCAATGGAGATAAACCAGAAATGAATTTGACCTTCAACCCCCACAGAGAGATGCTCAATTGTGGTGTTTGCCTTTATCTGGGGTGGGAAAGTGACCGTTATTTTAATGACAGAGATAGCAGTTGTGTAACTACACTGTATTGAGTTACTTGGCATTAGCTATGGGCATTCTCTTGCTAAGGCTGATCTCTGTAGACATTCTCTACTGAGTGCTAATAGCTCACCAGGAGTGAGAGAACAGCACCCAAGTCTGTGTTAATCAGATGGTGAGATACTGAGTGAAGCATTTCATGCACCTGACTGACAGGTGGGAGTGAGGCTGATGCATGTGAAGACTTAAGTAGTTCTGCAGAGAATAAAGAAGCTATTATGCTAATTACATAGAATTTGTGGAGCATGTAATGATTATGCCTACAGTCCAAAAAGAGTAAAATGCAAAAGGCCACATTTACCTAATGTATGTTATTCTCCTACATTGCACCAACATAAATCTAGATTAACTATATTGGTCACAGCAGAGTGGAGTTTACACCAGTATAAATGAGAACAGAAAAATCCCAGCATAAGTTGGATTCCCCCCCCCCCCCCCCCAACCCTTTTCCAGCGAGGTTCTACATATTTGGCTGAGGCTTGACTACTTCTCAGTGTTTATCCATCTTAACTTTAACAGATCAAGCCAAGTCTTCCTGGAGATAGCCAAAGCTTCATAGAAGGAGCTGCTTTGGAAGGCAGATACGTACCTTGGAGTTGGATCACTCATGTTGGACTCCACACTGCTAAAGTAGTTTCTTACCATGTTTTCCTTGGGGGAATTAGAGGGACTTGAAGCTCAAGAAAGTACACCCACTAATTGATTCTGTAAAATATAACCTTATTATTCTCTTGCTCTGATTAGAGCAGTGAACAATTGTTTCAACATCTCCATCATCTATTTAATTGTTATCTCTTAAGAACCTTACCCAGTGGAATATAACTGAAGGAAATGAAACTGCAGGCCCCTCAGTGATATAGACAATGCCTTGTGCTAAACAAACTCAGCTTTCTTGGCTTTTCCTTGGCAAACAGAATGGCCTTTGCCCCTGTCTCCTTATAGACTTTGTAGGCACTTCCTGTACCTGGGAGTGGCTGTGTAGCCACCAGTAGTTGGCAGCTGATGGGATAAGGTCCCACAGTCCCTCGGAATGTAACATGATATGGGCTGGAATTGTAGTTACAAGTGGCAGTGTGATGTTAATTCCAGTGGCACCAAAGCACAGTATGACTTTGTCTATACTGCAGAGATCTTCCACAAAAACTTCTTGCATAAAAGCGTGTCCACACCTCAAAAGCGCACTGCAGGAGAGCGGCCACACTACATGGACACTCTTGTGCAAGAAAGCTCTGATGGCCATTCACAGAATGGCCATCAGAGTACCTGTGCTTTTTCCGATAGGCTCTTTTTGCGCAAGAACTCCTAAGAAATGCCGCAACAAGCCCTCTGTTCTGCCATTCTACTGTTAATTTTCTTGCGCAAAAACAGACTTGTTTTTGCGCAAAAACTCTGTAATGTAGACATAGCCTACATGTCTGCAAGCCATAAACAGACGCTGTATCTTAATGGATAATAGAGATCTTGTCAAGACTAGATGAATAGGTTTGTAGCAAAAATGAAATGTTACATTAAGGTAAATAAAAGTTCCAGAGGGCTGTGTCTACATTGGCATCCCTTTCCGGAAAAGGGATGCTAATGAGACACTTTGGAATTCCTACCTGAAAGTAGGAATAAGGGATCTTCCGGAAAAGGGCTTATTTTCCGGAAAATCGCGTCTAGACTGGCGCTTTTCTCCGGCAAAAACCCCGAGCCAGAAAAAAGCGGCAGCCATGTAAATGCAAATGCCGCGGGGGATATTTAAATCCCCTGCGGATTTGCAATTCCGAAGTGTCTCATTAGCATCCCTTTTCCAGAAAGGGATGCCAGTGTAGACACAGCCGAGGTGTGCAATGCACAGCTATCAGGGAAACAATGTACTGTATCTCATTATACAGCTGGATAAATGCTATAAAGGCCTTTATAAATAGTTTCAAACCCTGTGGTCTTCACTCATTGAAATTCCTGTGGATAGATTAAAAACTAAGTGTAGAACTAAGGGTTTGACACTGAAAGATAGCAGGGAAGCCAGGATACATTATCACATTCCAAGCTGTTTTGGTTAAAAAAAAAACCCCTCAAGACTTACCTTTTCAAAAACGAGACACCCAAAATGAGTGGACAAACAGAGCACTCCAAATAAGGGTGTCCTTTTGAAAGTGTAGTGCCATGTTATACAGGCAGTCCCCGAGTTACGTACAAGATAGGGACTGTAGGTTTGTTCTTAAGTTGTATCTGTATGTAAGTCGGAACTGGCGTCCAGATTCAGCCACTGCTGAAACTGACCGCCAGTTCTGACTTACATACAGAATCAACTTAAGAACCCCAAGCGTCCCCAAGTCAGCTGCTGCTGAAACTGATCAGCAGCTGATTCCAGGAAGCCCGAGGCAGAGCAACTCTGCCTCGGGCTTCCTGTAGTCAGCGCTGGTCAGTTTCAGCAGCGGCTAAATCAGGACGCCTGGGGCAGAGCAGCTGAGGTGCTGCTGGGTTGCTCCAGTAGCGCCGCTCCTCGGCGCTACTGGACCAACCCAGCAGCACCCCATCTGCTCCGCCCCAGGCATCCTGATTCAGCCGCTGCTGAAACTGACCAGCAGCGGCTGAATCAGGACCAGAGCAGCTGGGGTGCTGCTGGGTTGGTCCAGTAGCGCCCAGAGCGGCGCTGCGGGACCAACTGGCAGCGCCCCAGCTGCTCTGCCACAGGCGTCCAGAGAAAAGTCTAGTCTGCTGGGGGGGGGGCGTACTAGCTGCGCCCCCCCCCCCACCCCAGCAGACCAGGAAGACGCGGGCGGTGTCAGCAAAGCCTCTGAGGACTCCGGCAGTGGGACAGCCGCCGGGCGTCTGGGCTGTCCTGCTGCCGGCTTCCCCCGCGGCTTTGCAAAGCCTCGGGGAAGCCGGCAGCGGAGCAGCCCAGGCGGCCTGGGCTGCCTTGCTGCCCAGGCCGCCTGGGCTGCATCGCTGCCGGCTTCCCCGAGGCTTTGCAAAGCCGCGGGGGCGGGGGGGGCTCGGGCAGCGGCTTTGCTCCGCGTCTTCCTGGTCTGCAGACCAGGGAGACGCGGAGCAGCTTTTCTCGCCCGGAGTACACGGGCGGCGGGACCGCGAGGTCCCGCAGTCCATGTACTCCGGGGCAGCCCTGTTCGTAACTGCGGATCCGACATAAATCGGATCCGCGTAAGTCGGGGACTGCCTGTATATGAAATTAGAATCCCAAAAGACAGCAGTTAGCACGTAGCCTGTAAACCATTAGCTCTAATGACAGGATGGTCAACCATCTCATAGAGAGAATTTACAGAACACAGCATGCAAACAGTTGGTTAGCTTTGTAAATTCTAAATGAAATTAACTTGCACTTTGGTTGAAGCAAGATTAGACTAGATTAGCAAATCACTAAAAAAAGAACAGAAGCATTATCTCGTTGCAGATCATTGATCAGTTTAGTCAGATATCTAGTCTCTCACATGCTTCAGAGGAAGGTATCAGAAAACAAATAATCTTCCCCTTCACAAAATAAAGCCCCCAAACTACATAGCAGAACCATTTTGTTAATCTCTTTCTCCTTCCCCAAACTCCCCATGCTGTTCACTAGTATGTATTGCATGTACTCACCACATTTATCCAAGCTGCATTAGCTGTAATAATGTAACTTTTGCTTAGTGCAGGAGAATACCATAATTATTAGCACTGATAAACAAATGGTTTGGGATTTTTTTAACTGTCAGCGGAGTAGGGAGTTATTGCAAAGGACCATCTTACAACAACACTGGCCTTTCAGATATTTAAGGCACTGGGGCTAATGCAAGCCTTCTCTGTTTTGCCCCAGGTTTGGCTGGCTCAGACATATATGGTGTACAGAAAGGTTTTCATCTCTGTAGGTAGGCACACGGGTGCATCTCTCTCTCAGAAGCATGTTCTGATTAAAAACTTACTGTAGAGCTAATGTCAACCCGGACTTCTACATCTGTTTACAAATCAGAAAGGAGCAAGCACTAGACTTATAGCTATCAAATGGAATAATCTGAAGCATGATTTTTATGACGGTGTGCACATTGTAATATGCACCAAGCTGGGAATGGCTGTGGCCTGGCATAAATTTTCTGGTTTATGTGGGTCTGATGAAGTTGTTTATTTTCAGCATCATAACACTGTGTAAAAGCAACAAGCGAGAGTCAGCTGAAATCATTTGAGTTGCACGCAGTAGAAATTTGATCTAATGCCTGAATGTGGGTTTACCATTTACTTGCTAACACATTATGATGAATACATAATTTCAATTAGGATAGCTGTTAAAAAAATACATGTTGTTATCCGTAAACTGTCTTAGTTAAAAATTCCTGGATAAAAAAGGCATTGGTATGTAAAATAATACAGTACCATGTTTTATTATTTTAACATGGCAGTTAATCATTTGCCCACTATAAATTTGATTTTGGTTTCATATCAGGTCAGTCATGCCATTGGCTTTTTAATTAACTAACCAACCATCACACTAGGAAAATGTGTAATTTTATGGGTGCATATAAGTTAACTGAATATAAAAGTTTATTTGTTTTTACTGATGCCAAGTGAAAGCAGTTTCATTGTGAAAGTAGAATAAATTGATGCAGCTTTTTCAGATCTGATTATGAGAAATGGCTTCCCATTCCAACTTGTTAAAGTTAAACCCTCATAATACTGTAGTCACGGCCAGAATATGGCAGGCTGTAAATGAGACAGGATTCTGGAAAACATTCAGGCCATTGGAAAGAGCAATGGATGTTACTTTAAAAATGAGAGTAATGGACACTCCAGCAATAGACATCCAAATACACTTTGTATTTCATTCGGTCTAGGTTACAACTTGCCCATTGGGAGGAGTGAAGGGGATTCAAAGATGTATTTGTCCTTTGAGTGGGCAACTGGAGAAGCTCTGCCCCTTTCACAGGCAGAATCTCCAGGGGGTGCTGAGGCTCAGTACGATCACTTGTCATCTTTGATATCACGTAAATCTGGCAGCTCACACCCTGTTAGAGCAGTGATGTGCAGTGCCAATGCACGCCGCCTCTCCGTGCTCATTGGCCAGATCTCATGCCCAGTGACGTTAGTGGAATGTTGGACCGGACTCGGGAAGTGTTGGTATCGCATTAAGATGAGGTCATGCTGTGTACTTCTTGTCCCCTAGCGCAGGACTAACCAGAATTGAGGTCTCTTTGTATCCTGGTCAGTAAAGGAAATGTGTTTGTTGGTAATGGGTGAACTTTAAGGAACTTAGCTTGATTAAACATGTTTTCTACTACTCCCATTCTCCCAATAATAAATCCATATCATGTGTTTCTCTTTAGAAACCAGAAAAATGGCAACAAAGGAGAAGCTGCAGTGTTTGAAAGATTTCCACAAGGACATCCTCAAACCTTCCCCTGGCAAGAGCCCTGGCACACGTCCTGAGGATGAGGCAGAGGGGAAGCCACCTCAACGGGAGAAGTGGGCGAGTAAGATTGACTTTCTGCTGTCTGTGGCTGGTGGATTTATTGGTTTAGGCAATGTCTGGCGGTTTCCATATCTCTGCTATAAAAATGGCGGAGGTGAGTATCTTTCTCTCTCTCGAATTCCTGCTCGTTCATCTATACATTTTCCCAACCATCCATCCTTCCAACACTAGCATTAAAGTGCCTCCCACATATCTAAACACTGAACTAAGCATAACAATCTCTTTTCTCTTTCCCAACCCAAGAAGAAATCAGCTTGATTACTTCATAGTTAATATCCAACTCTGTTATGAAATTACCCAACAGTCTTGATATTAACTTAAATATATATATATACATTCATTATATGAATCAATATTCTGAGTGTAAACGTAGAATAACTCCAATGAATGGTGCTACTCCAAATTCATATCAGTGCAACTGAGACAAAACTTAACATTTCTTAATTAAAAATAGTACTTTAGCTTAAATGAAATCAGAGTATTTCTAATCCTCAAAATCATAGGTGTTCACTTCAAAAGGAATGAAAATATCCTTTCACTGCCCTGCTCTACACTCCCCTTATTTAGAAATAACAAGGAGAGCATCCACACTACCAAGCCAGTTATTTCAAAATAAGGAGCTGGTTATTTCGAAATAATAACTCCTGCTTTCCTCAGGGAATAAACTTATTTCAAAATAGTAATTTCAGGAGGTATTATTTCAAAATAAATTATTTTGAAATAATTTCCTAGTGTAAATATGCCCACTTTGATTTGTAACAATTCTATTTTTAATCTTTGAATAGGAGCAATAGTAGTATTGTTATATGGGTACATAAAGCTATCACATTTGTTTCCTTGTTACATAGATCTATTGTAGCACATCTGTATTATTCTACATTTTGAATAGAGCCATGCTCTTAATCTCTATTGTACATCATTGTGTTTTCTCTACAGGTGCTTTTCTTATACCTTATTTCATTTTCCTGTTCGGGGGAGGTCTTCCAGTGTTTTTCCTGGAGGTGGCACTAGGACAGTTTACTTCTGAAGGAGGAATTACATGCTGGGAAAAGATCTGCCCTATTTTCACTGGTTAGTTATTTTCCTCCCATCTCATGATGCAAGACGCACAGTTAACGAATGCAATGATATGGAAGTGCTCGCTGGAAATGTTCAAAACTGCTGTGCTAGCTGCACTGATGGCAGAAGGTGTTATTAATGGGTAATTTCCATTTCAACACCCAACCGTGCAAAGTGCAGAATGCCTTTGACTCCCATTTTTTCAACACCGGTGCCCTGGTTCATCACAACCTTAAAGCAGAGGTGGGGAACCTCAGGCCCAGGAAGCCAGATGCAGCCCCTGGACTTGGCCCATGAGGGTCAGCCTCCCCTCCCAGTACTGGGGAGTCCGCATTGGCACTCCAGCCTCTCTCCTCCCCTGTTGTCTCTCTAGTGCAGCTGGCACACAAGGCAGGGCCCCCTAGACTCTGGTGTGGGAGGGAAATGTCTTTCTCCTTCTCATGGGCCATGTCAGTGAGGGCTTTTTTGTTTTGTTTTTTTGCTTCTCACTTGTGTGTGGCCCTTGACTGATTTTTTCTGTGAGACCCAAAAAAGGTTCCCCACCCCGCCTTAAACATTTGCCTAACATTGCTACTGTGTGATTTATGCATGAGTGCAAATGCCTTGCCAAATAAGGATGAGATTATTCAAATGCTTCCCATCGCGTAGCAGGGACTGACAGTCAGTGCAGGACCTGAAGCAACGTGTGTGTGTGGGGGGGGGGGGGCGAGACTGGCTTCGCACCCCTGGAAGGGGCAGGGCTGAGAGTGGAAGGGGCAGGACGGAGGGCAATCAGCCTTTAGTGCCATCCCAAACTGTGGCGCACTCCCCCTACCAGCCCTCAGAGACAGGTGGAATGGTGGAGCAGTGCTGTGGTGCGCCAGTGGCAATTCAAAGGGGTCTGAGGCTCTGGCCACTGCTGCAGTAGCAGTGATGGGAACAGGGTGCACTGACCCCCCTTGAAACTCTGGGCCCCGAAGCAATTGCCTGTTGGTAGGCCTGCCATTGTGAATGTCTTTAAGTGCTTTGCTGAGTTGAGACCAAATGCACTGTGGGGGAAATTCGCCCCCGGCCAGCACAAGGCTTATGCACCAGTTAAACTGCACTTAAATCTTTAGATATCAGGGCCTGATTCTAGAAAGGGACTCTCAATGATTTCAGTGGTCTTGGACTAGGTCTTTTAGGTATGCCCTTGAAGTGTTTTTGTTTTGTTTTGTTTTGTTTTGTGCTTAAAAGCAGGGAGTAAGTATATTCCCTTCATGTCCTCCAGCACCGCTGTTAGTTATAGTAGCTGACTATATGATATTGGTTCTTGTAAAAGTAGAAATCTGAGAGTAAAAAGGAGAAATCAAAGAATTGATTTTTGTTCCTGTTACCTGACAGAAGTGCCAATAAATAAGAAAGAAATTGCATGTTGTGCACTAAACAGGCTCACAGCATGAGGCTGTGCAACCTGTGAGTAAGAGAGAGGTGATTTCACACTGTGTTGACAAGAGCTGGAGAAGGTAGTGTTCCATTGAAATACTAGGTGACCAGAGTATTTTCCATAGTCTCATACCCTTCTGCGAAAGTGTCTTTCCTAATGTTATCCTGGACTGAAAAACAAGCTCTCTTTGCCATGCAAAACCTTGCCATTAGCATCATAGCTATATTGCATGCATAGCTGGAATTTGAATGGCTTTCTGTGGAAAGATTCAGGCATATAGCTTTTGTGGGAGTGATTTCAGACTGTGGAAAAGAACTCTGGCTGTTATTATTTAAAGGACCTTAGCCAACAAATGAAGAAACACTTGCCATTCACAAGAATTGTGCTAACGCCACTTTGAAATTTAATGGGAATATAAAATTAAAAGCACATTGACTGTCTGCAGAGTGACTCTGGGAAATTAACAGACTTGCAAGAATTAGCTCCTGTTAATGATGAGTGATTACGCTGAACAGAGATGCACTACTCTCCCTTTCAAAATGTGAGTGGGAAATTGACTTAGGCTTCAATTTGTTACAGTTACAGTGAGCAGTATCTTACTATTTGAAATGAATGGAAGTAAGGGTACGTCTAGACTACCGCGTTTTGTCGACGGAAGTTTTGTCGACAGATACTGTCGACAAAACTTCCGTCGACAAAGAGCGTCCAGACACATTGAGTTCTGTCGACAAAGCAAGCTGCTTTGTCGACAGAACTCCGTAGTCTGGACGCAATGTTACAGGCAATAGCACCTTCTGTCGACAGAGTTCTGTCGACAGAAGGTGTTATGCCTCGTAAAATGAGGTTTACCAGCGTCGACAAAACTGCTGAGTTCTGTCGACGTTATGTCGACAGAACTCAACGGTAGTGTAAACGCTGGTATAGTTTTGTCGACAAAAGTCCACTTTTGTCGACAAAACTAGGTAGTCTAGACACACCCTAAGATAGTATACAAGTAACTAAGTAAGATAGTATACAATGGGTCAAATTCTTAGCTCTTATACTGAAGTGGAATTACCCTGATTTACATCCCTTTCTTTTCTTCCCCTTCTTTCATTAAGCCATAGGGTTGGGGAAGAAGGGAATGTTCTTACTTTAAATGAAAAATATCCTTGGTATCCTTGGAAATGAAATCTGTGTTTCTAATAATACAGCTAAGTGAACTGTACAGTTTGGACTGAAATGTAGAATAGATTGTACACACTAATGGGGGGTTTTGAACTCAGTTCAAAATTCATTCTTGGCTGTGGAGAATCATATTGCAATATGGCTTAAAGTTGTGCAATATAAGGCAGATCTGCCAAGTGTTGAGGCAGTATATCAGGAAGCATCTGTCATATAAGCACGTTTGGGATGTTAGATAGCGTGTAAATGAATAGTCGTGTAACTGCATGCTCTCTTAGCACAGGGTCGGCAACCTTTTCAAACCAAAGAGCCAAGCTACGTTAAAATTCAGAATATGTGATCAACAAAGAGCCACTTAAGAATGCCCATTTGCATGACTGAAAATATACTACTTAATAGTATTGATAATTGTCATAATGATGAGTAATAGCATACATGAAGCATTGCACTCAGACTTAATTTAATGGGACTTTTGCTGCTGCATATTTTCACACATTTCTTTGAAGTTTAAACCATAACTGGTCAAATCTAGCTTCATGCAGGCATTCAGGCTGTCTTCAGTCAATCTTATGGCAGGAGGCTGAGGATGTGGGAGTACAGGAGTCTGGGTTGGGGTATATGAAGGGCTCAGGACAGGGGGTTTGGGTGAATGATGGTCTCAGGGCACAAGATTGGGGTGTGTGGGGGTGCAGGAGTGTTATGACAGTGGGCTGGAGATGTGATGGTGCAGAAGTTTGGGGATATGGGGGTGAAGGAGTCTGGGAATGTGGATGTATGGGGGGCTCAGGGCAGGAGGTTCAGGTGTATGATGTTCTCAGGGGTGGTGTGGGGGGGGAGGAGGAGCAGGAGTGTTATGATGCTGGGCCCCAACTGGGGACTTGTTGGCCAGGCTTCATTTTTAAATAAAGTAAAATATTGTGTCCAGCACAAATGGTTTCAACATTGTCTTTATTTATGGTGGGTGTAGAGAACCTTTTTTGGGACATAGGCCACTGACCAACAGAAAAATCAGTTGAGGACAAGTGAGAAGCAAACAGAACCCCCCCCCCCCAAAAAGAACTCCCAACCCTCACTGATGTGGCCCCCAAATGAAACACCTCACTCCTCTGGTACTCCAGCCCCATGGGGTAGGGCGGGGGCAGAAGGGCAGAGAGAACTGAGCTTCTTTAAGACCTCGGGCCAGATTTACTCTTCTGGGGTTCCAGGATTATCGCTTTTGTGGGCCCCCCGAGTCTCTGGAGTGGGGCCAAAAATGAGGACAGGGCTGCCAGTGAGTGGGACAGGGATGGGGATGTTAGGGTTGCCAGATGGCTTCAACAAAAATACCAGACACACTTGACATTACATCACAATCTACATTACATCTTATTTAGAAAATACTGGACATTGCTATTTTCTCATTTATATTTTTTCAGTATGTTTCCCGGACAGAAAGCTCAAATACTGGACTGTCCGGTTCACAACCGGACACTTGGCAACCCTAGGGGGTGCAGGATCTGGGCAAGAGGTGGGGTACAACAGAGAGTGAGGGTGTGAGGTCTAGGTGGGAGGTAGAATGCAGGAGCAGGCTGGGAGTAAAGTGTCTGGCCAAGGGAGGGTGTCAGGAGCGAGGGAGGGTGCAGGTGCAGGCTGGGGGTAGGGTGTGTGGCCAAGGAGGTGTCTGAGCTCCCCCACAGACAGAGGCTGGTCCATGGCAGCAGCCCTTGTCCGTGTGGGTTCTGAGCTCCCTATGGACAGAGGTTGCTGGCATGGAGCAGCTTCTGTCCATGGGGAGCTTGGGTTCACTGTGGATAGAAGCTGCATTTTCACAACCTTCCCTCCCCCTCACTGTGCTGCTGTGGGGGAGAGCAGGTGGCACTGGGAAGCTGGTGTTGGGGGATCCAGCTTTTAAACCAGCTCGCCCAAGCTAGGGTTGCCAGGTGTCCGGAATTGACCCGGAAAAATCCAGTATTTTCACCTCCTATCTGGTAAAAAAAAAAAATTCAGAAAATACTGGACACTTAAAATGTCTGGTATTTTCTGATTTTTTTCCCAGCCAGAGGGAGAAAATACCGGACACCAGACAACCCTACACACAGTCAGCAATTGGGCCCGGGACCGTCCCTTCCCCACCCCCAGCCGCTTACCTGGTTCTACAGGGGAGCTGTCTGGCCCAGAGCAGGGAGGGAGGCAAGATGGCCACTGGCTGCCTGTTAAGAGAGGCAGAGCCCAGCCCCTCCTGTCCTTAATGGGGCCATCCTTTTTTTTTAATTTTTTAATTTTTTTTGCTTAATAACTCTCTAGGTCCTTTTTCTTTTTTTGCTCAACAACTTTGGTCCTCCCCCCTTTTTTCAACAACATTTTTTTCCCCAGGTTTTTTTTTGGGGGGGGGGGATGTTCGGTATTTTTGGTTAAACCATCTGGCAACCCTACCCCCAGCATCAGCTCCTGCCTGCCCTGCTTCTGCTCCCTCTGTAGGAGGCAGCCAAGGGGGGCGCAGGTGGGTCCACGGGAGCATGAAAGCTTTCTACCCTCATGCATCGGTTCCAGCCTACTCCTCTCACTCTCCACGCTGCTGCCTATCAGAGGTAGCAGCTCAGGGGGAAGGGAGGCAGATCCAGTCCTTGTAGTGAGCTGGCTTTTAAGCCAGCTCCTCACAGACACCAGCTCCCTCTCCGCCTCTTGCTGCCTCTGATAGGCAGCAGCATGGAGGGTGAGAGAGGTAAGCTGGAGCCAATGCGTGCGGGGGAAAAGCTTCGCTGCCCCCCCTCTTGCTTCCTACAGAGGCAGCAGGGGAGAATGCATGTAGTCAATAAAATTAACCAATAAGCCCAGGCTAATTGTGTAGTCATCTACACAATGATATCCTGAAAGCACATGCACACACATACCTCCCCTCCATATATTTTACAGATGATTATAAGTTTTGTCAGGAAAACAGTTTCTCTTGTTCCCTTTCCTAAATTAAACATTAACTGCTGAAAGCCAACCAAGAATCTAAACACTGGTGGCCAAAAGGTCTCAGAAGAAGGGTCTATATGCAAGCCTTTTGTGCCTTAGGTTAAATAAGGAGACTGGTTCTTCTCTGACACAGAAGTATACATCTGAAGTCATGCCAATGAGATTACAGTGGTGTGAAAGGAGTCAGACCCATACAATAGTTTCAGTATTTAATTCTGCCAGAACTGCATTCCATCACCTCCTTGATTGCCATTTTAAGTTGTGGAGGACATGGCCTTATCTGCCCATGACCCTGTGTTTAAGAACAAACATGGTACATTTTTTATTGTCACGTTTTGATAGCAGAGTTAAACATTGATGTTATTAGCAATAACAAGCACAAAGAGAATATTTTCTTTGTAAAAAAAAATCAATGATGGTAGCAAGATTATGCTTTAGTTATGTGTGTGCTATTTAATGGGAGCCAGTTTCCAATAATGATATAATCTGTAGTAGGATTTATATCCATAGAGCAGTGGTCCCCAACGTTTTGGGGCTGCCGGGCGCCTGGGGGCGGAGCCGCTCACGCACTGCGCGTACGGGGGCGGGGCCGCTCACAGGCCACGTGACTGGGGGCGGGGCCAAGCATGCACCGCACGCCCGAGGTCGGCACCGGCATGTGTTGCGATCCCGGGCAGGGGCTGCCCAGGTTCGGCGCGGCGCCCCCGGGGGCGGGGCCAAGGCCAGCGCCAGGGCCGACAAGGGCACGCGCGGCGCCCCTGGGGGCAGGGCCAAAGCCAGCGCCAGGGCCGGCAAGGGCATTCGCGGCGCACCCGGGGGCGGGGTTCAGGGTCGGCACCAGCACGCGCAGCGCAACCGGGGCCGGGGCCGGCCATGCGCCCGGGGCTGGAACCTGTCGCACGCCTGGGGGCGGGGCCAGCCCAGATTGCTCCGCGGGTGCATGTAAAGGGCCCAGCGGGCGCCATGGCGCGCGCGGGCAGCGGGTTGGGGACCACGGCCATAGAGTATTAAAAATAGCTGCAAAGGCCTGAGATTTCATTGTGTTTGAACAATAAGTGACCATGATGTATGTGTCTTTTTTATTTATTTTTAGGAATTGGTTATGCTTCCATAGTGATTGTGTCCCTTCTGAACGTGTACTACATTGTCATCCTGGCTTGGGGAGTGTACTATCTGTTCCAGTCATTTCAGAGCATCCTACCTTGGTCACTTTGTGATCAGAAGTGGAACACACCTACTTGCGTGGAAGACACTCTCAGGAAGAACAAAACACTCTGGATGTCACTGAACGTTACAAACTTCACTTCTCCTGTCACAGAGTTTTGGGAGTAAGAACATGCATTATTATTTTATAGCACTTTATTGAAAGGACAGAATGATAAAGGCAAATAGCCTCTTCTCTTGAAACTCCATGGGGAATTTTAGATAAGGGGAAATGAATAGACCTAGCTTGGAGGCCTGGCCATTATCCTGACTGTGTAATTGGTGGCCTGCTGTTAGAGAAGGTACACTGGTGCTGACCTCAGTGTGAGATAACAGCAAGCCAGCATGCTGAATCAGGTCTAGGCCATAGTCATTTTTTAATGGCCAACTCTTTGTGAAACATTAATCCTGGTCAGTCCTTAGGGTGTCCTATCCAAGAACAAACAAGACCCAACTGTTCTAGCTTCTGAAATCTTAATCTGACGTGGTACAGCTGTAAAAATTCCACCACAAAAACAAACCAGCCTCAGAAGATTACTTTCGAAGTAACATTAAGGATCTAACTTGAACCCACAAAAGCAAGTGAAAACTTGTACTAACAGTAATGTCTTAATTCTTGTGACACCTGAGTATTGCTGCACAGGAGGATAAATTGAGACCTATTGTAAGGGCTGCCACTCCATAGATTTTCGTAAACCTACTGATTTTGACCTGTGGTATCTGAAATAGCTCAGACGTCTCAGATCCTTGAAAAACAAAGGACAATGATCAGTGTTAATACATGACAATCAGCCTGGGTTTTCCATCATACAATTAATCGTGACTTTTTTTGTTTCTGGAAAGAAGTGAACTTCTAAATCTTACATGAAACTTCTTGAAGGGATGGGAATAGGCAAGTAGGCACACCCCAAAGGCCCAGATTTGCAAAGGTATTTAGGCACCTGATTTAGGAATTAGATGCCTAAATACTGGTGAGAATCTGGGCCAAAAGATAATTGTATGTAGTGTATGTAAATGCGTAGGTTCACCCAATGGACTACAGTCAGTCCCCATAAACCTGACCTGGGTTGAAAGGATTTTGGTTTTGTTTTCTATTATGAAAAATACCTATTCATCTCTGGGGTGGGATTCTCTGTGTCAAACATCAGTTTGGAACGTTTCATTTACAAGCACCTTGCGTGTGTCTAGACTGGCAAGTTTTTCCGCAAAATCATCTGCTTTTGCGGAAAAACTTGCCAGCTGTCTACACTGGCCGCTTGAATTTCTGCAAGAACACTGACGATCTCATGTAAGATTGTCAGTGTTCTTGCGGAAATACTATGCTGCTCCCATTCGGGCAAAAATCCTCTTGTGCAAATTATTTGCGCAAGAGGGCCAGTGTAGATAGCACAGTACTGTTTTGCACAAAAAAGTCCCGATGGCTAAAATGGCGATCGGGGCTTTTTTGCACAAAAGTTCGTCTAGATTGGCACGGACGCTTTTCCGCAAAAAGTGCTTTTGCGGAAAAGCGTCCGTGCCAATCTAGATGCTCTTTTCCGAAAATGCTTTTAACGGAAAACTTTTCCGTTAAAAGCATTTCTGGAAAATCATGCCAGTGTAGACATAGCCCTTGAGAATAGGGGTTTACGATAGAAACTATCACAGACTATTAATTATGGTTTTGTAAGCACAGCTGTTGTTGCCTTTCTCACTTCCTTCCTTGTAAATACACTTTCTAAATGCAAAACCAATCACTTACTAACCTGGCAAAGAAAAATGGCAGTGATGTGAAACACTGTCCCTTGTTGTAGGTTTTAGTGATCATTTGTCTTGCACTCACCTTGCAGTTTGCAAGCTCAGAGAAGAGACAGTGTTTTGCCAGATGACTGGAGTTTATCAGGCTTAAGCGTCTTGCCACAATTTCTCCTGCATTTCACATTATTAATTGTATTTGCACAATCTGAATGGAGAGGCACTTCTGCAAACAATACATTTGCATAGGCATCAACAAGTTGCAGAATAAAAGGGAATGCAAAGAAGATCTTTATAATGTAAGACCTTCATGAGCTGTTTCAGAGGAGATTCTTTACTTGTGTGGCTTGCCCTGATAAGTTTAATAGTAAATGTAGCATTTGCTTCTATCCCAGCTTGGCTTCTTCAAGCCACTTAAATTCCAGTTTAGCTCCTTGAATCAGCCTGAACCTACTTCTATATTTTATAAATAAATGGAATCCAGTCACCACATCAGAAATGCTATCCACGTTGCAAATATTTGGCAGGTTTATGTTTGGAAAAATAACCTTAGGAACTGGGCTTAAACTTGTAACCCAAGAGCTGAAGATGACGGTAATGTAGAGTAGGTCTTGGACCATCAGGTGATCAGTGTAACTGATAGAGTGCATCCTGTATTACCAAGTTTCTGTGTGCCATTAGCACTGAGTTTCTGTGCTAAGTGACAGATGCGTTCCCAGCTTGGATTTCCTGGAGAGTGGACTTGTCCCTCTAAAGAGGAGGTGGATTGAAGTGATTTGCTAGACAGACATTCCACACCAAGAAGTCAAAGACCAACTGAAACGGGACAAACAGCAATCTTCTAATGTTCCTAACAAATCAGACTAAAGGGGTCGTGCAAACACCTAAGCATGAAGAAGGAGTTTTTGTGTCGTGTGCATTGCCTTCTCCTGACATCTAGCTTCTTCTCCTCTGGCAAGGTTATACAAGAACAAGAGGGCTACGTCTACACTGGCCCCTTTTCCGGAAGGGGCATGTAAATTTCAGCAGTCGTCGTAGGGAAATCCGCGGGGGATTTAAATATCCCCCGCGGCATTTAAATAAAAATGTCCGCCGCTTTTTTCCGGCTTTTAAAAAAGCCGGAAAAGAGCGTCTAGACTGGCCCCGATCCTCCGGAAAAAGCGCCCTTTTCCGGAGGCTCTTATTCTTACTTTGAAGTTTACAGAATAAGAGCCTCCGGAAAAGGGCGCTTTTTCCGGAGGATCGGGGCCAGTCTAGACGCTCTTTTCCGGCTTTTTTAAAAGCCGGAAAAAAGCGGCGGACATTTTTATTTAAATGCCGCGGGGGATATTTAAATCCCCCGCGAATTTCCCTACGACGACTAGTGAAATTTACATGCCCCTTCCGGAAAAGGGGCCAGTGTAGACGTAGCCGAGGTGAAGGAAAGGCAGTGCTCTCTGGTGCTCCGCTTTGGTAAGAGCTGGTTGGGGCACTTGGCTCCAGAAGGAGGTGGGCGTTCTCCTAGCCAGGTGCCTGGGGCTCTTTTGCAGGCTGCTGCACTAAGCAGCAGGCAGGTGCAATGGGCTGGCTGGGGAATCCCACATCAGGCCAAGGACTGTCCGAGCTCCCAGAGGGCACCCATTCCTACACTGCTTGTTGCTTGCTGTTCCTCTTCCATCACTGCCACAGCTCGCCTGCCTTCCTCTCCCTCCTGGCTGGTGTGGGGAGGGGGCAGAGGAATCTGTGACCCATGCAGTGCGCTTTCCTCTTGTCCCCTGACAGGGGCACAGCAAGCAGCGCTTCAGCCCCCGCCCTTTGCCCTCCCTAAAGGATGCCCTTGCCCCCATACTCCCTTCTACAGATATCAGACCCCTTCCCTGAACACCCTCATACCTTCAGCCCCCCTGCCCTGATTCCTTCAGCCCACCACACACACCACAACCCTCTGTCCTAAGCCCCTCCTCACCCCCCCCAGCCCAGATTCCTGCACCCTCTACACATCCCCAGCCCCTGCCCTGAACCCTCCCTATGTCCCCTACTTCGCAACACCCTGCCTAGACCCCCTGCATTGCACCCTGCCCTGAAATTCTTTAAAGGTACTGTCATATTGCAGTCCCCAAACCCCTTCTCAGAGTGACCCCTGAGAGAGGGGGAGGGAATACAACAGTACCTATAAGAAATGTAAGTTACTTTAACCCCTGACAAGAACATGAAAATAGCTACACTGAGCCAGAGCAATGGTGCAGCTAGCCCTGTATCCCATCTTCTGACATTGGCCAGTGCCAGGTGTTTTAGAGGGAATGAACAGAACAGGGCAATTATCAAGTGATCCATCACCTCTTATCCAGTCCCAGCTATTGGTAATCAAAAGTATAGGGACAGCCCAAGCATTGGGTTCTGTCTCTGACTATCTTGGTGGGTAGCCATTGATGGACCCATCCTCCGTGAATCTAATTCTTTTTTTGAACCTAGTTATACTTTTCTGCACATGTAGAACAAGGATGACTTGTCTCAGAGGGGTAGCCACATTAATCTGTAACTTTAAAAAAACAAGTAGTCCTTTAGCACCTCAGAGACTAATCAAAATATATAGAATCATAAGCTTTGGTGGGCAAAACAAGTGAGTTTTGCCCCACGAAACACTCATGATCCTGTATATTTTGCTTAGCCTCTAAGGTGCCACAGGACTACTTGGCACTCATACGCTATGTCCACACTGCAGGTTTTTTGTGCAAAAATTGCCTTTTTTTGCGCAAAAACCTGCGGATCATCCACATCTCAAGCACGTATTCTGTGAATAGCTATCAGAGCTTTCTTTCAAGAGAGCATCCATGCAGTCTGGATGCTCTCTAGTGCAAAAGCACATCACTTTTGCAATGCGCTTTTGTAGTGTGGATATGCTCTTACGCAAGAAGTTTTTTTGGAAGAGCTCTTCCGCAAAAAGCTTCTTGCACAAGAAGCTTCTTGCACAAGAAGCCTGCAGTGTAGACGTAGCCATAGAGTATATCTGTACTTGAAGCTGGGCAGCTGGAAGCCCAAGAATCATAGGCTACGTCTACACTGGCCCCAAATTCCGGAGAAGGCATGCAAAGCAGGTAAGTCAGAATAGGGAAATCCGCGGGGGATTTAAATATCCCCCGCGGATTTAAATAAACATGTCCGCCGCTTTTTTTCCGGCTTGGGGAAAAGCCGGAAAAAAGCGTCTAGACTGGCGCGATCCTCCAAAATAAAGCCCTTTTCCGGAGGATCTCTTATTCCTACCTGAAAGTAGGCCCCAAAGTAGGAATAAGAGATCCTCCGGAAAAGATCCAAACCTGAAAGTAGGAATAAGAGATCCTCCAGAAAAGGGCTTTATTTCGGAGGATCGCGCCAGTCTAGACGCTTTTTTCCGGCTTTTCCCCAAGCCGGAAAAAAAGCGGCGGACATGTTTATTTAAATCCGCGGGGGATATTTAAATCCCCCGCGGATTTCCCTATTCTGACTTACCTGCTTTGCATGCCTTTTCCGGAATTTGGGGCCAGTGTAGACGTAGCCATAGAATTATAAAATCATAGATCTGGAAGAGACCTCAGGCGGTCATCAAGTCCAGCCCCCTGCCCAGTGCAGGACCAGTCCCAAATAAATCAACCCAGCCAGGGCTTTGTCGAGCTGAGACTTAAATGCCTCTAGGGATGGAGATTCCACCACCTCTGTAGGTAACCCATTCCAGTGTTTCACTACCCTCCTAGTGAAATAGTTTTTCCTAATATCCAACCTAGACCTCCCCACCTGTAACTTGAGACCAATGCTCCTTGTTCTGCCATCCATCACTACTGAGAACAGCCTTTCTCCATCCTCTTTGGAACCTTCCTTCAGGAAGTTGAAGGCTGCTATCAAATCCCCTCTCACTCTTCTCTTTTGAAGACTAAACAAACCCAAATCCCTCAGTCTCTCCTTATAGGTAATGTGCTCCAGCCCCCTAATCATTTTGGTCACCCTACGCTGGACCCTCTCTAATGTGTCCACATCTTTTCTATAGTGGGGGGCCCAGAACTGGACACAATATTACAGATGTGGCCTCACCAGAGCCGAATAAAGGGGAATAATCACTTCTCTGGATCTGCTGGCAATGCTCCTCCTAATGCACCCTAACATGTCAATAGCCTTCTTGGCTACAAGGGCACACTGTTGACTCATATCCCACTTCTTATCCACTGTAATCCCCAGGTCCTTTTCTGCGGAACTGCTACTTATCCATTCGGTCCCCAGCCTGTAACAATATTTGGGATTCTTCCATACCAAGTTCAGGACAATACACTTGTCCTTGTTGAACCTCATCAGATTTATTTTGGCCCAATCCTCTGATCTGTCCAGGTCACTCTGGACCCTATCCCTTCCCGCCAGCGTATTTATCTCTCCCCCTAGCTTAGTGTCATCTGTAAACTTGCTAAGGGTGCAATCCATCCCCTCATCCAGGTCATTAATAAAGACGTTGAACAAAACCAGTCCAAGAACAGATCCTTGGGGCACTCCACTTGAAACTGACCGCCATCCTGACAACGAGCTGTTGATCAGGACATACTCATACCAGCTCTGATTGAGCTACTGCACTAAAAATAGAGTGTAGCCATGGCTGCACAGACAGCTGGGCAGGCTACCTGCCTTGAGTGCATACCTATGCCCTTGGATGGGTCTGTATGCAATGCGGCTTACCTGTCCTACTACCCATGCTGCTGCAGATTCATTCTATTTTTAGCTCTCTCATTGGAGGAGAGCTAGTTGTGAGTACATTTCCTTGAGCAGGGAATCACACTCCCTACCCCAAAGTGCAGCTATATCCCTATGGGCAATTCTTTCTGCACTTGGTAGCCTTCTTAAGACTGATAGACTTGGTAGTCACACTCAAACAGCCATGTTAAACATCATAGGTCAAATATTTCTCTGATTTGAATGGAGTTATGCTAAGGAAGTGTTTGGCTCCAGAATACTGTTAGTTTGTGCACTGTTATTCCTTCATGTGTTAACCCATACCATCACTAAACAAGCTGTATTTAGAACTGACCACACTTACAGGAGCAGTAAAAAATACTAAGACTTTGTTCCCTTTCTATACAAGAATGCTCATATTAAAGACTTAAAGTATTAATGGAGAACTTTCAATATATCATTTTTAAGGCCAGGCCAGACTTTGTTCAACACATTATTTTACTCTCTATTTCCCCCCAGTGCCCTAATCCTTCTTTGATAAAAGGCAATGTTACAAATCAGTCAGGTTTCTTAGGTAAAAATAGACCTGCTGCCGGATGCTCTGCCTTCAGAGGCAATGCCATCACTGCAGGTCAGCTATCAATATAGGATGGGAAAAGCCCAATTCCCAGGAAGTGCTTTACCCTGGGAAGTCAGAGGAATACCATCTTCTTATTCTGCTTGCCAAAGTTCACTCAGCCTTGGGAATGAGATCATTGGCCCTTATGTTTATTTTTAAAAGCTCGTGTAACTGTCTTGATCATATATGCCAAGGTCAGGTCAGGTCTACACTAGACCTGGAAGGTCAGATTAAGATACACAAAATGCATAGCTGGATTCAGTTTACCATAAGTCAAGCTTGGAGCACTCTTCACAGAGGGAGGCCAATGGGAACAAATGCTCCCGTTGACTTGGCAACCAGAGCTGCCCTCAGTGTTTGATTTAGCAGGTCTTAACTAGACCTGCTAAATCGAATGCCAGAAGATCAATCTCTGGTGCGGCAAGTGAAAATGTAGCCTAAGAATGAATTTATCATGGGTGAATTAAGGAAGGTAGACACAGACTTCTCTCAAGACATACAATAACATAATTTGTGATCAATTAACAATAAGTTGCATTGTCAGTCTTACTAGTCTTGTTAGACTTTTTGAGCCTGAATTTTAGAGGGATTTCTACAATAGATTTCAACAAGGTTTTCCCCTGAGCACCTTCACTCCCTCCCTGCCCTGCCCATTCACACTTTTTGAGCCCTAACATATACAGGGATGTATTTTACACATGCAGATGCTAGCATTTATGTGGCCTAAAAGTTTGTGCAAATGCTAGTTGTATATGCAATACATAAGAATGAAAATAAGGCTTTTTTCCTTAGGAGCCAGTCAGCTAGGTAGTATGTCACCTACAGTACATTTATATTTGCCACTGAGTGCTCAAGCATTAATAGTCATATAGAAAGCCCACAATGGTGGAAAACAGGCTATTATCGCATAACTGAAGGAATCCACACTGCTCTGCGGTACAGTTAATACCTATTGTTTCTGAAACTAAATGCCCTTTTCAATATGGTAAATGGATGTGGTTACCTTCATCACTAGTGTGTGCTCAAGCTGACACGACACTGATATAAATGATCCCACTGATACATTAGCCTCTTCATGCTGAATGGCATGTCCTCTTCCCTATGCTGCTGGACCTACAGTGGAGCCTGACTTTTCAGTTCATCTGAATTAACATTCGGTGGAAATCACATGCTTGCTTGAGCAGCAGCAAAAGGGGTTTAGCAAATCTGGCTTTATCTCAGGAGACTTACATCTTGCTATCACATGCTTTAGGTCTTATTTCTTCAGATTTTATTGTAACATTCTGAATATTAAAGTCTTACAAATGCAGTAATGTGAAAAGGGTGAGTATTATGGGATAACTCCCATTAAACAAGAGCTCTGATTGGCTTATACTGACCAACTATTTATAAATGGCTGATAATCAGCAGACCTTGTTCATCCAATTCCAAGAAAGCCTGTCACATGTTCCTAGCATGTAATGCTGAGGAAAGCAAAACAAAACTAAACAAAATCTGACTTAGTCTTACGTGTCCTTAGAGGCAAACAAGATTTATGAAATTGCGTTCCCTGTAGTGAGTTCCTTGCACACCTGATTACAGGAATAGTTGTTATTGCTTGTTCTATGTGAAAACTACTTTCACTGTCTTAGTATGAGAGGTCCTGATTGCATTCATGTGATTAATTGTTATGGGACACCCTTCAAAGACAACCTAACTCCTCTCATTCTATTTTGGAGTACATTCTGCAACCAGTTACAGCTCTTATTATTACATTCTTTGTGGTACAGGCAGTCCCCGGGTTACATGGATCCGACTTACATCGGATCCCTACTTACAAACGGGGTGAGGCAACCCCCCCCCAGCTGCTTCCCCCCAGCAGACCAGGGAGACGCGAAGCTAGCGCCCTCCCCCCCCAGCAGACCAGGGAGACGTGAAGCTAGCGCCCCCCCCCCAGCAAACCAGGGATACGCGGAGCAGCTTTTCTCAGCAGACACCTCAGCTTGAGAATAAAGGACTGAGGGAAGTGAGGTGTGGGAGAATAAAACTGAGCTCTGGAGAAATGTTTGGCTAGAGTTTCCCCTACAATATGTACCAGTTCCAACTTACATACAAATTCAACTTAAGAACAAACCTACAGTCAGTCCCTATCTTGTACGTAACCCGGGGACTGCCTGTATTAATCTGTTTGGGCTCTGTGAATAAAAGCTCAACGATCCATGTGAAACGCAGGATCAGATTCCCCAAACGGTTTGATATTAGAATGCATGTATATTGGGGATAGAATACATCATGCAGAAGTGCCATTCCGTTAGCTCAGAGAGTTTAGTTGGCTTAAGTTTGGAGTGATCATGGGGCTAGGTAGCCAAAGGAATAATGCAGGTTTGTCCATATCACCAACTGTCTGTACTCAACCCGGGAATACAATTACAAGGGTGTTACTGATGCAGACTGGTATGCTTCAGTTTCAGAAATAGGTGGGTTTTGATTGCCTGACATAACCTGTTGTAGACACTGTAGTGGTGTGTGCTGAACTCACTCTTTGAGGTATTATACCTTTGCAGGATGGCTGAAGACAGCCAGGGTGCACATCAGACTATACACTTTCCCAGTCTATACCTGGGAAAAAGCTACCTGACTCCTAACAGGAGATTCTCATCTCCGCCATAGACTGTGGGTGGCCCAGAATCCTGGGTCACATTCTAGGTAAGATGGCTGTCTGCTTTTGTATCTATATTAGAAAAACAAAGAGTAGTTCAAGAAACATGCCAGATACACAAGGCAGGCCTGAGGTATGGGCGAGCCGGGCAGCTGCCCATGGCGCCAACATATGGAGGGATCCTGATGGCAGCTGTAAGAGGTGTGCGGCGTTCCATATAGCTGCTATCAGGCGCCGCGCGCCCAGCTCCTGCAGCGCCGGCCCCATGGCGCTGGCCAGCAGCGCCCTTCCCCCCATAGCCATGGGGCTCTGCATGGCCTGGCGCGCACGCCAGCAGCGATAGCCGGGCCGGGCTGGGCAGCACATGCGCCGTGCGCACTGGGAGCGGCGCTGTGCGCCCAGGCCCGGGACGCCAAAAGGGCTCAGGCCGGTCCTGCAGATACAGTCTTAGCTACATACATTCAGAGATCTCCATTTTCCAAAAGGAAAAAGACTAGCCTATGTTTTCTTCCTTCAAGCCATGTTGGCTTATTAGTAGTAGTTCATTCCAAACTGCCTTTAAGCTTAGAAAATCTGTGCTTTATCCAACCACCCATACTACCCCCCGCTCCGCAAAAAACCCCAAACACTATGGCTACGTCTACACTGGCCCCTTTTCCGGAAGGGGCATGTAAATTTCACTAGTCGTCGTAGGGAAATCCGCGGGGGATTTAAATATCCCCCGAGGCATTTAAATAAAAATGTCCGCCGCTTTTTTCCGGCTTTTAAAAAAGCCGGAAAAGAGCGTCTAGACTGGCCCCGATCCTCCGGAAAAAGTGCCCTTTTCCGGAGGCTCTTATTCCTACTTTGAAGTAGGAGCATAAAACTGAACTTTGTCTCCTCCCAAATTCTTCATTTTCTCTTTCCACATACACACACTGGACCAGAGCCTGTTGACTCCAGTGAGTAAGGACTCACTCATATGATCAACGACTACAGAATTGTTCAATTGTTGGTTACTGTAGGGTTGCTCCTAATTACTGAGTAGCTACACTGATTGGGGAGAGTCTGGTCTATTGAGTTCTGCTACTCTTTTTCCATAGCACCAAACACACACTGAAATGTTTAAAAAATGTAAAGCATTTAGTTCTGAGAACATACACAGACACTTGCTTAAATTATCGTAACAATTTTGCAAGTTAATATTTTTTAAAAAGATAACCTTTTGGGGGTGACTCAGCTGGTCAGTTTCTCTTTATTATCAAAAAAGTATAGCACTTTTAGGCCATGGATTTATTTATTTATTTATCTCACTGGAACAAAAAACAGTAAGTTTGATACTCACAGTGGGAAGGGACACTTAGTGCATGTGGATTGCTATGATCTCTCTCAGTTTTATAAATGTTTTTATCCTAATCTGTTTATATTACCCTTGTGTATTTCAACTGCACGTGCAGACACACCGGACAGGCAATGTGCCTTGCACTCCTCATAGTAGGTACAGGATGCCTGATGACTTTCATAGGGCATGTCTACACTACAAAGTTAGTTTGAACTAACGGACGTTAGTTCGAACTAACTTTCATAGGCGCTACACTAGCGCTCCGTTAGTTCGAATTTAAATCGAACTAACGGAGCGCTTAGTTCGAACTAGGAAAACCTCATTTTACGAGGATTAAGCCTAGTTCGAATTAGCTAGTTCGAATTAAGGGGTGTGTAGCCCCTTAATTTGAACTAGTGGGAGGCTAGCCCTCCCCAGGTTTCCCTGGTGGCCACTCTGGCCAACACCAGGGAAACTCTTCTGCCCCCCTCCCGCCCCTGGACCCCTTAAAGGGGCACGGGCTGGCTACGGTGCCCGTGCCAGGTGCAAGCCTGCCAGCACCCAGCCAGCAGACCCTGCACCTGGCACGGATCGAGCCACCCACCCGATGCCCCCAGCCCTCCCCCTCTTCCCGGGACCAGGCTGGCGGCTCCCAGGAGCTTGCCCGGGAGCGCAAGAGGCGGGCACCCGCCTGGGCTAGTGCAGTCATTGTGGACCTTGTCCACGATCTCCGCACTAGCCACAGGAAAGTGGCCGTCTAGGGCAGGAGAGGTGCCAGCCTGGCCACCCAGGAGCAGGTGTGCAAGAGAATCAAGGGTGTCCAGTGAGACCTCCGACCCTGAGCCCTGATCTTACAATGGCCGTATTGGGTCAGACCAAAGGTCCATCTAGCCCAGTAGCCTGTCTGCTGAGAGCGGCCAACACTAGGGACCCTGGAGGGGATAGACCGAAGACAGTGACCAAGCCATTTGTCTCGTGCCATCCCTCTCCAGCCTTCCACAAACATTGAGCACGGACACAACTCCTACCCCCTGGCTAATACCACTCCATGGACCCAGCCTCCATGACTTGATCTCACTTCCTTTTAAACTCTGTTCTAGTTGTAGCCTTCACAGCCTCCTGCAGCAAGGAGTTCCACAGGTTGACTCTTTGCTTTGTGAAGAACAACTTTCTGTTACTAGTTTGAAGCCTGCTACCCATTCCTTTCCTTTGGTGTCCTCTAGTCCTTCTTTATGGGAACTAATGAAGAACTTTTCTGTATGCACCCTCTCCACCCCACTCATGCTTTTAGAGACCTCTATCCTGTCCTCCCTCCATCTCCTCTTTTCTAAGCTGAAAAGTCCCAGTCTCTTTAGCCTCTCTTCATATGGGACCTGTTCCCAACCCCTGATCATTTTAGTTGCCCTCCCCTCTCCCAGCCTCTCTCTTCCCCTCTTCCACCTCCTTTTCCCAGTCTCCCCCAGTTTTGTTCAATAAAGACAGATTCCATTTTGGAAGACAAGTTATCTTTATTTTGTACATCAAGAAGAGGGGCTAGGGAAGGGTAAGTGGAAGGAGGTGAGGGAGGAATGGGGCAAGAGCCCTCGATGGGGAGGACTGGGCTGGCTCTGCGGGCTTCTGGGGGTGGAAGCTCTCCTGCAGCCCCCCAATTGCTCCCTCTCCCCAGATGGCAGCCTGTGGCAAGTGCAGCCTGGCTGATGGCCGAGTGGTGTGATGTGCCCAGTGTGGGTAGTCCGGGCAATCCAAGCCAGGACTGCTTTGCAAGCGGGGCACCCCTGTCTGTCCGGGGTGGGGGCCAGGACCCTTTAAGCACAGCCCTCGGCTAGCCTGAGAAAGCATCTCCATGCTCTAAGTTCTTCTCTGATGCCCTGCCGGCACTGCTTCCGGCCATCCTTAAGCCCGGTTCAGGGTCCACTTAATGTGGACATGCTAGTTCGAATTAGCAAAACGCTAATTCGAACTAGTTTTTTAGTCTGGATCCGTTAGTTCGAATTAGCTTAGTTTGAATTAACTAATTCGAACTAAGTTAGTTCGAATTAACGTTGTAGTGTAGACATACCCATAGTTAGGCAAAAACCAAAGCTCTGTGGCATTCTTTCACTGAACAAATTAGTTTATGGGCAACGTCCTACAGTTCCATCACAGCCAAACTTTTCACTGACGATAGTGAAAAATGTTGCATGATGAGTTCAGAATTTGGCCCACTGATTTCAGCAAAGTTTTGCCTAAGTAAGAAAATAGTAAAAACTGAATTAGGACTTCAGGATTTTGTCCTTTATTGCAAGTGTAAAGTGAGCTATAACCTGCTCATATTAGAAAAAGTTAATAATATGCCGCTTGGAGTCTGTACATTGCCAGAGTAAGAAAGGCAGCAGTTTTATTTCAATATTTGTCCTCACCCATTGACAATGACAAAAGAAAGAAGTTAGTAAAAACTTGTTCATGTGATGCTCATGTTTTTTTACCTACCAAATAGGAATCTGTGTTTATTTTCTAACTTGAATAACCAAATGAAGTTTTCCCAATCTCCTTGGTCAACTAAACAAGGCCATACTTGAGATGACACTGACTACCCCTGGCATTCATTAGTAATGTTTGCATGCATCTAAGCCAAGATTAATGAAAAGGGTAACAAAAATTGTAACAAATCCAGGCTCTGCACTGCAATCCAAACTCCTCAATGTGCTAATTTGACACCCACTGTTGTCTCTAATCCCCATAATGATAGTCATGGTAACAGGCTGAAAAGAAAACACTGATGTACTGTGGCTTTTTGAATGTCAGACATTATAGGTGATAATGACATATAAGTACGCAATGGCTTCAAGGTTGATTTGATAGAACTTCCACTAGCAGTCTGGCTTCCATCTCCATGGAATATAATAATAGCAAATAACTTCAACACTTACAACATACTTATATGATCATTAGCTTCCAAAAAGAGGTTGGTCAAGATGCATGTGGCTAGAGGGATCCTACAGACATCAGACAGACCTGGAACTTAATCTTGAAAACCCTTAACTCATGGATAATTATGAGTTAGGCAAGTACATATTCAGAGACTTGGAACTTTATAGTGCAATCAGTCCAATCATTACCATAAAGAGTGTCTTTATATGCGCAGAGCTCAATAAGACTCCTGACTAACTATTTTGTTGCATCTTTGTTTTGTTTACACCCCCCCCCCCTTCCTTCCTTAAGGCACAACGTACTGAGTTTGTCTGGGGGAATTGAAGAGATCGGTATCGTCAAGTGGGATCTGGCACTGTGTCTTCTCTTTGTCTGGGTGATATGTTTCTTCTGCATTTGGAAAGGCGTCAAGTCTACTGGGAAAGTAAGTGTCTGTCTGCCCTTTATGGTCACCACCTTAAAAAGTCAGGAGTATAATGAATAATAAGCAGTGTCTTGCCTTCATAAATAATGAGTGGTCCTGTGGCACCTTAGGATGTGTCTACACAGCACCCTTACCTCGGAATAAGCTACGCAATTTGTGCTACGTAAATTGCGTAGCTTATTTCAAAGTTACTTTAAAATAAAGCACTACTTCAACAAATCCCTTAACCCTTGGGCTATGTCTAGACTGGCAAGTTTTTCCCTGTTTATTTCATCATTTCTAGTGTGCTTCTCACTGCATTCCTTTCTGAAGTTTTCTATTAGGCCTATTGAGCTCAGGGCTAAGTTCACAAAACATTGATTTGTACCCTCTATGTTTTAGATGCCTGCTGAAGGCCACAGTTGTTAAACATTCATAGACTCCACACCCTTGGGTGCACCAAGGTTTTTGTTAAAGGGGACGTCTTTCCCATCAAACTCTCCAAAATCACGCCATTCCATATGGTAATAATTAGACAGCACAGGAACCTCATTCTATTCCAGTAGTATGCAAGGAACAAAGTACACAAGAATACACTCTGTTGATTAATGAGATGATGTGTGGTATTTATTGCCTCTTTAAGTACAGAATAGTGGTTTTATAGCATCATATATTTCTCCCTTTGACTTTATCATGGGAGAGGGTCTAAATAAAAATATGATGACTTATTTTTCTGGTGTCCTGCCAGTTTTAGACTCAAAGAGCAGTTTCCACATCTCTAAATCTATTCTAACCGAAGGTGGTAGTATTCCTTATTCTCACTGGCATGATCTGTTGAGTTGGCTTGTCAAGGGCAATAATTAAAGAGTGCATAGTAACCTCCCCAGCAATAGCAGAATGGAAACAAATACTTCCTGAGTTTCTTTTGTAATTCTGTGAGGTCTGTTTGATTCATACCAAGGTTAAGATAGCACAAAAAGAGTTTCAAAGCTGATTATTATGTACAAAAGGCAAATCCCTGATATAGTGCACCAGTATAAATCAGTGAGGGCATATGCTTGTCTGAGAAAGTGAAAGGGTTGCAGAGACTTGAAAAATTTAGAGGTTTGCAGGGAAATTTCACAGATTTTTTTCAATGCATAACTCAGCAACTGAATCTCTCTTGGGCTGGTATGTTTTCTTGTGCATTCCAAACTTCCGTAGACTTGAGATGGTGTATACAGAGCACAAAGAATTGAAGATTGGGCTCTGAAATGTTCTTGCTGACCTTGTATTTCAATGCCAGTGAATTAACACTGAACTGTGGAATTAAAAAAAAGCAAAATGAACAGTTAAAATATCAAAGAACCAACACATTTTTTCTGGAAATAGGGTTGCCAGATGGTTTAACGCAAAATACCGAACATCCCCCGCCCCTTCCCCCCCCCAAAAAAAAACACTGGGTAAAAAATTCTGTTGAGAAAAAAAGGGGGAGACCAAAGTTGTTATGCAAAAAAAAAAAATAAATAAAATAATAAAAAAATAAAAAAATAAAAAATAAAAAATAAAAAATAAAATCAGCATGACCCCTTTAAGAAATGCCTTGGAGGCTTTTTGTCCCTAACAGGCTGCCAATGGCCATCTGCCATCTTATCTTCCTGCTCCAGGCCAGACAGCTCCCCTGCAGAACCAGGTAAGCATCTGGTATTTTCGCCTCCTGGCTGGGAAAAAAATCAGAAAATACCGGACCTTTTAGGTGTCCGGAATTTTCTGAATTTTTTTATCAGACAGGAGGCGAAACTACCAGACTGTCCGGGTCAATACCGGACACCTGGCAACCTAGCTGGAAAGTGTCTCAGAACGTAATCTGAATTTACTGTCTGTCCATCTATTGTGTGTTGAGCACACAGGGCTGGTCAAACATCCATTGAAGACTATGAAAAGATTCCCATTTAAGTGAGTGAAAAGATTCCAGTTGACTTCATTGGCTATGTATCAGTCCAAAGCAAACTGCAGAACTCGAATGTAGGTTTGGAGTTATTGGATGAGTGATTAGCCAATAGTTTAATTTTATAGACTGTTGTTTACATACATAAGTGCTTTCCAATGTACTAATAGCTTCCTGAGGAGGAAAAAATAATCTTTTAAAAAAAATCTTGAAGCAATGTATTGAACAAAAGAAACAATCATGAAAAATAACAGCCCCGTGTTTTGGGGACTTTTTTGTATAGAGGGCTGGAGCCTAAAAATTCCTTCAGTTATACTGGGGATTTCCTGCCCTGCAGGGGGAAGTCCATTGTATAACACTGAGTTCCTGTGAATGGGGGACACACCCTTGTTATTGGAGAGCGGGGATTTTTATGGGCCAAGATTATGCACAAAAGGATCACACAGGACAACTTTTCCAAAGTTTTTAGATGAAACTGTGCTGATGCATAATCCATGTTATTGATCAATAAAAATATTACTGAGTTCCAAGAAGAAACAGGAAAAACTCCCGTATACATAAAAAAGGGTTTATTTGAGTTTTACGCAATCCATCTGACTCCCTGAGTTATATAGCAATGCCAACTTTGATTTCTCTGGGTTACTTTCCTAGGACACATTTAAAAGACAAGTGCATGTACCTCAGGAGTTTTACACTGATTAAACTAAATTTTGAAAAACAAAAATGTACTTTAAAATAAGGCAATAGTGCTGTCATTACCTGGCAGAAATATCTGATTCTATTTTTTAAAAAGGAAGAAACCAAACCAATCCTTTTTGGAAGGCAGAAATCGCCTGGGAATAGAGTGTTGTCTGGGGAAATTGATCAGCACAGCTATTCTGAAATAACTACTCTGTAATAGCTATTCTTCCTCATGTGAACATGCTATTTTAGCATAACAGTGATTTTATTCTGAAAGAATTACTCCTTTCACAAAACAGAGGATTTATTATGGAACAAAGTCCCTTTTATTTTAGAACAGGGTGGCCAAACATGTGGGTGTTAGTATAGCAAAGCTATGCCAGTCATCTTCCCCTCTTTAGGCAAGCCCTCAGCCTTTTGTTGTGAAGATTGTGCCTGCAAGGTTTGGGTGATTCAGTCTTTAGTGCTCAACTCTTGTATGATACTTTGTCTCCGTTCTTTCTGAAGCCCCTGTATTCCTTGTTCTATGAGGAAGAAAGGGGTTTCTGAAAGAGTGTTTTTTTCCGACATTTGGCCCAGTCTAGACGGGCCAAATGTCGGAAAAGCCTCTTTCAACAAAAAAATTGGAAAAAGATACACAAAATACATAGTGCATTTTGCGTACCTTTTTCCGACAAATACTTGTAGTCTAGCAGTATCCTTTGTGTCAGAAAATAGACCTCCCAGCCTGCAGCAACCTCTTCTGTTCTTGCCCAGAAACTATCTTGAGCAGATACTGCTATTTGTGCTAAAACAAGGACTGGTTTCTCATGGGGTGAGCCGACCAAATTCATTTGCACTGTGGTCTGGATCAGGGATACAACTCAAGTCTCCAGAGGTGAACAGCCCTTTCATTGACCTGAAGCATTGCCAAAGCCTTTCCACTTGATACCTTTCTATTGCTAAAAAGTGCCTTTAGAATCCACATGGATAACGGCAGTATTCTTGGACAAGAGAACAAGCCTGCAAAGCCTTCAGTGCTCATAGACTTCACTGATCGCTACATGTAACCTTGTGTATGTCTAAACTGCCTCCCTGTTAGCAAGGTACAAGGCAACTTCTCTATCATGAGTGAGACGTGTATGTTGGCCTGCTAGATTAACAGTAGCACAGTGAATAGCATTGTAGGAGATCCAGTTCCTACTATGACTGACAAAGCCCCTTGTTCCACAAACTCACAGAAGGCTGGCATGCCAACCTTTCAGGCTCCCAGTAATTGGAATAGATGGAAGATGCTCTAATTGCTCTTAAGAAACTGGTGGAGACAATGGGCTAAGGGAGTAAATGGAGCAGTTGTCTTGGAAGTTCATTTCCTGATTTTGCTGCTAACTGAGAGACCTTGGGTCTCTAAGGGTGTGTCTAGACTACAGAGTTTTGTCGACAAAAGTTGACTTTTGTCGACAAAACTATACCTGCATCTACACTACCGCTGAGTTCTGTTGACATAACGTCGACAGAACTCAGCAGTTTTGTCGACGCTGGTAAACCTCATTTTACGAGGCATAACGCATTCAGTCGACAGAGTTCTGTCGACAGAAGGTGTTACTGCATGTAGGGTTGGGTCTAGACTACAGGGTTTTGTCGACAAAGCAGCTTGCTTTGTCGACAGAACTGAATGTAGTCTAGATGCTCTTTGTCGACAGAAGCTTTGTCGACAGTATCTGTCGACAAAACTTCTGTCGACAAAACCCTGTAATCTAGACGTACCCTAAGTCTCTCTATGCCACAGCTTCCCTATCGGAAAAATAATTCTTACCTGTCTTACAAGAGGGCTAAATTCATTCATATTTGTAAAGCCCTTGGAGATCCGCAAAGGGAAGGTTAAAAAGAAACATGAGGTAACTCATTAATGACCCTTTGCAGTGGAGGCTGTTACTCTTCATTGCCAAAGGTGAACATATGACAGGAGAAGGCAGCAGGGAGGGAAACAGAAAATTGTGACTTGTGTGAAGAGTCAGAAGAAAAGGCCTTGGCAGCTATAGGCTTCTGGCCGGCATCCCCACAAGGAACGTGTCCTTCCTTCAGGGCTTAGCCTTCAGACAAATAACTCATTGACAGCAAAACAAAACTATTCCTCTGACTAAAGCCTGCTCACAGGATTCAGAGGTCTTTTCCACTACATTTCTAGATCTTGCTCCAGGGCCCCAGGCAGGATCTACACTGCTTCCCTCAACTGTACTTATTCAGCCCTTTTATAGTAATCACTTGCCCCCCCTTCCCCTTCCCAGCTGGGTCTGAGAAGCCCCTCTCCTAGGCACAAATTGTTCCTCTAAGGACAAGCACTGTCTCCAAACAGTATATGCTGGCCTCAAAGGTTCTTAAAGGGGCAGTCCACCTTGTTCCAGAATCATCTTCACCTGGAGATGCAGAGCACTACTTCCTTCACACAAAGCAGACCAGACTGTTTTCTTTGCATATATCAAAGACTGGAGAAACTTAAGGCACCAGCTGAACACTACAAGCCACAAGAACAGTTAAGGGGCCTAATGACATGACAGGGAATTTGCATTCAAGTCCCTGGAGCTCTGTCAGTTTTGGTTCTGTGTTGAAAGGACACCAGTTCTATATTTTGTTTCTAAATTAATTGTCAAGTACTATACATATTGTCACTTTGTTTTGGCAGGTTGTGTACGTCACCGCTACATTCCCATTCGTCATGCTATTTGTGCTGTTAATCCGAGGTGTCACCCTGCCTGGAGCTGCAGAGGGCATCAAATTTTACCTTTATCCTGATGTATCACGGTTAGCAGATCCACAGGTATGAAACCAGGAAGAAGGAGCAGGGAGACTTCCCGTGCTCTGAAACAAGAGAGACAAATGGAGGTGGGTGGGAGTGCACCAAGAGTAGATTTTATTACATGTTCTTTATCAATCCAAATACAGCATGGCATTAAAACTGGGTTGCATTATTTCTATTGTATCGGGTTGAAAGGTCCTTTTAACATGTGCTAATGTATCTTTCCATGTGTGTATTTTTGCATCAAAGGACTCTGTCCAGTTATAGAATCTCAGCTTTCTTGTTGGTATTAGGCTGTGGACCAGGTAAGGGAGATGCATTGTTTTTAGGAGGATAGTCTTTAGTTTTGAAGGGAATCGGAAGAAGGGAGAGAAATATGAGCGTAGTCGATGGCACCCCAAAGAACAATTGTGAGTATTTGTTTCACTCAGCCACCACCACTCAGGAGCAGGACATTGGGGAACGAAGTGAATACAGTGGAAAAATCAAAACCATAGAAAACATGGAAGAAATCTGTTTTCTCATGCAAACGTGGGAGAGTGCCTGGAAAACAACTGCTTAGCACTGGATAGGAGGAGTTGGATCTTTTTTCTCTACAAGCTACACTAGAAAAGGAAAAGACTATTTCTTACTGGTGTAGCAACATGTGAAAGCCCAACCGTGATCACATGGAACATGCAAAACTCTCTAACCAATAGCAAAAAACAAATGCAAATGATAAGAGTGATCTTTTTAATGTGATGGCAACAGGTATTGTAGGGTGAAAAATGACTTTTTTTGTTTGTTATTTCTTTTCTAATAATTAGCTGTTAAAACATCAAGATGCTATGTAAGTAAGCAGGTAAAGTGTGGTTGAAAGAAGCTTAGCCGAATGTGGCAGTCTCTGTGATCTTGCCTCCCTGACATTGGCCAATCAGACATGCATTTGTTCCCTTATCTGGTAGCATGTGATTATTATGAGTTTTTAGGTGTAAGTTTCATGCCCTAAAACATGATGACTGACAACACAGGAAGGGTTCAGCTTCTGTTTAATTCCCAGGCCCCCTGACAGCATAGCTCCCTCCAGGGTTAAGCTATCATGGATTCCCCTTTGAAAAGACTTGTCTTCTTTCCCCAGAAGATCCCTGTGTATTGTCATGTGGATGATGCTGACAATGGTAGGAAAGATATGCTGCAAAGTTGCTGCTTTCCCTCTATTCATACCCTTCTCCTCCTCTCTCTCTCCCCCCTCCCCCCCATGATTCCCATTACATTTCTCTGGAGAGAAGTACATAGCTGTGGATGGTCAGCAATAGAAGGAGGGGTTACTTCAGATATATTAAGCTAGAGTTTCTCACTGTAATGATACTGTATGTTGTATGTTATTGTACTAACACCATCAGGATGATGAGTCAAGGACGGAGGTTAGTAACGGTGTTACTTATGTTAAAGCGATGTATTGTGTTATACTTGTGTCCCCTCTGCACCTGTCGTGTTTGTCTTTGTGTCACATATGGTTGAAAGTTATGATTGGGGCAGCTGCCTGGGGTCATCTGAATAAGCGTCAGTCAAGACATTTGTGTTTGCAGTCCAGTGACTCTGTGGGTGGGTTCTAACTGCACTGCAACAGCTGCCTCGATGTTGTCCCTTCTCTTGGGAAAGCATTGATTGTTATGCAGTAAGGAAATGAACAAGGGAATGGCCCACAAACTAGAATTATGGACCATCAGGAATGTTAGAATTGTTGACGAAGCTGTGACATTTTCAACTGGACTCTGATGCTAATCTGGATTCTGATGTTAATCAGGTCATCTCATCTGACAAAGTGGGTTTTGCCCATGAAAGCTCATGATACTCTCTCTATATATTTATTAGACTATAAGGTGCCACAGGACTACTTATTGTTTCTGATGCTGATTTTTTCCCTACCATGTGGTCATTGAAAAATGATATGCTCTCTTTTTTTCTCCTCAATGAGATGTTTTTTTTCTCCCCCTTCATCGCAATATCTGTCTCAGTGGAAGCTATTTTTGTTGTTGCATAACCTAAATGACACACTTGATTGTGATGCATGTGCTATAGGGTTTGCCTACATTAGTAATGCATCCTTCCATCTTTTCTTTTAGGTCTGGATAGATGCCGGGACACAAATCTTCTTCTCATATGCAATCTGCTTAGGAGCAATGACATCCCTGGGAAGCTACAACAAATACAAATACAACTGCTACAGGCAAGTTTTGAACCAAGGGGGTTTAGTGTCTTAGCTAAATGATGTAAATAAGTAGGGACAATGGGTTCAAACCTTTTTTTTTGAATTAACTTGCTCCATGACATATGTGTGACTTAGGGACTGTTTGCTGCTGGGATGCCTGAACAGTGGTACCAGTTTTGTGTCTGGCTTCGCAATTTTTTCCGTCCTGGGCTTCATGGCACAAGAGCAAGGGGTGAACATTGCTGATGTGGCAGAGTCAGGTACGATGGTATTGGTGGCAGTGGTGGTGGGTGCTGCCACCTAGTGTGTGAGCAAAGTACTACGGACTAAATCAGCCAAACTAAAATAAAAAGAAAGGAAAAAGAATTCCCACAAGCATCAGAAAAAAAAGACTAAATGTGCACGTGTTAGTCTGGTTTTCTTTTAGGACAGCAGTAGGTTGCTGATTAACATAGGACTGACTTTACCTTGATTAGAGTAGCAGTTGGAACATTTTTTTCCAAAGCGCGTTAATAAAGTTTAGCTCAGATTAGGTAAAGAGATCACACATGTGTGGAATCTAGACTTGTTAATCCATTTTGGAAAGCTATGATTGCCCACTAGTGAGAGCTGCTGTAGGAATAAAGTCTGGCACTTTCAATGGGACATAAGGGAACTGGATGCCCAGATCTCATTGAAAGGCAAAGGAAGTTGGACACCTAAACCCCATGGGCTTCTTTGGAAAATCTCTTCCACCATGACACCAATTGTTGCAACTATACATTTTAGTCTAGCTCCAAGGTAAAGCTGATACTATTTGTGCCAAGTCCATTTCGGAACTGATTACACCGACATATTTTCCTGGATATGCATATGTAGATTCCCATTACCATTCACCTGTACACGTCTCAGAGAGAGGGTACATGCAGCTTGTGAATATACACTGAACAAGGTAGACTATAATTTTCCCTTGGACATTCTTTATAGGACCTGTGAGCAATAGTGATACTTTTAGGATGTCACAGTGATAGCAAACAGTTATTCCAGGCTAGATTGCCAACCCAAAGTTTTCAAAAATCATAGTCAAGCCCTCTAAAATTGTGAGATTAGCTTAAAAATAATGAGATTCGAAACAATAACACTGTATTTTGGGTGCTTTAGCTTTTCCTTCTGATTTTTGAGCCGTTAAGATTCACTTTTTAACTGTAGGGTCATGTTTTCCTGCTATTTTTGTCACCAAGAAGACTAGAAACTTATATTTAAAAAATAAAAGCTGAGATTCTCTTGTAATTACCTTAAGTCCTGGAGCTAGAGCATTAAGAATCACAGAGACTCATGATGAAATCACAGATGCTGCTGCTTGATTCTCAGTTGGTGTAAATTGGCATAGCTCTATTGAAGTCAATGGAGCAAATGCCACTTTATACCAGCTGAACATCTGGCCCATAAGGATAATTTTGCTCATACTCTGATTGTTTTACACAGGAACAAGCTAAGGGAATAATTCCAGTGAATATACACTCTAACTCGTTTAAGATGAATACTAAGAAATTTTGCATATTTGGGAATTTTTATTCATATTTTTTAAAAATCAAAAAACTTGTTCAAATTTTACTCTAATTGACCGCAAATAAAAAACACAATCCATTGCTAAATGGGCACCTTTTCCCCCTAAGAGCTGATATTTTTCAAGTGGCACTACTGATCAGTTTCACACACTGGAACTTTATTTTCGTGCATATTTTAGTTTGTTGATTTCAGCCCAGGTTGGGGATGGCCATACATGACTTTTCAGTGCATTACACAGTACGGCTGTGTCTTCATTGGCACCCTTTTCCAGAAAAGAGATGCTAATGAGACCAGTCGGAATTGCAAATGTCACGGGGGATTTAAATATCCCCCGCGGCATTTGCATGAACATGGCTGCCGCTTTTTTCCGGCTCGGGGTTTTGCCGGAGAAAAGCGCCAGTCTAGAAGGGATCTTGCAGAAAATAAGATAAGCCCTTTTCCAGAAGATCCCTTATTCCTACTTTCAAGGGATCTTGCGGAAAAGGGCTTATTTTCCGCAAGATCCCGTCTAGACTGGCGCTTTTCTCCGGCAAAACCCGGAGCCGGAAAAAAGCAGCAGCCATGTTCATGCAAATGCCGCGGGGGATATTTAAATCCCCCGCGGCATTTGCAATTCCGAAGTGTCTCATTAGCATCCCTTTTCCGAAAAAGGGTGCCAATGTAGACACAGCCTAAATGTATGTGGTGGTGTTAGGCTAATTCCTAAGGGAAAGGTACCCAAAGCACAATAAGTGCCATCGAAACTGGTACCAGTTGGCATTCGTGTTGCCATTCTAAGCTGAGCCTGGGCGAGTGCTCCACCCCTCTCTTTCCTAAGAGGTGGTTGTTTCAGTTCATAGTAGAGTTACATTGACAGGTGGTGTGATGGAAACATAGTGCTGGCTGCCTGTACTATACCAGTTCTGGGTCAAACAGGTGACTTCACTTTCCGGTGAGGGCAACCTGAAACTATTTACCAGCAAAGAGAAATTTCAATAGATCTGTATTTTTCCCAGATATACTTCACTGCTCCCTTCACCATCTTTTTTTAAACCATACTTTTGCCAGTATGCAAATCCAGGAGTATTCTTCCATGTAGGAAAAGGAAAGAGGGAGCAATGAACATTTGCAATTTGATTTTTCGGCTTGGCATAGGAAGTTATGTATTGGGCAACCAACTCGTTCCTCCCACTGTATCCTCACACTTGCCTTACTCACACATGGGGTTCCATTGACTTCAGTGGATTATTCTTGTGATTTTAGGCACAATCTAGTTCACTGACAGCAGAACCCCCAACATCACACTGTGGCGTGGTAACACCCTGTGCCAAATTCATTCCTTATGAAACCCAAATGAGCTGAATTCTCCCTTGGTAGGATATGAGTAGTGAAGATATAAAGACAAAGGCAGTTATTGCTACCTTGGGTGAAATGGGCTTATTGATTTCAGTGGAGTTTAGGGATGTGAAAGTGTAACCAGTTAAACTGGCAAGCCTCACCCTTAGTGGGTGGCTTACCAGTTCTAGTTAACCAGTGAGGGCTGGAGCAACTCCTGTCCACAGTGGGCAGCCTGCAGATAGGAGCTGCTTCAGCCAGGAGGAGGAAGTTGCTCCCCTCTGCCCCTTTAATCGGGTAACTGATTAAACATTACATTTGACCAGTTAACCATTTAAAAGAGATGTTACATCCCTAGCACTGGAGTTACACAAGGTTTGAATTTGGTATGCCTCTGCTTCATCCCCCATTAGATTGGCAAACTGCCTGATTTTTTGTCCTTAATTTTCCAATTACATCACATAAAAAAAAGTCTCAAAGTATTGTTGCATTTATTTTTTTTACCCTAAGAAACGCAATGGGGGAACAAAAGAAGCACAGTGAGGCCTGGCTAATCTGTGCTGCATTTGTCTGCGTGCCTGCCTGGATGAAAGATATAGTGCATGTACAGTATGTACCAGCGATATACCAGACTTCCTTTGTTTTAATGCCATTTGCCAAGTGATTCAGATTAATCAGGTCTGACTATCATGTCTCTCAGCTGATGTAGAAAGTTTGGCCTCCATATTTTGTATTGTTTCAATCTGTCTACTGTCCACAGTTCCTTCTGCTGACTGGGTGCAATTCCAGCCATAATATTTCATTTAATCAGCAAGCAACTAACTGTGGTTATTACTGTTCTAATAAGCTTTTAACACCAACCAGAAGCACAGGGCATTTGAACAAGATAATTATTCAGTGGAACAGCGCGCCATATTAAATGCCTTTTTCAATGATTTACATTCAACTGAAAAAGCTGCCAGAAAGGTTGTTATTTTACACAGTCCTTTCTCTTTATAGTTCCGCATTTGCTTTCATAGAAAAATACACACAGAGCATAGATCACTTGTCAGTAGGACTTAACATACACAAATGCTTTCACAATTCAAGAACATACACACATTTTCAGTGAGTTTGAGAGAGAAATAGCAGCAGTTTTACATCTGTCTCATCATTTGCACAGATTGGCTACAAATGTCATCTAATAGCAGTTATAGGTGGAAATTTAATTTTTACTGAGAGAAGATTTCCCATGGCTAGAAGTTGAGGGGAAAGCAGAACCCTGGAAATTTTAATTACTCAGCCAATTTTGTGTGTGCATGCTTTCTGTCACGTAAAGCCACAGACATGTTTCTTTTTAACAATTAATGAAATAAAATTAATTCTTCAGTTACTGGCTAATTTGTATTTATTTATATTTAAATTACTTTTTTTTCTTTTAATTTAAAAAAAGTCATCCTTCCACTGTCGTATTTTCTCTCCCTTACTCCTGTCTCCATCTTTCTTCTTGGGAAGGAAAAGTGGGAATTAGAAGGAGTATCAGTAGACATTCTCTGTGCAAATTAAAGTGATTTTTTGCCTGTGATTTATCAGACTTTATCTTTCCTACTGAAAAACAAGTTTAATTTGAATCCAGTCACCAAACCTGGAAGATGTCAACATGCCAATCCACCTTCTTATGAAAGAAAAAAAGATGTCAACATGCCAAGCCACCTTCTTACATGCAGATTTTAATGTGCACGTAAATCTGTCCATGCAAGAGAGCCCCCATTCTGTAAAAATTATAAAACCATTTTTAAACCAGTAGCAAATTTCAGGTGCCTATTGGCCTCTATGCTCCTACTGCCCAATCAGAGATGGCATACTCACTTTACAAAAGTTCTCATGATGTATTACTGTTACTTGAAACCTGTGTGACATTAGGTGAGAACTTCTGTGAAATCCAACATGGAAGTGCAGTGCACTGAGGCTCTGCGTGTGATTAGGCGTGAGTGAGCCCTTTATTAGCTGAGCCACAAAGAAGATCAGGCAAAGTCTATTATGGCTAGCCACTGGGGAGATCCTTTTCATAAGTTTTAGAAGTCTGTGATTTTAGAGCAGAAGGACCAAGGTTTTAGTCCCAGGTCTTTTGGTGTGTACAGCACGTGTAATTGGTCTAATAGTTGTGCATGATGGTGGCAATACACCACTCATTTGTTATGGCATGATTAGGAAGCCTTGTGATATAGGAGACTCTGATTAAATTGGTATGCTAGTAGGATAAGAAAGTGGGAGTTATTTTTTCCCATTGTTTCTTTTATTGTTATTACATAATTTCCAAACAGCAGGGAACATTTTTGGAACTCACAGGGCCAAATCCACAGCTGGTGTAAATAGGGGCAGCTCTATTTAGTTTAGTGATGGTTTACAGCAGGTAAGCAGCATGGCTCTTGGAGCAGAAACCAAAACCTGGAAGGGAGGCTCATGAGATATTTGCATTTTCAGACGGCTAGCTAGGTTGAGTTGGCTGCAGCATTGAAGCAGCATATTTGGAGCAGATTCCCTCTTGTCCCCACCTCTTCCCCCTCCATATAACTAGATCCCAGGTATGCTAGCATCAGGGTTCCTTCATTCTACGGGGGCAGTTGCCTTCATTCCTGTTACACCGCCTGAGTGACTGGTGCAGGAACTGATCCAGTGCTGGCATGTTTGAGACAGATGTTAAAACTGGTGGTTGGCTAGCCGTAGCCTTTGGGGTTGCTTGGGGTTTGTGTTGTAGTCATGCGTGCTTCTTTGTCAGATGAAAGATCCAAACAATTTCACTTCTGGTATTTCCAGCTGGGTTTGGGTTTATCTGAAAGGAACCAGGCATCCCTGCATGGGTTGTAGCTACCACAAGGCATGAACTGAGAGCTTACTATCTCCATTCCCTTCCCCCCTCCCTATTTTCTCTTTTTCCTCCTCTAGGTCCAGGCCTGGCTTTCATTGCCTATCCAAAAGCTGTGACCATGATGCCAGTGCCTACAGTTTGGGCTATCCTTTTCTTTGTTATGCTTCTGTTGATTGGACTGGATAGCCAGGTTAGTAACTATGGGACTGTTTTACATAGAAATCATAGGACTGGAAGGAACCTCCAGTCCCAATAAGACATATGTCTTTTTTATTGCCATGATGCCAGGAATGGCAACCCAATAATAAATGGGTGAATTATTAGTTAATAATACTAATTATTATTATTAATTAATAATGCTTAAATGAAGTTGTCAATGCTACAAAACCCATTCATCTGAATGAAGAAATTGCTTTAGTCCGTACATAGGCAGGGTCAGCATGACTTTGTACATTGAGGTTGTGCTGTCAGAACCCAGAGGAGTCCAAGGGGTGGAGCAGTGGTCACCAACCGGTCGATCATGGGGAGTCTCCCGGTCCATCACAATTGGCAGGCTCTTTGCTTGTCTTGGCCCCAGGCTGCTAGCCCATTCCTGGGAGTGGCCAGAGAAGCCTCACATCCCCATGTGTATGAAGGGGAAGGGGAACACAAGTCTTAATGCGCTGCTCCTGCCTGCTAGCACTGTCTCATCGCAGTTCCCATTGGCCAGGGCCGTGGAAATGTGGGCTTGTCTCCACTAGACCAAGGATCGACGCTGTAGTGATCAAGCCACTGGTTGTCGATTTATCACCTCTGTTTAGACATGATAAATCGATCTCCAAGTGCTCGCCCGTTGGTGCTGGTACTCCGCCAGGAGAAGAAGACTAGCCAGCATCGATAGGAGAGCAGCTCCCACTGACCCTGCTGCACACAAAATACTGTGCTAAGTATGGTGATTTCAGCTATGCTATTTGTGTAGCTGAAGTCACATAGATTTGCTCGACAGCAGGGGTTGGTGTAGACAAGGCCTGAGGGAGTGAATTGCAGAATGCACCACAATGTGGCATTGTAACTGGACACTGGTGGTATGACCTACCAGGTATCTAGCTTGTCCTAGTGTAGTTTTGTTCAGAGAGGAGGTTTTTCACATAAATATCACTAAAGACTTGATTAATCATTTCTAGAAAGTCACAAAGAAACACAGGCAACCAAGGTTTACACAGTAACTATAAATTGAGGTTTCCCAAGGTTTCAGAACTATTTATACTACAATGGTAAAGTAACACTACAGTTCTAAAAATTCACTAGACAAAGGTAACATGTTTATTGAACTCAAATCTTCTCTTATATGAGGAGAGTTTCATAAGTGGATTTTCCCAGCGGTTACTTGCTTAATCTCTTAAATTTGTAAAGTTCTGTGGCATTTGTTCTAAATCGCTCTTTATTGCTTAATCATTCAACTCTGCTAAGTGACTTTCAGTCACTTTCACACTGAATGTTACAATGCCCAGTGCTGTGGCTCTGCAACAAAGTGCTTATAAAAATTTTAAGCTGGCTAGTAATTTTAAATAGCTCCTCACTGTGTGGCATAATTCAAACTAATTGGAGCGCTTAATTGCCTCTCCTGCGCCCCCATTTTGGAGTGTAGTCAAGCAGGGTTTGAAATGCCAGAGCATCTTAAGATCAAATCCAACCAATGGGAAATGTTACATTTTAAAAGAAAAGCTGTTTTACATAAGGCATTAAAATAGGAATTCACCCAAGCATTCAGTATCAACCGCTGAAAGCTACGTGGTCTAGTAATAGCTACTATCTCTTATCAGGGAAGGTTACAGAGTAAAATGTGTCTAAAGGAAGTGTCTGGATATAGTAAGTATATTAATCAAAGGAGATGATGATTTATATATGCTAGAATATTGCTAATTTATGAACTAGCTGTGATATATCACTGACTATGGAATGAACCATTTATCTTTTAGGGTGATGGATAACTTAATGAGGCTAAACCATGTTTAGTTACAACAATCAGTTCAATGAAGTCACTATTGTTAGATCTGATCTAAAGCTCGTGGAAGTCAGTGGAAGTGACTTCAGTGGGCTTTGGATTGTGCCAGAGAAGAGAGCAGGTTTTGCTTTGCATGAACAAAGATTTCTTTGTTTTTATTAGATCAGTTTGTGCACCATTAAATGGCCCTTTTTCCTATACATGAAGTTATTCTGGTTTAGACTTATTTAGTCTGGTTCAATTTAATTTGGCCAACTCTAATTATATTTGTCTTACATTCATTTTTCAATAGCAAACAATTTTTTATGTACAAATATTTTTTAAAAAAATTTCCAAGATACCAAAACAGTCAATGTAAGATTTTGGTTGATCTGCTTGGGATTTCATCTTACATTCCAAGTGAGAAAGTTTTACCTAATCCTTGTAAAGTAATTGTATCATTTCAGTTATTAGAGAAGTAGCTAAGGGTCTCAGTCACAAATCAGATGGCCCTATTAGGCTTGGTGCTGTACAAATGTAATGCTGACAGGCAGAATCAAGCCTGGGACCTCTAGCATTCAGTACATGAGCCTCTACCATATGAACTAAAAGCTAGCTGGCTTTTAGTGAAGGCTGTGGAGCAGATTCATTATTCTCTCTGTAAGTGGTCTCAGTGCCACAAGATGGGACAGTACATTACATCCCGTAGATGGGACAGTACATTACATCCCATAGGTGTATAGGTTACACAAACATATGTGAATTGTAGGTCTGGAAGGAACTTCAAGAAGTCTTCTTTTACTCCAGCACCTATCACTCAAAGCAGGCCTAAGTATACAGTACATCCCCCTGCCAATCTAAGATACATCACCTCAGCTACATAAACAGCAGAGCTGAAGGCTACGTACTTAGGCCTGTTTACTGCTGTGTCTTCCATGCAGTAATATCAGCTGCTGCCTACTCTTCTTGTTGTGTTGGAGTTCCCAAGTTAACGGAGTGTGCTAAGAGGTCGATTTATTGTATCTAAGCAGATGCGATAAATCAACCCCAGTGGATTGATCACTGCAACATTGATCCACTGTGCAGCGGAGACAAGCCCTAAGTATTCTCTTTATATAGCAGCCAAAGTCAGCCCCGATACCATCAGAACAGCTGACTGATGGCCAGCCCTGCGGCTGCCGAACAGCTGATCAGGAGTCAGCCCTGGAGCTGTCGAACAGCTCACCAGTGGCCACTGCTGGAACAGCAGTCCCCAACTTGCCAAAGCAGCGGCCAGGGTTAGGTCAGCCCTCTGGATCTGGAACAGCAGCGGTCAGCTCCTAGCATAGGAGCAATGGCAGAGCTGAAGCAGTTGCAACCCTAGCAGTGCTCTGTTTGTCCACTTCACCCTCAGAGTATTTTTAGCAGGGCAGATCACGGGCTTCTTTTGTTTGTTGACCCTGGTCTGTCCCTGATTTTATTAAAAAACCCATGACAGAATTTTAACCTTTCTCATGTGCTTTTATTGAATAATTTGTCTACTTCCAGTATGAAAAGTATCTGCATGAATTTTTGCAGGAATGATGCAGGGCAGTATTTCATTGTATGATTTTTTACCAGTATAGCTGAGAATAGAATTTGGCCCTAATTATATACTTTAACTATGCAATGTATATACATTTCACTAACATGTCAAGTAAAGACAGAGATTGAGAGATGCTGCTGTAGTTCAGAATGCTTAATTTTTCTCTACCTTTTTTCTAACATGCACTTTTTGTTCATCTGAAACATCTACTACATAAAAATAGTGTGAATATTTCCCTCTTATCACGTTCATTTCCTTTAACCTTGTAGCTTTTGTTTATAAAGAAAAACCAACATTAGTCTCTTATAAGTATGCTAGGAAACTGACATCAATTCTGAAAGCTTGTTCCAAACTTAAAAAACAACAATCCCAAACCCACCACATGCCATGCACATTAACCTTGAACTATAAGGAAAAGGATTGTTATGTGATTATTCAAAGTATTGTATAGTTTCATGGAGTGCAAATACAGGGATTCTAGGGCAGTGTTTAATTAAGACAGAGACAAATGAAATGTATACTATGTATATTTCAGTTTGTTTTTTTTCCTCCTTTAGTTTGTTGAAGTTGAAGGACAGATCACGTCATTAGTTGATCTGTACCCATCCTTCCTAAGGAAGGGTTACCGACGGGAAATCTTCATTGCTATAGTGTGTTTCATTAGCTATCTTCTGGGACTAACTATGGTGACCGAAGTAAGTAACATTGGTGATGGAAAGCTTTATTTAACTCATTAATTTATTTATTTAAAATCAGTATGTATAAACTGTGATATTTTGTGAATCAGATGAAACAAAGCAAGCCACTTGGAAGAATATCACTGCTTAGTCACTAAATAGCCCTTTCAATCCCTAGGTCTCAAAGGGTGTGTCTACACAGCAGCACTAGCTCGAAATAAACTACACAATTTGAGCTACACAAAATGCTAGCTTATTTTGAATTTATTTCGAGATAGTCTATTTTGAAATTTGATGCTGTTTACACAATTTGGCGCAATTCCAACAAGTCCCTTAATCTTCATGGAATGAGATTTACTGGGATGTTGGACTAGCAAGCCCATTATTTCGATTGCATTTTGAAATAACGGGTATGCTATTAAGATGTGGAAAATGCTACTTCGGGACACCGGACGTATATCTAGAATAGCACCGCTGTCTAGATCTATGCAAAGTGCTTTGAAAAGGAGATAGATATCTTTATGCCCATTCCACAGATTGAGAAACAGAGGGAAAAAATCCCAAAGCATATGGAAGTTCCAGAATCATCTACTCAGCACATGACATAACTATTATGAACATAAAAAATAAAAAGATGGAAAATCAGAACTGTCATGTTCTGTATAGTCTATTTTATACTGCTTCCTAATCAGAAAGTTGTAAAAGAACAGCTAAGGACTTGGGAATGTCAAAACAAAAGCTTAAAAATGAATCATGCCATTCATAATACATCAAAAATGACAGAAAGAGATTTAAACCACAGATTACTTTCAAGAGCTGTGAATCTTTTTTCTTCTGAAATTTGTTTATTATGCTGCATACTTCTCTTCAATGGTGTAGTAATTTGTCTGCACAATTATATTTTCCCTACCTAAATTCCCTCTACAATTAATTGAATATGGTATAGTTCTTCACTTCTTCATCTAACCTGTTGACTAGTGCTGTTCTCCCAAGTTGAACTGCATCTGACTTTCACCACAGGGTAACTGCACATCAGTAATGGGATTTGAATATATAAATCCTATATCTGCAAAGCACGTGAACATTACAGTTTGTGTCCAAGTGAAAATTTGAGTCAAGTTTTCAGTACTCTGAAATCTTTTTAAATTAAATATTCTTTATTAGTGTAAGATATAACTATTTTTACTGGGGGGGAGGGCAGATTCTAATACCATTTCTCAACTTCCTCCACAAGGAGTCACAATCATTTCATTTGCGGTCTAAGGTACCATACAACATGAATAAATATGTTAGAAATTGGGAGCAGTCATTAAAAAGGTGGCAGAAATCTTTAATGATTACTGTAAAGCAGGTATTAAATGCAAATCTAGCATGGTGTGTTGGGATAAACAGTTTCCATTGAATACATTCAGTGAACCAGATTATGATTTTGAATCAGATGAAGTTACTTGGGATGTAGATTGATATAAACAAGCCTGCAATCGATTTCAGAAAGTGCACTATTTTGACATTTCTCTGGGCCCAGGTCTACACTAGGACTTTATTTTGAAATAACCCACCAAGTTTGAATTTATAAGTGATGTGCCCCCACTGTCAAGCCCCTTATTTCAAAGTAATTGGCCGCAGAATTCAAAATCTGTACTCCTGCTTTTCATTAGGAGAAAAGCTAATTATGAAATCGTTATTTTGAAATAATGGAAGTTTGGACGCTCTAGTGCCGCTATTTCAAAATAATTACTCATCAGAGTAATTTGAGCAAATCCCCTCCCCCTCCCCCGTGCTTCCTGGGGTTCTAAATCCAAGGTAGCCTGTCCACATATTTGGCGCCTGCCTCAGACTAATTTAGAGGTTACCCCATAGTGTGGACATGCTAGTTTGAATGTGTTAAATCGGGAGTTTTTAAGCCAAATTTAATCACTTCAAAATACTTTCCTAGTGTAGACATGTCCTTAGAAGGAACACAAGACCTCTTCTGAAGATCAGACTTGAAAAAAACACCTCTGTAGGTTTGAAGTAACTGATGTTTTGAATACCCTGACAATTTGTCCAGTAATGTTTATGTGAAATTAACATAAGGTGTGAAGAAAATCACATCCATATTGAAATATAATTCAGCATATTTAAAGCAATATGTGGCAATGAGACTGGACACAGTTATGTAATTTTTAAAAGTAATAGAGCGGGCATGCTGAGAAAATATCATTCCATTAGACTCTTTAATGGAATACCTCCTAGTGTGCTGACTTCAGTCTCATTAGAGGAGTTTATGTTGAAGGTTAATTAGTTCTTTCCAACCTATGTTTCTATAAATGCCAATACAAAAATATCGTTAAGAAGGAAAGACTTAGGTGTCTCAGTAGATTATATTAAGTGGCTTAATTTTGATCAATAATCTTCTGCTTTAAAATGCTTTCAGTGATAAACAAGCATCTTTTCTAGGGAGCTTAATGCAAAGAACTTACATTCAATATTCGATTGATATTTGTACTTGCTCAAAAGCAATAAGATATTCTGGTAGAATTTTACTTTTTTTTTGTTTTTATAAACAGAATAAAATTTGGTACAACATGGTTTTCTGTTCATACAGATAACTTATTTTGAATTGAGTCTCAAGCATTCATAGTTTTAGTGACTGATCTAATCTCTTTTGCATCTCTTTTTTTACAGGGTGGCATGTATGTGTTTCAACTCTTTGACTACTATGCAGCTAGTGGTGTATGCCTTTTGTGGGTTGCATTCTTTGAATGTGTTGCTGTAGCCTGGGTTTATGGTAAGTAAGGAATTTTAGCTTTAATATAAATCTTATCATGAGTCAATAATGATTTTTATCTATTTGCTGGTCAAAGCTTGCGAGACTCCATTTTGCTGACAGAACCATCTATTTCTGAACATTCTGTGGATGCACTAATATTATGCCATTAATGTCATTTTGCACTTCATTCTGAGGGCCACATTTTATGCTGGGCTTAAGCCAGCCTCCAATTTTTTCACACAGAAATGAATGGTTTTTGCATGCCTCTTGGTAGTTAGATGCACTTGCATGTGTACATTTAAGCATCCAGCACTGAAATTTCAGCTGATAGTAAAAAGCTCTGAAAGACCTACTGTCTCAATGATCTGTCTTCCAAAACTGTGATCTCTACATGGGTCAAGCCAGCCAAATGGAAAACTGATAAAAGAAAGCCTACACAAAATATATTGTGTTTGGTTATTGTTAGATTATGCTAATTTCCTAAGTCTGACAATAACCTATGTTGCTGTTTTGACTAGTTAGGACTGGTCATTTCCATAGTTCTTCATGAACTATTAATATTATACTATTAATTATAAATATTATTATTATTCCTTCATTATTGAATACAGTCAAATGTAGTTTGAAATGGGCCATAATGAGTCCTATTTTAGGCAAAACTGCTGCCAACTTCAGTGGTAGTTCCGGTATTAGCATCTGGCTGTATTAACACAATATTTTAACACAACAGTGTCATAAGAGAGCCTTTCCTCAACCTTGAAGTACAACCATGCAAGGTGTTTTTGAAAATCTTCCCCAGCTTTATAGTCCTGTGCATCACCCTTCTTGAACAATGTTGTACACAGCCCTTTAATGTATCATTTCCTCTAGTGTGGAAATTAGTATCCAAGAAAATAAGAACAGTGTATCTGATGTGCTTAGCTACAGGCCCTCCTTTCTAGAAACAAAACAACTTACATAAACTCAAAAAAGTCACTGTTTTCCTCCCTTCTCCTTCTGAGCCCCAAATTAGTGCAATACCACTTGGTTAGGGATGTCCTACTCTCTATGGCTTTCTGATAATGTTCTTTTCTTCATGAAATAACCAACTGACTGTGTATTTCAGGCGCTGATAATATTTACGATGCCATTGAAGATATGATTGGATACAGACCTGGTCCCTGGATGAAATGGAGCTGGCTTGTAATCACACCACTTCTGTGTGTGGTAAGTACTGAAACACACTAGCTCTTCCCTTGTACATGTTTCTACTTCCAACCTTTGTCCTGATTTTTTTCTTGTGAGGGAGACCTTCCCAAAGGGCCATTGTGTTCAGGTACCAAACTGAAAAGGGTACACACATGTTGTAATTGCTCCATCTTCTCATCCAGTATTATACATATGACACAGAAAGCTACATTGCAAAGTCAAGCATTCAGAAGTTAGGAAATCCCAGAATGAAGTTTGCCTGGGCAAAACTGCCCTGTCCATTTGGTCCTCCTCCATAGCTCCTTGTCCAGTCTCAGTGTTCTCACTAAGCCAACTAGCTTCCAGTGCTACTCCACCCTGTTTTCCTTCTTGATTTTCAGTACCAGCCTTCCCACCCAACCGTGCCCAGCCTTCCCTCTCCTTTACTGGTCCCCTGTCCTATGCTCCTGGCTCAGTCAATCCTATTCTCCCCACAGCTCCACAGTCTCAGTCTCCTAGTTACAGTCTCTCTCCCCACTTCCAGTCTCACTAGTGTTTCTATCTCAATCTGCTCCCCAACCAGCTCTGTTTCCTTGGTATAAGGAATAGACAGCTTCATCATTCACATTGCCTGAGACCCAATGGAAGGGAGGGTGGTGGTGACTGAGAAATAGGCTCCCTATTCTAATTTCCAGTGCCTGACCCTGTGCTCAGTTTCTCAGTGTGGATGGGACATGCACACACTGGTCAGCAGTAAGACTGGGGGAGGCTTAAGCAAGCTTCATTGAAGATGGAATTGTTGGAGATTTTAGCTGTTGAGCTCTAGCAAACCTCTACTGCACATGAATGAGCTATGATTTTTCAAAGACTTGTAGCTTGTAGCTTGACCAGATTCATCTCCAGTCATCTCTCACCGCAGCAATTTGGTGCCAGTGAAAGCACCTGTCCAAGGCCACTGCAGCTGCAAAGGGCACAGCTGGGGGAGGGGATGCACATCCCTCAGGTGGAGGACAGACAGACACACAAACAAACTGTTTGTAAGTCCATTGGGTCAGCAAGAGGCAGGGATGGAGAAAAGGACAGCTATCTAATATATATTTCAGACAGACAGGCATACATTTCTAAAATATATAGTAGGAAGACTAAAGAGACTGAACAGCCAGTCTCAGCCAAATGTATTGTCTAACGTCAAAACAGTAGAACACAGAAATAAAAGAGTTAATACTCTATTGAGCCTTCTGGAAGCTTGTTTCTTGCAGCTTGCAATACAAAAAAAGGGTGAGGAGATCAAAGGACCTCTCCCCTAATTACTTGTAGTTGTATCATAGCTTTTTACAAGCTACAATAGGTCACTCAAAACAAAAATTTACCAATCATCTTCACTCCTTGTTTTTTGGGGTACCATTGTGTACTACTGTTTTAAATACTACATTCCAAACTAGTTGGCCATGAAAGTATCTCCCAAGCTTGTACCAAGGTAGAACTTTCATGTTTCTTGACTTTGATAGGTTTTGTAATTTGACTTTGACTTCAGCTTTGCTGGATATTGTGGAAGCTATAGCTTGCCATGAGTGAACAGCACAGTGGGAAACACATAATATAATTTGGTTAAAATAACTGCATATGCCCGATATAATATATGTCAGGTGTCATGCATACCACATATATTGGCTAACAGTATGCTAATTGCTCAAGGTGAACACCGATGAAGAGAGCTCAGGAGAGAGGAGCTACCGTTAAGACTAGTGTAGTAATATTCTGACCAGGATGTTGGAACAGCTAAACAAAAAGCTTGTTCCCTGAGAAACCCATCATTGGGTTTACTGAATGAGGGCATAGGTCACTGGAGGTTAGCCAGTGCTGTATAGATGCCTCGGCAATGTAATCTCACTGCGTGTATAGTGATCTACCTCAAGATTAATTGTGTGTTTCATTTAAAGAGCATCCAAGAACCTGGGACATCATACAAACTGTAGCCCAAAACCTACCTGGTTTGGTTGCAGAAATAAGTAGTTGCCCTCATTTTACAAGGGCCAATAGCGCTATATCCTTCCCTTGCAAAGTAAGCAGTGCTGAAATAAAGCAACTTTATGTTGGAGGACAAGTTGGTCCATGTTAGGAAATGAGCTAAAGAACTGCACAGAGAACTCTGTTTGCAATGCCTTGCAAGTGTTATTGTTTCTACAAAATTCAGGAACTGTGTTACATGTTTGAGTGCTATCTACCAGGGCCACACCTATTAACTAGCAATTTACATATATACACATATAAGAGCTCTCTTTTAACAATTTAACTGTAGAATGTCTTCCCTATGGTTTAAAATGCTTAGCAAAGTTGGCCTGTGTGGTATTGTACTGCCTTCCTTTTCTAGGTCCCAATGTAAACTGCAGTGGATCCATGATGCTACTGCCTATTTTATAACCCTTCCTCTTGTTTTGTTTTCTCTTCCTCACAGGGGTGCTTTATCTTTTCTCTGGTCAAGTATACACCGCTCACCTATAACAAAGTCTACACATATCCTGATTGGGCAATTGGTCTGGGATGGGTTCTCGCTCTTTCTTCCATGGTCTGCATCCCAATGGTGATGGTCATCCGCATTGTACAGTCAGATGGCTCACTTATTGAGGTAAGAATGACCACGCGAATGGTGGGTGCATGGTTACTTTTGTGAGTGTGTGGGTTTATAACAGAGAGAGAGAAAAGTTCAACATTTAAGGATAAATGGTGGCTTGCATGGGCGGCACCTTGGAGAAATACAATATGCCACACTTGTGTCTTTAATACAGGAGGGAGAACACTGGCCTCAGACTACTGGCCTCCTCCTTCTCCATCTTGATAAAGATGGAGCATGGCATGCTGTGACAAAGGCATTGTGAAATTGCCTTCTGTACAAAGAAGAGGCCAACTACAACCTGATCCACTTTGTGCAAAATAATCTCAACCCTTGGGAAGCTGCCATTGTAGATCCTGGTTGGGCAAAGTTGAACACCTCCGTTTTAACAAATATAAATGAGCCCTTTTCAGATCACCAGTTGTTTCAGCAATTATCAATCCTATCTAACTAGATTAAAACCTAAACCTGCTGGCCTCCAAAAACCATCAGCTGACTTTACTTGCCTTCCATATCTGTGTTGTTTTTGTAAGCAAGGAAAGTGCCACAGAAATGAACAAAATGTTCCCTCTGAGCAGAGTTGCTTTCTTAATCTATTTTGACACAGAAACTGAAATATACCTACATGCCCTAGATCTCAGTTCACAAGTCAGAGGAGGATCAACACACAGACCAATAGGTAAAATAGGAGAGAAAAGATTAGAAATAGAAAAGTTAAGAGATGGCCAGCCCTAAATGCTGCACCCAAGAACCCATGGAATTTTGAAGATATTTATTACCACATGTAAATGAGCTCATCTCTACTCCAGAACACAACTACCAAACTTCAGGAAAACTCTTTTCCGTACCTTTTGGCTTCTTTCTCTCCCTTTCTCTAAAATGAACCAAATGAAACACTGGAGCCAAATGCTCCCAAACTTTGGGGAAACTTGGATTCAGTTCTAAACTTTACAGCTTCGTCCTACCTCTAGCACAGGAGTGGGCAGTAACTTTTGATGGGGGACTATGCCAAGAATTTGGTAAGTGGTCAAGAGCCACATTCTTCTATGATATTAATGGAGGAGATGCAGGCTTTTGGTTGGAATTTGGGTGAAGAAGGGAGCTTGAGGTAGGGGATTGAGGTGCAGGCGGGGGACTGGGTCTGGGAGAGGGTTGTGACCTGGAGGTAGGGAATTGGGGAGCAGGGCATGGGAAGAGGTATGGGTACAGAAGGGGAGGGCAGAAGGGTTGGGTTACTTGGGGTAGGGATGCAGAAGGGGGTGAAGAGGATTTGGGTGATGTGGCAAAGGAGGCAGGAGAGATAGCAGCAAGTTAGAGGAAGGGAGGTGCTGAGGTGCCAGAGGCAAGCTCTGGCCAAGAGGTGCTTACTTAGGTGGTTCCCAGCCGTCAGTCCAGCAGGTCCCTCTGGCAGACTTCTGGACTGCCCCACAACCACATGCCGCTCAGAACAACTGGCTGCAGGAGGCCTGTAACTCTCTGAGCACCACTGTAAGCATGGGCAAGGTTTAATGCAATATCTGCCCTGCAAGCAAGCAAGCAATTCCCATTGTCCAGATTCCCCCTTTGTAGCGCTGCTCAGAGGCACAAGGCTCCCTGCAGCCAGCTGCTCTGAGAGGCATGTGGGGAGGGGCAGGCAGGGAGGCCATATTTTGCCCAGCCGTGCTCTGGCAGATACGCTCTTAATGTACCTCAAAAGACAAACGTCAAACACATTTTTCTATTTGCCCTTCACAGTGTTTCTTAAATTCACTTCAGACTGCTTTTTTCAAGACAGAAAGAAAGTAGCTTTTCCAAGAACTCAGTAATACACTTGAATTTTTGTTTTCTCTGTTTTAAAGGTCTTTTTAGCACTGGCTAGGACATTTTGTTGGGCTCTTATTTTCCTGCCTGCATGCTCACCATCTATTCAGAAAGAGGTCTAGAAGTGGCGAAAGCTGCCTTCTAAGATCGTCTTAGGGAAGGGAGGAAGTAACTACTTGTCAAATGCCATCTAGTTCCCGTCTTTGTGAACAGAGAATTAGAAGAAAGCTTGCAGCCTGCCAATTGAACTACCCTGTTTAAAGGCAGGATTGTCTACAATACAATGAGGAGAGAACACATAAATGGAAGGCGATACTACAAAACTGAAATTTAGCTTGTGTTTAGTCAGTCTGACTTCCCAGCCAACAAGGCCCTGGCGTTGCTTCTTAAATAAACTATTAGCCTTCTGGGTCATGTAGGCCTCTCAGCTGCATGGTAATAGTACAGTTTCTATTCTTCTTCTAGTATCCCTGAATATTTGATGGTCAAGTTTAGCCTCAAATATCTCTCTCTAACGATGGTAATTCCACAACCTCTCGAATTACTAGGACTGATCTCTGATCTCCAGCTCTTAAAGATATTGGGTTTTAGTGTGTAATTGAAGCCAAGGGTTCAAAAATAGACTGGACTTTTTACAAGGATAATAAGAGGATCCATAGTTACATTAGACAGAATAAAAATAGCTTTAGGGCAATATATATTCTTATACCTCCGATAATGCAACAACTGCAACCTGAAGGGGATATGGAAGAAAGACCCTTGTTGGGTAAGTTTGCTAGCGTTGGGTTAGCCATTCTTGGAATCAGAATACTGGATTAAGTGGACTATTGAGCTGAGCTAGTATGCTATTTCCTAGCTGGCTAGTCTATAGTGAGCCCATACTATTGGTAGCATGGTTGGAACCGCTCAGGGCAGTAAGCACAGTACTTGCAGATAAGCAGCTGCAAGACTGATCCCTTCATAAGACATTCAAGATCATTTGGAGAGAACGGTATTTTAATAACACACTTTTCTAGACTTTCAGGATCTATGTGGTCATTTGTCTAACTCTTGGCTGTTGCGCTCTCTCCTTTCAGAGGATAAAAGCTGTGGCTGCCCCTAGAGAGGTGAATCGGTGGGCCAAAGAAACAGAAAGCACCTCCTCGTTCTGCCCCAACGGAACTCCCAACGGTGGATTGATTAAGCCAACTCATGTCATTGTGGAGACTATGATGTGAGCTCTCTCTGTGAGAGGATAATCCTGCTTTAATTGCCGTTTACTAACCATAGATTCTCATAGGACTGGGTTTACAGAGTTTTCTATTTGCACTAGGATTTATTTTTATTTCTCACAGAGAAAGTTATTTTGTGGTGTTTCTTTTTGTTTTTGTTTTTTACATATTTTGTAAGGTAATCACAGCAGAAGCCTCTTGCAGGGGGCGGCAGATATTTCATATTTAGACTAGACCTATTATAGGAATATACTACCACTGGGATTAAAAAGATGTATAATAGCTCTCAGAATATTATATATATTATCACTTGAATTGATTTTCTTGCCAGCAATATAGTCAAATCTCAGAAAGCAATGTTTTAGGTGCTGGTGTGCTTGGGAACAGGGTAAACCCTAGAACTCATGAGTGAGCTCTATGAAGAGAAATTGCAACAAGATGGATGTAGCTTCAAGGAATTAGTTTGCAAAGGTGTAGTGCTTTCTTCCTCTGGTTCAGCCAGTGTGACTGACAGATTTCTGTGTCATCCTGTTACCTTTGCTTCCTGAGCACAGAGTAATAAACTCTGACACAGCAGAAGACAAAATACCTATTGGCTGCAGAAGACATTTGCCCGAGGAAGGTGTATTGTGTTCAAGTTAGTTTTCCTGCATGCCATAGGTTAGTGGAGGTGTTACTGGTTTAAACTTGCACTTTGTAAGAATAGAACAGTATGAGCAGCATGTGTGAGTGCTAAGACTTTCATTATGGAAAGGCAGCATTTATGTTTAATGGAATATATTAAACTCTTGAGCTTTGGTATAAAAATAAAAATATCATGAGGCCATTGATAGCCCCTAGCTTAATAGCCAACAGCCAATATTCATAACAATAGGAAAAAAGTAGCCCATGTATATACCAGGCATTTCCAGCAAGCACACATTTAATAACAGTAATTAGAGGAAGCGGATAATGATGCTTACTGCAGCCATATGCGCTTTTCAACCAAATACCTCAATCTGGTATCCCTATTAATTTATTTATTTTTACTATTCTGGTTGCCACTGGGGAAGCAGACACAGGGAAGGGAAGCAACTTGTCCTAGGTTACAGCAACTCAGTGGCAGAGCTAGGACTAGAACTCTGATTTCCTGACTGTCTTGCCCTAGGACCATGCTACCGCCATTTTGATTTTTTGGTTAATCCATTTATGGGGGACAAAAGGGAGAATTCAACCTACTGTAAACTAGGGTCTTATGTAAATGAAGAGAAGAAAGTACATAGCTTATTTGGTTTAAAAACAGTACATGGCATTCCAATTTAGAGAAAGAAAGAAAGCAAGCACTCAATGCAGTACAAAGCTCCAAAACCATTTTTAAAGCTGCATGGCTGTAGGGAAACTGACTGTTGGTCACAAAGGCTGGGTCAAGAATTCTAGTAGAGTTTTGCTCCCTGAAAAATTTAAAAAATCTGGATAGATTTTTCCCTTCCCAATAAACCTCAACATAAATTGAGAAGAGGCTCCCTCAAGAAATCCAGCCTGTTCCACTTGGCTATTGTACTTGGAAATAATCATAGCACTACAGTTAGGCTAGTCAAAGGGATCGGGGGAGATTCAGCAGCAGATCCTGTACCTGCTTATACTATTGCCAGTTCAGTTTCTCAATGGTAGATTTTGGAGTTTAAATGGGAATATAGCCAGTTCTTAACATTCCTATGTGGGACATTTAGAAAAAAAAAAGGTGTCCCGTGTATTAACTGTATTCAGTGTTGTTACAGCAATGTCGGTCCCAGAATATTAGACACACAAGCTGGGTGAGGTAATATCTTTTATGGGACCAACTTCTGTTGGTGAGGGAGACAAGAGATACAGAGAGTTCTTCTTCAGGGCATGCACTCATTGATCATTGCAGCACCAACACGTGTGAATTATGTTGCATTGATAATAATGTAAAATGGAAGTGGCAATTTATAAGTAAGAAAGGGACCAAAAGACTGTCTTGTGTAGTTGGAGAGTCATTATAGCTTGAATCACTGTTTTTAAGTCAGCAGGGCTGAATTCCAGCAACAAAAACAGCCAACATCATATTGCTTTTGTTTCCTTTTCCAATTCCTATACTGTGAAAGTTGTAGATGAAACACTTTTATAATTTGTGATGGCAAATACCACCTTTCACATGCTGATAGTAATAGCCACCTAAAGCTATTTTAGGTGTCTTGACCATCTTTACAGAAGAATTTTCTAAGTCAACATGATTGCAATTGGATTTTGGGAATTTTACTTGAGGAAAAAAAATTAAAATCAACACCTCTTTTTTTGTTTGTTTTACCTTTAACTATCCAAAGTGAGCAACTAAAATAAAGCTAAAACTCTGTAATACATGTTGTTATATATTCCAACTTTTGTGGAAACAGAGTAGGCCTGATCCGGCTTTGGACCAGGCTCTTTATCTTTCCCCAATCACTTTATACTTGAGTGATATATATGGCATGAGTTAAGTCAGAATAGCAACCCAATAATTCAATGCCTTGCATCCGTTAGTGTAAATTACATGGTATTTTGTTATATGCTCACATTAGAGCATCAGAAGGTGCATAGCTAAAAGAAACACTACTTAGAAAAATAGTTTGAAGGTTCAGCTTGCAAAAGTAGGTGGTGTGCATGAGATGAATATTCAATCATGCTTCACGCATGATGGAGGGTGGTTTTTGCATTAGGAACCAGAGGGTTAATACTATACCTTTAAAACTACAAATAAACAAGAATGAGAGTCCAGCTCCATTTTGAATCAAACTGTGCCATTCAAATCAGTCGCTTCCATATTCTAAGTGAAAGTGTCACATACATATGCAATGACCTCACTGAAGTTGTGTTGGTGTAAATTTCTCCAGCTCAGACTGTGCTATTCATCCTGACTGCAAGAAAGAGCCAGATGCTATTCACCAACCCACAATTTTGCACTCCAGTGAGCATATTCACATTTTAGAAAGTTTCCTAATGCTCTATCAGCTTGCTAAATTTTACCTGCTGGTAAACTTACATTTCACCATTATATGCTGCCAAATTAAAACAAAAACAAAACAAACTGTAAACGATTATTTCAATTTATGTTTTGTACATATTTATGATTGCAAATGATAACTAATTTTCTAGTTTACTTTGTAACGTGACTTATTTTACCTGTCCTATATCACTGAGGCACTAGATATCGTAACTAATCATAGGTGAACTGATTTCATTTAAGGGGAAAAATATCCCAGACATTGGTCCAAAAACTTGTAAACCAAATATTTACATTTAAAAAACAAGTCTCACTTTTTACATTTCATTCACTGAAAGTATTTCCAGTGTTGCTAAAATCAAGAAGTACTGAAAATTTCATGGTTCAAATAAGAATCAGATAAGCAAAACAGTTCAGATAAGCATCAGTTAATCAAAACTTAGGATTCTTATCTAAACCAAACCTTCCAAACTCTTGTAGTTCACCTTTTACTAGTCATGGTCTCATCAAGGTCATGTAGTAGAATGACAACCAGTAGTCTGTATCGGTACATTATTTCATGATCAGAATTTGTTTTGGTTCTTATTAATTTTCCTTTTTCACCTATTGATGACTCCGGTCCAAACAAATCTATGAGTTTACAGGTGTTCTCATTGAAATATGAGATCCAACATGGATCTATTTTTATACATTATACAAAAATAAAAAAGCACAGTAGTTCTATGTACCAGTATCCAAGTTGCAGTGGAAAGTCAGCTTTTGAATGTGGGTTCAGGTAGTAGTGGGGGGAAGATCAGAAACACTGAGCTATACCAGTGCCGACTAAGTGCAATCTTCTAACTGTTTTAGGAATAAAACTTTAGAACATTTTATATAATCTCTATAATCACATGATCCGTGACTGATCAGAACTCTAGTTTATTTTTAATGGAGTGTGCACTCTACCAGCTCACCTGCAGAGGGATATGGTGAGTCAGTCTCAGTCCCAAATATCTCTAGATCTGAAGTAAGTGAAAATGTCCAGCTGATAAGCCTCCATCAAGAGAATGTTGTTGATCAGAATTGACAATTTGGTAGTGTCCATCTTTGCCATAATTGGATTCAAACCTGTACCCATTGATAACAATAGCTTAAATGCCATTTGTTGTCATTGGAAGAAGGACTGAACACTGTGTTATGTAATTGATTATGAATCTGTGGGTTCTGGTCACTGTGGGATCAAGTGGGGAGACCGTGTAAATAAAGGGTTAAATAAGACATGTATTGAGTGGACAGCATAGGCTACTAAAGCATTTCAGGCCCAGTGGCAGGAAAGATGGCCTTTTCCTCACATCCAGGCATTTGACACATATCCTGTAGAAAACAACTATTTCCAATTAGCATATTAAATGAGACCCCCCCACCACAGCTAAAAATAGTCAGGATGGCAGGGCGGGGAAGGGTGTCATGCTTCTATTTCCAGTCTTCAAGTTCTTCATGTCCTTCTTTGGAGATGATCTGATCAGGTATTGCTGGCCAAGAAAACTTTATAAAGAAAAAACTCTTTTTGTGTGCACTGTAACACCAAAGCCAGCCAACATCATTTGGTGAGTCATAGGAGTGCACTGAAGTCAAGTGGGACAGGTTAGCCAGTATTCATAGGTGAGAAACTGAAACCTCAAGAAGCCAAGATCACCTCTTAAATAGTGATAGGGTGAAATCAAAGCTCAGAACCAATGCCCCTGAACTTTGGGGAGCCCAAGGTTTAGATTTATGGCTGCCTCTGCCATAAGCTGAACTGAAATCCTAGATCCAAAATACTTGTACATTGTACAAGCGTTCAGATATGGATCTGAACATCACAACTTGGGCCCATTTCTTCCCGAGTTAGATGCCAAAGCTTTGCTTTTAAAATTAAAGTTTATTATTAACCCTCACTACTGAAGCATTCAGGAACTATTAGGACACAACCTTTAATCTGTGATATTTATTCATTTTAAATCTAGGATGAACACTTAATTGTACTAATTTGTTTACAGAGGAATTAATGTTAAATAGGACATGTGGGGTTTACAGCTTTGTGATGTATCCCTCTTTAGTTTATTCTGAGCTACTGTAAGAAGGATGTCAAAGCAACAAATCAAATCCCTAGTTACAAAGCAAATATGATGCAAGCATCTGGTGACACTGTACATAAGAGAGAAAGCCAAGTACACAAAATAAGACCTTGATCCTGCATGCCATTGTCAGGTTAAAAATCTCATTGATTTCAGTGGACATTTTAATTTCAGGAGAATTTTTGCCCAAGCCAGTACTCAGTCAGAATTGAGCTGGTCAATTTGGCCCCTCTGCAGCAAACTGAAAATTTACAGCTAAAATGTTTTATTTAAAAATTTATAGTTTTTCCAAAAGCAAACAATGCCAACATATTTTCAGTTTTTCCCCATACTTTTTTTTTTTAAAGTTGAAATTTTGAAAAAAAAAAAATCTTCAAACGTTCCATTAAAAAAAAAATAGGTAGCATTTTTCAACCAATTCTAATGAGACTAAAGCAAGATCTGAAAAAGCTTAACCAAAATACAACTTTAGTGTTGTTTTTAAACCTGGGGGGAAAAAAAAGCAAGGATCAAAGTCTGCAAGAGCAGGATGAAAAATGTGTGCAGGAGTGGGGGACTCATAAAATTTCTCTTAAATTAGCCTACCATTTTTCCCATTAAAATCAGAATGTTAGGTCCAATGAGAGGATACGCAACAACTAGGAATAGAAACTGTATTTCTTTATCTTGTAACTTCTTGTCTGTAAATTTTCTGCAGTTGAGGTGTGAAAATGTTTTTACAGTGGAAAAAGTGGCAGAACAACAGGATTGAGATTTTGTTGGAAGGTGGAAAATTGAGGGTCATCATTTGCTCCTATTCAAGACCTCAAGGATGTTCTCTTAGCATTGGTTTAATCCAAGTACTGCTCTGAAATGCTCATTGTTTTGATAGGATTTTTTTTCAGTGTGATGTTGTGATTGTTACCTGATATGACTTCACATTATAAGAGGTGGTCCATCTTGTTTGATGTAGTTAGCTAAAAACAGTGGTGGTGGTGATTTTTTTAAAAATTTAAATTCCTAATAACTGTAATTACGGTATGTGATAAGTCGCACACGGAAAAGTGAGGATGTTTCAGCGTCCTCTTGAATAAGTCACCTGAACTTTTTTAAAACTTCAACAATAATTGTTAAAACTTTTTTCCGGTTTTATTCTGAGCAGGACTGTTTGTATTTTAACAAGATATTGGAGTGTAAATCAATCTTAAAACTAGTCTTTGTGTACTCAGTAAATGTTTGTATTTTCCAGTATGTTTTGGTTTTTAGATAAAAATGGATATTGATATTTTTAGGTCATCTTTGCTTTTTTAGATGGCGTTTGTAATCACCTTATAACAAAATAAATCTTTCCTTTATAAATCAAATGCATCGCTCTGTTATTTTTAAGTTTCAACTGATCCTCAGGAGACACAACATGTTATGCTCTGCTTGTTGCAAAATATGCACAACTCACTGCTAAACATTTAATTTCAAAAAGCAGTGGCTGGTTATTCATACTCACCCACATTTTGAGGGGATTTCCCCCAACCTGGTTCATTTCAGCTTTGCTATAGTTTTCCTCAGCTTCCCTGCTTTGGCCTCCCTTGCCCCAGTACTTCACTTAAGTTCAGCATTGGCCAGCTTCTCTGTAGATGTTGAAGATAACAGGAGAGAGAACTGAGCTGTGGGAGACGCTACAGGTAAGGGTTTGGACCAAGTTTCCTCTCGAAAAAACCTTGGGTTGGTCTGATGGGACTCAAGGCATCCCATTAATTCCTACCAGCCTGAGACAGGCAGGACAGGCATACTTGTGTTCAGTATCAAACGCTAGCTGCAGAGAAGTCCAGCAGTATGCATATGGATGCATTTCCTTTGTCTGTGTAGGAAATCCAGTTCCTATCGAACTGCTCTTCACGGTGTTCATCTGTTAGTTTTATGTCACTCTGGGTGCATTAGCAATTCTGACCCATTCTATTGCCACACCACCTGAGCGGCAGAGATTTGATTAAGGCTCCAGATTTAAACATTTGGGCAAATGGAGAAAAGATCTGAGTTTGACGCCACACCAGTGTTTCCTATAATTTGAGTGCTCGGGTGGCCGTCCAAGAGAGATTCAAATGCCGCCCAGCTGATTAGCAGAGCACCCACAGCGGGCAGCATGTGTTTCTACAGATGGTGCACAGCCGTATATGCCTTGGTGCATGTCAGAGAAAAGAAACTGCCCACCCCAGTAAAAAAGTTTGGCCAGGCCGCTCTTGCTATAGTGGGCTGCAGTACTCCTTGGGAGAAACCGGCCGCACCCTTCCTGCATACCATTGCCTTTAGAAAAAGGGAAGGTGTGAAAAGGGGAAAATAGCCTCAGACTCTCCCACCCGTCACCTTGGCGTGAGAACTGCGGGGCTTACCTGGTCGCATGAAACCTGCAGAGTTTCAGCCCAACCCCTGGGACACAGACACTCCCCTCCCCCCCAACTTGGTGACCATTGGGCCATATACTGTATAGTAATATGCAAGCGCGGGAAAGTGATGTGCAGGTTTGGGGATAAATACCCATCACACAGTTCGCTCTAGGAGATCTACGCAACACACGTACCACCGTGCGTGTGCCTGTTCATATACTTCAAAGTGCTGCTGGCCTGATCAACCGACCAGCCACCTCCCCTGACTCTCGGGTGTAACCAAGGCCTTCACAACCGAACTGATATCTTTGAAATGTTCTTTGTGCTGTGTAAGTTGGTATGTATGATTTGATTTTTTCTTGTTGTATAAGCTTATTGTTGTAGTTGTTTTGGGTAGTACATAGAGTTTGTAGTTATCACTGTTATTTAATTAGTGGAGCTGGATATTTTTAGACTAGAGACTATTCCCCTTGCCATTCCCATCCTTATCTCTGACATGTTTAACTAGAAATAATAGAATAAATATAATAAATACTGTAAATTCATTATTAACATGGTCTATTAAACATCTTAGAATAAATACTATAAATTCACCACTGTCGTAAATAAATATTTTTGATTTGATAAAACTGTCCACCTGGTTCTGTCCTTCCCCCCTTGGGTATGCATCATCGGACCTGTGATTCTTGCGACAGTGCACATACTAAAATCCATTCTGCTCATGGATGGAAAAAAAGAGAGGGAACATTGCTGCACACCTGTGTAAACTAGGAGTCACTCTAGTGCTCATAACAGCATTACCAGAGGTTCGGGATCTATTACAAGAGTGGGTTGCCATGGTTTTGTAGCCTGCGTTGTAGTGGTGGTCAGACAAGATCTGGGGTGGGCAATAATTTTTGATGGGGGGGGGGTACTTCAAGATTTTGGTCGGTGGTCAAGGGCTGCACTTTTCTATAGAGGGGGTGACTGGGCTGGGACCAGAGGCAGTGTGTGAAGTCTCCCACCCCACCAGCAGTGGGCAGTGCCTAGAGGGAGCCACCAGCCATTTTGAGCAGCCTGGGGTTGCAGCAGGCAAAGAGCCTGCCTCACAGTCTTGGCGGGTTGGGCCATGGGCTGGATCAAAAGACTTTGTGGGATCTTGCCTACCCCTGGACTAAATCATTATAATGTTCCCTTCAGGCTATATAAACTATGAGACTAGACTTCTGCAAATGGGTTTAGTCATAGATATATGAAGAATTAAACGCCATGCTCTTCAATTGGCATTTCCCCCTCTCACCCCATTTCATTTCTTTAAGAATATGTCTACACTACAGAGTTTTATCGGAAAAACAGTCATTTTTCCGACAAAACGTGAACGTCCACACTGCAATTGCGTTCCTCCGCAAGAACACTGAAAGAACAGAGGGGTTTCTCTGGCATTAGTAATCATTCTATAAGGAAGCAGCCTTTTTGTGAAAGAGCACTTTCGGAAAAAGGCGTGTGTGGACAGAGAAGAGGGAGTTCGTTCAGAAGACGAGGAAAGAGGAAAAAGCCCAGGTGCCCTGGTGGCCCTTCCATCCATAGCAATCACAGCTTACATGCAAGTGCACGTCCATTCAGTCTGGACGCTGTCTTTCGAAAAAGCAGATTGCTTTTTTGACACGCTTTTGCAATGTGGATGCTCTCTTTCAGAAGACATTTTTACAGAAGATGTCTTCCGAAAAAAGCTTCTTCCAAAAGAAGCCTGCAGTCTATATATAGCCTAAGATACAGAATTGAATACATGCCCTGGTTTGAAAGTGAACATGTCTGGTTCATGGTGAATTCAGTAACAAGTGGAGGGGAATTGCAGTGTCGGTTATATCACAAAAGTCTGTAATCAGATCAACTGCTGTTTACTCTTTCTAAGAAAGAGATTAGCTTCCGAGATATGTTGCAGTTCAAACAGAAGAAAAGCAATTCAGAGAAGGCCTATGGCCTATTACCGAGGTCAGACGAGGTGATTGTAGTGTTCTCTTTGGACCGTGGAATTGCTGAACTAGCATGTACTGTATTGCTGTTTTCAAGTCAAGTATGCGAGCTAAAAATATGGAATACGTGTCTATATTCCAAAAAGAGTTATTGGACTTGTTTGGCATGGAAACTGTGCTTCAGATACAGACAGTCACTCTGAGAACACAGTTCTACTGGCGACTACACTGCAGGCCATAACATTAAATGAACTGAGAGCCAATGATGGGAACCACCATTCTGTTTATTCCCAGAATAGTACAGCATGAGCAACCTAAGGGCAAGCTCTCTGCCTCATCACTGATTCTCCACTCATCTGGAGATTGGAGGCAGCACCTCCTTCTGTGAGGCTGGAGTTCAGTTGCCCCAGACTACTCAGTTCTAGTCCTCTGAGCTGAGATGGACAAGGAAGTGACAGACAAGTCTCCACACATTCTAAGCAACGGACCCTGGGAGTTTATTTCACAGAGCTCAGCTCACTGAACTATTGGAGAAAAACAACTGTCCTCCATTATGGTCTTCAGCAGCAAAGACTAGGACTTGAACAGGGTTCAAAAAAGAGCTAGATAAATTCATGGAGGTTAGGTCCATCAATAGCTATTGGCCAGGATGGGTAGGAATGATGTCCCTAGCCTCTGTTTGTCTGGAAATGAATGATAGGAGAGGGATCACGTGATGATTACCTGTTATGTTCACTCCCTCTAGGGAATCTGGCATTGGCCACTGTCGGAAGACAGGATACTAGGCTAGATGGACCATTGTTCTGACCCACTATGGCCGTTCTTATGCCTAGAAGGCTCAATGCCTTTAAAGTCCCTCCCCCCTTAAAGGCTTGGTTAATCAGGTTTATTACCTGCCTATCACCCAGCCAGGCATCTCAATCTGGGCATTAAGCTTCCCTCTTCTGACCTTTCACCTGAAACGTGTTCTCAGTTTTCTCTGTCTCGGTGTTCTCCATACTCTTTCCACAAGCAAGGGTTGCTAAAGAATGGTAATTCTTATGAACCAATATCCCCTCCTCCCTCAAACACTGAGCCCATTTGGCCAAATTTATCCTCAGAGTCAGGGCCGTAACAAGGATGGGGCAAGCGAGGCACTCGGCCCAGGCGCATCATAATCGGGCACAAAGACACAGTGGCTGTGTCTACATTGGCAAGATTTTGCACAAAAGCAACTGCTTTTCCGCAAAAATTTGCTGCCTGTCTACACTGGTCGCAAGTTCCTGCGCAAGAACACTGACGTTCTAATGTAAGAAATCAGGGCTTCTTGTGCAAGAACTATGACACTTCCGCTCAGGGATAAGCCCTCCTGCGCAACTGTTCTTCCGCAAGAGGCCAGTGTAGACAGGCAACATCAATTTCTTGCGCAAGAAAGCCCGATGTTTAAAATGGCCATCAGAGCTTTCTTGCGCAAGAGAGCGTCTACACTTGCACAGATGCTCTTGCGCAAAAGCACATCTTTTGCGCAAAGGCAAATGCCAGTGTAGACGCTCTCTTACTCAAATACTCTAACGCAAAAACTCTTGCGTTACAGAGTATTTGCGCTAAATCGTGCCAGTGTAGACGTAGCCAGTAAGTAAAAATATTAAGCTGCAAAAGGAAAGAGCATGATGGATGGTAACTTAAGGAGAGAGGGTGCAAGAATTCCTAGTGACAGCACTGTCATAACTTCCATGTGAGCCAAAGGAGTCTGACCAGGGCTGAATTTAACTCACCAATGCTCAGCATGTTTCTAAGATGCTGCCCACCTCCAGGACAAGAACCCTACACAGCTTCCCCTGCCAACATTCAGCGCCCCTGCCACAAAGCAGCTCCTGTCAAGGAGCAGGCTGTGCACAGTTGTGAGGCACCCAGAAAGCAGAATATTTATTCCTCTTCAATGAAAAAATCCCCCAATCCCAGGAGATTCCTCTCAAGACTTTGTAAAACTACTGCCACATCAGGGCGGTCAGCTCTGTCAATAATAGCTTTGTTTGGCAAGGTGTATTTTAGGATGACAAGGTAGGTGCCTCAGACATTCAGAGAATCACAGGCATGCCAGATGAACTGTCATAAGTGGCAACTTTTACCTTGTGTAATAGGAAGGCAAAGTTAAGAGGCTGCTGAACTGCTGAAACCACATTTGCCCCATTACATGCAGCAGGATATTATGTGCATCCAGTGCCCTCTGATTTGCCCTTCGTTACTCTGGCAGTGGATTCCTAGTATCGGGTGTCAAAGAACTAGAGGTCTTTGCTCTAAAGCATTTGCTACTTAGAAAGACCGGCAAAGATCACAGATACGAGCTGTTTACTCTGGCAAGGTCCTGACCACAAATATTTCCATACAAAGATTAGGTAAATTAGGAGGAATTATCACAGGTCAATCAAAGGCTTGAGCCTGTAAGGCATTTTGGGCCTGATCTAACACAGCATTTAAGCACCCAAGTGCTCCTACTGACTCAACAGAATGACACATATTTAAACCTTGAGACACTTAATATGGCTGTACAGTTATACTGCCCAAGTCAGCAAACTGAATAAGCATTAGGGTATGTCTACCAACTGGCTTGGGCTGTGGGGCTGTTTAATTGTGGCTCAGATGTTTGGGCTAGGACTGTAGTTTGACCTCTGGGACCCTCGAACCCTGCAGGTCCTAGAGCCCAGACTGCATCCCCCAGCCCAAATTTTGACAACTGAGTCAGTTGGCACCTAACCACAGTGGAGACATACACTTAGTGGCTCAGGTAGCATAATTTTACAGCCACATTTGGTATGCACTTAACATGCTGTAGGGTGACCGTATTCTCAAAAGATAAAAGCTGGAGACATGCAGAAGCCTTGCCCCACTCAGCGGCCTTGCCTTTGCTCTGCCTTCCCTGAGGCAATGGCTTCTGACCAGGAGCTGTGGTAAGAACCATGCAGGGACTCCAGGCTGCTGTGGGGAACCCCAGATCCTCCACTTGTCATGGGTGGGGGACTGCATGCCTGAGAGGAGGCCCTGGCCTGTGATCCCCTCCCAGGGCAAGCATCCAGGGCGGGTGGTGGGTTCAGGGCCTCCCAGATGGCTCTTACTACTGCCTAACTCTGGCTTCTGGCCTTGCAAGGGGGTAGGGCCTCAGGGTCAGAAGAGAGCAGGGCCTTGTATGGGGGGGCACAATGGCCCACCTCAGCTTGCTCCCCTCCCCCCATCAAGAAGAGGCTGGCACCATCCTTGAGCTACAGGCAGGAACACCATGGTATTGCAGGGCATCTGTGACAAATGATGTCCTGGAATCATTCAGCCTGGAACTAGAACTTGAATGCTGCTTTTCAGGACTCTCCTGCTCAGTTCTGGATTGGTGGTTCCCCTTGTCTCAAGGTTTTAACTTCTGAGGGTTTTACTTAGGTACAGAAGAGTCATCTGCTTAAGCTTGCTGTGCCAAATTAGACTATAGATCACAGGCTGCTTCTAGGGGTAGTAGCACATGGAGCACCACGGGTGACCATTAGAGATGGGCTAGATCTGGAGTTGGAGCCTATGGATGTTGAAAAATACTGAACTCTAGGATTCTCTATAAACACTCCTATTTCTCCAATTGGAATACTATTGGTCTATGTCACACTATAGGGTTTTTGCGTAAAAACCCATGGATCGTCCACACATCAAGCACATTTTTGCGCAAGAAAATCTACAGTCAATCAACAGAACAGAGGGCTTTTTGTGGTGTAGGAATACCTCCTTCTATGAGGCATAACTCCTTTTTTTCTTGCACAAAAAGGTGTGTGTGGACGCTCCACAGGGGTTTCTTGTGCAAAAAGAGCCTATCACAAAAAGCACAGGTGCTCTGATGGCCCTTGTGTGAATGGCAATTAGAACTTCTTGTGCAAGAGTGTCCATGCAGCGTGGATGCTTTCTTGTGCAAAAGCACATCCCTTTTGCAATGCGCTTTCGAGGTGTGGATGCGCTTTTGCGTAAGACGTTTTTGCGGAAGATCTCTTCTGCAAAAAGCTTCTTGTGCAAAATCCCTGCAGTGTAGACAAAGCCTCTAAGTAAGGTCAGATCCATACTCATAAAACTTTTCACTCAAACTTACATCCAGATGGTGCCTAGTCCAAACATGGGTGTGTAGAGAAGGTTCAAGGACAAAAGACGACCCTGTTCGGAGGTGGAGGAGGGGAAGTGAATGCTCCACCTTAGCAGCCCAGGAAATTGAAATTTTCACAAAAAGGAAGGGAGAAGTGAAGGCCAGGGCCCTCATCACCTCTGAAGTGGGCTGCTCTGAGTGTATGAACTCACTCGCACGTGAGGGAGCAGGCTGGACTGTCCAACCAGCCAGTATAATGTGGGTTCCAATCTTTAGCAGAAATGGACTCAGGAACAAAGTCAGATGCATTTCATTTGCTTTTATTTAATTTAAAAAAATCAAAGTCATTGCAATCCCAGTTAAATACAGAGATTTACAAATAGGTCCAAAACAGGACTAAAATATTCTTTGAAATGCTTTACCTTTAAATATTGTGCTTTCATAGATACATAAGAAAATTAGCATATAAAAATACTTTACAAGGAATACACTCTAATATATGGATAAAAATACACATTTAAGTAATGCATTTCAGTTTAGTATCATTCAAAATGCATAGGAAGGGATACAAGTACCAAGTTGTTTTTTTTAAAGCCTTTAATAAAAGTCTTCATTAAAAACCCATTAGAAGCCCACACTGAGCTTCTGCCTTTTAGAATATTGCATATAAAAACACTTTCAGCTGTACTGTCAATGCTCTGCAGTATCAGTTATGGCACGTTATCTAGTTATGGCAGCAATGGTATGGGGTATTGCATACTTGAGACGACAATGGTTGCACCTACACAGAGCTGGATGAGACACACATTTGTAGTTTGGCTAGAGTACGGTTATGGGAAATAGTCCTGGCTCAGCATTAATAGGACAATGAACATGTCAAAACTACATGGCTTACTGAATACATAAGCAACAAAAAAAATAAGTCAAGTGAGAACATACAGGAGGAGAGGCCGGGTCCGTTAAGAAGAGATTTTTAAAGGACATTGCCTCCCCCTATAAAAAGCCAGGCTCTTACGACATTAGTTCAAAAAATAAACCATAATAAAGTGCAAATACATGAAACATGGAGCAGGCGATCACATTTGCTGTGTGAAGAAACTGACACGTACCAGCATTTTTGTGTTTGGAGACGAGAAAGGAAGAGATCACGTCCTTGGTTGCATTGCAACTAGTGTGCTGCAGGCAGATTTTTAAACCAATTCAAATATCACACCCATATCTTCTACAAGGAGTCAGGCTGGGTGCAGGGAGACACAGGGTGAGGAAAAGCTATCAAAAAAGGCATCGTGCTTACAAACCACAGAAAGGTTAACGATAGGCAAAGGAGGACAGCTATGGCAGACTAAAGGGAAGTGTCCCAAACCCATCAGAGACATTGAAAAAAAGTGTACACACTTGTACTTGCACTAAGGTGACCCAATCTGGGGCACACTTGGGAACTGGAAACACAACATCAATCTAGCAGAGAGCTTTTTGTGCCAGCATTTGGCAGGAGACAACAAGGATTTATTTATTCAAAACACTGAAAAAAATAACCCCAAAGTTGGCCTGAGATGAATGTTGTTCAGCTATTTACTTGGAGGAACAGCCCAGGTTTTCAATGAGAGGAATCTCTGTGACGGTCTATGAGAATAAGAGGGCTAGTGATTCGGGAGAGCCATTCAGTGGCTTCCCTGGACTCTGTTCTACTAAGTGCTCTGTAAAAATGAATGAAGAAAGTTAACTCCAAGACACAATTTGGTTGTCTAAGGGGCAAAGTGCTTCCTTGTATTTACAAAGGGGTGGGCGAGGATGGTGGGATTTCTAGCTAGAGACAGAGATGCTGATCCATCAAACAGATTTAGCTTCCAAAAGAAAGGTCACTTAGCCACTAGCAAGTGAGTATTAAGATGTGTTTTAAATCGGGACATCCCAGTGTGGCTGACTGTTCCAATGAAAAGGGGATTTTTAAATGTCAAATTTAGTGGTAATTTTTTAAAGAGGCCTGGGATGAAGTAGGGTTTCCTTTCAAAGAAACCACAATTTGTTTCACTCTTACTGTACGTGGTTAATAAAGCAAACAACAAAGCAAAATAAAATAAAATAGCACCACATGTGTGTTTAAAAGATGGTCAAGTCCTTTGGGAGGAGGGTGTAGGAGGGGCAAGGAGTTGACCCACTCTCCATGAACCCACGCACAGTGAAAGCTCAGGCCTACTGGAGTTGAACGATGACTGAAGAATGCCCTGCCAAAGGTGAATTACCCTTGATGCTATTTTTCTGCTGTCAGCAGCCTATTTTACCATTTGCATTAACCAAAGTCCAAGCTGCTCCTCTGGTTTAGCTTGCACCTTCAAAGCAATGCCTGGTGGTCTATCAATCACAGCTAACTGCAGACCCATGGTGTCATTGGAAGTTATATAACATACAGCATTACAGTTACCAGTGCAAAAACAGAAAACCACAATGGATACTCATCAGCTTTTCCATGATGGCAGGGCCCAAAGGTACCTTCCATTCAAATCCTCCCTCCTCAAAGTGTCTGCATGCTCGTTTTGACCTCCACACCCAAGGACTGCGGGTCTAACAACTCCCCGTCAGTCTCCAGTTGGGCATTGGCAGCGAGTGCCAGAGGGTTCCGACTAATGACTAGGTCCAGTTTGTCTCCTGCCTCAGAAATCAGTGGAACAGCCAGACAGCAGTCAAAGTCTCTTGTTCGAATGCGATTTACCTGCCAGCGGAGGTCAGGGATTGTAGTGAGAAAGAACAAAAAACACATTTGTTAATAGCAAATCCCAAGTAGGCCACTAGAACTGAGACCTGGCCCTGGAGTGGAGTTCCTAGAAATAAAATAGTTACTTAACTTTGTCACTATTGTTCTTCGAGATGTGTTTCTCATGTGTGTGCGTGGCATGTGCATGATCGTCAGGAGACTTTTCCTCAGTAGTACCTGTGGGTCAGCTGTAGTACCCCCCAAGGTGACATCTCATGGTGTCATATTTATAAACCCAGCTGACCCAACTCTCGCTTCAGTTCCTTGTTCCTGGAACAGTCCCACAAAGGAGAGGCAGGTGGGTCTGGGATGGATATGAGCAACACATCTCAAAGAACAACAGTTACAAAGCTAAGTAACCATTCGTTCTTCTTCGAGTGATTGCTCTCGTCCATTCCAACATGTGACTAACCAACGGTTTGTATGGGGCTGTGTGGGGAACAGAACACTAGGGAAGAACTACTTGCAGAGCAAGAAGTCAAAAGCTCCAATGACTGTCATTGGCAGAAAGAAGGAACTGAGGCGGGTCAGCAGGGGTATATATGAACACCACAGGGGGCGCTACAGCTGACACGAAGGGCACCTCTAGGGAAAGGTCTTCCAATGATTGTGCATGCAGCATGTATGCACACATACTGGAATGCACATGAGCAATTGCTCAAAGAAAAAACAATTTGACCTCAGGCCCTGAAATTCCTTCAGGATGCATAAAATTTACCAGGGTTGTAGGATTGGAGCACCAGTCAGATTTAATGCACCACCTACTTCAGCTTGTTTCAGCAGATCTTAGATCAGGGACCAAAACAGAACCTTTGCTGGCTTTGAAATGCTTTCCTGCTCCCTATTATCATCATGCTGCTCTAAAGACCACAACAGATATTCCTCCTATCCGCACAAGCAGCAGCAAGTCTAAATTTTCATTTTATACTCAGTTAAAGTCTTGTCCTGATTCACAGAGATTCTGAGCCCCTGTAGTTCCCACTGACTTTATCTGTAGATGAGAGTGCAAAGAGTGCTCAAGCAACTCTGGGGTGAGAGAGAGGGAAAAAAAAATCACATTTCTAGTCTTTCATGTGTTTCAGTCAGTCTCTCTGCAGATAGAAGAACATCATCTTTCTTCAGATGAGCATTTGGTTTGTAGGCACCTCTCAGATTATATTACACACATTCACAATTTAAAAAAATACACATGCATTGTTGAGACTTCTAGAAACAATTTTCTTCCAGAGGTCTGCAGAGCACAACATATGTGCAGAGAAGGTTTTTAAAGCATTCTTTGGAGACTGCAACCCCTCCCTGCAGGACTCCGAGGAAAGAACTAGCTTTTCCAGCAGTCTTCAATGGAAGTTCAAACATGCTCCATGGTGAAATCAACCTCAATATAAATTACCTATAGGCAAACCTCTCCCTCCTGGGATTAGTAGATGAGCTTGATGTAAGGAGGTCTTCAGGGTTAGAGAATGGAATTTCCCTTCCACCTCAGCCCCCGTTCCCTACAGCTGAAATGGCATCTGTAGCAAGACTGGACCTCCTTTACAGGGCAGTGGAAGGTGGATCCATGCAGCTCCCTTCCATAGGCTCCTGTGGCTCAGTAAGTGCCCATGGAGCTGTGCTCAAGGACACGGGATAGGCTCCCCAATTGTCAGTTGGTACCTTTCTGTGAAATAGCAATAGTTCCAAGGTAAAAGACCCCTTCATAACTATGGAGGAAGGAGTGGCAGCATTTACTCCTTACTGAGAAGTGACCTATGAAGACCTTTAGACTATCTCAGCAGTGGGCAACCTGCAGCCTGTGGTCCACTGTGGTTCCACCTGCAGCCTGCGGACCCCCGGTTTGTCCCCCTTCTCCACACACTTCTCACATACTAGAGCTCTGCACTTGCTACTCTTCTCCCTCCCAGCACTTTTGGACCACCATGATTCATGCTCCATCCCTGCTCCTCCTCCCTCTCTCCAGAGCTTGAATGCCATGAATCAGCTGTTCAAGCTTTGGCAGGGAGGGAGAGGAGTGGGGCCAGAGTGCAAATCAGCAGATTTATGGTGCTCCAAAAGTGCTCGGGGGGAGTAGGAAGCTTGGGGCTTCAGTGCCCTAGTGTGCGAGAGGTGTATGTGTGGGAGGGAAGGGACAGAGTAGGGGAGGTGAGCCACAGGTGGGACCCCAGTGGGCTGCGGGCCACAAGTTGCCCACCACTGACAATCATGTGGCCCACTCACTAGTCTTGGTTGCCCATCGCTGCTCTAGATCATCTTCATGTTCAAGCATCTTCATTGCCCCCTTCTCTGTGCGTCTTCCCTTTGGCTTCAACAATATCAGTATTTCTGCAAAGTCCTCATCCAGTAAAACACTCAACACGAGGACTACAGAAAACAACTGTGTCTACTTGTAGGTCTACAACAGACCAAGACACTGAAGTTGGGGATTCTCAAAGTCTCTGCTCCCTTTAAGATTTCACCCACATGCAGAATGCTTTTTGGCTTCGTGTATATTCTTGCACCAAACGTCTCTTTGAAGCTGAGAAAGAGCAGTGATATAACAACCAGCTAGCTATGGACCATCACAAGCACAAAGAAGATTCACTGTGGTGCTGCCAGTGTTTCAATTACCTGATGTAAATAATATATTTGAGTTAATTTGGGCACTGATCCTGCTTTGCACTTAAAATTAGTAAAAATAAAAAATGTATGAGAGTTTCAAGACTTCCTTATGAGAGTTTCAAGATTCCCGGTCTGGTTACAAACCTACACTGCCATGTGGCAATGCCATGTCTAAGCTGACTGTGCTCTCCATACTGTTATCAGAGTTGGGCTTGCTGCATAATAGCTATATACTTAAGTCTCTTGGAAATATTTAAAGCCCAGCTCACCCATACCCCCTTGTTACTCTCTCCTTGGTGATCAAATATATCTGCATAGGTTGTTTACTGCATAATGTATTTAGTGTCTGCAGCAAATATTCAGTGGATCAGGAGTCATTAGGGAAGAGAGTCTAGAAACAACTCTTCACTGGAAGAATATGTTTTCTAGAATTCACTGTGCATACACAAAATGGTTATGTTCTGAACTTCAAGCATACCATTTAAATCCACTTTGGACCATAGACTGTCTTCCTTTGACTGATGCTTGAAACTCTGTCTACCTGAAATTTCCCCCTAACCCATGAGGAAAAGGATGAAAAAGACTTTCCGCCTAGCAGTAGAGAGAAATCTAGGCCGTGCAGTTTGGTTCTGGGTGCCAGTTTCCCCAAAATAATGTGAGATTCTGATTGGCAGATCAAGTGCATCTCTCAGGGTAAAACTCTAGCTAGCTTCAGATGCACTATTATGTTAAGTGCTGAGTATCTAGCTGCCTACCTACTAACTTTTATAAAGTGAGTGTCACGTTAATGGATTCTTACAAACTTCTCTCTCCTGCTCAGTCACTCACTCACTCATTTCCGATATCCAGAGCTGTGCTTTTCATTCATTACCTGAAGAACTCTGTCGTAAGGTTTGAGGCCACATTGATCAGCTGGCCCATTGGGACGGATCATATTTACATAGACACCCTTCTCCAACAGGCCATCAGAGACGCTGAATCCAAAGTCGTCACTCTCTGGGTCCTTGTGGAGTGTCATCTGCATAGAAAGGCATCGAACAAGAAATTTCAATGCAGCATGAGTAGTAGATACATGAAAGAAGCATGGCAGAACTCCTCAGGTAACAGGTATAGTACAGTCTTGTGATTCTGCTTTGGGTCTCCCGGTGGCGTTTTGCTTGGTCTCGGTCGTGAATATTGCTCATCAATTAATATTGGGAGGAGTATAAATTAAACGTACGCACATGCTGCCAGCTGTTGATACAGGCCACGTGTTCTGATGCTTTGGCAATGAGCACATAAATCACAAACAAATCTGCCCTTGCTTGGGGGAGAATAAGAAAGTTTAAGTAGAGTAATAAATTGCAACATTTTGGATCACCTACAGCTTCTATATTAAGTCACAAAGGGGTGGACAGTGCCCATCAACTAATGGAATTTTTCATCAGTGGTGCAAGTCATATTTGCTACTACGGGCATCCTGTGTGCCCAGCAGGCACGTTTATGGCACTGAAAATGTGAACAAAATTAATAACCAAACATGAGTGTTTCCAAGCAAATAGCTGAATGATGACAACTCTAACAGACTTTTAATTTTGGTGGCTTATTCAATAGCTTGCTTCAGAGACACCACACTGATGAGCTTTAACATCATGAATAAAATGTTACACAATTATAAAGCCACACTCCCCTCAATATTTGGTTGATGTTCATGATTCGTGATGGTGGATTGGGTGTGACTGAGCTGCAAACTAGTACTGTTTTTAGCTTTGCCCAATTACCACCGCAACCTGCCTTGCTCTTTCCTGGAAGCACCAATATTAGGAATTGCCAGACTATGGTGTTATCGGCACCATAGCCAATCGCTGAGTCAGTAACACCAGATTCATAAGAGTGCTGCCTACGATAAAAGTTCAGGCAACAGCTATTGCCTCATTCCTGCTTCTCAAGGACCAGAACACATGCTCCGCCAGGGATTCAGACAGCAGACATTAAGCCAGCTGCCTTGGGTCAGATCAGAGAAGAGATGCTGTACTGTGATGAACCCACTTTAATCCTTTCTCCTCTCCTCTTCCCTCCATTCCAGCAGTAAAGGCAGCTCATTCACCAGTGAAAGCAATATTTCTGCCTGACAGGAGACAGACCAAGGCAATTCTTTTCAATGCCCCCAGCCAGAGAGCCAACTCAGCCAGCAGCTAAGCCAGCGCACTTTAGTTGGAGTGCTCTTTTGGAAACACAGTTGGGAATTGTGGGGTTGTCAGTGCAGCATGTCCACCAAGATTAAAACTGTAAGGTGCTGCCACCACTATCATTAGATACCTCTGATGAATACCATTGCAGTTTCCCTTTGCCCCTAGGAACTTGGGGCATGTCTACACTGGGGCATGTTCAAAAACAAGGCGGCGAGTGTCCACACTACCAAGCCCATTATTTTGAAATAAGGGGCCTGTTATTTCAAAAACAACAACTCCAGCTCGTGCAGAGGAATGAGCTTATTTCAAAATAGTTATTTTGGGAGTTATTATTTTGAAATAACTTCCTTGTGTAGACATAGCCTTGGTGAGCAGTAGCTGTGCTCTGGCTCTTCATTAGACTTTGGCCTAGTCTGCACTTCAAACTCACAGAGGAGGGTGCAAGCCACAAAGCTTGCACTGGAATTCTCCCAAAGTTGGTGACTGCAGTAGAGACATAGGGTCAATATGTCTAAATCCATCTCTCTAGGGGAGCAAAGGCCTCTGTGGCTGTGTTCTACTGAGAGGCCACCTTCCCATTAAGCTGACCCCCTGGGGACATTTACCAAAGAGATACATGATGCATTCATTTAAACTGACATTTGAAATGGTTTGCTTGACCCAAATGGAATATAGTCCATGTTGGTAGTGGTAGGGAAGGGGAACATCCTGTCCCCTCCAGTTTCTGTTAAAAACTAACCAATTTTTCTTTTCATTTTTCAGTTTGGTGGCTGATCTAGGAAAAATATAAATGAACTATTGGCTCAGATGTAGACATGACGTCTCTTATGTAGGGAACGAATCATAGAAAACCCATTTCCCAGCAGAATATTTCTCCTGCTGCCCTCTTTTGCAGGGAACACACAGTATAATGGCACAGCCCCTGACAGTCTCTCAGTGCAGGTGTTTCTTCACAGTCTCCATTGTAACTACAACAATGTTATTTCTAACTGAGGTATCCCTGGAGTAACACTACAGTGAACTTTCTAAACACAGACCTTGTGCAACTCAAGAGGGGTCGGAGACATTATTTCCTGCACTTCCTCCTTAATCTTTTTCATCTCCAGATTCCGCTCATTCTTCTTAGTGGGAGTGATGCTGCTGTCACTCTGCTCTTCACTGCAGCAGGTAGAGTTTCCTTTCCTCAGTGGGCTCAATCCTGACTCGCTAACAGAGTCCACGAGCAGCTTGCTCCCTTCCAGGCCCAGACTGTGCACACTCCCTGTCATGATGGATGCCTGCAGATAAGGGGGTAAGTTAATTCAAATGGGCTAAATAGAAGTTTGAGTGGTAAGAGACTGATGAACCCTAGAAGAACAAAAGCAACTGAGAGAGAAACAGATGACACACAATGTTCAGCACCAACAAGAGGAAACACAATCCTGACCCAAATGCTATAGGAGCCACATACAGAAAGGGCAGGCATCTCTACAAATGCTCATTGTTTCTTGTCAAAAATCTTTAGCCAGTTTTTTGCCCATGAAAAAATGGAGAGCACATTTTTTATAAAAATCACGTGTACATATATATTTATATTACATACACACATAAATAAAATGTATATTTTACACACATACATATTTTATACATACACACTCAAGGACCAATATAATATAAAAGGAAAGCTGAAATTAGTGCATATCTAGTTCATATTCCCTTCACACAACCATCAACTTCCTAGGAGGAGTTCAAGGCTACCTTTTCATACATTCATAACACTAGTTAGTGGAACAAGCTATTATACAGAAAGGTAGAATCAAAGTCCTGTAAGTTTTCAATACATCAAAACATTCAAGTTATACTGTCAGCTATAGGTTATTTAGAGTGAGGTTGGGCTTTCCAGACAGAGAAAAGGTTCTGATTTTGGAGAAGTGAACTTTTAGCTTCTGAAACTGGTTTTCCTCTTAAATGACAAGTTTCACTTTTGCTTTACAGAAACTCAATGTCATTCTATGAGCGTCTTGGAAAGGACAGTAAAGGGTCTGAACAACTGACCATTGTAATCCATGGACAAATAGCAGAATGGGGAAGCACTAGGAGAACAATACTGGCACATACATTATTGGGGAAGATGTGGACAAACTGGAGAAAGCTCAGATGAGAGCAACAGAAATTATTCCAAGTCTAGAAAACATTGCCTATAAAGGGAAGACTAAAAATACTGGGTTTGTTTAGAATGGAGAACAGAAAACTGATGGGGGAACATGATAACAGTTTTCAAGTCCATAAAAGGTTGTTATAAATAGAAAGGTGATAAAGTATTCTCCTTAGCAACTGAAGAGAGGACAAGTAGTAATGGGCTTGAAATGCAGCAAGACAGATTTAAATTATACATTAGGGAAAAATTTCTGACTTCAAGAATAGTTAAGCACTGGAACTAATTATCTAAGGAGGTTATGGAATCTCCACCACTGAAGGTTTATAATAACAGATTAGACAAACATCTGTCAGGAACAGTCAGATAATATTTAGGTCTCCCTCTGTGCAGGGGACTGGACTGGACGACTTATCGAGATCCCTTTCGGTCCTGCATTTCTATGATTATGGGGCATATTATGGCTTCTTCGTTATGGAGGCACACTGGAAATTCCTTCCTCTTCAGCATCCCTGTGCAGAAAGAGTTCAGAAGGCTTCAAGACAGCACTCTTTGAATGTGAGGAAGTGAGAACCACTAGCACTGCAGGCAGAGCTAAATACCTCAGAGATGGTGTGTCAACTTACCCAAGGAAATGTGAAGATGGGTGATAGCCAGCAGCAGGAGGCAGACATGGTGGAACACATGCTACAAAAGGATGGAAGGGTAGTTTCTTGGCTTGTTACCATCGGTCTAGTTTGCTAGCTTGCTCTGTTCTTACGAGCAGGAGGAGAACTGAAAGAGATCAAACTCTGGTTTTGACCCTATACCTGCTTCCAGAGTTGCAGCATGTTGCATGTGCATTTGCATGCAATGGCCAAGGAAGTCAATACCGTAAGTTCCACAGCAGGTTTTCCAGCAAGAAATCAAGGTTTTATCAGCTGCGCTGGAACAATTTGTATAGTGGGAGCACTGACAGCCATTGAACTGAACTGTAAACTCTGCATATCATGGAAATCACTTCAAGCCAGGAGGTGCATCAGCTCCCCCATTAACCTGAAATTCAGCACCTATGGATTTTATGTCAAGAGATGGAAGCCTTCATTTTGAAAAATTGATCAAGCCTTTTAACAAAAGTGAATGCTATGAAATTAGATAGCATTGAGGACCAGTCATCCTCATACCAAGCCTTTAAAGGCCACTGTAAGCAGAAAAGTCTCTATTTGGTAATGTTCAATATATGGATCAAAGCTAAGGATTGAGTCCAGAAATTCGTGTGTGGAACCTTGACTAGCTCCAGGTCTCACACACTATTTCAATTATTAATGACAATTTTAACTCCAAGGTTCATGCTCAGAAGGGCAGAAGTTCACTTAAAATGTCAACAGACACAAGAAAGAAAATGAGAGGCAGCAAATAGCAAAGCTCAGGAGTTGTAACTCTAAAGCAGACGGAGCTGGGTCACTGACAGGTGGGATTGAACCTGGGACCTTAGACGTGAAAGCCACGAGCCTCTACCACAGGAATAGGCAAGATAACCTCTGCAGGCCCAATTCAGCCACCAAACTGATGGATCCAACCCGCAGATGCCCTGCTGCTCCACATCCCAGGCCAATCAAGACTTGGAAATGGGGGAGCGCATGAAGTCTCCTCCCCTGCCAGGGGTGCACAGCCTCAGAGGGAACCACCAGCTTTTTTAAAACAGCTGGCGGTTCCCTCTAGCTGCCATGTACCCCTGGCAAGGAGGGGGCAGGGGGCATGCTCACCCTGGCCCCAGATCCAACAGCTGGCAATTCTTTCTAGGCACTGGTGGCGGGGCAAAGACTTCATGCACTCCCTTACTCACAGACCAATCAGGGTCTGTGGGTGGTGGAGCACAAGAAGTCTCTTGGCCCTGCCCCTTCTACCTGAGGCCCCGCCTCTTCCAGGGCAGCCTGGGACCACTTCAGAAATTTGTCAGGTGGCCCCCTTTTAAAAATGATTGCCCACCCCTGCTCTACCACATGAGCTAAAAAGTTCAGAAAAGGGCAAAAGAAATGATTAGGGGGTTTGGAACGGGTCCCATATGAAGAGAGATGTAAAAAAACTTGGACTTTTCAGCTTGGAAAAGAGGAGACTAAGGGTACACTACAGCGTTATTTCAAAATTTCTTATTTTGAAATAGTTAATTCAAAATAACTTATTTTGAAATAACGCGTCTACATACAAAATGCATTTCGAAATAGCGTTTTGCTATTTTGAAATAGCGTGTCCATACTGAGTGGATGCTGAATCACATTTAAGACTGCCAGAACCAGGTCCGGCAGGGCATCAGGTCAGGAGTTACTTAACCTCAGGCAGCAGCCACACAATCTGAGGCCAGACAGCTGGTTCTCAGGTTTCCCTGCTTGCTTGCCTACCTCAATGAGGGGCAGCAAAGCATTTTGTCTCTGCGTGCTCTGGGTGCCCTCACTCGGGACACCACAGCACTCTGCAACATGGAGCCAGAGCTGCCCCGGGCACTCGGGTGCTTCTCTCGGACACATTGCTGCGAGCCTGGCTGCACTTGCTGCAGGCTGCCACCCGGGAGGTCCGTCGGAGGGTTGTCAGTATCCAGGAGGCCCTGCAGGAGAGCTTCCACCCTGAGGAGCACTAAGAACCTCCCTGGTCTGCCCCACTCTCGGCTTGTGCCTCATTCCTCCCTCACATCCTTCCACTTACCCCTCACTAATCCCCCTTCCTGATGTCAAATAAAATACATGTATTTTCATGAACACAAACTCTCTTTATTTAACAAAACTGGGGGGGAGGGAATGTAACTCTGGTGAGACTGGGGAAAGGAGGCAGGAGAGGGGAGAAGAAAGGGTGGGAGAGGGGAGGGGGAAGCCTGGGAGGAGGGAGCTGGAAGGGGGAAGTTAGGGGAAGAAGGGGGAGAGGAAGCTCAGGGCTCAGAGTTGGGGGGTCTCACTGGACCAATTTGATTGTCATGCAGACCTGCTCCTGTGTTCACATGTGGCCTTTGGTGGCCAGGCTGGCAGCTATCCTGCCACAGATGGCTGCGTTCCTCTGTCTAGTGCGGAGATCATGGATGTTGGGGGCATCCCCCCAAATCTGAATAAGGTCCATGATCTCCACCCTGGACCAGGAAGGCGCCCACCTTCTTCGGGCCCTGGGAGGCTCCTGGGAGCTGGCAGACTGCTCCTGAGAAGCGGTGGAGGGCTGACTGCCAGTGCTTTGCTGGCTCCTGTTTTGGGGCCACTGGGTCGGGGCAGTGACTGCTGGCTCTGGGCTGGCAGGCTTGGAGCTGGCACAGGCACTATGGCCAGAGTCAACCCCTCTAAGAGCTCTGGCGAGGGGGAAGGGAGAAGACTGTTCTTGGTTGAGGCTGGAGTGGCCACCAGGGCACCCTGGGAAGGCTGGAGGCCCCCTATTTCGATATAAGTGTCAACACAGCACTTATTTCAAAATAGCTATTTTGAATTTGGCGTTATTCCTCGTGGAATGACGTTTACCAAATTTGAAATAAGCGCTCCGCTATTTCAAATTAATTTTGAAATAGCAGTTTGGCTGTGTAGACACTAGTAAAGTTATTTCGAAATAACGGCTGTTATTTCGAAATTACTTTGCTGTGTAGAAATACCCTAAGAGGGGATATCAGTGGCATAGAGAGGGGGGTCAGGGGCAGTTGCCGCCAGGTGCCAGGCTGGGAGGGGCGTCAATTTAGTCCCCCTCCACTTCCCTGTCATCCCTCGGCTCGCCTGCTCCTCCTCCACCCGCCGCCGCTGACTGGAGCCTTCTCCCCACCCCCAGCCCAACCCTCCTCCATCTCTGCCAGAGGGTTAGTGCATGTGGGGGCTCGGCCCCAAACTGGAGGGGGCAGGGGAAGATGTGCTACAAGCTCTCCCCCTCCCCAGGTTGGGATCACACGTGCTCCAGGTTTGGGGCCCAGCTGCACAGCGATGGCAGCGGCGGGGGGAAAAGGGAACTTTTCCTTCACCACACCTCTGGGGGATATGATAGAGATCTATAAAATCATAACTGGTATGGAAAAGGTGAGTAAGCAAAAGTTATTTACTTATTTCCACATTATAAGAACTAGGGGTCACCAGATTAAATTAATAGGCAGCAGGTTTAAAACAAACAAAAGAAAGTTTTTCTTCACTCAGCGCACAATCAATCTGTGGAACTCCTTGCCAGAGGATGTTGTGAAGACTAGGACTTTAACAAGGCTAAAAAAAGATAAATTCATGGAGGTGAGGTCCATCAATGGCTATTATCCAGGATGGGTAGGAATGGTGTCCCTAGCCTCTATTTATCTGGAAATTTATGACAAGAGAGGGATCACATGATGATTACCTGTTGTGATCCCTCCCTCTGGGACATCTGGTATTGGCCAGTCAGCAGACAGGATACTGGGCTAGATGGACCTTTGGTCTGACCCAGTATAGCCATTCTTATGTTCTTATGAAACTGACTCTTGCTAAGGCTGTAGAGAAGACTTTACTTTCCCTTATCAGTGGTCTCAATGCCTCTGGGTACATAACTATGGAAAGTCAATGACCCATCATGTGATTAAGGATTTAAACAAATCCCTCCCCACATTGCAGGATTTAATTTGCCCATGTTCGTGTCACATGGAGATCAGTCTGCTTTGGCTTGGAATAAAGAATAACCAAGCAGAATCTTGTGGCTGGGTGAAATATATTTGCAATAAGCTCATTTTCCTAAAGAGGATGGTGAATGGAAACCTTTTGCTTTTTAAATTCTCTACCATTGTCATTGCCTTGTGTGCACTGGCAAACTCAAACACCCAAACCTCCCTGGAGAAAATGGGAATTGTTCCATGGACTTCAATGGGTTGAGATCTTAAAGTCTAGAAAGTTACTTTAGGATGTGCTCTGAGTAGGGAGTAGTGCAAGAACAGCTTAGGATGCAAAGTCACAATGTTCCTTCTGATCTCCCTGCTGCTCCAGATCTATACCCAGCATACATCACCTTGCATGCCAATGCAGTTTGGCTGGTCAAGCTCTCTTTGGAGGGGGGTGGGACAAAGAGGCAAGCAAAGTGAAACCAAGAATCCATGCAGTCCTCACTCTCCTGCACTGGCTATGTGTCTGCATCAGATGGAGTAACAGCTGTGGAACACCTGCTTCCATTCCTGTGCTGCAAAATGTGCCACAGGTAGTTGACCTTACACCCCACACTCCTGTGCATCAGTGCAAAGGCCAGGCTACACTCTAGTCTTCTGGAAGTACCTGCTCCTAGATTAGAAGGTTGATATTCAGCCAGTCCTGCTAATGCACGGTAGCTCCTTACAGAACTTTCTCATGATTTTAAAGTGGTTTCTGAAGACGGCTTTCCAGCTTTGCTTTCATCACAAGGTTTTAAATTCCAGCTTACCCATTGCACAGCCAGAGACAACCAAAGTGTTGTGGATAAAGACACAGGAGCAGCTCCTGAAGAAAGGAAACACTATGCCTATAAGAAGCTGTTGCCTTCTTATACATTTATGGGATGGAGGGAGAGGGGATGAAAACCCACCATTTTATCCATCTTACTAATCAACAGTGGATGCAGAAACATCTCAATACACAATGCATGCTGGACTCACAAGTATCTAAAATAACTCAGCTGGTCAGCACCCATGTTTTTTGGACCATTTTGGCCAATCTGCAGAGTTTATCAAGTAGAAATACTTCTTCAGCAGAGCATTTGCCATTTGATAGGAAGATATAGATATTTATGACTGTTGTTTGGTCAGCTGCAAAGCTGGTCAAAACAAGAAAAGTTGTTTGTGTATATTTTGTTGGTTAATGGGGAAAATCGAAGAGACTATTGACAGATGAGAACAGCTAATCTGAAAGTACAAATATTCCAAGGGATCAAACTCCAAATTAAACTGGGACAGAATCCTCCCCCCGCCCCACCCACAGATATTGTCAACATTTAACATAAGGGGAATCACTTACTACAAGCGGTGAGAACAGACCGGTTAGAACAATTCCAAGTTGATTTACCTCGATCTCCCTCAAAAGTTCAGACTGGCCGCATGTTTCCAAGTCCTCCAAAGCTTCTCCAAAAACACGCCAAAAACTATCCTCGTGAGCAGTCTCAAGGCCGTTTTGGCGGTTGGGATATCTGTTGTAACGTAGGAACCAAAAATTGTCAGCACTCTTCTGCAGCGGGATGAAAGCCCCAAGGCTAGAACAAGTGGCTCACCAGTAAAAGCAGAGACTTGAAGAGTCTTCATATACAAAAGCAAACAATATGAACTTTTCAGGCAAGAGAGTCCAAATACAAAACCTCCATGCACTTACTAACAGGGCAAAAGTCCTTCAAAGGAAGAATTAAGTTGGTGTAGCAATGTCAAGTTCAAAAGGGTAAATAAAAAGTGCCTGTAGGAAGACTGTAGGTTTAGGAAGACGATTTGGTGAAACAGAGAAGTGAAAGAAAAAAGGATGCATTATGGGTAAACCAGGAGCCTCAGAGACTGTTAGTACAAAGGCTGATGGGACAGAGTTCAGATCTGAGACACAGAACACCTGAGAAGAGAGAAAAACACAGAGGGTAACAGACATGGTGAGAAAATGATAAATACATTAGGTCTCTATGAGAGTAAATAAAATAGAGAGATGTATATAAAATGATTTGCCCTAACTTAGACAAGTACATAACACCACAGCTAGCAACACAAGGAACATCGTAATAAAACCAGTATGACCCTGAATATGCTTTAAGACATAATTATTATGTATTTATCATATTGATAGTAGTGAGGGGAACTGAACAATATAGTCAAACTTAAATGTCTTATGTCTATGAAACAGTGTCTGCACTTACAACATTTCTACCTGTTTAAAAATTTTCACCAGATGTGCCAGTGTTCCATTAAAGGTGGAGGAAATCTCTTTCAAACTGGGAGAAATATTTGCCATGAAATACTGGGCATTCTTCCCCATCACTGCAGTGTCTGCATCTCTATTAAAAAGGGACTAGACAAAATATGGGAGTATTTTGACCTCTAAAGCAAATGGTAATTGAATGCACTGATGTGTCTTGAGAGATTTGTGGCAAGGGTATTATTAGCATTGTTGTGTGGATTATGGAAGTACCTATATTATGCCAGGCACTGTTCAAGACAACCCTTGAGAAAAGGAACTCTTGATTTAATACTTCAAGGTCTCCAAGGAAGTCCTCTATATAGACCATGCTGTGAAACAGTAACTCATTATAAACCCAGCAATTAGAGACACTCGGCTGTACCGTATCTATCCTCAGCAATGTTATCTTATACCAATATTATTAGTAGCATGTACAAGACTCTATCTCCGTCCTATCAGGTGACAATTTACATAGCCCAATTTGAGCTATTAACTTTTCAAATAAAGGAAGATTCTCAGTCAGTGTATTTTAACAAAGATCAAATACTCTATTATTTGAATACCAGTGAAAAAACAGTTTATCTTTTGTCCAATTTTAAAAGTCCCACTTCCAAATCCATATTAATTTAGGCACAGATCTTGCAAGGTTTTAAGTACATGCTTAACTTTATGCACTATGTGTAGCCCCACTGATTTCAAAGGGAATATTTACACTGTATAAGCTTAAGCACACAAATCAGTCTTTGCAGGATCAGGAACTTGGTTTATTAGTTTAGAGAGACCAAAAATTACCCAGTGACAGATTTTATAACAATAAACAAAACCCCCTTTAGACTAAGGCTAAAAACTTCTGTTATAATGCCTAAGACTCAAACTTCATATCCCTTCCCTTACTCAGTCCCTTTCTTTGCTGGGAATTTTCCAGTGAGACAGATGCTCCCTACAATTAGAGTCCCTTGCATCTTGAATAGGGATGTAAGCAACTAGTCGATTATCTGATAAGCTAAATCTTATTGGATAATCCACACACTTCTCAACTAGTCACTCCCCCCGCCCCTTGCTGCCTCTATCAGAAAGAGGCAGAAGGGGAGGGGGAAGAGGAAGGAATGCTGCGGGGGAACCATCTTAAAAGCTGGTTCCCCCCCACAGCTCCAGCTCCATGGGAGAGGACAGGGGCACAGCGGAGGCATTCCACCTTTGATATGTACAAGAGTTCCCGCTGGAGCTCTTGCCTATTTCAAAGCAGAAGCATCGCATGGAGCCCGGGCCTGCGGGGGACTCTGAGTCCCTCGCTGACCCCAGGGTCCATGCAGGCATTTCTGCTTTGAAATGTACAAAAGCCCCAGCGGGAGCTTTTGTGCATTTCAAACACTGAAACACCAGGTGGAGCCCGGGATTATCAGGGGACTCCATGCAAAATTTCAGTCTTTGAAATGTACATTTCAAAGGCAAAACGCCACACTAGTCTTTATCGACCAATCAAATACTCAATGGAAATCCCACTGACTATTCAATTAGTTAATTAATCGAAATTTAACATCCCTAATCTTGAAACAAGTCAAATATATCGTTATAAAAATGCATTTAGGTCTCTAGATTGGGGATCTGACATCACTGGCACCAAAGCTTTTTTCTAGGTTGGCAATAGCTGGGGTTAGATAGGTTGTTTTCTCCCTAAGAGGACAGCACAATAGAACTGGCAATCTGACTTTTGAGTGTTGGTTTTCCAGTGCTCTGAGTCAGAACGTATTAGGCTTCAAGAGCCATTACAATGGCTCAAATATGTTAGCTTCAGCTGTCAAGCAGCCATCCTACAGGAACCCTTAAAGGTTAATAGCCTCTGTGAGGCAAACTGCATTGAAGGACCAAAATACACACAAAAGACCAGCTGCTAATAGCTTTCCTTTCAGCTTTCCTTCTTTTAAACAGGTGGAAATGTCCATGAGATGTCTCACGTTTTGTCTTGTTTTTAACAAAAACAAAAAAAACACACCACACCGCGCACACAACTATGGGGAGTCTGGAGAACGTCAAGGGTAGGATTGGTCAACCTATGTGTAATTGAGTGAGGGCTCAACCTTTTCCCCCACTCCTCAAGGAAGCCCTATGTAGAGTAGGGTGGGATGGGGGACAAAGGAGTGGATCAACAATAGAAGATCCACGGGAAAGTGAAGAGCAGCCTCCTTCCCTTGCACCCCAACAGAGTTATTTGCAGACATTTCTGCAGAACGTGCAGTAGCCTGAGCCAAGGGCTTGATTCTGCTCCACTTGTTCACCTTGACTTCTTCAGCTGGACTAACTGGTGGAAGAAGAAGGTACAATTCAAGGTGAACCAAACGGGGAGCAACTGGTCACAGCTTCCAGAGACAGCACTATCATGTTATTCTTTCAGAGGAAAGTGCAGTGAAACCAGCAGTAGGGGCTGCCTCTGGCAGGTAGCCCATTGTTCCAGGCAACCATGAACATAATCCCAAAGGGTCTGTGATGCAATTTTGTTATAACTACTAAAGGCTGGCCTGCTTTAGGAAGAGATATTCTGCTGGTCCTTAACCATTGTTTCACCGTATAATGCCCCTGAGAAATTGCCGTGTTAATAAGAAGTGTTTTGCCAATGCCAGACTGAAGTGGAGAATTTGTGGTGCATGTTCTTTATCAAAGCCTGTTGCTTAAGTTAGCAACAAACTACAGGGCAAATTAAAAAAAAAGATTAACTAATTTAAATTTGAGATTTGGTAGCACACCACAGTACTTCATGCACCGGAGATCTCCCCATTCACATCCTACCCTTAACATGCATACCCTCCGCCCCAACAACAGTGCATGCTCTGAGATGTGAACCTAAGGTGATGTGTCAAAGACAGCTGAATACTGTAGATTGTCACCACGGTACCCAGGAGAAAACATGTCATCAAACCCCACACAGGTGGTGGTAAATATCATGGATAATGGCTGAATTCTCAGTAAAGACAATGCAGCTGAAGACTTTAAATGAACTGGGCAACTATTATATTGTTGTTGGGAAGAGATTAATAGAAACTATCTGTCCACTCTCCATCCCTGATTCAACAGCTCCACCACACAAACATGCCCTCTGTGTTGCACATATGATTGACAAAATAGTCAGTATGAACATGTACACCCACCCACCAAGCCTCCTCCCTACTTCTTGTAGCTCCTACATACCTGGTGGGTTTGTCCCAGTCATCTTCACTGAAGCTTCCATCCATATAGGGATAGTTCTTCCTGGGATCCCCAGGAGGAGTGCTGTTCTTCTGCCTGCTAGATCTCCATTCATGTGGATGCAGGGCAATGCCAACAGCCTGAGGTATATATGTACCTAGGGAAGGTAGGAAGAGGAAGAGAGGAAAAAACAACTACCTGGTTAGATATTCAAGATGAAACATTAGATCTGGGGGAAGGACAGTCTTCTGCTGAAGGCAATGGCTTTGTTCTTTCAAAGATCTGAGTTCCATTCCAGGCTCTGCCACAGACTTCCTGCATGATTTGGGAGAAATCACATAATCTCTCTGTACTGTTTCCCTTCATCTGTAAAATGGGAATTAATTATACTTCTTTCCTCCTGCTCTTATCTGTCTTCACTGTAGACTCTTTGGAGGGCGGGGGAGGCAGGTGACCATATTTTACTAGGTGTCACCTTGACCAGGCCCTCTGCGTGCTACTGCAATGCAAGTGAGATTAAAATAAACCTTGCAAAATATTTCATGATCCTCTGCTGTTTCCATCTTCCCCACTTCAGAGTAGGAGGAAGCAGTAGCTATGCCCATTAGTAAGAGGAAGGAAGTGGATCTGTGCATAGAGGTTCTCCGTTCTCCCCTCCCCCGGCTGGGGGAATGGCAGCCCAGGGAAGCATTCACCTTCAGGCTTTTCCCCTGTCGCTCCCATTGGAGAGGAATTGCAGCCAATGGGAGTGGCAGGGGTTAGTGCCTGCAGGCACAGGGTGATGCAGAGCCATCTGTGGCCCCGCAGGGAGCTCTCCCCAATTCTCTGCCCCCTCCCAGACCCCGCACTCCCACCTCCTTCCTGTACCTTTCCTCCATCCCAGACCCCACACCTGAACCCCCACACTCCTCCCACACCCTCTCTCCCAGACAACTCCTCCCAGCCTGCTCCCACCCCCTAACCTCCTGTCCAGACCCTGCACCTCCCCTTTGCCCACTCCTGTACCCTACCTTCTGCACAGATCCCACACCCCCACCTTGCTCCTGGGAGGCCCTGTCCCAAACACAGATTCTTCATTTTTGGCCCCACTCCAGAGCCTGGGGGTACCACAAAATCTATTAGCCCTGGGCTCCCAGAAGAGTTAATCTGGCCCTAGGGATAGCCTTGAGTCTTGGCTTCCCTACAGAGCTAGACCACAAGTGGAAACCTGGTGCCCTGAGTTCCATTAATGCGGTGAGTGTCTTTTTGTCTGCTTCTCAGTTAGGGACCAAGTCAGTGAAGAGTTTTTTCTTACTTGTGTGTGGCCCCTGCCTGATTTTTCTGTGGGTCAATGGCCCGTGACACACAAATTATTCCCTATCCCCGACTTAAACCCTGATCCTGCAAGGAAACCTCCAGTCCACACTCCTGCACCTGTGAAGAGTCACTGTAGGTTCAGGCACTGTAATTTATCTGGAGGAGACATGAAAAAGTGTTTCTAACTCAGATAAACTTACATGTCCAACAAGCAACAAAAGAAGCTGCTTCATAGCTACTACAAAAGCAGTAGACTCTCATATACAGACATTAAAGCCCCACTCATCCTGTATACAGTTAGCATCCCCTTCCCCTCCACCTAGTAAAGGTGAAGATACACACCTTATGTTAACAGTCCTTCATATATCATATGATTTGAAATACAAAGATTAGAGGGGCACAGAGCAGCCGAACAACTGTAGGTCCCAATGTGGGGAGGGAAATGAAGCGGCACAGACAGCAATTTTTTGAAAACAGAGTTTTCACTGGTAATTTAAGTGCTGTTGGCAAAGGAAATAGTCTCACTTGCATCTCCTACCCACCTTCCCCAAACCCCAGTCTCTTCAGTGAGTTTTTCAGAGAAATTCCAGCAGCCTTTCCGAGAAAAGTAGAACGCTGCCATACATGCTTTGCTAAATCAACAGGAAGAGGCAGCGAAGCAACACATAATTAAAGCAGACTTGACCTCCTGGACCGCCAAGAGGAATGGAAATGCCAAGGGACAATGCGAGCAATTCCTATGACATGCCAAGGGCCATTCTTTTTCGTAGTTGAGTGTTCATTCTGTGCTTGAAGGTTGGAGTGTTCTGGAGAAAGTGTCCCAGAAAATCTTTGCCAGCAGTTTGCAAAAGCCAAGAGCATAAGCCATTTCCTGGGTCAGGAGAATACCATGGTCTCTTTGCCCAAAACCCTTGCAGTGCTGTGAATCAAATTCCCTTTGAGTGTAGTAAGGCCTCAATACAGCAATAAATCTGGTTGTCACCTGGGTGCTCCTGAGCGCTCTCCCTCCATTCAGTCCCATAATGACAAGTGTTTCTCTCCTGGGAAATAACACAAAATCCTACTGCACTAGGGCCCCCTGATGGTAGGTTCATTTGAAGAAGTGGGTTGTGTCCACAAAAGCTCATGATAAATGGTAAGTGTATTTAATTTGTTCTTTTGCAACCAGTCCTATTAACACTACCCATACACACCATGGCAACAGCAACACTGCCTGGACCTGCAGTGTGTGAGTACAGATTCTCCAGTCTTACTGCTCAATGCTCCTGCCTGCCTTGCAGTTTAGCCAGAATCTGTGTCTTAGTATCCCTCTGTACATTCCACACTCACTCAGCCAGAGTCCGTATAATGCAGTGCTACGTAATGCAACAAATAGAAAATATAAGAAAGTCCCTTTTAGCCAGGCTGTTTTTTGCCTATGACCCCATCCTCCTTTAGGTAGCAAGTCCCTCCTTTCATGTTTGCGAGAGCCAGCTGTGTTATTTTTCTTTGCAGTAAAGCAATGGTTTCATTAAGCCCTTTCCCTCAGTAATTCAGGGGAGAGTCTAACCCAGTGTTTTTCAACCTTTTTTTTATAAAGTACCCGTTTAAAAAAATTATAAGTACCCCCAGTACCTACAGTTTTTAGATACACACATTTTTTTTCTACCATTACAACACATTTGTTTAAACAACTTAATCAAAGCTGGGCAAGTGATGAAACTTTTGGGCTTACAAAGTACAAACATAATAATAGGCTGTAAAACTTAAAACAAAACTTCAGTTTTCTTCAAATTTCAGTTGTGTTGACATACCTCCCAGACTTCTCTCGAGTACCCCTAAGGGTACTCGTACCACTGGTTGAGAAACATTGGTCTAACCTACTGATTTCATTATTCCTAATGCAGCTACAAAGTGATATATTTGCAGAGGTTAGAAAGATCCAAAGTGATATTCATACTTCAATGAATGAAGTTTTCAGTGCGTGTTGAGACCAAGTGCTACCATTGACACAAACATATGAAGGATTTCAAGCAACCTTCCTTGCTGCTGGCTAAGACAGATATTTCAAATGGATGAAAAAAATAATCAAGCATCAGGTGCAAAAGTTCTCTGACGTGGCACAATCCAGAAGCTAAACAGTGATTGGGGGTCAGCTGACTTGGGCTCCATCCCAACTTTGTCTTTGACCCACTATGTGACCCTGAGCAAGTCACAATCTCTATTGGCCTCAATTTCCCCCATCTATAACACAGGCATAATATTTATTTACCTTTGCCAATGGACTTTGAGATTCTGAGGCCAAAAACACCACGAGTGCAAAACAACAGAGGAACTAGGGTTGCTCAGTTAAGCAGCCAAATGTTGATATGTCTCGAAACTCTGCATAGAACTGTTCGGGAAATCTTGCTTCACACTGGGCTGAAAATACCACAAGAACAATCCAGTCCATGGTATTTCCGCAATTCAGTGCCCCTCCAAAACCAAGAAATCATGCAAGAGAGTGAAGCTTGGCTCTTATTATAGCCAGTTTGTCATAGCCAGCTCACACATCTGTAATAAAGACACCGAGACTCACCTTGGCTTCCGTAGCCCATGTCGATACCCGAACCATCCCAGGATTCAAGAGCGCTATCCACGCTGGGGATGGTGGTGGAATAAATCTCTGAGAGTTTGCTAGTTTTCTGAGAATCAGTTAGTTCATCTTCTGGGTCGCTCACTTCATTCACACTCCCTGCTTTTTTGGGGTAGGGCCCTGGAATAAAAATAGGTTGCTTGTTCAAATGCATTTTATTGAACATAGCTGGGTTGCATGTTACTTGACAAAGATGACCAAAAACTGAAGACCTGATAAACATCATGTTTACAAAGGTGATAGGTGAGCATCAGAGAGGGGTTTATGCTCAGGTATCTGAGCAAGCCAGAGCTGAAAAATCCACTTTCTGCTTCTTGGAAAAGCAAGTCTCCTATGAAAAGGATCATCACTCTTAACTGCAACCTTCATGTTCAGCTAAAACACTCTACCAGCTGATGACTTGGTAGAGAAGTTTAAAGAGCTGATTTTTGGACTGGCAAATCTTCTGAGGAAGCTCACTGGAGCATCTAGATTATCCAAGAAAGGAGACTGTCCTAGCTAACAGTTAGGATATTCCCATACGCATGGCCTTGCAATGGCTACTCTAAAAGCCATAAAAACTGGCCATCTTTTCATGTTCTTATATACATGTTGTATATAAGACATTTATCACTGGGATTTTTTTTTTAATTCCAGAATGCAGAGACTTGAACGTTACAAATCCCAAATCCATCTCTTTTGTCTTCTGGAGGCCCTCCACACCCATTCACCTGAGATACTATTTCTATAGGTGGGAGGGCTCATGGACTTCCTTCCCACCCTCATGTTACTTAGATTAGATAGGGCTTTAGTGAAAACCATTTCCAACATGGTTTATCAATATGGACAGGGACCCAAACAGTGTCCAAACAGTGTTCTAGGCATAGAATTAGTATTCTGGACACACTGGATGGCTTTGCTGTGTTTGAAGCCATTTTCACAAGGTTGTCCCAATGGGCTTGTCACATGGACAGGGAGCTAAACCACCTGGTTAAAGTAATAAAATCCTGGAAGGTGAATATGAGTTTACTGCCATACAAATGAACCATTCTCCCTCAGAGGACAGAGCTTGAGAAAATTCAAACTTGGAGCAAACAGGTCCTGTTGCCATTATCTTACATCCCCTTTTTAGGGGAAGCTAGTGATGGGATCAGTTTCTTTGTTATAATTCAACTTTACTAAACAGCTTGTTAGGACTCACCTACCTCTGCAATCCATGCCCAACATTTTACCCTCAGCGCATCAGCAATAATGACTGAGGACAGATGATTATTTTGCCAAACAAAGTTAAGTAGCCTTAAAAAAGTCTCTGCATCCCAAGCATGAAAAGGGTAACTTGCTATGATTAATCTGAGAGTAACTTGAGATTTTAATTACACAGTCTTTATACTGAAAATGATCACCATGAAGTCACTTTGGCACTTCTTCAATCATTTCAGTGACCTACAGAGAAAGCACCCACAGAACACAGGGGGAAGGTTATTTTTAGAGAAGGCCCTAGATATTTGGGGTAGCAGACTGGTGCTGGACTGGGTCTGAGGACACCTGGGTTTAATTCCCAGATGTGCCACTGCTTTGCAAAATAACCATGGACAAGTCACAGGTCTCCCCGTGCCTCAGTTTCCCCAAATGGGAATGATTATATTGCTCTCCTTTGGAACGCACTTTGAAATGTATGGAAAAGAGCTAAGTAAGAGTTAGGTGCTATTATTATTATTATTATTATTTCAAATCTCTTGGACTTGCAATTCTAGTCTGGAATAGGCTTCCTTGGAAGGGTTTCTGGTGTTTCCTGCTATTAAGTAGAACAGGAAAAAACTGTCTCTCTCACAGCTTTTCCATATCTGGCCTCAGCCAAACCTGGGGAGCACAAAGACATGACAAAAAGGTGATTTATAACATGGGAAGGAAAAGGAGGGATTAGAAACATATCACAATATTTTTGTAAATTGACAGCCGAGTTTAGCTACAATAGTTGCATTTGACTGAAATTTGGCTGAAGTCCTGGAAGAGATTTTTCTTTTTAAAATTTATCCAGATGGTTAACTTGTCCTTACTGTCTGTCAGTCCTAGATATGCTGCCTCCTTCTTTGATGCTACATCAGAGTGGAATGACTTCAAAGCTACATAGAGGTAATGAGGTAGAGGGGATTTTAATATAAAAAGCAGGTAGCTTTGAAGATCTTAGGAACACAAGCTAGGAGAGGCTTTTAAAGATAACAGCCTGTGTGAAAACTAGTCAGTTTCAAAAAAGGCAGAGTTAAAGGTAATTTTTCTGGGAACTACAAGTGCACATGCTAATTCTGTAGCTTTATAAACATCACATTTTTAATTTTAAACAGATTTCTTTCTGCCCTCCTTTTGCTCTGTGGAACACCCACACAGATGGGGAAACTGTAAAACCACTGACACAGAAAGTGCTGTCTTGAAAAGTACATTTTATATATTTTCCATCTAATCTCTTTTCACCTCTAGTCAATTTAGGTGTTACTGGTACAGCAACAAGTTAACATTTGCAGACTGAGATACAATTATTATGCTGATCGTGTCCCTTTATAATTTTAAATATTTTTTTAAATTTTAGTAATTATTTTCCCCAACATTTCCTCCCAGCCTTTCCTTTTTCAGATCTGAGTATATGGGCTTTGCAGCACGTTTTGTCCCTACACTGCCAGATAGCCGAGCACCAGGGTGTGGAATTAAATCCAGATTCTCCTATGGCACTGCTAAACACTACTTGCTATACCATGAAGCCAACTTCATTTCTACTTCTGCTGTAGACTTTGGACAAAAAGGTGGCAAAAGCTCTTAAACTTACTTTCAGTTTGTTTCTTGATCTTCAACGTTACAGTTTCTCCAGCCATTTGGAGTAGGTGGATCGCTTCACTGAGTGGTTTTCCCTTGAGACTTACGTTATTAATAGCTAATATCCGGTCGCCCACATGGATTGCTCCAGTCCTAGAGAGGAAAGACACAAAGTCAGAAACTTTAAGGAAGACCATTGTTTTCCCTAATATAAGGGCCGTTAATAGATTGATTTAAATAATGGGAAACTAGCCTTCAATGCCTCATAAGATTAGGGACAGTGTCTTCCTGTATGTGTGGAGAGTGCATACCACATTACGATTTGCAGCAGAATACTAAAACAAACATCACTAGGAATCTCACTATACAATATCCCAGTCACCATAACAGCTGTCGATCTGTAAGTGTGCAAATGAAGTTGGCAGTTTCTGTAACCAAGTCAAATCTATATGAAAAAGCAGACAAGCACTCTCAGTGTGTGATTTCTGTGAATACTTGTGCATGCAAGGGAAGGTTACTCACCTGTGCAGTAACTGGAGTTCTTCGAGATGGTTGTCCCCATAGGTCCACCTTTAGGTGCATCAGCACGGCCGCACCTCTGATTGGAGATTTGTGACAGCAGTACCTGTGGCTGGCCACATATGTGGAGTGCTGGCATGCATTCTGAAGAGGCTACTATGCATGTGCAGCCGGCTGCCTCCTCAATTCCTTCTCTGACCAGGATGTGTTTGAGTCCGAAGCAGAGGGGATGTGGATGGGTGGTGGAGCACTCATGGGGACAACCATCTTGAAGAACTCCAGTTACTGCACAGGGTGAGTAACCTTCCCTTCTTCAAGGAGCGTCCCCATGGATGCTCCATCTTTAGGTGATTATGAAGCAGTAGTCATAAAAGGAGGTGGGAGATTCAGCAGGTGAGAGTCTGTGACCTAAAGTATTGTTTGGCCAAATCTTGTTTCTCAATCTGTGAATGTCCGGATAGCATAGTGTTGTTTGAAGGTATGCTTTGATGCCCATGTGGCAGCCCTGCAGATGTGTTCTGTAGGAATGCCATTGTGGCCGCCATGGCTCTTGTAGACTGAGCCCATACGGTGGGTGGGGGTTCTCTTTGTACTAGGGTATAGGCTAGTTGTATGCATCCGGATACCCATTTTGATACTTTGTTTTGATATGGACAATCCCTGCCATCTCTCTGTAGATGAAACGAACAGTCATGGAATTTTGTGAAAGGGCTTTGTCTGCTGTAGGTAGAAGGCGAATGTCCTGCAGACATCCAGAGTATGGCGAGCCACTTCCTAGTTGTCCTTATGTGGCTTCCACAAGAAGACAGGTAAGTATATGGGTTCATGGCAATGGAATGAGGTAAGTACTTTCGGAGGAATTTGGGATGTGTCCGCAGAATCACACAATATGCATGTCTTTGTGAAATATTGTGTATGGGGGATCAGCCATTAGGACTCCCATTTCTTCAATTTTTCTGGCAGAGGTCTAACAGGAAGGCCATCTTCATGGATAGATGTACTAATGAGCATGGCTAAAGGCTCGAAAGCTTTACTCATGAGAACTTTTAATACTAGGTTCAGGTCCCATGCTGGAATTAGGTCCTTAAGTGGTGGAAACATGTTGTGTAGCCGCCTTATAAAGTGTTCAACAGAAGGATGCATAAAGACTAAGTGTCCTTGTATGGCAGCATGGAGAGCGGAGATGGAGGTGAGATGTGCTCAGGGAAGGACCTGCATTGTGCAGGTCTAATAGTTATTGTAGAATCTAGGATACTCCCATGCAGGCAGGTTCATAGGTATGGGCTGTGCACCAGGCCATGAATTGTTTCCATTTCTGAGTATATGTCTATGTCTTTCTTGTTGTACGTCTTCCGGAATTTGTGAGGATGAGCTGCACTGATTCTGGGAAGGTCTTTTTCATGGTGTTTAACCAGACAGCATCCATGCCTGGAGATGTAACTTGTGGATGGCAGGATGGGGAATCTGTCCATTTCACTGCGTGAGCAGAAATGTGACTCGTGGGAATTGATGTGGTGGTCAGTCGCTCATCTGTAAGAGATATGGATACCACGTTTGTCTGGGCCAGCTGGGAGCTACTAAGATTACTCTGGCCCTCTCCTGTCTGATCTTGAGGATCACCCGTTGTATCAGGGAAAATGGTGGAAATGCATATGCTAGGGGGTGACTTTCACTGTATGCTGAAGACATCCCCCAGGGAGCGGGGGCCTATGCCTGCTCTGGAGCAGCATTGTTAGCTATGAGCATTTGTGTGTTTAGTGAATAAGTCTACTGTTGTGGATGGTTTGGATTGCTGCCTCAGAAATTTTGAGGTTGTCAGACCCTTGACCAGGACTTCAAAACTGTTGCCTGAATATTGAGGGTTGTTGAGTTGATGACTGATCGGATACCTGTTTTGGCGTTGTCGGCATCTGTTGTCATCGTGTTGTTGCTGTTGGTTGAATGGTGTAGGTCTGTACCTTTGGGTGAATGATCTACTTTGTGACAGGTATGTGAATGCCTACAGTCTTCAATGTGGCCCTTGAATCTTTCAAGGTATGCAGAGAAGTGTTTGTGGATTCTGCAGAGAGCTTTGTACCCTCGAATGGGAGATCCTCTACAGTTGATTGGACCTCTCTCGGAAATCCTGAAAGCTAAAGCCAAGAACTTTGCTTCATTACCACAACTGAGGCCATGGATCTGGCTGCTGTGTCTGCTGAGTCCAATGTGGCTTGTAGGGCTGTTTGAGATATTAGTGTGCCCTCAATGTCTGATTTAAACTGTTCTTTTTTGTTGTCTGGGAGGGGGACTCAATAAAAGGTGTTAATTGATAAAAAAATGTGGTGTGCATATTTTGCTACAAACGCAATGTAGTTGGCTATTCTAATCTAGAGGCTTGCTGGTGAATATGCCTTTTTCCCCATTGCATTCAGCCTTTTCCAATCCCTGTCGTAGGGGATGGTACATGTGACTTGTTGCTTCCCTCATTGATTCACAGCTTCCACTACAAGGGAGTTTGGTGTTGGGTGAGAGAACTTGAATTTTGCTCCTTTGGGGGCAATATAAGATTTTCTGTCTGCTCATTTGGATGTTGGTGGGATTGTGGCAGGCGTATGCCAGATATTCCTGGTGGGATCCATAAGTGCCTCATTCATGGGAATAGCCAGTTTTGCAGAGAGAGGTGTGCAAAATGCTCGTCAGGTTACGTTGCATCTGCAGCATATCTGACAGGGAAATTCTAAGGTGTCTGCAACTCTTTTGGAAAGTTCCTGGAATGATTTAAAATCATCCCCCATAGTTGGCGGTGGGGACATGATCGTATCATTAGGAGGTGAAGATGAGGTATGTGTGGGTGGGGGAGAGCATGATATCTGTTCATCCCCCATCCTGCTCCTCTGCATCTGATCTGTAGCACTCTGGAGACTGCCCCATTGGTGCATGGGACCACAGTGCCAAGGATGGATGTTGTGGATGTTTTATAAGCTGCCCAGGAGTCCTAGTATGTCCAGTTAGGCAGAATAGGTAGTGGAAACCACTGTTGGGGCTGCCATTGTTGTTGAGGCTTAGGGAAGGAGCGTCGCGTTAAGTGTGTTCGATTGGACACCTTGTCCTCATCATCTCTAAACATTGGGGCAGCTGAAGTGGCTGGAGTGGATGAAAACGTACACCTTGAGGTGTTCGGGGTATTGTAAGTGCCGAATGGAGGAGTCCCTGGCACCGAGTTTACGGAGAGCGCCGCTGCTGTTGTAAAGTGTGGTATCAGCTGGGGAGGGGGTAGTAGTGGAGGCTGAGAGGCGTGTGCAGCAGTGTTAACTGGAATGCTGGTTGCTTTCTGTGTGAGGCTCACAAGTGGCACCGAGCCGGAGTGCTTTGTCTGAGGTGGAGCGGTGCTGACTGCTTTGGCGGTGCTGCCGCCGCCGCCTCAGACAAAGTGCTCAGGCTCAGTGCTGTTTATTTCAAGCTGCGGCTGGATGCCGAGGGCATTTTACTCAGTGCCGACAAGGAGGCTTTGTGCTTTGTCTCTGTTGGTACCTTAGCTGAGGTGCATTCTGTGCTTGGGGTGACGACTTTCATTACCAGCCCCACTTGTAGGCTGCTTGTCTGACCCCTTTTGTGCTGGGGTGCAGCATTGTTATGGAGAGGGTGCTTCCTCAGGAAAATGGGACCTTTTCTTCAGGTGAATAACCCAGTCCTTTGGGCTCAACCCAATAGGAGCTGCTCTCTCCGACCCCGTCCCAGGTGACTCTAGAGGCGATCCTGGCAATTACAGACCGGTAAGTCTAACTTCAGTACCGGGTAAATTAGTCAAAACAATAGTAAAGAATAAAATTGTGAAGCATGTAGAAGAACATAATTTATTGGACAAAAGTCAACATGGTTTCTGTAAAGAGAAATCCTGTCTTACTAATCTGTTAGAGTTCTTTGAAGGGGTTAACAAACATGCGGACAAGGGGGATCCAGTAGATATAGTATACTTGGATTTTCAGAAAGCCTTTGACAAGGTCCCTCACCAAAGGCTCTTGTGTAAATTACATGGCCATGGGATAAGAGGGAAGGTCCTTTCTTGGATTGAGAACTGGTTAAAAGACAGGAAACAAAGGGTAGGAATAAATGGTAAATTTTCAGATTGGAGAGGGGTAACTAGTGGTGTACCCCAAGGGTCAGTCCTGGGACCAATCCTTTTCAACTTATTCATAAATGATCTGGAGAAAGGGGTAAGCAGTGAGGTAGTAAAGTTTGCAGATGATACAAAACTGTTTAGGATAGTCAAGACAGAAGCAGACTGTGAGGGACTCCAAGAAGATCTCACCAAACTGAGTGATTGGGAAACAAAATGGCAAATGAAATGTAATGTGGATAAGTGTAAAGTAATGCACATCGGGAAAAATAACCCCAACTATACGTACAGTATGATGGGGGCTAATTTGGCTACGATAAATCAGGAAAGAGATCTTGGAGTTATCGTGGACAGTTCTCTGAGAACTTCCACACAGTGTGCAGCGGCAGTCAAAAAGGCAAATAGGATGCTAGGAATTATTAAGAAAGGGATAGAAAATAAGACACAGAATATCTTACTGCCCCTGTATAAAACTATGGTACGCCCACATCTTGAATACTGTGTACAGATGTGGTCTCCTCACCTCAAAAAAGATATTTTGGCCTTGGAAAGGGTTCAGAAAAGGGCAACTAAAATGATTAAGGGTTTGGAACGGGTCCCATATGAGGAGAGGTTAAAGCGACTGGGACTTTTCAGTTTAGAAAAGAGGAGACTGAGGGGGGATATGACAGAGGTATATAAAATCATGAGTAGCGTGGAGAGGGCCAATAAAGAAAAGTTATTTATTAGTTCCCTAAATAGAAGAACTAGAGGACACCAAATGAAATTAATGGGTAGCAGGTTTAAAACTAATAAAAGAAAGTTCTTCTTCACACAGCGTGTAGTCAACCTGTGGAACTCCTTGCCAGAGGAGGCTGTGAAGGCTAGGACTATAATAAAGTTTAAAGAGAAGCTAGATAATTTCATGGAGGTTAGGTCCATATTAGCCAGGGGATAAAATGGTGTCCTTGGCCTCTGTTTGTCAGAGGCTGGAGAGGGATGGCAGGAGACAAATCGCTTGATCATTGTCTTCGGTCCACCCTCTCTGGGGCAGCTGGTGCTGGCCACTGTCGGTAGACAGGATACTGGGCTAGATGGACCTTTGGTCTGACCCAGTACGGCTGTTCTTATGTTCTGTCTGGGAGGAGTAGATTGCTCAGGGTCAGAAGCCAACCACACCTTTTTCTCCAGCTGGATTATTTTTAATTGTAGTTCTCTCGATCTTCTGGAGCAGACTGTAAGTTTCTGACACTGAGGACAATGCTCCGTGGGGTGCTGTTCCCTGAAGTGGACACACTGTTCGTATCTGTCAGACTGAAATGGATAGCCTGCAGCCCGTACACTTTTTTAATCCGGGCACACCAGGCATGTCTTAGACAGCAGTGCTGTTTGTGCAGAACTGGTATGTCCCCTTAACATCTTTGTCTACAGAAACGGGATTTTTTTAAACTATCGCTAAAATATAAGAGAAAGTTTAACAAGTATCATCTAGGAAAGGATTCCTGAGGTAAGAACCATCTAAAAAACGTGGGGAACTATGTAACTTGTCAATGAGGTAAAGGGCGACTGCTGAGCTGCGACTGAAGGCGGTGACGGTTGAGAAGGAACTGAGGAGGTGGCCGGCTGCACATGCGCTGAAGCCTCTTGAGAACTCATGCCGGCACTCCATGCTGGCTACGGGCAGTGCTGTCACAAATCTCTGATCAAAGGTGCAGCGGCACTGATGCACCTAAAGGTGGAGCACCCACGGGGATACTCCTCAAAGAAGAACTTTAACATTTGTTTCCACATTCATAAGAACACAGAAGCAGGGAAAACCAAAGACAAAGAATATTAATTAAAAAAGTCGAACCGACACATACGCAAATTACTTTCTTTGGCTTGCTGAGTTACTGATCTTGATTCAGCAAAGCAAGTGACTTGATTTTAAGTCCAGTCCTAAGCAAAAAGGACTTATGCACATGTACTCAGATGAATGAGGACCACACTGTTACAGCCCTAAAAGTTTTTCCCCCTGTTAACTTCAGCAATTTTAATTTTCAGAATTGAGGAATGGCTACAGTTGGTTCAGCATATTGGGTATACAATGTGGGAACAATAATGACGAATACCAAGTCTCACTCTTTATTGCCCAATTATATTCCATTACTTATCTACAACAGTGACACATATTCACTTCACACTGCCACAGGCTGTTGTGCTGAGAATATACTCACCCCAAGAGCTAGCAACTGGGAGGGAAGATCTAGATGCTGGATCTTACTAATGGTACCATGCTAATGCTCACTAACTAAAAGAATCAAAAGGAGGATCTTCTTCCCCCAGCAGTTCCACATTTTTTTTTTTTTTGCTATGTTATGGGAACCTCATGTTGCGGAGTCAGTAAGAAAGCAAGTCTGTAACATCACACCTTTCTTCCAGAGCTGGAATTCTCAGCTAGGTCACTTCCATTCATTTAGTAAATTACATTTGACTGCAAGTCCTCTAAACACAAGCTTTTTGCACGTCACCAGCCACTGACAAGAGCAGATACTTATCTCCTCCTTTAAAATCACATGGTGTTGGAGTGAAGACAAACGGAAGTTGAAAACTACCACTTATCAGTTTTACAAATCTATTTTACAGTTGCAAAGGTGCAAAATTAATGCCTGTGTTTTAATGCAGGTAATTTTTAATTGAAGTATAGTATACTATTTCTCTGACTGGCCACTAGACGTCACTATCATTCCACTCAATTTCCACTGAAATTTCACAGGGGAGGGAGGAAATTGATATCATTTAAGTAAATTACTGATTCAAACGAGATCTGGAGTATCTGCTTTAAAGTTTTATCCATACAGCCAAATTCTAAAAAATTAAAATGTTGGCACATTTTACAGAGACTTAATTTGCTAGAGTAGCTTAAACACCAGTGTTTCTATATCGTGTTGCCATCTTTTCCCAGGCCAGCGCTAAAAATTTCCCAAATCTGATGAAAAATTCCCAGACTATTTTTATGTTATAAAGCCTATTTTATGTATAGTTAATTCATTGGTTTTATTATTATATATAATAATTTTGATGATTTTATGATGCTCCCTATAATTAAAAATATAATTTTATTAAAGCTGAACTTTTCATCCAAAATTTTTTTTTATTTACAGGCAGTCCCCGGGTTACGTACAAGATAGGGACTGTAGGTTTGTTCTTAAGTTGAATCTGTATGTAAGTCGGAACTGGCGTCCAGATTCAGCCGTTGCTGAAACTGACCGCCAGTTCCGACTTACATACAGAATCAACTTAAGAACCCCAAGCGTCCCCAAGTCAGCTGCTGCTGAAACTGATCAGCGGCTGATTCCAGGAAGCCCGGGGCAGAATAACTCTGCCTCCGGCTTCCTGTAGTCAGTGCTGGTCAGTTTCAGCAGCAGCTGACTTGGGGACACCTGGGGCAGAGCAGCTGGGGTGCTGCTGGGTTGCTCTAGTAGCGCCGCTCCTCGGGGCAAGAAAAGCCCCATTTGTAACTGCGGATCTGACATAAGTCAGATCCGCGTAAGTCGGGGACTGCCTGTATCCAGATATCCTTAATTATTTCATGGATGGGATTTCATAAAATGAAAGAATAATAAAACATTTTAATTATTTTACTCCTGCAAGATAAAAATCTGTACAGTATACACTTCAGTAATATATGATAAATAAAGGAACTCAAATATAAAACATCTGTGTCATATAAAATGAATAGAAAATTCACTACATAATACTTAACTATCACGATAAGTTTTACTCATCAGATGAGTCATGATTTGACTCCTCACTAGAAATATCACCATCACTAATATTTTTATCAGTCTGACCGCCAGTTTTTCTAGCATATCCATATTCGTACATATTTTTATTATGTAAACTTAAATGCTTCTTTGTAATTACAAAACTAGAACATTTCTTTTTTTTGCTTTAAAAGCTGATCTGACAATTACACTAGAATTGAGTGTTTTAGTTTTCATATTACTCCTTTTCTTAGTTTTAATGTCTGTAACCATTGAAACAATTTTCTCATATTCTGCATTTGAATGTGGCAATGCTAAAAGCTTTTGAGCTAATTTACAAATGTTTAAAAAATACATTTTCCAGAAAAGTGTTTCATTTTAGAAATATCATGCCACATTTCATCAATAGACTTATTCTTTACACATTCAATTTAATAATAATAGTAGAACTAGAGGACACGAAATGAAATTAATGGGTAGCAGGTTTAAAACTAATAAAAGAAAGTTCTTCTTCACACAGCGCATAGTCAACCTGTGGAACTCCTTGCCAGAGGAGGCTGTGAAGGCTAGGACTATAACAGAGTTTAAAGAGAAGCTAGATAATTTCATGGCGGTTAGGTCTATAAAAGGCTATTAGCCAGGGGATAGAAATGGTGTCCCTGGCCTCTGTTTGTCAGAGGCTGGAGATGGATGGCACAAGACAAATCACTTGATCATTGTCTTAGGTCCACTCCCTCTGAGGCACCTGGTGCTGGCCACTGTTGGCAGACAGGCTACTGGGCTAGATGGACCTTTGGACCAGTATGGCCATTCTTATGTTATGTTATGATTTGATTCTAAAGAAAATGGCAAGGCTCTGAGTTCACTTTGAGCAGAGTTCACATCTATCTTAAATATTGCACAAAGTTTTGAGATATCTTTTTTTCTTTATCTACAATCGACATTAAGACAAATTTTAGGATCTATAAATCCAGCCTCTGAGAAAACAACTGAGTGAAGTGGCAGCCTGCGCTGCATTTCTTGACAAGTGATGTAATAATGCTGAATCACTTCTCTTACATTCATAGGTACACTAGGATCAATACATTTTAAGTACTCCTCACACTCTGGACCAGTATACATTTCATTAATTTTGATAAAATTAGAGGTATGTGACACATTAACTTTCGTTAATTCACCTTTTAGGAAGTATGGTTTTAAGTAATTTGTTGCAATTACTTTAAAAAGTTTCACTGACTCTGGTTTAATGCAATGAATGAGTGGAGATTTGTTTTGAAAGACAGCATTGAATTTGTTCATGTAGCCCAAAACATACTTCAAAAATAGTAGGTAGGCTTTAAGTTCTGGATTGCACATTGCATCATGTATTTCTTTTGCTTTTGGACTTTTTTGATCGACACACTCAAGTTGTGTATAGTTAAACAGGGCATCCCACAACACTAATATTCTGTTTACACAAGGGTGTACAGCTTGTTTGACTTGGTTTTAACATAGATAACTTTAAATGGAGAAAATATTCAACCATCTCCTCAATTTCTTCTTTCTTTTTAACACTATGTGCTGGATAGTTAGTGATATTTGTTATAAACTCCTCTATGAAATCAGACACAACTGTAGAAGCTGAACTTGATATCAGGGCTGATGTATGGCACATACATCTCAGCAAAACAACATTTGGAACATCCTCTTTATGTTTAGAGAAAAAGGAATTCTTTGCTCCTATCATCAAATTTGCACCATCACAAGTAACACCCAAAATATTATTCAGTGGGATTTTTTTTAACACTGACTCCTTGAATTTAGTATAAATGCCTTCCACTGTACAATTTTTAGCATCAAGTTCAATGAGTTCGAATAATTGACAGGCATCCTCATTGACCAACTGAGAGCAGTTTTTGATAAATCTGAATCGTCCGCAAATTTTTATTCCAAAGGAATGACAAAATGAACAGAAATTTTAATTTCATTGAAAATTTCCCAGGATTTAACAGATTTTCAAGAAAATTCCCACTTTCCCATTTTGACACATTTTACTCAAAAATTCCCAGAATCTGGGAAATTTCCTAGGATATAGAAACACTGTCAAACACTTAGAAACAACCTCTCCTAGCTAGGGATGTAAAATCCCATTTAATCAGTTAACCAGTTAAATGTTATGTTAATTGCTTAAACAAAGGCAGGTGGGGTGCTGGCCAGGCTAGAGTGGCCTCCCGCCGTCGACTAGAGGCTGGGCCTGCCGTAGCAAGGGGCTGCTCCAGCCTGGCCGGGCCACGGGTTAACCAGTTAACCACTGATACCCCTATTCCTAGCAATGAAATCTATCACCAAAAGTGAACCACGAATGGGAACAAATTCCCACCTCCTTCACTATAAACCTGCCTAAGTAGAAGCACTCTGAGCAATGTAACTATTGTTCAGAATGTATAAATGGGTTCAATGACTCAGCAGGAGGAAGAAAAAGGGGCACCTTTAGCAAGGTCTTTCCCTCAAGTAACAGGAAATCAAGCCACTCGGGGTATATCTACACAGCAGGGCTAAAGTCAAATTAAGCTACGTAACCTCAGCTATGTCAATTGTGCAGCTGAAATCGAAATAGCTTAATTTGGCTTTTGGTGCGGTCTATACAGCAGGAAGTCGAAGGAAGAGCAATCTTCCTTTGACTTTCCTTACACCTTGTGAAATGAGAGTTACCATGAGTCGAAGTAAGAAGTCCTCGAGCTTGACATTACTTTGAAATGCAGGCTTGTAGTGTAGACATGCACTATGTTATTTCGGAATAACGTCAGCAATGTTCCCTCAGCTGCGGGGCAGCACAGCTTCACAGGTGATTAACCTGCTCGGCCCAGTCAGAGGCTCAGGGCTCCGTGCACGGAGCTGACTGACTGGGCGGGGCTGATGAATCACTTGTGAAGCTGTGCTGTGGCACAGCTTAGAGGGAACACTGAACATCAGTTATTCCAAAATAACACTGCTGTGTAGATGTACCCTCAGAGATCACCCAGGATGCGGAGAGTGGCCTAACCAAAGGCTTTCTTCTCAAGCAGCCACTAACCTAGCCATTCCCTTTCCCATAAGTAATTGTGCAAGGGAGAGGGAAGCTGAGCTAGAGTTAACCCTTTGTTAACCAGAGAGCATGTAGATCCCTGTACACGGTCTCACACCTCCCTATTTATGATGAATCATGCTATCCTTTCCTTTAATGCTGCTCAAGTGCAAACCGGTTTTAAGTGTTTCTGATGGACACATTTGCTGCCAGAACCAAAAGACACAGAGGACTGGTTCGTAGTGATAGGGGCCTGGCTCCCGCAGTGGTGCGAGGCGGGTCTGACGTAAGGAAGGTGTGCACCCCACTGCAGGGTATTCAAAGAGCCCATCCAAAATTTGAAAATTCTGGCAGTGAGAGACATGACACTTCTGGTGACCAATTTAGACCCTTGCGAGGAGCGCACGCAAGCAGTGCTGACCTGACAGCTCACCTCTGCATGTGAAGGGAGGCGTTGCATTCCCACAGATTGTGGCTGCGCTTGTATAGTGCAACTGTGCTAACAAGCATAAGGATTAATGGTGGGAGAAAGCTGTTGGTTCACAATGACCCCGTTATCCTGAATCCTCCTCCGTAGGTTTATACCAGAACAGAGGCTCGCAACATAAAAATGCTCAATGTTGAAATACAACTAGTCTCATGAATCTGGGGCTTTCTAAGCCCAGCTAGTCAGCTGGTCACCCATTATGCCATACACACAGCACATCCTACAAGACAATCTGCCCTCCCCGTAATCCAGAAACCAGTAGCAGCAGCAGCCCAACCATGGGGCAAATCAGCCAGAACATCTCCATTGTGCAAACGGGAAACACATCCACCGCATGCTGTGTCCACTGAGCAGCATGCTGTGCTCCTGCAGAAACGACACACAGGTCTGGCAGTGGGTTTAACTCGGAATTCTCTATAAACCTATGGTAGTCCTGGCTTGTTTCCAAGAGGCAACCCGCTAAGGAGGAATGGAATGAGAATTGCTGGCTGCTGAGAGAGAGGGCAGATGAGGATGCTTGAAATTAGCTATTCCCAGGCTGATTCTCCCTGCTGGGGCAATGCCTCCCCTCCTGACTTCCTAGCTTCTCTATTGTTTTGGGAAAGGTAACTTAGAACAACAATATTTGCCCTACCCTCCTAGCAGGCTTCATCCCAAACAAGGAAGCCAACGTTACACAGAGAAGCCCCTGCTGTGACATTTCTTATTCTAGCTCTCTGCTGCTGTGATGGACAGGCATTTTTTGTTAGACGCTAAATGACTTCATTTCCCTTCTCAAAGGCTTTATTTCTTGTTTTGTGACAGAACCAATATCAGAATTCACTATCACTGCAGTCCTTGCCTGCCCCATGTGACATACAGTTCTTTATCAGTCAGATGTGTACATCTCTGAGGAACGAGGGGAACGCCAGGATTGGTGTATAAGGGAACAGGAAGCACTAAAGGTATAAGACCACTGTGCATTAATCCCAACTGTATTCCAGCTGCTCATACCCACGCTATGTTATTTTACATGGAATACACACTGCTCCTACAATGATGGGCTGAAGCATAAAATCCTAAAGTCAATGAATTAAAATCAGGAGGTAGACAAAGCCTTTGGATATAGCCACTTAAGTGAGGCATCTCTCTCTCCTTCTATCCCAAAGCACAGAGTTGATTTGCCTGCTGTACAAAATAAAGGCAGTTGTTGGAAACACTTAGCTGTTCCCTGCAAAGTGAAAATGAATGTTAGAGGAAAGCAGAGAATTTAACTGCAGAATTTCTCTAAAAACCCAGCTGCAGGAGAGAAGTCAGCACCGAAAGGAAGACAAACAAAGTTCAGATCTGGAGTGCAGGGTTATGATTTATGCCTTCCTCAAGAACCTGAACCCTCCCTTTACTCATGCTTGGATGCTTTCCACAGCTCTACTCCTTGAGCAGTAGAGGGTGCTGCAATCCCACAGAAACTAAATCAGCAAGCAAACAGAGAGACTGAATACCTAACAACCGGGAGTGCTGTGATACCTTCAAAACGAATAGCTTAAAGACACGTTTTTGCTGAAACAGACTAACATGGCTACTTCTCTGAAACTTGAATATTATACGTAAGAAGAAGAAATTTATTAAGATACAAAATGCAATTCAACTGCACCTTAAATTACATAGGGAACAGTTTATTTTTTAAAGCAGGCTAGAAACTTTCCCAATCATTTAAGTCATCTTGTTGGTTGTAAGAACCAAAAGAGCAGCCATATTTTCATTTTCACAGAGGGTACCTGAGGCAACGCTGCCCAAATCCAGATCGAGGGGACAAAAAAACGAGCAGACCAATCCACATCTGGATTCAGCTTTTCAACCAAAATAATGAAAATAAAGGCTACTGGGATTTGTACCTTCAGCAGGAAGTGCTATGGCCACACTCACGTGTGTTAAGGCACTAGGGATGTTAAGTAGCGGTTAATTAGCTAGTCAAGCAGTTGATGGAATTTTCTTTGACTACTGGATTAGTCGATAAATTGGGGTGCTCACTACCCCCACTGTGGCTTTGCAGTTTAAATGTAGCAGGAGTTGGGTGCACAGGCACCCTGGCTCTTACTACATTTAAACTGCAGAGCCGCAGCAGGATTAGCCCCTGGGGGAGACACAAGCTGGGACTGAGCAGTTCACACTGGGACCGCTGCGGCTCTGCCTCCCCTGCCCCCACCCCTCAGAGATGGTACTGGGGGGGGGGAGAGAACTGGCTTTTAGGCAAGTCCCCCTCCCCCAGCACCAGCTCCCCTCCTTGCTGCCTCTGATACAGAGCCAGGAACTGGGGGGAGGGAAAGTGTGTAGTTGAGTAGTGACTGGACTACCCGATAAGCCTAAACTTATTGGGTAGTTGACTACTTAAGTACTTTCCTATAAGGCACACTCTCCAGTACCTGGATTAGGGGAGGTGGTGGTAGCCCGCGCTGACAGGGTGGTCTCCTAATAGAAGTGGAGGTGGAACAAAAATGGAACCACTGGAGATTTCAGTGATGGGCCTCCTACTGTTCATCGGATGGACACTGTAAGGGACTCAGAAGCCTGTGGTCTCTCACATGCTGCTACTGCAGGTATGGGAAGAGCACTGCATGCATGTAGGTATGCTAATACTTTGGTCTCTCCAGCACCTTTCATCTGCAGAGCTAGACCTTGCGACTCAAGGGACACATTCAGAGCACATTAGACCAAAGAAACATTCCTTCCTTTGTTTCTTTCTAAATTTTGCAATACATCACAACCCCCTCCAGTGTCACCTTAAATTACCACCCTGTTGGGATTTCCTTTGCACCAGAGACAACACAGGAGGGAGGGGAAGTGTGTGAAGGTTGGGGAGGGCACATGATTCCCCAACCACGAATGCTCAGTTACATGGTGTGGTCAGGCCCCCTCCCTGTGGAGCAGCTGAGCTGTGATGGGCAGGGTGCAGCAGCTGCTTTAACTGTGCCTGAGAGAGGCACTTCATTCAACTCATCTGGAATTGTGCTTCCCTACTATCAGCAGGCAAGGGTGGTCTCTGCTTTGCACCTCACCTTTCCGCCAGCCCTCGTTTGGTCAGGCCTGAAATGACGATTGGATCAAATGGTTCCTCTGTCCCAGAGATTGTTATTCCCAGAGGGCCACCATACCTCTTCAGTTCTACTGTGTAGATAATCGCCCCGCTCGTCTCCTGCTCATCTGAAATGGGAAACAGGTAGGCGGGAGCGTGTTTTAAAACTAAATAAGGCATGAGGAAAGCTCAGAACACTTAGCAGTGAAATCCTGAGGTCTCCTGCTGTGCACACAATGAATAGAATTTAAACCTTCCATGCCACATTGAGAAGAAGGGGGAAGGGGGAAAAGAAGCACCATAATCAACTGGAAAGTACTCAGCAGACCAACTGCCGGCCTCATCTTTGTTCATTTGCATTATGCCTGGGCAAATGCTATTAGCACGGTCAGACAGTGCTTTGCGTCAGGATTTCTATACCAGAGTTATCTTCATCCTTCCTAATCTTCAATTTGACTAGGTCTTCACACTGCCTTAAGATCTGCACTGCATCCTCCATTGAGCAGTTGTCCAGGCGGATGTTATCGATGGCTAACAGCTTATCCCCCGGCTCCAAGGTGCCTGTTCTGTAGGCAAAGGAAGAACAACAACAAAAATTGGCATTTCGGTTAACCTTTCAGATCTTCTGACTGTTATTTCATTTCAGGAATGAAGGCAATAATATTAATGCCTTTTGTCCTCCAAGGCTTCCTAGAAATGCCCATCGGGGGCAATAAGTGTGTGGGTGCAATACCTGGGCCAATTTAGTGCTTCTGCAAAAATATTCACACGCAGCCCCCATAAGCCCTTGGAGAAGACTATTTGTGCTCACCTTGCAACACAGCGTAGGTGCCCGCTGTTCAGTGCTCTCTGGAAAGCAGTCCTCTTTAAAAGGATCACAGATGCTGCATTCCAAGAGCACCAGTCCTTTAGGTAGCCCTGGCTCAGCTGTGTTCAGGCCCAGATTCACGAAAGCATAGTTAATAAGGGTCTGGTTACATGCCAGCTTCTCTAACGCTACAATAGTTACCCCTCTAATTTAGTGGCCTCCTTTGTCACCCCACCCCCCTCCAGAAGACATCCAAGGTAAGGAGTAGGGCCCTGGGGTTTATTGGACAGCAGATGGTGAACAGTGACTGGCTGTGTGGAGGAATGGAAAAAAATCCCATTTGAGCGACTGGGATTTACTTCATTCGTGCTCCACTGAAGCTGCAGTAATTTGCTGCAGCAGAAGTCAGCATGCAAACCCCTATAAGGGACTAAAACCTGCACAGTTTGCCTAGAGCAAGTAATCCACAGTGAAAACTTCTCCAGCAAGAGCACTTCCAGCACAGGTTGGGAAGGGAGTGGGACCCAGCTAGTCTTCTCTAGAAACAGGCCACACCCAGATTTACAAGCCCACCAATGGGGGAGGGGAACAAAGAGGGCAGTTGCCCTGGCAGCTGTGAGCCCCAGGCCCTTCAAATTGTCACTGGAGGCCCATGTGAAACATTCCAGGTCATGCGGAGGCTGCCTGGAGTAGGCGTGGCATGCCCTGCATGGTGCTGAGTGCTGCCTGGAGGAAACTAGCCCCACCCCTTCCAGCAGCACCTTGCCCAGGGGCCCGACGAGATTGTTGGCTCCACTGCAGATTTATATATAAAACTCTGTCCATGTCCTCATAAACCACTTACTCTCCGGAAGGGAACACTGCATTCTGGTCACCTGCATGCTGGGACAGGCGGCTGACAAGGCATGACACTTCATGCACGAGCCACCTTTACTGAATATGTTGCCCTTAAATAGAGAGAAGGGGAGGCAAACATCCACAGACAGAGGGGCCAACCGAAGCTTTGGTTCCAGGTCCACAGCTAAATTTTCTGTTGTCTTAATTCCTTTGCCTGCAGTGGAGCTATCCCAGCAGAAAACTCAAACCTGAAACCTTATAACAGACTGAATTAAACCTCTGTAACCAAACTTCCCTTGAATTTGGATGCATTCCAGAACCAAACACTATGGCTTGGGCCTCTCTGCACTGAATTACTGATTTGCATTGCATGTTGTCAGACAGTAAAATGCTGCACTCACCTGTGAGCTACGCTCCCCTTCTTGATATCAGAGATAATTAAAGGCTCACCAGGCTTTCTACTTGCAGCTGCAAAAGAGATGCACGCCTATAAAACACACTTCAGGCTCAGGAATCTATCAGGGTGACTGCCAAGGGGAGAAACAGGAGTCAGGGAGGGGAAATTTACATTAATTTGATGCAAGTCACACTTGGAATTTATAAAAGACAGATCTGCAACAACAGAGCCTGGGCCCAGCCAATTTTTGCATCCTGTCTAAACTAGTCAGCTAGTTCCTTGCAGACTCTTATAGAACAACGTGATGAAACTGTGGAATTAAGTGACGCAAAGCCAGAGTTTCTGATCACAAGGGGTATGTCTACACTACCCTCCTAGTTCGAACTAGGAGGGTAATGTAGGCATACCGCACTTGCAAATGAAGCCCGGGATTTGAATTTCCCGGGCTTCATTTGCATAAGCGGGGCGCCGCCATTTTTAAAACCCCGCTGGTTCGAACCCCGTGCAGCGCGGCTACACGGGGCATGAACTAGGTAGTTCGAACTAGGCTTCCTAGTTCGAACTACCGTTACTCCTCGTGGGAAATTCAAATTCCGGGCTTCATTTGCAAGTGTGTTATGCCTACATTACCCCGCTAGTTCGAACTAGCGAGGTAGTGTAGACATACCCAAGGTTGCTTCATCTGTCCAGGTCTAATACGGATGTCCTCACTTTCCACAACACGTGAAGGCCTTACTTAATATACCTTTCTATGGAGCTGAAGCCCTCCAATACAGAAAGTTCTGTAACGTGTGGTTTCAGAGTTCAGTGTTTCAGACACTAGATTGAGCCTAGGCCTAGTTTGTCTCTATGTTACACTAGCTTGATGCAGATTTAACCCCATTGGTCTGACACAATGGAGGATTTGCCCAGTGAGCTGTATGATGAGACAAAAGCATGTGACCACCATGAATCAATCTCTTTGCGGAGACACTGAATCCCACCTAGCTCATGAGCTGCTGATAGCAAGGATGAGCATTGTACATCAAACATAATGCATAACGTGGACATGAGTCGCTCTACCACATCAGAGGTAAAGCCAGTGATGCACATGGTCATATTTGACTCAAATTGATGAACCATAAAACCTTTGGACCACTGGACCTAAATTGGATCTAGCAGAGAGTATTTGCCCACTGCCTTTGGTCTGGCCCACGAAAGCTCATCACCTAATAAACCATCTTGTTAGTCTTTTAAGTGCTGCATAGTCCTGTCTTTTGCCTTTAACATGGCATTGTTAAACAAGAGTAAAGGCTGTGGAATCTCCATAACTGAAGATTTTTAAGAGCAGCTTAGACAAACACCTGTCAGGGATAGTCTAGGTCAGTGTTTCTCAACCAGAGGTACGAGTACCCTTAGGGGTATTCGAGAGAAGTCTGGGGGGAGGAAAGGGTACGTCAATGCAACTGAAATTAGGAGAAAATTGAATTTTTGTTGTAAATTTTACAGCGCTTTATTTTTGTACTTTTTACACCCACAAATTTCATTGCCTGCCTGGCTACGATTAAGTTATTTAAACAAATGTGTTGCAGTGGTAGAAAAAAATTGTGTGTCTAAGAACTGTAGGTACTGGGGGTACTTATAATTTTTGTAAAGGGGTACTTTATAAAAAAAGGTTGTGAAACGCTGGTCTAGGTGGAGCTTGGTCTATCACAAGTGCAGAGGATTGGACTTGATGACTTCACGAGATCCGTTCTAGTCATAAGATTCTATGAATTTAATAGTTAAGCCTTTAACCATTAAAGAGCAGCAAATCCTTTGTCGTGCTCAGGCAGTGTTGTGGCTGCATAAATTCCCTGACCCTTTGGTTTCTTTATGATTCGGCTTCATTAAATCTGATGGAGACATTTGCCTAACGTCTCTCTGTATGTTCTGCATTTTACAGCACCTTGAACGTAAGAGGGATGAAATACTGACCCCACTGGTGTCAATGGTGAAGCTACAGGGACCAGGATTCTACCTATTGTGCTGCACAAATGGAGATCTCTAAAGGAGAAATTAAACTGGTACTCCACAACCCAGGTGTTTTTTATAAACTGTGTGGGGTCACTAAATGCATGAGGATGCTTTCCTTAGGGGAGCCTAAGAAACTGAGCTCCAAAATGCAAACATTTAATGAAACATGAAGAAAGCCTACCGCATACCTTGATATGACCTGTCTTGCCTCCTGACATTGTTATAAAAGGTGGTCTGCAAAGCTTTTTCAAGTTTGAGAACTTTCAGCTCATGAGACTTGTAGCCCAGGAAGACCACTTCTGCTTTGTTTTACACAAAACCTTCGTTTTCTTAATTACAGGCAGTCCCCGGGTTACGTACAAGATAGGGACTGTAGGTTTGTTCTTAAGTTGAATCTGTATGTAAGTCGGAACTGGCGTCCAGATTCAGCCGCTGCTGAAACTGACCGCCAGTTCTGACTTACATACAGATTCAACTTAAGAACCCCAAGTCAGCTGCTGCTGAAACTGATCAGCGGCTGATTCCAGGAAACCTGGGGCAGAGCAACTCTGCCTCGGGCTTCCTGTAGTCAGCGCTGGTCAGTTTCAGCAGCGGCTGACTTGGGGACGCCTGGGGCAGAGCAGCTGGGGTGCTGCTGGGTTGCTCCAGTAGCACCGCTCCTCGGTGCTACTGGACCAACCCAGCAGCACCCCAGCTGCTCTGCCCCAGGCATCCTGATTTAGCCACTGCTGAAACTGACCAGCAGCGGCTGAATCAGGACCTGGGGCAGAGCAGCTGGGGTGCTTCCGGGTTGGTCCAGTAGTGCCCAGAGCGGCGCTGCAGGACCAATTGGCAGCGCCCCAGCTGCTCTGCCCCAGGGTCCACAACAAAAGCCTGGTCTGCTGGGGGGGGGGGGCACACTAGCTGTGCCCCCCCCCCCCCAGCAGACCAGGGACACAGGGAGCAGAGCGGCAGCGGGGTGCCGCGCCTCTGAGGCTTTGCTCTGGCAAAGTCTCAGAGGCGAGGGACCCCACCGCGCCTGCGGCTTCAGTCCCGGTACCTGTGGTCTGCTGGGGTTCTTAAGTTGAATCTGTATGTAAGTCAGAACTGGCGCTCTGGCAAAGCCCCAGAAGCGCGGGAACCCGCCGCTGCTGCGGCTTCAGTCCCGGTGCCCCTGGTCTGCTGGAGACGGTCTCCAGCAGACCAGGGGCACAGGGAGCAGCTTACGAACGGGGCTCTCTCGCCCCGGAGCTCGCAGGCAGCAATCCGCCACCTCGACCTCCGGGGCGAGAAAGCCCTGTTCGTAAGGGCGGATCCGACATAAGTCGGATCCGCGTAAATCGGGGACTGCCTGTATTTACAGTAAAGATAGTATCTGTGGCTCCCCCACTCAGAAAAACCGATGTAAGAGATTTGCCCACTGCGGACCTCTCTGTTATTCACATGCCAAAAACATATGCAAATAGCATACTCCTTTTTCTTTCACACTCTCTGCACTTATACATTGTTACATTGCCTTGGTTACAGATGCTATTGTCTCCCAACACAGAGAGTGGGGGACGGAAAAACCCTCAAAGCCTATGAATATCAGTTAAAAGCCAGCCATGAACATGTTCACAGGCTTTGTAATGTCACTATTTTATAGAGCAGGAGTTTACATAAGCTGCCTGGGGGAGGAGGGAAGGAGCCAAAAAAGAAATTCCAGCAGAATCCAAAGACAGAAAAAAAAATACTGGTCTTTTTTATTTTGGCCTTCATTTATTAGTGGGTTTTAAAAACCTATATACTATTAAAAGGTTGCTAGAGAAAAGCTTTACAGGTCACCGTTAATGATATATTCTGTCTGATTGAACAGGCGCCTGTTTTAACAGTGTATAATGTCACCAGTCCACGCTCAAGCACAACAGAGGACTAAACACAATTGACTGGACGGTGCTGCTGCAGGAGTGCTTCTGCTGAGCGCTACAGAACCTGAGAGAGATGTCCTCAAAGCCTCTTTGACAGCCCACTGATGCACATTGCATGCATCTGCTATCTGCAGACTGAGTGCTCTCAAGTTCCATTTAGAATTGGAAGCTGAATTAAGAGGCTGCTTGGTTGCACCAACTCCCTGAGTGCTAAAAATTGTCAAGAAGGAAAAACAAACTTATATCTTGACTAGTGTAAAGACTCATCTCCATTATGAACCCAACATGAACGGAACCAAATTACAACGTGGTTGTTCTTCCCCATTGTTACGCTTGGTTCCATCGTATTATGCAGACTGGATCTAAGGGAATTCTAGCACGATCCTCAAACCAGTCTAACAAAACACCATTGTGTATTGACCATAACCGTAAGGGTGGAATGAATGGAGACAAGTGTGCTGTATGTAGGCTTCCCAACAGAAATGTTTTTTATAGCAGAGACAGAGCTCAAGAGGCTGAAACCTTGAGTCTAAGCTCTCTGTCCAATGGCAACCTAACAGTTGAGAGAGTAGAGGTAACACTGGAAGATCCCCATCATTGTGTAAACAGACACAGTCCTGTGTGATCCTAGTCTTTGGGAGATTCTGTTGACAAAGAAGCTCAGATCCGTGCTGCTTCACAAGCCTGGGAGAAATCCCCTCTAAGCTCACACAAAGCCACCTCATTGTTCTTCAAATCCCTCCTTAATGCTTTCCTCTGCCACAATGCCTACAAAAACACAGCCAAAACAAGCTTGCCAGTGGTGACTGGTATTCTGAGACCTCTGCCTGTCAGGCTAACTAATTTTGTTTCACTGTTCCCATCTAAACCATCTGTTATTTCTTATCTTATACTTAAACTTCAGTCTCTTGGAGGCAGTGATCACATCTTATATTGTATTTATACAGCACAGAACACATTGGTGAAGGACTGAGGCGCTGGTGATGTTAGGTGAAGACATTCTTTCGTACTTGTAGTGTTTTCTGGGGCATACCATGTGCTTCTCCTCCTGCCACAATATCTAGATAACTATTCTTGTTTTTAATAATCCTCACGTGACTTTTATAAATCTAATTTTCCCCACATACCGTGTGTCTGGTTGCATGTGATCATAAGAAATAGTAACTCAGGGGGAAGAGAAGCAATGTAATGTGACCAAAAGTGAGATCAGGGAGAGACTTCATAATCTAGATAGATGCACAGCTAACTAAAATGAGGGTAAGTTTAATCAATTATATTTTCCTTTAGAAATACCTTTAAAATTATTTGATATGATTGACCCCATAGCTATCTGGTGCTATCAAAGCATTTTCCAGCTGAATTCTCAGATCCTTATAGAAGCCTCTTCACACTGACCCTTCAGTATCTCCCCTTTTGCCCCATCCTCCTGCCTTATGATCCTGCACCATTTTGTCATAGCAGCTGTCTTCAAAAAGCCTGCACTACACTATCCTAACCACCACGGACATAGAAGCTCTTTACACCAACATTCCACATGAAGACGGATTACAGGCTCTCAGGAATACCATCCCCGAAAACAACACTGCACACCTGGTTACAGAGCTCTGCAACTTTGTCCTCACCCACAACTACTTCCAATTCAGAGACAATCTGTATCTTCAAGTCAGTGGCACAGCCATGGGCACCCGCATGGCACCACAATATGCCAACATCCTTATGGCTGACCTTGAACAACATTTCCTCAGCTCTTGCCCCCTAGCTCCTTTACTCTACTTACATCGATGACATCTTCATCATATGGACCCACGGGAAAGAGACCCTTGAAGGCTTCACAGGGATTTCAACAACTTCCACCCACTACCAACTTCCACCTGGATCAGTCCACACGAGAGATCCACTTCCTTGACACTGCGGTACAATTAAATAATGGACACATTTCCACCACCCTATACCAGAAACATACCGATCGCTACACTCACCTTCATGCCTCTAGCTTCCATCTCAGACACATTTCTCAATCTACTGTATACTGCCAAGCCCTAAGATATAACCAGATTTGCTCCAATACCACAGACAGAGACAAACACCTACAGGATCTATATAGACTCTATATTATAGAGCATTCATAAAACTGAAATACCCACCTGGAGAAGTGAAAAGACAGATCAATAGAGTAAAAAAAGTACCCAGACACGAACTGCTTTCAAGTCAGGCCCAAAAGAGAAAACAGAATTCCACTTGTCATCACCTACAGTCCACAACTTAAACTCTTCCAATGTATTATCAACAATCTACAACCTATCCTGGAAAATGACCCCTCACTCTCAGAGGCCTTGGAGGAAAGGTCAATCCTTGCTTACAGACAACCTCCGAGCCTCAAACAAATTCTTTCCAATAACCACACACACCTCTATCATAATCATCCAGGATCGACCCCTACAATCAGCCCCAGTGCCACTCTGCCCACGTATCTACACCAGCAATTTCATCACTGGACCCAACCACATCAACCACCAAATCAGAGGCTCCTTTAACTGCACATCCACTGATGTGATCTATGCCATCAAATGCCAACAATGCCCCACTGTCATGTGAATTGGCCAAACTGGACAGTCTCTACAGGAAAGAATTAATGGACACAAATCAGATATCCGAAAAGGCAATACTCCAAAAGTTGTGGGAGAACTACCTGGACACTCATTAATGGATCTCCAAGTCACCCTTTTGTTTCAGGCAAATTCCACAAGCAACATACATAGAGAAAGATGGGAACTTAACTTCAGTCACAAGTTTAATTCTCATGCATATGGTATGAACAAGAACCGTACATTACCTTCCACATCCTATGACTTAACCTACCAACCAAACAATGGAGGTGCTAATGTTTTTTAAGCAGCCTCTTGTAACTATTTAGTCTTAAGGTACTTCTAGACTATTTGTTGTTTAAGTTTTTCTTGTTACATTCTAACTTGGCTCCCCTCTGCAGCTTATCTATTTACTGTCTCTTTCTTCCTCCCCTCCTTGCTTTTTCCTTTCTACTTTTCTTTCTTTTTTTTCCCTTTCCCCCTCTTCCCTTATTTATTCTTGGATCTGGACTTCTAACATTCCTGTCATCTGATGAAGTGGGCTGTGCCCACAAAAGCTCATGATACCGTCTACATGTTTTATTAGTCTTTAAGATGCTATTAGACTATTTGTTGTTTTTAAAGTTTTTCCTGTTACAGACTAACTCGGCTACCCCTCTGAAGCTTTTGAACAATAGATGTCATTGTTGAGTGAAGCAAGAAAAACACTCCCCACTCCCAGAACCGAGTATGTAGCTCAATGGAATAGTTCTATCTGCCTACTGCCATGTATTGTTTCCTAAAAGGGAACTGATATATACTAACAATTTAAATTACACTTTTCAAATAGGCTGACTGATATTTAATTTAGATGTAACCAAACAAGTCTTGTACGTTATTTCACATAATGATAATTAAAGAGGATCCAAATTAAATGTTAAAGTGGTAGCCTTCCCATTCATTTTAAATAAATAATCAGTATGGCATATAATTAGCAATCTTTACAAAAACCAACCTTATTAAGGCTAAACAAGATGCAACAGCTATAGAAATGAAAGGTTTGTTAAATATAATCTAACATGCCATAATCACTTCACCCCAATGATACATGAAATACAAGCCTATTATATCAGCGCAAACCCTCAAGGTGTTTAACAGCCACTTAGTAGTTAATTAACACAGAATATCTCTTATTAACTAAATTAAGTCTCCAATGCCCTTCCCATTCACTGCAGTCCACAGAAGAGCTAGGCTCTTGTTACCTCCAAACACAGACTTGCCTGATTCTCAGTTAGTCTAAGCCTCCTTTAAACTTCACTTCAAATTCACTTTGAAACCTCTTTACATGGCTACAGTGGCATCAAAGGTCTTCTCTATAACTCAGGCCTTGTCTGCATAAGAAAATTATGCAGGTTGATTTCCCCAAGTCAATTGATAGACCAAAGGTGGCTTAGTGGCAAGGACACAATGCATGGACTCAGGCATGATCTACATTGTGTGCCCTGAACAATGTAGCTAGATAGATCAAAGCCCCAAGTCAATGGAAGAATTCTTCTGCCTCTTGGAGAGATGGACTACCTACACTGATTACTTCACCCCCCTGTATAGACAGCTCTGCCTCAATGGAAGAGCTTCTCTTGTCAACATAATCCCCCTCCCTGAAAGCTCTTAAATTGGCATAGTAGGGTCTTCACTAAGGTGCACTAGTGCAATTGCCCCACTATAGCACTGTATGTGAAGACAAGCTCTAAGTACCTCATCTGTACAATAGAGATAATAGCACTGCCCACCTCACAGGGATCTTGAGAGGATAAATACATTAAAAGAGTGAAATACTGTGGAAATATGGGTCTGATAAATACCCCAAATACAATGACTGCAATCAGAGCAGGCCCCTCATGTGGGCAACTTTTGTTATAGTTCATGAATGCCAAGGCAAACCAATTTAATTAAAAAACAGCAAATAGTCTGGTAGTACTTTAAAGACTAAGAAAACATGTAGATGGTATCATGAGTTTTGTGGGCACAGCCCACTTCTTCAGTACCCACGAAAGCTCATGATACCATCTACATGCTTTGTTAGTCTTTAAAGTGCTACCAGACTATTTGTTGTTTTTTAAGTTTCTCCTGTACAGACTAACTCGACTACCCCTCTGAAGCAATTTAATTAAAACAATATAATATTCTCACGTGGAGTAGGACCACGGAGGTTTTAAAGCACCGTACACTTTTCAGTGTACAGCACACAGGGTCAACATAAAAGCTCCTCTGGGAGGCAAGAACAGACTCTAGAAGTCAACAGCTAGTGACCCAAAAGGAAGAGCCAGGTAAAAATGACAATGCTGTTTGGCTGTGGCGAGTGGTCAGTAGAAAAATGCGAGATGGTCAATACTCTTTTTTATCATCTGATTTCAGTCCCTTGCCACATCTTCTGGTGATCTCAGTGTTTACGATATGATGGATATGGAGGCTCAAAACAGATGTCCTTTTGGTGTTTTTAATAGGATGCATGACGACTCATACTGGTAAATTGTTACCTTCCGAAGAGTCTGAGCACATAACTCTCATGACCAGTGCTTCCAATAGTTATAAACACCTTTTATTGACCGAGATGAAGCAGCATTTTGTCAATGGGTAATTAAAGAAATGGTACTAATATCATAAAACTGTATTTAAGATGAAAAACGTAGGGGTAGGAGAAGGGAAATACCAACTACCGTCCAGGGATATAGCAAAAGGAACAGGGGAAAAAAAAAGTGAACCTGAATTAATTACAATAAAGTAGCAGTCAAAATACAATCCCCACTACTAGCTTTTTCTTATATCATCAATTAACTTTAACGACAGGTTCATAATTAGAAGTGCTTCCTTCAGGATGTTTACATCACCATACACCTATTTATTTTCAAAATCTTTACATACTGGGCTAAGGTAGAATATGCTGTTTCTGTAAACGTGCCAAAGTGGAACCATTCTACATATTAGCTGAAGTTGTAACATTAGCAGAAAAGACGATTGTAAATTGCAGGATGGCATAGGCTATTTCTGTCGAAAGGCACCTCCACAGAACCCCAAAGTGGTCCCAGTATGTATGAGCACTGTTATCTGAGCACATTGCTGAGTTCTAATACTAACTCCCATAGTAATATTGATCAAGTCACTTACTCTTCATCTCAAAATTCTGCCTCCATCTGCAAACAGAAATCCTACAGATTTACCTATGGCATTTACCAGGAGCACCAGGATGGATTTATTATTTAATTTTCAGATTATCTTATGTGCTTTATACAGTGTTACTATATTGATCAGAAGGACAGTTTAAATACCTATTTAATAACAACAACAAGAATGCACTCTTCAGTAAGACTCAACTAGCCAATGGGGAAAACATTTTATATGGATAAAAAACATTCCTTCATCTAATCAATCAGTTTTTAGCCTCAGGGAAAAGCAAATGCATAATTTACTTTAAGCTCTGATACAGACTATACAAAAAAAGAAAAATAAAAAAAATAAAGGCAACCACTAGTTTCCATGGTGTGTATGCACAACCACATTTGCATGTAGAACCCACCACTCATAACCTTCCACGAATTCTTAGTGCCACAAAATTTAAGCTGTAGAAGATTTAGAACAAAGGTGAAAGAAACAGAAGTGTGTGATTTTAACAGAATGCACCCAGAAATAGAAGACTGTGCTTTCCACCAGTCCGTATGAGTAGACAGTTATTATGAGCCTATTTTTATATTATTTGGTCTACCATAACATGTTGCACTTACTCCAGGTGGTACAGTTGAAAGTATCTCAGAGACATTTTTAAGAACTTAAGCCTCACAACTTACATGCTGTTTTGAACCAAGGAGAAATAAAGTATTCCATGAAAACAGTTGTTCTAAAACAAATGCCCATTCCCTTGCACTGAGACTTTGGGGGCCTCACCTGAATGAAATGTAAGTAATGAACAAAATAGTATCATTTTATTTTTTTCCTTGAACAACAAGCCAACACTTTCAGAGATAAGAGACTAGAATTAAGCTCATGTTTAGGCCTGTAACAAAGGGCCTGATATAAAAAAGTGCTGAACATCCTAGAACTTGCATTCATTCTTTTAGGTTCCCTTTTTTGCGGCAGAATGATCTTGGTCTTTAAAATATTATAAGAAAATCCCTTGTAAGCAGCATCTCTTAACTTGACTGTGTCCTTTTACTACACTTAGTTTAAATACATTAAGGAACACTTTCATCTCCTCTTGTTACCCAAAGCTTTCATCTATAAAAGGCAACATAGGGCTGACTCAGTGCCAAAGATTCTATTTTTATGAAATCTGGGATGGATTACTAGAGGCAGCTAGGTTATGGTTAGTTATTTGTTGAGTGTGTTATTGGAAGCAAAAGTAGAACATATGTGTGTGCATTCATATTGTAACTAGTGTAAGCTCCTGTTCATTTGGTTAAAACCATTCAAATTTTGAGTTCCTTTTTGTATCTTTCAAGCAGATTTACAGATTTTTTAGCAGACACACCCTAAATAAACATTCTTGAACACATCACTTAAAGATTTGTCTACATAAACACCCAGAAAAATTAATCCAAATTAATGTTATTAATTTAACATGGATTAGTTAAACTGCATTAACTCCTGAATCAAACTAAACTGAATTTAGATCACATTAATTCTGAATGTACGTGCGCACACAAGGGCTGAATTAATGCAGTTTAACTAATCCACTTTAAAATTCACAATTATAGCTAATTCAGACACATTTTCCAGAGTGTCCCTTACTCTTCCCACCATGCCTTTAGTTCATTAGACTAGTGCACATTATTAGCCGTGACACAGGAATTACTGGGCGAAATTCTATATTCTGTGTGCTAAGCAGATAAAAATTAAAAAACAACAAACAGTCTGGTAGCACTTTAAAGACTAACAAAATATGTAAATGGTATCATGAGCTTTCATGGGCACAGCCCACTTCTTAAAATGGTCAGATTAGATGACCACAATGTTCCCATATGATCAGAAAAAAAATCTGTATCCAGATTCCTGCCCAGATATCTCATCCCAAATTCATAGAGTGGGTGAGTGGAAGAAATGGGAATTAAAACCCAGGAAACTAGATGTCCAGTCCATTAGCTCTATTACTAAACAAAGCCTTTTTTTCTTCAGGGTAGGAATGTGTAAAGAAATGGCTAAACCTTATTTTTGCATCTGAATCTATAGCAGTGATGGAAACTGATCAAGACACAGTGGGGTTTTTGTTTTATTTTTCTCTTTAATGCTGCTTACATCTACAATGTGCATCTTTTCTATGGCTAAAGATTTGCAACCACTGTGTTCAGTTCATGTGTTTAGTTCATTGTAGGGATGTTACATATCGGTTCATTGAATAGTCAAGTAACCATGAAATTTTATCGGTTAGTTGACTAGTCTATAGTCCCCGAAGACGGGGAGAGCAGCCACTGTATCAGAGGCAGCAGCATGGGGTGCCAGGTAAAGCTGGTCCGTGAGGGAAGCCAGTTTAAAAACCAGCTCCCCTTGAGGGCCATCCACCTGTAACCCAGTGCTGCTGCTTCTAAGAAAGAGGCAGCAGTGTGGGGTGGCAGCAGTCCCTGCTGGGGGGAGGGGGGGGAGGCAGGGGTGTTTTAGCTCCCAGACGTGGCATGAGCCAGAACTGAGCTGGGCTGCCTGCCTGCCTGGCTGGCTCTTAATGCACGAAGTGCTGAGCTGCAACGGGGATAGGTCCCGGACCCAGCATGGCCAGACCTGAGCCGGGCTGCCTGCCTGCCCAGCTCCTAAGACACTTTAAATGCAGAGCAATAGCAGGGGTAGATCTCGGACCCTTTGCAAGCCAGGACTGAGCCAGGTTGCTGGCCAGCCTGCCTAAAAATTTTACTGGCAGGGAGAGAGGGAGAGGGAAATGCATATAGTCTATAGCATTAACCTATAAGCTTTTACTTATAAGTTAATTGACTACACTATTACATCCCTTGTTCATTATGGTCAGATACTTCAGTAGGAAGTAAGTTGGTCCTGATCCTTAATTCAAAAAAGCTTACTATGCTTATCTTTAATCGTATGCTTAAGCCCCACTGATTTCCATGAGACTTAAAAACATGCTTAAGTGCTCTCCCAAGTAAGAATAGAGCTTAGCATGTGCTAAAATCCTTTGCTTCATCAGCACCCAAGTGTCTGCTGAGCATTTTATGAAAAACTCATACTTTTTGTACTACTGATTTATAGTCACTATAAGGGCACACCTAACAGCAGGGCTAAAGCTGGAAAAATCTATGCAACTTCAGCTACATCAATTACGTAGCTTAAATAGAAATAGCTTATTTCGGCTTTTGGCTCTGTCTATGCAGCAAAACGTCCAAGGAAGAGCACTCTTCCTCCAACTTCCTTTACTCCTCGTAAAATGAGGGTTACAGGAGTAAGAGTAAGAAGTCCTCCAGCTCGACATTATTTTGACATTCTGTCGAAATAACTGCTTGTAGTAGAGACATGGACTATTTTATTTTGGAATAACCTCAGTTATTCCAAAATAACACTGCTGTGTAGATGTACCCTTAGAGATACTTACATATTTTAGGCTCCAAATTTAGGATCCTTACATTCAATACAAGTTTTAGAAAACATATGCACAGAACTATTTCTGTGACATTTAAAATATTTATTAGTATCTCATTTAAAAATTAAATGTAAATATGCACCACAAACCCATCTAACACATGAGAGCCCAAAAGAGGTTAAAAACAGATCAGCTTTCAGATTGCTTCTAACAAGTTTCAGCTTAGCTTCACTGTCCTACCTGAGTTAAATGCAATAAGGAAAATATTAAATGATGTGAAGTAGGTAAGGAGTTAAATCTTGATCCTACTGAAGTCAATGGGAGTTTTGCTGTTGACTCCAATGCAGCCAGGATTTCACTTAAGCTTTTAAATGCTGGTCTAACAAATAAGGAACCAGACAGGTAATCAGGACCCCTAAATTCCATATACTCCTCTACTTTGGCCTCCTTACCTCAGTTTCCCCACCTGTGAAATAGGTTTTTGATACTTTCTGCATGTTTGAAAGCACTTTGAGATCCTCAAGTGAAAAGTACTAATAAAAATGCTATGTATTGTTTACTATTTCAGAACAAATCATCTTAGGTTAATAATAGTAACCCCCGCCTGTGAGGAGGCAGGAAACAAAATTAAATATGGTACAATGCAACTATACTGTTTCCATTCAAACTGTTCCTGAAAATCCACTTCTACCATGATACCATCAGTTAACTAGCTGACTGATCATAAAAATATTGAGGAGAATTCTGACTAGACTCTATACTTCATTAAAACTAATTTATACAGTTATCAAAACTTATTTCCTGGACAAGGCCAAGTCTCATCTTAACCACTATATGCTTACATTTTATTGCCCTTCTCCTATTCTTAGGGAGAAGCATTGTGTCTTTTCAACTGTAAACTACTTGAGGCAGGGACCATGCCTTATTTTCTGTTTAGGATAAGTCTAGCACATTATCAAAACCCAATATTTTCTGTCTTTATTGTGCTCTTCAAGCAGGCTAGATTGGAAACCAGTGGCTGCTGCTACTGCCAGCTGTTGTAGCTATAGCATAAGCAATACTTACAGCTGATGGTAATTCCGAGCTCCACCCCTCTTTTCTTGGGCAGTTTAACATGGAAAGTACCACTGCTGGGTATGACAGATTCTAAAACCAAAACAGAGAGAAGAATAAAAGTGTGGAAGGGCAGATTTTCAATTGTGTTGACAAACTGATTTTCTCTGCGGCTCAGAAAAATCTTAAGGCATATATTAAAGGTGTTGGTAAGTGTAATACAGAATACTATTTAAGTCCATTCAAGTAGTCAGTTAGAAATGGCAGTCGAGATTTTTAGAAAAATCATGTTTGTTCTTAAAAGACATTTACTATATATACGATACCTGTACAGAGAGAATAATCAGGAAAGGCAGAAGTCAGTGGAGGTTCTGTTCCCCTCTCCCCCCCCCCCCAGTATTCATACTGAAAATCCAACGATCACGTTAGCACTTTCCATTGTCATTAGCTCCCTTATTCCTCTCTTCAGTCCATGTATTCATAAACTATGTGAAGATGACCTCTTCACTTACTAAGCACACATGCCCCCTAACAGAGGCAATTTGTACATAAAATAGATTTTCAAGAGGAATCTAACGTACACTAGCTTGCATCAATCACCAACTCTTACCAAAGCTATAAAATATTTATGGAGGAGGCTTTCCCTACACTCGGGCTAATGAAGATCTAATAGACCCTTTCGGGAGATGTTGTGAGAGAGGTAAATGCATTAATTACATACCCGCCACGTCAAATTCTAATTCCAGGACAACTTTATTGGTAAGTGCTGCATCACGCAAGAGCTGATTGGCTTCCTCCATGGTCCCATCTTCAGTTGCGATGCCATTGATTGAAAGGACTCTGTCTCCAACTTGTAGCAGCCCACACCTATACTCCAGATCAGAAAAGGAGAAAAAAAGCTCAAAGAGAACTACAAGCCACCTCTGCCAGACAACTCAGTCACAATCTACAGATCAACATGGAAGAATTCAATTTTTATTTTCCCAGTCACTTAGAGGATGTGATCAATGTTTATTTTTAAGCATTTCCCTCTATTTTTATCAATTTAAATGTTCACAGTTACAGGAAATATTGCTTGCCCTCCCATTGTCATAATTATTATGATAGCAGTTGCTCAGATTAAAAAATTATAGCTTTATGTATACGGTTAGAATACAAATAACCGACTTCACATGTCAAAATATGCAAGGTAAACAGCCTTAAATCAAAGTCTATGAAGAAATTCTCAAGCAGCATTCTCTTTACTTTGCCTACCTGCAAATTTGTTATTGTCAATGAATTTTTTTTTTGGGGGTGGGTGTGGGTGTGTGTGTGTGTGTGTGTGTGTGTGTATATATAGAGTAAAATAGATATTTCTGGGTACAAATCTGATGCTTCTAAATCTATGTATTGAAGACAAGAGCTGAGAGAAGTGACACATGGAGGAGCTATGCAGGGTCATGTGCCCTCTTTCCCATTGGTTGGCTTGTAGTGAGCATGCTCAGTAACACTGCTGAAGCCAGCAGCCTTCGCCCTATCCCCCTCCCCTCATTATGGGCAGGAATGGGTCATCTTTGACAGCTGAGAAATGTTAATATTAGGCCTCAAAAGCAAGATACAAAGCTCTAGAATACACTACCTTATGCAGGGAACCTACTAAAATCATCAGAAACATACTCAAAAGCATGGATATTTTCAGGGTTTAACCAATTCTTTGCTCAGTCATGTTCTGCTAACAAGTAGCATTTCTTCAGGTTTCCTGAACTGTACATAAAGAAATCTCCCTGCAACCCCTAGAAACCAAACTCACAGCTGTGAAATTGAATAAAAACTAGTTGCCTTTTCTCTCTAACCATGTCTAATGGTGCACAGTTTCCTGTGTGTGCACGCCTGAGTTTCCTGGAACCCAAAATTATGACAAAGAAAATTAGAGTCCTTTGATTAATATATGACTAACATCAAAGTTACAATTGAATGAACTCACCAAAATGTCTCAGCAAATTGGATAATCATTTATCCCTTGTAATTGCATTTCCTCAAGCCAAATGCTCATTGATACTGTTTAATGGCCTTGAAAGGTCAATATTATTATTGTTTTATACTCTTCCAATATAACCGCAACCGACATTTTAACACAACTATGTAACAGCCTTTCAATCTGGAAGAAACAAAGGACTGTAAAGTGGGGATGGAGTTGTACAACTGTGGCATATATGCCACATATTGTGGATTTCACTGGTGCCTATGAGCTGAGCAGAGATTTTGCAAACACTAAGCAATATCTTTTCAAACAAGCCTCACTCTAATTTGCCTTAATTTCAGAAGGAAACCTTAACTCTTCTGCACCACCCATCATAGCTCATCTGGCCTGCCACATTATTCTACAAAGGTATGAATGAAGCATAACTGGGTTTTTCTATTGTCCACTGAGCAGTTGTATCTCTCACATACACACACACTTAACTCTTGAGTTATGGCTAGAAGGAATTAAATCCAAGAACTCTTTCCAAAATGTTCTTCTCTTGCATTCCTCTTCAGGTACTACAGCCAAGCACTGGCAAAGAATTCCAGGAGTTACAATGATCTCCAAAATCTCTAAGGGTTTGGGAAGAGGTTTCCCCCCCCCCCCCCCCCACCTGTACATTTAAAACCATGTCTCAGAGCTCAGGTTGCCCAGCTCAAAAGGATCATTATCTGTCACCGTGCAAAACTTTTACCTGCCCAATTTCAAATATCGTCAGACTTTGTTCACGTTTCACAGAGCAACCATACCTTAATAATCCCATACCTCACTCCAAGCATGGCTAGATTTTAAGAGAGCATGTAATCTGTGGTATCAAAATTTGTCACTATATTAAGTCACTGCATCATGGAGAAAGACAACTTGGAAGTAACTATAACTTCAAATGTGCACTAGTGGCCAAGTTGTCATGAGAGCACACTTACGTTTTGATAGTGAAAAAATGCATGAGCTCAACATCTTTTCTATCTAGAGGTTGGAGAGGTGATTTTGCTGGAGGGTGGGAGATTGACTAAGTCTGTGTAATATTGTGGTGCTGCCTTGGTTACATTATCCCCAGAAAAAGGCAAGAGTCTGTGAGATGTATTTTTTAAGAGCTTGTTAAGGAGACTGAGAGATGATACCAGGCATTTTTCTATGTGCTATAATTATGAATAAATCCAGCATTAATTGGCTGCATAATCAATTAGATGTTTAACTAGTCCTCTGAATGTGCAGTTACTATGATTTTATGTGGCTGGATGTGCAAATTTTGGCTTATGGATCAACTTCCAATGACTGACAGAAATATTTCCTTCAGAACTGTGAACTCTACCTCTGTGGTAGTATGTCTTACTTAGAAAGAACCAACAGTTGCATGGCAAAATGGTATTACGCTATTATCACAAAGTGAGATAAAGGTCTAACCAGCTGTGACACACCATTGTTTTCATCATGGGACAGGAGGTCATTGGGTGCCTCCAACCAACTCCAAGGATGAGAAGTGCCCATTTTCCCTGCTCCAGCTGCTTTGACAGGAAATGTAGGTTCTTATGTCCCTTTGGTCAAGTTAGCCATATTTAAAGGAAAAGCTATCAAATAGCCTTGTGCGGTCAAAAGTGTCCTATTTTTTTTTAAGACAAGGCTGAGATTATGTTGATGTCTTACATACTGACCTTGCAGGTTTAGAAAAAAAAATCATAGGGTTGGAAGAGACCTCAGGAGATCACCGAGTCAAAACCCCTGCCCATAGCAGGAGCAACCCCAACTAAATCATCCCAGCCAGGGCTTTGTCAAGCCGGAACTTAAAATCTCTAGGGATGCAGATTCCACCACCTCTCTAGGTAATGTTGTGAAGCAAAGCTGTTACCTCACTTCCCCCTTGAGGATGGGGATGAAACCAGAAGTGCCTTGTTAACTCTACAGCATTATCTAGCGGTGAGAGAAAGACTGAGAATCAAGAGTCTGGGGTTATTTTTTCTGGCTTTACCACTGACCTTATACAGACTAAAACCTCTCAATCATTTTCCCCACCGAAATGTCACCCACCGCATGGGTGGGCTACATGGCTTTCATCGGCATTTCTACAGTGCTGTGAGATCCTTGGAAGAAAAGTGCTGCAGATTAAAAGAATGAGGATGCTGGTGTCTACTTCCACAAAGGACACACTTCTTGAAACACCGGATGTGTTCACTTGGGTTTAACCTCTGCTCAAATGAGCGTTATGTTTTGTTACAGCTAGGCCTATGCACAGGTCACATCCTAACCCGATTAAAAAAATCTTTGGCAACTTTCACTGGTCACACATTTTTCTCTCGTGAGCTCTGAGTGACACTGGCTTTCAGGGGCTTTAATCAAATGACAACACCTGAGCTAGAGAACTCAACCTACCAGAGTTAAGATTTTTGGCACCCAGATGCAGACACAAAAGCCTTGCCCATTCTCCTGGCAAAAATGGACTCTCCAAAACCTTGATCCTGCAGACTCTCTCTCCCAAAGATAGGCCCCCAAAGTCACTTTTGTAAGGAAGGGTTACTTCCCTTCTTCCAGCAGCACGTTTAGTTACATGAGGGAGAGGGAAACAGACACACTGAGAGGCAACCAAGAGGAAATGACAGACCCCCGGCTTTTAACACTCCAGCTGCTGATGCAGAGAGCTGCGTCACAGTCTAATTTCAAGCCTACAGGGCTCAACCTGACCCCGCTAAGCAGAATGACTGATGGGACAGGAGGACCAGCAGCTGCCAGCAGCTGTAAAACTGTTCGCAGGGGTGTCTTTCACTTGAAATGTCGGTCACGTGGGAAGTGAAATGTCGGTCACGTGGGAAGTGGAATCAAACACTAGTCAGGTGATATGTTCACTTGTCACCAAGGAGAACTTAGTCTCTTCCTGCACTAATTGAAAGCTGCAGTAAATTATCTTTCTAAACACAGCCTGGTACTGCTGCCTAGTGTGAGGCACTGACCTGAAACAAAGAGCTCTGGAGGGGATAGGAATCAAATCCTCTCCCCTTCGCTTGGATTCATACAGATCAGTCTACAGCAGTACACACAGGACTGTCAGTGCTGTCGAGCAAGTTTCCACTGCCAGATGTTTCTCTCACTCAGCAGCTATTGGGAACTGGCTGGTTACTTTCAAGAGAATAGCAGCTATGCTGGGAATTGACTCAGCTTACCTGAATATCGCTGTGTCCCACCCCATACACATAGAAAAAACCCAGAGGAGGTGAGTAGGTTAGACCAGCCAGAGAGAGACTTATGAGGCTATCACAACACCACTTGGGGGAGGCAGTCTGCCTGTGTTGTGACAGCATCATAGCTTGGGGGACAGCAAGGTGAGAAAAGAAACAACAAGGCAAAACTAATGAAGAAAAAGTTAATTCCCGGGGCCTAGTGCCCATACTCACACTCAAAGAGCTTCCTTCCCCACTCTAGAATACAAATTTGCTCCGTACTCCTGTTGCAAATTCTCAGCTAGCCTCCACCAGGCCTCTTGTGCCACAGGTACAGCTGACTATGCAAACACATGTCCTCTCACATGCAAGCTGGGGACCCTAATTTGTTTGCATAGGGAGCCACCCAATGTTTGCCACAGCACAGTGACTGCACGCACATGGGTGAGCATGTGGAAAAGGAGGTCAGCCGCACAGGACAATTTGGCCCTGAAAGCCGAAGAAAATGCCTGTGATACCTGGAATAGCAGTTAGAACAGTACCTGCCAAGGGGGAGAGAATAAACTTACTAGCTGAATGGAGGTTAGTACAATTTTGTTTTGGTCTCCCTACAAATTTCCTGTTCCTCTCCCTCTCCAAACACCCACATCGTTCTATTCCATCAGGAAGGCAACAACAATCACAAAGGCATTTTTCTCTAGCGAAGAGGCTAGGAGAGGTGGCCTGCCATGCTGAACATAGCATACATTGCAGAAAGTAATTTGCAAAATCAAAATAATCCATGCTGCAAAGCAGGGCAGATAGTTCCTTGCAATCTGAGAGGAAGCAGCAGGTGGGTGGTAGAGTGAGAATCCTGCTGGGTGGGCAGCTAACAAGAAAAGCTGCCTTCAATACATTAGATCCAGGCAAGACCGTGCAGCCAGCCTCCACTCTCGCTTGGGGCTTGGCAAGAGGATAAGAGAAGCAGAGCTGAGTCCAAAGCCCTCTGGGAGAGAAGGCTTTTTATAAATCGGGCCTTAACAAAAACAGTTTGGGATTTCACAACATGGCCCAACTCCACCACATTAATGGGAAATAAAACCACTGCCGCTTTGACAAATTGGATTTTAAATCCAAACAACGAAGGCACAGAAGGCTTTAGCAGCCCCCCACCTGGTGTCACAGCAGGACGATATTTTCAGAGAGTCGTTGGAGAACAGAAGATTCAACCCCTCGCTACCACCACCACCCGACTCACAAAGTTTGACCCAGACACATAAATTCTATCTGCTCTCATTCAGTACACTACAATAGTGATAGAAATGTAGCCGTGTTAGTCTGGTCTAGCTGGAACAAAAAACAGGACTATGTAGCACTTTAAAGACTAACAAGATGGTTTATTAGGTGATGAGCTTACGTGGGCCAGACCCACTTCCTCAGATCAAATAGTGGAAGAAAATTGTCACAGCCATATATACCAAAGGATACAATTTAAGAAAATGAACACATATGAAAAGGACAAATCAAATTTCAGAACAGAAGGGGGATGTGGGGGGGGGAGGTAAATGTATGTGAGCTAATGTCATTAGTAAATGTCTGTGGGCTAATATCATTAGCTCACATACATTTACCTCCCCTCCCTCACATCCCCCTTCTGTTCTGAAATTTGATTTGTCCTTTTCATATGTGTTCATTTTTTTTAATTGTATCCTTTGGTATATATGGTTGTGACCATTTTCTTCCACTATTTGATCTAAGGAAGTGGGTCTGGCCCACGAAAGCTCATCACCTAATAAACCATCTTGTTAGTCTTTAAAGTGCTACATAGTCCTGTTTTTTGTTCTAAGTACACTACAGGCTGCCCCACAATATGGATACCACAATGCAAAAGATGCAGATTTTTTTCTGCTTGGGATGCTTTCCCAGCCACATAAAATGCCACTCAGCCCTCCCTGTGGTTGTGATCAATGTTTCATTGGTGAGATGTGGTTTGTGGCAGCTGAAGCCATGCCAGGCAGCTAAACATTAATCATGCCTGCAGAGATTTGTTGTGCTAGGGAGAGATCCACAGCAGGCACCAAGAGCTATCTGTTACTTCCATCACAGCATTAGGCAGGACACATCATCAGTGTAAATCACAGGCAGTTTAAGGAAAAAATTGTCCATAGGGGTGGGTGCATGTGGCTAGTTTGGAAGCTAATGTACCTTCTTCAGCGGGAATTAGAAGTGAGTCTGCAGGCAGAGAATGCTGTATAAAAATGGCCTCCTATTCAAAACATTGGTCTTCTTGTTTGAGTCTGCACTGGTGACTTTAATAGCCATGTCTAAAGACAATATTTGGTCCTGTTATCCCACAGAAGCTAGTGCAACTCTGGCAGTACAATCTGGATTCTATTCTGCACCATGAACAATCGTTGCTAACTATTCTGCCTCACATTCAACACTGTCAGCTAAATTTGGATGGTGAGGGTCTTTTTACCAGCAAGGATGCAGGAGGGAGGAGAAACATTGATTTTTAGAGTGATGTTGGGAGAAAAAGCCATCTGTGTGGTCCTTTGGCTGGATATGGAATTTGAGTTCATGACACCTGGATTTTTAGTCCCAGCTCTGTAACTGGCTTGTTACACCTCCTTGGCAAGTCATTTAACCATACTGTCCCACAGTTTCGACGGCTGTAAAATGGAGATAACAACAAACAGGCACTTTTTGGAAGAGCTCTGAGGCTCTGAGCTGGAGAGTGGGATAAGTGTACTATGGAAGATTCTCTTCGGAGCAGTGAGGCAACCCTACCATGGAGTGTCAGTGATGTACACGTGAAACCAATAGTGCCATAGTCACTTCTGCTCCAAATGCATTACAAAAACCTATGTTGTAAAGCACATGGCAGGCAGAGAGAGTGACAAACACCAGCATCCAGCTACCACCAAAACAGGCCCTTCAGAGAATTCCCACACAAATTGGGTATTACCTTCTGTTGAGAGGGATCAGTCAGCAGAACAATTCCTCTAGGAGATTCAGGAGCCACCCCAGAGAAGGAGCATGGTGCTTTTCTGGGTGCACCTGTGCATCGCCAAGAGATCCTGTGGAATTTGCCGCTTTTGGTGCATCACTAGAGCCCAGACACAGTTTGATTTAGGGCACAGAGCAAAATGTGCTTCTTTATACAGGTCTTTGATTAGTCAAACTCCAGGCCTGCTGAGCCAATTACATTTAATGTTAATGACCTGTGACCATTCCGTGGTACATTGGCTTTAATTGTTGTGAAAACGCAAATGTTGTTGCAGTGGCCAGTGCATACAAATAAATATTTCACACTTGCCTAGATCATAAGGAAATTAAAATTAAGCTCCATGCTGGAATTAAGGAAATGCAGTGTCCCATATGAAACAAATCACCAGCAAGCAGGCCTTACAATCCAATGTGGACTTGCTTCTCCCACACTGAATGCACAAGCACTAACCCAGTGAGGAAAAGCTGAGGATAAAAAGATAATAAATAAAAAGAAGAGTAAGGGTGAGAGATACGGCTTGAAAAAGGGAACCGCCAGCAATATCATGCAGTGATCAATGGCAAGGCCTCTAACCTCTCTGCTGGGCTGTCGGGCTCAATAAATCGGACGAGGGGTGGGGAAGACAGGGTTTCAGTAGCAAAGATGCCCCCCTGGAGCTGAAGGCCAAAGCCATTCAAGGGGTCTCCCCTTAGGATCACCTCTGTTGTTTCTGTATGAACAATCTGCCCACCGGGACCCACTGTACTAGAAGCCAGTGACACTGAAACGAGAAAAAGCATTAGAGACTCCGGTTAGCAGTAAACTTTGTCCAAGATCTGCAGAAACGTGGCTTGCATGTTGCCTCATTGCTGCAAGTGCACACAAGCCATTCCCAACTGGCCAGTCCTACATAGTTGCATGGCGAAGGTACGCTGCCGGGTGAAGGGAGCGTAGAGTGAACAAACACAGAGGTGGATGCAGTATGTTGCAGGAGCAACACTTATCAAGAGGGACATGAAGGCAAGAGGGGGCAAGCTTCTGATTTGCAAAGTCAAGAGCAAGATCTAAAAGATGCAGGCAGGAGAGATGGGTTGGGTGGAGAGCAGGCTTCATTAATTTGGGCCAGGACTCCAGCCACACTGAAGGAAAGGTCAGACTAGGAGGAGCCATACAAGTTAAGAGCGAGAAGCTAAATTCATGGCAAGTTTCGCCAAACTCTGATCTCCACTGGCAAAAATTGGGAAGGGAAAGGGGACTGCAGCAGCTTCCAAGATGCTGAGTCAGCCCAGCATTCATTAAAGCACAGGGCCACCCCTGACACTTTCACAGTTTGTGTCCAAGGCTGGCTCTAGTGAGGGCACCTGAACAGGAGAACGGGAGGTGTTGGTGGCCCTAAGAACACCACATCCCTGTAGCCAGGCCTTCCACTTACACGAACTCTTGTGGTCCTTCTTCCTCTGTCTCCTCCTCATCATGGTGGTGCGTGGGCTCATGGGGTGGGAGCTGCGAGGTAGCGTGTTCGAATTCTGGCAGGGGAAACCTTGCGTGTTCATGGTGGGGGATGAGAAGTTGGCAGCAACAAGAGCTATGCAAACACAGAACACGTTACATATCCACACAGAGAACAGCAGCTCAGCAGTAAGAGCAAAAAAATCCTGTCGCCAGCATATTTAAATGCAAAGGTTTAACACACCAATTATACATCAAGTCAGCAACTACTTCAGCAGATTTAAACAGGACATGCTTCCTGCCAGAAACTTCCATTGCCTAACCAGGTTGCACACACTGGTGTGTTTACTGTAGGGTTTCCTGTGAATATGCTGGGCACACTGGTATGTTACTGAAGGGGCTGTCTCCTCCTTCACCAAATATGCTGACATCATTAGTCTAGGTTGCTTTCTTTGCAGCACATCACCTGTGTAGAGCTGCCCAAGAGCACACCAAACTGGGTACACTGGTGTGTTCTCAGTGGGCTGCTCAGCACACCAGCTTCACTGTAGGGTTGGCTTTTCCCTGCCCCGACTTGAAACACTGCACACACTCAACAGGGGAAAAAAACTCAGTACTGATTTTTGGGCACAAATTTGGAGACCAAAGAAGTGGTGAGTCACATTCTGGACCAATAACCCTGAGAGTGTTCTGTGAGCTTATTGTGGGAGGGGAGTTGTCAGTAAGCATGACAGCAGTTACTAGCTCTGGCAGAGAGAGAGAGAAAGAGAATTAGTAAGCGGATGGGTTACATTTGCAATAATCTTGGCTGGAGGTCTGGTTCCATGTGGGTGTCTTGCAGTGCCCTGGATGGTGGGTGTGGCAGTAGTTGACACAAGGATCCCAGCAATGGTGATGGTCACTCTTCTGCACCTTGACTGTGATCAGCACACATAAGACAAGAACACAAAGATAGGGACAAGAAAATAAAGATAAGCAACAAGGAGCAGAAAGTCTTTGAGGCCTCAGCCATTGGGAGAGCTGTTTGTAGATCAGTGAGCAATGCACTAGCTTTTCCCCTCTGGGGACTTAGGGTCAAGTCATAGTAGCCTCATTCAGCATAAGGCCAGGTATCATGCAGGCTCCTCATGCACTCAGTTCTGCTGGTGTCGACAAGGGTTGCAACATATCTCAATCCACATCTCCCACCCATGTCCTATTGGTAGAAACATCCATAATTTTGTGTGGGTAGGAAAGTGGAGTCAGGGTGCAGTGCAGGGCACCAGTGGCAGGGATGTGTCACTGAATAACGTCACAGAACAACAACAACTGGATGATGTGGATGTCAGAAATTTGCTTTCCAAGAATGAGGCTTCCATCCGCTTCCAGGCTGCTAGCCGGAAAGTAACCCAGGTGAGTAGTGCCCAAGACTCACTACTATCTGAAAGTTGTTATATAATCACAGGTGTTGCTTTCATTTTAGCAAGAAAATCCCAAAAGCCTCTGAAGCCTTATCTACACTGGGGCTCCTACTGGTGCTAACCTTACTTCAGCAGCACTAGGCACTGGGAGCCCTAGTGTAGACAAGGTTTCAGAGGCTGCACGAGGTTTGGAAAGGGAGTCTTAATCTTCTCCAGTGCTGACACCCACATTACAGACCGGTAGCCCTGATGGGATTTTTTTAAAATAAAGCTCCTGTAGCATAAATAGGGCCAATGCAAAATGAGTCTGTGGTCTCTCTTTGCTCACCTCTGGTCAGACAGTCACATAAAAAACAACTACCAGAAAATGTCAAGATTGAGGGGGCTTGGTGGCAAAACCATCCTCTTACCAGAGAAGAGATGAACCTTAGTAACAGGAGGATTCCTGCCAATGCTGAACACTGTATGTGCATTACATTCACCAACAAACAACATCACACCTAGGCCAAGGCCAATGGTGGCAGGAGGAATTCTTGTGTTGAGTTGTAGGTTCCAGAGTGCTCACTGAGGCCGCAGAAAGAGGGAAAGGCTCTTCTGTTTTTTGTAAATCTCGTTACACACACAAACCTCATACACTGCCACCCAACCAGGAAAGGAGAGATTACAGTGCAGCAAGTGCAACATTTAAAAAAAAAAAAAAAGCTTTAAAAGTCATTGTGCTAACATGACACTTGTCACAGGAAGCCACTCGATGACTTTGCTTTTTATCCCTTTTCTCCAGCCCAGCACTTCAGGGGGTTCCATGCCAGCCCAACAGTTTGCCTGTGTAGCTCGGATTGTCAGATTAGGCCCTAAAAACCTAGTCTCCATGCAGCAGGGTTGTTTGTTTCCTGATATCTATGTACAGTTCCACATACTCTTCAAGGTAAACATGTACATGAATACCAAGATGCATGCATATTTTCAGTTCTGTTTGAAGCAACATTTGAATGTTTTCTTGCCAAGGCCTCGACTCGAGCTAGTCAGCAGAACTGACTTGCTTTGATTTCCCATGCCCAGAGCACTGCGATCTATCTCCCTGGCTACGTGCACCATGCTATCTCTCTATATTTATTTTTTGTCCTGTGGCAATGTTTGGGGGGGGGGGGAGAAAAGTAAATTTTCCACAGTCTCTCTTTCCAGAAGCATACAAACCACATCCCACAGCAGACAGTCACTGCAACCATGACTTATAGTGGAGTGTTTTTAACCTTGCACAGACTGATAACCATCCTTCACGGATGAGATATTCTCTGTGTATTGAACTCTCTCTCTCTCCAAGTGTAATTGCTGGCAGCACAAGCAGTACCAGATCTTACCGAGGAACAGATCTCTGACAAGGACACCCGCTCAACTAGTGACTTTGCCACACCGATTTGATCTCAAAAGTCGTCTTCCCTTGCGATTTAAGCACTGGAAATAAATTCTGCATATGTTATATCCATGGGCATTTTACAACCATTACATTGTTCAGGTCAGGCATTTCCTCTGCAACTCTGGGTGCTTGTTTCTCTGCTGCCCTTGTGATTTATTTAGTGAACTGAGCAGTTTGCCACCCACCCGGTTTTTAAAAGACCTAGCTCCAGCTAGAATGTTTCCATTTTGTGACTTCTGGAGACATGGCTCAGCAGTTCAGATTAGGGTTGTCAACCCTCCAGGACTGTCCTGGAGTCTCCAGGAAATTAAGGATTAACTCATGTGTTGAAACCTCAAGGAATATGTCCACCAAAATGGGCAACCCTAGCTCAGACCCAAAACACACGAGTTTGAGTCTTATAAAATTAAATATATTTAATTAATGAAAAATAATTCACATTCTTGTGTATGTTTGTGAGATTTTAATGGTGTTTATCCACCTACCCTCTGTTGTGTCCAGAGACTTTACTCTAGGCCTTACACACCTGCCAACCACTGAAGTTTACCAGTCCTGCGTTGCGTGGCCCATTTCTCTTAGCACCCTCATTTGCTCCCACATTTATATTTAACAGGCTTTGGCATAAACGTTCAAAGATGGAGGCAACAGGATACGCAGACCCTGCTCCGTATACAGCACCACGCATCCTTACAAGATGAACCACCTAAAGCTTAGTATGTGGTCCTGGGGGTGAATGAGACTATGGGGAAAATCCATCCTTGTGCTGATGTGAGGGAGGACTGGGCTTCCCTTATTATGGACAGCAGAGGCCCCTCCTCCCACCATCCTACAGCCTACCCCTGCCATGGGGCAGAGGCTCTTATGGAGAGGGTAATAGGGCCCTCTGCGGGGATTATTCCCTGGGGGTGGGGTGGATATTTATGTCTGCCTACAGCCCTTTTGCACTAACCTAGATAGCACGAAGAGGCTGCAGTTGACCATGTAAGGCAGGGGTGGGCAAAAGCCACTCAACGGGCTGAATCTGGCCCACCTAGGGCTTTGATCCAGCCTGCATGCTGCTTTATTAATGCAGGAACCAGCTCCATCTCTAGGGCAAAGCATGGTGGCCCCCCAGCAGTTACCTGGGTGGGCAGAGGAGTGAACAGGACTTGAACCCAACCACCCTGCACTCCCCAGGAAAACACCCTATTGCCTAGGCCATTCCAGAATCCACACCATGGCCCTGCCTTGAAAGGGTCAACAGCCCCAGGGAAGCCATGAGCCCTATCACCAGAAGCAGTTAAAAGGGCTCGTGTGTCCTTGGCTCCCAGGCAATGCACTAGCAGCAAGGCTGGGAGCAGTGAGCCTTTTAAATAGCAGGAATTGAAAGGGCTCACAGTTCCCGGCTAATCTGATGCCTGGGAGCTGCAGGGGAGGCGTGAGCCCTTTCCACTCCTGCTATTTAAAGGGGCCATTCTTCCGGGGCGGCTCACGACCACTTCAAAAAGTGGGCCCAGTTCAAAAATTATTGCCCACACCTGAGGTGAGGTGCACTTAAACCCCCATTCCCACCTAAGTCAGTGGGAACAGAACAACATAGGCAGCTTCTTGCAGGACCAGCCACCACATGCAAGCTGCAGATGACTGTAAGGCAGCATTTCTTCAGCAGTTCTCTAGCTCCAGGACTCTCTGGATGGTAGCTGATGACTTTACTAAGTGCCCAGCTGTATGGCCAACTCTTCTTGGTTTAGCTCTGTGCAGCTAGGAAATGCCTTCCTTGATCTATAGGAGGGTGAAATATTTAAGGACAAACACTGATCTTGATCCACAGCACACTCTGCTCTTCACTTCATATCAGTGGTTGCTCAAGGGCGTCTGTTTGTTTTAGCTCTTTGTTTGTTCAAGAGTTTAAATAACGTGGGGACAGTTGTCACGTTCATGCCCTTTGCCTTGGAGCTCCATAATCATGCTTAGAATTTTGCGTTCTGGATTGCTACCACAGCTGGCTGATCTCCTAATTTGGGGTGGGGAGAAATGACCAGCCACACACAAAGCCGTTCCTCCATTAAAGGTACCCTCCTGATGCATGTATTTTGAAAGGGGATTAGGAGCTGGACATTAAAGCAGGCAGGAGAATGGCTCATTTTAACAGCCGTCGAAAAAGGATTAGTTTCCCATTTTTTCTTGGGCACCTGGGTCAAGTCATTAGCCCTCCTGTTCAACCGCTCTAATTCGGTACAAATTAAACAGGGCATCTTAGAGCTTTAAACTTCTAGGAATGGAGCAGCTATTAGGGTTTTATGTTCCACTCGATTATGCTAAAGGACCTTACAAATTCTCCTTTTCCAAAGTTATTCTGAAGGGGTAATGAAATGTGAGCTTTGCTTTGGGCTACTATCGGTCATCAGTGACTAAATGTATGCACCAAGTGCCCAGCGACCAGATGACTGAGAAAGACAGCAGAGGTGATTGGAACTGGAGGTTCTGCTCTCGGTTTCCGGGAACCATGAAACACTAACAATCAATCTGGATTTATCCAAACCCCAGAAAGAACAGGCTTGCTGTGCAGAATGTGACATTTACCCCATAACAAATCAGTCTGGGATTGCATCAAATATTATGGTATTGGCACAAAGGTTTAGAGGACAATTGAACCTGCCCCCAACTCTTGTTTTAGAGAAGGAGAGATTAAAGTCAAGGTCCACTCCTGAAGCTAGGGTGAGATTCTCAGCTCACATGGACATATTTGTGTTAGCCATCCGAGCAGCTACAGGAACAAGGGAAACAGCCGATGAGTATAAGCCACCTGGACCCTGTGAGTAGGGCTGCTAGCTTGTGCCACTGCTGTCCACCTACACTACCATTTTTAGCATGTGAGTTCAGATGAAAGCCGGCACCTGTGCGCCCTCACAAGACAGAATTACTCCCCCAGCTCATAGTAACCCAAAGACACAGCTACACTGCAATCGGAGATGTGACTGCTGCACTGGTAGATACAACCATGCTATCACAACTGCTTGTATCAGCGCAGACACGGCAGCCTGGGCTACTAATTCAAATGCATGTCCAGAGTCCCCGGCATGCTTGTCCAGTCTTCACTGAAGCTCCTGACACGCTATTTTTAGAGAAGCTAGTGTGGATAACTCTGCCCATGATTAAATCACACCTTGGGCTGCAGAAGAGACTTACCCTAAGAGGATAATGATGAGGCTTGCTAGGGTGAAATCCTGGTTCCATTGACATCAACGGGGTTTTGTCATGGAGTTCTTTACAAACATTTCCTCTGATTGATACTCCTACTCAACCACCTCCTTCTGTTCAGACACAGTGGGCATCTGATCAAGCAGCAATCACAAACAATGCTGAGCTAGAAGACCAGCACTCATGTTTCAGCATTTTGTGCCTAACTAGGCCAACCTGTGGTCTAGTTCTCTAGCTACTTGCATCAGGCCCTGCATAATTAAAGATGCATGCTGAAAGTTGGATGCTTATGTAGGGATTGTTCAATACAAAACAAAGTCTCAATTTTGGGCACCGCTGTAATAATTGGCTTACATGTTTACTTTAATTGTAAGCTCAAGTTCAGTAAGATAAAACAATATCCTACAATTGTTAAAAAGTATACCCCCAAATCTCTAAATTCATCTAAACAGCCCCCCAACATAGTTAAAAACTGTTATTCATACTTAGCAAAAACCAAAAAAAGTAACATGAAAACTTAAGAAATCAAAATCCATCTCAAATATTAATCCTAATTAATAACAAAATGACAAAAAGAGGTTATTCCGCACACTACTGCCTGTATAAGTCCTTAAAAACCCCCAAACACAACTAAAGCCATTTTTGCCATAACTGTCACTCCCATCATCTACAAAGAACCCAGGCCTTCAGCACCCTAATCCTATATGACATCCTGACCCAATAGGACAAAAGGAACTCAAAAAACATTGGCTCCTGTAAATCTCAAACACTACCTAAAATAAAATGAAATCAAACTATAGCAGCAGCGGCAACAGCAGCAGCATCTCAACTAACTTTTCGCCTTTTATCTAATAAACCAGTTGGCACCATCTAAAACAGTGACAAACACAAGGCTTTTTTCCTTCTAAAAGTCTCTCCATCTGAAAACAAATAAAAATCACACTCAATACTTCACATTTCAAATCCTTTAACAGATTTTCCTGTATTTTTAATAAAAAAGTTAATATGGATGGTAATAGTATATTGCCACAATACTAAGCAAGCTAAAGTCCCTGCAAACCAAAGCAATGTTTAATGTCAAACCAATAAATGGGTTATGTTAAAAGCTTTAGCTCATTTATTCCATTAACACAATAGTACTAGGGATGTAACCTTAGCATACCTTATAATGCTAGAGAACAATGGATTCCCAAATCTAATGTGCCCATACAAGCCTAGCTTCTAGTCACTTATTTCTATTCATTTACTTGACAAACTTCAACTCATCTAATGTTTTTTCAGCAGAATGTCTATTCCTCTCCCCAGACGCCTCTCCCTGGAGCTATCCAAAGCAAGTAACAGGTCATGAGACCCACGGTAGAGATATTACATAAGCACACAAAACAATAATACATTGTTTAGCTTCTTACTACAAGTACGCACCTGTGTCGGGAGCTTTCAGGGGGAGCCTGCTCTGGTGAGCGGGGAGTATTTCCAACTTGACGTTTTCCGAAGTGGAGGCTAAGAGCTGAGTGGCCTCTAACAAGGAACAGTGCTCTGTGCTGGTGCCATCGATGGAGAGGATGTGATCACCAATGTGCAAGGCCCCACATCTACAGAGAAGACATGCAGCCCATCATGCAAGCGCATAGATTTGTGTCATGTGGTTCAGACTAGGACTTTCTGGTTGGGCAAAATTCAGCAGTTTTTCAGCAGGGCTTTCATGTAGGGTTGCCAGGTGTCCGGTATTGTACCGGACAGTCCAGTATTTGGGCGCTCCGTTCGGTAAAAAAAACAGAAAATACCGGACATGTGTAATGTCCAGTATTTTCTGATTTTTCCAGCTGTGGACCGGACGGAAGCCTGGTGTGGGTGGGAGGAGCGGCTGGGAGTCCCAGCTGGGAGGCAGGGCCGGGATTGCTGCTGGGAGCCCTCTGTCGCTTGAGTGTGAGGAGGAGGGGAAGCCTCCTCCTTGCTCGTGCCTCACCGGGAGCCTGCGCGGGATAGGTAGCAAGTGCCCAGGTCAGTCCCGCTCCTCGCCAGCCAATTTGCTCACCCCACCCTCTTCCCGGCCAGCCAGTTCTCCCTCACTTCCCCTGCTGATCTTCCCCAGCCAGGCCCCTGCACCCCCACCCCTGCTTCCCGCCGACCCGTTCCTCTTCCTGATCTTCCCCGGCCAGTGCCGCTGCACGCCCCCGCCAGCTCTGCTTCCCGCCACCCCCCTTGGCTAGTGCCGCTGAATCCCCCCCCAACCAGTTGTGCTTCTCGCTCCCCCTTACTCCGGTCAGCCCGACCCCCTCCTGGCTGGTCCCCCCTCCCCTGATATCCCGCGGCCAGCCCGTTCCACCCGACCCCCTCCTCCCCCGACCAGCCCTGCTTCCTGTTGGCCCTCCCATCTCCCCCAGCCAGCCCCGTTGTCCCTCCCCCCGTTAGCTGTTTCCAGGCCCCCGCCCCCCGCCCTTCCCGGCCAGCATCGCTCCCTTCCTGGCCGGTTCTCCCCCTTCCCCCCCCCCCCCCCCGGTGAAGCGTGTCCGGGTTTTTTTTTTTTTTTTTTTTTAAATGACTACCTGGTAACCCCTAGCAGTGATCCAGGTTCTTGCAGTTTTTTTTTTTTTCACTCAGCAACTTTGGTCCCCCCCCCCCCCTTTTTTTTCCTTCAACAAATTTTTTTCCTGGTGTTTTTTTTGGGGGGGGGGGGTGTTCGGTATTTTTGTTGCAGCCATCTGGCAACCCTACTTTCATGTGAACCTGTTTTTGACTCCATTTTCTGATATCCCCTTAGATTTCCAGCCTCAAGCTTATGAAGTCAAAAATTCAAAGAGAGACAATCACATTTGGACAGGTTCAGCTGTGAGTTTCTCATATTTTGCACCCACAAGTAAAGTTGGCTGAAAACCCAGCCAGCTTCTTTTACAAATACAGGCCAAGTTTCAGGTGAATATTAAATCCTGGCAGTCAGTGAATGAAGTCAGTGACAAGACCACTGCGTTAAGCATGGCTTTATACTCTGGCATAAATTGTATATCACAAATGGGCTTAAGCCAAAAATGATCACTCTAGATTTTTGAACATTTCAAGGCTTGAATATATTCAAATGTAAGCTTTATTCTTGGGCTCTGTTCTCATATATGCATTGGATCAAATTCCTCCCTGATGAACAGAATCCAATGAATTTTTTTAATCACACAATTTTGCACAGAATCCTTGGACATCTCTAAAAATATATTATTTTTTCCATTTTTTTCTATAAACTAGTGCATTGCAATGGGGAGAAGTGGAATGTAACTAAAAGGGAACCAACTGAGCAGCAGAGAAGACAAATGCAACACTGCCACTTTACTCTAGTTCATACCTGTCCACCACACTGGCTGACTTGATCTTGTCAATAACTATGACCTGTTTATTCCGATGTGTGCCTGTTGTCAAAGTGATTCCTAGTGTAGATCCAGGAGTCTTAGCTATTTCCACTAATAATGGACCGGAAGCATTGGCTACAGTATCTGGAAAAAAAAAGTGTCAGGGTGGTTTATGACCAATTATTTCAGTTTTTCCAGCTATAAAATATCAAGGAAGATAATGGCTTGTTAATTTGCATGTTCACCAGTACAGACACCAGTTCCCTGTACCAGCTCACTGCTGAGCCTTTACTTCCTCCTGTGTCAGTGCATAAACTCTAAACCAAGATGTGGTAACGGAATTAGAGTTATTACTAAGTTTCACCATTTTCCACACGACTACCTTTTACTACATATTGGTGAAATAAGATTAGGCCAGGCAGCACTCTATAACCATATAATCTATTTTAGAAATGTTCATCTGTCTAGCCATCTGTCAGTTACACCGTTTGTTCAAGAACTCCTAAACAGTAAGGGTATGTCTACACTACCCTCCTAGTTCGAACTAGCGGGGTAATGTAGGCATACCGCACTTGCAAATGAAGCCCGGGATTTGAATTTCCCGGGCTTCATTTGCATAAGCGGGGAGCCGCCATTTTTAAAACCCCGCTGGTTCGAACCCCGTGCAGCGCGGCTACACGGGGCACGAACTAGGTAGTTTGGACTAGGCTTCCTAGTTCCAACTACCGTTACACCTCGTGAAATGATCCTAGATCATGTCCACATTGGAAGCACCATCATCAGTGTGAGCAATGCACTATGGGAATATTTCCTACTGTGCAGTGTTGTAGGAAGGCAGACTGGATTGCCCCTGAGTTCTCCCACAATAATAAATGGACACAAATCAGATATCATGAATGGCAACACACAAAAACCTGTAGAAGAACACTTCAATCTCCCTGGACACACAGTAGCAGATTTAAAAGTAGCCATCCTGCACCAAAAAAACTTCAAGAACAGATTTCAAAGAGAAACTGCAGAACTACAATTCATCTGCAAATTTGATACTATCAGTTTAGGATTAAACAAAGATTGTGAATGGCTAGCCAAATACAAAAGCAGTTTCTCCTCTCTTGGGCTGTGTCTAGACTACATGCCTCTGTCATCGTGGGACGAGGTTTACCGGGGCTGCCGACAAAGGGCTTTGATGTCGGCAGCGGAGCGTCCAGACTAGCGCGCTGAGCGGACAAACAGCTGATTAGCTGTTTGTCGGCTCAGCGCGGCAGCCCTGTAAATGTAAATGAAGCCGCGATCATTTAAATCGCGGCTTCATTTGCCTTTGCCAAAACAACAAATCTGCATGACTCCGTCAACGGAGCCATGTAGTTTAGACATACCCTTGGAGTGTGTCTAAACTACACCCCTATGCCGGCAGAGGGATGTAAATTAGACGTATCGAAAGTGCAAATGAAGCCGGGATTTAAATATCCTGTGCTTCATTTGTATAATGGCGGTTGCCGCTTTTTTTTTTTTGAAATAGGGCTTTTCAGAAAGAAACGGCAGTTTAGATGGGGCATTTTCAACAGAAATGCCCAGTTTCGAAAGACCCTCTACTCCTCATTTGTGTTGAAAATGCCCCATCTAAGCTGCCTTTTTTTCCGAAAAGTCCCATTTCGAAAAAAGCGGGGGCCACCATTATGCAAATGAAATGCAGGATATTAAAATCCCGGCTTCATTTCCACTTTCAATACGTCTAATTTACATCCCTCTGCCGGCAGAAGGGTGTAGTTTAGACGTACTCTGGGTGTTCACACTGCCACATCAGCTGCTAGAAGTGGGCCTCATCCTCCCTTACTGAATTGACCTCGTTATCTCTAGCCTTACTCTTGATTGGAACTCTTTTCTTATGCCTGTATATTTATACCTGCCTCTGGAATTTCCACTACATGCATCTGACGAAGTGGGTCTTTGCCCACAAAAGCTTATGATCCAATAAATCTGATAGTCTATAAGGTGCCACAGACGTCTAGTTGTTCTTGCAGATTCAGACTAACACAGTTACCCCTCTGATCTTTGGCCATTGCTACAGTATACAGAGTTTTTACAACATCTCACAGAGTTAACTAAATCAGTTTAAATGCAAATTGTTAGTAACCATCACCACATGCTGCTGAACTCCAGAAGAGCAGCAGGAATTGCCCTTGGTTCAGTTTTAAAAAGCCATAGTTGATGAGAGATCAGCCATTCAAATTTATGTCATTGTGCTATGAAAAGACAACTTACTCTTCTCTCAAATTAGGATCAGACACCTGTAATTTCGCAAAATTAGTATGAAGCAATTAGCACAGGGCTATTAAGTCCAAACTAATTTAAAAGAATTGTTGAGAGAAGACAGCAGGCAAAGTGAATGCTCACATTAGTGAAGCGATTTCTATGCATCCGTTTGGCACTAGGGAGCTGTTATTATAGCATCGGGCACTATGGTTCAGGCATGAAAAGAGGGTACTGAGGGTAGCAGCAGAGAGAGATAGTAAAGACAACCTAAAACTTAAGTCACCTAGGTGTCATGCCCTCCAATGCTTTATGAAAATTGGCTTAGGAATATGAATATGCATAACTCAAAGATGATTTAGGTAAAATGCATCATGTGACGTATTTTTAAAGTTACAGCCTGCTGTATGTATGTATTCTCTTTCTGGGCATGTATAATTCTTATATATAAAGTTAGAGATTTGAAGTATGACTCCATTTAGAAATCAAGAATTTGTAGTGAGAGCAAATAGTGGTACTTAAGAACTTAATGGGCTGGTGCTCAAGGTAACAATCTGTGATGGTTTTTTGTCCTGTAAGCCTGGATATTGGTAGGTTCGGCCAGGATAAGTGGCAAGACCACCTGATGCTGTACTTTTGGATCTTGTTCTTTTCCGCTCAAGGTAAAGAAAAGTTTTAACTGAACACAAAAAATATCCTCCTTGGACAAGGGGATCATAAAGGTGGGGAATCAAACAACAGAAATGGTTGCCAGATGCCAGGAGACTCCCACTTACTGCCAAAGATGCCTGCTGGAAACATCTAAGACTGAACAGGGTACGGATTAGGTCCGCACTAGGAGGCTGCCTACGTTGTGAAAGAGATCATTAGAACAACTGTTAGGGCACAAATTTGCATGTGACAAGTTTCTTAATGTATTAGGATTGGCTGGCATGTTTTATTTGGCTTCGGAACTTAGTGTGATCTGTCTGTTTTCACTTGCAATCACTAAAAATCACTTTTTTGTATTAATAAACTCAGTGTAAATAACTGTTACAGAGTGGGAGGACAACAGCTGTGCATCTCTCTTTCATTGATAAAGGGAGTGAACAACGTATGAGCTTTCTCTGCATACAATTTTTAAGCAGAATGAGACGTGGGTGCTGTTAATTGCCTTATAGCTAAACCCTCTCAGAACTGAAGTGGTTCCGCACCTGTGTCCTCTGGAAGGCGGTATGACAAGTGTTTGGCAGAGAGTGCCTAAGCCCAGCCTCCCCTAGCCTGTCTTCCTGGATCTCCAATGTAAACTGAGCCACAGAGGACAATCAGAAGTACATCTACATATAGGGCAAACACGGCCATCAAGCTAAATGAGCAGTGGGTGGGCAGAGAAAGCTTATGAGCTTGCTCTGTATGAAACTTTTATGGAGAATAAGATGGATTTTTCTGGGGTTCTGGTCCCACTGGGGATGTGTTCCTGGGCGCTTAACTATCATGATGGGGAACGAAGCCTTTACCCCTAGGAAACCTTCCTTGCTCTTGAAACAGAGACAGTAAACTTGAGGAAATATAAGCAGAATCAGAAAGACATTTTGGCATCCATAACCTGTGGGACACCAGCGTTCTCATTTTGAGAAAGGCAGCTCCTTCAACCAAAGGGGTTGAAACCTCAGACCTAACTATAGGCGAAAAATCTGCTTAGACAAAGATTGCAAGTTACTGAAGTTAAATTTTAGTCAGAAGAATGCATGTTTTGCTCTACTTTACTAGTACCTCGTCTGTTCACTTATCACTTAACTCTTTGTTCTTTGTTAATAACTATTACAAAACCACCTCAATGCTGTGTGTTCAGCTGAAGGCTGAAGTTAACTAAACTAAGTGCCGGGTGTCTGCTCTGTGTCTTTGGAAGCAACAAGCTTAATAACTTGCGTGGCAGTCCAGCTAGAGGGACTGAACAATGCAGGGGAGATGGTTTAGGGGTGACTGGGCTGGAAGAGTTAAGGTTACCCTGCAAGAAGTAACCAGATTGGGGGAAGCCTGGGATAGGCCATCATACTATTATCAGGTTGCTGGTGTCAGAGCACTGAGGCAAAATTCCACAGCACAGGACCATCCAGAGATACAGGGAATGACAGAGCACCTTTACTGGTCTGGGTAACACCCACACATAGCACACAAATGAATCCCTAACTCCTTGACCTTTGTCATATACATCAGTGCTCAGGTACTGATACAACCGCTACTGTAACAAATGTACGGTAATTGCTCCCATTGACTTCAGTAGGAATTGCATCAGGGCCTCATGAAATTCAGCACTGGTGCAAATATACCAAGCAAAAGGCACCCTGGATGAGGCTTTAAGCTGATTCAAAGAGTTGTTAGCAGTTCACAAATGCTGCCAAATCCTTCCCATGCTTGTCCATACTAAACCCAGCCCCTGACCCTTTGGAGAGCTGACCAGTACTAGCTTCTCAGAGCTGCCTGAACGTTTAGGTTGTTCACGACAATCTCATAAATCCTAATTTTCTTCCTCAAAAAGAAAGTGTTAAACACCATGCGGGTTGTTTAGGTACAAAACATCCACCTCCCTGTCAACCCAGAGGAGAAGCATCCCAGATCAGACCTCAGCAGGCTGGCCAGGTCCCATGTACATCTACACAGCCAGTGGGTTTACTAGTTGCCTGCCAGCGGAAGTGCTATTCATGGATGAGTTCATGGATGCTATGGAACAAGTGTCCTCGTCGCGGAGTTCAGTCTGCCAACATAAACATTTCACAAGGTCAGGAAGAGCTTGTCAGCTCACAAGGGTGGATTTGTGGCTGCTTTTTTAAGCTTTATCCTCAATCACATATACAGCAATCACTGCAGCGTTTCTTTTCTTTTGTCTGTGGCTTTCGATCTCCTCCTGGTTTTGTAAAAACTCCCTCTGGATAGCTGCTTGAGCAGCCAAGCATGCACCCTGAAGAAAACGGAGGGAAGCATGTCCCACTATGCAAATGCACCTCCATGCAAAGCTTACTGACATGAAGTCAGCTGCAAATTTATTCAGATCTCAGAGTTCATGTAGGTTTACACAGTTCTGTGGGTCACGCCTGAAGGCTAGATAGACAGTCTGCCACCACTCAGCTCATGCAGAGCAATAAATAGTTCATTTAATGCTGCAGGACATTCGCCTCTCTCTGCTTTCTCATCAGGAGAGCCACAGAGAACTGTAGTCTCCAGCTAAGGTTAGTGGAAGGCAGCTGGGAAGGGAGAGAGGATGGAGAAGACAGCACTCACCTTCTCCAGCACGGAAGGTAGCTTTCCCAAACTGAGTCAATCCTAAAAGCCTTCAGCCCACGGCTCTGTGCAGCAGCAGATACGGCTTATTTACAGTGTCACTATTTAAATGCTGCATATTGCTTTAGGAGAGCCCATGAAATACAGTGTTGACACAGGAAAATGTGCGCTACTGCTGCTGCTAGATAAATGCTACAGTAAATACCAAGGCAAAGACTTTCAAAGCAGCCTTTGGGATTTGGACACTAAATTCCTATTCACTTTAATGGGAGTTCAATTTAACTCCTTGGGGGTATGTCTACACTACCCCGCTAGTTCGAACTAGCGGGGTAATGTATGCATACCGCACTTGCTAATGAAGCCCGGGATTTGAATTTCCCGGGCTTCATTAGCATAAGCGGGGAGCCGCCATTTTTAAATCCCCGCTGCTTCGAACCCCGTGTAGCGCGGCTACACGGGGCTCGAACTAGGTAGTTCGGACTAGGGTCCTATTCCGAACTACCGGTACCCCTCGTGAAACGAGGTGTACCGGTAGTTCGGAATAGGCACCCTAGTCCGAACTACCTAGTTCGAGCCCCGTGTAGCCGCGCTACACGGGGTTCGAAGCAGCGGGGATTTAAAAATGGCGGCTCCCCGCTTATGCTAATGAAGCCCGGGAAATTCAAATCCCGGGCTTCATTAGCAAGTGCGGTATGCATACATTACCCTCCTAGTTCGAACTAGGAGGGTAGTGTAGACATACCCTATGTGGCTAAAATCTCAGCCGAGGAGATCTGCCAAGAGAGCAATTTGGCTATGAAAGCACCAGTTAAAAGCCACGTGGCTGATGAAAAACCTTGAAGCACAGTCTCCTCCCCTTTTTCTTCCTCCATGTGGCATCCCCCAAGGTGGGACAATCCTGAAGCAGAGGGACTCTGCTGCAATTTCCTTTGCCTGTGGATGAGCTGTATGGAGCTCAGCTGCTCTCCAGAGTGGGCAGGGCTGACCAGGAACTCACACTGCAAGTGCATCTAGGAAATGCCATGATGCAGCAAATCCTCTCAGTGCTTTTTGCTGACTGGGCTCCTATGAAGGACAGCCGTCAAAACAATACTTGCTCTCCACAGGGCTCGGTCCTCCCCACTTGTGGTGCAAGGGGCCCTGACACTGTGATGCTCCCCTGGTGCAGGTTTCATATTTTACATTTTCACAGATATCAGTGTCCAAGTTAATGCGCATCACTACTCCAGGCAAATGGGTCGCCATGGTTCCGATGAACCATGAGAGGCATTTTAGCCTTCTTCCTGCCATCTCCACAGGAAGGAACAAAGCCTAGTGGTCAGACCAATGCCCATGCGTGGGGAACTCTGGGGTCTATTCCCAGCTCTGCCACCAATATTTTGTAGGGCCTCCAGCAAGTCACTCAGCTGCTCTGTGCCTTAAATTTCCCAGCTGTAAAATGGGGACTTTCTAATTGAATGTATGTAAGGTGTTTTGACCTCTTCAGCTGGAGGATATGATCTGGACAAATTATTGAATTGCCAACATTCATCCTGACTCCTTGGATGTCCATGTACCCTATTTCAGAAGCAAACTAGGCACTAACTCTTGATGGGGTAGGGCAGGGGCAGATGACGATTTTGCGGGGCCCAGGGAAGCACAATTTCGCGGGGTCCCCCCTTTGACATGGCGCATGCGCGGGGCTTCTTGAAGCGCGGGGCCCGGGGTGGTTGCCCCGCTCGCCCTGCCCTATATCCGCCCCTGGGGTAGGGAGGAAATCCACACGCCCAACATTTACGTTCCTTTTATTACTGCCTGAAAGAACTACAATTATTTCTCCTTACAGACCAAAACAATCTCAGTTAGCTAGTGAGAGAGGAACATGCAATAAAGGAAGCAACTGTAAAAACTAAATTAAGGAAAAACCATGGAGGGACAATTAAAGACTCATTTTTAATTCACTTTAAAACAGTATAACTGTAAAAATGCTCCATCCTGCTTCAGGGGGAGAAGCCAGCATCTGCCAAGCCATGGGCAGCCTTGCCAGCTCTGTAGACAGAAGTTCATCACAGAACATTGGTTGCACATTTATAAACATCCCGTGAGGAGACTATTGCCTTCACGGAAAGCAGAGGAAAGGGGACTTCTAATAGCTTCTTTGCCCCACCTAAAAACATAAACACTAGCCTTATCAGAAATGAATTTCCCCAATGGACAGAAGCTTTGAAATAAGATAATCTCCCTACCTGTATCAATAAAGAGAGAGAGCTTAATGTGAAATTATTTTAAAATGTTCAATGATGCTGAGAAGCAAAAAAAAAAAAAAAGGGGGGGAACAGGTTATTATCAGCAGGATTAGTGACAGGGGGAGCTCGCTCACATATTTGCTGATATTTTGGTGTCCCACACCTTTCTCCTATTCCCCACTTGTGGAAGGCTAGCAAATAGTTCTTGATAGACTGCAGCATTTAAAAATAATAAGTCATATTTTTGCTTTTTCCATCAAAAATAAAGGCTCTCTCCTTCCAGCCTCAGACAAGGAAAACAAGGCAAGTACATCATGATTCCACTTCTATGGAGTTAGGAAGAAACTCTCTCTCTGTGAATGGATGGGTGGATGGACAGACAGACAGACAGACAGACAGACAGTGTCTTCTTCTGATACATCTGGTCTTGGCCACTATACAGGAATATAGGCTCAGCTAAGGTTGTACAGCCAAAGTCAGACCACTATTCTATGCTCCTTCAACCCTAATACTTAGGTGTAAAGTTATGAAAAAAATGCAAGAGACTTAAACTGATCTCATGTAAGGTGACGAAGTCAGGTTTTAAAACCATCAACTTCATACAAACTATGAACCAGGGATGTCTTAAAAGCCTGCTTTTCACGCACCACGAGCTGTTTGCATTTGCCCAGTTTCTTAGAGTCATGAAGCTCTACACAAGCATTCCATTTTGGAGCAGATTTCTTAAGTCCATCCACCTGGGTATCCAACAGAATGCAGAAAAACAGCAACAACTAATGAAGAGAGTGGATCTTCCCTGTTCAGATTTCTGAAGCTGCTAGTATCCAGAAAGCTACAAATAAACTGGAGCCATAAATAATATGACAGACAATGGAAAGGGCTTGTTCTTACCCATATCTGATTAGTGACCTGGGCTGGCTGGCCCTGGTCTCTGGCCCTTAGAGGGGCATGCCACCCTGTCACAGGACTCAAAAACGTTGCAGCACTAATACAATACTCTGAAATTGAAATTATATTTGAAACATGGACAAAGGCCAGTAGAGGGCAGGTAGCTGCAGTGCTACTTTCCTTCATACATCACTGCCAATGCAATTCAGAATACAGATGCCTTCCAACACTCCTTTCTATTCCAGTCCTGAGTCTCTCTTGAGGACAGATTGTGGTCTATATTTATTTGTGAGTTTTTGATTAAAGGAGGAGAAAAGATTTTATGAGAGAATACATTTTAAGAAAGTGTACATGGGGGAAGACAAAACCCTCAGAACTTTTACTGACATTTTGCTTCTCTAGCTAACGAATGAATAATGCTGGAGACATTTTCTTAGAACACCAAACACAGAGTGCAAAGCTCTCAAAAGATTTCAACTTGGAAAACAGCTCTATAGCCCTCCAATCCTTTTCTCCTTGAGAAACTCATCAGTGCTCTCTGGATTGCAGCCACCTTTGATTTCCCACCTTGCTAGCAAATCAAAAAACAATCTGACCTAATTAGCCCCTTCTCTTGCTGGCTCATTAGCTTAGACATACTGGCCTGGTACATGGGGTTGGCAGAAGAGGTTCCAGAAATAGTTGGCCCATCTTGTGGGTCTGGTTGTGGCAGAAATCCCTCCAGATCAAAATGTAACACAGTGCACTGAGATTGCATAGCCAACATAGCTTTCGACTCTGGTACTTTAACTACGGTCCCTGACGTAACATATGTGTAGCTCTAACTTGCTATATTGCAGCTAAGCAACCCTTCCCCAGAGCGTGAAACTGAAAAACATTAGGAAGTTGTTTAGAAATACCGCCTCATCCTGTCACCTTTCTAGCAGCTGTTCTTTAATTGAGAGTTCCTATTAATCATCTCTTGTTTCTGTAAGAAGCAAATCTGAACTAAAACCTCTGAAAATGGAACATCCCCAAACTGAGACCTGTTCATGCTCCCAAACCAAAATTTTTCCATATAGAAGATTCATTAGTCAACTAGTCTGTCTCCTGCCCAGATTTACTACAGGCATTTGCTGTCATCTCAGACAGCACATAGCCCTCCATTACGTACCCACTCTGCCCTAGCAACATCCTGTCTCTGTGGCCTTGTCTACACTGATCATTTCCTCTCACAGAATGAACTTCCTCTCACAAAATGAACTTCTGCTGACATCACTGATGGAGAGAGTACCAGCTGTGCCAGGTATTTTAACCCTTTTATCATGTAAGCCTACTCAGAGCTCTATCAACCATGGACCAGTCTCTTGCCTTTCCTATGGTGAGAAGTACTTTAGTGATTTCCCACTGAAATCACCCAGTGCAGTTAGAAGTATTCAATCTTCCAGCTCCCACTGAAAAATCCACTTTAGAGCAGCTTTTTTCAGCTTGCCCCACCTCCTTACCCATGATGGTGACATCATACTCGATCTGGAACAGCGCCTCCTGGCTGCACTGCCGCAGAATGTTCAGCGCGTCAGCATGAGTCACACTGTGAAGGGGAATCCCATCAACACTCAGCAGCCTGTCTCCGATTTTCAAGGACCCTTCCCTGCAGGAAGCCAGAGGCAGAATTCAGTACAAATCTTGATCCAGCAGGATCTGAACACGCCCCTGGACAATTGCCTTCTGTTTAGTTTAGGGTATTTATAGTCTGATGCCCATCACATTTAATTAGCAATATGAGACTAAAGAGACTGCCTCAGACCCCTTCCTACATTACCTTGTATCATAGCAATAGTGGCCCTGGAGAGATTTACAGTCAGCTAATTAAGTGATCATTTTGGAAGAGGTACTTCAAGGCATAACAGACACATCCTTACAGGAGATAAGTTAAATCAAGATAGCCATCCTCTGAACACGCCTGGAAAGGACTTACAACTTCACAAGATCTTTTCATTGAAAGCCGTAATGCCCCGGAGACACTGGTGTGATGGGCCACAGGATGTTATATGCTGAAGTCTGGTAAGAGCTGGGCATGCATTTTGTTAAACTCCATTGCTAAAGGAGGTAAAACATGAACATTACCTGTCTGCGGGGCCACCTGGCCTCACGTAGGTGAGTACTAATGGTCTGGATTTGTGCCAGTCTTCATGGGCTCCCCCTAGAGCAAAACCAGAAAAGCCATAAATAACTAATCTCTGGAGCTGAACGCCCTTGTTGTTTTAACAGAGGTGTTGAGAGACTGAAGATATTTTTCATTTAATAGTTGACAAAGCTTGCCAGCAAAGACAGTTCTGGATAGCCAGTCAGCAGTCCTAGGAGGTTGGTCAGTACAAACTTCAAGGAAGGTCTGCCAAGGGGGAAGCCGGGGGTAAATGGGGCAAGTGCCCCAATGCCTGGTGACTGTAAAGGTCTGGGGCTCCCAACCACAGCCACTACTGCAATGGGGCAACGCCTGGAGTCCCAAGCCCTTCAAATCACTGTGGGAGAGCCACATGGCCCAATGTGCTGCGGGCGGCACTTAGAGCTGGGGGAGTTATGGTGTGCTCTGGGCAACACTGAAGGTTGGCTGCTCTGGCCCCACCCCTTCCATGCAAGGCCCCTCCCCCTTCTGGGAGCATGTAGCCAGCTATCCCACTTCGCTAACAGGCCTGGCATGGCTGGCAGCTCCCCTGCTTTAAGGCACAGTTTTGTTTCCGAAACAAGATTTTCAACACTGACTTTCTCTCGTCCCTTTCCTTCCCCCATTCTTAGAGCACTACAACCAGCATTTTGCACATGCAGTCTTTATCACCCTCCTCAGAGAAGTCACTAACCTCTTAGCACAAAGCCAAAACTGTTGCCCTCTTTGTATAGACACACCTCTATGGTCTTTGGAATAATGCCAGAGCTGCTCTCCGGTGCTATATGGATGGGAATAAAAAGGAGAAAGTTGCCTGTAACTGAAGCATAAGATGCTTTTCCTCTTAAGATTATGAAATAACAACATGAAAATACCGCTTCATTTATATTCCAGATTTCCCCAAATCTGCCTAGACAAATACTTTGACATTGAAGTAAAATCTTGCCATTTCTCAACCAGTTTCACTGAGTTCAGTGTCATTCAAAAGCCAGCTGCTTCATGTCATGGAGATGCTAAGTTCTTGATGTTTTAAATTAAAAACAGGCAATTGTTGACCTAACCCCCCCCCCCAAGCCTCACTGCTAAAAGATTCATTTTCCCCCTCATGTTTTGACTTTTTGAGGAAAAGAAAAAAAGGAAGTGAATGTTTCAAACTGATCCTAGGGGAAAAACTGTAACTTTATGCTGAATATACTGCTCCTTTTAAGGTGAAGGATATACAATCATAGAGGATGAAAAAAATGCCCATTCTCGGATATGCAGCCATTAAGGAGCATATTTATTTTATCATAGTGGTGTTCCCTGAAACTGAAGAATAACCTGCCACTCTCTCTCCTTTGTATCCAATAGCTTAGAGAGAGATAGAGTCACGGTATCTCAGGTACACTAAGGGTGCGTCTACACAGCATCCTTAGCTCAAAATAAGCGATGCAACTTGCGTAGCGCAAATTGTGTAGCTTATTTCAAATGTACAGGCAGTCCCCGGGTTACGTACAAGATAGGGACTGTAGGTTTGTTCTTAAGTTGAATTTGTATGTAAGTCGGAACTGGTACATATTGTAGGGGAAACTCTAGCCAAACATTTCTCCAGAGCTCAGTTTTATTCTCCCACACCTCACTTCCCTCAGTCCTTTATTCTCAAGCCGAGGTGTCTGCTGAGAAAAGCCACTCCGCGTCTCCCTGGTCTGCTGGGGGGAGGGGGCGCTAGCTTCGCGTCTCCCTGGTCTGCTGGGGGGAAGCAGCTAGTACGGGGTTACCTCACCCCGATGTAAGTCGGATCCATGTAACCCGGGGACTGCCTGTATTTCAAAATAGCTTATTTCGTAACTTGGCACTGTATACACAGTGTCAAATTTCAAAATAAACCACAATTCTGAAATGTCCCTTAATCCTCGTGGAATGAGGTTTACAGGGATGTTGGAAGAGCATGCCCATTATTTCAAAAGATATTTCCAAATAACAGGCGCACTGTCAAGATGCAGAATAGCTATTTCAGGATACCAGAAGTATCCCAAAATAGTGCCATTGTGTAGCTGTACCCTAAGTGAGCATGCTCAGTGGAACAAGTATGGAGGGATAGATTAATTTACTTTTCCTTTCTGGGTTAGATTGATTGGCTTCAAGATTTTTTTTTTTTTTTTGGTAGGTGGGTCAAATGATGTGTTGCTACTGGTGGAAATGAGTTTAAGGGAAGGGTGGGGTTGGGTTTTTTTAAAACTATTTCTTTGTTCTTATAATAAAAGTTAAATCAAACAATTTTTCAACCTCAGAACAGATTCCTCCCTTTATCTGAACTGGTTCATCTGCTTCTGGGTTTAAGATCCTCTGCTAAAGAACACAGAGTTTCAGCCTGTTGAAGACATGTAATGTTCAGAAGAAGCAACATTTAATACAGTTAAACAAAAGAGAGAGGCTTTAGCCAATGGGTTGTTAGGATTCTGAATACTTTCCGATCAGTTATAGCAACAGTAATCTTAAAAAGAGAGAGAGAGAGATGGTTAGGGATGCAGATTGGGGATTTGCTGCCAAGTCACAGCAAGGCAACAGAAATCTAATCAGCCATCTCCAGCCAGTGTGCATGAGCAGGCACCCATTATGCTGGAAATAGAGAGAAAACTAACTGCACTTAAGAGTGGCTCTGCAACCTCTACCAATGTTTCACAGACAGATGAAGACAGAATATAATGCTGCCCCATTAAACATTCTTTGTGGTAGAGGGCATAACACGAACAAATCCCCTCCGTATCACAGAATGAGACAGTTAAGCAATGTAAGGAACATTATCTTAGCAACACGCACCGGCTGGGGGCAGTTCATACTCCACTTCCAATACCACCCTTTCCCCTACATTCTTCAAAAGGCTTATAATTTCATCATGCCGCAGTTTAGTCAGGTTAATCCCATTCACTGACTTGATGTAGTCTCCAACGTTCAACTGGTCACTTCTGTAAAGAGACAGCAAAAATAATATTCTGTTATGTTCTGCCTGGACATATGTGGGACATCTTTTCTGCTGGAAAATGTTATAAAAAATGTCAAATAGTAACCAATTTTAGCTGTATTAATCAAAAGGCATATGAAGTATTTCTATGTGGCTGGAAAAATGTGTCCATCTGCTATATTTTTCTGGGGGCAAACCTTCAGATTCAGATGAATAGTAATAAATATGTGCTCCCAACTTCCTTCCATCCCATCTTATGATAACCTGTCACAAGGAGAGATGGACAGGTTATCATAAGAAAGTCAGACACCAATATCAAGCAAAAGTTCCAGCAGGCAAGACAAGTTTTTCGCCCCTTTCTGCTTGCTCTCTGCATAGTATGCTATTCTTTTCCAATCTTTTCCCCTCTCCTTCACTGTTTCTGCTCCCCCACTCTTCTCCACGGTCTACTTGATCATGAATTGTATAATGCCAATGTAAGAGCCGAAGTTAAACATTTAAGCCCATGGTGTTTGAGATGGTTCAGTATTAGGCCAAATGCACTCGCTCACCCCAGATAGCATGTAATCTACCATTTAGATGCATTAAAAATGAAATTGCCTCATTTTGTAGAACCACTTATGTTTGTAACTGGTGGGATTGAAATTGTTTTTGTTTAACCATTCTAAAACCTATTCTAAAATGTTTCATGATCATTGCATGGATCATAGGAAATAACTCTGAATGAAATAACAGGCTTTTTCCTATGAGATGAATAACTTTACATCTCACGTGGCCATTAAAAAAATCCAAAGCCAACTCACTTGTCTTTATAGATATTCCATCAGGTATTCAATATGCCACATTTTTCACACAGATTTTCTCACCTTGCAGCAAGGCCTCCTGGCCTCAGGTTTGAGACCCTTGGCTTTCCATCTTTGTCTGTGCCACCGGATATAGTTAAGCCAAGGGTACTTCCCTCCTTCTTAATCAGCTCCACAATGGTGACACCTCTGAATTCCTCTAAAGATAAATATCAGAAACATATCAAACCGTGACAGTGTCCATCTCAGTGGAAAGCCCTGGGAGCACTATATTGCAGTGTGTAGTGGGACTAAGCATAAAACTAATTAATTTATTCGGGGGGAAAAAACAGAAAAAAAATTAGGCTGGGGTATCAGCAGGAAACGAGCAGGAGAAAAGGAGAAGGGGTCAAAGAGAATGTGGATGACAGGAAAGTTTTCCTTCCTATCAACTGATTCATCTCATTTCTCCCTTTTCACTTCTGAAGCAACACCCCCCTTTACTGAAACTTAGGCAGAAAGTTATGTGCTTCCCAGGTCATGGATCATGACAAAAATATCAGTATTTGTTTAGATATTTGATGCTTGGAAGTAACATGAACCACTTCATAAACCATCAGTACCATACTCTGGCTGGAGGATTCTCACCCCCCTCCCCACATTCCACCCTTTCTTCCAAGTCCCTGCCCCGCCTCTTCACCATCTCGCCCTGCTCTCCACCACCTCATTTTTTCCCCACACCCTCTCCCAAGCACGTCCCATCCCTGCTCCTTCCTTTTCTCCTGGAGTCTCTAAATGCCATAAAACAGCTATTCACAGCAGGCAGGAGGTACAGGAGTAGATCAGCAGGGCCTCTGACAGGTGCTGGGAGGGAGGGGGGCAAAGCAGGAAGCCTGGCTGCCGGTGGCTACTGAGCACCTGCTATTTTTTCTTGGTGGGTGCCCCAACCCTAGAGCACCCCCAGAGTCAGTGCCTATGATTACCACTACTAAATGTTTCTATTACTCTAGCACTCAGAGGCTACAAACAGAATCAGAAGCCAGCGGTATTGTGCATGGTCTCAAATTGCACTTTTAAAGGTAGCCAATAAGCACAGCAAGGGCCAAATCTGGAACTCAGTGTTTTGGAATGGATCGCACATTCTTTTTATTTGCTTATCATCATCATCGTAGTGTGAAAAATGTTTCTTTGGAATCTGGCCCTTGACTATACCTTGACCAAGAAATGTGTACCTTGACCAAAAAAAAAAAAAAAAAAAAAAATCAACTCCCCCTTGTACAGCTTACATTCTAGACAAGGGACATACAAAAGCTAAGGCAGGTAGTGGGATGCAATCAAAGATGCACGCAACTGATTTTGTAGGTAACTTTAAAAAAATAAATGATAAAGTGCCAGCTCAGCTAATCTGCCCCTCAGCACATCATTACATTGGCTTATATTGGGAAGGCTGTCTTTTCAGGCTGTTGTGAGCCTGAAGGGGACAGACAAAACAGGATGGATCTTAGAAATTTTGAGGTTGAAGAACTGGTGAGTTTCGGATTTGCCGCATATGAGAGGGGAAAGAGGTAGATTGTGTTGACATATGAGCAGGCTGCTAGGGAGATGAGGAGGATTGATGAAACCAATTCATTGAGGATAGTTTTTAGTTACAACTGTACTCCACTGTCCTCAGCTTGCCTGACTGGTCACAGGTACTAGGACATTTTCCATACCAAGCTGGAGCCAAAAGTATTGTAAATGGATATACTCAGGGCATGTTTTACAAGACATAAGAGCTATAAATATTCATAACAGGGTCAATTATGTGATATTTAATCCCTTTGTCTCCTGTGTTAACTTCAGTTCTCTTCTCCCTGTGGGTAAACATTTTTAATTCCCCTACCCATTCAATTATTTTGAGTGAATTTTTGTTTGTTTGCAACTAGGGAACAATATTGCCCTTGCACACACAACAAATGAATACACCATTCAATTGGTGCCAGTTTTCAGCATCTTACATCCAGTGTTTGAGTGGTTTAAAGCCTCCCTAATGATTTACACTCAACAGCTGGAAAATAAATGTTGGAGGAATTTTCAAAGAGCTCTGCAATGCTGCAGAGGGAGATATGGACCACTGTTCCCCATGTGGCTGATCAGGAGCGATTTGAATGCCACCTAGCTGATTAGCAGAGCACCCACAGCTAAGTCTGTTTGTTTCTACCTGTGGTGCACATCCGCACATGCTTCGATGCACATAAACATTTATTCTGCCCATGCATGGAAATGATTAGAGGGAACATTTCTCTCGACACTAGTATGCAAATCTCACAAGGGTTGCAAGTGAGTTTGGTAGTCTCAGACTAGTGGCTATTTGTCTGCCTGACCAAAACAACACATATTATGACTTTTCTTTGCTTAGGCAGAAGATTAAGAACTGCAAAAGACACTGCAAAATTAAAAAATAAAAAAATCAGGTGCCTTGGCAGATTTCATTGCCAGAAACTTGAACAGAATCTGCCTACACTTTGAGCTATTCGTATCCATTTTTCATGGGCATTAAAATACAGAAAAGGCACACAAAAAGGGTACGCTGGCCTCTTCAATGCATTGTAGCCCAGTTCCAGACCATGGCTTTGGAGGCTGCAAAGTAAAATCTTGCATCTTTACCGAGAATGGTCAAAAATAACTTTGTCAGGATGAAATAATGCATCAGGCTCAAATGAGATTTGCTATAGTGAGAGGGAACATTTAAAAATCTGTACAGTTTGCACTTTCAGGCCCTGCAAATCTCTTAAATCATTTATCACTACTTTAGTTCTCTGCAACTGCAGAGTTAGTCTTCCCCCTTTTCTTTGGAGTATACATTGTTTTAATACTGTGTCGTGCCAAATGATAATCAGTCTATCAGGTCTGGCTGGCACTTTGCTCTTCGTGTGATGCCACAGTAACAAAAGAAATTGCACCTTACTTTAAATCATTGTGCATGTTGCTATTTTATAAAGCGCATCCCTCCACACGGGCATAAATGTGAGTGGGGGGGATGTACTTAAAAGTGATTAATGTAAGAATCTCTTTGTGATCCAGCACTGTTTGGAAAGTATTCAATCTCAGCTGTGCCCCCATTTAACATGGTAGAGTTGACTCATTCTCAGACTTTATGTCCATGATGTTCCTGTTTTTCAAACTCAATTTTGATCCACCGCCAAGTACAGTAACAGTTTTCAATTCACCAATCTAGGATTTCCATAACTGCAAGAAACTTTCCCACTGGTCCCTGCTGTTCAAAACAGAATGCCATCCGGCACTATCGTGTGGATTTGCTCTCGACTAAAGAGACTACAGATCAACACAGATGGTGCCACAAGGGCTGGAGTAAGATAGGAAAGGGTCACAGTGTGGAGGTCACATGCTTCCCCTTTAGCTGGTGCCCCCGCCCTTGTGTGTCTCCCATCAGTCACCTATGATGTACCTGCACCACTGTTTAACCCCAATGGGCACAACTAAGTACAGTGTGAACTCTGTATGGATCACAGAGATATGACATGCGGCTAAACATCTCAGTCCCAATCTATGCCAAGTGTTTCACATTGTGTTTACTCCCATGATGCCTCAATTAAATGTTTAAACCTACTAAAAGTTTGCCCAAGCTTGTCAAGACAAAAAAACTAGAGTTTTTTAAAAATGTAGAATTTTACAGGAACCATCCTCCCCGTACCAGATTTTTCTTGAAAATGTTTAATTAATGCCAGAATGTTTCCATAGCCTTTTTTTTTGGTTTAAAAAAATCTATGATGGTTATAGAAGTTTTTCATTTACTGAAAAAACAGGAATTTGTTAAACCAATTACTGAAAAACCTGGGTTTCGCAAATGGAAAACATCAAACAGCGTTTTGATAGGGATTCTGATTAAAAATTCCATGTAAACGAAGTCCCCAAAATCACAAAAATAAGTCTGCTTTGAATCCTGTGAAACAGTAAAAGCTTTGATATTTAAAAAAAATTTCTTTCCATTTATCAGACTACTTCAGTGTATTGGTAGTGCTCACAGGCCCTAACAAGAGCCCAAATGTAAGAGGGAAACAGAATCTCAAGTTCCAAATTTATTCATATCTCCAGCTTCAAGCTGAACCTCCCAGATAGAATGCCAGTTGTGCTGCAAACACCTGCCCATGCAAAACTAAATCTAGATCACACACACATTTCACCAAGTTCCAATCATCATGCACAGACTGAGCCATTGACTGGTTTTTGTCTTCTCACTGCATATGTCTGCATTGCTATCAGTAGATATGACTGGAATCTGTGTAGATATGACCACGCTAGCTCTTTAGAAATAGCAGGAAAGCCATGGCAGCATAAGTCATTTGCCTGAGCCTGTACTCAGGATCCTAGATGGACTCATAAGAGGCTATGCCACTGTAGCATCACTGTTATTTTTGGTGAGCTAGCTTGAGTGTTTCTACATGTAGTGCAATCACACCTCCAGATTGCAGAGTAGACTTCTCCATGGAGCCAGAAACTCTGGAGTGATCAGCAGACTGCAGGGTGGCCATACTTTTCATGTGGCAGTAATGTGGGAGCTGACAGAGGAAGGCTCCTTGATCAGGAAGAGGGAGGAGTGGAAGGGAAACTTCCATAAGTTTAAATTAATAAGCAAGGGGTAAAAACAGTTACAAACGAAAAGACACAAGGAGTAGGGCCCAAGCAACAGAAAGTGGCAGCCAACATGACAAAAATTGCTAGGGAGACATACACGTGGGGTTGTTATATCTATTTACCAAATATAGTACAATAGCAAGACATATGCCAATCACCCTTGCCCACTTCTTTCCTCCTGCCTTTCCCTTCACCCCCCATTTCTTTTAAATTGTAAGCTCTTCAGAGAACAGATTCTCTCTCCTTCTCTACAGTTGCAATAAAAACTCAGAATAAACGTGCATAGCTTAGTGCTGCTTACATTCCACCCACAACGAGACCAACCATACCTCCTCCTTCCTGCTCGCCACTGTTCTGATTACTACTACACCAAGGGGGGGGGGAGGGGAGTAGTAGCCATTTCTTTTACCTGGAATGCTTTGCCTTCTGGAGACCAGGGCTGTGTCCAGTCCACCTGAGTCTTTGCTCCCCTTTGAGTAAGGGCCATCATCTTCCAGGGAAGAAAAATAAACAGAAGCTAAGATTATATTTACACTGAAAGCAACCGCTACGTTTAAAAAGTTCATTTGTGACCATTTGTATAGATAGTGTTTCGTTCCAGTTCCTGGCTTCAGGTGAGAAAAGGTTTTATTAAGCCCAGGACCACTTCACAATCTAGGTTGGTTCTGCAGCCTTTTGAGGCGGGAGGGAAAGAAGAGACAAGTGGGATGATAACACACTCTTGATTTATTTCTCTGGGAGCTAATCCTTTAGGAGAGCCCAAATTCCCTTACTCCTGTAATCATGTGGAACAGCAGAGATGAGGAAAAGCTGTAACATCAGTCTCACAAGTTTTAAGCCTGTCATTATGCTTGTGAAGAAACTCATGGTCTTTGGAAATGGAGTAATACATCAGGATACAAACAGGGCACTAAATCACCATACTTGAATTAAATTGCCTATTCTTAGAAATCCTGTTCTTTCAAAGTCACACATCCTTGCTACAGCTTAAGTGACTGTGTAGTGGAGAAACCACCTTTTCTTAAAAAAAAAAAAAAAAAAAAAAAGGCTTAGAATAGAAGGAAATGGTATTAGAAAGAATTGTCTGGTAGTTTAAATCCAAATGTAAGTATTAAGTATGACTTATCTAGTGCTACTAGAAGATGCATATAGTTTATTCATAGGGAAATCAGGATACTGAAAAAAGTATGGAAGTAGTTTTTAATCAACCGAACCAAATACAGGCAGTCCCCGAGTTACGCGGACCCGACTTACGTCGGATCCACAGTTACGAACGGGGCCCTCCCTCTCCCTGGTCTCCAGCAGACCAGGGAGAGGAAGCAAAGCGGCGGAACACGCGGGCAGCGGACAGCCCAGACGCGTCTGGTCTGTCAGCTGGCCGCGTGTTCCACGGCTTTGCTCTGCTCTCCTCTGCTCCCCGTCCCCCTGGTCTGCAGACCAGGGGGATGGGGAGCAGAGCAGAGCAAAGCCGCGGAGCACGCTGACTTGGGGATGCCTGTGGTTCTTAAGTTGAATCTGTATGTAAGTCAGAACTGGCCTCCAGATTCAGCCGCTGTTGAAACTGATCAGTTTCAGCAGCGGCTGAATCTGGACGCCAGTTCCGACTTACATACAGATTCAACTTAAGAACAAACCTACAGTCCCTATCTTGTACGTAACCCGGGGACTGCCTGTACTCCAGTCACTAAGTCTTTAGGATGGGTTAAAGCAAAATGAGTTTCAAGGAATTTAGGAATGCAAGTACTGATATTCCACAGTACCTTTATCTGGTTTCTATAATCTATAACACACAAAGACAAAGGTAATTCTTTCTATAACACTAAAGACTTTAAGACAGTTCTCTGTATAACATGGCTATGTATGAAGTTTCTAATCATAGCCATAGCCACTGGGGATCAATTTCCAATCGTTTAGGATGGACAAATTAATTAGATAAAGAATGAAGCTGAACTATCACTCAAAAATTAAAGGCTAAAAATGGTAAGGTTCTTGCTTAGTTTTAACTGAATAAACACTCCTGCTCATTCCACCACCACACATATATTACTTGCCTTTAGTAACATGTCACTTTATAAAATGCTGAACATTGCAGATCAATACATTTTCAGTAAAACTTGGTTTAGAGAAACTTAAACAACAAATGGTCTGGTAGCACTTTATAGACTAACAAAACATGTAGATGGTATCATGAGCTTTCATGGGCACAGCCCACTTCTTCAGATGACCGAAGTGGGCTGTGCCCACGAAAGCTCATGATACCATCTGCATGTTTATTTAGTCTATAAAGTGCTAGCAGACCATTTGTTGTTTTTTAAGTTTATCCTGTACAGACTAACAGGGCTACCCCCTGAAGCTTCTTGGTTTAGAAAGTTAGAGAGACTAATGCTAGGCTGGATCAGATCACTCTGATCCCATTCACTGCATTTCTGGGGTGCTCTGAAACTCTTTATCTTCAAGATTACAAAATTTAGCTGAAAAAATCTGGAGAACACTCTCCCCTGTTTGCCCTCCCACTTCCCAAGTAAATTTATGTATGAGTCAGAGACAGAAGGAGTTTTGCCACTCTACTTAGGCAAAGACCCAGTATACACTCCATTTAACTCCATCTGACAATTATTTGTCACTCGCTAAAGCTGTGGGCTTCTGTGGTGTATAAATCAGGGCCGATTTTGGACCCACATGAGCAAAGAAAAATGCTTAGTTAGCTAGCTGCTGCCATCCTATTATTATTATTGAGATATATGCACTTCCTGCTTGACAATATCAGCAAGTACCAGGAACCCTGAAAGTATAGGCATTCAAGATTTTCAGCCCAAGTGGTCTTGGAGCTAGACAGACAGCGGTCAATTGCCCTCCCAGTCTACGTGTTTGCTGTTAGTGCAACATGAAGTGATGATCTTTAACATGGAGGGCCAGGCGCTGCTTTTTTTAAAAAAAATGAGTGTAGCAGGTAAGGCCTCTTCAGAATGAAACCATACTGTGTGAAATCCACCCCCCTTCCAAGATCTGACAGCACAAGGCAAGCAGTTTATACCAGCATTAAAACAGGCTGCACTTGTGCAGATAATTAAAGCAATCATCGGGCCAAGCCACTGATTGCTGATAGGAGCTTGTATAGTTTGGCCCCAGTTCTAGGATCAAAAAAGGCATGAAAGTTAAGTTGCATTTATAATGAAAACAATCCCTTGGGTGATGCAGAAGTGGGAGGCAGGCTATGCAAGCTATACACCTGGGCGTAATACTCTAGATGTAGTTGTAAGGTTGAACCGTCTCTAAACCGGGACTCTCCGGTCCAGCAGAACCACAGAAGTTCCAGGACCAGAGGAGTCCTGGTGGAGCCTGGGAGCCCTGTGGGCTGGAAGGGCAGTAGACTGGTAGCAGCAAGCTGCCCCTGGGGCTGGGAGGCTGGCAGGCAGCAGCTGGGCTGCCTGTCATGGTCAGGAAACCTGGTCCAGTGGGCAGAGAAGTGGGGCCAGTGGCAGGCTCTGGCTGGAGGAGTTGGTAGCAGGAGGGCCAGAATGGACCTCCCTTGGTCAGGTAAAATCCCGAACCCGGGACCCGTCATGTCCCGAAGGTGCCGGACCAGGGAGTCCAACCTGAAGGGACAGTTTAGCTGCAGCACCTAGTTTTAAAAAAATATGAAATCATCCTCCTGCCCTCTGCTCCCCATCACTCAGTCGCTGATCAAGGCACCACTTTCCCTAGGGCAGGGGCAGGTCCTCGCGTGCCGTGCAAACCTGTATTGGTCATATACCCAGGCTGCTCCCTGCCAGGCACATCTACCAGCCCTGATCACAGACTCTAGCAACCTGCCTTTCCCCTCCCTACCCCGCCGCTTTTGCTGCCTCCACAAAGGCAATGGGGGAGGGGGGGGAAGGGGCGAAGGAGCCAGTGCTCAGGGGGAGCAGGCTTAAAAGCCAGCTCCTGATGTGTACCAGCTCCACGGAGCTGCCTTCCCCTCCCCACACACAGCTGCCTGTACCAGAGGCAGCAGCAGGGTGTGAGGGCAGGGGAGGCTGCCACAGAGCAGCATCTGTCTGCGGCGGGCCCGGGCTCACCATAGACAGAGGCTGCTCCGTGGGATGCCAGCATAGCCCCTGTCTGTGGGGAGCTTGTGCCCCCCATGTGCCGGGGCTGCTGCCATTGATGGAGAGGCAGCAGCGCAGAGTAACAGGGGGTTTCCTGGGAGTGGGGACTGGAGCACACTGGCTGCCAGTCCTGCCCCCCAGGGCCATCAAATAGTTGTGTAACTGCTAAAATACGATGCAGTTATACCATTATTCAATTAATTGGCATCTAACATCCCTAGTCTTCACAGCACTGCCACCCTCATGTAGAGTGGTGCTCTGTACTACAAACAGGCATGAAACTCTGTGTCTTCTCCATCTCCCTAGAGGTCAGGGTGTGTGTGTAGATGTCTAGTAACAGAAGAAAGATTTCTGGAATAGCACCTCAGTGCCACCGCCTTTCTGTAAACAACCATGTTTTTTAGCACTGATGACAAGCCATATGGAGTGCAAGGGACAGAGGCAGAGGCTCATTCAGCAGTTGATGTTGTAGCCAAAATTAAATGAATCCAAAAGCAGGGGAATACTGCTTTGACCATGTGAGCTCCCTGCCTTCTTAATGCAATATCCTGTGATGGCAAAGCACACGACATGGCTCATTTCCCTTTATCACCATATCCTCGACCATACAGTAAGCAAGCAAACAGCCTCCAAGTTTCAGGGCTGGTCTCCACATGCCGGGAGAGCGCTCTCTCAGGGTTCGATTTAGTGGGTCTAGTAAGGACCTGCTAAATCAACTGCTGATGGCACCCCTGTTGACTCCTGTACTCCGGCAGGTCATGACTAAATAAAGTCAACCAAAGAGTTTCTCTCATCCAACATCCGCAGTGGGGACACTATGGAAATTTGACCTAAGGTACATCGACTCGAGCTACACTATTGATGTAGCTGGAGTTGCATATTTTAGGTCTGCTTTCTCCCCTATTGTAGACCTGGCCTGAGACTGGACTTCTGCTTTAGCAACTGGATTTCTGTAGTTAGAACTCAGAGCAGCTCAGAACTCTGCTATGCTTGGAGCACAAGAGATCAAAATCATTCCGTTAGGAAATGGCATCTTTGGTTCTCAGGCCAACAATTACTTCCAAATGACACCAATTATGAACTTATCAAGAGGAAAACATTTTTTAAACACATGAAAGATAGTTTAACTGCTATGAAAGACACAGAGAAGGTGCTACACTTGAGGCAAAGTGCTCTATAGCAATGCGAAGCCAGCATTACCCGGAAACCACAAAAGAGGGGTTGAAGCCAGCTTAGTAATATGATGGCAAAATGAGGCTACCAACCATCTGCTTCACATAAACACACCACCCCAGACTAGTTAACCACCAGAATGCTTCTATGCTTAATTTCCCTGCAGTAGCCCAAACAAGCATTTAATGTGAAGTCTCGTGTCAGTAGCTGCAATTCTCTCCCATCCAAAATCGCTATAGCTGTTGGCGAACCGTATAATCACAGTACTGTAATTGCCCTCATATTTATGGCAGCCACCATCAACATCGAAGCAGCTAGCACTAGTAATGAAGTTGCATTCTCTATTCATGATTAGACATGCGAAAAGGACGCTGGTCAACAAAATCCTCCAGTATTTCATCAACAGTTGGATCAGCTGGCAAAGAATTAGCACCAAGATTCCCCTCTCTCCATATTCTTTCCTCCAACACAGTTGATTATGCTAAAATGTTTGTTTTTGTTCATTATCTGGCTAAAATGTTTGAGCAGTCAAGGAAGCTGCCACAGGAGGCCTGTCAAAGTGTGAATTGGCTTTTGCTTGTGTTAGATTCCCCACTGTGCAGCCCTTTGTTCATTTTCGGCTGATTTCCTGCTCTGCCACTCAAACTGGCATTAACAGAGCTGTTAATTTTGTTAAAGTTTTAATGTTCTGTGCTCAGGAATCTTCACTTTTTTATCTCTATTCCCTTACACAAAACATATTCTGAAGAGGCTCTGGTAAGCATGATAATACATTCACTTCATTGGCACGTTATATTGCCAACCCCAAGTGTTCAAAATTCATGAGTCCATGCTCCGCTCCCCACACAAATAATGAAATTGACATACAAATGAGGTGTGAATATTAGCCAATGAAAATAACCCAAAATGTACTACTTTCTGATGGTGCCGCCCTTTGGATCCATGACTTCTCTCATAACCAAGACACTAGAAACTCTCATTTAAAAAAAAAAAAAAAAAAAAACCACGAACAAGCTGAGATTCTAAAGTAGTCACATGAATCCAAGTTCTGAGGCTTTAAATCCCGCCCCCGCCAAAACACCAGATATCACAAGCCTGGAGAAAAAATCATGAGCAAAACTATACATTTTTCTACTAAGATCTATGCCATTTAAAAAGATTCTACTAAAGTCTCAGGTGCCTTTTCCAATTTTAGTCCCAATATTTACACAGAACAATCTCTGACATACTCTTCTCTCCACAGCATGGCATTGACATTGTGCTACAGTGAGACTTTTCTTTTTATAACAGGAGCACACATGCAGAAATAAGCACCAGGTGGGAGGAGTTGTGAAATTTCAATTAATTGACTAATTGAATAATCTACGCAATGTGCATCGACTATTCAATTACAGGCAGTCCCTGGGTTACATGGATCCGACTTACATCGGATCCCTACTTCCAAAGGGGTGAGGCAACCCCGCACTAGCTGCTTCCCCCCAGCAGACCAGGGAGACGCGAAGCTAGCGGCCCCCCCCCTCCCCCCAGCAGACCAGGGAGACGCGGAGCGGCTTTTCTCAGCAGACACCTCAGCTTGAGAATAAAGGACTGAGGGAAGTGAGGTGTGGGAGAATAAAACTGAGCTCTGGAGAAATGTTTGGCTAGAGTTTCCCCTACAATATGTACCAGTTCCGACTTACATACAAATTCAACTTAAGAACAAACCTACAGTCCCTATCTTGTACGTAACCCGGGGACTGCCTGTAGTTGATAAGGGCGCTTCCGCCTTTGAAGTGTAGCACTTCAAAGGCGAAAGTGCTGCAGGGAAGTCCCCCCAGCCCCGTGTTCCCTGAGGTGTTTCAAAGCGGCAGCAAAGTATGGAGCACAGGGACCACTCCCCCACTGGCCCCAGACTGCATGTTGCATTTCAAAGCAACAGCACCATGAGGAGCCCAGGATCTGGTTCTTTCTGATAGAGGCAGCAAGGGAGTGAGGGGAAGTGACTAGTCGACTAGCTTGTCAACTATCTGATAAGAATACGTTAGCTCTACAGTCTTAGCTGAGAGCAAGCTGGCTTTATAGCTGAAGTTTATCGGATAGTTGACTTGTCCTTCATGTCCCTACTAGGGAAACAAGAATAGTGACAAAACCACATGAAAGTCACCACTAGGGAGATGAGAAAGGAGGCAGGAGCAGGATCCTTAGGAAACAGAAGTACCAGCACTTCAGAGGGGTAGCCGAGTTAGTCTGTAACAGGAAAAACTTTAAAAACAAGTAGACTAGTAACCTTAAAGACTAACAAAACATGTAAATGGTATCATGAGCTTTCATGGGCACAGCCCACTTCTTCAGATGACAGGAGTGTTAGAAGTCCAGATCCAGCAATAAATGGGGGGGGGGAGGGCGGGGGAAGAGAAGGAAAAAAAAGAGAAAGAGGGGAGGAAGAAAAAAAAAAAAAGAGACAGTGAGTAGATAAGTTTCAACTCTAAAGGTCCTGGGAAGGCTACAGTGCTTATAACAATGTGTAGACATGCCCAGACACTATACATGCTCACTAGCACTTACATACAGCATTTTGTCCAGGCTGGCAAATGGTATCTATACACTATTTTAGACCACACCTATCTAGCCATCTTAGCTGGTGTTCCTACTTACTAGACCTGCACATAGGACATCACAGCTACACATGTAACACTGACAGGTGGCACTGAACCTGGGACATCTTGCACTTAGTGCATGAGCTGCTAAAGTTTCAGCTATAAAGACATCCGACTCTCAGCTAAGACTGTAGATCTCTCTCTCTCCCTCCCTCTTCTTTCCCTCCCTCCTCTCTCTCTCTGTGTGTGTGTGTGTGTTCTAAGTGCCACTGCATGGGACAGTGAACCACACAGAAGGTGTATGAGTTACACACATACTACAGCTGGCACTCTCCTTTGGGCACAGTATGGGACAGCTGCTGAAGTTTTCCCAGAATGCACAGGTGCAAACATGGTTAAGCAGAATATATGTGGATACATATCATGTCAGCAGAAAGCTGCAGCAGTGCACAGCGCAAGAACAGATCATTATACGTCGCCCAGACAAGAATGGAGGCCACAGTTGTGCTTATACGGACAAGCCCAAGGTGCTTTCCCTCTTCTCCTTAGAACCTGTAGTGCTCTTCTCAGCAGGATTCTCTCCACAGTCCCTGGATTCTGCTCCTTGGGATGGCATCATAGAGGAGAGGTATAAGAATGATGCTAAAACTTCCCACGGGCAAAGATAACTTGCAGATAGGAGCTGCCCAACCAGACTGAATATTGAGAATTTGAATGAGGCCTGAGAATCCTAAATTCAACCTAAAATTAGCTTAACTTTGTTTATTTTTAAACATACAAAGGTCTTTTTAATTATGCATCTTTTCATGGTGAAAACACTATTAAAAAAAAAAACAAATTCAGCAGCATCCCTTTAAACATGTACCTTTTGTACACGCTCCCATAATGTATCACCAGAGGAGTTCGGTTTCACTCCATGAGTGAATAACCATTGGATGCAGTCTCTCCAATACCAGGAAATCTATCACAGGGTAACCAAAAATGGAGACGTCATTGTAGCACGCTTAACAAAGGTGCAAGGAAACCCAATGGAACCACTGTAGGTTTTCAATGGTAATTCAACAATTGGACATCTACTCAAAACAATGAACATCAGTGTGGCTGCAATAAAATTGAGTCATCTTCACAAGCAGAGTTGCCTTGAGATCGAAGACCTGCAATGCATTTATTAACATTACAGCTTAAACAGAGGGAGGAGATAGTTCTGGGGCTGGTAACAGGATAGGGAGCTTTTCACACTTTAAGGCAGCAATTTTGCAAGCTATAAGAGGAGGTTTCTGACTCTTTCAGCATGGGTGTTCTATTACCTTTAAGAGGACTAGTCACACAAAGTTGGGCACCTGCTTAAGTACCCTGCTGAAACTAGCCTTACATCACTAGTTCAAATCTTGTTCTTATGTACAGCTGCTCAATGATATAATGAAAGAAATCAGCTATCTTGATCCAAGTTACTAAAGACTATTAGTTAAATATTACTGGTAACCTCACTCCCTGCTTTCAGAGCTCTGCCACAGTTGTGACTAGCTGGCCTCTATGGATGGCAGACAGTCCAAAGGAGTGGCTGAGCTAGAGTAATCTCATCCCACTAAAGGGGTTTCCTTCAGTTCAGAGGTGGGGTATGTCATTCAGGCAGCCTGTTGTGCTGTTTTCAGTTCCTTTGACTTTAGTCCCCAGAGCTGCCAGGCTGTTGGCTTAAATGATTATTAAATTCATGCTCAGTGTTAACAATAGAAGCCCTATTACCAGTATAGGCAGCTGGTTGCCAGATCCCAAGTAAACGACTGGCACAGAACAGAACAGGAAAAGGATAGGTCAGTGGTTTGAGCATTGGCCTGTTAAACCCAGAGTTATAAGTTCAATCCTTGAGGGAACCAATTAGGGATCTGGGGCAAATCTGTCAGGGATGGTACTTGGTCTTACTGTGAGGCAGGGGACTGCACTCAGGGTGTCCAAACTGTCTAGACTACAGGGTTTTGTCGACAAAAGTGGACTTTTGTCAACAAAACTATACCTGCGTCCACACTACCGCTGAGTTCTGTCGACATAACGTCGACAGAACTCAGCAGTTTTGTCGACGCTGGTAAACCTCATTTCACGAGGCATAACACCTTCTGTCGACAGAGTTCTGTCAACAGAAGGTGTTATTGCATGTAAACTGTCCTTGCGTCTACACTGCCATGTCGACAGTGCATGTAGGGTTATGTCTAGACTACAGGGTTTTGTCGACAAAGCAGCTTGCTTTGTCGACAGAACTGAATGTAGTGTAGATGCTCTTTGTCGACAGAAGCTTTGTCGACAGTATCTGTCGACAAAACTTCTGTCGACAAAACCCTGTAGTCTAGACGTACCCTCAGTGACCTCTCAAGGTCCCTTCCAGCTCTATCTCAATATTAAAGTAGATACTGGAAAATAATTTTCTTGTTGCTGGCAGACTAACCCATGGTTTATGCCTATGAACTGATCCTTAGATTCCACATTACAGGCCCAAGACAAAAGTATGCAAACACTGAAACCCAAGGCCAGCCTTTTAATCTATGAACTATACTTCACTCATCTTGTTTCTCTAATATATTGGGCCCAACATGGCTACAACACAGCATTATGCCAATAGATAATCACGTATCCAAACTGTAAGACTATAACTGAAAGAACAAATGGCACGTCACATGGAGTATCTGAGAGCAGTTATCTCTGAATTGTTTGTTGGAAAGCCACCTGTTTTTAAAAGAACCCTGCAGAGAGCAGCTGTGAATGGCAGAGTCTGATGCAGCAATGAGTCAGAGAGATACACAGTTAAATTGGCCACTGTCTTCTCATTCTTTACTGGAGTCTTTTCCAATCCCCGATAAGGGATATTCTGCTGTTTTACATCCTACCACAAAATGTATTAGCTAGGAATACAGGTTCCATGACTGTGAAGCGCAAAGATGCTTCTTCCCTTGTCTTCCCTTTTCATAGTCAGAATGTACTGCTAACTCCTGTGCAAAAGGTCCATACCTACATGTTGCTAGGTGGGAGCTTGTGACCGGGTTCTCCGTCCTCGATCTGTCCCGAGGCGCAGTCACCCGTCCTTGTAGTACAATAAGCTCGCTCCGGGAGCCAATTCTGGCTAGGTCAGTCTCTTCCTCGGAAGGGGGAAGGGAGGGGGGCCCGGGCCCGCCCTCACTCACGGGCCCCAGCCCAGGGCCCTAGGGAAGGAGACTACCTTTGAGTCTCTGTCCGACTGGCAGGGGTGAGCCCCTAAACACACCAGCCCACGGGCTATTTCGCCACCCTGCCCTGGGCTACTTCCTTCTTCCTCCTATCCCCGTCCTCGGGGTGTCGGTACTGACGCCTTCGCGTCTCGTTCGGCGGAGACTGCCGTGAGCGCGTCCGGGTCTCTTCCCCCGTCGTGGAGCCCTCGCGTTCTCCTCGTCTCCCCCCCCTTCTCCGGTGGTCGGCAAGCTTTTAAAAGCCCCGCCAACCTCGGAGGAGTTCACGCGCCCCGCCCCTTCCCGTCCGACGCGGCGCGTTCCTTCTTCTCCCTCTTGCTGGAGGGGCTGAGTTTAACTCAGCTGTGCGGAGACGTCCCTCCAGCTGAGCCGCGTTGGCGCTCAGCTGAGCCGCGGTGCAAGAGCAACCGGCGCACCGGCGGTAAGGGGTCTGTTGCCCCTCTGTAAGGGCACAAAGTCCCGGGGTTTGGGTACGAGGTCTCGGCACCCCATCACAGAGCTTCCTCTCTGTCCATCCTCCCTAAAGGGTGCTTTGAGGGTGCGAGGCTCAGGGCTGGGGCAGTTCCAGAAAGGGGTGGGGAAGTTTCTGAGACGCAATCCCATTTCAGGCTGTCAAAACCCTTACCTTGCTTTAAATTAAGGTAAGGGGAAGCTGTATACTGAATTTGGTAGTCTTAACTCTTACCATGTATGATGAGTTCCTGCACAAACAGACAAACAGAGACAAATTCTCTCAAATAATATAGAAGTGAACAATAAACAAAAATAAATCACATCATAAAAATCTTGTGGGGGAGGAGGATGAAATGTCCAAAAAAATCCACACTCATATTTTGAATAAATGTTACTTTTCATTCAAACATTTTCCATTCAAAACAGATCTTCTCAACTAAAGAGACATCAAAGAGCCCACAAACATACAAGCTCACACCACAATCAGAGGACTGCAGCACATATAAAAAGTCTTCATCAGCAGGAATCTTTTCAGACTTCAGTCAGCTTTGGATCAGACCCCTAACTCTAAAGCTGAACAGATTTCCACTGTCCGGAAGCTTTCCCCAGTACTCTGTGCCTAACTTCCTGTATAAATTCCGAGTTTTGTTATAGTTACTCCAGCTTCCTGTTCCTGATCAAATGCAAAGTCAAACCAAAGATGATATTTTTGCTGTAGCACAAGTCTACAGCAATGAATATATCAAGGCATCCAGGCTCCTGTTGAGGTTTTAAATGGAAGATTCACTTTGGCTTTGGGCTACTGCAGCATAATTTCTTTTCATTATTCTCAATATTTTGCTCATTGCACCTCCCAAAAAAACTTGTTAAAATGTGTTCTGCATTTTTATTCTCTAGGAAAGTGGCTGGAAGCATTTAGAATTGCACAGGGCTATCTCAGCCTCCACACAGATAAACTTCACAAAACTCTCATACATTTACATCAAGGAAGTGCCGACACTTTCAAAAGCGGTGTGCAGGTGGTTATCAGCATGATTCTCCCATTGGGAGCTACTCAGACCTGAATGGGGCTTTGAAAGTGCTCTTCTTTCACTCTTTTGCATTAGAGTATTTTTTTTTTAAATTTGCCATCCTAGCAACTGTGCATTTCAGCCTGAGCCATTTCAAAGTTATTTCTATGTTAAATGAATACTACATTTATTGACCAATTCATGGGCCAGCCAGTGACAGACTGACAATATTTTAACAAGGCCTTAAAATTTTCCACTTAGCCTGTGATAAACTCTCATGTAGCAGGTATTCAAGAAATGGGAAAGAGAGGAGGGACTGGGTGCGTGGGCAGAGCATCTGTATTTTTTTTTAAACAAGGAAGCCAAAAGAGAACAAACAAACCAAAAAACACAAACAATTGTTTTCTCGTGACAGCATAACTGAAGAAGAAAGCAATATGATATATTGAGTGCAAAGGCTTCTACTTTGTTCTTAGGAAATAGACCAAAGATATGAATATAGCAACAGAATGTTCAATTTGTAGAATTTGCAGTGGGATGGTTTTCCCAAACTCCAGGAATATCTGGAGTCTTGATAATACCTGGCATTTGGTAAATTCCAGAGTTTTACTCTGTCAGCATTTTTGAGGGCTGTGGATGAGTAATCTCTGCCAAACTGAAGTTACCACAAAAGCTTGAGCCCACATAAAATTCTTAGTCTTTAAGGTGACACAGGACCCCTCATTGTTTTTCCTTCGTGTGGAGACCACTCAGCCCTCTGTATGCTGTGCCTCCAAAACTACCCTCCCTTTAATCTCTCTCGAAAACATTCTTCTTCCAAAAGGCTTAACAGGCCCTAATTATCTTCTCAAAAAGGAGACTGAGTCATTTCGTGACAAAATGCCAGCTTAATCATACAATCGTGGAAGATCAGGGTTGCAAGAGACCTCAGGAGGTCACCTAGTCCAACTCTCTGCTCAAAATAGGACCAACCCCAACTAAATCTAAAGCTTCCTAGAGACCCCCGAGCACCTGACTTAATGCTCCAGAAAAGATCATTTTGAACAGAATGAGCAGGCCAGAGGCTTTGAATTAAACACACGGCAAAGGGCTCACAGCTCCAAGCCCTGCTGCTACCATGTTGCCTGGCAGCAGCCCAGGGTTCCTGTGGCTATTTAAAGGGCTCCAGTACCTGCCAGAGATTGTGAGCCATGAGCCATTTAACTCGGATCCTGCTGCTTGAGTCACCACTTGGAAATTCAGTGGCACAGGCAGCAGGATATAAATAGAAAGTGGCCAGATGCAGCCAGCGGACTGGGTCAAAGTGTTAGGTGGGTCGATTCTAGCCCCGGGCTGCATCTTGCCCAGCCCTGATCTTACAGGTCTGTATACTTGCTTTTGTTGCTCAGTAAGTAACCTCATCACAGACAACCAGTAAAGCCTCAAATTTCCACTTTGTCATGACTGCTGTGTGATGCTGCATCACCATATTCTTTACAGAAATAGGTTTTTAAATATGAATATGCCTAACTTGAATATGCTTTATGCAAAATGTGGCATGCAACCTCCCTTCATAAAACTTGTAGTCCCCCCAATGTGCATATCCCATTTGTATGCAGGTATCATTCCTATATTTGAAATTAGAAACAGAAGATAAACCTATTTCTAGATGTAAGCCCTAGTCCATTTTGAAACAAGTGGCGTGTCCACACTACCATTTCGATATAAGGGGCTGGTTATTTCAAAATAACCACGCCTGCTTTCTTTGAGGAATAAGCTTATTTTGAAATAGCTATTTCAGGAGTTATTTCAAAATAACTTATTTTGAAATAATTTCCTATTGTAGACATGCCCTGTCTGTGTTGCTCTGCTGTGGGCTGTGATCTAACTCTCTGGGCCCTAGTCTACACTAACGAGTTATTTTGAAATAACTCCCCTTATTTCAAAAAATCAAGCAGAGCTTACACACTATCAAGCCCATTACCATATATATAGTAGCCCAGTGTCTGCCACGCCCCCTGGCCGTGTACATCAGCGCCCTGCCCCCCTTCCTCTCCCTCCGTGGCGGTTCGGCCAGCCCTACAGCGCGCCGGACACTCCCCCCCCCGCCAACACTGCTTCCCTCCCACTTCCTCTGGCCCCCCTCATCTTCCCCTCCAGCCCCACAGACCCCAATCCCCCCGAGCTCTGCTTTCCACCCCCATTCCGGCCTGCCCCGTCCCCTTCCCCTCCCTGCGTGGCACGCTGCGGCGCTCCCAGCTGAGCAGCGCTCCCGCTGGACCCCAGCGGGGGAGCAAGCGGCAGCAAGCAGCCCTTTGGCGAGGGGGGGGAGGGGTGCAGCCACTGGCCACAGCCGGACCCCAAAGGGCCTCTTGCCGCCACTTTCTCCCCTGCTGGGGCCTGGAGGGAGGGAGAGGGGGGCGGAGTGCCATGCAAGGAGGGGAAGGAGGCGGGGCTGGCCAGAAGGGGGGTGGGAAGCAGAGCTGGGGGGAGATCAGGGGCTGTAGGGGAGGATGGGGGGAGTTTCCAGGGGGCTGTGGGGCTGGCCGGCAGGAAAAGGGGGTGGGAAGCAGAGCTGGGGGGGGGGGAAATCGGGGGCCGTGGGGCTGGACGGGAGGAGGGGGGTAGGAAGCAGACCTGGCGAGGGAGGGGGTTGCAACCACTGGCCGCAGCCGGACTCCAAACGGCCGCTTGCTCCCCCGCTGGGGCCCAGTTGAGCGCTGCTCAGGTGGGTCCGGTGGGACAGGAAGGGGGACGGGGCCGTGTACGTCACTGCCCTCCCTTCCTCCTCCCACTGTGGCATTGAGCGGTGCGCCCCTCAGCCAGGCCGCCGCAGGAGAGGGGAGGGGGGGGCGGTGATGTACACAGCCCCGCCCCCGGCCGTGTACATCACTGCCTCCCTCCTCCTCCCCCGCGGCGGCCTGGCTGAGCGCGCAACACTCAGCTGAGCCGCCACAGAGGGAGGGGAAGGGGGCGGGGCAGTGACGTACACAGCCAGGGGGCGGGGCCATGTATGTCACCGCCCCCCTTCCTCTCCCACTGTGGCACTCAGCTGAAGTGCTGCGCCCCTTAGCCGGGCTGCCAGGGGAGCCAGCAGCGCAAGGGGCTGTTTGGGCTCCCCCGGGGTGGGAGGGGAAGGAAGGGTGGTGACGTACACGACCCTGCCCCCTGGCCATGTACGTCACCGCCCCGCCCCCCTCCCTCGCAGCAGCCCAGCTGAACAGGCAGCACTCGGCCAAGCGCCACAGCGGGAGGGAAGGGGAAGGGGAAGGTAGAGAGAGACAGGAGGAGGAGGAGAAGAGATAGGAAGAGTGAGAGGCAGGAGGAGAAGAGAAAGAAAGAGACGGAGAGAGAGGAAGGAGGCGGAGGAGAGCTGAGAGAGAAGGGGGGAGGCAGTAGGGAGAGAGAGCGCACGCTCAGGAGAGAAGACCTGAAAATCCCGTCTTATGACGGGCTAATTGGCTTGTTTCAAAATAAGGGTCTGGTTGTTTCAGAATTACAACTCCTACTTTCCATGACAAATAATGCTTATTTTGAAACCGCGATAGTGTGGATGCTCCACTGCTGCTATTTTGAAATAATCACTCTGCAGAGTCATTCAAAGTAATTACTCCCCAGTGCTTTCTGGGGCTCTAAGTCGAGGTAGCATGTCAGCCTTAAGGGGGCCTGCCTCAGACTAATTTAAAGGCTTCCCTGTAGCGTGGGCATGTTATTTTGGAATAGTTATTTCCAAATTATTTCCTAGTGTAGACATGCTCTGAGAGAGACAAGAGGTTCTGGTTCAGCAGGACAGGGTGGTAGAGGCACCCCAAAGGGCAGGTAGATGGACTCAGTAGCATGATCAGCCCATCACGTGGATTGCTGTCACATGCTGTATGATGGCAGCTCCTATTATGAGTATAGGAAAATGTCCCCATTATTGCAATTACCTATAGCAGCAGGTTTAGAGATTTTTAAAGGCATCTACTTCATCTATTTGTGCAATCAATTCTTTTGACACCTGAGCCACAGAAGTCCAGGGGTCCCAGTACACTCCTGAAGCGGGTTATGTTTCTTATTAGTTCCCTTTCCACTATACACACAGCACACATTCTGTTTCCACCCATCTTTCTTCCCACGTCTTTATCCATTCTCCTACGAACCCTAGTGAGGCATGTCAGTTTCACAATCGCTTGCTGCTTTATTCACAGCAAGTAGGTCTATAAAAGACAAACAGGTATTGTTCAACTAAAAAGCGACATATACGTGTTGTGAATTTGCTCCTTTTTCTAAAAAAATTGACTTTTAAAGGCATATTTCATTCAATACCATATTAAGCGGCCATTTGAAATGACTGATGTAATGACTTCGGAAATTATTATTTGTATTGTGTAGCACTTAGCACAATAGTCCACAACAAGGGTTCCTATCAAAAGAAGTGGGATTCTGACGGATAAGACATCGTTGAGAAATCAGAAGGGCAATTACTCTCTACCACATGCCTTCCACAGGAATATAAAGCAAGGGGAACAAAAGTACCAGAACTAGAAACTCTATAACCACTCCACACAGAGCATTTTTGCTATTCAGGGAAAAGTAGGAGGGGCAATTTAGTTTTTTCTGTGCTTGTGTGCACAGAGCCCATTCACTCTGGCTCAATGCTTAACTAATAAGGGTTGGATTTAATGCTCCTTGAATTCAATAGGATTTAAATCAGACGCCCCCCCAAAGATCTGATCCAAAGCCCACTGAAATCAATGGGTGCCAAATCTGGCTGTAAAGATGTAGCTTTGATATTACCCTTCTCTTTATGCTTTTATGGAAAGCAACTTATACATAAAGGAAAGAACCAGAAGACATGTCATCTTTTGGAGTATTTGCAGTCACTCTGTCATCAGCCTATACCACCAGACACTTCTAAGAATTATAGCCATCTAGAAATGCATTGCCTGTCATCTCGTATTGCTTTGGAGTTCAGACTACATCATGTATCTAATCAGCGTACAGGGGAAAGCATAATACATAGTTTCTAAACACACTCATTAATTTCCACTCAGTGCATTAAAAAAAAAGAAGAAATACATCAAAAGGGGACTGCAAAAGATTTTATTAAATTGAGCTTGTTATCTATTTTGCTCTTCTGATGAGGTTTTCAATCCTTTAATGCTTTTCTTAAAAAACAGATTGTGGTTGTTTTCCTGTCTGTTTTGGTTATTTTAACTCAAGAAAATTCAGGAATGTCTGGATGTGTTTCCTGCTTCTGCTAGAGGATCTGCTGGGTGTGTCAAATCATGTTGATTAAGAACCCTCCCACCCAACTGAAGGAGGAGGCTGACATTTACATTTTGGAGATGGGATGACTATTAATTGGTCATTGAAGTTAAACAGATATTAATAACAAACACACACCCTTTCCCCACCAAGGGTATGTCTAGACTACAGGATTTTGTCGACAGAAGTTTTGTCGACAGATACTGTCGACAAAGCTTCTGTCGACAAAGAGCGTCTAGACTACATTCAGTTCTGTCGACAAAGCAACTTGCTTTGTCGACAAAACCCTGTAGTCTAGACACAACCCTACATGCAATAACACCTTCTGTCGACAGAACTCTGTCGACAGAAGGTGTTATGCCTCGTAAAATGAGGTTTACCAGCGTCGACAAAACTGCTGAGTTCTGTCGACGTTATGTCGACAGAACTCAGCGGTAGTGTAGACGGAGGTATAGTTTTGTCGACAAAAGTCCACTTTTGTCGACAAAACTCTGTAGTCTAGACACACCCCAAGGTTCCACCTAACTATACCTTCCCTTCCCTGCTTGGCTTTCACTCTAGTCTAATATCTTACAACGTTACTGTTGCTCTAGTTCAATTCTCAACCAAGGAGGTCTCCTACAGGGCTGGAAGTAGGTTTCAGAGGTGCTGCCAAGTGGGGCCAACATTAGACTTGCTGAAGAGTAGGGTAGAAAGCTAAAGACCTACTGAATGAGGCTAAAACCCAGGGTCCTGTATCCCCACCACCTGGGGCTAAAGGCAAAGCCTGAACAATGTGGTTTCGTGGCAGCCCCTGTGGCATGGGGCTCCAGGCAATTGCTCTGCTTGCCACTCCCTAATGCTGGCCCTGGATTTTATATGCAGAAAGCCAGTGACTGTAGCACAGGTGGGCTATTGAGTTTTTATGGAATGTTGTAGGGGCAGGGGAGGAGAGGAGGATCAGAAAGAAAAAAAAAAAGTTGAAAACTCCCACACTAGTTCCCCAGAAACAGGACCTTACCTTAGTGCTAAAACCAAACAACATTTTTTTAAAACTATTCCTCCTCCCCACAAACCTTTTAAAAACCATTCTCCATCATAAGTACAACAGAAAGGGATCTAGGAGTTATAGTAGACCACAAACTAAATATGCGTCAGCAGTGTGATACCGTTGCAAAAAAAGCCAACATGATTCTAGGATGCATTAACAGGTGTGTTGTGAGCAAGACACGAGAAGTCATTCTTCTGCTCTACTCTGCACTAATTAGGCCTCAGTTGGAGTATTGTGTCCAGTTCTGGGCACCACATTTCAAGAAAGATGTGGAGAAATTGGAGAAGGTTCAGAGAAGAGCAACAAGAATGATGAAAGGTCTAGACAACATGACCTATGAAGGAAGGCTGAAAGAATTGGGCTTGTTTAGTTTGTAAAAGAGAAGATTGAGAGGTGACATGATAGCGGACTTCAGGTATCTAAAAGGGTGTCACAAAGAGGAGGGAGAAAACTTGTTCTTCCTGACCTCTGAGGATAGAACAAGAAGCAATGGGCTTAAACTGCTGCAAGGGAGGTTTAGGTTGGATATTAGAGAAAACTTCCTAACTGTCGGGGTGGTTAAACACTGGAATAAATTGCCTAGCATGGTTGTGGAATCTCCATCTCTGGAGATATTTAAGAGTAGGTGAGATAAATGTCTATCAGGGATGGTCTAGACAGTACTGGGTCCTGCCACGAGGGCACGGGACTGGACTTTATGACCTCTCGAGGTCCCTTCCAGTCCTAATATTCTATGATTCTATGAGGTAGTATTATTTTAAAGGGGAAAGGAAGGGAATCCTTCCTTCCCATTTGCAGGACATCTTTACATATATACAGAAGAGTTCCTATTTGAATGACACACACACAAAAGTTTACAATGTAAGCCTCCCAACTAATAGTATATAATAGGGGCCAGATTTTAAAGGTGTTTACATGTTGCTAAGCTCAGTGCTGCAATGTCTAACTGAATCAGGACCCCAAATGTCATTTTTAAAATGGATTTAGACACATCAGAGCCACATTTCCATAAATGGTCAATGGATTTTAGATCCCAAGTGTCTAAAACCCTTCTGGTTCCTTAATCAGTTAGGCATTGCAATGCTGTGCACAGGAACACTGAAATAGTTCTGTGCCAAGATATTTAAATCTATTTAACAATTAGAAGACTGATGTTATAAAATAGCTACATTTGGGAAATTTCTCTTGTTGGATTCTCCCCCAATACAGTCTGCATTGCTGAACAACAGGATAGGAAATTGAAATAGTGATAATACAGTCAGCCACTGTTCCTGAAGAAATTACCTTTCAAAGTAAAAAATTAAAAAGAAATAAAAGTTATATTTCCCGGTTGGTCTTTTGAAAGTTATCCAAGTGAGTGACTAAGACAGTGAGGAATGACCAATAAAATCTGAAGCCATTTAACAGAAAGAATGCCTCTCTAGATAGAACAGGTCTGTTAATCAGTGAAATAGACAGCAATAAATCTGAAATACATTTCTTTCTATTAGATTCAACCACTGATCTTAATTTTCTCTTGTATTTGGGAATTGGTCAAGAACAGGGACTGGATTGTCCTCTTGGACTTCCAGGGGGAAAATCACCAAATACATGCTCTGAAAAGTGGGAGTGGAAGAAATGCTCTTAATATTTCTGACCTTGATAAAGCCACAACATTTCTCGAAGAAATAAGTCAAATTAATGACAGTCTTGAGATATAGCTTCTAACTTTATTGGAAACTAGATCCCTCAGGTTACTGGGAATGTCTGTTATGGTGCCTTTTCTTCTTGTCTGTCTAAAATGCTTTCTAGTGGAGTTGGTCAGAAAAGGGAAATTGTTACTTGTGAAATGAAAACAATTTCTCTGTTCCCCACCCCCAACCGATTTAAAAAAATGACAAATTTTTGAAAACAATTTTTATCCAAACAAATAAAAAAATGTGTCCCAACAAACCAGCTCCACAAACACACCCAAAACTTTTGGTAAATGAAAAAAAAAATCATTTAAGTAACTATTTGTTTTAACATTTTAATGCAAAAAGTATCAATAATATTAATTTAGATCTGAAAACATCCTTTTAACACCCTCCCACACACACGCAATTTGAAAATTTTTGACCAGCTCTCCCTACCACTGTGTTGGCTCTATCATCAAACACAGTCAGGTTGTTACAATACGTCTGCAAAATGTAAACATACACATAACATTTTGGGTGGCAGGAAGAGAGCGAAAGGGCAAAGCTCTGTGTTTGTGGTGCTGAGGATGATGAGAGGGTTGTGGATCTTAAAACCCGTGCCTTAGTTAAACAGCAATCCTGATGAAATACAGATACCGTCTGTGGTCTATTTGACCTTTTGTGAACTCGCTTTAGGTCCTTAAGTGTTTTGGTAAGTCAGTACCAGGAATTACCTGTTAACTTGTGATGTCCTCCCAGGCCCAATCAAAGAATAAGGGTTATTAGCTTGCCATCTAGGAGAAATAACTTCCTCTGATTTTCAAGAAAGTGCTCCATTCTGATCCATATATTACAGGTCTGGAAAACTCATCGCATAGACAGAGTCTCAACGTAGCTTATTTTGTTTGAGAAGAAAGTCAAGAGGTGACTTGTGCATGCTCCACAAGTACTTACACAGGGAGGAAAGTTCGTACTTTCTTTCTGTACACAGTTCTTTAATCTAGTAAAGAAAAGTATAAAAGCTAATGGTCGGAAGCTAAAGCTACACAAATTTAGATGAGAAACAAGATGGATTTATTCAGCTAGTTAGTTTCACTGTGAGGATAATTAGCCTTTGGAACATTGATGTATGCTCCATTATTTGAAGTCTCAGCCATGCATGCTTGATTTCAAAGCTATGCTACTGCTCAACCAGAAATTAATGGATGATGTGTTTTTGGTCTGTGTCATATTAGAGATAAGACTACACAATCACAATGATCCCTTCTGGCCTTAAAATATATTAGTACTAGAAGACTTACTTGGCATAAGGAGGGGCTAGGGCAGGGGGTGGGAGTGGCATCTGGCTTCTCCCCAAGGATGGTCCAGGGCAGCAGAGACTGCACATCCCACCTGCTGGCTTGTCCTGAGGGCCAAAAGGGTTTGTCTTCCGCCCACTTGGCCCAGCCCAGGATGGGACATAGGCTCTCTCCCTCCCTCCCTGGCTCCTCAAAGCATAAACACACACAACCTACTAAATTCTGGGGAAATGAAAGCTGAAACAATTCCAGGAAACAGTGTGAATTTAAGATTGGTAATTAAAGAGAGGGCATTAAAATCCTACTGCAGAGCTTTTTTTACACATACAATACTTCTGAGAAAGATTGTGCTACCTGCATAATATAAGTGCTCCTGAGAGTACACAAAGTTTTAGCTCCTGTGCTAAAAGTTACAGAGTGCTATGTGGGATTTAACCAAGCATGGTGAAACAGTCTCAAGGAAACCTAAATTCTTTAATTCACATGTAGCACAGAAGATAGTAACAATGGGCTAGTACAGAAAACAAATCCCTGAGTGTAGTCAGTCTCATCCTAGTTCTCCTGCTATCCTCACTCCACTCCTATATACATACCCAGATCAATACATAGTTTGGTACAACTGGCAGGTTCTGTTCCAGAAAGACCCAGCAACCGAGTAACAAGCCACAGTAAGGAAGCTTACACTGCAATTAGCTCAACACAGCCCTGTGGCACTTGTACAAGCACCAGGTTCACTCCCAAGCTAAAAGACTAGTTAGAAAAACAGGACAAGCCCAGAGAATGAAAAGAAGAACCAGTATGAGAGATTAGGTTGCACCATGTCTATAGCTGAGATTTATGCTAGACCAGGTGTACTGTGAATCAATCTTGATAGTAAAGTGTGTGAGGAGAGAAAGATTACACAAGATAAAATGAAACAGATGACACACACTTGCAATGATATTTAATAAAAGTGCAGATGAGACACATAGGTGAGATTGGGGGAAGAAGAGAATAGATACATATTAAAACAAGCAAAAAGTTGATGTCGTCAACCCTAAGATGAAAAAAAAACAACCTCAAATCAATTATGAGAAAGCAGCTATCAAGGCTGTCTGAGATACTGTTTGTTATTGTGCTGATCTTATCATTGCTATGCTACATCTCCAGCAGGAGTAATGAAAACTGGGCATTTAGGAGATTCAAGACAGTCCTGCCCAACAATAACCTAACATCAGATACATAATGTACGTAACACCATTCAATGATTTGTTATGGGGGGGGGTCACTCAGGGAAGCTGGCACAGTGGCATTTTGCACCAGGGAGGGGGTGTGGTGTATGGGGGGATGGGCGGGGGAGAATGTAAGGAAAAAAACAAGAGCACAAAAAGATCAGAAAGCAAAGGCTGTTTAGGAGTTAAAATGCATCACTGCAACAAAAGCGGTTAGATCTGGGAATTCACCACCAGTCTTTTGAGATGAGGTGCCCTCTGGCTTCAAAAACAACTCTCCGCCCCCTACCAGTTTGGTCTGCAATAAACCAGATTAGAATTTTGTTATCAAGATACACTAGACTAGAACAATCCCCAGGTTTAGCCTCCAACTCACTCCACTTTACAGTCAAAAAATGGTTTGAATTATTTTGAGATTACCTACCCATGATTAGGCAGACAGCTAATGCTGCAAGCTGGACTTGTGTGGGAAGATGTTCAATGCAGATTGCACATCAATTCCTTTAATAGGATTTGGACTGAATTTTGATGCTATGAGCTTAAAACAGTGAGAGTGGGAATGGGGAGAGGCTTCAGAACGGCATTAACCACAACAGTTCCTGTGCTCTATTTAGGACCATTTCTAGCTTTTTAGTGTCTCTGTGAGGTGCCACTAAATTCTCACTAAAATTTAATGCCCCAAATGAGACTCTCCCACCAGCATTCAGCTAGGTAGTGATATTGCAAATAGTTAATACTGAATTGCTGGAATATTCATATAGGTGGTAAAAGCCATTAACTTACTATACATTTCAGAAATGTGTGTCTGTCCATCTGTCTGAGAGTCCATTTGTTCAAGAACTCCTCCTAAACAGTAAGAGCTAGGACCACCAAATTTGGTATGCAGCTTCCTCTTATCATAACTGAAAGCAAGGTCAGGGTTCAGTTGTGCCAGGACAAAGGGAGGTACCTGGAATTCAACTGTTTCTCATAAAATGGAAAGGGAAGGATCTGGTAGGGGGGACAGTTATGACCACAGGGAAGCAGCAAGGGGCCTAGGATAGCTATAAGCCATTGGGCCAGCACAGGGCAGGGGTGGATAAAAGAACAGCTATTTACTACATATTTCAGAGTTTGTCTGTCTGTGTGTCTGCCTGTCCCCCAGCTGGGGACATGCATCCCTCCCCTGGCTGTGCCTGCTGCAGTAACCATAACCAGGTGCTTCTCACCTGGCCCCAAGCTGCTCTGGTGAGAGAGGACTGGAGCTGCCCCCTTTCCTGGGGGCAGCCTGCCTACTGAACCCCTCATCCCCAGCTCCACCCCAGAGCAATGATTTAAATGAAGAAAAACTAAAAACGTATTTGAGTTAAGGACCCAACCAACACCAGTTAAACCTTCAAGTGTATTTATATCAAGAGATGTTACCACTTCACAACTAATCTAAACATAGGCCCGTTTTAGACTTTGTTACATAAACCATCCACTATGCAATGGCCCAAATCCATAGCTGGAATCCTTCATGAGGAAGATTCACAGAGGTTGCTGAATAGTTTAAATAAGCTTATAAGTTAGACAAGAAACAGTCACATGCTTTATGCTCAAGGACCCCTTACAATGAAAGGGAGAGGGGGGAAATTGAAGGGGGGATGGCAGATTGTGCTGCATAGCAACATGCCAGTTAACACAATTTGATTTTTTTGAAGCTAGATGTTGTTAGATGAATGCCAAGATTCTGCTCAGCACATGGTCCCTCCCAGAGTTTACCACACTGGGATACGATTCCCCAATATCATCTGATTGTGTTGTGCTACAGCAATGGTGCAAAGCAGCTGGAAAGCAGGACACAACTGACCCTTTATACTGGGCTTATGACTGCTTTATGCAAAGGAACTGACTGGTGAATAAACATAAGAACAGCCATACGGGGTCAGACCAAAGGTCCATCTAGCCCAGTATCCTGTTTTCTAACAGTGGCCAATGCCAGGTGCCCCCAAAGGAAATAAACAGAACAGGGAATCATCAAGTGATCCATCCCCTGTTGCCCATTCCCAGCTTCTGACAAACAGAGGCTAGGGACCCCATCCCTGCTCATCCTGGCTAACAGCCATTGATGGACCTAACCTCCATGAATCCAGCCCCAAGTATTGCCTGTACAAAATACTGCAAACAAAACCAAGTGAAACATGGTCAGAACATGTTGCTTACGAAGACCCTCTGGTTTAGTGAACCTTCCTTCTGAACACAGGTGCAGACTGCAGCAATTGTGATTTGGGTTTCGTCAAAGGCAATTTCCTGTCTCCTGCAGTTTGCTGAGACAGATGGTGACTCACTTGTGGAGGTAGAGCACAGAGTCAGAGTTCTAGGCTACCAAGAGTCAGACAGGTTTTGTATGCCAAAGCGGTAAAGGTTAATATGTATCAGTCGGCTCCGGAGATCACTCTGTTGGAGGGCTGGCTAGCTGACTAATCAAAGAAGCAGTATCCTACTTACAGAAAATTCACATTTCTTTCTCTAGGACCACCCAGGTGTGTAGCTGAAGGGAGGAAGCAATTTGTGAGGTGCTGCCAATGGGGAGAGGGCTGGGGGGAGTCCTCTGGCCCCAGCCCCAAGGCTGCTGCCAATGGAGAGAGGGTTGAAGAGTCCTCTGGCTCCAGCCCTACAGTAGCCTCACCCCAAGCCACTCATCCTCAGCCCCACCCTAGAGCCCTCACTCCTCCCACATACACCCCCCAAAAACCTCTACTCCAGCCCTCAGTCCCCTCTCACACGTCAAACCTCTTGCACCTATCCCTACCACACATCACCTCCATATTGATGCACATACAATTCATTCCGCATATGGAGATAAAAAGTCAGAGGGAACATTGATAGACATTCAGACTCATGAGGTTTCAGGTCCTGAGCTCCAGCCTAAGTCCAAATATCTGTACTATTGTTTTTAGCTCAATAGCCCATGCCAGTCATAATTGTGTCACGGGTCTTATTTCAGCAAAAGCACCATGTGCTTCCAAGCTTGTGCTTGGGTATCTATACTACATTGTTAATCTGGACTTACAGTGGCTGGACCTGGGTTTCAGAGTCATGATAATGTGTCCATACTGCACAACAAGCCTTCTGACTCAGGTCTATCACTTGATCTATACCTACACAGCAAAGCAACATGGATTCGACCCAAGGTACAGTGGGACTTGGACTCTAACCCATCCCCAGAAGGATCCAAGAACCCATGTCCTGAATGTTTGTTGACCCAGGTTAGATTGATTTGTGTGTGGATAGAAGTAGGGCTTCGGCTCAAACTTGAATTAGAGCCCAGGGGTAGCGTACAGTGTAGACCTAACCTACTTGAACCGATCTTCAGAGACATGGAGCACCCATTAGCTTCCCAATGAATAATATTGCTGGTTCAAAGGTTACTGTATGTACTCTACAATTCAGGGAGGTGTGTGTGTGTGGGGGGGGGGGATATCAAAACCTAGTGATTTAAATGAAGCTCAAAACCCATGAAAGAGCCCCTTTATTTAAACACGTTACTTCCAGCACTGCCCCTGCATTGCTAGTCATAAAATCAAAAGCTCCAATAAATCAGACAAACCTGCTAGCAATACAATATCTTGTTTATAGCACCAGTAGCCTGCTATATAGACCAGAGCAACTCGGGAGATTCAGCCGTGAGAGGGGGGATTTAAGAGTCGGGTAATAAGAGGCCTGATTGATGTCACTGAAGCGAGATATTTGAGGGCTGGGAGAGGGGTGACATTGCTGGAGCACATGCTGAATGGTGCCATCCGGAGTGAGACCATGGTGTGCAGCACCAGAGAGAAGCTGCAACAGAGGAGGCTGAGATGCTATGGGAATGAAGGGGGCATCTGAGACTAGGGTTCAGTGGTAGCTAGACTGGGGACCACGGAGTGGAAATGGAGTAAGCAGTGTACTAGGAAGCCTGGAAAAAGACCAACCTGCCAATAGCAGCTGGGAAAAAAAGAGGCCACGAACAAAAACAAAGTAATCTTCTAGGGAACAAAGGCAACAATCCACAAGCTCACCTGCACTCATGTCTCATTACACTACCGTCCCCATAGAAATAGGGCTTCTTCCTTTTAGCATCTCATGGTAGCTGGGATAGTACTGATTGGGCTGTTTGGTGCAGTCCCTCCTATTAAAACTTACAAAATACATGAAAGCGTACTCAAAAAAGTGCAAAAGGTGTTACCAGAATGCCTCAGGCATTAATAGCTCCAAAGAGCTACAGGGGTCTGGAAAGTACGCAGCATCATCTGACCCAACCACCTCTCACACGACAGCTACTCCTGAAGGCATTCTGCACCAAAAAGTTCAAAATTGGGAGCAGCTCCAAAATTCTGCATACAATATTTTAAAATTCTGCCAATTTTGGCAAATGTTATTTGTCAAATAAATGAAAGGACTCCAGCATGGCATTGGGAAGCACAGGCCACTGGCTGCACACAGGTCATAATGGAGCCGTCCCTGCCTCCCAGGACATGGATTCAGTGCTAAGGCTACACACAACCCAGAGAGAGAACAAGGATGGGGCCTGCCTCAGAAACACCCCAGGGACCTGCCCCTCCATGACAGGTCCACCAGGTATGGGCAGGCAGAATCCAAATGTAAGGAGCTTAGTGTGTGTGGGAGGGGGGGGGGAGGTTAGTGTTAGCTGACAGGGTTCTGTGTGTGAATGTCTCAGTAAGGGAAATCTGAATGTTCAGAGGCTTGTGGGGGGGGGGGGGGAGGGGTTGGGTGCAGTGGTAATGGGATTCTGCAGGGGGTACAGGTGAAGGTGGTTGAGGCTCAACAGAGGGGGATCTGGATGTGGGAGGTTCAGATGCTGAGGGAGTGGGGCTCAGCTGGGTGGGGATCCAAGGTACAGATGGTTTGTTGGAGTGCTCCAGGTGTAGGGGGAGTGGGACTCAGCAGGAGGTCTAATTAAGGGGGGACTGGATACACATGGGTGGGATGGATGGTATAGGAATCCCTCCCTCTTCAGTTGAGGAGCAATGGGTGCAGGAATCCATGGAAACAGAAAAGGATGTTTTCAAAGCTTCCTGCAGGTAGGGGAGAAATCAGAAGGTGGGTCTGAACCAGCCCTGGATGCTGTGCAGGGAAAGAAGTCTCATCCTCCCCAATCCAACCAGGAGTAGCAGGTAAGCCCAGGGCAGGGTAGAAGCCACCAGCTAGTGTTCCCTAGTCCTGCCCCCTGCCCCCAGTGATTTACCTCTTTGCCAGCTGCCCTGAGCACCTGAAACATACTACTGGGGAGGATCACATGACCACTTTTGTGGCTTCCCTTTGCTTCCCCATTGGAAAATCATTTTTTCTGCAGGAAAGCAAAGAGGTTACAACCTGTGAGGTTACATCTACTCTGAGGTGCTATTTCGGGATACTTCTGGTATCCCAAAATAGCACTTTCTATGTCTTGACAGCACACCCATTATTTCAAAATGTAATCAAAATAATGGACATGCTATTCTGACATCCCAGTGAACCTCATTTCATGAGGATTAAGGGACTTGTTGGAATAGCAGTCTATTTCAAAATCATTTCTCTCGAAATAAGGTACACAATTTTGCGTAGCTCAAATTGTGTAGCTCATCTCGAGCTAGCGCTGCAGTGTAGATGCACCCTAGGACATAAATTCTGCACATGCACAGTGGCACAGAATTCCCCAGGAGTAAACAGCATCTTCACTCACCAGCACCAACTACAGTACAGCGCAGAGTTGTGAGCACCTCAGGAATAGAGATTGTCTGAAACTGAAATGTTCGTAACTCTGATCAAAACATTACAATTGTTCTTTCAGAGATTTACATATGAACACTGACTTAATACAACTTTGAAACTTTGCTATGCAGAAGAAAAACGCTACTGAACAATATTCATTTAAATTAAGCAAGGCAAGAAAATTTCCTTACCTTGTGAAATCATGTTTTTTTAACTCTTTTTAGGAGTTTATATTTAAACACATTATTGTACAGTATTTCCTTTTTTGACATCTCTGCTGCCTGACTGTATACTTCTGGTCAGTTTGTAACACTGAAGTTCTACTGTACTTCCCAACTTCTGGAAAAAGAGACCTAGCCCAAGTTTTTTCTTCTTTTCTCCCCCCCACCACTCTCTCTCTTTGTATCCTGCTTCACTCTGACTCTTTAAAAAAATAAATCAGTTTTTTATGATACATCCAGTTTAGGGCTTTATATGCTTAGACTAGTTTATGAGTAGTAACAAATTCAAGGAAAACTCAGCTACAATTGAAGACTCCAATTTTTTGAGCAGAGGATACAGTTGATATACTTTTACAATTCTACAACACACACCATAAAGAATGCTACTTCAGATTATGGCTCCCAAAGATGCACTTGTTGAATCTAAATTAAGACACTTACATGTTAATAAAAATTTTAAAAAAAGTGAGTTCCATTGAGTGTTGAATAGATGCATGTCTCTCTCGCAGTGTATGAAGGTAATCATATAACTAACTACTAGTACTAAAGCTCCGCTATTACATCCATAACTCTAAAGGGTGCGTCTAGACAGCGGTGCTATTTCGAGATACTTCCGGTACCCTGTAATAGCATTTTCCGTGTCTTGACAGTGCACCAGTTATTTCAAAATAGCTTTTGAAATAACAGGCATGCTATTCTGACGTCGCTGTAAACCTCATTCCACAAGGATTAAGGGATGTTTCGGAATAGTGCTCTATTTTGAAATATGGCACTGTGTAGACAGCGCTAAATTTCAAAATATGGATTTTGAAATTAACTCAAAGTAAGCTACATAATTTGTGTAATTCAAATTGTGTAACTTATTTCGAGCCAAGGGTGCAGTGTAGACGCACCCTAAGTGTTCTATAGAACATCACAGAAACACATCAACCCAATACACATATTGGGTAGAATCACGCATAACTATCCAGGTATCTGTGTGTAGTATCTGATTGTTTATAGTGTGGGTAACAATAGATCATTTATTTGTAAAATAATCAGGTTTTTTATTTACTTTTTTTTTTTAAAGAGTCTGTTTAAATTGAAATTTCAATTTATACAAAATAGATTAAGGCCTAGAACTGTAATCCCTTACAATATTTAACTAAAGTAAAAGGAATCCATGAGCCTCTCTCAAAAACTGAGTGTTAAATGCTACTTTTCTATGTATAAAAAAAGAGACTCTAAGGGAAAATAAACTTTTGAGATCAAACTTACTCATTTTTACACACATGCACTCAAGAGCACAGTTCCTTGTTCCCCTCAGGATCAGGCCATTACATACACACACATACACAACAAAACAGGTCATGCATTGTATTGAGACTTGTTACTGCGGGGATCCAGGAGCTATGCTTCTGCATACCAGAGACCAGCAAAGACATCACAGGCATTTGAACCCAGTTTCTCATTCCAAGTGATAATAGAGGGTGAGACCAATGGTCCAGCTAGCCAAATATTCTATCTTCAGACAGTGAGTGGTGTGAGAAGCTTCAGAGGGAATGAACAGAACAAGATAATTTATGGAGTGATCTACCTTTTGTGCAACTCGAGCTTCTTGCAGGCAGTTTAGGGACATTCAGTGCATGGAGCTGTGTACCTGGCCATCCTGGTTAACAGCCACTGATGGATCTATTCCCCATGAACTTAAATTACTTTTTGAGCCCAGTCATAATTTTGCCTTCACAACAGCCCCTGCAGAATGGGGATCTACATCTTAACTTTGCTTTGTGCCACGAGTATTTCCTTATGTTTGTTTCAAACTTGCTATTAATTTCATCAAGTAACTCCTGGTTCTTGTGTTATGTAAAGGAGTAAACACCTTTTCTTCACTTTCTTCACATCATTCACAATCTTCTAAATCTCTACCATATTCCTCTTATTTGTCTCTTTTCTAAGATGAGCAGTTGCAGTCTTTTAAGCATTTTGTCATATAGAAACTATTCCACCCCTTCTCTGTATTTATTCCAATTCAAATACATCTGTTTTAAAATGAGATTACAGTACTATAAATGCACATACCACTCAAGGTGTGGGCCTACTTTGGATTTATACAGTGGTATTATGATATATACTGTCTTATCTACCCCTTTCTTAACAATTTTTAATATCTTTAGCTTTAACTACCACTGCAAATGGATCAATATTTCAGAGAACTATCCACAATGACAAGAAGATTTCTTTCTTGCGTAGTAACAGCTAATATAGACCTCATCACTTGGCATTTATAGTTCGGATTGTTTTCCAGTGTGCATTATTTTGTATTTATTGACAGTGAATTTCATTTGTTATTTTGGGGTATGTCTAGACTACATGCCTCTGTTGTCAGAGGCATGTAAATTAGACTACCTGACATAGTCAATGAAGCCGTGATTTAAATATCCCCGGCTTCATTAAAATAAAAATGGCTGCCACGCTATGCCAGCTCAGCTGATCGTCGGCACAGCGTGCGGATTGGTCGACAAGGGAAGCCTTTGTCGACTGCTCCCTTATGCCTCATGAAATGAGGTGAACAGGAGCGGTCGACAAAGACTTCCCTTGTCGACCGATCCGTGTCTTGACTCAGCAGAGCCGGCATAACGTGGTAGCCATTTTTATTTTAATGAAGCCGGGGATATTTAAATCCCGGCTTCATTGACTATGTCAGGTAGTCTAATTTACATGCCTCTGACAACAGAGGCATGTAGTCTAGACATAACCCAAAATAACAAATGAAATTCACTATGTCTAGACTACATGCCTCTGTTGTCAGAGACATGTAAATTAGACTACCCGACATAGTCAGTGAAGCCGGGATTTAAATATCCCGGGCTTCATTAAAATAAAAATGGCCACCACGTTATGCCGGCTCTGCTGATCGTCGGCACAGCGCGCGAGTCAAGACATGGATCGGTCGACAAGGGAAGTCTTTGTCGACCGCTCCTGTAAACCTCATTTCACGAGGCATAAGGGAGCAGTCGACAAAGGCTTCCCTTGTCGACCAATCCGCACGCTGTGCCGACGATCAGCTGAGCCGGCATAGCGTGGCGGCCATTTTTATTTTAATGAAGCCGGGGATATTTAAATCACGGCTTCATTGACTATGTCGGGTAGTCTAATTTACATGCCTCTGACAACAGAGGCATGTAGTCTAGCCATACCCTTGTTGCCCAGTCACCCAGTTTTGTGAGATCCCTTGGTAAATTTTGCATTCAGCCTTGGACTTAACAATCTTGAGTAACTTTGTATCAGCTGCAAATTTTGCCACCTCACTGTTCACCCATTTTTCCAGATCATTTATGAATAAATTGAACAGCATTGATCACAGTATAGATCCTTGGGAGACAATGCTATTTACCCCTCAACTCAGAGCTGATCATTTATTCCTACACTCTGTTTCCTATCTTTTAACCAGTTGCTAATCCATGACAGGACTGTCGCTCTTATCCCATAACTGCCTACCTTGCTTAACAGTCTTTGATAAGGGGCCTGTTAAATTCAAAGGCTTCCCAAAAGTCAAATTCACTATATCTATGGACTCACCCTTGTTCACATCGGTTGACCTCACTCAAAAATTCTAATACATTAGTGAGGCATGAATGTCCTTTACAAAAGCTGTGTTGATTCTTTACCAACATGTCTACTAATACAACATTATGCATCTCCTCAGGATCATCCACTGAGCTCACCTGTATGGTCTCATACTCCTATTTGATAGCTTCTCCCTACAGGAGCTCTCACTGGCTCAGTTCTCAAAACATTGAATATTTATGGGTACGTCTACACAGCATCCGAAACTCAAAATAAGATATGCAATTTGTGCTATGCAAATTGCATAGCTTATTTCAAGTCTACTTCAAAATAGCTTATTTCATCATTTGGCGCAGTGTACACAGTGCCAAATTTCAAAATACAGTCTATTTCAAGCCATCCCTTACTCTTCATACAATGAGGTTTACAGGGATGGTGAAATAGCGTGTCCACTATATTTCGAAATAGTGGATGCTTTGAAAAGATGCAGGGTAGCTATTTCAGGATATCATTTGCTGCATTCCTCATTCTGGCAGGGGAGCACAGGGGGCAGATGAACCGGGCCTGGCCCAGCCTGGGGACATGCACCCCTCCCTTGGCTCTGCTCGCTGGATTGCAGCAACCATAGACAGGTACTTCTCACCTGACCCCAAGCTGCTGCTCTGAGAGACGGCTGGTGTAGTCTTCTCTCCCTGGGGTAGCTTGTATAGTGAACCCCACATCTCCAGCCCCACCCCAGAACAGTGATTTAAAAGAAGAAAAACAAACATTTTTGAGTTAAGGACCCAAGCAACACTGAGTAAATCTTCTAGTATAAAATGTTGCAGGACAAAAGACACAAGGGTTACGCGATCTGTCTTCTTGGATTGTTGTTAGTTTTCTTGTTTTTCCTAGTGGTGGGATGGGGGGAAAGGAGCAAAGAAAAGAAAAAAAAAACAGAACACTGAGGGAAGAGGCAACATTCTTTACAGTGCAAAATCTAGAGTTGATTTCCTACACCTAGGCACCTCAGAATAAAAAAAAAACACCCTGCTGTGGCTGCAGGTCAGTTGTATGACCCTGTTTGGGACAATTTTCAAGAATTTCCTGTACAGTACCTCTGAATGAAAAGGGAATATGTGCCTAAATGTACTACAGTGGGAAAAATACATAAAATCTGGCTGTCAGACTGAAATAGTATTTAAGAAAAATGCTCCTCAGAAGGTAATCATGTTGAAGATTATGTAGACTTGTCTAAACAGTCTGGATGAATTGGTTAGTAGAGTTAGTTTGCACAATTCTTATAGACTGCCTATGCTAGTAAATAACTGAACATTGTAATACCTTGGTATTTGGGGCAGATTACTTATATTTTATTAGGGATTTATGAGTTTAAATATTTTTAAATGTTCCCTTCCTCCCCAAATTTGGGTGGCATGTTGCTAGAGATAAGTGTTTAAAATATATTTAGATGATTTATGATATTTCCTACAAAACTGGGTTAAGAATAAATTATGGCATTTGAAGAGGGGTACAAACAGCTGCAATAAGAGGAATCTTTCATTTATTATCTTTTTATCAAGCAGTGCACTGAGTCATAGCGAGTAGCATTTTTACCCTTTTGTTTCCAGGTCCAGTTTAAACACAAGGGGTTATGAATGGCCTTCATCTGGAAGTTTTATAACATTAAACTCATCAGCTGGTACCATCAGCAGTGTAGCGACTAAATAAGCATGCGTTAGATAGTAAATTACTTGTATCAAAAAAGACCATCCTCCAGTAAAACCATGGATGAATTCATACATTAGGACCATCTCGTTCCAGCAAGACTCCAAAGATGAAAACATTTTTTTGTAAAGTCTCCCTTTTGTCTTATTCGGAACAAATAGTTCATGGACATAGTTTAAAATATTGCAACCAGCCACCAATTTTTCCTGTAAGCTGTGCACTTGTGTATCTGCTTAGGAGACATTCAAATGCCACCTAGCTGATTAGCAGAGCGCCCACATCTAGGTTTTTGTTTCTATGGGTGCTGCATATTCATACATGCCTCGGTGCACGTAAAAATTGATTATGCACATGGACAGAAAAAAATCCACACATGGATGAAAAAGATTAGCTGGAACATTGACTTACATTGCACCTATTGGAAAGGAGACAGTGCTGGATATACTGCATAAGGAAAAATTGAACAGCATGAAAAAAATTGTTAAATTCATTTATCTGGGGCTTGATGGGTGAAGCAATGTACACAATGATCCAATAATATATGCTTGTGCAACAACAGAAGATGAGGTTGGTCTCTCTTAACAAGACAATACAATCAGGTAATGCCCATACAGCAATAACAGCTGTAACAAACTGAACAAATATTCAAGCAACAAGTGCATAGCTTTGGCAGAAAATGCTGCAAATGTAGCAATGAAAAGAATTCTAGAGGAAGATAATGAAGCAATCTTAAACTCACAGGATACAGAGCTCATGTAATACTTCTTTTAGCCAACGATTTAGGTTTAGCTTCATGAATAAAGGAAAATGTTGAAATTGCAAAATACTTCCAAAGCAATCACTTTGCTTCAGCTTCACAGAAGAGAGCAGGAGGAACCAAATGAATTCTCCCTCAAGATGTACTATAGAATGTAGTGGTTGACTGTATTGAACTCTTTAATGAGAACCACCATATCCAGGTGACAGTTTGTGAAGAAAATTATGACAAAGTAGATGGAAACATCACAGCCAAAGCAGCTAATGTTGCACTAAAGAGAAATACAGACAATATGCCAAATATCCTGAAATCTATTGCCCTAGATTCTGAGAAACCGCAGAAAGATTGATGCTCAATTGCTGATGGTGTTGAAATTTGGAAAGAATTTCAAGATACATCAAAGAAAGAAATACCCAACAATAAAGTTAGATTGCAAACAGTGTAGAAATGGATAGATTAAACACCTAATGCACCTAATTTTCTTGCAAATATTCTCAACCCAAAGTACCAGAAAAGATGCCCTATTGCTGCTATGACATGGGCATCAAATAAAGCATTCTGTCATGATAACCATAATAAATTTTAGGCCTGGAAGTGAATCAAACAGCACATATTTGCTGATGATGTTTTAAAGAAGTCACACCACTGACATGATGGAAGTCACCAGCTGAGCACCCTGAATCATAGTTTGAAGTCCTAGATCAGCTTTTGACAGCAATAGCCTCGTTGGACTGATTCATTCAAAGTTGAAAAACTTATTGTGAGTTCGTGACAGTCTGCACCTTTATGTTCAGGTTTATAAGACTACAATAAATTTAGTACAAAGTATGCCCTGTGAAATATTTTGAAAACTCAATTTGCTGACCATTATTGTCCTGGTGAAATGTGCATGGTAACACTGCATGTAAAGTTATAAGACCCTACTGTAGGGCTTTACTGAGACATGCTCCAAGGTTAGAAAAACAGGCACAAACCTGTTCCTTAGAGAAACAAGGTGCCTTGTTCAGATGTCAACAAAAGCAAATGGACTATCACCTGATTAAGCCTTGGCAGAATGAAGGGTGTGAGCGGAAAATGTACAACTTGGTAGTGGAACACCTGGGGGTTCACATGTAAATGGACTTGTTGCCTGAACTCAAGCTAGAGATGTGTCTCAAAGTGGAGGAAAAGATATAAAAATGAGGAACAGAGCCCCCCCCCCCCCCCAATCACTTCCTCCCTCATTTCTCAAATGCAGTGATGCCAAGAGTAAAGGCAAAAGCATCATTGCAGTGTGGGGAGGGTTCCTGGCTGTGAAAAAAATCCAGTCAGGCTGCTATAAGGATATGGAGAGAAACATTTTTGCTTCCAATTCACTTAGCTTGTTAAGTTAGTAATCAGTTTGCCTTTTAGCTTTCCTTTGTTTGTAACCAATTCTGACTTTCATGCCTCATTATGGAGGCTACAATATTATAAACAGAAGTCACATAAGACACAGAATCTATGACTTCCAGCCCATGGCAGCCTGCCACCAGGGGGTCCCCTAGAGCGCCAATCAACTCCCAGCCACTGCGAGTTGTGCAATAATTAATTAAATAAATAAATAACCCAGTTTGCCCTTTTATCAGGAGAGCAGACATTGTCCTTTTAAGGGCGGCCATTTTGAACTCTGTTCTCCGTGGCACACCTCCAACTGCCTCGCGGCACACGTGGAACACACTTTAAGAAACGCTGCACTGTGGGATTCTGTCAGAGCTCCAAGCAGCTTCTGGCCACCACGATGTCCCCCCAGAGCTCCAAGTAGCTCCCGGCCACCACAGGTGGTGGTAGAACCCTGCAACTGAGCTCCCCATTTTATCATGAATGTTTTTAATAAAAGCCACCAACAGGTCATGGGGCATCCAGGAATTGTTCTTTACTGCCTGCGACCCATCCATGACTTTTGCTAAAAATACCGGTGGCAAAATTTTAGCTTTACTAATTATAGTCAGTTTATCTAGTTAATACATTTGTTTTAATTGTTTGGATTGAAGTGATTGGGAAAACCCATTTGAAAGAACAGGGTTTGTGTATATTTTTTTCTATTAATGAAATGATGGACTCTATAAGCTTGTCCAGGAGGAAAGAGCTGGGCAATGCAAGATGCATATTTCTGGGGACAAATCTGAGACAAGCAATGTGCTGGTATCAGTCTGCAATTTAATTCAGAAGTGGCCAGCTAAGTGCACTACTATAACTCATCTGGGAGTAACTGACATGCTAGAAGCTGAATGTGAAGAGGCCAGTAGTAGTTGCTTTCACAGCAAAGTAGTGTAAAAGGCATCCCAGGTTGGAGAATTGACTGGACATAGCTGTTAACAGTAACTGAGTTAAAGCAGGAACATTTGTCTCTCTCTTCCAGTCTATGAATAAAAACCAGAAGGGAGGCAGATGAGATCTACTAGTTTTAAAAGTCTGAAGAACAGCTTAAGTGACTGCAGTCTCCTATTCAAGAGACTAGGGTGAATAAGAACTTAAATTCTAGTCATTTTCACAGAGATATATTTGAAACTTCCCTAAACAGAAATTTATTTAGCCAAAATATTTTATTTTATTAACCAAAGCCACCTTGAATGTTATATACTGTTTTGTGTTTTAATTAACTTCTGGTTATCATCCCACTGCAGCTTGAAACAAGCTATGTGCAAAATTAATTATCTGGCAAATAAGCAATATATCATTCATCATTTTCTAAAGATTACTAAAAATGTATAATTTAAATTTGAATTAAGCTATATAATTGGGTATATAAATGCATGTATTTATGGATGCCCTCCTTGATAGCAAAAAATATGTACCAAATCTAGTGAAAAGGCTCTATTTCATACTAAATCAACATGTTTTACTTTTATAATCAGCCAAGGAGAATGCATGACTGTCTTTGGAAAAGTACTGAAATACAAATGGGAAAGTTGAGTACAAAATTAAAATTGGGCTTTCCGCTTGCTCTAAATCATGATTTATACAGTATCTCTGATTTAAATTGCCATGATTTAAATCAACCAGCCTTACTGCCTATTTCATCATCCTTACAGTGGGAGACCCCTATTTCTTGTGCAATCCAGATTTCCTCTGATAACATCACCCCAGTGCATCAGAAAGCAGACACTGCTAACAAGCTTTTCTTGCTTTACTCCTCTGTGTTCACCATCTAGACTGAACCTAAATCGGGTGCCACATACACCACTCACTTCACTGTATCTGTTCTCCATTTACATCAGTGACAGAGGAGCACAATCAGGCCCCATGAACATTAGATACAACAGACCTGTTTAATCATTAAACACACGATTGCTTAGAAAATGCAACGTCACATAAATCTGCTAGGAGCTAATTGCCTATTATATCTCATGGCACTTCTAGAGTCAGCACAGAATGACAAAGTGACTTTTTAAAAGGAGGAGAGAAATCTAGCAGAGCAACTACTATTAGCCAAAGCTTGAGGGGCTGGACAAGCTTTGTTCTCCAGTTTTGACCAAGCTAAGTGCTTCTATTATCCTTCCAATTAATAGTCAGGATCCATCTTTGCCTCACTCCCTTAAATTTTAAGGCAGTATCATAGGGACAAAATGGAAGAGGGGGATTTTATTATTTTTTTAAATCACTTACTTTCTTCATGCCATTACGGCAGCTATTTTCCTGTGACAGAGTCACAACGTTGGATTGAGTAACATGATGATGGCAGAGACTGACAGGCTCAATATTTTAACTTCAGTGCCGAACCAGGGGAATTTCAGGGAAGGACGTGAGAATTGGCTGATGTCAGTCAGTACATTATGCAATTTATTTTTTATTTTTTCTAATTGGCCAGAATGACTGGCTATGGATGGAACACCACACACGCTAAACATGGGATGCTATGAAATAGCAATCAGCATAACTGAAGAAAAAGGTTTCCCAGACGAGACACTAGCTGAGGTCTCTCGCATCATAGCTTTACAAGAGCACAAATTGCGAGAGAGCTCTTTTCCTCTAAACCAGGGTTAGAATATTCCCATTTCCTGAGATCTACTTTATGGAGAAAGTGGATCGTACACATATGGAAAGAGTCATGAAACCATCTTCTTCCTGTCCCCAAATCTGGCAAGCCTTTGCCATGCAGTCTGGAGGAGAGGGCAGAGATTGAACGAGTCACAGGAAATTGTAAATAATTGTTCATTCTTTTACAGAAGTTGTCTGAAAGAAACTATATAGTATAGGCTGGCTGCATGGTTTTCTACATAATCCCATGGGCATCTTAAGGCTGGGGTGGGGAACTGGCTGATTTTTTTTTCCAGGGCAGCGGCCCACAACCCAAAAAAGGCTCGCCACCCTTGCGGTAGAGCGCACTCATTCTCTCTGTGAGTGGACTAAGTGCCACTACATGGAACAGTGAAGCACAGCTAGTAAGTATGTGGGTTACACTACTGCAATATGAATAGGGAAGAACAATATATTGCAAGAAGGAATGTGTGTTCTGAAGAGGCCGGGAAATGCCAGGGGCCAGCAGCTTGAAGAAGGACGTTTGGTTAGGAGTAGCAATTGATTGGTGTTATTATAGAACTGCAAATTTGTCAGGATTTGTGGTGCTACAAAACTTGCAACATTCCAGAAAGAGGTTGTGGGTGGTGTACATTATACCAGCAAGATGATTTAAGTGATGAAACAAGGGGAAGGAAGAAAGTTAAGAGAAATAGAGCAGGAACTTGAAGGAAGTATACTACCAGCGTAGTTTTAAATGATGATTTTTAACAGGTAAGGGGAGGTTTGTAAAGGTTAGATTGTTCTATTAATCACAAAACGTTCTTTCCCAGGAAGGCTCAGGAATATTCAGCAGTTTTGACAAGAAGAATATCGACCAGAAGGGTTCTGGAATGAATAATCTGTACAGGAAGAGCATATACAGGCACACACAACGTTTTAATGGTACAAGGTACTGCCTCTCGCGACTAGGCATTTATAACTCACATTCTAATACTCTAATGCCTCCAACTCCAGTTCCAGTATTCCTTTCTCCAGACTGACCTGGCTCTTAATGTGGTCTCATTTCAATATTCAGAAATGGTGGTAATTATATGCATATTTTCAGACCGGGTACCTGCTGTGAAGAAAATGGACAAATCCTCTGCTCTTCCTGGTGCCATTTCATGAACTTGACACCAAGAATTGGATCAGTTGCAAACCATGATTAGGTAGGATCATCTTCACATCTTGATGAGGCTAAATAGTTTCACATGGCCATTTTGGGAACTGATATGCAAAGCAAATCAGCATGATTTAAGAAAAAAGTTATTTTCCATCCTTTCATGGTTTCCAGGTGTAGGGACCAATTTGCTTCATAGTAATTTTCATTTCTGGTCTCTTTTTCCAAAACCCTGCATCTGCCAACTATGCTGGCATCTACTGCAGTGAGGAAACAAATTTCTCCGTGAAGCAAATTCTTCCAGGATGAATTGAGTGAAGGCAGAGCTCATAATTGCACATTACTGCAAACATTTCTGATAAAAACTGGAGAGATATTTTTATCCACATCTCCAGCTGAAAATTACTGGGAAAGATGCCTTTGAAAAGCCTTCATCTCCAAGCATATAATTACCAGGTCCTCGAACAAAACCACATGGCCAACAAGAAAAAAAAATTCTTATTAAAATAAAAAAAATTGGGGGTGGCTGTTGGTAGGGATGAAGAGGAAAGCTATTACACTGACTCCTATGATATTTTACATGTAAAATTATACAAGTAAGTTTCCAAATCAGAAGTTGAAAGGAAAGCTGAGAAAAGTTACCAGGCTGGAAACTGAGAACATTTGTAAGTTAATAATAATGGTAATACAAATACTAATTTATTAAGAAGTGAAAAATAAAACTGTCACATGCCTATAGGACAAATCATTCATAAGCAGGTTGTCTGTAGTTGGGAAGAGAGAGACTCAGGCTAGAAGCAGGATTTCCGTACATACCAGATAGGCCACCTGCTATTAAGCAACTGAGCCACCTCTAGGAGACGTGAACATATAGTAACGAAAATGTGGAGCCCCCATCCTGTAAAGACAGAGGCTCATGCATCATCCAGTGGGACTATTTGCATTTATAAATGTAAGCAGGGTCTGAATCAATGTTTCTATTACAGCCAGCTGGAATGGGAAAGAAATCCTGGGTGTGATCATGTAAATACAGTCACTCAGTTTGCTTAGACCTTCTGGATATCCAACTGTTAGAATGGTGTTTTGCCCATTGTAACCAGTTTGGCTGCTATGGGGTCACAAACTGTGTTAATCCTAAATGCGGGAATTGAAAGATATGACCGCCAATGCTTGCAGTTATTTTGGGGGAATGCACAATAGTCAGACTGTGTTTAACTCAGTTCAAAGGAGAGGAACTGTCAATGTAAAGAATCTCAGATGGATAAGGCTTCCTCTGCTAAAACTCTGGGAAGTCAACTGGGGGGAGAGGGGGCAGAACTCTGACTCAGCAGGCTGGGTGCCTTCCAGGCACGAGCTATATGACTGGTTCAACCTGCTTCTCCCTCCTGTTCTAATGATAGAGCTAGAACAGATCCCATAAGAAGTCTCTTTATTATTTTAAAATGTATTCCAGTGAATACTGGAATTTTTGGGCTAGATTGTGCTTTGGGCCAAGAGCTGAAATTATTACATTTGGCCCAGAGCCAAATCTACCACAAGCCAGTGGAAGATGCAACAAGCAGCATGAACAGCCAACAGGGTGGCGATGGAGGAACAAATGACCAGCAGAGCAGCTCCAGAGAGCAGGTGGATGGTGAGTGACCAGCGGAATAGGTGAGACGCCGCCTACCTCCCTTCCCCACTCAGGATGGGAGGTGAACTCTGGTCTGCCCTGACCAAAGGCAGCGACCGTCAATGGGGGGCAGAGAAGGGTTGGGCAGGCGAAGGGGACATTTACAGTACTGGACTTGAGAGTTTGAGAGGAAAAGGACATTGCCCCATCTGCTTGAGCTGGGATGTGTACTTGTGGTTTTGGTTATAAACTTTGTTGTGGCGTTTTCCCAAATTAATGCCATGTTACTTCTCTCCCCTTTTATTAAAAGTTTCTTTTCTACACTCAGAGTCTGTGCTTGTGTCACGGAGTGTGTGGGAGTCACCGGGCCCTCCATCCCCATCCGCAGCCAGACGTGACTCACAGCCAGCAGGTAGAACAGAAGGTTTATTGATTCGCAGTGGCACAGCGTAGCACAGGATCGATGTTAACACAGGGACCAAGAGCAGCCAGTGTCATCCCTCTTGGGGAGAAGGAGTCCCAGGCCCTTCTCCAAGCCCCTTTTCTCATCCTAAACCAGCCAAGACTGACCCTTCCCCCAGGCCCTAGTCCTCAGCCTGGAGTCAGTGTCACATACCTCTTTGTGCCCAATGTGTTATCTACTGTCACCTGGCCCTCAGGACCTGAGAGGTTGCACATTCTTCCCCACTGAGTTGTGCCCAGCCTCTCCACGTCTAGATAATGCTGCAGTTCCCAGGAAAACTGAGGCGTGCGCATGCACATACACACAACAGACTAGTACAGGACAGCAGAATCACATACGAACCCACAAGGCAAACAGTGAATGCAAAAAAGAGAGTGAACGCAGTGGACTACAAGAGTGGACAAAATCCCCACTAGAGCTCAGCTTGTAAGTGAGGAAGCATTGCCTCCCAGAGGCACCCTCGGGTGTTGAGAATTTCCCAGGTTACTGGGTGGGGGCTTGAGCCAGTTCTGTGTTGGATGGATAGAGGGGTACTCCTAGATGTTGAACATGGCCCTGGCTGCAGCCGGTGCGATCTGGCAGAAGGGTTACATATAGTTAAGCACAAAGCGCTTGTGTAACCCACACACCTGTTGGGTACGGTTCTCTGTCCCATGGAGTGGCACTTATTCTCGCGCTCTCTCTGTAAATGGTCTGAGTTTGCCCTACTGCTGTAACTAAGCGGTAGAGGTCTATACACTAAGCTCCAGAGCTCCCAAGTTCAGTTCCACCTGAAGGTGGTTACACTTGCTGAAAGAAACTTTAAATATTTTAACTACTCTCTTGCAGTGCAGCTATTGATGGTTTCTTTACTAACAGGGAAAACTGGCTCTTTTCAGTCTACCGTCCCCTCATTTCCCCCCCAAAAAGCAGTTAGATATAAAAGCAAAAGCCACATTTAATGTGTGATATCCTGGCTGGAATAGCATCTCCTGTCATGTCTTGGTCAAAAGGAAGCCAGAGCGCACCTATTCCATACAAAAGATATACTTTTACTAGTTGGACAACAGGTGAATACAAATTTAGAAATTGGACTTTGGCATTTATTGAACCGTTGACCTTGCAAAACAATGATTCCATTAGTAATGCTAATTAGAGTCAATGGGGTTAATGACAATGACCCTGCAGTGGAACACCATCATTGTGATGCTGAGCTTACATAGCAATGGAACTCAGAGGAACCCAGAGACAGTCCAACAACAAGAGCCCTGCAAATCCATAGCTAGCCACAGATATCTGCATCCACAGATTCAGATATCTGCAGCTCATTTTTGCAGATACAGATGCATATACTCATTTTGTACCCGCACAGGGTTCTACAAATAACAGAGGCACTGGGCACACCAAGAGCAAAAAAGTAGTGGTTGAGGCCACTGGCCACCTTTTTTTTTTTTTCTTTTGTAGTCGTGTGCAACCTGATGGGAACATTTTCCTCACATTTCTCTCCTCCCCTAAACATGCACACGTTTTGTCCTTTTGCTACTTTGCACACTCCTGTAATTTCATTCCTTTGCACGTTTTCTTCTGTAGAGAAAGAACCAGTTTCTGTAGAGATGGGCTATTTTTGCAAGAAATCTAGAGATCATTTGCACTTTGTAGACCAAGTCATTCAGATTTAGCAAAGAATGACTTAATGATGCTGGGCAAAGCAGAATGTCTGCTTGCAGGCCCAGCAAATGCTGCAAAGCATGATGGACTGTCTATTGGGCATCACTCAGTTATCAGCAAAGAGATGTTTAATCTGTTAAATCAAATTTAGATTTGTATCTTGGTTTCCTCTTCTTTATTAATTATGCAGAAGCCAATGAGCAGGTAAATTGAGTTACCATCCCTCAAGAATAAAAGCCACATTTCACACTATCACCCTAAAAATCCAAACAAGATAAAATGATGTCCTCTAATACAAGCCAGAGACCAAATCATCTCAGTACGTTGCAAATCTGATATGCCAGTTCCTCAATTGGTAAGGCTCAGTCATTTCTGGCCACTGTGTACAGAGAAAAATAGGCAAAAATTTTTCAATCCTACCTTACACATCTTTAAAAAAAAATTACGTAGTAGCTGGATGCTTGATACTGCAAACAAACCCTGTTCATATATTACTTGCCAAATATAATAAAACTCTGAAAATTCTCCATCAAGGCATCTACTGTGAGCGGGCAGAGACACGCTCATTCAAATAAATGAAAAATGACTCAAACTTTCCCCTAAATCTTAAACTATCCCCATTTTACAAGTCAGATTACGTTTAAAAATGGTTGCGTTTCTTTGGACTGACTATGACTAAAAGTTCCAAGAAAATATCATGACATTGGCCTATTCAAACTTCCTACCATAATGAGGAGCCACAAAAAAAAAAAAAATCAGGAGTGGTTGGCCCCAGGGGTCTGGAAACATACCTGAACTTTTGGGTGTTTCTCCAGAATAAAATATTGGACTTTGATAGCTTCCCATCATTTTAAATGGGAAGTACAGTGAAATCACTCTAAAAATATGGAAACAATGATTTTATGCATTCATCTCATTCTCCAGCCACCAAGAGGATTTCAAGCAAGAGAGAGACAGATTAAATATTTTAAATTAAAAAACCCCCACAAAAAAGAAACACATTTTGTTTCACATTGCCAAGGAAGAGCTAGCTACTTAAAAAAATCCCTGCAATTAAAATATTGACTGGACATTGAGTACCACTCTGTAGCTCAGTAGTGTAGATCAGCCTAAAATAGGGGGCTGAAGAGAATAGAAGAAGAAAAACAAAAAAATAAAAACAAAAACAAAAACAAAAAACAGTCACTTGCCTGTCCCTCCTCCTTTGTGATACAGGGACTCTGGTGCTGGTAAATAAGGTCACAGCTCTATTATACATTCACAGAGCAGTGAATTCCTGTGCAACAGAAATGTACACCAAGTGCCCCACCTGCAATCTGAAAGGGCCACTTCTAGCACAGAGCAAAGTTGCAATTTTAGCTACTGTAACACACTCATCATGGTGCTCTGTCTCCAATTCTGAGGTTGATAAGCCCACAGCAGCCTTATACAAGATTGTTGGACCTTTGCTCACACAGCGGAGGCTCATGGGTTCAGATCCAGAGGTTTGATCCTCCACTACCCATGATCCACCTAGAAGTGTCACATTGTACCAACTCTCAGGTAGGGGATCTACTTAAATCATAGGGAAGAAAAAAAAAGTCACATTTTTCGCAGGTTGGTCACAGCATAAATAGCAAAATCTGTAGGTATGTTCACACAATACACACACACACACACACAAATATTGCACTGTATCACTGTTACATAAGTTATCCTGACTAAGGATTCTCAAAGGTGTTCGTTGTTTGTTTGGGTTTTTTTGGCCAGGATATCCTTTCAAAATATTTTAGGCTGAGATGACAAGCCTATACTGCCTTCACAGTGGTTGCCCTGCCAATAGCTACTGCTCTCTGGCCATCCAGCTGTGAAGACAGCACAGAGGTAAAGGAAGGCAAAACTCCCCGCCCCACAATAGACTTGTGACCCCCTTTTCAGTCAGGACTCCTAGTTTGAGAAATGCTGTATACTTTTGTAAAAGCGCACAAAAAAAAAAAAAACAGATTTCATGGAGGAGACCACAGTTCATGATGCATTTTTTAATAACATGAATTTGATAGGACCTTAGGCACAGTCTTAGGAACCAGAGTGAGACTTACCAATATTCCTACGGGGGCATTCACCTACTGGCAGCAGGGCCGACAGCCCCTGCAGACGAAGGGCAAGGTGTGGAGGGACCCAGCTCTGTACTCCTGGAAGGGGCGGAGCCTCGGATAGAAGGGGCAGAGCCAATGGCAGTCAGCCCTTGGCACTGGATCCCCTAAGCCTCAGAGTTGTGTAGCAGCTGAGACTCTGGGCATCTTTGAAATGCCAGACCCCTGTGCAATTGTCTGCTCTCCCTCTCCCACCACAGCTCTCCGTCAGTGGGCCTGTCTACTGATAACCACTTTGCATCACTAGATATCAATCAGCAGAGGTGAAAAGTCCTGTATCCCACCACTAACTCCCAGAGCCAATCAGGATCCTACCACAAAGTGTTCTGAAGTCTCTTTATGTAGTGCCTGAATCCACGACCTGTTAGAACAGCCTCTCTTAACCCCTGAGGTATCTCTCTCTAGGCCCAGTCAGTTTGAAAAATGTACATCTTAACTTACTGAGAGGCCGTAAGTGGATATCCGCATCTAACCACCATTAATGTTATTAAGCATCACTTAAGCAGGTAAATTGGCTTATGCCAGCTTCATTTCATCCTTTTATGAAGATCTAGCAAGTGCATGTTATAGATTTTGGGTTGTGGGGAGGAAGAAAGTAGCATATTTTTTCAGATCGATTGACCTGGGTTAATTCAGTCAGTTAGCTCAGGGAGTGGGGAAGAGAGAATCCCCCATTAGATTGCTTCAAGAAATGCAGATTTATTATTAGAATGCCAAAGAGCCTCTTTCTTCAGGTTTTGATGTCTTTGACATTCCTCAGCATGGAGACTCATAGAGCTATGAGGGAATCCCAAGAAGCACTAGGATTAGCTCCATCTTCCCACAAAACTGCACTGTGGGATGTTTACCCACATCGTTTTGCTCCATCATCAGGGTGCTAGCAATGTGGCCATAAAATGTCCACAATGGGAGGCAGAAAAACTGGTTTGACCAGTTTTCACTTTTGGTGATTTTGCACGTGGACAGCACTTTTGATCACCAAACCTTCCCCCCCTCTCAGCCACAGCCACAAGGGGGAAAGCAAATTTCATGAAGCAGTGATCTAACCTGGAATGTCCAAAGTGCTCCAACATTTTAACCCCAGCCACTTTTGCACAACCACCCCATTCAGAAGTGCCCGGGTGCTATGCTTCTGTATCCATAGCTTCCCCCTCAATCAATCATTTAAAAGATGTCCTTAAGTCTTCATTTCTGCACAGGAATATAAGGGATAAAGGAGGCCTGTTTGATCCATATTGGTAGTTTACAGCCTTATATGCCCAAATAGGGGGCTCTCATCCAAGACTGGCAGTTTACCAGTATGAGCCAAGATCATTATAGCAGGCATTGTAACAGATTAGACCTGTGACACAGAATAGTGTTAGGGATCCAATTGTATTCAGCAAGATCCTTTACTAACACACACACACCCTGCTTTGCACCCTCAGCTTTTATACATGTTGATCGTTAAAATATTTTTTTTTTTAAAGAACAGTACAGAGTTACATGATGCGCCCATAAAATATACTTGCCGTAAAAATGTTCACAGAAGAGCATCTGTAGCATTTTGGGTGTCTCAAGAGCAGACCCTATATAAACTAGCTTTTAGTTAAGGGATAAGAGGAGAGGAAAAAAACATATGTACGGTGCCCTCCAATTGTTACAGAGGAATTCTGTTTCACAGGATCAGAGGCACATTTTTACAAATCAAAGCAATTAAGTCAGAGTAAAAACCAAGTTCTTTTGAAATACTCTAGTAAGGAGACCATACATTGGTTATTGGATTTAATAGTAGTTAAAAGAAATCAAGTGAAATCAAAGTAAACTGGTGGGGGGGGGGGGAAGAGAAATACAGGCACACTCACCGAAATCTGACTGCAAATCCTTTTTCAGTCCACAAAGCATGTCTGCTATTATCTATCAAAGCATTCAGCTAATTGCAACACCAGCTCCTTTCTGTCTCTCCCTGGCTGTATTGGAATCACTTTACAGCGAGCTCACTTTCAGTCTGTCTCCCACCACAGAGCAGGGTTACAATGCACACTCTGCTCCACTTAAAGGGAATAAAGTCCTGTTGACTCCACTTTATGAGGACTCCATGCAAATGTTGCACTCTTTAATCGATTCTAAACTGGACTCGTTAGAATGAGACCCTCAAGATCCAGTCTGGTTTGACAAGACCAAGCCAAAAACCAGAGGCTAAAGGATCTTTAGCTTTTCTTAGAAATCCAGCAATGGAACTGTCAGACTGGCCGTTCGACATTTGTAGAGTACAGGTTATAAATGCAATGATTAAAATGAACAGCTGGTTGAAGGAGCAGTGACAGCTGAGTATGGGCACACTGGCAGATGCAGCAAATATGAAGCAGGCACTTCATTCCTAGCAATATTCCAACTTGTACCATGTTGGTTGAGAGCAGCCATCATTCCACATGGGCCGTGTCCTTGCCCTCTGCACAAAACCTTTTGTCCCTCAGCAGGGGAATTCACAAAAAGCCTGGAGATGGTGACGCTCCTGCCCCGGTGGAGGTTCCCTTCTGTGCCTCCAGGACCTTTCTGTGCACAAGCCCAGCTGCAGAAGTTGGATGGCAGCTAAACCGGATAGAAAGCTCTAAGTTGCAGCAGCATTTCCGAGCAGGGGAATAGGCTGAGACTGCAGTACTGCTTGACAGGCTTTCCTCTCCCCCACCCCCTTTGGCAAATGCTTGTAGAGCTTCCAGCACCTTTCAAGGCAATGTCAAGCTGCTGTCAAAGCATTCTACTCCCTCCCCAAAACAGAGTGCAAGAGAGAATGAAGCTGCAATTCTATGCCCTGCCTACAGCATTTTCTGAAAACTCAGTTTAACCCGTTCTTGGAAGGGCAGACTGGCAACCTCTCCCTGTTTCCATTGTTCAATTTAACTCTCTCTGGAAAGGAAAAAGGATTTTTTTGGTCATGCTTTGGTCACAAGTGCACCAAGGGACAGAACGTATCTGAAAGATCTGTATTTTGTACAAACCCCATATACGTTCCGGAAAGGGAGAAAGAGGGGGAAAAAAAACCCATAGATTTTCAGATACTTAACAGAAGAAATGTAGTGTCTGCAATTTAAATAGACAAGAAAAAAAGATATAATGGTGATCAAGTCTCAGGCTTTAGGATATAAACTGATCAACAGCGGGGAATTTTACCCGCAGCTATAGATGCTAGATGTGTTACACTGAAGCATCAGACAAGAAATTGTCATAACAGACCAATAGTCCTGAAAACTGTTTCCTTCCGTTATTGAAACGAAAGCCACACACATTGTCCTGGGAAAATGATTCTGATCTTTCACCACTTTCTTCTAACTCTGAACAGAGATTGGTCTGTAAAGCTAAACTTCTCCCATTTTGTGCTCCACACCTGAGATCCCAACTACACTATAAGAGTTCTCGCTGGGATAGCTTTCTTGGCAGAGACAACTTAAGCATGCTTCAGGCAGTATAGCTCGTGATTTATGCCAGTTCTCCAAAGAAGGTAAGTCATATCTGCAAAAGATTTCTTGTGGTGGAGATAGGTTTTTTTTTTCTCCTTATATAAGTGCATCTACACTGGGGTTTTTGGAAGTACAACATTGCCATAACTAGGGCCCTACCAAATTCATGAAATTTTGGACAACTTAACGAGAGGATTTTTTAAGTGGTAAATTTCATTATTTCTGCTATTTAAATCTGAAATTTCATGTCGGTATCCTGACAAAGGTTCCTGGTAAGCTGCATAGCAGCATAGCCCTGCCACTGTTTAATCAGCCCCACCCTGCCAAGGGCTCAGGACTCCACATACGGAGTTGCTTGACTGGGCAGGGCTGATTAAGCAGCTGCAGGGCTGTGCTGCCATGCGGCTTAGAGGGAACCTTGGTGATCCTGACCCAAAAAAGAGTTGTGGGGTGGTTGCAAGGTTGTTGTAGGACAGGTTGCGGTACTGCTACCTAGGCCTGATGATAGGGTAGGGGCAAAGGGGGCAATTGCCCTGGGGACTAGTGTTTCAGAGGGGTCCATAGCTCCCGGTCACAGTTGCTGGCAGAGCTGCTGTGTCCAGAGCTGGGGCCCTTTGAACAACTCACTCTGCAAAGCTTTGAGGGCTGCATGGGTAGGGAGGGAGCAAGGCCATTCTCAGTCTGCACAAAGGGCTGACTGCCTGAGGCCCCACCCCTTCCACTGGAGTCCCTGACTCTTCTGGGGCAGAGGAGCCTTCCCTTCGCCATCTCGCTCCTGCGGTGGCTGTCAGCTCTGTGCTGCTACCTTTAATTTTGCACTGCTGCTGGTGGTGGCACTGCCTTCACTGCTGGGCAGGCAGGGAATGGTGACTTCTAGCCAGGAGCCCAGAAGGCAGAGCTGTTGCTAGCAGCAGCAAAGAAATAAGGAAAGCACAGTCTGGTAGGCTTCCCAGCTCTGAAGTCAGCACAGAAGTAAGGGTGGCATTATCATGACCTTCTAAAATAACATTGTGACCCTCCTGTAACTCCCTTTTGGATCAGGAGGACCTAGGGTTGCCAAATGGTTGAAAGAAAAATTCCGACCCCCTCCCTCCCCCCGCAAAAAAAAACACCAGGAAAAAATGTTGTTGAAGGGAAAAAAAGGGGGTGGGAGGGGAGACCAAAGTTGTCGAGCAGCCTCTATTCCTTGTGAAACGGCAAGGCCAGGCTGGAGTAGCTCCTGCCACCCACAGCTGATGGTTAACTATTTATACAAATAGTTTAATTGGTTAACAATTCTGGGCATTTTTTACACCCTTAGAAGGACTCCAAGACTTATTAAGCAAAAAAAAACCAAAAAAAACCCCAGCATTAAAACATCATGTCCCCTTTAAAAGTGAGTGCCGGAATAGGAACAGGGGAGCGGTTGAGCACTAAGACCCAGGCTTCCCCTTGGTCGGAAGCCATTTTATTCCGGCAGCCTTGCGGAACCAAGGAAGCATGGGGTTTGGGGTTGCGAGGCTGGGGGTGTTGGGAGGGCCTCGGGAGAGGCCAGGCGCTGAGTGTCTGTAGGGTTGCCAGGTGCCCAGCATTTTTGCCTCCTGGCCGGGGGGGGGGGGGGACCCAGAAAATACTGAACATTTTAGGTGTCCGGTATTCTCTGAATTTTTTACCGGACAGGAGGCAAAAATACCAGACTGTCCAGGTGAATATCGGACAGTTGGCAGCCCTGGACCCCCAATTTGAGAAATGCTTCTCTTCCCCGTGAAATATATATAATATAGGGTAAAAGTATGTGCGCGCATGCGCGCACTCACACACTTGGGGGCACGGGGAGCTATTTTCATAGTCGTGAATTTGGTAGGGCTCTTGTCCTAACCAATGTACTGGCAAATAAGTTTTTAGTTTATATCTGGCCTAAATATTCAAGATCCTTGTAGGTTTAAGCAGCGGAGTGCAGAAAATTGGACTTCACAGAGGGAAGCCTAAACTTTTTGCTAGGATTGAAGTTACAACAACATCTTTATCTTGGTATGAAGGCAGCTGTTTTGTGTTCAGATGCCTTATACAAAGAGAGAGAAAATTAGTAAAAATAAAACGCACACATGATATTTTGGTGCACAATTTGTGTTTTTTTAAAAGTTCTGTTTGATAATAGATGCAGTTAGTAACTGAGTTGAAGTTTGTAATTAATCTTTTCACACTACTATTAATGTTTTTGCAGTAGAGAAACTGTGTCTTGAAAAGTTACATTGTGTTCTGAAGATTTATTTTTAAGAAACAAATATAATTAGAAGCTGCTAATTTGAGGAATATGCACTATGCTGGTTGCAATGAACTGATTGCTTTTAAAAGTATTAATACCCTGTATGTTTACTGCTAGCATCAAAATGATCAGCTATTGAAAAAAGACTATTTAGAGGATGTGGGAGGCGGGTAGATGAAAGAATGAAGATGTTTGCTTTATGGATTCTGGCCAATGTATATAAACACTATGTCTCTGTGAAATTTCTGATGGCAGTATTTTATAGTTGAAGTGAACAACTTGAATCTCTTCCACATAATATTTTCTTTAAAAGTACTTCACATGTGTGGAGACCAATTATGCAGTCAAAATATATCTATATCTATGGTTGACCCAAAGCAACAGTAACCAGAGCTTTGACTTGTGCTAATCTACACATCCTCTACCTCTTGAACTTAACTTTAAGATTGAAGTGTCCTGAATTAATAGCTATCCAATGATACTCCTACACTGATGTATATATTGAAAGGCCTAGCTTTAATAAAATGGTTCTTACTAAAACTGGATGCCAATTGAGATCTTTCAGCTACATAGAAGTAAAAGTCAATTGAAAAGTAAATGAAATGCCAAAAAAAAAAAAAAAAAAGAAAAAAAAAAAAAAGAAAACCACCTCACAGGAAATTCTGCATTCTTGGTGCTCCCAAAACTTTCACCAACTTTTGTGGAAATTTTGAACATGCAAATAATGCAAGATCAGGCCCCACATCTGATCTCAAATACTAAACTGAAGACAGCACAAACTTCCAAGACAGCTTCATCACAAAACCTAATTCCATGGTCTTTAGTAAACGTATTTCCCAAAGTCTAGCTACTTGAGAATGACACACTACTATACCTGGATGAAAGTCAGTTGAAAGGCCATTAAGTCTAAATGAAAGGGAGATTTTCTTCTCCGAAAGAGGTGGTCCCAAAAGAAATCATTCACCAGCCATCTGTTTAAAATTTAGTTTGCACTAACAACTAGTCAACAGCAACCAGGAATATCTAGATTTGCATATATTTACACAGAAAATCTTCCCATCTCCCTACCTTTGACATTTTTCAGCCAATCATGCATCATCAAATCCAATGTAAAGCTCACAAAGAGTGTGTTCCATCTGGTCTGCATGGGCACACTGTATTCACAGAATACATCTATACACAAACAACAGAGTTGGGGGTAGAAGCGGGAAGAGAAAAAGTTTCTTCAAAACATTGATATGATCTAAGGTTGTAAAAAAATGCCCAGAATTGTTAACCAATTAAACTATTTGTATAAATAGTTAACCATCAGCTGTGGGCAGCGGGGGCTGCTCCAGCCTGGCCCTGCCATTTCACAGGTAATAGGGGCTGCTCTGGACCAGGCTCACAATGAGCCATAGGGACTGCTCAGTCCAGCCCTGCCGTGTTGTGGGCGAAGGGGGCTGCTCCAGACTCAGCTCATTGCGAGTGGCAGTGGCTACTCGGGTCCTGCATGTTCATATTCCAAAAGATATTTCCATAAACATTTAGGGGCACAGCATCACATTATAGCAAAGATCCAAACCCTGTGTGATATTACAGTAGAATGTTGTAATGACTGATCAAGGAAACACCACATTAAAATATCCGTATGTCACTTTATAGTCATGTATCCCAGGAGATTCTCCAAAGACAGCTATATCACCACTGTGCAATAAATAGCAAGCTGCTGAAAATGGCAAAGAGAAACAAATGCTTATTGCAAACAGCCTCATGGGCTTCCAGGCAAGGTGTGAGGGAGCAGCTCCCTCAGGCAGAAGGGGCAGAGCCAGGGCAGCCAGCCTCCAGTGCCCCACAGAGCATACTGTGCCCCCATCAGCCCTCAGAGCCGCATGGCACACACTGTGCCTGTCCCAGGCAGTCCTTAGCACTGCCCAGAGCGCGCATAGCACAGTGCTCTGGCGGCTATTTAAAGGGCCAGAGGCTCCAGCTGCTACCACTGCTACTCTGGTAATAGTGGCAGCTGGATCCCCTTGTCCCTTTGAATCAAGGAGCCCCAAGGCAACTGCCCCCTTTCCTTTCTTCCCTTAGTGGAGGGCCTGAGGAAACAGAGAGTCTAACCACACACAAACTCATATTGGCAGCAAATGAAATGGCTTTGGGTTAGGGGTGGTTCATAAAGTGATCCAGAAAAATTCAGCTCCAAATTTGAGGTTCAAGGAAGTTTGGATGACCTCTTCCCTCAACCTAGTATTGTCATTTACATAATGTAGCTCTATGGTTTCACCCAAAACTGGAGATCCAAAAGCAGCACTCTAGGGGTATGTCTACACTACCCCGCTAGTTCGAACTAGCGGGGTAATGTATGCATACCGCACTTGCTAATGAAGCCCGGGATTTGAATTTCCCGGGCTTCATTAGCATAAGCGGGGAGCCGCCATTTTTAAATCCCCGCTGCTTCGAACCCCGTGCAGCGCGGCTACACGGGGCTCGAACTAGGTAGTTGGGACTAGGGTGCCTATTCCGAACTACCGTTACTCCTCATTTCACGAGGAGTAACGGTAGTTCGGAATAGGAACCTAGTCCGAACTACCTAGTTCGAGCCCCATGTAGCCGCGCTGCACGGGGTTCGAAGCAGCGGGGATTTAAAAATGGCGGCTCCCCGCTTATGCTAATGAAGCCCGGGAAATTCAAATCCCGGGCTTCATTAGCAAGTGTGGTATGCATACATTACCCCGCTAGTTCGAACTAGCGGGGTAGTGTAGACATACCCTAGAAGAGTAGGTAATCCTGGAAATCTGAGAAAAAAGCCAGCTATCTGCAAGCTTTCCAACCTAATTTTGCATCATAGAGTTTAGATAAGGAATCCCAACCTCACCCATTTTCACAGGTTTGCTTCTCTCTCCCATTAACAGCTAGTTACCTAAGCAGCCACCACCTACTGTAATTATGCCAGTCTATTGCCACAGAGAACGAGCTGTACTTATTTAAAATAGCTGAACACCTATGGGTCAGATTCAGACCTGTTAATGGGGAAAGCAGATGCAATTTGGCTCTGCACCTCTAACACACAACCACTAATTTTCTTCCCAGGAGCAAAAAACCGTTGATCTTTAAAGATGCCTGGTACTCAAATAACCTAGACACAGAGCCAGAGAACATGAATTTCTGAATTGCTCCATCCATTAAGAGCCATTTGCACCTGCTAGTCTTAAAAGCTAATTTATTATCAATAAATGGATACTACAAGATAAATTGACCTGTCTAATAGGCCCTTGCCGCACACAGACCAATAGGCTGTTAGAGCATCAAGAGGGTGAGTATTTTAAGGGGCTTCTTCCTAGAACCCCAATCTATTTCTCTTATTAAAGGGAAATAAAAACAACTGTACATGTATCTCCTTAAATAACATTCACATCTGTTGTTGCCCAATAGCAACGGTCATATCTGTGAGTGGGAGCACAAGGGGAATTGAATGGGGAGTGCCTCCCAGGACTGTGATTAATGGGAAGAAATGGAGCGTTGCATTGACCCCTACCTCTGACACCAGCTCTTTGAAATTCTAGGATTATGCACTTCTCATGTATGCTGCTTGCGACCCCTAACTAGGCTGGAATGCACATTAAGATAATTTACTCTTGCCACCACCACCCCATTACAATAAGTGGAAAATCAGATTTTAACAAAAAAAACCCTCACATGCTCAAGCCATAGGCCATTCAGGCTTACAGTGTTCCTGGTGAATGCCAACACAGACTTGTGCTGCACTAATAAAATGAGGTAGAAGTTTCTTTCCTTTTTCACATGCCTAACTTTACCATGGGAAACCAGTGTGTAAAGATGCATTTAAACAAAAACAGGACAAAATTAATCCCCAGGACAAATTTCATAGGCAGGATGGGAGGAGGTGGGGGAGGAGGGAACCGGCTGCTGGGAAGCAGGGTTGGGGCAGCGGGGTTGTCCCACGGAGAGGCGGGCAGGCGTCAAAAGCAGGGCTGGGGCAGTGGGCCTGTCCTGTAGAGATCCGGGCAGGCGGGCAGGTGGTGGGGCTGTCCCGTGAAGATGGGAAGGGGGCGGGCGGCAGAAGCAGGGTTGGGGCTAGCAGGGCTGTCCGGCAGGGATAGGGGAGGGCAGGCAGCAGAACCAGGGCTGGACAGGAGCCGGGGGGGGGAGGAAGGGGACTGGCCGGGGGAGATTAGGAGGAGGAGGACACGGGAGAATCAGCTGCTGGAAGCAGGGCTGGACTGGGGAGACTGGGAAGAGAAGGGGGGGGGAAGGGAGTGGGACTGACCTGGGCACATGCAGACCCTGCCAGATGAGTGAGTCTGGCTGGAGATCCCATTTTGCCTCCTCCCTCTCCACATACCCTCCCTGGAGTAGATGCAAACTGCCTGGCAGGTAGACAAACTCAGGCAGCGTGAGCACATCTACCAGCCAGGCAGTTCGCAGCTAAGGACTAATACACCTAATTATAATAAAACTTACCTAATTAGAAAATACCAGACATTTTATGTCTGGTAATTTCTCAATTTCTTTCCCGGACAAAACCTGCAAATACCAGACTGTCCGGTACAAAACTGGACACCTGACAATCCTACCCTTCCTTGCACCCTCCCTCTTAGCCAGATACCCTACCCCCAATCTGCTTCTGCTCCTGCCTCCTGAAGTGCTCGTGCGGCGCCGGGACCCCAAGCCCTGGCCCAGGCTGGGTAGAAGCTACAGCCGGGTGAAACACTGAAAATTTATTCATTTTTTATATGTGTTTATATTTTTGGGCTGCAAAAGACAGTACTGAAAAAAAACCAGGTTTCCACTAAAGTAAAAAGTTTGGGAAACCCTGATCTGGCCAGCTTTCTAACCATCTTACAGTCCATTTATCCAATCCATATTCCCTTAACTTGCAGGCAAGAATATCATGGGTGACTGTATAAAAAACTTTGCTAATGCTGGCACTGGAGGCTTTGGGAGGACCAGAAACAACTTATTTGAATAATCATTTGCTTAATGAATATGCAAATTTGCAAATTAATGTTACCGGTCCTCCAAAAGCTCATGAATGGATTTACTGGCCCCTGTGTCAAAAAGTTTGGGAACCCCTGTGTTAGACCAACCTCTGTTGGTGAGATAGCAACCTAGTCCAAGCTTTGCCCAAAAGCTTGACTAACAGCCATCTACCCCAAGAGATAGTTGGGTTCAGGAATCTCTTCTAGTGACTCTGAATGTTTATAAGCCATCTACTCAGGGACCACCCCGGCCAACTTTTATAGCAAGAGGTCCCCAGTCAAAGCAAGCCATGTGCTTCCACTTCACAAGGTCAAGGGTGCTAATTAGGGATGGTATGTAGGCAGGACTCAGTGCAAACATACAACTCGCTGGAAGCTGAATGTGCATAATCTCTCTCATCCACAGATATTCCTACTGGTGAGCCCACTAGTTGTTTTGGACTCTAAGGGTCCAAATCCAGGGATTATTTAAAACTCTAACTTGATCTTAAACTTCTAATTTAAATTAGTTGTTCTTAACCCCTCAGTAAATCTCTCTTTTCAGCCTCATCTAAAAGAGAAAGTCCTGCCTCACCCCTCCTTGTACCAGCAGTTGCAGCCCAGACAGGAGTGAGAACACCCAGCAAACTCTGTCTACCTCACCACACAGATGCTAGCACCCACCCACCCCTTTCTCCCAACCTACTTCTCCCATGTAGTCTGCTCCCCCTCTTCTGCCTTCCCAACCCAGCAGGCTGAAGTTTGCTGGATTTCTCACATGAAATTGCAGCCAAACTCAGCTACTGTAATCACACCTCTCCTCTCCCAGTCCAGCCAGGACACCCTAAGCTCCTCCCTCCTCCTCATATTCCCTCCCTACCAGCCGGAAAAGGCAAATTGCATCTCCAGCATGGAACTTCTGCTGCTGAGGGAGAAGTATCCACTCCCAGTAAGGCAGCTCCCTTCTAAGTAGCCCCTGAACGGGGCTCATGAAACAGCTGCAAGGCCGCACTGCTGCCCAGCTTACATGGAACCTGTATTAATTGTGTGTGTTAATTGTATGTTATACCTGTATGTTTGTTGACTAAAGATTTAATACACCTGCATTTAATTCATCTTCAACATTTGCACATGTATCCAAATAAAAAATTAGCAAATCATTAAGTGTGATTTAGCAGTTTTCTTTTCTTATTTTTTAATCAATTATGAATTTGTTTTAGGTCCTACTGTGCCTAATGGATAATCTGCTGAAAGGCTGGCTGGGGGACACTAGCCCCTAGCCACTCCCCTTCTGGGGGCCCAGAGCCAGGTCCTCTCCAATCTTACTCAGGGCCCAGCTACGTCTGTCAGCCTACCTGAGTGTCTATCTGGGTCCTGCTTGAGACATCATGAGTAAAAATAAACTTCAGCCTCAGCTACCTAGTAAACAGAGTGAGGGTGGCAGACCAGGTGCCAGATCATGCCGAATTCCCTATGCCTCACTGACTACAGAATAGCTAGAACCCAGTCTGGCTGGCCTATGGGTTAGTATTGTTAAAATAGATAGTAGAATGATATTAAATGCTTGTAGGATGCTGCATGTATTTATCTTACTTACAGCTGTACCCCTTGTTATAAAGGTAATATTTAAGTATTTGCCCTTGTATAATTCAAGTATTTGCTCGAAAACTATAACATACACACACCAGGTTGGGAGAGAAGCATTGCCAAATGTGAAATGCAGTAGTATACTGCAAGAGATGTCCTCTCTTATCCAACAAGAGAAGGTACAGACACCAGACAAAACACTGTGGAGCAATCAGGGGACAAAAGATTTGTTGATTGTTCCCCTCACTTACATGAAGAGGAGGCATGCACAGATACTTACCCCATAAGCGTGAGCTCTGGGTGAAGCAAATATAAATCTCTGTCAGGAAGAAATTGCTATCCCTTTACTACCAGACTTCAGGGAGAGGGTAAGCAAGGGATCCTTACCTAGGTTAGCCCAAAAGGCATAGGTAAAGGCTTCCTCCAGCCCCAGGAAAGGGGCCCTCATCCCCAGCCAGCTTCTTCCACCAAGCCTTCACTCTCCATCCCACGTTATTGCAGTTATAGTCCAGCTAGGGAACTTGGACCATATGGAGAATCAGGACATCAGGCTCTTAAAGTACAAATCATGTAGTTTAATGGCCACAATGGAAAAAAGCAGTTTCATATTAAATTAATTTTAAAGGAAGCATTTCAGAACAGTCCAATAAATCAGAATGAAACATATTGATTTTGGAATATTCATGAGTTTTGTTCTGATCAAAACTTCCCCAAAGAAAATAGATCAACATTTATTAATTGAACCCCCCTCCCCCAGGGAACAGAAGTTTTCCAATTTTTTCAGTTTTCCATCCTACTTTTGGAGTGGGACAAAACAAAATAGTTGATGTGTCAGAATTTCTGGATGGATGGAAATTCCAATTTTCACTCCACTCTACTTTTAACAGATCTGTGGCCCCTAAAAATGCAAAGGTGACCGTGCTATGTTTAATGAGAATTCAAGACTTCACAAGAGCAACACTCAAAATCCTCCTGCTGAAGGAACTTATGTTCTTACCACTGAAGCTAAAATAGAATCTCCTTTAGCTATTAGCCATGTAGGGCCTAAGATATCTCAACTTCACATCCCAATTCCATCCAGTGGAAGGCAATAGTGCAAACACATGCATAAACCCATTTAATATAAAGTTCTCAGATAGAGAACATATCAGATGAACTGATAACACAGTTCATTACAGTTTCAAGGGCAAGTACAATAATTAGGCAGAATTCAAATGCACCCCCTTCTCCAACTTACGTAAGAACTCTGTTTTCCACTTCCAAGATTTACCTTGGCACCACTATCTTCACAGGGATACAGTGCCAAATCAAATGGAAAAATAAGTGAGTGGGTCACCACTCTTAATAGGTGTCACGTAGTTTCTTTTCAATGAGTAGTAGCGTAACAATGCATTAACGAGAAATGAAACACCATGTTAACGCTAATTTGCATAATATTAAATCAGGATGCTTTGCTTTCTTATTCTCCTTCCAAATATTCCTGACTGGCATATGAATCAAAATTAAATTTAATTGCTAGGGTATTAAGCAGAAACTCAATGATTCTGCTGAATAAAGCTTCCTTTGTACACTGGTGCATCAGACACCTTCTCTCCAAGGTGCTATATTAACTAGTGCAGATGTAAAATATTTTGCAGGGTTTATTCTAATGAGCATTTCAACAGAGGGGGAAAAAAAGGAGGACTGATGGCGAAGTTTCACAGCAGAGCAGCAAGTAGTAGAAACTAAAACCTGCATTATGGTAAAGCAAGCAACAAGATAATAACTAAACTGCACTGCTAACCTTGCACACCTAAATCTGGGTCATTGCTGATTATGTACTGTATGTACCATGTGACTTCTGAAGCAAAACTTTTAATCTTAGATAATCCAAGCATGACACCCAGATGTACAGTGCTTTTCCTCTTAACCTATGTATCATATGAATTTTTATTTCAATTCATTAGCTTTATTAAAACAGCTGTCACATTCCACCACAGGCAAAGTGGTGTTTTCAGTACCAGGTGCAAGGATTTCTGTAAGAAAGCACTGAAGGAACTGAAGAATTGTATATGCATAAATTCCTGCAGCTGGCTAAGAGAAAGCAGAACTGAAGTCTTAAAGTTGGAGAGCCGAAAGAATCAGCACCAAGCTGTGCAAAAAAAGTGATCCAAATTATTTAGCTTTTGAAGCATCAAGCACAGAGGCATCTTTGTGCTAAATTTTATCATCATGATCCTTTTACTGTCAAAAAATAAAATGTGTAAATGGCATTGGGAGTTTGCAAGTTTTAACAGGTCTAGTAAAAAAAACCTGCCCTCTTTCCTTCCCTCAAAATTAGAATCTAATAAGAGTAACCAGATCCATCAAGAACCTTTGAACCATGAGAAGTAAAAGAACTTGGCTATCCCTGGTGTAAGAGCTAGAATAAAACAGACTTCACGCAAAGGTGCTGTCAGAGGAGCTCACTGTTGTTACTCTCCATTTAGGACACAAGATTTGCAATATGCAGGTACACATCACTACAGAATTCACCACCAAAATGGCACCTCCACACAAAGAGGCCATGGAAACTAAACTCCCCTATCGCTGCTAATTTGTCCCTCCCCTTGCCCTCCCAGTTCAGGGGCCATTGGTGAGACAGTATACATATACAGGGCTCTATAGGAAAGCTGCTAGGGTTAAAGCTGTGTAAGGGCTGAAAGCACATTTGCCTTCACTCTCCAAGGCTGTCCACTGAACACCTTTCCTGTGTGCTAAATTTAAGTGGAAAAAAAATGTTTCAGAGTCTGAAATTTCCAATTCCATTTCATATTTTGTGTTAAATTGTTATTGGATCAGATTTGTGCAACTATATGAAATGAAACTGTGGTTCTTGGAGATATCAAAATGTTAAATATCAAAATATATTTCTGTCTCAGAATCTCTAGTCGCACAGAGCAGCTCCTTGAAAGCTCACAGGCACATATACCAAACCATGTGTGTAAATATCCATGAAAGTCAGTCAGATGAGCACAAGGCTCAAGCTTGGAACCCAGGCTCAAGCTTGGAACCCAAATGGGTGGAGCAGTATTGAGGCTAGACAGCAAATAAATCCATATAAATGAATCCTCGTCTGGCTAGTTAGTTATAGCATGAGGGGAAAATAGAACCAGTGAAGGCAGATTTTGACTGAGGTACCAAAATGTGTAATGCCACAGATGGCAATGAGGTAGCATTAATTAGAAGAGGCTAGAATATGGCCCAGTGAGTCAGTTAGGTTTACAGGGGAAAGGGTGTAAAGAGAAGTCGTGTAAAGTAGGGATATAAATAATCATTTAATTAGTTAACTGGTTAAACAATTAAAATTTTAACATTTAACCCTGCCTGGCCTGGGTTGTACCAACATGGCTGGGGGGGAGGGAGGGTCCTGCCAACTTGCTTGAGCCAAATCGGACTGGCCGGGATTGGGTCACAGTCAGGACCCCCACCTACCTGCCCTGCATGGCTGGGGTCAGCGTCATGCTGGACGGCCCCATGCGGCCAAGGCCGGGGTCATGGCAGGCCACTTATAGTGTAAACTGGCTCCCTGTGGGCACAGGCTCCTTGCTGCTGGACCACTCCCAGGGAGCCAGCTGTGCTGCGGGTGTGCAGTATAAGCCTCTGCAGAGTCCTCAGAGCAGGGTGGCAGCTAGGTCCTTGGGAGTGGGACTGACAGCCAAGAGCCAGCGCATGCCAGGAGGTAAGAGTTTAACTGAAACAGAAACAGATGCACTCATACATATTGGTTAACCGTTTAAACGGTTAATCTGACATCCCTAGTGTGAAGACCAATGCAATCCTGTTATCTGAGGACAGCAAGTTATAAGAACATCGTTATAAATGGCTAGGGAAGAAACCCACAGTCAACAACAGTATTTTTTTTTTAAATCTGGAAATTTTAGGCCATTATCTTTCCAGCTGAAAAGCTGTAGTTGAAAGAGATTAAACTTCCAATGTGTTCATGAAGGGTGTTCAAGATAATTGTTATTTTTTGGGTGTGTGTGTGTGGGGGAGTGTCTTTGGGATTAATACTACGTTGTGTGAATGGAGGGGCAGCAGATGTGTAGCCTCTTTTCTAATTCAAATGCATGTACTGCCACAGCTGCTCCCAGAGCCATACAGTGACATAATAGAATCTCTCTCACACAGATGAAGTAGGTGTTCTGAAATGAAATTATAACTGCAATAGGAAAATAAAAATAAAATTCCCTTGTATGGAGAGAGCAAGTGGATAAGAAGAGAGAAGAAAAGTAAGGAACAGACAAACTTCCCCCTTTCCTTTCTTCTCCTGATATGTAATTTGTGTCATTTGGAAATAGACACAATAGGAAATTATCCCAATGAAATCAGTGGCAAAACTCCCATAGATTTCAATGAGGTTGAGATCTGACTGTTGTGCAGAGAGGTTTCCGCTACATCCCACAGGCCTCATTACACCATGGCTATGTCTAGACTGGCATGATTTTCTGGAAATGCTTTTAACGGAAAAGTTTTCCATTAAAGCATTTTCGGAACAGAGCATCTAGATTGGCATGGACGCTTTTCCATAAAAGCACTTTTTGCGGAAAAGTGTTCGTGCCAATCTAGATGCACTTCTGCGCAAAAAAGCCCCGATTGCCATTTTCGCGATCGGGGCTTTTTTGCGGAAAACAAATCTCAGCTGTCTACACTGGCCCTTTTGCACAAAAGTTTTGCGCAAAAGGGACTTTTGCCTGAATGGGAGCAGCATAGTATTTCCGCAAAAAGCACTGATTTCTTACAGTAGGAAGCCAGTGCTTTTGCGGAAATTCAAGCAGCCAGCGTAGACAGCTGGCAAGTTTTTCCGGAAAAGCGGCTGATTTCCGGAAAAACTGGCCAGTCTAGACACAGCCCATAGGCCTGATTATGCCAAATTCCAAATATTGAACATCAACAGCACCTGACAGGAGATACTATGAGATAATAAGTGAAAGAATTCATGATTTGAGAGACCCCGGTTAAAGCACTTTTCACACACAAAATAATCCCCCCCTCCCACACACACACCCCTGTTGAACTATCCAGTTGAATGGAGACTTCTGAAATATGCCAAAAAGTCAGTGGGAAAAGGTTAAAGCACAAGAGAAAGGCACAACTTCTGCCAAAGAGAAAGGTCTCAGAAGAGTCCTGGATCAAACTAGTAGTTTCAGAAAACCCATGACCTTCTGGGTGTCTACTTCACATAGATGGATTTGGGGGTTGGTGACCACCTGTAGTGACAGGTTTGGAGGCACTAGGCTCTCAGGCAAGAGCGGCTTTATCCCATTATGCACCCAGCACCCAGGGACAATGGCAAAACATACTGGAGGAGAGGTGCAGGGAGAGAAGGACAGATTCCCTCTCCTGCCTCATCCCTGGCACATCAATCAGAAGTGCACTTGACCCCCCCCCCCCCCATGTTCCTACTCCACATTGCCTCTATTTGCATATGTAACCCACACACCTAGTGTGGTTACTGAGCAATGCAAGTGGCACCTAGTTAAGTAGCAACAGTAAGATCAAGAGACCTCTACAGCATGAGCTGGTAGCCAGCTAGTTTTTAGTTCAGAGGGTAGAAGCGCCTATACTCCACTTCAGAGATCCCAGGTTCAGATCTGCCTGGTGGTGGTTACACTTATCTATGGCATAAATAAATAAATACAGATTTACAGATCCTACTAGGCAAATGTATTCTCTCATATGACAGGGAAAAATCATGCAAATGTGTGATAAATGCAAAATGTTTCCTTTAACAAATTAGAGGGGGTATGTACTGTGACATTTGGTCTAGAGCTGGCCCTGACTTCTACAGACACAAATATCAGCAGTTCACATTAAAAACTGTTTTGATTCTAGAAAGAAAAAGTAACTTGAAAAGTTCCACTGATTCTTCCGTGCCGCAATTAAACAAAGATGAACAAGCACTGGCCCCAGATTGCAGCTGCTGCGGATCAGGCATTTCAACTGTAAGAAAGATGGAATGGAGAGAGTATTCAACTGACAAAGGGCTTCTGTCGCCATGTCTATTAGAATGTCTATCATGGTAACCATAGTGAACATCATCCCTGGGCTTTGCAATAAATATTTTTTATTCCAAGTACAAAAGACCCTTACAATAAACAGAGATGGAAGGTACTCCAGCACCACACTGATACATGATCTTATTAGCTATCTATCTAGGTTTTGTAGCTTCAAAGGGAGAAGAAAAGAGATTTTCAAAATGCCCTATTATCCTAGTGGTTTGCTTTTTCAGAAAAATGCCTGGCATGTGTGCACCTCGATTGTGATGTCTTTCCCTCCCTCCCGCCACCCATGAAATTATTTGCACATGCACTCAAACAGTCCTCTAACTGGCCAGCTTCATGAGCCAGTTAGGCACATGAATGAACTTCCACTTGTGCACTTGCAGTTGATTCTAAACATTAGGGCAATATTTATATGAGAGCCCCCTCCTTGGCATCTCATTTCCTGTGTTCCTTTTGCCAGCACTTCCAGTATTTAAGAAACAGCTCCTATCCCCAGCAAAGCCAAATCTGCTATTCTAACATCAGTGTATTGCTATGGGGAAAAAAATCCCACACAGAGTAATAGATTGACAGTCAAATAAAATCTCCAAGCATTTTAGAGAGAAAAGGCAATTGGCATTTTCCCTGTCTATAAAAGTGGGATACCAGGCACACAGGAGGATATGACTTGCCTAACATGTTGGAAAAGGCAATAGTAGGACACAGAACTCATATCTACCAGTTTTAAGCCCAAAATATCAATATCCTACACCTGTGAGAATCACGGAATACTTTTTGGTCATTCTGAAAAGGATAGTTGAGAGATTTTTTTTGTTTCAGGATACATAAAGCCAATAAGTGACAGCTTTGTAGCATTTTCAATGACAAAAGACAGCACTCTGCTATTAATTAGTTGCAAAGACATGGTGTGAAACTTCTCAGCTACATATGAGAATTGCTGGGTTTGAGGAGAGAGAACAGCAAGGTTCCTCCATATCTAGATGAGGGATGGTTGACGCTGTCTTGATCAAAAATAAGAAAAAAACTAAACAATAAAAAAAGAAAAGCTTACAGATGTGCTGAACTAACAAGCAGCCACTAAGCCACGGTGGGAATATTAATGCTCCCTTACAAGATTTCAGGTGCACATTGACATTATTAGCACACTCCTCTGGAGAGGACTGCACACCAAACAGATGGAGAAGCAGACATAATTGCCTGTAGAAATTACAGTATCTTTTCCCTATAATTTTCAATTAAAATTAGTAGCTACTAGTTTATTTAGAAACACTATTATTTTTCTCTTGGGTCTGTAAGGGTTTCTTTTTGGGAGCAATAATTGCTCTTTTGCAAATCAATATTGATATTTAAATTGCAGCTGGATTAAAACTGCATAAAAACCCATCTTCAGTGCTCTGAGAATACCTCATTGAGAGATGCCCATCCATTGGAAGGGATTCCTGGCATCACTTAAGAGAAGTTTCTGTGAATGGGTTGAAATTTTCTATCCAAAACACATTTTCCCATAATGCAAAGTGCCGGCTGATGAAATGTTTGCAGCATTCAGCAAAAGGAACAAACAACTTAGAAGTTGGTCCAATAAAATCTTCTCTCACCTATCTTGTCCATTTAATCAAAAAAACCATTTTCATGGGGGTGGAGGGATGCCTCAACTAGCTCTGGTGAAAACTCTTTGGACTCTCCACAAAGCAGACTGACTGTTTAGTGTTTTGAATCTGCGCTGGTGCAGGATTGTTGCAAGATTGTTGGCCAGCTTTTACAGATGGAAGTGGTTTAGATGAGCAATTGAACTCAACTTCAACCCTTTGATGAGAGCGCTTTCACAAGATGGGAACTCACATGTTGATGACCCCATACAGGAAGTTTGTTTTAAAAGCTTACCATGGTCTTGCTCCAGCTTATCCATTAGGTGTAGCATCTTTCCTGTCATCTCATTCAGCACTGGCTTTTTTTCCTGTCCCTTGACATAATCTCAGAACATTTGGAGCCAGAGCCTCCCTCTGAAATTCCCATCAAGAGAATACCCTCCTGAAATCTTCTAGTTCATTGCCTCCCCAACTCTCCATTCCTTCATAATCACATCTTAAAGACCCATGTATTCTCTTTTACCCATGCCTTTCTGCTGCATTTCTCAGAAAACCAATGAGAGGGCATTACAGTGGTCACTCTGTCCCATATTCTCAGAAAGATGGTTCTAAAAGTGCCCCAAAATTAGTCACATGCAACCACCATTGCATGGGCATCTGGATTTTGCATGTCCATGTGAGGACGTGTTATGCAGTCCCCTCTCCCCCGCCCCTCCCCATCAGGTCCAGACATTGCAGGATGGGGGTTGACAGTGGATAAATTGGCCACACACCTTTAAAAAAGTGAATGGTCTTTACACAATTACCTTAGCACGTGTAGGTTGTAACATGAATTTTCTCATCTATAAAGTGTGTTAGGATACACCTTTTATTCAAAGCAGTGTTGCATTATATTAATTGTGGAATGTAGTCAATGGATTTGGCCATGAACTATTTTGAATGTATGCAAGAAGTTTTTGTCCTAATCCTGGAAAAAAGGAAGTCAAATTTAGGAAGCTGCCAAACTAGTTATGACAGGAGAATCATGACCCCCCAAAACTTCACTCCTTTTAAGAATCACATATGTATGGATCTCAGACATTGCCTTTGCCCTCTCTTTAATACATGTCTACACATCAACATGCCACTGTTTGTCTCTAAGTCTCCAGGGGAAGAAACCCCACAGGAAGCAAACTGCCATGATTGTGCAGAATCCTGAAGTTCTGAGAAGCAGCCAAATTTCTGTGTATTTGAAATGAATCCAAAGAACTTGCTACCGGACACTCATCACTGGGTGGAACTGTGATTGTAGAGCCATTCCTCCTTCCTGATGCATCATCAAAGTGGGGAGAATGATTACACAAAGCACCCAGGGGCTGGTAGGCAGAAGGAGCCAATCATACATGATCTTACAATCAGCAGTCATGTGATCAAAGGAGAGCAAACAGCATAGTGGTCTGAAAGGGGCTTGTAGGATCTCTCTCCAGAGTGCAGGCTGGGTTCACCAGCTTCATTCTCTTTCCCAAACAAGAGGGTATTTGGCAGGATTTTACAGATAAGCAAGAAGAGAAAGAACATAATTCAGGATGAAACCAGCCAGATCAAAGGATGTCTGCATGATTAAGAGCAAAAAGGCTCAAAGTATCCTAGCTCTGCGGTGCTCAGCCTTTCCAGACTACTGTATCCCTTTCAAGAATCTGATTTGTCTTGCCTATTCCCAAGTTTTACCTCCCTTAAAAACTACTTGCTTACAAAATAAGACATAAAAATAAAAAAGTGTCACAGCACTCTAGTACTGAAAAATTGCTGCCTTTTTCATTTTTACCACATCATTGTAAAAATCAATTGGAATATAAATATTGTACTTGCATTATGGTGCTAATACAATAATGCTACAGGGTACATAGAGGAGTATAAACTAGTGATTCTATGAAATTTTGGGTTATACTGATTTTGCTAGTGCTTTTTATGTAGCCTGTTAAAATGAGGCAAATATCTAGAGGAATGGAAGACCTCTGTGTACACCAGGGGAGAACCATGGCCCTAGCTCACTGAAGAGCAGTGTACATGACGTCACCGGCTGTTTTCTTAGTGCAGGAGAGTCAGACTGTGTGTACCATAGCACTTTTGTGGTACAACCTATGGTGCCCTGGGGCGTGAAAAAAATGTAATTTAAACCAATCTCTGGTGTGGACAGAGTGTTACGTTGGCAGGAGAACTCTCCTGTCAGCAGAGGGCAGCTACACAGAGCTGCATCGATACAACTGCGCTGTTGTGGTTGCACTAGCTAGAGGCTCCGCTTTATTTGCTTTTTAAAGACCTTGGTATCTTCTGTACATACAAAAGCAGGAGCCCGCAAATCCTGTGCAATTCACCAAGGTTAGAAAAAAAGAAACACGTAGAAGATTTTCTTGGTCAAATTCTCTCCGGCTTGGAGGCATCAGACATTCTCAAAGCAGCAAGATGGCTTGTGTGTGTTTATCCCAGGCTTCCAGTTAAGTTACCATAGCAACGCAATGCAAATGTAATCTAAGTGTTTACATGGTTCAGATGATTTATGCCAGCCCAGCATTGGTAAGTAGCTGAAGTGGGTGGTGGTGATGACGCTACCTGGGTGCTTTAGAACAATCTTAGTGATTTATCAGGACAGTTTTGTCTTCCCCCACCTGACAATGCTGCTCTGTCTCTCACTCTCCACCAGCCAGAGAGCTTTTAGATCATATGTACTCCCCTGTCTATAGATCAGTGAGTGGGTTGCCTGCTTTGCATAAGCTTGGGCAGATTTGAAGCATTAAAAAAAAATTCTATCAAATCTTCTTGGCTACTTAAGCTTCTGGAAACATCTATGCCAGACAGCACCTACATGCTTAGCTGCCCTTTATCCTAAGAAGGGGGTAAACACTTTGAAAAGTGGATAAACCTGCATAAGGACATTAAAACAGGACAGCTTCTAAATATCCACTCAGAACTCTTTGAAAATCCTCATGAAGTATCAAAATCTTTATTACTTATGTGACCATCAAGTTTTTTTATAATGGAGATTGCCTATCTCCTAGCACTGGAAGGGACCTTGAAAGGTCATTGAGTCCAGTCCACTGCCTTCACAGCAGGACCAAGTACCATACCTGACAAATTTTTGCCCCAAATGGCCTCCACAAGGATTGAACTCACAACCCTGGGTTCAGCAAGACAATGCTCAAACCACTGAGCTATCCCTCCCCCCATTCTGTAGCTCTGCTGAAGACTTCATTGTGCAGTAAAGGAATCTACCGTGTTTGTGGACAATGAGTTCTCCACTGAGCTTGTCTTGGTCAAAACCTAAAGGAGCGGCTAGCTGCAAATAGGGTGCGTTACTACACAAGCCAACATCCCTCTGTCCCAAAGAGACAAAAACACTTGCAGACACAATTATCATTTAAACTAGTGGTAAGCTGTGTCTTGCTCATACAATGCTTTAGGGTGCGTCTATACAGGAGGGCTTAACTCGAAATAACCTACACAAATAGAGCTGTCAATTGCATAGCTTATTTTGAAAACTGATTTCAAAGTTGGGAGTGTCTACACAGCACTTATTTTGAAATACTCTTCCTCTGACTTCCCTTACTCCTCAAACAATGAGGATTACAGGAGTTGGAATATGAAGTCTTCCAGCTTGACAGCATGTTGACATTATTTTGAAATAACTGCCTGCTGTGTAGACTCAGACTAAGTTATTTCAAAATAATGTTGCGGTGTAGACATACCAATAGAATCCTGTAGCTGCCTAAGGCAAGGAATTGCCTACAGGTCCTTAGTGGCTATATTTAGTTTATGCGGCAGATGAGCACAAAAATAACTTCATTTTATTAAGGCATCTAACAAGCTCTCCAGAAACTGTTTCCTCTCTCTACCAGCAGACAAAGGTCATGAATATCTTGCTGCCAGTGTGGTTATTGTGGGGAAAATCAAATAACTCCAATTGTGTCAAAGGGGGGGGACTGTGCAGGAAATCAAAACTCTCTAAAAGAAAACTGCTGTAAGGGTTAAAAAGTTTTCCAGGCCTCTCTCCCTGTATCAGAGTGAAATCAAATTAGCTCTAATCAAGACCCTTACAATGCCTCCTATCTCAAGTTCATGGATACTCCTAGTCTGTCACAATTTGTCATGTAAACCCTTATCTTTGTCACAGTTTGCCTTGTAGACTCCTCCACTCAAGTTCTCATGTGGCTTTGTGTACTGTAAAACTTACTTCTAGCACTCCTGGGGTGAACAGAAGTCTCAGAGTACTTCTGCTGAGACTTTGATATGTTAAAGAAGAACAATCCACAACTGAACTGTCTAAGCCAGGCATGTCCAAAGTCCGGCCCGCGGGCCAATTGCGGCCCGTGTTCCGATTTAATACGGCCCCCGCTTCCTCCCCCTCTCCTGGCTCCCCGGCGCTCTTTTGAACTGGTGCGCCCAGCGTGCCGCTTCTGGCCGCGCCGCTGCCGCCCATGGCCCCACTCCCCCGCTCGGCTGCGGGTTCGCCCTGCCCCAGGCCGCCGTGAGGCCGGCGTGCCCTGCGCTCTCCGCCCGCCTCCGACCCCGCGGGCCCTCCACCTTGGGCTGAGAGTGCGGGGACGGCCCTCACGCATGTTCACTTCTTCAAATCTGGCCCTCTTTGAAAAAAGTTTGGACACCCCTGGTCTAAGCATTCTGTATATAGGATACCTGAATCTGTCTGTCAGGGCTGCTGCTTCACTCTTGGAAGTGACAGCCTGCATGCATGCATCATAAAGTTTTCCCTTCTAGGTTTCTCTCCTGCCTCACTGATTTGACCTCCAGCCTCGGACCCTTCTGGGGGCTCTGTACCCCAGGGGAGCGAGATTTCCCCCTTCATTATCCTGCAGGTCACTGTTGCAATAACCATTGCATGAATGCTCTTTGATCATTTCCAGTATGGACATCTGTCATCACACCCACATAATCACACAGAAGCAACGAATATTCCATTCAAATATTCCGTTCCTTAATGTAGAAGTCTCTCTCTATGAGGCTGAGGTCTTGTGATGACTATTATCTTGAAGGATACGAGGGACTGAACCAGGGACTTCCAAAACTAACACAGGTTGGAGCTCTCCGGTCCAGAGCCCTTGGGACCTGACCAGTCCCGATAAGGGGTTTTGCTAGACCAGGGAAGGTCATATCTGGGCCCCCCCCCCCCGCTACCAATGTCCCCAGTGCTGGACAGGCCACTAGCTCCGCTGCCCTCTCCCTGCCCACCCCTTGTCTGCTATGCTGGCAGCCCAGTTTGCACCATGCAGGGCTCCAAGCCCTGCTGAGCAGCCTACTGGGTCACGCCCAGCTGCCCAACTGTGAGGATCTAGGCTTGTGGCCCCACTGGCAGCTTGCTACCTGCAGCTCTGCCAGTCTGCAGGGCTCCTAGGCACCAGAGCTCCACCAGGACTGTCTGGTCCTGGCACATCCATGGTTCTATTGGACCACAGATGTTGCTGGACCCGAGTCCCAGTTTATAGAGGTTCAACCTGTAGCATGAATCTCTACTGCTTAAGTAATAAGCTCTGTAGCTGGGGTAGCAAACCACTCCTATCATCTATGGCAAAGAGGGAGACATAATGCACACGGATCAGTAGTTTTTACATCTCCCTTAAATTTCTCTGTAGACTAGGAAAGATGAACTCAGCCATTGCTGACAAAGTTGGTCACCAGTGATAGAATAAATCTATGCAGTCTCTCATATTCATGGATTTCTCCACATTACTGTTTTGTCCATTTCTTTCAACAGGTAAGATGTTACATTGGTCTGGCTAGCATGTTCTAATTCTCTCACATACTATTCTGTTCAAGATTCATGAGGAAGCACCTCCACAATCAGGGAGGTTCAGAATAGTTAAAGGGTAGAGATGGACTGAACTCTGCATTGAACTAGATCCAGACAAAAACGTCCCCAAAACTTTTATAAGATTCATAGCTCAAGTTTTGGTTCAGGCCCATTTGTACCCAGTGAGCTGACTTCAAGCATGCTGAGCCGGTGTTGCTTCTCAGGTATTTATTCTTTTTTTTGTCTGGAAATGTTAAGTGGTGGTTCAACTGTTTTGCCAGTAGTGAAAAGAGAAGAAATTTTTTTTGCAGAATTTAAAATGTGAGCTAGTATTGAGCAAGTGGATTTGGAGCAAATAATGGAACTGAACCAAAAATGCTAATGTCTAGGAAGAATTTTGTTAACAGTTTGGTTTTTAACTTATATGTGCTGCTAAATCTCTCTCTCATTCAAGTCCAAAGGCAGAACTGCAAGCGTAATACAAAGAAAAGCTCATATTATGATCATTTGCTGAACAGTCAGCAGGTCATGAAAATATTTGCAGGTCACTTTACTTCCAATAGGATTTCCTGAACAAAGAGAGCTCTACAACCATCATGAAACTTCTCCAGACATTACTATTGAAAAATTTTGAAGTGCACAAATTGTGATTTTACATTGAAGGCAACAGACTCACTAATTCACCCCAAGTCAGAGTTTTTAAGGTCAAAAGGGGCCCCCACTGCGACCATCTATCTCGTCCATAACACAGTTAGGAGGCCAGAGAATTTCTCCACAATACCAGAGGCATGCACATACCATTTTATGGTATGTTAATTTCCAGGGCTTGACAAATCACTGAATCTACTCGCCCGTGGCAAGTAGATTTCAGCCGGTCACCCTGTTCACCAGCGGTGCGTCCATGCGCAATGTGGGTCTTGCACATGTGCAGTTCAGGGCTGGTGAGTAGGTTTCGCCGGCATTTGTCAAGCCCTGTATCTATTTAGGCATGAAATTAACATCTCTTTTCTGAAAGGACGGGGGATTAGTATTGAAAAGTGTGACTTCCAGGATCTAGCAGGATTAAATATCAAGTACTGTAATTGACTAATTGAATAGTAGAGGCATTTTGCATCGACTATTCGATTAGTCGACAGAGTGCCTCTGCCTTTGAAGTGTAGCAATAGCCCTATGGCTATTGCTACACTTCAAAGGCGAAAGCGCGGTGTGGAGCCTGGGGTCAGCTGAGGACTCCCCCACTGACCCATGTGGGTGCTCCATGTGGTGCTGCTGCTTTGAAACACTGTTGGGAGCCCAGCGTCAGGCTCCTCATGGCATTTCAAAGCAGCAGTGCCATGTGGAGCCTGGAGGCAGCTGGGGACTCCCACGCTGCCTCTAGGCTCCATGCAGAGCTGCTACTTTGAAGTGGGGGAAGCGACTAGTCGACTAGCCTGTCAACTATCCGATAAGCATTTGCTTATCAGATAGTCGACTAGTCATTCACATCCCTACGGGATCTCTGTTACAGGATGCCAGCTAAATACCTGACCTATATAGGAAGCTTCCCTCTCACCCAGATATGCTTTTTAAAATTCTTGTTCCTCCTTACACCTCCGCACCCTTCACATCCCATGCACCTCCTTCCCTTGGGCCATGTACAACAGCCTGCTAATACAAGTGGAATTAGCCCATCTGACTCAGGACTGCTAGCTACCAGACCTGTGCTCAGGAGGGGCCTCATGGCGTGAAACAGAAGCTTTATTTCCATTCCTGAATGTGGTTCTACATGCTCCCATTCCAGCTCAGTTAGTACCACCCGATTCAGAGCCCTGGGAGTGGAGGAGGGTGGTAGCACTTGGCATTAAGCCAACAGAAGTCCAGCCTCTAAACTCTCCAAGCCTTGTCAGGGACTCACATTCTCCCCATTCAGCCTCTCCCAAAGGCTTAAGGCAACAAGACCACCCATTTGTTAGTGGGCCCCCATCCACAACCCTCCCTAATACCAAACAACCTCCTCAAGGGCAAAGCTTGATTTGGCTTTCAGAGATCAGGCACCTGCATTGTGCTTCCTCCAGTTTTAAAGAGCTAGCAAAAGCCTCAAAGTGAGCAGGTTTTGACAGCTCCTGGGGTTTCCCTCCCTCCGTTCCCCTTGTATTCATGTATCTCAGCTTCTGAAAAAATCCCCCTGTACAATCCTTCCCCCTCCCCTACCTCCGGAAGTATGGTGCGAAAGTAGTTTCTATGTTAAAATCAGGAGTGGGCAAGGAAAGAACATGTGGGGATTGAGGCGAGAGCAGATTAATAGCCTCACATTTATGACAGTTTAATAATAGAGCTGTCACAATAGGAGAGATTTACTAATTGCAGAGTCGTTTTCTCCTGGGTCCCCATCATGCTGCCATTTACGAATGCTATGCAGCTCTTTCTAGACCCCCTCCCCCACTTAAAAAGGGGGAGGGAGACAACTCTCACTTCTCTTATTCAGCTAAATTTAGGAAACAATTGAGTCTGATTACAGAGGAGAGAGTACATAAGGACAGCAAGGAGAAGGCCTTCACCTTTCTACGTGCTCCAAGGAGCCAAATTACCAGGATAGACAGAGAAAAGCATTAAACTTTCATTTTAAAGGCCAACACACACGAGAAATTCAGCTGGTTTTAGGCACTGAACTCAGGGCAATTTTGCAAGTCTTTCAAAGGAGGAATTTCCATCCAGGTTGAGAGATGACTCACCGGGTCTAGTCTTTTGAACTGCTGCTGCTCCTAGAATTAAGATCTCTCTTAATCAGTAAGAATTCTGGGAACAGCAACAAGAGTCCACAAGGTCACTCACTGAGCATGGCTGTAGTGAGACTGGAAGCAGAGTAGATACTACCCCTATAGACAGCCAAAAAAGACAAGGAGTTCTCCCAGAGATGGAGAGCAGAATCCACTTTAAAAAACAGATTGGTTTGTCTTTAACTGGCTATCTTAAAAAAGAAAGCTAAGTACATAATTCATGCTTGTTCTCATCAGAAAACAAAAACATCATATATTATTAGCCCCTTTCATCTGAGCACACACACAGCTTGTGTGAGCTTGTCAGGCACCAAGAAAAGACAAGATGTCTATTGAAGAGAAATAGTTTTCATACTATATCTCCTAGAAAACCCTCCTCTCCCTCAGGCCCCCCTGAAATAGAGCAACAGAACTGGTGCCTGTTTTTTCTAGGAGATGCCAAGCACCTACAATTCCCACTGAGTTTATGGAGTCCAGCTTGCTCTAGGACTTCTGTGGATTGATCAGCAACCTTGGTTGAACTACCAGCACCCAAAAGATTTACAACAGGACCCTTGGCATTTCAAATCCAACTAGGGTTCTGGAAGAAAGAACAAGAAGAAGTTATTTGAAACCAATGTTACCAACACCAAAAATGAAACCCTGAGATAGCAAACACTTTTCTGTGCTTACAGATGCAAGAACATAAAACATCTTGTCACCAGTGAGAGAAAAACCTTCAGGACTTTTGAGAATTTGATCGGTTCCCCATTTGGAGCTCCACCCTTCCCTGGTATGAAGCATACACCATACATTAACAGGAGTGGGCAATCATTTTTGCCTGGGGGCCAGTTCAAAAATTGTTTAAGTAGCCCAGGGCCACCCCAGAAGGGGCGGGGTCCAAACGGGAAGGGAGTGTAGCTACCCTACCCCTAGACCCTCCTAGGCACCCATACCCTGGAAGAGGCTTGGCACGCTCCCCCATCCCCAGGCCAATCAGAGCCTGGGGGCGGGGGAGCATGGGAAGGCACTTTGAAGTGCCACAGGCTCCTCGGAGGGCTGGGGCAGGGCGAAGGAAACTTCATGTAGCACCCCTGCCTCCAGACCCCGATTGGCATGGGGAGCGCACAAAGCCTCCTCCGCTCTCCCTGCCCCCTGCCCTGTGAGCAGTGCACAATGCTTCGAAGAGCCACATGCTCCTGGCAGGGCGTGAAGTGCTTTGAAGCGCCGCACGCTGCTCACAGAGTGGGGGCAGAGCGGAGAAGGCTTCAGGCGCTCCCCCACCCCCAGGCCTTAATTGGCCTGTGGAGCAGCAAGGCCTCCAAGGGCCGGATCCACCCGCTTGGCAGGCCGGTTGGAAATCTCACACAGGCCATTCACACCTTAACGTGCAAGTGCTGCCCCTGGGGAAAGGTATCTAACTCAGTGTCTTTCAGATTAGTCACTGTGGCAGTGGAGGAGGTGACTATTTATGACAGACAAGCCACCAAATTACTAAATGGGTATTTTTACAAGACTCTCTCCTCCTGGATGGAATCATTGGCATCTTAAGGCCCACTTTGTTCAATCTTTTTCAGCTAACGCTGTAAGACCCTGGGTCTCTGGAGGAGGAGGATCAGAGTTCTACCTTTGCTGTTGCTATGCAGTGTGGAGGCTCTGTAGTCTTCTGTATGCAATGACTGTGAAGTCCTCTGTGGCCATGGATTTGTTAGCATATACAAAGTCAAGTAACAGCATAGTGCGTCTGACTGAAGTATTGTTTTAAGGGTAGAACATAAAATGTAGGCTCATTCCTCAGTCAGGGGCACACAGAAAACTGTGGTATATCCAATTATAAGATCAAAGAGTTCTCTCAGCTCAGTTTAAAAGGAAAAAACCAAGCCCATTTAATAGATGAGGGAGTTAAAGTAACCCCTTTCTATTAAGGGAATCTCGCTTACAACACAAACCGAGGTTTGGAGTTTACAGTACATCAGTGATGGGGCACTCTGTGGCCTTTAGGCACTACCTCAACAGAATTACTATATTTATTTAACCAAGTAACACGGGCTGGCATCCCCTTATGAGCCAATGTCTCTTAGCATCTCCCTCCCCCACCCAAATACGCTACACAAATGGCATTTGTGGACCACAGCACATTTGCATTTTCATGCCTCTCTGCTGTGTGTGGGAAATCCCCACTTACAGGATTAGTTGTAGGTGGAATTCTAAAACAATCTAACACACCACATGTAGTTTTGATCACATATTCTGTTCAGTGCAGTGCCAGATCATTGCTGGCAGAAGGTACTGGCAAACATGTGGATCACAGTGCTGTAAGAGAAATATCAGTCATTGCCACCTTCTCCTTTCAGAAGGGATAGGCCAAAATCAGTCCAGATCTAACCATGCCCATCTTAACTGTTGGGAAGCTGAGACCAGAGCTCTGCAGGTGCTATGATTCTAGTGGATCAAACTAGGAGATGGAATGGACACATTATGTTCTTATCTTGTAACGGGATCCCTGCTGAGTAGCACATTCTACTGGACAAGCATGACTCTGCAGCACCCTGCCTCAGTTTCCCCTTCTCAAACTCCCCAGTAATTCCACAAAGGCTTGTGTTCACCACTGCCTTTTTAGGGCCTGGTTTATTAACATAAAAACCCCCAAAAATTAAATCTTTACCACTCCAATCTCAGGCTAGGCATAAATCCTTCTCCCTGAGATCTGTCTTCCTGCCCTCCCAGAACTTGTTGTTAGAAGTTTGAACTGCTCTACATGCCCTTTCACTAACATCTCTCCATGACACTGACTTCAGGTCCTGTAGCACAGGAACCTTAATACACTTTGCTGTGTCTGCAGGCATGGTCCACCACTCACCTTGGAGCCTGTTCAGGTCACCTGACTCACTGGTCATAGAATCTTCATTCTCTCCGCTCTGTGCAATGGAACGGTATTATACTGTGCATCCATTAAGTAGCACTATGTATAAAATACCTTATTTAAGCAAACCTCAGTCATATATGACAGCATTAGTGTGTGTATCAGCAAGCTTTATGACCAGTTCATGAATAAACTAAACAGAAATAGAAGGAAAATAGCAACAAAGGCTGGAAACAGAAGGAACAAAAGGTGCAGCATCTTATCAACATTCCATTCTTCAATGCCTCGGAGACCTTCAGCTTTGACCAATGGGCAACGGACAGACTCCAAGCAATATTTTGCAAGATCTCAACATTGCAAACAAACTCCAAAAAACAGATGATCTCCAGGTATCTTCTGTAATGTATGCTATGGGGAAGACAGCAGACTCTCTCTTTAAATCCTTTGACTTTACTGAAGACAGTCAAAAATGACTACGAAAAGGTTCTGACTATATTTGATGCATACTTTATACCCCAGGGAAATGTGATTTATGAAAGAGCATGTTTTCACGAGTGAATTCAAGAACCAGGGGAAAGCACTGAATGTTTTATAGCAGCTCTGTATAGACTTGCTGGCAACTGTGAATTTAGAAATGCAAAGCATGAAAATACCAGAGACAGGCTGGTTTTTGGGTTAGCAGATTAAAAACCCTTCCACAGCAGCTACAATTGAAGAAAGATTTTGTCCTACCCACAGCTACTGCTACCCAACTGGAATGAGACAGTCTAGCCAAGTGGTCAGAGTGGGTGTCAGTAGCCCAGAGCCACACTGGGGACAGCAGAGTCAAGTCTGAGTCTGCAGTCAGGAGCCAGAACCAAGGGTCACACTGGAGGACCGGAATGGGAGCAAGCAGGATAGCAATCAAGAAGGGGTTAAAGGCAGGGATAATGGTAGATGCAAAGCAGGAGCAGGCACAGCAGTGTGCATGAGCATTGGCTTCTGGTCAGGTGATTGGCTGGGCCCAGGTTCTGCCCCAAGAAGGCTGACAGAGGGGCAATTCCCCCTCCAGGTCAGTGGGTGGCCACTCCACCTCCCTACAGAGGCAAACTAATAATTGCCTTAAAAAATATATATATATTAATCTCAACAACTCCAGTTCTTAAGTACTATGATATGCATAAACTCACAACAGGGATGCAAACAGCTCTGGGCAGCAGGTTTAAAACAAACAAAAGGAAGTTTTTCCTTCACTCAGCACAGTCAACCCTGTGGAACTCCTTGCCAGAGGATATGGTGAAGGCTAGGACTTCAACAGGGTTCAAAAAAGAGCTAGATAGATTCATGGAGGTTAGGTCTATCAATGGCTATTAGCCAAGATGGGAAGGAATGGTGTCCCTAGACTCTATTTGTCTGGAAATGGATGACAGGAGAGGGATTACGTGATAATTCCCTGTTTGTGTTCCCTCCCTCTGGGGCATCTGGTATTGGCCGCTGTCGGCAGACAGGACACTGGGCTAGACGGACCCTTAGTCTGACCCAGAGCCAGCCCAAGCTATGGGCCGACTGGGCTACTGCCCGGGGTGCCCCATTGTAGGGGATGCCAAGCAAGGCTGCAGGACTGGGCGGGGATGGGGCTGCACATACACCGGTGCCCCGGGGCAGGGCCACGCATGTGCCGGGTGCCCGTGCATGCGCCGCGCTCCTGGGTCACACGAATGGCTCGGGCCGGTCCTGGTCTGATCCACTGTGGCCGTTCTTATGGCTTAGGTGGTGTAGGGTGAAATGCCATTGCATTTTGTTCTCTCATTTACAAGAAGCTGAAAAACAATACACAGATTGAAAAAGAAGAGTGTGCCGGGAAAGTGTGGAGGGATGTGAGAATAGGTGTATAGACTGGATTCATTTACACTAGGCATAGCCAACCCGAGGCTCGCAAGCCTCATGCGGCTCGCAAAGAAAAAAATTGCGCTCCTGATGGAACCGGGACAGAACCCGGAACCGCTGAAGTCAGCGGCTCTCATGGCCACATGCACACTCACGGCCCACGCCGTTCTGCTCACAGCCCTCAGTATACTGCTTCATATCCTGCATGTGCAGGCCAGGTCACACACAGTGTCCCAGCCTGCACATGCTAGCAGCTGGCTGCGGCTACCCAGGACCCAGGCATAAGGTTGGCGCGGGGTGGGGGTGGTGGGGAGGGAAGGGAAGATGCCTGGCTCTGGAGAAGGGGAGGGGAGCCAGCTCATGCTCAAAGTCGGCCGCTCAGCACACATGCCCCAGCGCCTAGAGGGAGACGTGTGGCTGTAGCGGCAGCGGCTCCCAGACCTGAGAATTAGGTTGGGGGGGGGGGGGATTGGGTTGGGGGAAGGTGTGTGCCTGGCTTTGGGGAAGGGGAGGGGGACTAGGGGAAGGGAAAAGAAACCTGCTTTAACCCAAACAGCTGACACATTTCCTGAAATGCCGGGTTTGTCACACCACTGGGGACTTTTCCCCCTGCTGCCTGCCTGCGCAGGAGGGGAGGGAGTAGGAATCCTAGGACTGCATGCCAGCTCCAACTTCTCAGGAAGCGAAGTTGGAGCTGGCATGCAGTCCTGGGACACTCTCTCTCTCTCACACACACACACACACACACACACACACCCACCCACCCACCCACCCACCCACCAGGGGGGAAGGAAGTCCCTGGCGGAGCGACAGACCGGGCATTTCAGAAAGCGCACCAGCTGTTTAGGGAAGGGGAAGAGCAGCCTGCGTGCTTCCTGAAACCCAGGATCCCCAGGTACTGGCTCCAGCTGTCTCAGCTCTCTCGGTCCCCTTCTCCTGGCCAGATCCCCCCCACGAGCACCCTGCTCCAGCACCCTACCCCAGCGCCCTGTCCACTTCCCCCACCAGCACTGTTGGGGCCACATTAGTGAGGCTTGGGGGGGTTTTGGAGTGGTTGGTTTTTTGCATCTGACTTGTGTGGTCCCAATTGACTTTTCCGTGGGTCAGAGACTCCTGATTCAAAACAGGTTTCCCACCCCTCATAAATAAAGACAACACTGAAACATTGCATGTTTGACAATATTTAAAAGTGAAGCCTGGCCAATAAGCCCCCAATTGGGGCCAGGGCCCCATCTGGCAGCAGCATCATAACACTCCTGCACACACACACACACACACACACACACCCCTCCGCCGACCCTAAATCTGAGCCTATCGTACACTGGAACCCCCTGTCCTGAGCCTCTCACATCCCCAAACTCCTGCACCCCAACATCCCCTGTCTTCTGCCACAACACTCCTGTACCATCCACATACTGCAAATCTGTGTCCTGAGCCCATCATACTCCCAGCCTCCCTGCCCCCATATACTCCAGCCCAAACTCCTGCACCCTCACAGCCAGAAGCCTGGGGCTTGCTCAACACCCCAACCCTCCACCTGACCCCAACACTCTCCTGCCTGGAGCCCCCTCCCTGAGCCAGCATCCTCTTCTCTACTTCCTCCTGCACCCAAATTCCCTCCCAGAGCTTGCACTTCTCACCCCTTCCCAGTGCTTTTTTTGAGAGCCACAATAGCAGTGGAGACAGCATGAAGACCCGGAGCAAAGTTGTTGAGGGAAAAAGGGGGCAGGGCTGCGAAAACCTGGGGAAAAGTTAACAAGCAGCCGTGGGATGGTATACCAGCACCTATTTTCCCCCAGCACGGGGGTGTTTTTTTTTTTTTTGCTCAACATCTTTGTCCCGGCTCTTCACACTGTCTCCACCGTTATTGTGACTCTTTGTCTGGAACGGGTTGGCCACCCCTGATTTACACTGATCACAGATGAAGAACAAAACAAGGACTCCGAACTGACCACAGCCAGTCATGGCAACGAACGTACAGCCAGATGAGCAAGTTGTTATATAGTCCGGTCATGTAATTAGCAGACCAGCCATAGACACTTAACAGATTGATAAGTACCAAACTTCAAAGACCGCGTGATAGTGTAAATAATATAAATTGTAAGAATGTAGAACTTAAACGGAGAGATGTAATGAAATGCTGAGCAGAGTTATAGCGTTCAGTCACTTGTTTAAATGAACCCTAGCTAAACCGGACAGAGCACAGAAGACTCTTACCACAAACACATCTGATGTATATAAACAAGTTCTGTGCCCATTCCTAATCTGGTACAGGGATATGACATCTGGGGAGATAAATTAAGCTCATCATCAATGGATTGAGACTCATCTCTCACCAAAGGGCCAGTCATCCTGTGACACTAAGGCAGAATTGAGCCCCCTTTTATATTTACTGGTGCTTTGTCTATCCCAGCAATAAATGTCACATGATTTCATCAGGACCCATGCTATAGAAAAGCAGAATTCTATTATTAGAATATTCTCACATATTCATTTCTTGAGGATGTTGCTTTTGCTTCAGGGGACATTTAGGCTGAAGCAGCTTCAGATGAACCTGTATCTTGATGGGGCTTTTCAATTGTGTTGCTAAGCTAACTTGTTTGTGCTATCACAGTGTTGTCTCACACACAGACACACACACTTTTAGCTCCTCAAAATTGCCCTCATTTCTCTGATTAACTGAACTGTTGTGGCTAGTGTTACTGAACTGTCTCCCTAAGTCATCCTATGAAAGGGACAAGTCAGGACCTCCCTTCAGTCATGCTAAGGACTGCAAATACACTACATTCAACAGGACATGGCTGCAATGTAACACCCCTTGCAGGCCTCTGAAGTACCTCAAATCTTTTTCTAGGATGGGTTTTTAACAAAACCAAACAATATATGGAATTATGGCCTCCTGTGATGATCTGATAGGGTTTCTCTCAGCACAAATACATACCACTTGGCAAAAAACTACTAATTATTTTCACTGGTGACAAAAAAAAATGGAGGCCTAGTTTCCAGGCCCACCTGATAAGGGGGCAATTTTGCCATCCCTTGCTCTCAACATCTAAAGTCAACACCACGTTTTGCCTCTCTCTCCCTCCCTCCATGGCTGCAGGGCCTATCAGTTATTGTGGACAACGGGAGTTTAGAGCCAACAAGGTACAGAACAAGGTACTGCTTTAAATGATTTATTCATCAATTGATTTCTAGTTGTGCCAATTGAGGAAGATTAAGTCACCAGATCTCACAGGCAGAGGGCTAGATAATACAAGAGCAACTGCTATATGGGGTAGATGTCTCTAACACCTATGTTCGTGAAATTGCAAGGTCTAGGGAGAGGCTTAAAGCATGTTTGTTGCCGACATGTAAACACACTCCCCAGATAACTGCTACAGTTTCTTGAATTTCCCATACTGCAAATTGCAGTATGTTAACTTTAATTAGAGAGGTTTCACATTGCATCTGCAGCACCTTTAGAAAATCTTACTCTGAATCCTTTTTGCCTAGAATGTGTAGGTGACTCAGAAGCCATTGACATGAATACATGGGATCAGCATGGTAAGTGTGAGCCATGACCCTGTTGCTGTCTAACATTAAACAGTGTTAACATTTGGGGTTTGGTATACAGAGACCACAGACTGCTTAGTACCATGGCAAACACTCCATTAAAATTCTTTTAACCTTTTATTAAGCATACAGAAAAAGGAGAAAAACAATTGAAGTATTAAGTAAAATTTGCCTTTAACCTCACTTGTGCCCTTTAGCTGGGAGAGAGGCTTTAGAAGGAAGAAACCCTTGTTTGACAGTCTCTTAGCTGGTATTAAAGACGGTAATAGCTGTCCTTTGTGTGTGTGGGGGGGAGGGGGGGGAGAAGGGAAGAGATAGAAAGTGTTAGTTAAAATGGGTTAAAACTATTGGCCGGGGGGGGGGGGGGGGGGGGGGAGAAAGAGACAGACCCGTACTAAAGAGGTAAGACAAAACCATCAAGAGAATGAAAATGCAGCTTTTTACCTCTGGTGTTTTTCGTTTGCAACCTCACTGCTGGAAAAATACAGATGCAGCGCACAGTCTTAGCAGACAATCCAAAACTTTACAAACTTGTACCAGCAGCAGGCTGTTTGGGGATTACCTGTAGCGGTCTCTCTAGTCACAAGCTGGCAGCACTTGGTTAGTTAAACCAGAATCTTATTAGAAAGAAGGCAAAAAAAGAGATAGGAAAGAAGAAATAAAGTGAAGATTAGACTGGCAAGTCGGGGAGACCCTATAAATGTAAGAGGGCCTTTGTTAGGTCAACTTAAGGCCACCACAGTAATTTCTGCAGTGGTTTACATCCACACTGCCCTTATTCTGTCAGTGGGTGCAGTTATTACTGCTGGAAGTCTGACTGGCCAGCAGGGCCAGTCCTAACCCATTGGCAGCCCCAGGCAACTGCCTGGCTCGCCCATAGGGTTGCCAGATGGTTTCAAAAAAAAAATACCAGACAAAAATGTGTCAAGCAAAAAAACCAACCAACCAAACAAAAAAAAAAACAAAAAAACAAAAAACCAACAAACCAACCACTGGGTAAAATTTGTCGAGGAAAAAAAAAAAGGAGTCGGAATAACCAGGGAAACCTGGGGGGAGTATTCAGGATGTCAGGCCTCTAAGACTAGCTCTGGTGCCCGGGCAGGAACATGGCATCTGACTGGACTCTGGGTGCAAAGCTCAATGCTGGATGCAGCCATGAGCAGAGAGCCTGGGGTAGCCCCCAGAGGAGCAGTTGTAGATTGAACTGATTGTTGTAGACTGCGACACTTTGTGAGTTCAGCAGAGACAAGTCAGTGCAATTTCATCCGGCAGATAAATGAGCAGACCCAATTTTCACAACAGAGTCTACATCCCAATGGCTTTCAGTGGGACACTGGTGCTCTTGAAAATTTTACCCTCCACCCTTGAAAATTTTACCTTCCCCATACATTTGCCAACATGGGTTTAAACTTCAGCTTTATAAAACAAAACACACACCACCACAAATACAACCAATCATATATTCCTCCTTTCCCACTGATTCAGTGGCAAATATAGCTCTCACTCTAATATGTGAGCAGCTGATTGATCAGAAACTGAATAATTACTACAAGGCAAGAAGGTTAATGGCAAGATACAGCCACTGTCACCTCATTAGAAGAAGAATCTGAATGTTAGTGCATGCATTATGCCTGATTAGCAGAGACACACTAGAGACCTGTTTTGGCAGATTGACAGCTAGATTAGTTTTAGCATGGTTATCTGAAAATCTTACTAAAACCATACAGAATAACTAATTTTAGTCCCTTTCCACAGCAGAATCATAATTACCGCTGTTATTTGGACTGTGGTATTTATATATACAGTCTTTATATTGTTAGAGGATATTTATTGCAAACAGTATTGTTAACTTCAATCAGGTTGACTTTTGTAAAATGAATCCATTTTTCACTGACTGGATTTCATGCCATTGGCCTGGAACTAAAAAGGAGTCCTGTTAAAATTACATGAGGTTACCCAAATCATATCAGTTGCTTACAAATTTGTTGCTGAGGTTAGATTACTCAGTACACTTTTGCAACAGAAATAAGTCAGGACTCAAAAATTAACATTGTGAGCAAAGAGTTGCAACAGTCATATCTTGACATTCAAATGGCTGCCAGTTTATGTGGTGGCCCTTGAGATACATTAATGGAATTATAGTCTTCTGACATGTAAGAAAGCTTGGTGTCACAGGACTCAAGAGGAGGAATATCCAAGCACAACTGAAAGATAAAAGATGTCAAAAGAAGAAAGTGGTATTAGGTGAACGTATAGAGGACTAAAGATCACCAGACCCTGACAAATTTTTTGAATGCAAGGTTTTCAACCTCATCTCAGACTCAATATTATCACAATTGGAGAATCGGATACATAAGTGTGATGGGTCAGAGAAAAGCCAACAGAAGAAACAGAAAAAAGTCTCAGCAAAGAAAACCCAAATAGCTACATTTGAAGTTTAGCAAGCAGCTTCAATAAAGGTTTAAATTCCAAGTTTGAAGAATGAGATTGAATTGTTCCATAATAGTCTATGTTTTATGAGAATGTTTATTATTTGAATGTCATAGCTTTGACACACTTTGTTCAAGATGGCTCTTGTAACATCTTTGGAAAGGTTGTAATTTACTGAATAGGATTATCCCATTTGTATGCATGTATCTTTTTTGTAGATACAGTTCAGAATATTGAACTTTGTATCTGCAATTGCATATTTGCTGCTTTTGGTCACTTCCACTGATCACACTCATTGGCAAGCGACAACAAAGCTTAACTTTCATGCGGATGTGTGGATCAGCCCATGAAGTATGGATACAGGGGCCTTGTGAAAGCATGAGACTGCATCACCCAATGCCAGGATCCATTTTATATGCTGTATTTTCCCGCAAGACCAGGGGGAGAGAGAAGTTCAGATTGAACACAAAGGATTCCCACCTTTGTAAAACCTAGATAAGGGTAGAGAGAGAGGTAATCCAGGGTGCAGGGCGGCCAACTAAACGTGGGGGAAGCAAAGAGGAAATCTGCCCCAGGGATGGATGATTTAAAAGGCCCTGGGGTTCTTGGCTGCTGCCATCTCAGCAGCATCTAGGGCCCTGGGCCCTTTAAAAATCACTGCCAGAGCTCCCAGCACCACACCCCCTGTGGGTTTGGTGGTACTAAAAGGGTGACTGGGGGAAGTTAACCCCCAGCCTTGTCCCTTCCATCCGAGGCCCTGCCCCTTCTATAAAGCGCAGAACCAGCTGCCTCCAGGGCCTGGCAAAGACTCTCCTCAGCCCTATCAGGTCATCAGTTCTCCCCTGCAAGAGCAACGAGAAGTCCTGTGGCACCTTATAAACTAACAGAGTTATTGGAGCATAAGCTTTCGTGGGCAAAGACCCACTTTGTCAGATGCATGTAGTGGAAATTCCAGAGGCAGGTATAAATACACAGGCATAAGAAAAGAGTTCCAATCAAGAGTAAGGCTAGAGATAACGAGGTCAGTCCAGTCAGGGAGGATGAGGCCTGAGAGGGAGTGTATCTGTATCAGTATCTACCAGCTCACGTTGTATTAATGTATACGTAAGCAGGGTCAGGATAACCCCTACCCTGACATCTGGGGTGAACTGTGACAAGTGATGCAAAAAGACTTCAGGGGCTGATCCATTTGCATAGGCACGCCCACCCTATGTATGTGCTCTCAGCAGCCAAATGGTTACTTTGGCCACTGTGGGATCTCAAGTTTCTCTGTTATTGAGGCAGGGAGGATAAAGTGTTGTTACCCTGATTATATGAATCAAATAGTGGAACTGTTTCGCCATAAACTAAGTAGCTCTTGCTAGACAAGGGGCATAGGTTCCAAACCTAGTCAGACAGGGAGGCTGGGGATAGGTCTTTGTAACTGGTGGTGGGGGCCCTGTTTGAGGGCCTAAAACACACCAATTGCACCTCTTCCTCTCTTGCTGGCTTCACTGTGGGCCAACGGTGCACTTGCATTGAGGCTCTTCTACTGTGAGCTGAAATCACTGTTGCTGAGCTACTAGCAGAGCAGATCGTGGACGGCTAGCAGAGCAGTTTGTGGGGGCAACTGGTGGATGTAGGTGAGCAGCTGGTGGGGATGACTGACAGATGGCCGGTGGAGTAGCTGTAGGACCTACCAGCTGGTGGCTGGGGAGCGTGGACTGAGGCGGTCTGGCGGAGCAGACATTGCTCCATGGGATGGCTGGAGCAGCTCACAGGACAGCAGGTGGAGTGTGGCAGAGTGATTTGCGTCAACGGCGGCAGCAGAAACCTATGGAGAGGCAGAGCCGCCGGTGGACCACGTAAGGTGTATCAACCCCTGCCCCTTCCATTGCACCCAGGTTGGGATGGTAAAACCCTGCCAGGTGAACTTTTGAACCCTGGGGTGGCACTGACCCGGGGCAGAGACTTTTGGGGACCTTGGACTTTGTGTCTGGGTCTTTGCTCATGTCTGGTTTATGAATCTGAGTTGTGGTGTTTTCCCACTTCAATGCTGATGTTGGTTACCTTGTGTTATTAAAGATTTGCTGCTATACCAAGGCTCTGTGCTTGCGAGATGGGAAGAGTTGCCTCTTTGAGGCACCCAGGGGTGTGTGTAAGATTTCCCAGGTCACTGGGTGGGGGCTCGAGCCGGTGTTGTATTATGTTGTTAGGAGGAGACCCCTAGATATTGAACCCGGCCCTTGCTGCAATTAACTTGTCCTGGTAGAAGGGTTACATATATACTAGAATACACATTAATACAATGTGAGCTGGTAGATTCTTGAGAGGGAGTGTATCTATATCTACCAGCTCACATTGTATTGATGTGTGTTCTAGTATATACATTAATACAACGTGAGCTGGTAGATTCTTGAGAGGGAGTGTATCTATATCTACCAGCTCACATTGTATTGATGTGTGTTCTAGTATATACATTAATACAACGTGAGTTGGTAGATACTGATACAGATACACTCCTGAGAAGGAGTGTCTTTTTTTTTTTTTTTTTTTTTTTTTTAAGTTCAGAGATGGTAACCCTACGACTGAACTGGGGGAAGGAACTGGGCCCAGGCTAGAAAGTTTTCTGGTCTGTGAAGATTATTAGAACAACTTTTAGCTTGAGATATTACATGTAACCAGTTTCTTTAGCATATTATGTTTAGCTTGTGTGTTATACATAGCTTACCACCCTTTGGCCTGCCCAGTACCCCCTTCACCCTGACTCATGCACTGTGCTCCTTTCTGCAACCACATTGGGGAACTCACTTGGACACATGATGCGGCTGGCACTGCTGTTCACTCCTCCGTTCCGTTCACCCTTAGGACGCAGCAAAGAGTGATCATCAGGGTTCCCTACATCCAGGTCACTTTCCCCACCTGGACTGCCTAGGGGGAGGGCACCAGAGCAGCAGTCAGGTGGGGAAAATGATGAGGATGCAGGGAATGCTTGGTGTTGCTCCTCTCTCCCCACCACACAGAGCCTCCTAGGGGGCGAAAGGGAACATAGGAGGGGGGAGATCAAGCAGTGTCTGTGTCACCACTTGCCCCTCCCTTTGCCTTCTTCCTCCAGGAGAAAGCAGGAAGAAATGTGCCCCTCCCTCATGCACCACCTCCGTGAATTTGCAGTGCTCCCCTGCCAGCCGGTAGCATGCAGTTGTGCTGTCACATGGCACCCTCCCCCCCAATCAAGATGCCCACAGCAGTCACCCTGGTGGCCCTAAGGCCAGCCCAGGTGAAGGCTAATGAACAGTAAGAAGATATCCCATTACACTTTCCATGCTGGTTTGCTCGCAGTAGCAGTAGGTTTGATATTGTGCTAATTGATGTAGGGTTTGCTTCACTATACAAATTATTCAGAGTCACTGTACGATCAGCAGCTTTACAAGCCTCGTGGCCTACCAAGACTTGTTTTGGTTGGCTGTATTCCTGGAGATTTCATCACACGACATCATCGTTACTTCCTGAACTCTCCAGGTCAATCCTGGAGGGTGGGCAACCCTAAGCCTAACATCAGGGCTGGTCTGTTGAGAAAGTTCCAGGCTCCTCCCACAGGAGCACATGACTCAGTGAGCAACAGGGAAAAGGTTATGCATCATGGAGTTGCCCTACCACCAGCACCCTCACCCTTCAGTTGGGCAAATGGTGACCCCAGACTGCTGGAATTTCTGTTGACAGCTCATTGTATTTGAAAGCCTAGGCAAATGGTTACAATCCCAACACCGTTATAGAGAGGGGACTACATTACTGATAAGTTCTTACAAAAGACAGTGCATAAGATCCTGCAAGAAGCTTTCAAGAAACTTAACCTAAGCACAGGTGCGTATTTGGAAGTTCAGCTATAGGGACCACACATTTGCTCTGCGTGCCTCATGCCTCCATTCCCACTACATTTTTTTCCTTCTACATGGCACTGCATTGAACCTGCTCCTACAGCATACCCATAAGAAAGTCAGTGTGTTCCCTGGCTATTCAAAAATCAATACTCTGCAGACCAAAGTACTCTTGGAAAGTTAGGGCTAGATCCAAGTGCTTTAGCTGTAAAGAAAAAAACAAACAAACCTTGAGTTAAGTGATACCACTTAAGTTAAACAATATTCCTACCCTCCACCATGCCCTTTAGCTGGCACGGTAGTAGATCCCATATCATATCCTTTCTGGGTCATTTTCACATTATACCTGAGCAACCCTTAGATTCCATGCAGGGTTGATCACTACCATTCTCTGGGGGAAGAGTACTCTTTTTTCCAATCATTTAGCTCTTATGACACCATGGCTACATCTAGACTGGCATGATTTTCCAGAAATGGTTTTAACGGAAAAGTTTTCTGTTAAAAGCATTTTCGGAACAGAGCGTCTAGATTGGCATGGATGCTTTTCCGCCAAAGCACTTTTTGCGGAAAAGCGTCCGTGGCCAATCTAGACGCACTTTTCCGCAAAAAAGCCCCGATCGTCATTTTCGCAATCGGGGTTTTTTTGCGGAAAACAAATCTCAGCTGTCTACACTGGCCCTTTTGCGCAAAAGTTTTGCGCAAAAGGGACTTTTGCCCGAACGGGAGCAGCATAGTATTTCCACAAAAAGCGCTGATTTCTTACAGTAGGAAGTCAGTGCTTTTGCGGAAATTCAAGCGGCCAGTGTAGACAGCTGGCAAGTTTTTCCGGAACAGCAGCTGATTTTCCGGAAAAACTGGCCAGTCTAGACACAGCCCAAAGGTATAATATGACCAAATCTGTCCTGAAATCCATGGTGTAAAACAGAAAGGAAAAGAAGCGTGCACCTTTTTAGCCCCCTTTACAGAGGGACAGATTCTGCCTTCCTTATTCCCATATAGTAATAATGTATTCTGCAAGGCTCATGGAATCCAGCACTGTCTAATTTGCACATGCTGAAGCCTAATTAAGCACAATGTACATTATCAGCACTGCCTGTTGAGATCTTTCTGCTTATCGAGGTGTCTACAGCCAACCCACATCCTATGGTAGTGATAGTGGTGATGGGGGAAGTCACATAGATATATAGAACCATTGCCAGGTTTTATTGCGTAATATTAAAGAAATTGTGGTCCATGCACAGATTCGTATACTCCATAATCTTGTTAGAGGTATTTTAAAGCTAGAATAGCTATGATATAACTGCAGCCACAATCCATTGTTTCAATATATAGAGGTACCTTATAACCTTATTCCCCTTCCCATACAGAAATAAGCTATCACTGTACCCATAGTAGGAGGTTGTACTGCTTTAATGATACTTCTATAAGTTGTGTGCAGTCCAAGTCCCCAATTTTAAAGGTATTTAAGGATGGCACCACTCAACATTGCACTACCTAACAGGTTTAGGAGATTATCTCTCATTTCAAAAGGATTTAGGCACTTAGGAGCCAAAATTCTCCCACTGTGTTAGCTAGTCATTGTACAAACACAGTGAGACTGTCTCCCTCCCAAAGGCTGTGTCTACACTGGCATGAATTTCCGGAACTGCTTAAAACGGAATACTATTCCGTTTTAAGTTTTTCTGGAAAAGGAGCGTCTACATTGGCAGGCTGCTTTTCCGGAAAAGCCCTTTTTCCGGAAAAGCATCTGTGGCCAATGTAGACGCGCTTTTCCGGAAAAGAGCCCCGATTGTCATTTTCGCGATCGGGGCTTTTTTCCGGAAAAGACTACCGGGCTGTCTACACTGGCCCTTTTCCGGAACAGTGTTCCGGAATAAGGACTTATGCCCGAGCGGGAGCAGAATAGTTTTTCCGGAATAGCGGCTGATTTTGTACAGTACAGTGTCATTGCTTTTCCGGAAATTCAAGGGCCAGTATAGACAGCTCGCAGCTTATTCCGGAAAAGCGGCTGATTTTCCGGAATAAGTGGCCCAGTGTAGACACAGCCAAAAAGTTTGCAATCTAACTAGACAAATCCAAACGTGAGGAAAAACTGAGGAAGAAACCAATGCCGTGAGTTGTCCACATCCACACGTCAGAGCCAATAGCAGTGTCAGGCTTAAGACTTAGGTTTCCCAAATCCCCATCCTGCAGCTTATCCACTAGACTACACAGCCTCCCTTTTGCAAAGACAAAAACCCAATCCCTTGGTTGAAGACATCCTTCTGGTGCTTGCCTTCCTCTGAGAACAGCCTTTAAATGAAAATGTGTATTTTAAAAATACTTTTAAAATGTCTAGTTTGGGAGCATAATTATTAATTAAATGCAGGCCATGGACTGTCTCCCTACCCTGGAAAAAATACCCCCCCACTTGCTGACAACCTCCCAAAGTCATATTAAAATAAACACCATCCAGCTAATGTAACAATACAGAGTTGAGAGGCAATTAAAGTTATTTACCAAGTTGTAATGACCAAGGTATACCCATAGCACTCACCCTAACAATTTGTATGCAGTAGATCACATGATATCTTAGACAAGGAACTATTCCAAATGTCCTATTGCTGCTAATCCAACAAGCATCTACTAATGAGAAACGTTAATTAGGTATGACACCTCTGCTATTTTAAATCAAAGTACAGACTGTCGGTTTTATTTATCCCACTTATGTGGTCAAGGACACACATTGTAATGGTGAGCCTACCAGTGCATAATATTAACAGTGCCATTCAAGTTATCGTTCAGCTGTTAATTAGGTACCAATTTATATTTTCAAGTCCAACATCACTATTCATACAATGCTGCTTGCAGTGTTCCTATAGTCAAATGCCCAGGAGAACTACGCGGATACACAGTTGACCTTTCAAAGAATGTCCTTAGTAACTTTGGTCATATAACCATTTTTATTTATTTATGTTACCCACTGATGATATCCATGCTGAAGGCCAGTCACAAGGAGACAATCATGTTTCTGTCAACACACAGTGATGGTGGTGGCTGGTCCTGCTGTGATCAATGCCATGGCAGAGGCCTGCTCCAATTAACAGCCAGCAGGTCCAGGGCATGAGGGAATTTGGAAGCTGTATGACAACTCTGCCCTCTTGTGATACAATAGGCCTTAAAATGAAATCACTGTCACTGAACTGGAGAAAGGGAGCAATCCAAACACTAGGCAGACCCTATCTATTGTCTGAACTCCCTGACCTATCAGAAACCCTTAAAGAAGAAAATCATAGCGGAAGGATGGCCTTTTCCCTCAAAAGTGCATTATGAAGGTCAGCTATAATCTATTCTGCACCACACAGCAGGCTACTCACCAGGCTGGGAAATGTTATTGGTCTAATTATCCTACTATAAAAAGGGGGGGGGGGGAGGAGAGAGGGAGTTAATGCATTTCCATGAGTGTGAAAAAGATTAGCAAGGTAATTGTTACTCTCTACCCAGCCTGTACCTTCTCTCTAGCAGCAAAGCTGGCTGCAGAATCGTATGCACAGCTCCGTTCCAGGTTGGAGATGCCACTTTTTCCACAAGAGAAGCTTTCTTCCCCCCAACTCATTTTTCTTTGCAGGACAGGTGAGAGACAGTTACTATGTTCTTGCTTTGCAGCAGTGTTGTGTTAGGAGGCTCATGCCACCCAACTGTGTTCCCTGTAAGCTGTGCACTTAGCTCTAACTAAGGAGAAATTCAAATGCTATTCAGCTGATTAGTAGAGCACCCACACCGCTAGGTTTGTTTCTACTGGTGGTGCACATTTGCACATGCCTCAGTGTACAAAACATTTATTCCACACACAAATGGAAAATATTAGAGGGAACATTGGCCACCAATCCACTTAGCTTGAGCTCCATCCCAAACAAAAGACTGGGGCATTTGTCGTCCCCCCCCCCCCCCAGATTCACTTACAATTCCCCAGAAAGGTGATCACGGGTCATTAGTCAGGAGCTTTTATTTTTCATTTTGGCATGCAGATTGAGTCCACGTGCCTGGTATGGAAAATTCCCAGGGGAGGATACTTCTCTAATTCTCTTCGAGAAGTCTCACACACACAGCAGGTCTGAAGTGCAAATGCTGAAACCTGGGGTCCCCAGTTTCTCTCGTGCAAGGTACTTCACCAACAGTGGGGATGACATGATTCTTGTTCCTCTTGAAATACGGCTCCCGGAAAGAATTTTTGTTGCAATGGGAATCCCTGCTAAGGGAGATCCTCCTAGTCCCTTTAGGCCCCTGCAAGTGCATACACCCCTAAGAGTCAGGGAGTAATCCAAGGCTAACAAGGAAAATGTAACTGTTACTTAGAACGAGCAGCATCTCACTGTTTTTCTGAAGCATCCACGGCAGGTTTTGCAGCTTTAAGCTCCTTACCTGCTCTACAAACCAATGACAAATTAACCTCTGTCCATCAACTTCCCCTGTCTTCTCTGAAGGACATTTTCCCCATGAGCAATATCATCTCTTCTTGGGTTACAGGAAACTAAATCACAATCACTTAAAAACCTCACTATTTTAAATTGATACTTGTCTAGTCAAGGACAAGAAGAACTGGTTGAAGAATAAAGAAATAAAACTCCCTGCATGTCCTATTTACAAGGTATTTCCCCTCCACACCCAACACTAAGAAAACTTCACCTTTCTTCCTTTAGTTACATCTCTAGGCAAATCAGTTTGATACTAAAGACCCGCGTCTGGTAGTGTACAAAAGCAAGTGGAGTGGTATTTCTCCCAGAAGCCTGCCTCACTTGCAGTACTCAAAGATCCACTAGGGAGCAGCGTGTGCCTTCATTTTAGAGAGCCTTAACCTACAGCATTCCTTTTTAAATGGCTAACACTATTATAGTGGGGATTAGGATTCATTCATTTTTTTGTTTTAAATGCCTCCCTCCCATCCAGAGTCAGGCTGCAGTATCATTTAGCTGTTCTGGAGAAAGACAGGAGCTACTCAAAGAGCAAGGGGAAGGAGGAAACCCACAAGCATATATTTTAGACATGTACATGAAGTAAAAACCATTTTCTACCAGTTCAAACAAGCTGCTGGACAATTTTCTAAAAGAAATAATTCAGGGGAAAAAGCCAGATGATAGGGAGAACAATGTTTGAAAGACAGATATACAACACTGGTTCCCCCAAAAAACATCACGAGTCAAGCCCTCAAAAAGGTCATGAGATTGTCGTCAATATTATGAGATGTTTAAGAGATTAAAAAAAATTGAGTTCCTTTTATTTATCTTCCAAGCCTTTAGGATGCATTGGAATTACATTGTTAAGCCTGTTTTCACAACCAGGAGGGCTAGAAATTTACTCACTCTTCTCCTCATGCAACCCAAAAAATGAGTATTGAAGGTAAAAAATTCAACTATTGGGAGCCTTATGAAAACCACACTGATTCAGGGACTTTTCATGAAAGGGAAGATGGACTAGTGCGGTGGGGGAGGAGGACTACCTCAGGCCTGGGAATCGCATGCAGTCTCCAGCTTGCCTGGATCTGGCCTCTGAAGCTCATGGCTCTACCCCAGCACAGGGGAATCTGCGCCTACTGGGCCCTACTAGCTCTGGGCTACGTCTACACTGGCATGATTTTCCGGAAATGCTTTTAAAAGCACTTTTTGCGGAAAGGCATCCTGCCAATCTAGACGCGCTTTTCCGCAAAAAAGCCCCGATCGCCATTTTCGTGATCGGGGCTTTTTTGCGCAAAACAAATCTCTGCTTTCTACACTGGCCCTTTTGCGCAAAAGTTTTTTGGAAAAAGACTTTTGCCCGAATGGGAGCATCATAGTATGTCCGCAAAAGCACTGACAATCTTACATGAGATAGTCAGTGCTTTTGCGGAAATTCAAGCGGCCAGTGTAGACACCTGGTAAGTTTTTCCGGAAAAGCGACTGCTTTTCCGGAAAAAGTGGCTAGTCTAGACACAGCCCCCCCATGTATGAAGGGAAATGTGCGGAGTGTCCTTTTCTCGCTGTCAGCAGCCACATCAGTGAGGGTGGGGTGGGTTTTTTTTTGGTGGCTGCTCACTTGTGTGTGGCCCCTAACTGATGTTTCTGTAAGTCAGCAGCTACCACCTTGGATTAGTGGTTAGAGCACTAGCCTAAGACATGGAAGGTATCGGGTTTAATTCCTTATTCTGCCACAAATCTTTCCATATACCATTGGACAAGTCCCCATACCTTCTCTATAAAATCGGAATTATACTCTGCTAAACAGGCCCAGCTGACCAAATCCCATGAGCTATGATGGGAGGAGATTAATGCCACTCTCACATAATTGCATCTGCTGGTTATTGGCATTTCCCTTTTTCTTGTGGGACAAGAGGCATTCTCAAGATAGGGCCATGCCATGGGAACACATCCACACGGGAAACTGCTGAGACAGTTCTTCTCCAGGACACATACTGACTCAGCAGCATTCAGTCGGTTCCACAAATTAGCTCCCCTAAAATTTCACAGCCAAAGTCAAGTCTCAAACAAAGGTTTTTTTAAATCAATAGGAGTCCTTCCACTGATCTCAGCAGAGTTTGGATCAGGCTCTTTTTTTTTTTTTTTTTTACTAGCAAGTGAGCAACATTTGTTTCTAGCTCTGATTTGCTCCTCTGCAAGATACATTTGGCTATCGACCAATACACTACTTCTCTCAACTTTTATCAGGCAGCTAGCGCATGGACATTTTCCTGGGAAGTTGGCTAATTTTGCCTAGAACTTGCCTATTTTAAAGCCCTTAATTTGCAAGTCAGCTTTTCCCGATATATATCAGTTTGATTTCTCTCTCAGAAATTGCTGCCTGCCAGCCATCGAGGGAAGAAGGAAGGAAAGAAAGGAAAACACACACACAGAGCAGCTTTATAAATTACCATAGTCCCAGGTCGGTCAAACTTAATAAGCACTGACTGATGTTGCCTTCCAATGAGGGTTGTCAGATGGCTGAAAGAAAAATACCGAACATTCCCCCCCCCCCCCAAAAAAAACCCCCACACGCTGGGAAAAAATTTTGTTGAAGGAAAAAAGAAAAAAAAAAGGGGCGGGGGAAGAGACCACCTTTATTGAGCAAAAAAAACCAAAAAAAAACCCAAAAAAACCCACACCAACCTGGATCACTGCTGGTAATCATGCTGGCCAGGAAGCGGGGGGGAGGGGGGGAGGGACAGCAATGGGGCTGGAGAGGTGGGGGGGCCAACGGGAAGCAGGGCTGGTCATGGGGGGGGGTCGGGTGAAACAGGGCTGGCCGTGGGATATCTGGGGAGGGGGGACCGGCTGGAAGGGGGCAGAGTTGGCTGGGAGTAAGGGGGGGCGAGAAGCACAGCTGGGGAGGATTGGGGGCTGCAAGGGTGGCTGGGAGGAAGGGGGAGCGGGAAGCAGAATTGGCAGGAGGGGGTGCAGCGGCGCTGGCCAGGAGGAAGGGGGAGCGGGAAGCACAGCTGTTGGGAGAGGTGGAATGGGGGAGGGGCCAGGAGAAAGGGGGGACAGGGAGAGCTGCAGCAGCGCTGGCTGGGGGAGACAAAGAGGAGGAACAGGCCGGCGGGAAGCAGAGCTGGGGAGGTGCAGGGGAAGTGAGGGAGAACTGGCCGGCTGGGAAAGCGGGGGGGTGAGCAAATTGGCTGACGGGGGGCAGGACTGACCTGGCCACTTGCTGCCTGTCCCGCACAGGCTCCCGGTGACGCACGAGTGAGGAGGAGGCTTCCCCTCCTCTGCACGCTCAACCAACTGAGGGCTCCCGGCAGTAATCGCAGCCCCACCTCCCAGCTGGGACTCCCAGCTGCTCCCCCCGGCTTTGCTAGGCTTCCGTTCGGTGCACAGCTCGAAAAAAAATCAGAAAATACCGGACACTGCACATGTCCAGTATTTTCTGATTTTTTTACCAGACATAGCACGCAAATACCGGACTGTCCTGTACAATACCAGACACCTGGCAACCCTACTTCCAATTAATGTATTTTGTCAGGAAAAAGGAGGAAAATAACAGGATTGCCCAAACAGACAGTATAGCCTGGAGATGCAAGCTTCCCCAAAGCTTCTGCTCCATTCTCATCACAGATCTTGGTACCTTATTCCCACATCTCATCACATCAACTCCATGATGTAAGGAAGTAAACACACACACACACTAAAACCAAGCCCGTCATCTAGTTCTATCAAAACATCTCTCCCACAGCAATCAGCTGAAAGGCTTGCTGATGCTTCTGGAAGAGGCTGAGCTCAGTGTCCCCTATCCTACCCCCAGGGCTCTTCAGTCCAATCTATGCCTCTACATTTGTTTTTTGTATTTCTTGCTCAATTAATACTCCAAGCACCCCAGGTGAGTAATAAATGATCAAGGGCTAGACCTAGGTGCTGGAAGTCAGCACTCCTGAGTTCCTTTACATGGTTCTCTATGTGACTTGCAAACGTTGTGCTCTGCCCCTCTGTTTACTCATCCCTGAAATGGGATATCAAGAGATTAGAGTATTATTATGAGCACTGTGGCAACATCCATACCAGTGGGGGCTCCTTTGCGCTAGACACCCATGACCACATCAAGAGAGACAGCCTCTGTCCCTTAACGTTTACAAGCAAACTTTAACGAGAGGTGTTACTGAAGTGTGATGCATTGAGGGTATTATCCAACAGCTGATCATTCTAGAATGGGCATTGGTTACCTTCCATTGCCTATGTCCAATGACACCCTCTTGGCTTTAGACTATTCACATCCTGATAGGGCCGTAGAATCAATGCCACCTTCTCACCCCATGCTTTGACCCGTCACAGCATGGTTGACAAGCATTATGCCAGCATGATGGAAGCTCTCTCTACAGCTACCCATGCTGTACTGGTCCTGTGGATAAATAGATGGCATCCTTTGCTTCATTCAGCAATCCATCCTACAGCCTTTCAATGACCCTTACTAAGAAATATTTAGAACCATTAATGAAGGAGGAATGCTTGATAATCTTAGTAATGGTTTCTCTGAATGGAACAGGCAGAACTGGTTAATAGGAAATGTGAGGAGTCCAGAGCCCTTTGACTGCTCCAATTCTGACCTCAAACAGCAATAAATCAAGAGTAATCCCCTGATGTGGGTTGGGAATTTCATTTCTGGAGCACGAAGCTTTTCTGTAGCCTCACGTGACACAAATAATTTGCCAATGAGATAATGAGACAATCACCCTCTGGGGCTGTGGTCACCAACCAGTCGATCGCAAGGCATTTTGGGCCCCCTATTTCTCCCCAACCCCAAGAAGCCCCCCTACCTACCTCGAGCAACAATGGAGTTAGTGGCAGCTTCCCGCGGGTTGGACAGAAGTCCTACAGCTGCGCGTCACTTCTGGGGGTTCTGGAAATGCGCTAGCTGTTTCCTTGCCCCACCTCCCTGGCTTTCCGGGAACTTACCGGGTAAGTCCCCAGAGGCTTTCCCTTCTCTGTAGGAGGGGGGAGTCGGGCCCAGAGACAGCGTGAGCACCGGCTTCCTGGGGTGGGTCAGCCCCGAGGGGTCACATGCACGGGCTTGCCTGCTCTGCAGTCGGCCCCGAGGGGTCATGTGCGTGGACTTGCCTGCTCCACGGGGGGTCGGCCCCAGAAGGAGCATGCAATGGAAGCTTCCCTCCGAGGCTGGTGTAGGGGACTCTCTGCCCCCACTGGCACCCTGCCGCCGAACCCTGTTCCTGCCCCCTGCTGCAGAACCTTGTCCCCCACCTTCCTGCCCCCCATTCCCTTTCCCCTGCCCCCCACCACAGAACTGTCCCCCTGCCCCATCCGTCTGCAGAATCCTGTCCCCCGCTGCAGAAACCTGTCCTCCTGGCACCCTGTTTACTCTCCCCTGCCCTCAGCCACAGAACTCTGTCCCCACTGGCACCCTCTCCCCTGCTGCAGAAACCTGTCCCCTGCCCTTCCAGCACCCAGCTCCCTCGCCCCTTCCCCCAGCTACAGAACCCTGCCCCCACTGGCACCCTGTTCATTGCCCCAGAACCCACTAGCACCCTTCCCCAGTACCATGTCCCTTGCTCCCGGCTGACTTTTCTGTGGGTCAGTGACCCCTGACTCAAGACAGGTTCACTGCCCTTCTTATAAATAAAGACAACAGAAACTTTTTGTGTTTGACACAGTATTTTATTTAAAAATGAAGCCTGGCCAACAAACCCCCAATTGGGGCCAAGCCCCCATCTGGCCAAAGCCACTCCTGCACTCCCCCTTCCCCCAGACCCTAGATCTGAGCTTATCACACACTGGAACCACCTGTCCTGAGCCCCTCACATCCACAAGCTTAACCCTAACCCTAACCCCAACACTGCCCAGCCAGGAGCCCCCTCCCCGAGCCAGCGTCCCCTTCTCCACCACCTCCTGCATCCAGATTTCCTCCCAGAGCTTGCACCTCTCACCCCTTCCCACACCCAAATCCCTCATTCCCACCCCAGAGCCTACACATCCTGTCCCAACCCAGTGAGGGTACGGCTAAACTGCAGGAGTTTTTCAGGATTCTGGAGAGCTCAGAAAAACTCTTCTGCATCCAGGGATATGTTTGTTCTTCCGCTTTTTTTAGTGGAAGAGCAAACATGCTCTTTTGGTCACCCCTATATTCCTCTTTCCACAAGGAATAAGGGGGCTTCCAAAAGAAGGGAATTTTCTGACATTTGGTCCAGTCTAGACAGGCCAAATGTTGGAAAAACCTCTTCCAACAGAAGAATTGGAAGAAAAAAAAAAGCAGCAGTATAAGCATTGGGGATAGCAAGTGATGGAGAGGAGGAGAATAGAAAGGGGCGGGGCTTCAAGAAAGGGTCAGGGCAGTAGATCTTGGCTTGGTCTGTCATTTAAAAAGTGATCTTGGGTGTAAAAAGGTTGGAGACCACTGCTGGTCTGGGGTGACACCAGGGACCTCTGGAGCTACAAAAGCAGAGCTTGAGATGGAGAGCTGGAATCTAGGGCTAGGACCACCCATATTCTCTGTACATAAGCCCAGAGAGGTACCAGAAAGGCACCATTGCATTACAATCACATCGGGCATGGCCATAGAAATGGAGTCCTTAAACACATACACACACCAATCCTAGCATGATGAATGGTCAAAAAGCACTGAGCAAACACTTAACACCCAGCTGCTGCCAACATTTTACACTATCACGAGCTGCAGCTTGGATTTTACTTATACCCTTAAAAATAAAACACAAAATCTGCCTCCTCTTCCTCCAGATTACCCTAGCTTGGGTGTGTGTCTTCTCCCATACAACTTCAGCCAAAGGAAGTGCCATGGAACCCTCCTGCAGTGCTTTCAGAGACTGTAGGTGCAGCCACTTTTTGAGGCACGGAACTGACCACGGCTGAGTTGAGAGTGAAGTGTTCTCTCATGCCCTTACCCTCAGGGTCATGGGGCTAAGGCATTTCAATTTCATCTGTGCAGACCACAACTTGATTTTTGCACCCCAAGGGTGTTTGTGGTTCATCCACGGAAAATTCAAGATTAGAGGAGCTAGACCACTGGTCTGGTACATTCTGTTCTTTCCATATTGTTGCAATTAGACCAATATTCTCTTGACAATGTCCAGTACCTGATGCTTCCAATAAAGCCTTAGCTAATGGAATAAGGAAGTACTGGGATTTGGGAGAGAACTCCTTTCTCTACTAGACGATTAGCTACACACTGAAGTGAGACACTGATTACAAAGCAGAAACAAAGACTAAATTCTGTACCCGTTTATACCCTCATGGCCACCGATGACTCCTACAGGAGCTTGCTAGGAGGTAATGAAGAGCAGAAGTTGACTCACTGGCCCTTAGCAGAAGCCTTGCCCTAATCCCACAGACAAGTGTAAGGAGACTGTTAGCCCTTCACTAAAACTCTGTGGGAGTTTTTGGTTTGCCAGCTCCCAGTATCAAAAGGAGAAGGGTCCAAGAGAAATCAGGGCCCTGAGACTGACAGACCCCAGAGACAGTGGAAAGCAGCCAACACTCCAGCTCGGCCTGATTGACAGGTTGAACAGGCCAGTGAGGAAAGTAAGTGGCCAGGCCCCGTCCTCCCTTTGAGCTGGGATTTTTCTGGGTCTCTCTGAGCAAGGAGAGAGCTGAGAGACAACTAAGAGGAGCAAGCTGTGCTGAGGGGCAGTTTTGCAGCAACAGAGCCAGGCACACACAGCCCAAGGAGTGCAGACCCTGTGTTGAGCAGCAGGCTGGTAGTGCTCAGAGAGCTAAAAGGGACAGAGAAGCAACACAAGGAGCTGGAGACTGGCGAAGCAGCATAGTCTGCAGCTGGGTGTGGTGAGCAGCTGGGACCAGCAAAGTGCGGGGAGAGGCTCTGGGCAGGGAGATATCACCAGCCAAGAGGCCCAGCAGGCCAGACTGGGAGAGGGGTCTGGCCACTTAGAGCTTGAGGCTATGTGGCCACTGCCAGAGCAACCGTGTCCAGCCTGCAGCCCCCCTGCAGCACATCCAGGGCCTCTAAGGAAGAGACTGTGAACTGTCCTTATACTCTGCTGTTTTGATGTGTTACAGTGCAGGACTGTGTGTTCTCATTTTTTCTTATTCTTTTCTCTTTAATCAGTTGATGTTTAATAAATTGTATTTGCTTCGAACCTTATGAAACGATCACTAGGCCAAGAAAGCCTGCAGTGTGAAGAGAGCACCTCGAAGTGGGGACACCTTAACTCCTGCCCCTAGTGACTACAAGATCAGGGATTAAGCCCCAGGAAACCTGGACCCAGCCTTGTTGGAGTTTCGAGGACTCTGCTACTCAGGAGAGTGGAGGGGGAGCCCTCAGGATCAGGGAAGCAGTGGGGTAAAGGAAGTGGGAGCGGGGACTCAGATCCTTTTGCTGGTCCATTTCACCGGGGTGGTATAGAAGCCAGGAAAGTTCCCCACAATAGCGGGACGATTTCCCCGCTTACACAAGCAACAGTGGTTAGAATGAGGGAACTGGGCATTGGTAGCAGCAACACCATGGAAGCTCACTGCATCGGCATGTAGACAAGTCCAACATTCCTTGTCTAGCAGTGCCTGATCCAGGAGCTGCCCAGTAGGTCTCAGCTGGTTATAAAGTTCTGTAGAAGGTTAGCAGTTATGCTTGCCCACTGACTCACCCCAGAAACTTTCCTCATCAGCCAAACATTCAGCTTTGGCTGGGGACAGAGCTGCAGAGAAGCTATAAAACTATGGCATCAAGATTGCATCAGAGAAGCGACATGAAGGGCTGGGTGAGGGATGTGAGGAATCCTGTGCCTTTCCTGTTTGCACAGGTGCAGCTACTTTACCAAAAGCCATTGGTTTGGCATGGCCAAGACAAAAGCCAAGTCTCCTTTAACAACATGCATGGCCACGGAATTCAGCTGCCAGCCACAAGAGACCTGCCCTCTCCTTACCACTTTTTGCTTTTCTGCCAACAGATAGCACTGAGCTTGTCCAGCAGGGTTCATATGGCATGAATGGCTGCTGTGCAAAGTGAATGCTAGAGACAGTGTTCTAGAGCCATCCATGGGAGGTCCCCAGATTCAGGCAGCAGCAACCACAGTGGTGAGGTTACAGCCCCTCTCGAAACTGGATACCCATGCTTTGGAGAGCCAAGCAACTCTAGTAAGCTGTAGTATCTAAGCTGTTGTAACCTAAATGTCAATCAGTAGCTGGGCTGGAGGCCTACCAGAGTGTGTGTGCTGCCACACAATTGACCCAAACCTGTGCAACATCCTTACACCACCAGACCTTGCTGGGTTTAGATAGAGAGAGGTGACTTTCTCTCTCCACACTCCCTTTTAGCCGAGTGGCTGATCGATGGGGATCCCTGGATTAGCTCTGCACTCCGCTCCCCCCACATCTTGCAGGAAATGAATTGGTAGCTCAGCTAAAGTGCAAGTGTTGAAAGCCTGTGTCATCTAAGCAGTAAAACACCCAGATGAAAACATACAGGACATTAAAAAAAACAATTACAGCAAGTCACTCCAGAGCTTGGTTGTTAACGTGATAAGGGTAATACTTTAAGCCTCCAGAAAGGAAAGCAGTCCTTCATTTTTATTTTTTAAGCGGATGGCTCTTGCAGCATGCGGCTACCGTCATGAAAGGCAGATAGGCCTTCGGAGAGAAGTCATGAGTGCCTTTTGTAAGTATTTTGGGGGATTATAGTTGCTCACTTCAGTCTGCAAGTTTAGGTCTGACCAACTTGGAGGACTGATTCTGAAAGCCATACTTTTCACCGCACCATGAACAAACGAAAAGAGTCACCATATCAATGCTGGTGGGAGTAGAACACGAAGTTTTTTAGTGACTGTTCTGTAGCATTACAGCAAATAAAATAAGGAAAGTGCCAAATATTTTAGTAG